>NC_068576.1:19814169-21079527 GCF_025698545.1 Gossypium raimondii
TTTAATAGAATACATTTTCTACTCTAAGTAGAATAGGGTGGGTGACACACCCTTGTAAAACTACTAGGGTTTCCGCCTCTCTGTCTTATGATTAGGGGATTTGGGCATCTCTTGTATTGGGTCCAATTACATGTGATTCCTAGAATTTTAACCTAATACTTTATAATTTAATCCAACCCAACCAAAATAAATATTATTTAATTAATTAATTTAATTAGATAAACTAATTTTCCATTTAAATAATTTTCTCAACCCAATTCTAATTTTGCTAAAGTCATGACAATTTTCTTGTAAAAGAATCTATGAAGAAATATATTTAATTTTCATATTTAATGGATTAACAATGACTAATTAATTTAATTTAATTTTCAAACTTTAATTAATTAATTAATAGTTCAAGGCCTTAAATTAGTTTTTAAGTCATTTCTATACTCAATAAGAAAACACATTTAATTGTGAATGTGAGCCATTTCTCTAACTTCATCATTTTTATCCATTTTTTTCATTTGGTTTTACATGTAATTCATTTATGGTTTCTACAAGCTAGTGGTGGGGCTGATTGGACATATGTAATTAGACTCAAATAAATTTTAATTAAGTTCTAACTTTTCTCTTATTAATTATAATTATTTAGTCAACAAGTCATTCCACTATAGTAAAGTGGCTGAGCTATACCCAATTAAATATCATTACAAAAGCTACTTAATTAGTGCTCGCCTAATGGCATTGTCATTATTGTGTTACCCTCATCGGACATCCTTAATCTCCTTGGGATAAATTCATTCTCCCAATATCCTTAATCTCTAGTTCGCATGCCAACTATATCTGACTCTGCGAAAAATAGTTAATAGGGTACCAATGTTCCAAATACTCTTATATTCACAATCACATATATCATAGTTAATATCATGCTTGATTACGCTAAGCTCAACTCAAATCAATTCTCAAATTCAAAATCATCATATTGAAACTAAGACGTGAGGCAAGTGATAAACTTACCTCGATAGCTAGTATGCAATAATTATGCATGTATAAAAGCATATATATTAAACTCGAATAAAAAAAGTACAAACCAATTTTTTGTAACTCGCCTACGGCTCTTGTCTTTCCCTTCTCTTACAATGGACTGAAGTCGTCTTTAGCTATGTTTGCCACATCCCAAAAAATGGTCCATGGTTAGGAGGTTTAAACGTTTTCTAAAGGTCCTAGGTTTAAGTCTCCGCATCACCACCTTTTTAATTAATTTTGTGAAATTTCCATGTACCAAAAACACCCTTGTCGTCCAATCCATGCTTGTCATACTTGAGCAAACATGATCCTCTTTTTGCCCTCTTATCCCCCTAACTTGCCTTTTTCTCCGCCAATTCAATGTATGAGATACATTGAACCTAGACTTGTTTGAGAACCCCCTTTCATCCATCTTTTCATTCTCCTCCTTCTCATTGTCGCACCTCCTTAAGCTCCTTCTTGTTCTCTCTTATTCTCTCCTTGTTTAGCCATCAACTACCCTCATTTACTTTATTTTCTCCTCTCCTCTATCATTTTTTTTTGCATTGAATCACCAATACCACACCATCGAACCTACACTATCCCAACACTCCTCTTCTCCTTTTTTTCTGTCATCGCCTTTAGCACCACCCTCCACCATCGCGACAACCACCGTGTGCCACCACATACGTAACTCTTTTTTCTTTCTTTCTCTCTTTTCCTTTTTTCTTCTTATTCTTTTATCAAGTGACCGAACCCTTCTCCTTTTTTTCTCTTCTACCAGATCGTTGCTATCATTGCTGTCGTAGCACTACCGCCAATAGTTGTGTTTCCTCCTCTATTCTTTTTCATTTTTCAATCTTCATCTTTCTTTTTAGTGATCAAAATTCTGCATTATCTACTTTTATTACTTTTCATTTCTAAAACTTAATTTCATGGACTTACAATTAAATGACCCTTTCTTTAGATCCTCATTTTCCCTTTGATTTGTGATCAAGGTGATCTATCAATTATCTTGTCAACCAAGAACTAGTAAGTGTAAGGGTTGAATGAAAAACACTCATTCCTCTTTGTTTTCTTCTTGACTGAATGTTGTTATAGGTCATTACTCATACTACTTTTGTATATTAACATCTCTTATGTCATGTTACATTGAAGGGTCGATCGACATCAACCCAAGAGATCATTAATGTTGGGATCAAAATCACTAATCCGAGTGATTAATCTAAGGGTATGTGTTAATGGAAGTTGATAACTAACTTATTGTATCAACCTTAAAAATGACCTTCTTAATGAAAGATCACCATTTGTTGTTGAATAGGTAATCTATCGGTTAGAGAGTTGTTACACATCAAATTTATGATATAATTTTAACAATATGTGCATATGTGATTTGCATGTTAAGAATGCCTATGTGATTTTATGTGATAAGCGATATAATGAGCATGTCTTACATGCCAAAGTGAAAAATTTATTTTAAAGTGAAAATTTAATTTTAAAGTGGAAAAGTGATTTTTGTGGCCATATCACATGCATGGGGTGTGATATGTGAAAGGTGAAAGAAGTGACAGTTTATCTGTAAAAGTGGTGGCTTGTCCACAATATTATTAAGTGGTTTATCTGCATTACTATGACACTGTTCACAAATTGAAGTGTTTGGATGGACGAGTTCTAGGGAAATTGATTGTGGTGTGTAGCGGTGATGTCTAGGATGTTTTAAACAAATATGCATAAATGTTTTATAAAAACGCATTGCCATGATCATGTGAATAAAGTGAAATATTTACCTGATTGATGGTTATGTGTTTATTTACATTTATTTGTTAAATGACCCACACTGGCCTTATAAAACTCACTCCTTTAATGTTATAATCTTTCAGGTAATACTCAAACATACGACTTGGATTCAGCATTCGGTGGAGCCTCTCAAATGCATTATTCTTATGGATTTTTAATAATTAAATTTAAAACTATTTGGATTTTGTTGTGGACTTTGGACTTTGGACATTTTTTTTTTTTAGAAATTGTCATACATGTATGCAAAATTTATGAGATTTGTAGTATTTTAAAATATGGAGTTTATTTAAACTATTTACGGTTTTACTTGGTTTTAAACAAAATTATATCTCGTAATTTTCTAAGTAGTTTTATGAAAGTCCATTGTGAAATATTTTTACCCAAGATCTTTTAATAAATAATTATAATGCAAATTCTTTATTTTTCAAACATCTTAAAATGACATTACGGTATAATGTCGCCCTTTTCTGAAAGAAACAGAATCATTAAATATTCAATTTTTTTAAGTTTTCACAGAACATCAGAAAACTTAGTTATTTTTAATAAGTAAATAATTTCGAACGTTGTTAATATAACTTTCGAGATTCGGCCATAACATCGACGCCTGGTTTGGGCTGTTACATTTAGTGGTATTAGAGCTCGATTCAGATCTTGGTTGTGTATTTAATTGGGCCTACATGCATATTTTAAAAGAGATTTTTTAAAGGCATTTTGACTATTGAATTTTAAATTAAATCTCCAAAAATTCGAGACTCTGAAAGCTCATCCAAGATAAGTACTCTTTATACTGGAAACTTTAGATTATGAAATCTTAGATTTAAGATGATATACTTTTAGATGGTGAGAATCAGATTGAAAACACTAAAGTGCTAACATAAAACTTATTTCTAAAATTATCAGAGAAAGTTCACAAAAAATTATGAATAAATGTTATAGATAAGTGAAGTGTACGAACTAGTGGTGCAAATCATCGTGAGGCTCAGAAAGAGTCATTTACTGCTCAAGTACCTATACCGGACCTTGGTGCAATAAAAAGAATCTTGTTATGGATAATTTAGTCAAGAGCCTGAGGAATTTGTTGATGAGGAGGCTAACCCTGATCCTATTGATGGTGCGATATCTCATGCACTATTGAGGGTTTTACAGCAAGTTGCTGGAGGCCAATCTAGTACAGGAGGCCACAAGTCTATAACTGAGAGGCTCTGATCTAGTGGAGCCGAAGTGTTTAGGGGAGTTGCTAGGGCAACCTTACAGTAGTTGAATATTGGATGGCATCTATCGAGAGAATTTTAGACAACCTATAATTTGTCTTAGAACAGAAACTTAAGTGTACGATGTCACTTATGAGAGACGAGGCCTACTGCTAGTGGCAATTGGTAGTTGGGGATACTCAAGTTGATAGGATAACTTGAGAGTATTTCCAAGTTTCATTTCGGAAGAAGTATGTGGGTTGAGGTATGTTGAAACTCGTAGACTTGAGTTCATTGAGCTGAAATAGAGGGATAGGACTGTATTTGACTATGAGGCTGAGTTCCTGAGATTGAGCCGTTATGCACAAGGGATGGTAGCTTCCGAGCAAGACAAGTGTGTGAGGTTCGAGAATTGTCTACGATATGATCTAAAGGTCTAAATGGCTATGCTGCAGTAGAAAGTCTTTGAGACCTTGGTTGAAAAGGTAAAGATTTTAGAAGAGGTTAAAGGAGCTGAACGAGAAAGAAGGATAAGATCAAGAGTCTAGCTAAGAGGGATTTTTGCTCGGGGAGTTCGAACCCACGTCTTGCAAAGAGAGCCAATAAGAATAGACCTCGACAGAACCCAGTTGTAGTTGGTACTGGAAACATGACTCAAGAATGTGCTCACTGTGGGAAACCTCATGAGAGAGAGTGTTGGAAGAAATTGGGAATATGTTTAAGATGTGGATCCATGGAGTACTAAATTAAGGATTGTCCACTTGTGAAAGAATAGAGGCAAGCACCACAACCCCATCTATAACACCCTATACTCGGCTTGGTTGCCAAGCCCGAATACGGGATGCCACACCACCGTTTCATGTCGTATACAACAAGTAAAAGTTCATTCTAAACAAAGCGTCTTCCATTTTAGTATTCGTATAGGTTTTAAGTTAATTATACTTGTTAGTTATCAATGTTACGTGCTAACCATATATCAAATAGTCTTATAATAATACTAATTAAACATGTATAAGGTCCATTTAACAAAACATCAAAACTGTCACATAGGTATCAATATTGACACTAGATATTTTCTTTAAATGGTATCGATACCACTTGGAAAAATGATACCAAACTTGCATTTTGTTTCTTAATTAAAAGCCAAAGTCTTAAAAATTATCGGTATCTTCCATGAAATATCAGTATTTTAACCCTGAGTATCAATACTCGAGCAAAGTTATCGATACCAAATCTCTATTCTGACTCCCTACATGTTTCAAAACACAGAGGTACCGATTTTAAAACCCGATTATCGATACCTCTACTCCATATCTCAAAAATGCAACATACTTAAGCAATTAATCCATTCCAATTTAGTTCCTAAGCATCATACATAAATTACTTCGACAAATAATCATTCAATGACCTAGTTAACAGTTCAATATCACAAAATCGTGTTCGAGCAAGTAACATCAATCCATCCTCATGTTCATGAAACCAAGCATAACAATAACATGTAATCTTTGTAAACCGAACCAAAAACAAAAAAAATGTCTAGAAGTTAACATGGCTATAAACAAGTCTACCATATTGTCTTATTCCTAAAAATGTAAGTAAATATAGAACACCTATGAAATAACAAATAGACTTGCTTGGATCACCACTTAAAAATCACACCACTCACACCGACACAACTACTCTACAATGGCTAAAAGGAGTGGGTGAGCTTAACAAGCTCAATGAATGCCTAGAACAACTACCATGCAAACAATTCATCAAGCATTAACGAAACAACCATATAACACAACCTCAATAGTTCCAACTTTAGTGTCATTATATACTTACTCGTGCATTATTTTCTAGTTCTTTTACGTGGTAAACATATTCTGTTTTAAGCATATCTCATATTACACATCTAACCACCTAACATACAAGCATATATCACAGTACTCAAATAATCACATAACATTTAAGCATAAATCCCAATACTCATATAATCACATAACATTCAAACATATATCACAATACTCATTTAATCGTATAACTTAAGATAATTTGCATATCAACCACATACTCATTTAGGCATACATCACATTACACATATATACATTTTAAGATAATTTGACACTTGAGCTATGAAACATAAATGTGAGCTCTATTATCACTCATTGGATACACGGATCACCAACACACCGCATAGACTTATAAAGTCAAACATGTCCCAAAAGTGAAGCATAAAGCTAACACTCACCTTATTTCCCCTCAAATGTCCCGTTGAATGGGGCTTAGCTCACATTCCCTTATCTCTCCAACATATCCCAAGGTGTCCACGCCCAAAATCACTGTACATATAGGTGAGTACTTACAATCCTATGGCAGGCCAACTATATCCAACGTTTTCAAGATCACAAGGCCAAAATATCCAAAATCAAACACATATCATTTACCGATTATTCAAGCACTATCACTGCATATTTGCATCTTTAGCAAAACATTGTCACTAGCATTTAACATATACATGACATGTACACATTTGCACTTTCACAACAATTATCATAACCATATATCACATGTTAAAGCATCTCATTTCTATGCACATATTCACAAAAATATAAGCACATTATTCACAATATAGCATAGGTATGAGAAAGCATACACTCGAAATTTAGAGAAGAGGTTTAGGATACTACAAAATTCCCAAACAATGCATTGAATAATGCCCATAAATAATTATTCCAAACACTCACCAATTACGCTTTCGCCGAAAAGTTGAAAGCTCAAACAAGCTTTTCCTTTCCTTTATCTCTACTTGTAGAAGGTTTTATCGAATCTGAAACTTCAACACAACAAATTCACCCAACAATACATCCAAAAATCATCCACTGAATCATTACAAGCATACAAAATATAAGCCTAAACTAAGTTCTCATGTAACCGAAACCTTTAACATAACCAACTTAAAATCCAAATATCTCAATCTACACTTAATTTTTTCGCCTAAAATTAATTTCATTCATCTAATTATTCATCATCGACTAATTCCCAACCTTTAAACTACACAAAACTACTTAATTCATGGTATTGACTTTTTCGACATGTTTTATGGCTATTTTTTAAAATTTCATTAAGACTCGAGAAATCTTTAACGAAACTTCAAATTAAGTTTAGAAATCTTCTAATCATATTAAAAATAATTGAAAAACACTTTGAAACATTGTTTTTACTCAAAATCCTGAAATCCACCATTAATGAGCAAATTTTCGGCTTTTATTTAAAACATGTGATTTAATGGATAAAAACTTAGTTTTAAAGACTAAATAACATTTAAAACTATTTACGAGTTGAATCATTACCTTAAACAATGAAAAACCCAACAATTGATCAAAGACCCGAAAAACCCGAAAGCTTGACAATGGAGAAAACTATGGTGTTTTTGGGTGTTTTCTTGAAATTTTATGAATGTTTAATGCTATGAGGATGAAGGAAATCGACGAAATTAAGGTTTGAAAACAAAAAGTGAAAGAGATGAGCTTAGGAAGTAAGGGATGACACAACTAAAATGATGGAGAAAACTAACGTGGGTGTTGTGAATAAAAGAGGGAAAATAGGGTGAAAGTTAAAATTTGGTTTAATTACCTCTTAAAAACTATAAGTTTTGACTCTTTTACAAATCAGCCCTAAGGTATTTAAAACTCATTTTTAGAATTTAATTTAATTTTCTAAAAATCATAATCCAAAATATTACCGGTATATCATGTTACAAAATTTTGAACACTCTAAGGCTAAAATTCCTAAAATACCCATAAAACTCTTAAGCCCTATTTCGGGGTGTTACACCATTGGTATCAGAACCAAAGAGGGTGGGATAATAATAGAGCTGGTAATGCTAGGCAGAAAATAGTTGCTCAGGGTTCGAATTACACTGTCGCTAGACAGTCCGCCTTGGTTTATATAGTGAGGTGCAGAGAGGATTGTGATGCGACTAATATCATTGAAGGTACTTTTAAGATCCATTCTAATTGTGCCTTGCACTGATTGACATTTGGTATTACCAAAATGCTTGTTGTTAATAGTGTATCAGTGAAATTAAGAATTTGGGAATAAAGAAATCGTTAGTGATATTTCTGTCGTTAGTCCCATGAGAGAATCTAAGTAAGCAAATAGGAAATCCACTAGT
Source organism: Gossypium raimondii (assembly GCF_025698545.1). NCBI lineage: Eukaryota > Viridiplantae > Streptophyta > Magnoliopsida > Malvales > Malvaceae > Gossypium > Gossypium raimondii. The sequence goes on from NC_068576.1 coordinate 19,822,303, forward strand.
GACTTAAGGTGAAGTATCAAAATTACAATGGAATCATAGTTGTGCAGTGGAAGTGTGATGGCTAGTTTATAAAAAAAATAGTGATGAATTTTGTGGACAAGTGAATTGGATTGAGAACAAGAATTTTGAGGATGAAATTCTTTTTAAGGAGAGAGTTGTCACATACCAAAAACTGGGTTAGTAGAAATTGGGTTAATGAACCAAAAGTGGTCACACTTAATTTTTTTTAGTGATCAAGTAGTGGTGGATATATACTTGATGATCTGTCTTCGAATCTATTCTCTAACATTATTTTCTATCTGGTGCAATTTTATTTCCAACCTTAGCAAAGTTCACATCCCATGTTCTAAATTTTTCTGTTAAATTGACCATAAGGAATAAATATGGCTTAGTGGTTAAGAGCTTTAAAATTTTTCTAAAGGCCCTAGGTTCAAGTCTCCTTCTCACCACCTTTCTATTTAATTTTGTGAATTTTCCATATGCCAAAAACTCCCTTGTCGTCCAACCTATGCTTGTCATACTTAAGGGAGATTCTTTCCCTTATTTTCTAATCATCTTTCCTAATTTGAGCGAACATGATCCCCTTTTTGCTCCCTTATCCCCCTAACTTGCCTTTTTTTCCACCAATGCCATGTATAAAATACATTGAACCTAGACTTGTTTGAGCACCCCCTTTTCATCCAACTTTTCATTCTCCTCACTCTAATTGTCGCACCTCCCTAAGCTCCTCCTTATTCTCTCTTCTTCTCTCATTATTTAGCAATCAACCACCCTCATTTAATTTTTTTTCTCCTCTCCTCCATCGTTTCTTGGCATTGAATCACCAACACCAACACCACACCACCGAACCTCCACTATGCCACCACTCCTCTTCTTTTTTTCTCCATCGCCGCCCTTAGCGCTACCCTCCACCACCACGACAAGCACTGTGCACCACCGTATACATAACTCTTTTTCTCCTTTCTTCTACTTCTTCTTTTATCAAGTGACTGAACCCTTCTCCTTACTTTCTCCTTTGTCGAACCGCTGCCACCGTCACTATCGTAGCCACCAATTGTGTTTCCTCCTCTTTTCTTCTTTGTTTTCAACCTTAATTATTCTTTTTAGTGATCAAAATTCTGCATTAACATCTCTTATGTCATATTACTTTGAAGGGTCGATCGACATCCATCTAGAAGATCATTAACGTTGGGATTAAAATCACTAATCAAAGTGATTAATTTAAGGGTATGTATTAATGGAAATGGAGAACTAACTTATCGTATCAACCTTAAAAATGGTCATCTTATCGAAAGATCTCCATTTGATGTTAAATAGGTAATCTATTAGTTATATCCAAGTGTGGGCATTTTTAAAGAGTTGTTGCACATCGAATCTACGATCAGGTGTGGGTTTAACATTCAACAAAAAAATCTATGTTTCATGTTGTTAAAATTATTAGTATTATTAAAATTTTGCTTATCAGGAATACTCTATGTATTCAAAAAGAGAAGTAAAAAACCATGGAAATGGAATATCCAAGTAAGTGAATCTAAACTATTTTTGTTGTGACATGTATGATGTATGATATTGATTATTATTGATTGAAACAAAGTGTATGATACTCTCATTCTCATGTTATGTGATGTTATGGCATATGTGAATTTCAGTATCAAATATGAATTGAGAAATATTGATATAATATGTAGATATGTGATTTGCATGTTAAGCATGCCTATTTTTTTAAAGTGATAAGCGATATAATGAACATGTCTCACATGCCAAAATGAAAAAAATTGATTTTAAAGTGGTAAAGTGATTTTTGTGACCATATCACATGCACAGGGTGGGTTATGTGAAAGGTGGAAGAAGTGGCAGTTTATCTGCAAAACTGGCGGTTTGTCCATAATATTATTAAGTGAAAGTTTATCTTTAATATTGTGACACTATTCACAAATTGGAGTGTTTGGATGGACGAGTTTTGAGGAACTCGATTGTGGTGTGTTGTAGTGATGTGTAGGATGTTTTAAATAAATATGCATAAATGTTTTATAAAAATCGCATTTACATGATCATGTGCATAAAGTGAAAATTTACCTGATTGATGATTATGTGTTTCTTTACATTTATTTGTTAAAAGACCTACACTGGGCTTATAAAACTGACCCCTTTAGTGTTATAATGTTTTAGGTAATACTCAGACATAGGACTTGGATTCAACATTCAGTGGAGCCTCTCGGCTGGATTATTCTTATGGATTTTTAATAATGAATTTTAAAACTATTTGGATTTTTTTGTGGACTTTTGACTTTGGACATTTCCTTTTTTGGGTTATGGTTTTTTTTTATATAAATTTTAGAAACTACCATACAGACATGCGAAATTCATAAGATCTCAAGTATTTTAAAATATGGAGTTTATTTAAACTATTTACGATTTTACTTAGCTTTAAACAAAATTATAACTCTTAACTTTCTAAGTATTTTTAGGAAAGTCCATTGCGAAAGATTTTACCCAAGACCTTTTAATAAATATTTATAATGCAAATTCTTTATTTTCCAAACATCTTAAATGCCATTATAATATAATGTCGCCATTTTCTTTTAAATGATTAAATTTTTAGAAGTATTTCGAAAGAAACAAAATCATTAAATATTTTTTTTTAAGTTTTCACAAAACAACACAAACCTAGTTATTTTCAATAATTAAATAATTTCAAACATTTTTAATGTAACTTCTGAGACTCAGCCATAAAGTCTAGGCCGGGTTTGGGGCGTTACAATGTTTTATAATTCAATTATGAAAATAATATTAGTTTATATCCAATTTATTCACTTTATTCACTTGAGTCCCTATATTTAAGTTACTCATATTTTTTATATTTAACATCGGATCAAAAGATTATTTCACATTCTTTCATTAGGGACCTTATACTTTCTATCTATAGCATAATTTTATGACATTTTCAATTTAGTCTCTAATATTACCAAGTTATCTAATAGGTTTAACTTAATTTCTACTTAGTTATTATCATAATCTAAGCTTACTAACTAACAATCTCTTCAAATCAAGCTTAAATTCATCAATTTTACTATAATGACAACTTGCTAAATATTTAACAATTGAAGAAATTGATACATGGGCTAGCTAAATCAAAGCTTCCATGATCAAGAATCTATAAAATCTTAAAGAAAATGTTTAATTACTATAACGCTTCGGTTTGTACAAGTGTACACAATCGTTATCAAATAATAAGTAAGTAAAGAGTTATCTTCTCCACAGGAATGTGTATGTTAATCAATTAATTGTAAAATTAGAGTTAACAATTTGGTGATAAAACACAATATTTTTAGTGGTGTGATGTAGAAATAATTTCTAAATATAATATGATCCTTAATGCAATTTTAATCTAAATGTGAAGTATGAGATGGAATGTATGAAATGAGTGTAGCAGCAAAAACAAAAAATTTAACAATCAATAACATGAATAGGCTAGGATAATTACATCATTCAAATTAATTCTTTTTTGTCATGCTTAATAGTGTTCGGAAAATACTCCATGACAACTCGATCTTTCATGGGCTTAAAACCAAATTAAGTCCCTTCAGAATCTTTTTCTTAGTAAAACATGCATTTTACTGATAATATCAAAATAAGGGTTTCTTAGTATTCATGTGAAGTAAAAAGGACTAGGTCGGTTTGAAACAATTTAATCACATAAACCTAAAAGCCATGCAAGGTAGTAAAGCTTGGTCAAGTTATTACGAACCTTAATTTATTCTGGGTCAGACATAAATTAAAAATACACATTTCAATAATTGTGTTATTAGCTGTCGTCTGGTTCGGACTACTCAAATAATTCTAATGCAACCAATCATGTATGAATGATATACATACTTGAGTTTAATTGAAAACATGGTAGATTGAAGCACAAACATGATAAACCTGATTTAAACAAACTTTATTGAATTAATGCAATCATCCTAGCTGAACATATTTAAGTCACCATTGTTGATGACAAGATAACAAAGCACATTTCAAACATGATTAAATTAAAATGACAAGGTATAGGAAGAATAAACTCCGTCGGATCAGGAGTCTCGTGACTCTAATTGAAAATGTTCTCCTCCAATCCTTGTGTTACTCCTTTGCTAACGATTCCCCGAGGTGGCCGACCAAGAGATGGTCTTCTCAAGGTTTTGTTGGCTAAGGGAGAATGAAAATATGGGATGCTATGCACGGGAATAAAGAGAGGAAAGGATAAGAGGAATATGCTTATGAAATGAAAGATGAGGGAAATGAGTAAGGTATGTTGGGATGAGGGATGAGTGGAGGTATTTATACTTGAAGTAGATGGTAGAGTTTACAAAAAATAGGGATTGAAATCCCTCCATTTTCTCCATTGCTTGGCCGGCCACATTTTGTGGAAGAAGGTGGATAATGGATCCTTTATTTGAGCATAGAATCATGCTAAATTTAGGCATGGGTTGGACGGTTTCAAGGGAAATCTTTGTGTGCTGATTTCCAATGATTCTCCAAATGTAAATACCTCCAAATAATTGTCCCAAAAGTTTATTCTTGGCTGCCCAATAACCTTTTCTGAATTTGGGCCTCTCTTCTCTTAGGTTGGATGGTTTCACGACCCACTAAACTTGTTAAACTTGTCCATCATGTATCATCTTTTTTTCCTAGGTCAAAGTAACATCTTGATGTCCCATTTAACATGATTTTGCCGTCCAACATAGGAATAAAATAACTCATGTTCCTGCAACATTATAATAGCCTCTTTATCAAATCAACTTCATGGTCCCCTTCATAATAAAATATAACACATTAATAAATAACATGATATAGTATAATTTATGCACCAAAATAATACAATAAAGCTCATATTTGTGTTTTTTTATAAATTCATGCCCATCATCGGAATACAAACAAAATTTACTTAATTAATTAACAAATACTCGGGATTAGTATTATGATTAAGTAAAAAAGTGGTAAAAATTGCTAGAAATAAACTATACAATTTTGAGTTTACGCACCCCAAACTTAATCCATTGCACATCCCGAGCAATGTTTCATGTAAAGCACAACTCTTGCTAAGACAAAATTTTCAATAAGTTTAAGTAGCATCAACCTTTGCACACAATCATGTATAAACAAAATCAAGCTTACAAACTCTTTTTTATTGATAAGTCACTCTATCCAAACATTATTTCAAAATTATATTCTAAGTGCGGAAAACTACTAGCATAAGTCATAAAGTGCACTCTTTTCAAGATCATACATAACATTCACTATTCAATCAAAGTTTCCTTATCAACAAAATAAAGCAATCACAAGGTTTAATTAATGGTCCTCATATGTTGAACTTAGCAATTCCTCTCCACTAATGTAGTCGGCACAATCGTCCAAATCAATGGGTATTTTATAAGGTTGTAATGGAGTTAGGCTTAAGGTAGGGATAAGGAGAAGTGAATTTTTAAGTTCAGTAATATTAATCCTAACTTTGCCTTGGATCTTTACAAGGTACATTCTTCCTACTAATGGTTTCTTCACCCCCCAAAACTTAATTTTGAAGCAAATGCCTAATAGTTCTCAATACTTTGAGTACTTATTTTGCTCTTTTTGCTTAACATTTGAATAAAGCTTTTTTTTACATACGAAGAACATGTACATCTTTTATAATTTTTCCTAGATCTTTGCTCACCAAGACAAGTATAGTTAAGATAGGTGCAAGAATAAGATAAATTTTAAAAAGATGGTAGCATTGCTTATGATGTAGGTAAATAGCAATAAAATAGGATTTAATGCTCAAATTAAGGTTTCAAGGGTTAAAAAAATATGGTAGGCTCGAAAGGCTCAAACGAACCAAGGAAAATGTGCCTAAATCATGTTTAGGTTCTTATGCCTCTTAGGATATCACCTTAAGGAAGTTACTAACTCAATTCTAAGAACTTAAACCTTTATGCATGTTTATTTCTAAGGGAGTTTAATTTTCATGGAAAAAGGCTATATAAGGTCTGAGAACATACAAGCATTCTATAACTCAGGATAATATAAAAAACTCAGATAAAATCAGAAATCATACTTGCATTTGAGCTAACTTATGAACAAAATTTTTCTCTAAAAATTATTTTATTTAAGATTATTCATGTGAAATGATTAAAACATACTTGAAAATTTTAAAAATTTATGCAATAATTACCTTACCCCTTTTAAAAAGAAGCAATGTTCTCATTGCGAAAACAAAGTAATGAATGAAAACTAAACACCATGTAGGGTTGTAAGAAAGAGAGGTGAGTCATGAAGACTACTTAAGTATCAAGTCTTTCTCAACAATCCATCCTAGACATGTTCATTCCCATTACCACTGATAACTCTTGAAATAAGTTATAATTCATGCCTTTAGATTGGGTCAATTGTCTGTACTTAAGTGATCTTAGTTGCATTTTAGGATATTATTTTAGCATTTTTAGAATGTTACATAAGGAGCTTGGACGGTGCTTAAATGTTATTATTTGTTACTTTTAATTATTTACGAGAAGGATTTGTTTGGTAGTAATTGGCAGGTGTAGGATATGGAAATGGGAGTAGAGGAATGAAGGTTTGTTGGGGAACAAGGTTGGACAATTTTTCAACACAGATGCTGTGACAATTTCGGGAAGAAGATCGAGTCAGCACTCAACTAATACCAGTTTCAGCCCAACTATACTTGTACCAGAAAATCTGCTTAAAAAAAGGAAAGAAAATCATGGGCTATTGGATTGACCCTAGGGAAAAAGATTATAAAAAGCCAAAGGAGGAAACCCTAAAAAGGAAAAAACAGAGGGCAGCGGTTGAGCAGAGTCGGGCAGAGGAAGATAGAGGCAGTCCCTCTCTGCCATCACAGGAGACTGTATCGCTGGAGTGTAGGTTCGATAAGCGAAAGCTATTCTCCCGAAGTTCTTCCATTATTTCTTTATTGTTCTTCGTGAATTGATTTGTTAAAACGATGTTAAATGATATTTTGGATTTGAATTTTAATTGCCAACCCATGAGCTAAACCTCATCAGGTTAGGATTATTGGATGAAACCTTTTTTTTATTTAGTGACTGAAGCATGGATTTGTTTTAAATATACTATTTCATTCAATGGTTCTTTACAAAATTGTATGTTTGCAAACTCTAGACATAAATGGATGTACAGCATGTTCATTAAATCAATTTAATTCTGACAAGGTTATATTAATGAGATTGAAATTGAATGATATGAGCAAGTGTTCATCCGAATACTTGTAGCAGCCTTTAGACATGAGCATCGTTCATACGGAAAGAAAACAAAGCAGTGTAGGGTAACGTGCTAAAGGCCTATAGACATATATCGCTTAAGGCAAGTTAACTTGAGATCTTGTTCTTGAAAGAAGCAAACCATTTTAGAACTTTTCTCAATAGTAGATTGAGTACGGTTTTGCTGAGGCATTACTATCAGTAAGGGCAGATTCTTAGTAATCTAGAGCTTTCAAATCAACATCATAGACCCTCATCCTCTATCCTTTGTCGTAGTATCCTTTTTCATAACATTCTTAGTTGTTTATTTAACATTCTTAGTTGTTTATTTACTCGTTCACTTACATATTATTCACGTAATTGTTCTCGAATTTACCATTACATTCTAACTCTTGTCTTGTCATAGCATTTCCATTATTTATCAATTACACACATCATTATTCTTTCAAATTACCACTTCACTCTTATCATTATTTTTTGTCATAACATTAATCATATTCCATTATAATAACTCGACCATTTTATACCTAACCAATCCATGTGGAGACGATCTCACTTATTATTTTATTACTTGATTCGATGTGTATACTTGCACAATTCACATATCATTTCACATGCGACAACCACAAAACTTTGTTTTTTTTTTCTGATGAAGAGGCATTGAGCTTATTTTATTCATGCTTGCAATATCTTATTTATTATACGAAAGCAAAATATTAACTATGAAAGAAATATAAATGCCTAAAAATAAATGCTAGGAAAAAGAAATTTCCCCTTTTTATTCCTGTCATCCTCCATGACTTTCTCCTTTTCCCTTCTTTGTCGCACTTGATCCCACATCTCCACTTGCCATGTCTCAAAGATAATATTTGGGAACTCAAAAAAAAAGTGTTAGAGATATTCTTAAAAGTATTTCGTATGGTATCATCTCTAACTTTTGCATATATCCAGTAAGCTTCTTGTTGGTTATGCATGAATTTCCACATATCCATCATAGTTGAGAATTTCGATTTATTCGTAGCATTTGACGAGGTGGGTATTGGAATAGTCAACTCGGGATTAACACTTGGCTCAACTCGTTTAGCAACATTTGGTTCCACCCTCAGCTCAGGGTTTTTTGGTTACTCTTTAGTTTTTGCTTCTTCTGTGGCATTTGTTGAGTTAGCTTTCAAGTTAGACTTAGTTGATGACTTATCAGATTCTGGTTCCTTCGGTTCATTTGGCTCCACCTGGTTCAATAGTCCAACATTCTCCACTAGCCTCTCAAGATCATGCCTTGTTATGCAACCTTAAACTTATTGGCCCTTCAAGTTTGCTTTTGATCTTACTTGGGCCCTTAAGCAAAGTAAAGTAATCAATTATGGAAAGTAGGCACTTCCTACCTTCTTCCTTGCATAGTCTTAAATCTCCTTTGGAATAATTATCCAAACATTGATAGACCTTTTTATCATAATTGCATACAATAAAATCATTCGTTTCATTGAGATGGTAGAACTATGTGAGATAGGCATGAAGCTATATCAAATAAAGTAGAACCACACATTAGCCATAGTTTCTTATAATCCATTAGGATCCCGAATTTGTAACCACATTAAGAACTTCCTCTTACGAATTTGTAATCCATTAGCATTTGGTGTGGTCAGGTTGGCATAGAACTCTCGCACTAAATCTTCATCCAGCATTGATCGTGCATCATTGAATTGCTCCCAATTTAAAGCATCAATCATCTTTCGAAGTGATAATGGCATGATCATCTTGTCATTTCTCTCCAAATTGAAACATTTTTTGGGCATTATGGATTGATTCTTAAAGATAGAATCAAATCTTTCCCTTGCTTCCTCATCTTAAATCACAATTGGATTCTTGGCAGAAGTCTTGAAAGATCTAGTTCTTTTGTGAGACATGGTATTTTTCTCGAAAGATAGGCAGAGTTTCGACAAAAGGAAAAGAAATTGGAAATGTGTGGTGGATGAAGGTTGTAGCAGCGATAGAATTACAACAATAATAAAAGTACGACAGTGAAGGCGTTGTTTCGACAAGAAGATTGCGATGGCGATAGGAGGGTTTTCTGATAAGAAGAGAGATTTGAAGCTAATTGCTTTGAATGGTGTGAGGAATATAATGGGGGATTCTTCAAGATTTGAGGCTAACGGTAAGAAGAAAGAAATAGGTGGCTAGGGTTTGAAGCTAATTGCTTTGAATGGTGTGAGGAATATAATGGTATAGAGGGCTTTATATTGTAGTAGATTAGGGTAAACTTGTAGAAAATATTTAGCTACACAAGGATGCTTGGGCGGCAAGGTAAGGAGGGAAGGAAAAAGTGGCGGCAAAAATAGGGTTTTTAGGGACCCTATAGACGGTAATGATGGGTAATTTCCTCCTTTTGTTGTTCTGGGCCTCAAGCCCAATTGCAATTATTTGTTGTACTGAGAAATTAAACTAAAGTAGAAAAATAAATAAATTAGTACTTGGGCCAAATTGACCCTCTTATTAAGCATAAACAAATAAAAATTTGCAAATAAAAATTAAAAATAGAAAATTCTTTTGGCTTACTTAGAAAATTTCTCCTCGAAAAATTACATTAAATTAATATCTCAGGAAAGGTTGGAGGGGTCACAAATGGTCTCGCTTAAGTTTCAATCTCCTTAGACAGATTTAATTTAATGTATTAATTCAAGAAAAATAATTTATAAATATGTCATTTATTAAAATTAAAAATATGAAAAATCAAGGGTCTTCTAAATAGAACGAAGATTCAACTTGCTTAACTTTACCATCTAAATAGTGTTTGAGACATTGACCATTAACTTTAAACGTACCTATACTATTTTCATACAATTCTACGAATCCATATGGATAAAATTTATGAGTGGTGAAAGGTCCAGGTCCATCGGGATTTGAGCGTCCAATCCATCGGGATTTGAGCTTCCCAAGAAATAACCTTAGCCTCAAATTAAAGAACAATACTTTCTGTCCTTCTCTTAAATCTCGAGGTTGTATACGATTTTCAAGCAATATCCTAGTATTTTCTTTATACGTTTTGGCATTTTCGTGTGAAAATAACCTCAACTCCTCAAGCTTATCAAGCTGTAACATCCTTCTCTCATCTGCTTGCTTAATATCCGAATTTAATTGTTTCAAAGCCCAATGAGCTTTATTCTCCAATTCAAGTGGCAAATGACATGCCTTTCCAAAGACTAACAGATAAGGAGTCATTCCTAATGGTTTCTTAAAATTTGTTTGGTAGTTCCATAGGGCATCATCAAGCCTTCGAGACCAATATTTTCTATTAGGTCGTACCACCTTTTCAACGATTCCTTTGATTTCACGGTTTACCCGTTCAGCTTGCCCATTTGACTGTGGATGACATGCAGTGGAAATTTTGTGTTTAAGATCGTACTTTTCAAGCAACCACTTAAGCCATTTGTTTACAAAGTGCGAGCCTTCATTGCTAATTATAGCTCTAGGAGTCCCAAACCGTGTAAACACATGCTTATGTAGGAATTGCATGACTACCTTAGCTTCATCCGTTGGGTATGCTTCAGCTTCAACCTAGTTTGATACATAGTCAATGACCACAAGGATATACTTGTTACCATAAGAAGAAGGAAACGTGCCTAGAAAATCGATGCCCTATATATCAAATAATTCTACCTCCAAAATGTTTGTCAAGGGAATTTCTTTCCTCTTTGATATGTTTCCGGTCCTCTAGCATATATCACAAATTTTCACATATGCATACGCATCCTTGAAGACTGTAAGCCAAAAGAATCCTACTTCTAAGATCTTCACTACAGTGCGGGAACCACCAAAGTGTCCCTCACTTGGAGATGAATGGCAGTGGTACAATATCACATCAATTTCACTTCCAACTACGCACTTCCTGATTATATTATCTGCATATTGTTTAAACAAAAACAGGTTCTCCTAGAAATAATATCGACTATCATGAAGGAATTTCTTCCTTCGTTAGTACGTCATTTCTCTAGGAATTATTCACGTGCTAAATAATTTGCATAATCAGTAAACTAAGGTATTTCATGAATTCGACTTACCTGAAAGATATGCTCATTTGGAAAATTCTCATTGTTAGGAACAAGTGAATAAGTTACCTTGTTTTGTTCCAACCTTGACAAATGATCGGCTACTTGATTTTCAACACCTTTTCTATCTAGGATCTTAAGGTTAAATTCTTGAAGTAAAAGTATCTATCGAATTAGCCTCGGTTTAGCATATTTCTTTGTGTGTAAGTATTTAATGGTCACATGATCGGTAAAAACTGTACTTTGGTACCTATAAGATATGAACGAAACTTATCAAAATCAAAAACTATAGCAAAGAATTCTTTTTTAGTTACCGTGTAATTGAGCTGGGCTCCTATCAAGGTCTTACTTGCATAGTAGATAAGGTGAAATACTTTTTTCCTTATTTGACCCATCACAACTCCAACAACGAAATTGATTGCGTCACACATCAACTCGAAAAGAGAGTTCCAATTTGGATTAACAATTATTGGGGCTGAGATTAATCGACTTTTCAACTCTTCAAAAGCTTCCAAGCATGCTTTGTCAAACTAAAAAATAGTATACTTTTCTAACAGCTTACAAAGGCTTAGAAATTTTTGAAAAGTCTTTTATAAACCTTCGGTAAAATCAAGCATGGCCTAAGAAACTCCGAACTCATTTCACACTAGTTGGTGGTGGTAATTTTTCAATCACATACACATTTGCTTTATCAACTTCAATTCCTCTTTTGGAAATTTTATGCCCTAAGATAATTCTCTTCTTAACCATAAAATGACATTTCTCCGAGTTAAGGATAAAATTTGTATCCTCACATCTTTTAAGTATCTTAGCCAAATTACTCAAACAAATATTTTATGTATTACCAAAAACAAAAAATCATCCATGAAAACCTCAACAAAATTTTCTACCATATTAGTAAATATTGCCATCATGCATCGCTAAAACGTGGTAGGTGCATTACATAACCCGAAAGACATTTGCCTAAAAGAAAATGTACCGTATAGGCAAGTAAAAGTGGTTTTGTGTTGGTGTTTCGGGACTACAACTATTTGGTTATACCTCAAATATCCATCTAAGAAACAATAAAATTCGTTACCTGCTAGCTGATCTTAGAATTGATCCATAAAAGGCAGCCAAAACTGGTCCTTCTGAGTTGTTTTTTTCAAATTTCTGTAGTAAATACAGATTTTCCAAACCGTGGCAGTTCTTTTTCGGATTAATTCACTATGTTCATTCTCGACAATAGTGATTCTGCCTTTCTTCTGTACACATTGTACCGGACTTACCCATGAACTACTTGAGATGGGGTAGATAATTCCCACATCTAACAATTTGATCACTTCCTTTTGAACTACCTCTTTCTTGATTGGGTTGAGGCTCCTTTGCCCATCAATCCTCGGTTTTTCACCCTCCTCTAAAATAATTTTATGCATACAGAAAGAATTGTTTATTATCGCGTGTGAAATGATATGTGAATTGTGCAAGTATACACATTGAATCAAGTAATAAAGTGATAAGGGAGATCGTCTCCACAGTGATTAGATTAAGTATAAAAGTGGTCAAGTTATTATAATGAATTACGATTAATGCTATAGCAAAACCTAAAATGACCTGCTTCTTTCGAGAGCAAGATCTCAAGCTACCTGGCCTGTGTCTATAGACCTTAGCACGATACCTTGCACTATTTTGCCTTCATTCTATATTAGCGCTACTATATGTCTAGAGTATACTAAAAGTATCTATCGAGTACTTGCTCATATCATTCAATTAGGTCTAAATACTCCAACCTTTTCAGAATTAGATTAGTTTATGGGCATGTTGCACAATCATATATGTTTAGGGATTGCATGCATACAATTTAGAAATAAAAATAATTGAATGAAACAATAAATTAAATCAGATATATGCTTCAACCATTAAAAAAATAAAATTTTCATCATTTAATCCCAACCCTATGAGATTTAGCTCATGGGTTGGCAACAAAAATTCAAATCCAAAATATCATCCATCATTATTTCAATCAAATCAATTCACAAGAGAACATATTAATAAATAATCGAAGAATTTAGGAAAAATGGTTGTCGCCAAACCATTCCACAATCGAGCAGAACAGTGTCTACTCAGTCGCTACCCTCTATTTTTTGCCTTCAGGTCTCCTTTTTTGTTGTTCGTCCCCTTAGGGTTTCCTCTTTCTTGTTGTTCTTTTTTGTTCCCCCTTTTAGGTTTCATCCTTTGGCTTTTGATAAGCTTTTTCCCTAGGGTATATCCAATCAACCCATGATTTTCTTCCCTCTATTTTAGGCAGATTTTTTTTTGTACAAGTAGAGTTGGGCTAATACTGTTATGCGTTAAGTGTTGACTCGGTCTTCTTGGAAGTTTTGCGAAATTTGTGTTGGCAAATTGTCCAACCTTTTGCCACGACAAACCTTCATTCCTTTATTTCTTTCTCTGCATTCTGCACCTGCCAATTACTACCGAACAAATCATTCTTGCAAACAAGTAAAAGTAACATATAATAACATTTAAGCATAGTCCAATCTTCATAATGTAATGCAATGAAAATTACGAATGGAATTTCCTAAAATGCAACTAAATTTACTTAAGTATAGGAAATTAGCTAGGTCTAAAGGCATGAAATATAACTCTTTTCAAGAGTTATCACACCCCCAAACCTGAGTTATTGTTTGTCTTCAAGCAAAATATGCATGAATGTAAGAATTGCCATAGCAACATAATTACCTTTTGACTGTTAGACCATTTAAAGAGCGTATTGTACTTCAGTTCTCAGCAATGTTTTATGTCTTAAAATTTTGATCAAGTTTCATAAGCTTATTTAGCAAAGGCAGTACAGAAAATATTGCCCTAAAAGACAAAATCCTAAGTATTCATTCAATTTTCACTATAGCAAGTATCTCCTAATTTACTTAGTTCATCTTTTAACTAATCTCAGTTTTCCTTTTTTTTCATCTGGCCTTATACATACTCAAATACATACATATCCATTTATTATGCCTATTTTTTTACTAGGGGATTCAGCTTATCACATGATTCTTTGACTTGGCAATTACAATAGAGCATACACTAAATTGCCGACTACTCAATGATATCATGATTTGAATACTCACTTATGAAGCTAAGGCTTTTGACTAAAAAGATGGATGAAGAAAACAACTACCCTCTTAGCTACTCAACCTTTTACTATAGTGGAGTGCCCCTGAATTACTTTTTTTTTTCTTTATTACACACTCTTACTTGGACTCAACTTTATAGTCAATAGCACGATGGAGCAAACAAAGTGGTGCTAACTTACTTTAAAATTCTAAGCATTGGAGTATTTATGGTATTTTTAGATTTTTTTTTGCTTTGAATTTTCTTAAACATTGCCACTTTATTCATTGTTGAGTATTGCCATTGTACTGAATTTAGCTTAAAAAATCTCTAAGTTTATTAAAAGAAACTTACTATAGATCAACTGTAATTGGAATTAGGACATCCTAATTTTAGGGGTTAATTTGCAAGCAAACTATCCCGAGCTAACGCCACTTAATACACTGTCACAACTTTCTAAGTTTATAGAAGAATTAAGTTCCTCATTGAGCATCACAGACAAAAATAGACTCATCACAGTCTAAACAATTTCTTAGCAGTTATGTGTGCTATGGCAAAATGAATGACAAATGAACAAAAAAATACTAAAAAAACATGCTCAACTAAATAACTAATGAAGTCTAAATGCACAATACACCCCCAAACCTAAGGGATACATTGTCCTCAATGCATGTATAGATATGAATCATAAATGCAAGAACAAATATATGAACATAATGAGATATAATAAAGGGAGAAAAACTTCCCGATCTTAGAACTTAATGGTGGTACTTTAATTGTGGCGAGTGGTCTTTCGTGCACTCATCTTATAACACATTGACTTTTAAGTAAATTGAGTGGTACATCCTCCTCTTCATTATCAAATCTAGTGAGATCATCAATAACCCGATCAATCTCATGATCTTGTTCAATCATCAGTTTAGTAGAAGGAGGTGGAACAGTCGCAGTGTTGTCCACTGGTGGTGCAACTAAGGGATTTGCTTCCTTTTCGTCCTCATGGTCAGTCTCAATGCTGACAGACTCTATTTTCTTTGGTTCTTCCTCTGGTGCTTTTGGTGTATTCTCTTTATCGGCTAGATTTGTCTCAATGGGCTCTGCGTCACCAACCCCTTCCCCTCCTACAGTTTATTAAATAAAGTAAACGAATTAACTAAAAGAAATTTAAATCGAAAAAATGAAATAAAACTAAAAAGAATTTTTAATATGTTGAAGTTAAACATCTTGAGGACCTATGGTCTGTTTGTCTCGCTCTAAACGGGAACCCCAATAGTGCTTCAAGCGTTGTCCATTAACTCTAAATGTGCCCCTCATTTTCATATCCCTGACATCAATAGGTCCATGCGATTATACATAAGCTACCAAGCATTGTTCATCAAAATTGAAAGGTCTATTTTTCTCCAACAAAGTCACAAGGGTCTCTGCTCAAATGAATCTTCATCCCTATCAGAATTGCTGTGGCAAAATCTCGTGAACTCTTCCTCTATTGTTGCTCCGATCAAGACAATGGCATGACTTTCTTCACTCTCATCAGCACATTTCAGTGCATTAAATACATTGAACGTGACCTGCTGATCATTATCCTCATGGTTAGTTCACCTTTCTGCACATCGATTAAAGTTCTACCTATAGCAAGAAAAGTTCTTCAAAGAATAATCGGTACATCTTTGTCAGCTTCATATTCTAAAATACTGAAATTGGCTAGAAAAATAAACTTATCTACTCTTACTAGAATGTATTCAATTTTACCTTCCGGATGTGCGTAAGATTGATCAACTAGCTGTAGCAGGACTTTTATGGGTCTTTCCTTCCCAATTCTCAGCTTCCTGAAAATAGATAGAGGCATTAGATTTATATTTACTCTTAAATCACATAACGCCTTACCAACATAATGATTTCCAATTAAACATGGGATAGTGAAACTCCTAGGGTCCTTTAAATTTGGAGGAAATTTATACGTCAATATTTCCGTACACCCTTCAGTGAGAGTAATAGTCCCATATTCTCCCAATTTACTTCTTTTACTGTATGTCTTTCATAAATTTCACATAATTAGGCATTTGATCCATAGCTTCTACTAACGGTATGTTGATATGGAGTTGCTTCAAAACCTCTAAAAATATTTTGAACTGAACATCATGTTTAGAATTATGGAATCGTTGAGGAAAAGGTAGAGGTGGTCTTCCTTCAGGTTCTTGATATTGTTTTGCTGTGGCATTCTTGTCGGCAGCACGATATGATTCTGCCACAACATTTTGTTGCTTACCCTTTTCAGGTGATGTATGTTTCTCAGATGGCTCTGGGATCTTTACATGGTTGTTGTTCAAGTTATCCTCTCCTGCTATGGAATCTTAAGCAATGTCATCAAGCTGAGTTTTGCTTCTAAGAGTGATGGCCTTGCACTATTCCTTCCCTTGTGATCTCGAATTCTCAGTATCACTTGGCAAGGCTTCTTGTGGTCTCGAATTTAAAGCATTCGCTATTTGCCCCACTTAATTCTCAAGAGCTTGGAGGGATGCAGCCCGACTCTAAATTAGAGCATCATTCTTGGCCATATATTCCTTCAGTAAGGCTTTAATAGATGATGGTGATGATGAAGTCGATGCCTGACCTTGTTGGACATTTTGTCCCGGCATAGGTTGAGTATAACCAGGCAGTGCACTGATGGTGTTCTGTCTTGTCACATTGTTAAGATTCCCCATACCTTGATTATTCCAACTAAAATTTGGATTCTGCTTTCACCCTGAATTTTAGGTGTTGGAATAGGGGTTATTATCCTGATTAAAATTACCCATGTAGTACACAGATGCTGGATTTACTCGGCACGTCAAACACATTGTCTTCACCACAATAAACACATGCTGGTCCGACTGCTTTCATCTCATGAACTGCAGTTGGTCTCTTCATTATTTTGATCATATTACTTAAAGATGATACTTGGGCAGTCAATGAATTGATTGCATCGAGCTCCATGGTACCAGCAGCTTTCTTACCCGTCTAAACTCTCATGGTAGGATATTGATAATCATTGTTGGCTATCTTTTCCAAAATCTCATATGCTTCATTATAAGATTTATCTAATAAAGTACCATTGGTGGAGGCATCAACTACCATCCTCGTACACGCATTCATTCCATTACAAAATATCTCCATCTATTTCCAGTGTTGGAATCCATGTATCAGACATTTTTGAAGTAACTTTTTAAATCGTTCCTAAGATTTATATAGCATTTCATCCTCTAATTTTCGAAAAGATGTGATGTCCTTTCTAAGCTTTGCATTCATATTTGGGAGATTATACCGTAGCAAAAATCTCTAGCAAAGATCATTCCTTGATGCCACTGTTCCTGATGGCAAAGCATTTAGCCACGCTATTGCACGATCTTTCAAAGAATATGAAAATAGTTTAAGCCGCAAAGCATCTTCAAGAATACCCTACTATCTAAATGAGTCACAAACCTCTAGAAAAAGTTTTAAATGTAGTCTTAGATCTTCAGTGGGTAATCCACCAAATTGTCCTACTGTTTGTAACATCTGAAACATTACCAGTTTCAGCTCCAACTGCTGAGATTGTATTTGTGGTCCGATTATCCCTGGATTCAGGTCATCCAAAATTGGCACAAGATGCTCTTGGATTGGTCTGTCACGATCATCTATCACACGAGGAATAGGAGGATTAACATCCTGACCATTTGGATTATCCTTGAGACCACGATCATTTTAACCAGGATCATTCCATTCCCTAGCCATGTTTCGCAGTTTTTTTCTCCTTCTTCGCAAAGTTCTTTTGATCTCTGGGTTCAAAAGGTTACTCTTCTTTAGCAGGAATGCCTCTTCTTATACACTGAAGGCAAACCTATAAAAGTTAAATACAACTAAGTTAAGTAAAAAAAATAGGACTAAGTAAAATAACAAAACCAAATTTCACCAAATTGTCGATCCCCAGCAATGACGCCAAAAACTTGTCTCGTGTGAAATTATATGCGAATTGTGCAAGTATACACATTCAATCAAGTAATAAAGCGATAAGTGAGATTGTCTCCACAAGGATCGGATTAAGTATAAAAGTGTCCAAGTTATTATAATGAATTACAATTAATGCTATGACAAAACCAAGATAAGTATGAAGTGGTAAATTAAAAAAACAATGATGTGTGCGAAATGTATACTAACTAATATGGGAAAATGCTAAGACAAAGTCAAAGTAAAAGTGCAATGGCAATTACGAGAATAACTACGTGAATAATATGTAGAAAAATAAATAAATAACTAAAAATGCTATGGCAAAGATACTACGACAAATGAATAAGGGTCTACGATGTCAATTTCAAAGGTTCGGATTACTAAGAATCTTCCCTTACTTTTAGCAATGCCTCAGCAAAATCGTATTCATTCTACTACTCAGAAGAGACCTAAAATGATCTCCTTTTTTTGAGAGCAAGATCTTAAGTTACATGGCCTGTGTCTATAGGCCTTAGCACGATACTGTTTTGTCTTCATTATTCAGAGTTGGGTTATCATTCATGAGTCTTGTAGACATACACAATCTCTGAATAATGATTAAAGTTTAACTCTCGAAAGAAGTAGACTACAGTAGTTTAGTCATAACTTTGCATGGCATTATTATGTTATGAAAATATTCCCTGAGTAATTCCAACCTTTATCATTCAACATCAGGAATATTCTCTACTTGTTCCTTTTGAATTGCCACGACCTTTAGATTGTTTGGTCATATTTCAGTTATAATTGATACTATTAGTTCATTCATTAATTTCTTTCACCAATTTATACTATGTTTCTTTTGCACAGCTTCATTCCTTAAATCTTCAGTAGTACTCACCAATTCAAATAAACTTCTGATCCCTGTAGAGACGATACACACTCATCATTATATTACTTAAATATACGTGTACACTTGCATATTTGCATTATTTACACGCAATAGCTTTATCCTTCGGCTTTTTATAAGCTTTTTCCCTAGGGTAAATCCAATCAGCCCATAATTTTCTTCCTTCTTTCTTAGGCAGATTTTTCTGATACAAGTAGAGTTGGGCTAACACTGTTATGCGTTGAGTGTTGACTTGGTCTTCCTGGAATTTCCACGACATTCATGTTGGAAAAATATCCAACCTTTTGCCACAACAAACCTTCATTCCTTTATTTCTTTCTCCGCATTCTGCACCTGCCAATTACTACCAAACAAATCCTTCCCGGAAACAAGTAAAAGTAACATATAATAACATTTAAGCATAGTCCAATCTTCTTAATGTAATACAATAAAAATTACGAATAGAATGTCTTAAAAGGAAACTAAATTTACTTAAGTACAGGCAATTAGCAAGGTTTAAGGAAATGAAATATAACTCCTTTCAAGAGTTATCACTTAAACCTTGAATATCAGCTATGGTCCAACTGATCGCCTTTTTAAATTTCTTTAAAACTACAATTAGTTGCTTCTCTTGTTGTTTTGTCAGTTTTGCTGAAATATTCATAGGCAAAGTAGAACACTTACCTAAATAAATGTATTTAAATAGGAATGAAGTACCTGAAGTCCGAGTTTAGGTGGTTCCTTGATTGACAACTTGGGTCGCACAAACTCCCGAACTTCCAACTTTAATGGATCAAATCGTGCTGGTTGAACATAGTTCCTCAGATTAGCTTCCATCAAAGCCATATTTTCATTACCTTTTTCATCTTTCAATGGCTCAGTCCCTAAAGTGTTCTCCAACAGGCGTTCTTCAAAATTTCTTTCCCATTCTATAGAAACTAAGGTTTCTAGCTCATCCATTATTGAACATTCCTTCATCAGATTGGCAATTTTCACTGCTTTAAAAACATTAAGTGTTACCTGGTCATCCTAAACTCTCATCGTGAGTTCTCCTTTTTGCACATCTATCAATGTCTTCCCATGGCTAGGAAAGGTCTCCCTAGGATGATCGGCAGTTCCTTATCTACTTCAAAAACTAAGACAATAAAGTCAGTAGGAAAAATGAATTTATCAACTCTGACCAAAACATCCTCGATATTTCTTTTGGGCTATGCTAAAGATCGATCTTCCAGTTGAAGTGTCATAGTCATGGGTCTTACTTTGCCTATTCCCAACAGTTTGAAAATAAACTTAGGCATCAAGTTGATGCTCGTTCTTACGTCACACAAAGCTTTACCAAAGTAAGATTCTCTGATATTACAAGGTATAGTAAAGCTTCCACGGTCCTTCAATTTTGGAGGAAGCTTGTTCTATAAAAACGCATTGCACTCCTTCGTTATTGCTACAGTCTCATACTCACTGAGTCTTTTCTTTTTGGACAGGAAGTCCTCCATGAACTTCACATAATCGGGAATTTTCTCTAAAGCCTCTACCAACGGGATGTTGATGTGAAATTGCTTTATAAAGTCCAAAAACTTCTTGAATTGCACCTCCTACTTCTGGTTATTTGGTTGGAACTTTTGAGGGTACAAAGGTGATAGAACTTTGGGTTGGATTGGACAAATTTTTTGATGAGATAAATCTACATCTAAAAAATGTTAGTTTTTCAGAATTCATTAGGTTAGATTTTACCTCATCAGACTTTGTAAGCTCTGGCTCAGCTGGTGTAGGAATTTCAACTATTGGTTGACTTTTTTCCTTCTTAACGGGTTCATCTTCAACCACAATCTCCTTGGGTTCCAAAGTTTTACCACTTCGTAAGGAAACTACCTTCCAATGTTCCTTACCAAAATTTCTTGGATTTTTTGTATCGCTCGACAAGGCTTCTTGCGATATATTGCAAAGCTCTGTAGCTAACTGACCCATTTGGTTCTCCAAATTTTCCAGTGTTGCTGCTTGGCTTTGGATTAATGTGTCATTCTTCACCATGTACGCCTTCAACAAGTTCTCCAAGCTGTTGGATGACTCAAGTTGTTTTGGTTTTGGAGCTTGTTGATTGAACCCTTAGGATTGGTTGGGTTTATGCTGCATGTAAGTGTTGTTCGGTCCATTTCTTTGGTTACTCCAAGAACGTTTAGATGGTTGAGCCATGAAGGATTTTTGAAGTTGGACTGTGGTTCTTGTCCACTTCTATTTTGGTGTTGATTCCTTACGTAATAAACTGACTTAGGTTTTGATAGACAATTCTCGAAAAAATGACCATCCCCACAGTATACATAGGAAACTACACTGCGTCGACGTGGTGATTGAGCTACAAAATTATTCAAACCATTAGTGGTAAACTATATTAACATCGAAGAAATAGAAGATACCTGAGCTGAGAGTGATGTAAGTGCGTCCACTTCATGCAATTTGGATACTCGTCTTTCTGAAGTTGCTCAATTTTTTTCCATTGATAGTTTTTACTAGTGATCCTCTCAATGTTCTCATAAGACTCATTATAAGACTTAGAAAACCGTACCATTCGTAGAAGCACCTATCATCAACCTTGTGTGTGCGTTGAGACATTTAAAAAATGTCTACAACTGGATGCAGTGTGGAATCTCATGATGAGGGCACTTACGAAGTAATTCTTTGAACCTCTCACATGCATCATACAAGGATTCGTCATCCAATTGTTGAAAAGTGGTTATCTCATTTCTCAACCTAGCGTTTTTGCTATGTGGAAAATACTTCACCAATAATCTTTTTGTGAGTTCTTGCCATGTAGATATTGAACTTGGTGGAAACGAATTAATCCATGATCGTGCTAGATCTTGCAATGAGTATGGAAACAATTTCAACCTCAATTTGTCTTCAGTCACTCCGGCTATCTTAAACGAATCACTCACCTCTATGAATAATCGAAGGTGAATGTGTGGATCTTCTGTGGGCATTCCACTAAACTGGCCCACGTTTAGAGCAGTTTAAACATCACTTGTTTCAATTCAAATTGCAGTGCCTCAATCTTCAGTCTCCTAATTCCTGGATTTACTTCATTGAAGAGTGGCACAGCCTAGTATCTTATGGCACAATCCCTATCCTTAGCAATAAGGATGGGATTGTGCACATGATTGGCTCCATTTTATTGTCCATCATTTTGATTTCTAAGGTACATCTCGGCTTGTCTTTGAGCTGATCTTTCGTGTGTTCTCTGTCTAATTATTTGCTCGATCTCAGGGTCTACAGGTAATAAATCGATAATTTGATCTATGCTCATAAACACCTAAAAAATGAATCCAAAAAATAAAGAATAAATTAGTAAGGTTCGAAGTTAAAATAAAAATAAAATAAAAACCAAATTGAAAATAATAATTTCAAAAAAATAATTAAGGCAACAGTCCCCGGTAACAGCGCCAAAACCTTAAAATGCTCGATTTGTGCAAGTGTACACAATCGTTATCAAGTAATAAGTAAAAGTGTTATCATCTCCACATGGATTGTGTATGTTAATCAATTAATTGTAAAATTACAATTAACAATATGGTGATAAAAACACAATATTTCTGAGTGGCGTGATGCATAAATAATTTCTAAATATAATATGATCCCTAATGCAATTTTATTCTAAATGCAAAGTAAGAGATGAAATGTATGAAATGAGTTTAGCAACAAAAACACAAAATTCAAAAATCAATAAGATGAATAGGCTAGGATAATTACATCATTCAAATTAATTCTTTTTTCTCATGCTTAACAGTGTTCAGAAAATACTCCATGGCAACTCGATCTTTTATGGGCTTGAAAACAAATTAAGTCCCTTCAGAATCTTTTACTTGGTAAAACATGTATTTTATTTATCATATTAAACTAAGAGTTTCATAGCATTCATGTGAAGTAACAAGGATTGGGTCGGTTTGAAACAATTTACTCACATAAACCTAAAAGCCAAGCATTAGAGCTCGGTCAAGTTATTATGAACCTTAATTTATTTTGGGTCAAACATAAATTAAACATGCACATTTCAATTATTGTGTCTATTAGTCATCATCTGGTTCGAACAACTCAACTAATTCTAATGCAACCATTCACGTATGGATGATATACATACTTGAGTTTAATTGAAAACATGGTCGACTGAGGAAAAATAAACTCTGTCGAATCAGAAGTTTTGTCACTCTGATTAAAGATGTTCTCCTCTGATCTTTGTATTGCTTCTTTGCTAATGGCTCCTCAAGGTGGCCGGTCAAGTGATGATTTTTTCAAGGTTTTACTAGCTAAGGGACAATAAAAATATGAGATGCTATGCGGGGGAATGAAGAGAGAAAAGAATGAGAGGAAGAATGCTTATGAAATGAGAGATGAGGAAAATAAGTAAGGGGTGTTGGGATGAAGGATGAGTGGGGGTATTTATGCTTGAAGTAAATGGTAGAGTTTACTAAAAATAGGAATTGGAATCCCTCCATTTTCTCCATTTCTTGGCCAAACACATTTTGTGGAAGAAGGTAGATAATGGTTCCTTTATTTGATCATAGAATCATGCTAAATTTAGGCATGGGTTGGACGGTTTCAAGGGAAATCTTTGTGTGCTGATTTCTAATGATTCCCCAAATGTAGGGACCTCCAAATAATTGTCCCAAAAGTTGATTCTTGGCTTCCCAATTACCTTTGCTGAATCTGGGCCTCTCTTCTCCTGGGCTGGACAGTTTCACGACCTATTGAACTTATCAAACTTGTCCATCATGTATAATATTTTTTTCCTAGGTCAAAGTAACATCTTCATGACCCATTTAACATGGCTTTGCCATCCAACATAGGAAAAAAGATAGCTCATGTGCATGCAACATTATAGTAGGCTCTTTATCAAATCAACTTCATGGTCCCCTCCATGATAAAATATAACACATTAATAAATAACATGAAATAATATAATATATGCACCAAAATAATACAATAAATATCATATTTTCATTTTTTAAAAAGTCATGCCAATCAACGAATACAAACAAAATTCACTTAATTATTTAACAAATATTTGGGTTTAGTATTATTTTTCAATAAAAAGGTGGTAAAAACTGTTAGAAAAAACCTATACAATTTGAGTTTACAATTACCTTGGCAATTTGGATCAAATTGGAAGAAATAAAACCTTATCTTTTCTTCAATCATGGATGACCAATTTGGAAAAAAAGGTGATTCTTTTATCTTTTCCACTAACACTTGCTTACATATGTTGATTAATTGCTTTACTTAACATAACTAAACATGGTTAGTTCATTAATTAAGGATTATATGTTTATTTAATGATAAAATTAAGGCTAAGTGGAAAGCATCTCCATTCTCCACTATATCATGTTTATAATTGGTTAAATAACCATTTTGGTCCCCTGGATAATTGTTATCAAGGTCTTAAATCATTTTATAAATTAAAACTCAATAGAGATTGGACTTTTACAATTTAGTCCCTAAGCTTTAATTAACAATGTTATCGATTAAATTACTTAATCAATCTTTAATATATTTCCATTTTAACTCCACAAATCTTCCTATTTCATTATTACGGACTCGGTTTACGAAAATGGGATTTTAAAACCGTACTTTCTAACACTGGAAAAAGTGGGGTCGTTACAACCGACTTGGCCATCCGCATTACATGCCTTTCAAAAATTACATTATATGCCATCGGGGGGTTTACCACTAAGACATCAACCATCCCCGTGACTATATGTTCCTCATTGCCCAAAACCACGGGAAGGGTGACTGATCCCTTAACTATGATCGATGGATTTGTGAAGCTATAAATGAGACTAGTGCTTGCCAACATTGAATCTTTAATGTCCATCTTGTAGAATGCTTTAGCCATCAAAATGTCCAATAAACTCCCAGTGTCCACCGAAATCCTATTGGCTTGGAATGATGAAATTGTGGTCAAAACTATAAAGGGGTTATCCCCCTTCTGTATCTAGTATCTCCTGCTCATCCACCTTCGAAAATTCCAAAATTCCAAGGATAAGATATGGGCTTCTTTATTGACATACATACAAACATAATACTTTGAAGTTGCACTTTATGTTTATAATTGGAGGCAACCCTTCTGTTTTTCGACCAACCAAAACTTCAATAACCTTCTTGTATCAGTTGCTTCCCTTTTTCTTCTTGTCGGTTCCTAGAAGGCTTGGCTTCTTGATTGTTTGCTTTATTTAAGTGAAAGGTATTTCGAGGTACATATTATTTTAACTAGACCTTATAGGTGGCATCCTCTATTAAGTCTTTTAGCTAGATGCAATATCCCGTACTATGCTCGTAACATTATGGTACCAGTAATGAAATGGGGACTCGTCTTAACCTGGGTTGAAAGCCATGGTTGGTGGATGAGACATGATTCCTTAGTACTTAATTTGCTCAAAGATAGTAGTTGGTGAATAGTTGAGCTGGTTGTAGGTCCGATGGCGATTAAATAGGACCCCTTCGGCTGATGCTAGCTTGGACGACTTTCCCTGATAGGTCCTAAGTGATAGGAAAATGCGGGATTATACTATCTCATCACCTACTGAGGGACGATTCTATTGATGATGATATTGGCATGGAGGTGAAGAGCTCTTGGTGAGGTGGGCAAGTGAGTTACAGGGGCTCAGAGTTTAGCCCAATCAATGTCCATCTTTGAATGGCACATCCCAAAAATCAAGGGATAGCAAAATCGAGTTTGTGAACTGAGAGAGTGGTCACACACTAATTTTTGAGATTACCTTTATGTTTTTAGAAAATAAATGAGTTATTGGTCTGTTGGTTAAGTGTTAGTGAAATGGTCCTTGAAACCCAAGTTTGAATCCCTTCCCTCGCACCATTTTTCCCCTTTAAGCCTATGCCACCCATCCCCCTATCAATTGTCAAATTTTAGTCTGACTCAAACTCTGGGAAAATCTGATTAACTTGATTATTCAAAAAAGAAGAAGAAAATTTTATCTAAATTATTTAGAATCTATCATTTTTATTAAAAAAAAGATTAAACTAATTCTATCTTGAGGTTTTTTTCCTTTTTTTTCTCTTTCCTTCTTTTTTTCGCCCTTTCTAGTGTTTCCCTTTGTTCTCTATATTTTCTTTCTTTCTTTATCCTCCTTCTCCTCCTCTATTGTGTCGCCTATTATTACTTTCTCCTCCAATCTGATTTAATTTTTCTACGTATCTTTTTTTTTCCTATTAGCCAAACCTTCTTGTTTTTTACTGTCATTAGCGCATATCAGTAGCCATTTTCTTTTCCATTACCGCCATCCCCTCTAAGCCAGCGTCTTTGTTGTCACCATCATTTTTACTTTCTTCCTCTACTCTTCGTTATTTTTCTGACATCACGGATCTGTGTAAGGGCAAAAATTTTTGGTTAATTCAATCAAATCTGAGTAGTTTTATATATATATATATATATATATATTATGTTATGAGTTATCTTTTCTTTTGTGTTTAAATGTTCAAGATCTGAATCCAAATCAAATGGATCAGCCGTAGCATTGGAAAGTTTGTTTGCAAGTTGTTATAAGTTACTTAAGGTAAGTGTTAATTGTCCACTTCATATATGAAGTTTTCAGTTAAAATTTGCTACATGGTCAAACCTTATGGGGGTATCAGGGGGTTGATTTTTGATGAAAAATATATGTTGTGTACAAATTTAATCAAGTTCTAGTTGGATCTGAGTCCTAGGAGCTGCAGGTTTAAGTAGTGCTTTGTATTTACGCTTGTTAGGTGTGGGTCTCCTCTATGACTAATTAACTTGAAAATTATATAAAATATATTTAAATGATGAAAATTTTTTGCTGATTTTAGTTTGACTGAATATCCTAAATGCAAATAAGTGAGGTGTCAAGAAAGGTACATAATTAATTAGAAAGTCTATTTATTAATTGTTTTGTTTGGGTGATGAAATCATGAATTGAATGCGTGTTCAGCATATTAGATTTTGAAACACTGATTGAGAGATGCATGTTTCATGCCATGATTGATAATGACTGTATGAACCATGTGAGCATGACATCGTTCCCATTACATGATAAGTATGTAAAGCATACATTGACATTGAATATGGTTATGCATGTTAAACATGCCATTATACTAAAATAGTGACTGAAAGCATGCTTTGATTACCAATTTTATGTCATAATGTATCTGTATGGGGTGGCTATTTTTGGTTAACGGAGGAGTTTCATGGATATCTAACGAAATTTAAAGTCCGCAATACTGTTTTCAGTGCACTGTACCAAAGATTTGAGGAGATTGGGCGATTTATCGCATTTTTACTAGTAGCTTGTCTGCATTTTTTACCAACAATTT
Source organism: Gossypium raimondii (assembly GCF_025698545.1). NCBI lineage: Eukaryota > Viridiplantae > Streptophyta > Magnoliopsida > Malvales > Malvaceae > Gossypium > Gossypium raimondii. The sequence goes on from NC_068576.1 coordinate 19,849,845, forward strand.
TATCTTCATACTGTTATTGGTGGTTTTAACCAAAACGGGCTTAAGCCCTTACTATTTTGGAGTTCGGATGACGAGTTCTAAGGAACTCGTGGTGTGTAGCAGATGAATGGGTAGGATTATTGCATTGAATAATTTAGCATACCATATTCATATGTAGTAATGCCATGCAAATTGGTTGAACTATGTAATAATTGTATGTCTATTTGATTGATTAAATGCTTATAAAGTTTAGGCTCACACTAGGCTTTTTAAGCTCACCCCCTAATTTACTCTTTGTAGATAACCCTTATAACTAGGATCAGATTCGGCACACGAAAGTCTCTATTTGGATTTTCTAGCATTATTTTTTTAATTACTCTATTTATTTTTGGTATAATCTTAATTTGGGACTGTAGTTCTTATTTATGGATTGTGGTATATGATATTTTTAACGGAGATTTTTACATGCATAAGTTTTGACAAAAACTGAACGAATTTAAAAATCCAGTCAATAAACAATAAAAATATGAAGTTTTCTACGAAAATCAAATGTGATAATTTTTCCACCACATAACGGTAATACAAAGGTTTTAAATGGGATTTTTCGACATAAAACTAAGCTTTATTTCAAAGGACAGGAGTATTTAATAAATTGAACTTAACATTGGATGACCTAACAAATGGTGTTTTTACTTTATGCAACCACACTAAGTTTTTCGAGAATTAAACAAAATAGTGATTTTACAACTGGACGTTTGTAACTCTTGGGTTTGTGCAAGTGGACACAGTCGTTACCAAGTAATAAGTAAGTATCGAGTTATCGTATCCACAGGGATTGTATTTGTGCTAAGTCACTTAATTTGTAAAATTATATTAACAATTTGAAAAATAAAAACAAAATATAGTTGAGAAGTGGTATAAACTAGATGCAATGATCTCTAATGTAAATTATCCTAATATGCAAACTATATGAATGAAATAGATTTTGGCAAAATTTTACACAATTTGCAACAATTATAACATAAATAAACTAGGACAATTACTTTAATTAAACTTAATTTATTATCTTCGTGCTTAATAATATTCGGAAAAACATTCTATGGCAACTCGATCTTTCATGAGTTTGGAAACCAAATTAGGTCCTTTCAGAATCCTTTACTTAGTAAATACGCATTTTACTGATCCTTATTTACTAAGGGTTTCTTAGCAATCGTGTGAGGTAACAGGGACATGTTAGGTTTGAAACAATTTAATCACACAAATCTAAAAACTAGCATATAACAGAGCCTGCTTAGGGTTGTTATGCAACCTACAATTTAATCGGGTTAGGATCTAAATTGAACATGCATATTTTAATTATGCGTCCATTAGTCATCGTCTGGTTAGGATCGCTCAGCTAATTCAGGTGCATTTCAATCACGTATGAACGAAATACAGACTTGATTTTAATTGAAAACATGATCGATTGAGGCACAAATATTATAAGCATGAATCAAATAAATATTATTTAATTAAAATAATCATCTTAGCTTAAATAAAATTAAGTTATCATTGTTGTAAACAGGAACAAAGAACTCATAGCAAACATCTTTAAATTAAATTTAAAAAAAGAAAGATTAAACTCAATTCAGAGTGGCTGTCACCCAAGACTCTAACTGACGAGGCTCCTTCGCTTCTTTGCGTTGCTCCTTTGCTGATGGCTCTCCAAGGTGGCCGACCAAGGGCTCTTTAAGAGGCTAATTTGCTAAAATCCTTATGCAAGGATGATGATAGGCGTGAGAGCTAAAAGAGCTGAGAGAGAGGATGAGAAATGAGAGGGATGAGTGATGAATGAAAAAGTGAGAAATGAGCTCTTATTTATAGGTGAGGTAAGGGAGCTAGTTTGCTAAAAATGGGAGTGTCCATCCTTTGAAACCTCCTCCAAGAGTGGTCGGCCATGAATTGAGGATATGTGGCTGATTTTTCCTTGATTTTTGGTCAATTTGAATGCCACAACAACTTAGGACTAAGACTCGGTCTCCAACAAATCTTCAGGTAAATCTCTAATTTCTTCAACTCTTCAAGGGTCTTATATAATTAAACCAAAAATTGGTTTATAATAAGCCATGTGCAATAGAAAATTGGGTTGACTTGGTCCCCACTTTGGACGGTTTTGCAATTAGAAGAAAACTCTCAGACATGTCAAAAATAGCAGATAGTTTAGAGAACCAAATGAATTAATTTAACCATTTTAATTAATCAATTTACTTAATTAATTAAACTCAATTTTATTAATGAAATATTTAAAATGAATTATTAAAATATAACATTATATTTTTTTATTTAATTTAATCATGAATGACCCACTTTATAGCTTAAAAATATAAAATAAGCCATTTTACGCATGAAAACTATATAATAAAACATAAAATCACATTTTAATAATTTCTATGTCCTAATTTCATATTTTCACATATTCCATTAATTTATTAAACAATTACTTGGTTTTAACAACAATTTTAAGTAGAAAGGTGATGAATTATATAGGAAAAATCCTATATATTTTTTCGTTTACACATCCCCAAACTTAAATCATTGCTCGTCCCGAGTAATGTTCATGCACAACACAAGGTCTTGCTAAGGCAAATTTTGCTAAGAGTGTAAGTAACATCAATCTTCGTCTCATAATCATGCATCAACAAATTCATGCTCATAGATCTTCTTTATTAACAAGTAACTCATATACAAACATTTTGAAAATTTTATTCTAAGTTTCAAGATATGCCAACATGAATCATAGTTTGCATGTATGTCATAGCCATAGATAATATTTTTCTTTCAACACAATTTCTCATCAATCAAGCAAACAATCATAAGGCTTATTTATTATCTTCATATGTTGAACTTAATACTTCCTCTCCACTAATGTAGGTGACATAATCATCAAATCAATAGGTCTTTTATAAAGTTGTAATGGTGCTTGGTTAAAGGTAGGGATTTTAAGAGATGGGACATTTTGGTTTCAAAAATCTTAACCTTTAACTTGTCCTCGATTTCTTGAAATTCAACCTTTTTCTTCAAGTGAACCTTTGGAACACCCCCAAACTTATTTTAAACTCAAGCTCATACATTTTTCCTTTTTGGAACACCACCTTATAAAAATATTTATGACTCAGTTTATAGAAACGAGGTCCCAATACCTCATTTTCTAAAACCACTTGAACTTAATAAGTTGCGTATATAACATAAATTATCAAAATGAAAACCTTTTCAAAACCATATTTGACTCATAAATATTAAATAATAATATTTATGAACCTACTCGTTGAATTTGGTGGCCCCGAAACCACTGTTTCCAACACCACTGAAAAACGGGCTGTGGCAAGCTTCATGGCAGATGATTGCCCATAAACATGTTATCGTTTATAAGTAATATCATGAAAATAAAATTATAAATATTTAAGTGTAGTATTTACAAGCATACAGGTCAAATTGTAAAGTAGAAATGTTACAACAGAACACCAATAAGTATTTCGAGGGTCGTTCCAAAGGAATTGTAGATTGGAGAAATTAGTATTAAATTAATACAGAAAATAATCACTAATCTAATCAAGTCACGAATTGGTAGTGTTAATCCAAATTAAAATAGTTTTTAAACTAATTAATTCCTAGTGTCAACAATGCGAGCCTTTAGCGTATGATCAATTAAATCCCTAATTATCTAATTAAATAATTAACTATCCTCAATTGAGTTATTTATCAGCCATAGTTAAGAATACCTTCCAGACTCTTTCTAGGCATATAGATACCCTTCCGGTCTCACAGCTTGGCACAAGTTATACACGATAGCATAACCGGAAGGGGCGTCACTTCCTAATATACTAAGTACTCTTGAATAAACAACCAATTTCAGATAAATAATCACTTAACAGAAAAATCAGTTTATTAATCGAATCATGCAAGATATAAATAAAGTACAATAATCTATTCTAATATTTATACAACGATTAATTGGCCAAATCAACGAAATATAAATAAAAGAATATAATAGAAGATATAAGAGAGTGCTCATAAATATATATATTGAAGTGCGATTCTAGAGCAATCTTTGCTCGCAATTGTCTTCACATCAGAATAGAAAAGTTCCAATTAAGCGAACATGAAAATAAAATACAAAGAAAATTGAATAGGAAAAATTGTTTCTCTAAGCCTGCACATAAATCTCGGTAACCCTAAAGTTACTTATATAGGTAATGGGAAACTTCTTGTCACGACATCGAGTGCTTTCCTGGCCTTGGTAGCTTTGTTGTTCTATCGGGCTCCCTTGTCTCGTGGCTCGATCATCTTCCCTTGTATTCTTGGACTGAATTGACATTCTACAAACTTAAATAGCCCATTAGTCACTCCCGATGCCCAATTCAACCTTACGGGTCATCGAAATGGTAGAAAATGCATAGAAACCTTTATTTTATTAATATTTAATTCTGAACCTACTAATACTGAAAATGCAATAATTAATTATAAAATGCCAAGAAAAAAAGCTCGTTAAGTGTAGAAATGACCTAAAATAACTACTACATTTGACGTCAAGTCAAATACCCCACACTTAAGTCTTTGCTTTCCCTCAAGCAAACTAAACAAAAACAAAAGTAGAAATAGAAAACAAAACAAACTAAACACAATAAATAAACATGCAAGAAGAGAAAATGTACTTGAACTAGCTTAATACAAGAAATTGGACAGAAACGTTTTAACAAGATAATGCAAATAAACAAATAACTCTAGTATGATACACAATTAACTCACAATTTCCAAAACTAAATAAGTTAGTTGTAACACCCCGAATTTTGGGCTTAGAAGAAATATGTTTTGAACAAGGAAACAATTAGGAGACTACACATAAATATTTAGTTGTGCCAGGACGTGACATAAATGAATGTATGCTTCAGTGGTTAAGAGATTTAGGAGTGTTTGGAAGTGTCTGAGAAGTCAAGGGTTCAAGGCTTGGCTTATGCAAAATTTTTATTTTAAGTGAACAAAATCCTTGGATCTAGATGGTAGGTTCTTAAATTATTGTGGTTAAAATATGATACAAAGGAGTTGTTGGTCTAGAGGTAAGAGGCGTGTGGACTGCAGACCTTTCAAGAGGTCGATAAATTACCGAAATACCCCCATAAGGTAGAATGACCGAAATACCCTCATAGGGTAAAATGACTGAAATACCCCCATAAGGTAAAATGACCGAAATACCCCTATAGGGTAGAATGACCGAAATACCCCATAGGGTAGAATGATCGAAATACCCCATAAGGTAAAATGACTGAAATACCCTCATAGGGTAAAATGATCGAAATACCCCCATAGGGTAGAATGACTGTTATACCCCTAGGAGATGAAATGACTGTTATGGCCTTATGTTATGTATGACTGATTTGCTCTATGATATGTATGACTATGATTGAGCATGACATTTTGCATACACGTATGATATTATGTTACGACATATTGGATGGGGATGGGTTGTTGTATTTGGAAGAAGTATACCGTACTAATAAGGTTGCACGGGTCGCCCAAGACGACTGTGGATTTACTGATGGCTATATGTCGTTTATTTTACTGGCAGCATTGCTGCAATACTATTTAGTGCCACAATCAGTGCTAATCTTGGTGTGTCTGGCTGGGTGGGTTGATTTTATCCCCACATGGTGTGTTTGGCGAGACAGAATTGTAGCAGCCCGAATTGGGGCTAGTCGGAATAGTGGTTTCGGGACCACAAATTAGACGAGAAAAAAATTTAATTTCATTATATTTTTATGTTCTACGATTTCACAAAATGTTTTCGTGAAAATTTCGTTTGAAAATTTTGATGTTTCGGCACTCGATTTAGTCAAAAGGATTAAATTGTAAAAAGTGCAAAAGTTGAGTTCTATATGTTAGAGGTGTTCAATTGTTATAAAATTTTAAATTGGAGGTCTTTATATGGTAATTAGACCATTCGTTAAGTTGGTGGACAAAAAAGGGTATGGTTAGGCATGTTTCCAAAGATTTTCATTTAGGGCATTTTGGTCATTTAGTTATTAAAATGAATTAAAAAAAATTAAAAGCCAATTTTTGTCTATATTCAACCCCTAGGCCGAAAATTACATGGAGAAACCATGGCTAGAGTTTTTCAATTTTCCAAGCTCGATTGTAAGTCTGTTCTATCCCCGTTTTTAATGATTTTTACGTTTTTAAAATCCTCGTAACAAGATTTACCTATTTTTACCATTGTTTTGAACTAGGGTTTGTGTTTAAAAATTTACCCATGAATGGTATGCATGCATTTTGATGTTTTTGGAAGAATATGAATGTTTGGAGTGTGATAAACGATTTGTACTAAGTAATTTTCGATGAAAATGCCTAAAAGGATTAATTTGTAAAAGTTATAAAATATGTCACAAGTGTGTGAATAAGTGAGTATTGTGGACTGCTATAGTTATGAAAAGGGTTCAGCGAGGCCTAAAATGTAAGGAAATTGAATAAAAATTATTTTACGAGCCTAGGGGCAAAATCATAATTTTGTGAAACTTTAGGGGCAAAATTGTAATTTTGCCAAAGTATGATTTTTGGCTTGGAATGAATAGTGTGAATGTTATATAAGTTAAATGTATTGTTATAAATCAAGAAAGACGAGAGATTGAAATTGATCAATAAAAAGAAAAGTGAGAAAAAGTGAAAAATTCCCGAATGAAACTTTGGAATAAAAAGGGATACGAATGAAGTGACAGAAATGATCACATGTGTGGCGCGAATTGTGTGTAGGCCACTATGTAAAAGTGAAAGTGATGGTCACGTGTGTAGTACTATGTGCAGGCTACTACGTGCACCAGAATGATAGGTCGCATGTGTAGTACTATGTGCAGGATACTGTGCATACCGGATAGTTCCGATCACGTGTGTAGTACTATGTGCAGGCTACTACGTGTACCGGATGGTAATGGTCACATGTGTAGTACTACGTACAGGCTACTATGTGAATCGAACATCATTGATTAGTAATGTGGTTGTTATGTGCTGATTCCACCAGACATCATTGATTAATAAGGTGGTTGCTATGTGCTGAATCCACCGAGTATCTGTTATTATTTTGAAGTGTTCATCGAGAAATCGACTAAGTGTAATTGAATAATGAATATAGGTGTGGAATTGAATTGAATATCGACTTATAAATGGAAAAGTGAATTTTGAATTAAATTGTGATTGAAAGTGAAAAAGTGAAATTATGAAAGAGTACATTTAGCAATAAAACAGATTAGACAGCAACAGTTGTGTGAATTTGAAAAACCACCAAAAATGGTGGAGGTTGAATTAGAGGCTGAATAAATATATGAAATTGAAGTTGAATGGGTGTATTTTCACATAAAAGAAACAAAGCAAGCAAAAGAGTTATATATTTTGAGATATTTGAAGTTTAGTTAGACAGAGTCAGAATGAGTTCGGAATCCCCTATTCTAACTTTGGAAAATTGTCAAAAATTGTACAAAAACAATTATGGGATAAAGTTTATATTTTTAGAATCCTAAATGAATATATTTTCAAGAGAAACAAACAGAAACAATATCTGAATTCTGTACAATGAGATAATTAATATTTAGTGAAGAGAGGGTAGAACTGTCAAGTAGTGAAATAGGGGAAACTTTAAAGAATAAAATGTACTATTTGGCTAAACTAAAAATTCTGAAAATTTTATGGTAAGAAGATATGTGAATCTAGTTTCGGGGAAAATTTACAGATCTTAATTTGGAGTTATGTAGCTCTGGATAAAAATAATTTTGTGACTCTGACTCGAATAGACAGCTTTGAATATACATGTGAGTGAATAGTGAAATTGTAGTTAATGGTGTTTAAGTGTGTTATACACATTAAGGATATGGAATGGAGAGGAGGAGGACCTAAATTGGAAGAACATATGAGAAAATAATTGTGCATTATTAGTTATAGTAAAAGTTCATGTGAGAAAATAAAGTTTCATAGTAAGTGTATGTGGTATAATTGGTATATGATTTGGTATGTAGCAATGTCAGAAATGGTTTATGAGTTAACTCATGTTGATAAGTTTGATACATAAAAAAAGTGTGGTGCTTATCCATGCTTATAATGCTTATACTATATGTTTATTTGGCTAGCATGTTTGGTGTGTATGCTTAGGCTTTGGCCAAGTTGTGGCTGGATTAAGCCACATTAAATTTATTAAATTATGCATTGAGATGGTAAATGTCTAGATGGAAATATGCTTGTGATCATAAAAGGGTGGTAAGGTTTAAAGTTTGTAATCTTTATTAAAATGGTTTATCATGTGGTTAGTCTTCAAAAAGACTAGGTTGCGACTATGATTGAGTGTAATGTTTATATCTTGTGTGATATGCATAGGAAACGGGAGTGGAAAGAAAATGAAATACTAGGTTCATGCTTGAAGTGTAAAATGATGCAAAAAGGGGACGTTAAGTTAAACGATAAATATGTATTAGTATTGAACTTAATGAAATTGAATTGTACGTGAATTAAATGGAAATTTCAAGTGATATGATTTGAATTAAATGAATTATTGTGGTATTGAAATGTATATTGGATTGAGAAATTGAATTGAATCGTGAACATGAGAATCGTGAATTAAATGAAATGGAAATGAAGTATTGAATTGCATGAGTATGTATTGGGTCTCAGAAGCCCTATTTGTTACAATTATAGTATTTTGAAGTTATAACGTGAAGATTTATAAAAGCATGTTAAAAATTTGAAGAGTTTAAATTTGAATGAAATTTTATAACTCGGTTTAACATGTTTATAAGTGTATGTGTTCTAGTAATGCCTCGTACCCTATTCTGGCGTCGAATACGGGTAAGGGGTGTTACAATGTGATATCACCAGGTTCGATCATAACGTTTAGATCGGATTTGGGGTATTACATTTAGTGGTATTAGAGCTACGATTTAGTCAGTTCTTGGACTGAACGTAGCATATGTGAGTTCAGCTATACATGTCATGTTATGACTCGTGATGGTGTGATATCTCCGGGCTCTAACGAAATTATTTTGTTAAGATAGATATGATTTTCAACCAAGCTATTTTCGATAATGCTGAAAATGATATTGACATAAATGAAATATGCTCACGTTATGTTGGAATTTGGAAAGGTAAGAATAAAATTCGTGATATGTATGTGTTCATGTATTAAATGAGATGATCATAAGTTGAAAAAAAGAAGAAGAAAAAAACGAAATGGAAGTTTATGTTGTGATAAGCTCATCCAAGTATGTTGGTGATTATATGATGCTATGTGCTCAACATATTTGATTAAGTGAATATGGTAAGCGAATTTACTTAAATAGATGGAATGTGTGTTTATGTACATCTGCTTGAATAAGTGAAATCAGTACATTCATATGATAGAATCTTATATTTAATTGTTAAATTAGAGGTAATATGATGTTTTGTTTTATGTCTTTATTATTGAACCATGAATATTATAATAGTATAAAAACTGAATTAGAAGATTAAATTGAGTAGAACGCAGGAATGAGTACTTTCGTTCAGTGATATGTGATGAATTGACGAAAAAGACGATGGTTGGACCATGGCAACATGTGATATGTGATTTCCGTATAAGATCATATCCGGGATATGACATCGTTGTGATATGTGCTACTGTGTAAGACCATAGCTAGGCTATGGCTTCAATATGTAAATATGTGTAAGACCATAGTTGGACTATGGCATAGAGAAAACGAAGTACTCAGTTCTGTAAGACATTCTCTAATTGAATAAATGTCGGTAAGTAAAATGGAAGCTAAGTATTGAAATTTAATTAGATATTAATATTGAGCTCGAGTAAGTAAATTCATTGTGTGAAATTGTGGGTGACAAAAAATATTCATAATAAATAGATGTGTTAATTTGCTTGGAATGAACTACGTGGTTATGATGGTATTACATTGATGATGAATGTAAAGTCGTATATATATGTATTTATGAGAGCAAGTTAGAAGCTTTATGACTTCACCATCACCCTCTTATCAGTACTGTTTTATGACGAAAATTATCTTCATGAGACAGATATGTTTTTCAACTGAGTTAATTCTGATAGTATAGAAGTAAACACTTAAATGTTTGAGTGAAAATGTATTGATTATGAGTTGAAACTCATAAAGGTATGGATCAAAGAGTATAACATTTTGTTATTGATAAATGTTATAATTATATGAGCACATGAGTTATGATATTTGGATTATGATGCTATATAGAAATTTCAATTGTGAATTAGTGATTTGAGTTGGCATATGAATTATGTGTTGAGAACAAAAGTGATTAAAAGCAAATCAAATGCTTTGAGAATGTGAAATTAGTAATGAATTGGCTATTTGTGATAGTATGTGTTATGCGCATTTATGTGTAAGATAAATTTGAGGCTTTACTACACTCACCCCCCATATCAGTAAAATGTTACATTGAAATTTGTAAGATTTTGGTTGAATAAGCTTATGAGTGTAGTGTTACAGAAGTTTGTGTACGGAAGATTAATAATGTGGTCGGAAAAGTGAATGAATTAGCAAATGAAGACAATATAAAAAGAGAGATATTGGATAGTTCTAAAAACTACTCAGATTATGCAAAGTTACTGTCACAAAAGAAGTTAAATCCGATTAAATGGTTTATTCAGGTATGTTATTTAAAGAAAGAATTAACCGAAAGTTTTTCTGGATCGATTTCTGTTAGTAAAGAGATAATGTGAAAATTCTGATGACAGAATTAGACAATTGAGTAATGTTTGCATTGTATTAATAGCTGAGTACAGTAGCTATAATGGGGTAATTACTATGATTCCTTTCAGACATTCTGTGTGTGCAATTATCCTCAGAGGTATATGTGACTGTTTAGTTTCAAAAAGAATTCTTATCGTATGAGAACATTAGCTAAACATATTAATAGATGAAAGAATTATTGGTTTGTTTGGGTTATGTTCAACATTGCCATGTCTTTTTCTGGTATTTATTCCTTTGTGTGAATATGAAAATCGACGGTAAATTCTGAGTGAGGCTAATATTTTGTTTCTACTGTTTATTGATCTATTAAATATACATGAAGATTATTTTGCTTCTGTTACTTTGGATTCCATTAATTATGAGGGACATTGATCTTTCTAGACATTTTTTTATCATCGGAATGGATATCATTCTATATGGATTGTAATTTTTTGATACTTTGTGTAGCTTCAGATGCTGAAATATCGCTATCCTGATTTTCTTATGAATCTATATGATTATCTATAAAATATATGAAAGTCCAAAATCATGTGTGAATTTAAAATGTACTGTGTGGAAGCAAATCATTAATCTACTATCTGGTAAGATTTTCGAGGATGAAAATCCCTAAAAGTGAAAAAGTTGAGTTCTATATGTTAGAGGTGTTCAATTGTTATGAAATTTTAAATTGGAGGTCTTTATATGGTAATTAGACCATTAGTTAAGTTGGTGGACAAAAAAGGGTATGGTTAGGCATGTTTCCAAAGTTTTTCATTCAGGGCATTTTGGTCATTTAGTTATTAAAATGAATTAACAACAAAATTAAAAGCCAATTTTTGTCCATCTTCAACCCCTAGGCCGAAAATTACATGGAAAAACCATGGCTAGAGTTTTTCAAGCTTCCAAGCTCGATTGTAAGTCCGTTCTATCCCCGTTTTTAATGATTTTTACGTTTTTGAAATCATCGTAACAAGATCTACCTATTTTTACCATTGTTTTAAACTAGGGTTTGTGTTCAAAAATTTACCCATGAATGATATGCATGCATTTTGATGTTTTTGGAAGAATATGAATGTTTGGAGTGTGATAAACGATTTGTACTAAGTAATTTTCGATGAAAATGCCTAAAAGGATTAATTTGTAAAAGTTATAAAATATGTCACAAGTGTGTGAATAAGTGAGTATTGTGGACTGCTATAGTTATGAAATTGGTTTAGCTAGGCCAAAAATGTAAGGAAATTGAATAAAAATTATTTTACGAGCCTATAGGCAAAATCGTAATTTTGTGAAACTTTAGGGGCAAAAACATAATTTTGCCAAAGTATGATATTTGGACTAGAATGAATAGTGTCAAGGTTATATAAGTTAAATGTATTGTTATAAATCAAGAAAGTCGAGAAATTGAAATTGATCGATAAAAAGAAAAGTGAGAAAAAGTGAAAAATTCCCGAATGAACCTTTGGAATAAAAAGGGATACGAATGAAGTGACAGAAATGATCACATGTGTGGCGCGAATTGTGTGTAGGCCACTATGTAAAAGTGAAAGTGATGGTCACGTGTTTAGTACTATTTGCAGGCTACTACGTGTACCAGAATGATAGGTCGCATCTGTAGTACTATATGCAAGCTACTATGTGTACCGGATAGTTTCGATCACGTGTGTAGTACTATGTGCAGGCTACTTTGCGTACCAGATAGTTTCGATCATGTGTGATTAATAAGGTGGTTGCAATGTGCTGATTCCACCGGACATCATTGATTAATAAGGTGGTTGCTATGTGCTGAATCCATCGAGTATTTGTTATTATTTAGAAGTTTTCATCGAGAAATTGACTAAGTGTAATTGAATAATGAATATAGGTGTGGAATTGAATTGAATATCGACTTAGAAATGGAAAAGTGAATTTTGAATTGAATTGTGATTGAAAGTGAAAAAGTGAAATTATGAAAGAGTACATTTAGCAATAAAACAGATTAGACAGCAACAGTTGTGTGACTTTGAAAAATCACTAAAAATGGTGGAGGTTGAATTAGAGACTGAATAATATAGGAAATTGAAGCTGAACGGGTGTATATTCACATAAAAGAAACAGAGCAAGAAAAAGAGTTATATATTTTGAGATATTTGAAGTTTAGTTAGACAGAGTTAGAATGAGTTTGGAATCCTTTATTATGACTTTGGAAAATTGTAAAAAATTGTACAAAAATAATTATGGGATAAAGTTTATATGTTTAGAATCCTCAGTGAATCTATTTTCAAGAGAAGCAAACGGAAACAATATCCGAATTATGTACAATGAGATAATTAATTTTTAGTGAAGAGAGGTTACAACTGTCGAGCAATGAAATAGGGGAAAATTTAAATAATAAACTGTGTTATTTGGCTACACCAAAAATTATGAAAATTTTATGGTAAGAAGATATATGAATCTAGTTTCGGGGAAAATTTACAGATCTTAATTTGGAGTTCTGTAGCTCCGGGTGAAAATAATTTAGTGACTCTGACTCGAATAGACAACTTTGAATATACATGTGAGTGAATAGTGAAATTGTAGTTAATGGTGTTTAAGTGTGTTATAGACATTAAGGATGTGGAATGGAGAGGAGGAGGAGGAAAATTGGAAGAACATATGAATGATTTGTGTATAATTGGCCATATGGTCGATTATAATCGATAAACGATTGAAAAGAAATGATGTTTATAATTGTGCATTATTAGTTATAGTTAAAGTTCATGTGAGAAAATAAAGTTTCATAGTATGTGTATGTGGTATACTTGGCATAAGATTTGGTATGTAGCAATGTCAGAAATGGTTTATGAATTAACTCATGTTGATAAGTTTAATACATAAAAAAAATGTGGTGCTTATCCATGCTTATAATGCTTATACTATATGTTAATTTGGCTAGCATGTTTGGTGTGTATGCTTAGGCTTTGGCCAAGTTGTATTGGATTACATACATTAAATTTATAAAATTATGCATTGAGTTGGTAAATGTCTAGATGGAAATATGCTTGTGATCATAAAAGGGTGGTAAGGTTTAAAGTTTGTAATCTTTATTAAAATGATTTATCATGTGGTTAGTTTTCAAAAAGACTAGCTTGCGACTATGGTTGAGTGCAATGTTTATATCTTGTGTGATATGCATAGGAAACGGCAGTGGAAAGAAAATAAAATACTAGGTTCATGCTTGAAGTGTAAAATGATACAAAAAGGGGACGTTAAGTTAAACGATAAATATGTATTAGTATTGAACTTAATGAAATTGAATTGTACGTGAATTAAATGGAAATTTCAAATGATATGATTTGAATTAAATGAATTATTGTGGTATTGAAATGTATATTGGATTGAGAAATTGAATTGAATCGTGAACATGAGAATCGTGAATTAAATGAAATGGAAATGAAGTATTGAATTGCATGAGTATGTATTGGGTCTCAGAAGCCCTATTTGTTACAAATATAGTATTTTGAAGTTATAACGTGAAGATTTATAAAAGCATGTTAAAAATTTGAAGAGTTTAAATTTGAATGAAATTTTATTACTTGGTTTAACATGTTTATAAGTGTATGTGTTCTGGTAATGCCTCGTACCCTATTCCGGCGTTGAATACGGGTAAGGGGTGTTATAATGTGACATCGCCAAATTCGGTCAAAACGTTTAGACCGGATTTGGGGTGTTACAGGAGTGGTGTGTAGAGGCTGGATTTGGTAGGATTTCTAACTACATATCTGCATTGATTAATGATTTTGTACTATTACTGCATCGATTAATGATATTGCATACTGTTCACTGCATGACTGATATATGTTACTGTTATGGGCCAAGGCCCCACTGATAATATTACTGAAATTGGGCAAAGGCCCTACTGATTATTGGCATTGTGATAGGCTCAAGCTCAATCATTTACTGTTACAAGAAAGGGCTTAGGCCCATACTGAACTGGACTGTTACTGTACTGGGCTCTGGCCTAAACTGCATTTATCTACTATTTAATTGACTGTTTGCTTATTAGGGGAATTACACACTGAGTTTTCGTAAACTCACCCCTCTGTTTAATTGTACAGGTAATCCCCAGTTGTAGGCGGGTTGGTGCTGTGAGGGACTCGGAGGTGGCCGCACCACTGCAGCTGATCTACATTGCTTTTAAATAAATTTAAAGTTTATGTTGGGTTTTGCTTACTTAGTTTAAACTGCTAGATTAGTTGGAGATGAATTTTCAAAATAATAACTGTTTGGAAAGCCATGAAACTTAAACATTAGAGTTTTCAAAAGCTTCCGTGATTTAAGATCAACCTTTTATAACAATAGCAGATAACAAGGCACACGTTTTGACTAGATGATTGTTAAATACTAATACAGGGTTTTTTAATTTGGAAACGAATTTTACCAACGTGTTCAATTTTCGCTAAACACCTTAGTGTGACACTGACAGATTCGGCCATAACTCCAAGGCCAGGTTTGGGGTGTTACATTAGTTCAATAAATTACAAAGTAAATAAATAAAAGAATACCAAGTGTAGGTTTCCATCAAAACAAATATACATATATACAATTATGTTCAAATGAATATAAGTGGTAAAAATATCAAAACATGGCACAATGTCATCCATATAAAGTATTACCTAAGTCATATAAGACTTTTCGGCTTGTAACGTTCTGCGGCTTAAGTTGGTTTCGGATTTCAAAGAACAAGGTCAACAAAATGGGTTAAGCACGATACTAGTTTGGCATATTATATTGTCCTAAGTAATCCCCCAATTTCGAATAATCTCACCACCTTATATCCACTGCTCTCATCTTCCTTATTTCTCAATCACTAAGGTCTTGTATAGTATTCATGGGTCCAGTCTAATCTATCAGCCTAGTCAGTCACATCTATGTTTCTATCTTTTAGAAGTCATATGCTCCGATGCTCAAGACAAAGCATCTTTCCAATTGGACTTGGTAGACGACATATTAGTCTTTCAATCGGTTTGCTCATTTTTTATTAGACTAATGACATGTTTAGATTCGTCTACTAATATAAGTTGTCTTTTTGTATTACGATCCAACCACGTAATACCGCTTAGCATTTGTTAAACATTAAACAACCAGTGATCAATATCTGCTTCTATTTTGCTTTGCGTGCAAAAACCATATAATGACAATTATACAATATATACTAATGTAATTAATGAATTTTTTTATTAACCAATCTATTCGAAAAATTACATGTTTACAAACGAAAATATTACACTTAGGGCACTAAATCCAACAACTATGAACTAATAGAGAGAGCCTCAATAGGGTTAACATCTAGGCGAGTTGTTGTTTGAGTACTGGGATGACAAGTTTGATTTGTAGGAAGTTTTTGTGTTGGCGAGGTTGTTGTCGACCGTTGAAATGGAGGAGTTGGCGGGATTGGTGTTGTTGGTTGGGTTAGGTGGTTGTAGGTAGCATTATTCTAAATCCTAGACATTGTTAGGTGCACGCTCCCCGCACTTAACTGTTGATACAGGGTACAACAAGGGAGGAGAGTAAGGAGGTAGGGAAGAGTAGGTTGTAGTTTTGTGGAGATTGATTCCCCTAAAAAGGGGGAGAGCCGAAATAGGAACAAGAGGACAAACTGATTGCAAGAAGATTTTTATAGGAGAGGCCCTCTTTTCTACTAGTGTGATGTGACAGATCACTACAAAGGAAGTTATCATCATTTGATACATGAAGGACGCACACTATGGGACTCATTTTGTTATGCATTCAATCAATACAAGGTTGTTTCTCTTAAGATTTTTATATTCAAGTAGGTCTCATTTGAAAAGTGATCATACTAAAAAAGCGGGTGGTTAACCATTAAAAAAACGAGGGTTTGGGGCCATTTGTATATTGCAGATGGTGGAAAGTGGGGGTTAATGCACCCTTATCCAGAACGGGTGGCCGAGGAAAGCACTTTCTCAAGTCAAGTCAGCAAAGGGTCTACTGTTTACGCTGTTGATACATTTCTCAATGGCGGAGGTGTATGAAATGTTCCATAAAAAGCAAAGCTTTGGAGTAAATTTACTAATGACGTTACGAAAAGTAAGTATTCGAGGGTTATGTGAAAACTAGGATCCTCATGTATGATCCTACTTTTATTATTAAAACTAGCATAATCTTTAGTTTAAAATGAACATATTTATGATCAAGGAATTATATCGGTTTAGTTGCGTTTTGGGAACGAAATCATTTGTTAAGTACTTGACATTTAACTGTTCACATGCTACCTGTTGTCTCTAGTTTATCTCTACTTACACCGCAAACCAAGTTTTGAATTAGCCGGTTTTAAAGTAGACATAAATTAAACACGTCTTCGGAACCATGCAGCAACTAACGACAGCTCAAATTTTTGAATTTAAAAGTTTTTATTTTTGGGGAAAAACGAGACATCATCACATATATTAAATAAAATTATTAGATTGAATTATATATGCCAAAATTATTTTTATATTAAGGAAATGTACATACATTTTATAAGAATGCTTTAAATTAAACTGAACTTAATGTATAGTGCATATAAATGCGAGACAAATATATATTAAAGATTTAGCTACTAAATTTTAGGGTAACTTTCAGGTTGAAAACTATTCTTAATGTCAACTAAAATTGGAGATTAATTAGAAAAGGATAGAAGAAACGAAAAGCAAAATAAAAATAAAAAATTCAACAATTACTACTCTTTTAATCTATCCTTCCTTGTTAAAGACGATATTACTAAAAAATAATTAGAAATCCTAAATATAAATATCAAAAAATCTTTTATTATTAACTTTGAACTCTAATTTAACTTCAAATATTATTCAAACTCGATCGAGCTTCTCCATTTAACACAAGAAGAACAAGCTAGCAAAACTCTAATATTTTTTTAAATAAAAAGAAGGAAAAAAAGAAAAAAAAAAAAGACTCAGTGGAAGTGGAAGTGGAAGTGGAATAAACTGAGAAGCCGCAGGCTTCGATACTAAAGAGCTACCGAATTAATTTTGTGAGGAACTTAGAAAAATCCTAGCCCTGAATATATTGAAGAATGCAGTTGGCAGAACTATAGACAGGAATATCTTACATCTTGTCATCAACATATGAAAAGCTACATAAAAAAGAAGGGGAATGTAAACAGAAAATAGCTTTAAAAAAAACTAGAGAGCAAGATATAGAAAAGGGTCTTTCATATCATTATATGTATGAAAATAAATACAATCTATTGAAAAGAAGGGAAGAAGAAAAATGCAACATCAATACCATGAATCATCCATCATCATCCTCGTATGAATAGCATGAGAATTAAAAGCCAGATTCTCTTGCAGGGATACAAAGATAAGGAGATGGGGAGATGGGTTCTTCTTCGTGTAAGTTGTTTGTTGCTTTTCCTTTTTCTTAGAAACTATAGGACTGCTTAACATAGATCATTTAACCAAAAGAAGTATATAAATACGATGATGAGAATAATCTAAAACTAAGCACCGAAAACCATAACTTTTACAATTGCCTGGCTCCATCCTGTCTGCCTATTTTGTTTTTCTATTCTATGAAGCAATGTTATCGTAACTGGTGTGTACTGAGATGGACAAAGAAAGAGAAAGAGTTTACATAAGATTGCAGTCTTGAAGCTTTAATGTTGGTTGTATCCAAGTGGACTACAAAGGGAAATATGAATGGAAGGATAATCTGGTCTCATCAGTCCCCATTATAGAGAAATGGGTGGTTGAGAAAGCTGAGAACTGCTTGTTATCTGGAGCCATATTCTTAATCTTTTCCCTTTGAGGCCCTCCCCCAACCCCACCAAAAGAAAAAGTCTGGTGGCTTCAAAGAGAGAATAACAGGTATGAAGTATGAAGTTTGAGAGAGGACATGGAGATGGGGTTATAAAAGAGGGACCCAGCTGAGCTGCCTTGAACGGGGAGGAACTAGGAAGATGAATGAAAGAGAGGCAGAATAAGGGCAGTTTTATGCATGCGGGTGAATAAACTTTTTTCTAGGGACCAAGGCCAACGCCAACGCCAAAGCCGAAGCCTAAGCAATTGCTTTTTGGGGAATTGTTAGCTTTAGGTGGCCTGGCCGGTGAAAGAGCCCTTTCAACTTACCCTTTGGTCTGTTTTTTCTGGTAAGATATGTCAAACTCTCTTTCATTGTCTTTGCTACTTATTTTAATTTTAGGTCAAGTTTTATGGGAAACCGATTTCCTTCTAATGCATTTAAATTTTGAATTTCAAATATATATTTTAACAACTTCATAAGCTATATTTATATTTTTAACTTATTTTATTACTTAAAGTTTAATTATATTCACCGGTTTATATTTTAGAAATATCAAAAATATATCAAAAAATTTAAAAATTTAATTAAACATTAGAAAATTTTGGGATAATATAGGAAAAGAGAAATGAATAACAAAACAAAGAAGAGAAAAAGCTCAAACATCATGGCTAAGTCGAGCAAGGTTACTTTTTTTATCATTTATAATTTATTTTAAAAAGTTTACTTATTTTTATTTTTATAGTTTCTTTTACATATTTTTAAATTTTTAAAATGTTTTTTACAGTTTTTAATTCATGTGGATGCCAGGTTATTATTTACATAAGCAAAAAAGCCACATAACGAATTTAGGTTCTATAAGGCCTCCCATCTTTTTAAACGTTATTAACTCGAAAGCCTAAATTGTCGAAATTAAATTTGAAGTATTAAAATGACTAAAAGAATTTAAATACCAAAGTAAAAAATTTGATATAATTCAAAGGTAAAATAGTAAATAATTAACATTAATCTTGAGTCCATTGAAGCCTTGGCATCATTGACAAAGGTGAAGGCCCCGGGTTCAAGACCTATCATGCGAATCATATGCATGAGTTTATGAGTTTCATCATGTGTGGATCTTAGTTTTGTTAGTGCAGTTTGTTGATTTGTACCAATTTCTGGTCTATTTATACTATTTCGTGATTACTTGTAATACTTTATAAAAAAAAACACTAATCTCAAATTTAAACTTTTGATCCCTTCCTATTGTAATGATTTGATTCTATTTCGTGGTTACTTGTAATACATCATAAAAAATAATAATCTTGAGTTTAACCTTATAACAACTATTGTTAATAAGTAGTATCATATTTTTTGAAACTTATAATTATTAGAATCAGTTATGATTATTGCTAGTGAAAATGTTTTAGAAAATGTTATATAATGCTAATATTTGTTTGGAATTATGGTTAAAATTCTTCTAATATCTAGATGATACGAATTCACTTTTTCCTCATTTCTTTCAATTTCATTATTTGACATATTGTAAAACCATTAAATTGGTATTTTATTGGTTAAATTATATGGGGTTATTAGGAAAATTTATCTAAGTGTAAATGAGTCTTGGATCAATTAAACTAGCTTATCATTAAATTAATATTATTTAACGTCACATCAAATGTAATCGCATATTTTTAATTAATATAGGTAATGCAGCACAAAATGATAATAATAGCGACAATGATGTATGATTTGTAATGTTGACTTAATCCAACTTGAAAGATAGGTTGCATTTTGGTCGTTTATACCTGAGGATTTCAATTTTGAAAAAAAATGGATTCAAAGTTAACATGTATAACTAGAATGCAATAGAATTATAGGTAAAATTTAAATTTATTCTTAAAATTTGTATTTATATAAGAGGAACAGAATTGTCTAAGTTTTAAACTCAAAATTATGTGAATGCTAACAACATAAGCCTTTCCAAATGGCTAATTGATAAAAATTCATCAAATTAAAATTATTGTAGTATATCTGCAAGTTTCTAAACATAAAAATAAAAATAAAAGATACAAAATTATTTTTGTGATAGAAGTAGATCTCATAATCATAAATAATAGCCTCTTTTCTAAATAAACAACTACATTTAATCTTATACTTTCGTTAGTAGTTTATTTTACTGAATTAACATCATTGATTAACTAATTACAGACATAAACCCTAAATTAAGACTGACAATAATATAAATTTGAAAACTACACAAACATTGCATTCTTTTTCCTAGTAATTAAGTTGGGGAATAAAGATTGAAATCCTGTCGTCTTGCAAACAAATATGATCTATTTAAGGTGGTTGATAGGGAAAAAAGCACAAGTAAATAAATAAAATAAGAACCAATTCTTTTGACATTTCCAACATTAATTAAGCAGCACAGGATTGAAAAGATAGGTGAGAGGCTTGATGAGATGATGCAAAACCTGCCCAAGGAAATTTATAACTTTATATACTATATATACTATATTTATTTCCTTGAAATCCAAGTAAAATGACATTGTTTCTCGGTTTCATTATGATGTTCTAATCTTTTGCATCTAAAAATAGAAAAAGTGAACATTTAATCCCCACGGTATTATTTTATTTTATAAATAATTTTAAATTTTGATAGGTGTTTTTTTAATATTTATTTTAATATGCCTAATCCCCGTTTAATTTATAGAGAGTGTACCAAATAATTTTTATATATATGAAAAGGATTAATGCACATTCTTATTTTGTTTTTATGCTTATTAATATGGTTAAGATTGGATTAAAATGATTAGATTTCCATTTGGGGTACGGGAAGATTTGGATAAAGGAAAATGCAATTCTAATTAATCTAATCATACTAATCATATTTGTTACTTAATAAATAAATATTAATATTAGAACAATTATTTTATAGAATTTTTAAACTTTACAAACAAAACAATAAAATTATTATTCATATTTTTTTTATAATGTTAGAATATAAAGGACTAACTCTTATTATTTTATATTAAAATAAAAATGCCGCAACACGAAGACAACCAACCTTTTCCTAATTGACAGTGACATGGATATTCAAGTGCTGTGCCTTAGACGTCAATGATCCTCTTTATTCAAAGGAAGCCATCATCATTTATCAAAAACCTTCATAATATATTAATTGCAACTTGAAAACGATATTACCTTTTCTAGAAGCCCTCTTTTTTCTTTTCTTTTTTAATGAGATTGCTAAAGCTTGGGAGCAGAAATGCCGACAATTAAATTTGTATTTGTTTATTTGTTAATTATAGTAGAAATTAGTTGGCTCAAGTATATTGGTTGATACATGGTTTTGGAGACCACGGTAATCAAGATGCGACTTATAGTGATCTGCCGAAAGTTTGTAGGAGATGTTATCGAGGTTTTGGGATTGTAGAATTTTGGTAAGGTGTTCTGTGTTTGGAATTTTTTTGAGACGATGGGGATTCATTCTGAGGTGTTACTCTTGTGGGATCTAGCGCTATTCTTTTGGAGTTAGCAATAGTCTTAAGAAGCTTTATCAAATGTGATGAGAAAAATTTTAAGTGAATCCTAATATGATTCGGTGGTAGCATAGGTGAAGAGCACATAATGTGAGTTCTATTGCTCAACATGTGGTTTATTTGTTTCGTACGCAGGTACATGTATTTCTTTAAGTCTCGAGAAGTGAAGTCAGCATCTAAACTGTCGTTTTTTACCTAATTGAGTTTGTATAGTTCATCTCATTTTGATCAAATAGCATGATTATCTTGTTAAATGTTGAAAATGATCAAACTAATGTACATGAATGGTGAAGTTATGAAAATGGTTTTGGTCATATATGAATTTAATATTAATGGCTTGGAAATGGTTTATTAATCATGTCTATTTGTGCTGGAAGGATGAATGGGGCCTTAAGGTCAAACATTATTGGCATACGTTAGGTTGAATAATGGGAAATTTGGAAATTAGGGGTTTGACATAGAAGCCGCAACTTTACACACTGATTGTCGCGACATCAAGCCACCTTGTTGTGACGTCCCCTGTTTGAGATTGCGACGTCGATTTTATTTTATTTTGAAAACTTTACAAATTGGTCCTTAGGTTGGGAAGCTTAGCTACTCTATTCAATGTCGTGAAACCAAGCCTTGGAAATCGTCACATCCACTTGAGATATTTTGAAAAATATTACAGTTTAGTCCTTATTCAATCCCGGGATAGTATTAAGCTTTTGTAAGCTCGTATTTGACCCGAAAATGATTATATAACATATTTTATGCATGAAAGGCTCATATATGAATGTTTATTGTCGAATATTAAATATAATTTATCATAGTTGCTCCAGTAACAAATGTGACATCTTGTAGCTTGGACCTGTCGATCAGGTCAGGTATAAGTTGTTAGAATGCAAAATAAGGTTGGATTGTGAAAATGATAAACTATACTTGTGGAAATGGTAAGACTTTGAGTTTGATTGCATTATCACATTGAAAAAATTGAACTTAATTTACTATTAAGCCCGTGTAAACTTGGTAGAAAGGTTAGGATACGACTGACATGCCAAATAGGGTCTTATATGTGATCTTTCCTAGAGTTTTGTATTAGTGTTATGTGGGGATCAAAGTTATGCATTTGATACTTGGAATTCTGATGTGTTACCTCTTGGTTTGGCATGTTATGCGGACCATTAGGCATACACTACCTCTTCAAAGGCCTTTATGTTATACAAGAGTTCTATTTCCCTTAGGTATGACACCACAATGCTCATATGGTGTATATGGTTTTCTCATAGTGTCCGAAGTCTGTTTTACTAAGATTACAATGGGCGAAATCATGAAATTTGTAAGGAACCAGAAAGGAATTGAGAATATTGTTAAGGAATGTATGATCATAAGAACCATTATAAGAGTTGATAATGTGAGTTAATTGTAAAATAGGTATGCTAGTATATATATGATGCTTGCTTGTATGTCTTATATTCATTTGACTCATTTGTTAATGTCTTGCCATGTTGTCATATTAGCATGTATGCAAAAGTTGTTAAACTATGTGAAAATATTACCCTCTAAGGAAAGGTACGTATAGTTATTTCCAATTGAATGGACCAAGTATTTTAGGCTTACGCACTGTTACTTTTGCATGTAGGTTATTGCTTTCGACTCGTTGAAGTCGTGTTGACTCAGAATCATCATACTATTAACAAGACTAGCAAGAGTATGAACTTAATGTATTTTTTACTTTTGGCATGTATCTAGGGTGTTATTGTGTATAAGTGTGCTAATTTCTTTTGCTATTAGGTATTTTGAGGTGCTATTATGGAGATGTTATGTTAGAGGCTTGAAATGGTTATGGTTAAGCTAATTGTGTTTGAAGTGCTAGTTGCGTTGTCGTTCATGGTACCATTTCTTCCCTTGAGCAATGTTTTGGAGGTTATTAAACTTGCTTCTCATAATGTCTTTAAAGTATGGTTAAACTTGTTTTGTGCTACAAATATGTATGGTCATGTTGGTTCTTCAAGCATGTTTTATATTTACTATGTTTGAAGGTGATAATGTAGCTATTTATGATATTTTAAACTTGATTTTTGAGTCCCTTAAGTCTATGTTTTAGCATTAGGCTTCTAGGCATCCAAACAAGTGAACTTTAATTCAATTTTTTTCTCCAAGGGTAGAGGTATCGATACTTGACCCATGTGGTATTGCAACAAGTGAGATAGAATGCCAAAACCTTAATAACAGGGAAAAGTATTAGTATTTCTCCCTACTTGAACTGATACCATAGTGTAGGGTTTTGGCCATTACCCTATTTTGAGCCTTTTTGGCTTTTCAAGGCCCATTTCAATTTCCCACATTTGATCAATTTTGAACCATTTTTAAATAACTTGAAATTGTTTTTTAAGACCTTTAATTACATGATAATTGCTTAAATGATTTAAAAAAAATTTAAGACACAACTCTTAAACGAATTCAAGGTTTCTTGCTAGTTTGGGCTTTGGTAGCATCTCCTATCCGTTCTGGTTATCGAAACGAGTAAAGGTTGTTATTGGGATAACTATTGAATTGAGTGCAATTTATCATCTAGAGTATGATAGTCATACAAAGAGGCTTTACTAGTGTATTGATGATAACTCTTGAAAAGAGTTATATTTTATGCATTTAGACTTGATTAATTTCTTGTACTTAGGTAAGTTTAGTTGCATTTTAGGAGTTTTCATTAGTGTTTTTAGGGAATTGCATTAAAAGGCTTGGACTGTGCTTAAATGTAATTACATGTTACTTCTAATTATTTGTAAGAAGGATTTGTTTGTTAAGTGGCAGGTGCAGAATGAGGAAAATAAGTAAATGAGTGATGGTTTGTCGTGGCAAAAAAGGTTGGACAGTTTGTCAACACGATTGTCATAATGCTAGGAAGCGACCCAATCAACACTTAATCATTATCATCACTGCTGTACATGTACTAGAAAAACCAGCCTAAAAAAGAGAAAAAGAATATCATCGAATCATGGGATGATGGGCCTACTCTAAAGGAAGAGGTATAAAACCCAATAAGAAAAGGAAAAAGGGAGAGAGGGAGAGACGGTTAGAGAGACAATTGGAAAAATCCCTGGATGAAAGTAGAGGATAACGGTTGAGAACAAGGCAGAGTCGGAAAGGGAGAATAAGAAATAAATCCCTATATGCAATCACAAGATATTGCGCAGCCGAAGTTGTGGGTTGGATAGGCGAAAGCTATCTTTCCTAAGTTCTTCCATTTCTTCTTTATTTGTTTCTTTGTGATCTTAATTGTTGAAAATGATGTTGAATATTATTTTGAATTTGGATGTTATTTACCAACCCATGAGTTAATCTCATTGGTTTTGGTTTGCTTGATGAAACCTTTATTTCCTTTAATAGCTAAAGCCTAGATTATTTTTAATTTACTAATTCATTCAATGGTATTTATGAATCGCATGCGCATACTCTCTAGACATAGATGAATGTGTAGCATGTTTATGAAATTAATCTAATACTACAAGGTTAGGCTAGTTAGATCGAAATTGAATGATATGAGCAAGTATTCGATCGAATACTTGTAACAGTCTCTAGATATAGAGCAACATTCTGTACGGAAAGAAAACAAAACAGTTTGGGTACCGTGCTAAAGGCCTATAGACATATATCACTTTAGGCAAGGTAACTTGAGGTCTTGCTCTTGAAAGAAGTAAGCCATTTTAGATATCTTTCGATCAGTAGAATAAGATTGATTTTGCCAATGCATTATTGGTTAATAAGGGTAGATTCTCAGTAATCCCAACCTTACAATTCAACATCATAAATCCTTTAACCTTTGCTGTAGCATCTCTATTTTCAAATCCTTAGTTGTTACTTGTTTGCATATTATTCACGTAGTCATTCTCATATTTTCCATTGCATACTTACTCTTGTTGTAACACCCCTAACCTGTATCCACCGCCGGATTAGGGTTACAGAGTATTACTGGAGTTTACATTTCATAACAAAAACAATTTTTAAACATATTAATCCATATCATTAATCATAGAAAAACCAAACAATAACATGCATATCGTCCTTTATACGAGCCCTCGAAGCCTTAAAAACACATTGGAAACAAGTCGGGACTAAATCAGAATCATATACAATTTTTCAGGAAAAGGTGAAACTTTTCAAAACTGTAGGGGTCACATGGCCGTGTGACTCACACGACTGAGAGACACGCCCGTGTCTCAGGCCGTGTGGACATTCGAGGTGAGGACACACGACCGTGTCGCCTGGCCGTGTGTCACACATGGCTGAGACACACTCTTGTGGCTTTGACCGTGTGGACGAAAAATAGGCCATTTCCAAGCCATTTTTCTCACACATTCATGCACACACCTATAACCAATTTACCACATGTAATCAAGCACTCCATAGTGCACCAAACCATGCTATAACAAGCTATCCAATTAAGGTACATAAGCATAAAACCAATGTGCCCAAAAGACGCCTCAGTCACAACCATTAAACATGTATATCCATATACATAAATTAGCCAAAAGTTCAACTAACTTATAACTAAACTTATATCATAACTTACCACTTTGTTTACCTATCAAATTTCATACCAAAAGTACCAAATATGCCATTTTACATCTAGCACCAATAGCCATACATGTCATATATAACAATTATACCAATTCACCACATTCAAACATATCAAAAGACCATTTATAATATACATTTTTTTACCATTTGAACTTCCATCATATATTTACTATGCATCTCAAATATACATATATCTAACTTACACATAATTGACCATAACTCATCCATATATATTTATAGTTTAATTCCATACCAAGTTATACCATAACGACCACATGCAAAAATTACATTCAAACATACCAATTTGGCTATTCAAAACACAACTTCAAATGACCATATCAACTCCAACCATCAAAAAGCCATCTAAATGACACAAATCTAACCATATCTAGATAGTTCCAACAATCAACATGTATACAAACTATCTTTCAACCATACACATCTATTCAAAAATTTTCCAAAGCATACCATATCTTGACCATGTTGAGGTCAATTCATCATATATCATTTTGACCATTCAAACATGTTTTAACACATTATCAAATTAACACATATCAACAATGCACCAAATGTACCGAGGCTTCATTACCTAAAATGACATATACATGCCAAACTCATTAACTAACATTCAACTATCATCAACCATAAGTCCACCTATACATGCCATTATAACCTTAATCAAGACATCTAAAACTACCGATATAACTTTTGGATAGTATGATAGATCTCTAATGAACTTCCAACCCGATCAAGCTTCTTACAATTTGAAAAGTAACGAAAAAGCAACTACGTAAGCAATGAATGCTTAGTAAGCTTAGATAAACTTTAGTCATAACAATCCATTTCAAATATGAAATTTATACATATAAATAATAATCATATAACAATACTTCAAGGTTCATGAAACCATATCCAACAACTCACAAAGTGAATAAATCCACAACATCACATATACATATCATCCCTAGCATAGTAGGACCTTATAAAACTTTAAACCCTTTTATATTTTCTTATTTTCATTTGCATTTCATTACTTTCTATTGCATTTACTCTCATTAGCTTAAATAACAACATCAATTCAGTTCATCATTCCCTTTTCATCATTCTACACTTTAGGTATGAACTTACTATTTCATTACTTTTCCACACCTATTTCATATGCATAACACACAAAACATAAGCATATCATTCAATCATAGCCACAAGCTAGTGTATTAAAACATAGTTCCTTTTGGAATTAGTCACATAATAAACCATTTCATTAGAAATTACATAATTTAAACCTTACCACTCTTTCACGAACACAAGCATATTTCCATTGGAGTACTTACCATATCAATGCAACTTACAAGTAAACATAATACCATCCAATCAATAGCTTGGCACATGCCTAAGCATCAAACAACAACACATGTTAGCCATGTAAATAAATATAAAAACCAATAATCATGGATAAGCACAACGATTGATTAATTTTTATATACATGTATCATCCAATTCAATTTTCCATATACCATGTAACAACATTTCCATGTAATTCATATGTGTCCCTGTAATAGTCCGTATTGAACTCTTACCAGTTTGAATTAGAATATTGCTTGTTGAACCATTTAAAATACTGTTAGATACTCGAGATAGCTCACACATAGTATGCTAAGATGTAATCCGTCAATTCCTATACATGTATGCTCATACGAGCTGTAAATCGGTATGCTCTCATGAATTGTAAATCGATAAGCTCATATGAGCTGAGAATCGGTAAACTCTCACGAGCTGCAATTGGTTATCCCTAATGACATATCATCTGTATCCTACAAATTCCTAAGGTTCAAACGAGACTCGGTGATTGTCATACGTCATTGGATTTACGTCGTTTCATAACACGGTAAATTGCATACTAACATATATATATATTTATTTAATCACAATATAATCACATATTAACATTCAATTTAATCAAAATTATACAGAATACAATTCATACGAACATACTTGGCTAAATTGCAAAAATACCAAAGTTTAGGGGTATTTTGGTAATTTTACATTTTCTTTGATTTTCCACCCGATCTTAAACTAAATTAATAATTCCATACAATATATTAATTAAGATAATAAAACAACTCATTTTATGCAATTTGGTCATTTTTATATTTTAAAAATTTCCCTAAAGTTTTACTTTTATTCAATTTAATCTCTAAGCCCAAAACATGCAAAATAACCATTTTACCCAAAATTGAGCTTAGCGAATGTT
This sequence comes from Gossypium raimondii, assembly GCF_025698545.1. NCBI lineage: Eukaryota > Viridiplantae > Streptophyta > Magnoliopsida > Malvales > Malvaceae > Gossypium > Gossypium raimondii. The sequence continues at coordinate 19,878,686 of NC_068576.1, forward strand.
CATAGCTCCCAATACAACCCATATTTATGAAAATTTTACATCAAATCCTTGTACTTTTATTAAATTAATAATTTAATCCCTAATCGATAAATTCATAAAAAATCACTTAACAAAATACTTTTAAATACCAACTAATATTTCAAATTCATCAGTTAACATCAAATATCACAAGATTTATCAATTGTAATATTCAAAATCTTTAACAGTTTCAAAATCGAAGGTACTGGCTAGCTGGACCTAGTTGCAATGATCTCAAAAATATAAAAAAATTACAAGAAACGGGGCTAAATCGGACTTACATGCACATATTGAAGTTTGGCCGAAGCTTTAAAGCTTTTAACAATGGCTTTCTTCTCCGCAATTCAGTGAAAGAAATGGAATCGAAAAGATGATGCAAATTTTGTTTTATTTAATTTAATATAATTATAAAATTACCATATTAACCTTAGTTAATAATTAAATAAAACATCAAATTCATGTTCATTATTGTCCACTAACACCTTGAATGGTATAATTACAATTTAAGTCCCTTTTTCTTTATTCAATAATCCATTTAATCACTCAAATCATGTAGTGATCAAATTTTACATATTTTACGATTTAGTTCTTTTAATTAATTAACCATCGAAACATTAAAATTTTTCAACGAAACTTTAATATTACCTTAATGACACTCTGTAAATATTTATAAAAATATTTACGACTCGGTTTATAGAAACAAGATCCCGATACCAAATTTTTTAAAACCACTTGACTTTAGGGTCATACCACTTGAACTTAATAAATTGCTTATATAACAAAAATAACTATATCAAAAACCTTTTTAAAACCATGCTTGACTCGTAAATATTAAATAATAACATTTGCAAACTTACTCATTGGATTTGGTGGCCTCAAAATCATTATTTTCGACACCACTGAAAAACGGGCTGTTACAGTTGTCTTGCATTAACATTTTTATTTATTTGTTAGAATTCACATATTACACACATCAATATTCCTTAATTAACTCTGCATTCTTATTATTTTTTTTGCCATAGCATTAAACAAACTTCTTTATAATAACTTGACCAATTTATATAGAACTGATCCCTATGGAGATGATCTCACTAATCCATTAAATCAAAATGGTCAGGATATTGATCTTCTTATTCATCGTGTGATAGATGATCGAGATAGGCCAATTCGTGTTGTGCCAAATTTAGATGATCTGAATCTAGGGATAGTTAGAACATACATTCAAGCTCAACATTTTGAATTGAAACCGGTGATGTTTCAAATGTTGCAAATAGTGGGACGTTTAGTGGGTTGCCTACTGAAGATCAACGATTGCATTTAAGATTTTTTCTAAAAGTCTGTGACTCATTTAGACAACAGGTTGTTCCTGAAGACGCCCTGAGACTTAAGTTGTTTACATATTCCTTAAGAGATCGAGCAAGAGCGTAGTTGAATGTTTTGCCGTTGAGGACAGTGGCATCATGAAATGATTTTTGCCAGAGGTTTTTGCTACAATATAATCTACCAAACATGAATGCCAAGCTTAGAAACGGCATCACATCTTTTAGGGAATTAGAGGATGAAACATTGTACGAATCTTGGGAAAGATTTAAAGAATTACTATGGAAATGTCCAATGCATGAGTTTCATCACTAAACACAAATGGAAATGTTTTATAATGGGTTGAATACACATACGAGAATGGTAGTTGATGCTTCTGTCAATGGTATCTTGTTGGATAAATCTTATAAGGAAGCTTATGAGATTTTGGAACGGATTGCCAACAATGATTATCAATATCCTACCACGCGAGTTGGGACAGGTAGTGGAGCTGCTAGCACGATGGAACTTAATGCAATCACTTCATTGACTGTCCAGGTATCATCTTTAACTAATATTATCAAAATAATGAAGAGGCCAACTACAATTCAGGAGATGAAACCAGTCGTTTACTGTGGTGAAGACCATTTGTTTGGCGAATGCCCATCAAATCCAGTATCTGTGTGTTACATGGGTAATTTAAACCGGAACAATAACCCCTATTCCAACATGTATAATCCAGGATGGAAGCAACATCTAAACTTTAGTTAGAACAATCAAGGTGCGATGAATTTTAACAATGTTGCAAGATAAAATGCCATCAGTGCACTGCTCGGTTATACTCAACCTATACCGAGGCAAAATGCCCAATAAGGTCAGACATTGGCTTCATCATCATCATCATCTATTTAAGCTTTGTTGAAAGAGTATATGGCCAAGAATGATGTTGTAATTCAGAGTAAAGCTGCATCCCTTCGAGCTCTTGAGAATCAAATGGGGCAGATAGAAAATGCTTTGAGTTCGAGACCACAAGGAGCTCTACCAAGTGATACTGAGAATTCAAGAGCATTAAGGAAGGAGAATTGTAAGGCAATTACTCTCAGAAGTGGGACTCAACTAAATGAAATCGTTAAATATGTCATGGCAGAAGAGGACAAATCAGATTGCAACAATCAAAAGATTTCAGAAAAGTCTAAAAATCACACCTCGTCTGGAAAAGCTAAATAAAAGAACTTTGCAGAAGAATCATATCATCTTGCTGATGGAAATGCTACGGCAAAATAGCGTCAGCAACCTTAAGGACAGCCACCTCCACCATTTTCTTAACGATTTCATAATTGTAAACAAGAGACTCAGTTTAAGAGATTTCTAAATGCCCTTAAGCAACTTCACATCAACATACAACTAGTAGAAGCTTTGGAGCAAATGCCCAATTATGTGAAGTTTATGAAAGATATACTGTAAAAAAAGCACAAATTGGGAGAATTTGAAACTATTGCTCTCACTGAAAGGTGCACAACGATGCTGACTTATAAATTACCTCCAAAGTTGAAGGACCCAGGGAGTTTCACTATCCCATGTTCAATTGGAAACCATTATGTTGGTAAGAAATTATGTGATTTAGGAGAAAGTATAAATCAAATACGTACGCTTATTTTTAGGAAGCTGAGAATTAGGAAAGCAAGACCTACTATGGTTACGTTGCAACTAGCTTATCGATCTTATGCACATCTAGAAGGTAAAATTGAGGATGAACTGGTAAAAGTAGATAATTTTATTTTTCTGGTAGATTTTCTTATTTTAGAATGTGAAGTTGACCATGATGTGCCAATTATTCTTGGAAGACCTTTTCTTACTACAGGCAAGACTTTAATTAATGTGTAGAAAGGTGAACTAACTGTAAGGGTAAATGAACAGTAGATCACATTCAATGTATTTGACTCATTGAAATATGCTGATGAGAATGAAGAATGTCATGCCATTGATTTGATAAAAACAATAATGGAGGAAGAGTTCACAAAATCTTGCCACAACAATTCTGATAATGATGAAGACTCATTTGAGTGGAGTGACGCAATAATTTTTGAGGACCTTGGTGAACTTGTGGAAGCTAAGCAGTTTGTGGATAGACCAGGGAAGAAGTTTGAATCCTTAGATTTATTAGATCACTCTTTTAAGCCTCTTAAACCTTCTATAGAGGAACGTCTCAAACTGGAGTTGAAGCCTTTTCCACATCATTTAAAATATGTTTATTTAAGAGAAAACAACATTTTTCCAGTAGTTATTTCTTCCGAGTTGACACCCAATCAAGAGGTGAGGTTGTTGGAAGTACTCGAACGATGTAAGAAGGCATTAGGATGGACAATTACCGACATCAAGGGAATCAACCCTGCTATCTGTATGCATAAAATTTTATTTGAGGATTGCCATAGCAACTTTATTGAACAACAAAGGAGGTTGAATCCAATCATGAAAGAAGTTGTTAAGAAAGAGACTATCAAGTGGCTCGATGTTAATATTATTTACCCGATCTCTGACAGCTCGTGGGTGAGCCCTGTACAATGTGTGCCTGAGAAAGGAGGTGTCACAGTAATCAACAATGATAACAACAAGCTTATTCCAACTCACACTGTCACATGATGGATAGTATGCATGGATTACCGCAAGGTCAATAAGGCAACTCGAAAAGACCATTTTCCTTTACTATTTATTGACCAAATGTTGGATAGATTAGCTGGGAAAGCTTTATACTATTTTTTTGGATAGTTATTCAGGATATAATCAAATTTCCATAGCTCCAAATGACCAAGAGAAGATAAATTTCACGTGTCCATATGGTACTTTTGCGTTTAGACGGATGCCATTCGGGTTATGTAATGCCTAGGCAACCTTTAAGCGTTGTATGATGGCCATATTCTCGGGCATGGTGGAAATTTTTCTTGAAACCTTCATGGACAATTTCTTTATGTTTGGTAATGATTTTGAGGATTTCTTGAAAATTTTGGAATTGGTTATGTGCCGTTGTAAAGAAACAAATCTTGTTTTAAATTGGGAGAAATGTCACTTCATGGTTCGTAAAGGTATTGTGCTAGGGCATAAGATATCGCAACAAGGGATTGAAGTTCACAAAGAAAAAATTGAGGTGATAGACAAATTATCACCTCTGACCAGTGTCAAAGGTATTAGAAGTTTTCTAGGTCATGCAAGATTTTATAAAAGATTCATTAAGGATTTTTCGAAGATATCTAAACCCTTATGCGCCTTACTTGAACATAATAGACCTTTCAATTTTGATGAACCTTGTTTGATCTCTTTTAAATAGCTGAAAAGACGATTGGTAATAGTAATTGCAATTATTTTGGAATGGACACTGTCTTTTGAACTCATGTGTGACACCAGCGATTATGCTGTGAAAGCAGTGCTGGGACAGTGAAAAGACAAGGTATTTCATGAAATTTATTATTTGAGTAGGACCCTGACGGATGCACAGCTGAACTACACCACCATAGAAAAGGAGTTATTGGTTGTGGTGTTCATATTTGATAAATTTCGATCTTATTTAGTTGGCACCAAACATAGACCACTCAACTATAAAGTATTTGGTGACCAAGAAAGATGCCAAGCCAAGATTAATTCGGTGGATACTTCTGTTGTAGTAGTTTGATTTAGAAACTTGAGATAGAAAAGAGACTGAAAATCAAGTGGTTGATCACCGTCAAGGTTAGAAGCTGGAAATGAAGATGGAAAAATTCAACTTATTAAAAAATATTTTCCAAATGAGCAACTGTTGGTTGCCAGGGAATTACCTTGGTATGCCGATATAGTGAACTACTTAGTAATTGGGTTACTACCACCTGATCTCAACAGCCAGAGAAGACGAAAGTTCCTTCATGATGCCAAGCATTATTATTGGGATGAACCCATCTTTTTCAAGTAATGTGTTGGTTAGATAATTAGGAAGTGTGTCTCTAATGGCGAAGTACATAGCATCCTGCAACATTGTCACCCAACGCCTTAGGGAGGACACTTTGGAGGAGTGAGAACTGCTGCCAAGGTACTCCAATTTGGTTTTTATTGGATGAGTTTGTTCAAAGATGCCCATTAATTTTATAAGTCATGTGACCATTGCCAGAGGACAGAAAATCTATTTAAGAGACGCAAAATGCTGCTGCAAAATATTTTAAAGATTGAGTTGTTTGATGTTTGGGGAATTGACTTTATGGGTCCATTTCCACTATCATTTGGCAATCTCTACATACTCTTGGCAGTGGACTACGTCTCTAAGTGGATCGAAGTAGTACCCCTCCCTACGAATGATGCCAAGTCAGTGCTGATGTTTTTGCACAGGAATATTTTCACAAGATTTGGTACACCTCGAGTAATTATCACTAATGAAGGTTCTCATTTTGATTGCAAATTAGTTGCTAATGCTTTATACAGGTATGGGCTGAAACATAGTAATCCCATGGCATATCATCCCCAAACAAATAAACAAGCGGAGATTTCTAATAGAGAAATTAAACAAATTCTGGAAAAAGTGGTGAACCCAACTCGAAAAGATTGGCCCTCCAGACTGGATAAAGCTTTGTGGGCTTATCGTACGACATTTAAAACATCATTGGAGATGTCACGTTTTAAGCTTATTTTTTGGGAGTCATGTCACTTTGTGAGTTAGATCATAAAGTATTTTGGGCTATTAAAAAGGTGAATATAGATTGGAAAGTTGCTGGCCATAACAGGTTGTTAGAACTGAATAAAATGGAAGAATTCTGGACACATGCATATAAGAACGTTAAACTGTACAAGAAGAAGACCAAGCGGTGGCATGATAAGAAGATTATACCAAGGCAATTTGAACTAGGATAATAGGTGTTGTTGTTCAGCTCTAGGCTAAAATTGTTCCCTAATAAATTAAAATCTCGCTGGTCAGCTCCCTTTAAAGTAGCTCAAGTCTATCCTCATGGAGCTATTTATGTCAAGGATATGAAAATAGGGGTCACATTTAAAGTTAATAGACAACTCTTGAAGCACTACTAGGGTGCTCATGTGGATCGAGACAAGCAATCCATTGACCTCCGAGATGTTTGAGCTAATAATTATATTTTCTATTTTTATTTTCCTTAATTGCTTTAGTTTAATTTAGTTTTATTATTAGTTATTTTTAATTATTTCATGTTTCGTCTATTTTTGTTTTTATGTTTAAGTAGTTCTTTCATGATTTCCAGATACAAAATAAACAATGCAAACTTATCAGTCGTGCTACTAAGAAGAGTTTGTTGCAGCATTGCGAAAGAGAGTTATGTCGCGAAAAACTAGGAAATGAATGTTGAGGTACAAGGTAATATGCGTTGACCGGACAGAAAAGTCCAAGGGTTATATTTCTGAACAGTTGGGCCCATTACGTTACTTGGGTAGCCCATGGTGGAAAAGCCAAACTTCTTGTTTTAGGGCTAGATCACTTCATAGTTCCCCCCCAAAATCCGTTTGTTTTTCCCTCCTCCATGCTACAATAACATTGCAGTTGTTCCACCTCCCTTTACTGAACCTATGACTGAACAAGATCATGAGATCAATAGAATTATTGATGAATCACCAAATCTGATGATTAACAAGAGGGCGTGCCACTCCAATCATTGAAAAGAAAAATGCGCTATAAACACAGTGCACGTAAGTGCACTAGTAGGACAGAATGAAGTAACTACATTTCGGTCTAAGCCAGGGAAGTTTTGTTCCCTTCCATACATCATGCATTTCATTTATTTTCCCATGACATTTTCTATGGCATATCCTTACATGTATTGAGGACAATGCATCCCTTAGGTTTGAGGGTGTGTTGAGCATTTAGTATTGCATCAAATAGTTAGTTGAGCATTTTTTAAATTTTTATTTTTGGTCCACCTATCATTCATTTTGCCATATCACACATAATTGCTATAGTTTGTTTTGCCTATGATGAGTACAATCTTTACTTATGATGTTCGATGATGAGCTTAAATTCTTCAATACATCTAGAACAAGTGATAGTGGATTATGTGAATTTAGCTTAGGAGAGTTGCTTGAAAATTAACTCCTAAACATGAGATGTCCTAAGCTTAGTTAGTTTTGGACTATAACGAGTGTCTTTTTATAAACTTAGGGACTTTTGAAGCCAAACTCAGTCAAATTGCCAAAACATTACTTAAATAAAGAATAGTAGGCATTCAAAGGCTTAGAATTGCCATGTAAGTCAGTATTACTTTGTTTGTTCCATCGTGTCATTGACTAGAAAGATGAGTTTGAGTAAGAGTGTGTAATGAAAAAAAAAGGGGGCACTCCACTGTAGTAACAAACTGAGTAGCTAAGAAGGTAGTTGTTTGCTCCATCCATCTTCTGAGTTAAAAACCTTAGCTTCAAGAGTGATTTTTATTTAAATTGTGACATAATTGAGTACTCGGTAATTCAATGTTTGTTCTATTTTGATTATCAAGTCAAAGAATTTTGTGACATGCTAAACCCCTTACATTTATTTGTAAAAAAATACATGAATAATATATATACATTTTGAATAGGCTTAAAGCAACTTGAGCTTAGGTAAGAAATGAACTAAGTGAATTAGGAGATGCTTAATATGGCTAGAAAGCACACATGAGCACTTAGGAAATCTATTTTTAGGATGAAATTTTCTGCACTACTTTTGTTGAGCAAACCTCTAACACTTGAACAAGTTTTTAGAGAAAGAAGATTGCTGAGAACTGATATATATATTGTTCTTTGAGTAGACTGGCAGTTCAAGGTGGTTATAAGTGATGACAAAGTCTTGCATATATGCATTCATGCATATATTGCTTGAGGCGAAGTAATAACTCAGGTTTGGGGGTGTGATAACTCTTGAAAATAGTTATATAGCCTTTAGACTTGATTACTTGTCTGTACTTAGGTAAGTTTAGTTGCATTTTAGGATTTTCTAATAGTGTTTTTAGGAAATTGCATTAAAATGCTTGAACTATGCTTAAATGTTATTACATGTTACTTCTAATTGTTTGCGGGAATGATTTGTTTGTTAAGTGGCAGGTGCAAAATAAGGAAAAGAAGTAAAGGAGTAAAGGTTTGTTGTTGTAATATCCCTAAACTGGGTCTAGTAGTTTCAGGTATACTTTTCGAGTTCTGAGTGTGAAACTACAAATTTATGGGGTTCCTAGTAATTTTTAATTTAAAATAGGAGGTTAATTTCATCTAAAATCGATTAAACAATAATCTAGAAAAATAAAAATATTTTTAGAAAATTAGTTTTAAAGTAAATAAATAATTATTAGTGAAAATAATTAATTTGGATCGAAAAAAAATTTTAAAATAATTTTTATTGGGGTTAATTTGAGTTAAATTTAAATATTAATTAAATTGGGTTTAATTGTAAAACAAGGAAAATTTAGAGTATTTATTTGGAAAATAAACCTCAAAATTAGGCAAATTCTCCAATTTTTAAATTTGGTGGGTTGTTTCAGTTTTAAATACAGTGCATCTAGCCTATTTTTAACACCATTTATATCATAGTAGAGAGTTATAAATTTCGTTTTCTTTGCATGGTTTTAAAGATCTATCATCAGAGAATAGATCTAACCAATTTTCTTCTCAAAATGCGCTCTCAATTCACCCGAAATTTTTCTCAAAAGTAGCTACAAATATTCTAAAATTTCTGTAGCTTCTTAAATCAAGATTTCCAATTAATGGATTTAGAGCGAATCAAAGGTAATCTTCAATCCTAAACTTTTTTCTATGAAGATTAGAAACATTTTTACATGGTTTGAGAGTCAATTAAAAGATTTTTTTTTATTAATGTCATCTTCTTCAAAAGCTTAAGGTGCTTTATTGGTGGATCTTGAATTTTGAGAGTAAATCTACAAATCAATGGATGGTCCAACTCAAAACGGATCTATTAAAAGGTTTTTGGTCTTGTTTATCAAGATTAAACATGATTTGTGAGGTAATTTGAAGAAATCTGAATTTCACCATCTTCATGAATCGATTTTCCAGATTTTTTTGAAATTGATTTAAATGTGAAATTGATGCTTAGTTTATGTGTATTTGGTTTATTATTGATGTTTGGAAGTGATTAGGCGCCTGGAGAGATCGATTTTGTGAGGAATTGAGTTTTCGACTTGATGTTACAAATCCGGTAAGGTATCTTTGTGAAAGAATTTCGATTAGCATAGTTAATTAAAATTTATTTTTATTATAGCATTAGAAAGGTGGTAATGTCTACTTTACCTCTATTGAAGCTCCGATTCTTGAAGAGAATCGAGATAACCAGAATTGAAGCTTGGAATTACTTAGTTGATCACTTGTTGTGATAGAATAAAATTGTGTGGTGAGTGTTTCTAAGGTTGATTTGGTAAATTAACCCTCAATTATGTTTAATTAGTAGCTTAATTAATTATGATTGAACGAATGATTTTGAAAGATTGATATTAAATGTGCAAAAATTGAATTTGTGTTGAAAAATGGTAAGTAAGCTTTGGGTGGTGTTTGTGCTATTTAATTAAATTAATTTCAAGGATGATTTAAAGCATGTATACTGAAATTCTTGATCATGATATGTTGGTGTTACAATTGGTAATTGAATTTGAGAAATTGGTAAATGAATTGCTTGATTTAATTGGATGCTAAATGACTATGTTACAAGTTACACATAAGCATCTTGTCACATTAAATTGAGTATAATAATGACTGATTTATATGCTATGTTTGATTGAATATATTGGCAACATGCATGGTGGATCCATTAGATATAGTTGGCATGCCATAGGATTTGTGGGTACTCACCTTTATTTGTGACATTTTAAGCATGTGAATCTAGGTGGACTAATTTGTTTGGAGTAGATAAGGGAGTGTTGATCATGAGTCTCCACTCAATGGGTTATTTGAGGCGCTATTAGGCAGCGTGTGCTTTGGCTAGCTCAACTCGGTGGACTGTATTTGATATTTTTGGGAGTTTGGAGACCCATTTATCCGATGTATGATCACCCGATTAAGCCATGAGAAATGAATGTCAATATGTTTATGTGTGACTGTTGCTATATCAATTGATAATTTAAAGCCATGAATAATTGATTTTTGGTATTGAAAATGCTTATGGAAATTTAATTGACATGTTTCATTATTTTGGCTGATAATTTGTGATTCATTGGTTGTGAATTAAGCATGAATTGGATGTTAATTAACATGCTGTTTTTATTAACATTCACTAAGATTTTTAAAGCTCACACCCTCACATTCGTTTAGATGATCATCGGGTTTGAGGAGCTGAGGAGTCAAGCAAGTGAGTTCCAAAAGATTTAGGCTTGGTAGAGACTTTATTACCCATTTTAGATACTGTAGTCGAGCATTGTCTCATGAGAATTAGTTTAATTTTGGTTGTAATTAAACTTTTGACATTTATTTTGGATGGTTTTATAATAACTTTGAGGCATGTTTGAGTTTAATTATTGAACGGTTTACGGTGTTTTGTTGCTTGATAACACAGTGATTGATAACACGTTGTGTGAAGCATGAAATTTTTACTAAAGATTGTTTAAATGAAGCTTCCATGGAGTTGTTTACTAGAGACTAAGGTACGCCACTTGTATGATTTATTCGGTGTTTGTTGTGCATGAAATTTATTGCCTAATTCTATAAAATTGAGGATTAATTGATGTCAATAAATTCAATTGAAGGTGTATCTATATGTATGCTAATTAATCGTAGTTAAATCAGGTTTAATTGGCCGTTAAAATATATAAAATCAAGTTTTAAAATAAGTTTTTCGTAAAAATGGGAGAAGCGATTTTCACATGGGCATGTGCTTGTCCACGTGGAGATATGAGGGGTTGCACACGGGCGTGTGGGTACGTGACATGGGCGTGTGGAAGCTGGAGATATTACACACAGACGAGTGGGATTTCCACAGTGGCGTGTGCGATCTGCCTAAAAGTTTTTTGTGACACAAGCACAGTCATTTAATGACACACAGTCTAGGGGACATGGCTATGTGCGTTTTTGGGGTTTTAAATTTTTATCTTTTTAAATTGGTATTCTAATTTTTTTAACTTACAATTTAGTCCTTAAAATTGATCAATCTAATTAAAGCCCTAGATGATAAGGAAACTTGGTAAAATTTTAGGACTAGTCTCGTAATGGGTAAATTTTGATAGAAACACACTTAATTTTGTAATTCAAAATAGGTCCTGATAGTCGGTATTTATTACAATTTAGTCCTTAATAGTAGAAATTAAATTAGACATAGCAAACAAACTTAATTTAAGCTGAAATTTTTAGGCTTGCATAATTTTGACTAAAAAAGGGTCAGTAAACATTTAAATCTAAAATCAGGTTAGTTTTACCATTGGTGGTAAAATGAGAAAAATACCCTTAGGTTAAATTACCTAAAAAAGGTTTAATATTGGCTCATAATTTGCTTCCGCGTTAATAAATAATTAATGTATAGATAAAATTGAGGTGTTATAAGGTCAGGGTGTGTCTGGGGTGGTTGTTAGTAGGAGAGTCACTTAGGTGGCTAATGTAACGCTTCGACTTCAGGTCGGTCCATCCCAGTTAGGTTTAGGGTGTCACAGTCGTGGCAAGAAATTAGACATTTTGCCGACATGAATGTTGTGGCAATGTTAAGAAGTGACCTATTCACACTTAACTATTATCAACCCTGCTATACGTGTACCAGAAAAATCAGCCTAAAAAGAGGAAAAAGATCATGGGATCATGGGCCTCTTCTAAAGGAAGATGTATAAAACCTAACATGAAAGAGGAAAAAAATGAGAGAGGGAGAGATGATTAGAGAGACAATTGGAAAAATCCTTACATGAAAGTAGAGGATAACAGTTGAGAACAAGGCAGAATCGGAAAGGGAGAAGAAGAAGGCAATCCCTATAGGCAATCACAAGATATTGCGTCGCCAGAGTTGTGGGCTGGATAGGCGAAAGCTATCTTCCCTAAGTTCTTCCTTTTCTTCTTTATTTGTTTCTTTGTGATCTTAATTGATGAAAATGATGTTGAATGTTTTTTTTTTTAATTTGGATGTTATTTATCAACCCATGAGTTAATCTCATAGGGTTGGGATTGCGTGATGAAACCTTTATTTCCTTTAATAGCTAAAGCCTAGATTAGTTTTAATTTATTGTTTCATTCAATGGTATTTATGAATCGCATGCGTATAATCTCTAGACATAGATGAATGTGCAGCATGTTTATGAATTTAATCTAATACTAACAAGGTTAGGTTAGTTAGATTGAAATTGAATGATATGAGCAAGTATTCGACTGAATACTTGTAGCATTCTTTAGACATAGAGCAGCGTTCTATACGACAAGAAAACAAAATAGTGCTGGGTATCATGCTAAAGGCCTATAGACATATATCGTTTTATGCAAGGTAACTTGAGGTCTTACACTCAAAAGAAGTAGGCCATTTTAGATCTCTTCTGAGTAGTAGAATAAGATTGATTTTGCCAAGGCAGTATTGGTTATTAAGGGTAGATTCTCAGTAATCCCAATCTTACGATTCAACATCATAGATCCTTTAATCTTTTTTATAGCATCTCTATTTTCAAATCCTTAGTTGTTACTTGTTTACATATTATTCAGAGAGTCATTCTCGTATTTGCCATTATATACTTACTCTTGTCTTGCCATAGCATTTTCATTTATTTGTTAGAATTCACATATTACACACATCAGTATTCCTTAATTAACTCTGCATTCTTATTATTGTTTTTTTCCATAGCATTAAACACACTCCTTTATAATAACTTGACCAATTTATACCTAACCGATCCCTGTGAGAATGAAATAAAAACCTCGAATTTAAAACTCCTGAGCAGTCCTGCTGATCTGGTGACGTGACCAAATCCTTAAACATTTGAGCCAATCATTTGGGAAATTAAATCCCTGGTTTTGGACATAGATGTGCATTTCCAAATATATATATTTGAATATTTGATCCGAAACAACTTCCTCTTAGACATTCATATTACCTTTCCCCGATTGACTCATAAGGATAGTCATATACCCTAATCATTCAAATTGTTGACTTCTAATACCCTATAACTATAATTTTGTCTTAGCCCCTCCTTAAAGAAGACCCAATTCTAACATCTTCACTTGCAGTCTCCTACATGACACCTGGCTAATAGATATACAACCTTTTTCTTGCAGACTTGTACTCCGTAGGATAGTCTAGTAGGATCTTTCCCCTTCGAAACATTTGGCTAAGATATTTCTAAAAGTAGATAGCCCCTAAAGACTATCTCTTTCTCAGTTTCCCTTAGTGGATTTCCACAACGAACAATCTGAGCGGATTCCTCATACTAAAACAGACCTGATCGGTATACTATATTTTTGTTAAATCCCAATAGATTTTCCACCAAAAATAATCTTTGGCGGACCTCTCTCTCTTGGGAGAATCCTTGACAGACCTACCCATCTTTAGTTGCTTGTTACCCACGACCCTTAGAATAAAAATCTATTTTTTCATCTCACTATCATACCCAATACTGGTTTACTCACCAAACACTAACAGACTCATATGGCTGGTACTTAAATACCTCGAAGAATATATCCCTCCCATTACATCTGTCGCATTAGATTCTCTTGTTCCAAGTCCTCTTACAGTATCAATTTGGAAGGTTTCCCTTTCGTGACTAGTTCTATAAGCAGACTTTGGGTGATTATTCCTTTATTGGATAACTCTCTTTATAACTTAGGGGAATACACCTCTACACTTTCATGTGGCTTAGCATTAACCATCGAAGCTTAGTCTTACCTTAAACCCATCCCGTTTGAATGGCAGATCCGTTTACAATCTATATGTAGTAGACAACTACACAATGATAAATTTGATGTTGTTCAGGAGGAGTCTCCAGCAGACACTTGGTGCCAAAACGTCCCCAAATCAAATGCTTCTTAATTTATTCTACACTAGCGTACACCAGTTTGGCGGATACTTGACAGTTAGCTTACTCTGGTGGATCTTTCTACTTTTCTGGATATTAAGGGGTTTAAGAAAAACCCTTCCTTTGATCAACAGGTGTCAAAAGTAGTTTTGAAGACCTAAACAATTTATTAGTTTTTGAAATCAAAGCTTCTCTTGGACGTTTGATTATTTATATGGATGGCTTAGCGTATTCTAGCACTTCTATCATTCGAAGGTCTTGTCTTAGGGGCCTTCAGTTGGAATGGTCTATTTCTGCGTTCATCAGGGCCGCGAACCAATACTCAAAGATTGGGCTCCAAACCTTTTGCTAGATTGCAATAAGCTTATTCTAGTGAAAAGTAAGCTCGTCAAAGATTTCAGTTTTCCCACAAGGTGGTTAATTCCTACAGAGTCTACTTGTCACCAATCCCAACCTTTAGACATATAGATCGCGGTGGTGCAAGTTGAATGATTGAATCCAGGGTGTACTTTGGAGTGAAGAAGACTCCTCACAGTTAGAATATCTTTCACTTCTGTTTGGAGGGGAGAAGCCCAAATGGTTGGTGGGCATCAGTTCCTTTTTTAGGTATGAGCCCCAGAATGGTTCTATCCGTCGAAGAGGAATGGCTGTTTAGGGCTGATAGTGTGTTAGCTTGAGCTCTTATTGGGAAATGGAGGGAACCCACTGATTTCTTTTACACTGTTTGCAATATTCCTTCCCATCGTTGGCTTTCCATAACTTCGGGATTTATGAGTTATTCATTAGGTAAGGACTTAGTTGAGAACGTTGTTGACCTTACTGTTTCTATTGCAGGTCCTACTCCTTTAATCTCATTAACGTTCTCCCATTTTGGTGTCATGGTTGTGGAAGCATTGATAGAGAGTGCACAACAGGCTATGGATATGACTAACTCTAGAGCACGAGCCGACAGCAGTAGTCGAAAAAGGATGAGACTTGAAAGAAAGTCCTCTAACGCCAGGGAGAGTAACAACAAAAGGTTGACCTACCACAAGCTTAGCAAGCATCCAATCCTTCTAGAGAGTGAATCCCTTACTCTTCCTCGAGTGACCATGATAACATTCCCAACTTCAAACTTAACAACACACCCTCTATTCTTTCCTTTAGTCATTCTCAAACATCATGTTGAGTCCGTTAATGCAACGAACCTTCCTGCATCCACTTCAGCTCCACTTCTCGCAGATTTAGACTAAAACATTTCACGTCAAGCTCCTTATACTTCCCTGATCGGTGCCCTCTATTATACTTCTCCTTTAGACGAGGTCCAAACCTTCTTCTCTTGGTGGAAACATATTAGCGCAGGCCAATATCTTTTCTCACCCTTTGTTGTTCAACAAAGACATGACAAAGAGCTGTCCAAGAGTTAAAAGAGTTCTTTTATCCTTTCTCACCCGAACAAAAAAGTTGGAGGAGAGGGTTCGCTAACTGGAGATCTTCAAGGGGTAGCATCTCGCTGATAATGAATGAATTTAAAGACAGAATAATGAGGCGTTGGAGAAGTCTAAGACAGACACCCAAAAAGGCATTTAGGAATATCTACCTAATTTAAGGGCTAACCTGATCCTACATGCACAGGTCACCACGGGTCCCATCAACTTGAGCCAAGTAAACTTTAGCTACATATACGAACCTTGGCTTCAATTTCTTCAATCCTTCAGGAGTCAAGTGGGAGCAGTTTTAGAGGGAATGGCAAGGTTCTGAGAAATTCTTTTATGCTCAAGACTTAAGAGTATCCAATCCTAATTCTCTAGAAGAGTCTTCTCCAGGGGAAGATTAATACTTTAGTTGTATTTTGTATTACCCATTCTTTATTTTTAATAAAGGTTACCTTTATTTTCTTTATTCATCTTTCACATTTTTTCTTTATTTATCTTTACTTCTGCGAAGATACGCCCAATGCCAACTTACAATGATCCGCACAACTACATCCACCACTATAACACACATTAATCTTATAATAACCTGATGGACTAAGCCAAAACTAATTGAAGCATGCATATAAGGGTTATTCCTTAACTTCCAATATCTTTTGGATCAGCTAAACTGAATCTCTGATATCACTAAATTGTAACACCTTATACCAGATCCGATCGCCGAGTCTGGGTATCGAGTGTCACCATTAACTCGAATATCTTAAAAAAATTTCTAATATAATTTATTTACATACTTAGACAATGTCCAATTTCAATTTTTTTGAACTTCTATTATAACTTATATCATACAAATAATAAGTTCTTACAAATTTGATATCTTATTAAACCTAACAGTTAATTACAGTATTAAGTTAAGACTCTAATACAAATATGTCCAACTCAACCTTGAGGAGTGGCCTCTGAGAGTGCCCCTTTATACGCATGATATGCGTGTCGCGCCCTTTGCTTTATGTTCACGGTGTTTGGCTTGATCCCTTCACAATGACTTCGATCATTTTGTTCTTGCATCCAAGGCAGTACAAATGTAAGTTCAGATGAACGTTGTGAGATTCTGTACAACAATGAACAAAAAGTATTATATTTTTGGTAATGAAACAAAAACATAGAATTTCAACCCCCTGAGCATTTTTGAAATTCTTATCGATCTGGTGATGTAACAAAAACCTTAAACCTCTAGGTCAATCATTTGGTAAATTAAATCCCTAATTTTAGACATAGATGTACTCTTCCAAATATCAATATATTTGGGATTTAACCCTTTACAACTACCTCTCAAGCATCCGTATTACCTCTCCCCGCTTAACTCATAAGGATAGTTAAATACCCTAGTCGTTTAGATTGTCAACTTCCACTAGTGGACTTACAATGGTTGTCGCTTCAACGTTGGGTCCTTGCCCTAGTCCATTCATTTCACTCTGAGCTCAACATAAGAGTTTCTTAATACCCCAGTAACTATAATCCTTTCTCTTAGCTCATTGCATTGATATTTCCTTAAGAAAGACCCAATTCTAACATCTTCACTTGCAGTCTCGTACATGAGACTTGACTGATAGATATACAACCTTTTGCTTGTAGACTTGTACTCTACGGGATAACCTAGTAGGATCTTCCCCCTTCGAAACATTTGGAAAATATATTCCTAAAAGTAGATAGCCCTTAAAGACTATCTCTTTCTTAGATTTTCCTTGGCGGATTTTCACTACGAACAGTCCCACGTAGACTCCTCGTGCTAAAATAAACCTAATCGATATCTTCTTCTTTAGTTAAATCCCGACGGATTTTCCACTAAAGATAATCCTTGGCGGACCTCTCTCTCTTGGGAGAATCCTTGGGAGACCTACCTGTCTCTAGATGCCTCTTACCCACAGACCCTTAGGATAAAAATCCACTTGTTAATCTCACTATCATACCCAATACTAGTTTACTGGCCAAACACTGGCAAAATCATACTAGCTGATACTTAAATAGCTCGAAGAATATATCCTTTCCATTACATCTACTGCATTAGATCTGCTTGTGCCATGTCCTCTTACAGTCTCAATTTGATGGGTTTCCCTTATTAACCTACTTACCCGCATTTTTCTAACGTTTATACATGTTTTCTCTTATCTTCATAAGTTGGCGGATTCTCTTATTATCCTATTTGTCCGTATTCTCAAGCACGCTCCACAATCATCTTATTATGCTACTTACTGCATGAGTCATGCAATGATTCTCTTTTTTGTCCCTGACGGCTTCCTAGTTCACCATCCTAGCAAACTTCATATGTTGCCATACCTCAACTATGGTCTTACACAATATTATGCCATGTTTATTGTCCTGCCAGACTTTCGATTCTGATGAGTCATTATACGTCTTTCAAGGTGTCGCCTTGAAGGACCCATATACCATTTACACGGTGTTGCCCTGAAGAACCTATGTACGTTTACACGGTGTCGCCCCTAAGAATCTATCGATAATCGTCATTGTGGTGTTGCTTCATAGAGTTGATAGATCGTCATCATGATGTCACTCTAGCGAGCCAGTATATACCATTCCACGATGTCGCCAAACTCTATTGTATCCCTTTATTAATCCACCCATTCCTCTATTCCGCCAATTGTTTCTATCTTTATCTACTCTGTCAAGGTAATCCCCTATGTACTCCACAAATCATATAAACATACATTTCATACATATCGTTACAAATACTACCACATTAAGGAGCACACCAACACAATGTGCATTCAGATAACATACTGACAACATTCATTTATGTCCATAGTCTTATACATGTATAGTTCACCAAATCATTATAATCATATACAACCTCGAAGTTTCAGATTGTACTCAGAACATACTCAAACATAAAAATTTAGTAGCACAACAAAAAATAGCACCCAAGGTGGTGTACAAAAAACTTAGTTTACTTCCTTTGTCCTTGCTTACTGAGCTTGTCCAAACATCAAAGCCTCCTTCGTCTTGGAAGCTAAGAATGACAACCATTTATCAGTTAAACCAAAGATGCTCAAACCTTAAAAATCCAGAATCCATAATTATACAAAAGCTTTTCAAGAATTCTTACTTTTCTTTCCTCTAATCCATGAGTACATTGAGGTTTAATGGCTTATCAGCTTATCAAATTCTTTACTTCTCACACTCAAATCTCACATTTACTGCCTCATGCAAAGCTTTCTTAAACTTCTTCTTCTTCGGAGCAAACGAAGAAGACGTTGGAGACTAGAAGGAAATTATTAGTTAATTTAGAAGAATTCTTTTCTCTCCATATATATATATCCTAATTTGCAAGATCTCCTTAGTACATTGTAGCCATCCGTTGCTAATTATTTTGTCTCCCACTAAGGAACCAGTCAATTCCAATCTAAGTAAACTAGAATTGAAATCTAACTATTCCTAATCTAGCCATTTACATTTATTAATTTCCCAATAGAGCTTGCCAATTTTCCATTTAGTTAAATTTACTGCCAATTCTCATTTAATTTCAGGTCCTTAAGGAGGGTCGGGTGTGACAGATAGGCCCAATGATTGGATACAAAAGCCTAAATATAAAGAATGAGATTGCACTTAAAATCTAGAAGTTAATAAAAATAAAATGCTATTGTTGCTAATGTTGACATTGAAAATGTTGTTGGAGTCTAATTGTTGCTATTGTTACATGATTTGAAAAATAATAATTAGTTATTTATTGGATTTACATGCTAGCTTTTTTCGATAGACCATGGTACTATAATCATAGTAACCAACCATAGTTGGATCCTTATATTTTGAGCATTTTAAAGGTTACTCCTTATGTAAAAATTCTCTCATCTTTCATCATTTATTTCTTTTCTCAATCTCTCACTCATTTTCCATAAAAAAATTGTGACAATCATGATGTAAATTAATTATTGTTCCTTTAATTTTTGGTAGGAAAATGAACTTCATTAAAAACTAAGCATCAATAATGTGGATAACATATAGCCCTTTGGTCTTAGCCAATAAGATAGATTTAAACCCCTCTAGCGGATCATTACAAACATTAAAATGAGGCAAAGAATTAAAACTTTACAGGAAGACTTGAAGTTGACAATTGCTCCCTAAATTTGCAAGAGCATCAACACTCTAGTTACCTTCGTTGAAGATGCACTTAATCTTAGTATTCCATGTACTAGTCAAGAGTGTCTTGCAGTCATCATTAAGTGTAGATAATACGACATTAGAATCTACATCATCCTTAATTAAGCTAATAACAATAGTGGCATCTGTTTCAATCTCAAGGTTATTGAGGTGTATATCTTTAGCGAGTAAAGGTCATCTCTCTAGGCCTAGAGTTCAGCTGCAATGCTAATTGCAAGAGGAATGTAGCGAAATCATCCCGAAACCCACCTTGCCTTCATGATCCCTTGTAATGTCCCCTGTCCTACTTTTTGAAAATTGCCCTTAGAGGATGCATCGGTGTTTACCTTTTTCCATCCTTGTCTAGGCATTACTACTTCACGGCGGTGATTGTCTGAAGGTATTTAACTCTAGTAGTCATTGAATGAGCAAAATGCTCACTAGCTCCTGCTATGACTCTCTCCCTTATTGACCCTTGTCAAAACCCACTATCAAACATGATGACATTACAAAACAACCAAATCTCTCAAAGCATGAAGGAAAATACGAGGAACCATGACAATCTTGGTGAATGACACCATATTTTTCTATTTAAGTTAGAAAGGATCCAAGGCTCTCTAATTTCATCTAAAGATGGCAATTGCATGTTTTGGTTATAGCAATGAGACCACCAATCCTTAACCATTCAATAGTTCGACAATAAATATATGATAATATCTGGATGCTCATGATAGAGCAAACACACATCTTGAAAGTTAAGACGTCTCGAACTTATGAAGCTCCTTGTAGGGAGAATTTGAAGCAAATGCTTCCACAAGTAAGCTATCATATGTTATCAGCCATTTATTATGAACTAATATTACTATATTTACCCTTAACCATTGGGATTAATCTAGTTTTGCAATGTAAGGCAAGCAAACCTAAAAGTGGGTGGGGGTTTGTCCAGACTCCAAATTACTGGGCCAATAGTTTGGCCCAGTGTACTGTCCGACAAATGTATGGTTCCTATTGACCATATATTGTCGGTACATTTCTTGTCATATTAAAGGCCTATTTCATAATTAGGAAAAAAACCATCTCTTTATGAACCCATCATCATCATCCTTTGTTTCAAATATTGGGCCGACTGATGGAATATACAAACTTCATCTTACTTGGTCTAAATTCAAAAAGGAAGAAGGTTTGAAAGTTCACAATCCAGCCTTACTTAAATCAGTCTCTTCTTGAAGATTAATAGTTGAAAAGGAAAGGGATTTAAAAAAAATAATTGCTTTTGATGTTTCTTAATGGAAATTATGTTTATTATTTGATTTTTTAAAAATTATTATTTTCAAATAACATATTAAAACAAACTATCAGAACATTAAAATAATTCTTTGTTAAAATAATAAAATTTTAAAGAGTAATATTTAATATTAATACAGAAGTTAACTATTTTAGAATTTATATTTAGGATTTATGATTATTTCTCCTATTAATATCATTTTTTAATTTGAAATTACGTCATCTACTTGGGAATGCACTTAATTATTATTATTATTATCATCATTTAATACATTATATATACTGAATTCAATATCATTAACATTAAATAACATCCGAAAATGTAAAAGTCATTTCTCTTTAATTCTTATATTTGGGAAAAAGGAAGACAGAAAGAAAAGATAATTATGCGGGCAAACGTATGTGTGCGCCAGAAATTGGTCTGGCTTTAGGGTATAGGCCATAGATGCCATATAAAGATCACATGATAGCATGCTATTTTATTTTCAAAGCTTTGACCCTTTATATATTATGTATTGAAAAGCAAAGCATTGAATGATTGTGAAAACTGTTTTACTAAATTTATCCCTCCCCCCTCTCCTGTTCAAAATTCCATGTCCAAAGTTTTTCATGACCCACAAGTTTCCATAGCATTTCCTTTTATTATGAAATCTCACTTTCACAATCATCAGATAACGTTATCATTACGACAAGAAAAAAAACAGATAACATTATAGTGTATTTTATGAAATGAATTGCAATTTGCAATTCTATCTTCTTAAGAAAAGTGCAGACTGGGGAGGGAGCAGGTTTGAAAATTCTAAATAAATAATTTAATCAGTGGAGTGGACTTAGGTATAAAGGTTAAAGGTTGCTTTACTGAAATAAATATGATATGAACCATGCTGCCCAGCTCCCACGTAATTAGTCCCATATCACTTTTCTTTTATATATACTTAATCACTTATCACCATTCATGTTGAACTTCGTTGCAAAAAACATCCTAGTTTTTAGTTTAATGGTATTGAATTTTCACTTTAAAATTTATTTCGTGGGTTCTAATAACAAGGATAATCACAAATGTAAATTAATAGTGATTTGCTCCTGAATGTTATAGATATAAAAAGAAACAAAAACAAAATAAACTTCGTTCCTAGACATTTAAGTACAATTTTCTTTTGTCTTTGTTGTTTGCTAGGCTGATAGCTACTTTCTCCTGTTGAATTTTCAAAAGTTCTGAACATGATCATATCAATCCCCCTTGTTTTGTTTTGTTTTTTGCTTTTAGCCCATCAATCACACATGTCTTCCACACTTCAACTGTACATAATTTGCGTTGAAACAGTATTATTTTTGTTAATTGATAAAAAGTTGCACTGATTTCTGTGGGGGAATTCTTTGATTGTTTTGGAATAAAGCAATCCAGCGCATGCTTTCTAAATGCACCCATGTTTTGGGACTTCAAATATTCAACTATTTTGCCATTGATTATGTACATCTTAGCCACCCTAGCCTGATAGCTAGCCATTTCAATTATTTATGATCTTTACTTCAACCATGAATCAACCCAATAGGCTAGAATCGTTCAGAAAAAAAAAAAAACCCTTAGAGGCTAGAAGGGAATGTAAGTATTTTCAAATGATTCTATATCAATTATAGTAATAATTTACTCTCAACATATATAGTTATTACTCAATGTTGAAGTAATTTCACGTTACTAAAAATAATGTATAAATTAAAAGGTTTATATATAATGGTCTTTAAAGCTAAACTAATTTAGTCTCCATGACTAGCCCATGGTTAGCTCATGCAGAATGGGCTACTTATTTATCATATATAGGAAGATTTGGGATTTTGGGCCATTTGAAGTTTAGTCATGCAATTATTTAATATATTATTATTTTACCAAAAATATTTGTATGAAAATTTATGTTAACATAATTATTTTAAAAGTCTTAAAATGAAAAATACTTAGTAAAGGTTATAAAATAACACATCTTATGCTAAATAAGTAGTGCGATGTCGCGCCATTGGCCATTCTTTCTCTGATTCATTAGCAATCAAGCTACGACATCACAACATTATCCGTAAAACTTAGTGTCAAGAGAAATGTTCTTTAACATGCCTTTTTTCATTGCTTGTATAAAGAGAAATGTTGTGTATAAGGCATTGTATCTTAGAAGCAAAATTAAAAGCATTAAAGGAAGTGATTCACACTTCAAATCTTATTTTTAATCGTCTTCACCATACATTTGTAACAATCTTAAGGCTTTTAAGTTGACTTACAATTATGGAGACCGAACTAACTTCAAGTTTGAAAATCTACCAAGATATGATCAAGGATCAATGAAACTAATTATACAAGATGGAAAGATAAGATGGTTTTCATGTTAACTGCATTAAAGATCTTTTATGTCCTTAATCCAAATCTACAACCATTACTAAAAGTAACACTTGCAAACTCTGAAGATACTATCAAAGAAAGAAGCAAACACCAAAAAAAATGAGTGTTTTTTTTTTTTGGTGTGTGTGGAAACATACTAAATTCTCTCATAAATAGACTTTATAGCCTCCACAAAAACATGAATTCACCAAAGTAAATTTGGATTGCACTTGAAAACTCGTACAGAAATGAGAAGAAAGGTATATATAAGTACCTAGCATTAATTTTTTTTGAATTTTCCATCATTAATACAAAACATATCATAGATCAAGTGATTGAGTTGCACGTTCTAGTTTCAAAATAAGTGAGCTAGAAATCAAGGTTTTTAATTCAATTCCAGTAGGTGCAATTTTATCTTAGTTGTCACGCTCTTGGAATGGATATATGAAGAAGACATTACTGGAAAAATGGATTTAGAAAATGATTATTTTAGGTATAGCGAAAGTTTAAAAAGTTTTCTAAACTCGAGCCCTTTTGTGATATTTATAGTAATTATCTTAATTAGAATTATACACGTGTTTTGTGCGAGGTGGGCTAAATTCAATCCTAGCTTTCAATCAAAAAACCATTTCCACTATCCTTGAACCACGAATTATGTCGAGTGTGTGCTTGAGCAACATGAACAAAATCATAGAATAAAAAAAGATCCATTTACTTTCAATAGGAAAGTAAATTTTCTCTATGAACCAATAATTATTTGTTATTTCTAGAAAATAAGATTTATTCTTTGTAAATAAATTACCACTACTTTCTGGTAGAATAATGATGTATGGAAATTGTGTGTTAATAGCTCAACTGGTGTTCTCTATTTATACAGAGAAGTACAAGAGTTTTGGTTGAATAAGTCCTAAATAAATAATATTTCTTTAATAGAAAACACGACTCCTACTAGAGCTATAAGAGTAAGGGGCGGTGGCACCCTCATAGATATACTAGTGTTGTTGCCCCTTGTATTTAATATAATGCTCAACTTTGGGCCTCTCATGGATTGGGTCCAATTATATGTGTCCCTTGAACTCTTGGTCCAACACTTTATAATTTTATACCAACTAATATATATTTTATATTACCAAAAATAAATATTATTTATTCAATTAATTTAATTAATTAAACTAACTAAATTAATTTCTCAATTAAATAATTTTCTCAACCCAATTCTAATTCCGTTCAAATAATAGCAACTTTACCACAATAGAATCTATGAAGAAATATATTTAATTTCCTTATTCAATAAGTCCATAATGACAAATTAATTTAATTCTATCTTCTAACTTCAACTATTTAATTACAATTAATTAAATAATAATCGGAAGAACCTTAAATTAATCCCTTAGTCATTTCTTGTACTTAGTGAGAAAACATTCACTACGGGTAATGATACATGTGGTCTATTTCTCTTACTTTATCGTTTTCATTCATTTCTATTCATTGGTTCTACATGCAATTCATTTATGATTATCTTGGGCTAGCGGAGAGACCGATTGAACATATAGTGTCACACCCAGTTTTCATTAAGGTCCTAAAGTTAAAATAGAACTGGGAGTTAATTGAATAAAATAATAGGTCGACGGGGTCTACTGGAAAACTTGGAAAATTTTGTGGTTGATTAGTGATTGGTTGAGTCTCTATCCTAGTTTAATTAGAATGGAACCATCTAGTTTCTTAGTGGGAGGCAAAATGATTACCGATGGATGGCTTATTTAAGGCTTCAATGACTGTGCGAGAAGGGTTATATATATTTTAGAAGCCTTATTCAACATATAAAATTCTTCTCAATTCTATTTATGAATTCCTTCTCATCCACATCATATTATTCGATTGCTCCAAAGAAGGCATGGGGTAGTGATCGTCAAATTTAGAGTCAAGAAGTAGAGAATCTAAGGAATTGGTAAGCCTTTCTATCTTTCTGTATTCGTGGATTTGAGAAAAGGAGTAAGGATATTTGAAATATCTGGGAAGCTTCTGAATAATACTGAATTCTGGGTTTTTAATGTTTGAATACTTTTGAATTAACCAATATATTTGGTTGTCATGCTCAGTTATCCAGACGAAGGAGGCTCTAGCATTTGGAAAAGCTAAGCTGACAAGGATAAAGGATTGAGGTGAGTTTCTGTACTCTATTTTGGGTGTTTGCCATTTGAATGTTCTACTTGAGTGTTTGTTTTGAATTCAACTTGAATTACATGGCTGTGTATGAATATGGTGATTGGGTATACTATGCATGTACAACGTTGTGTAAATATGTGTACGTTTGCAAGTATGTTCTCTGGATGTAAAATGGTTGTGAATTGGTGTATTGATAAGTGACATACTACATGTTATAGTGATAAGTACAATGCATTCTGTCAAATATATGTTTATAAAATGTGGAGTACGAAGGGAGTTACTTTGACGGTTTAGATGAAGATAGGAAAGCTGGTGGAATGGCCAGATTGATAGGGGATTGAAGGAAGTTTGGGAGCATCGTGGAATGGGTTATCTATTGGTCCTTTAAGGCAGCACCGTGTAAACGGTATATAGGTCATTTGAGATGACACCTCGAAAGGGGTTTACTAATTCATCGAAATCAAAAGTCCATGGTTAGCCATGACATGATCCAGTGGTGAACAGGTACACTTTATGGTGGAATGGAGTTCGCTAGGATAGTAAAAAGGGAAGCTTTCCAGGGCAATGAATCGTGAAGCATGTTAGGGCATAAAAATGTGAAGTCTTTGTAAGATTCGCACGGTGAACAGTCTAGTATGATGATCATGTCGCGTTTGGAAACAAAAGCAAGTGGGCTAATAAGAGGATCTGTCAAAATACGAAGGTAAGAGGAATGGGTAGAAGCGTTTTAAACTTAGGCATGTGTAGGAAAGAGGTATTTAGTGCAAATTTATTGCAAAGAAGTATTCGCCATCAAGAGTCCGCCCGAGTTTATGTATAAACAATAAATGACTATGGGTTAATAGAGTGGTTCTTCAGGTTTTATATTTTAAGGGGTTAATGATAAAGAGGTCACCAGAGAGGTGGGAAGTCTTCTAAGGACCACTTTGGAGGGAATGTCTACCGTAGCTGGCTAATCGATAAAGTCCGCCAAAGATTAACAAAAGAAGAGGACGTCTGTCAAGACTATAAAATGTGGAAGTTTGCCAAGGACAATCTAAGAAAGATAAAGCCCATCGTGAACTATTAGTTAATGAGAGTATCTTGGTAAATGGTCTGAAGTGGGAAAAGTCTTATAGGACTATCTTATAAGTACAAGCCCGAAAAGAAGTGGATGTTAAATTATCAGTCAATTCTCATATTCAAGGTTGCGAATGAGGTTATCATTAAATGAGTTTTCCTTAAAAGAAGGGTTTATGCAATTGGCTAAATCTTAAGAAGGAAATTGTCAAGGTTATACTGTAAGTCCACATTAAGTATGTATAGAATGAAGGGATTAAGGTAAGAATCTGTAGTCATAGCGAAATATCTGCTACTTTGTCAATAGTAATCGCTAACCTATATATTATCGCATCTGAATATCATTGATGAGTCAAATTAGGAAACGTAAAATGGAATTCTGAAATGAGCAAAACAAGTTCAGGTCTTAGAAATGGGTCGTCAGTAAGAGTAGTATTTCAATCGAATTAGCCAGATTTGTCCATCAACTATTCATTCTAAAAGAGCGTATGAGTGCCATCTACGCTGGTTAAGCCATAATTTCCTAAGACACATGGAGTTTTAATTCTGTGCATGAAATCTTATTTACCTAAACAATTTAAGAGTTCCTATGAATATTGGTGTACAGGATCTCACCAGGTTTACCTGAACTTATAAATGTATTGTCTCGATGCAGGGTAAATGAATGACTCAAGGATCTTGAGGAGGGACCAAGCCAGACACCGTCAAGTTCATGCGAAGGGCGTAATAGCTTTTTCATGGATATAGAAGGGCTCTCCTAGAGGCAACGCCTCGAGAATTAATTAAGTGTATCTAAAGTAAAGTCTTGAGTAACAATTTGTAGGTAATTGTTCATGCTTAATTACGTAGAATAACTGTAAGAACTTAGTTCTTGTATAATATAAATTATAATAGAAGTTCAAATCTTAAAATATATTGTTATCCATGGAATTGAATAAGGTTGAATAGTAGCAATAGATTTATAATTTAGTAGTTTCTAAGTCTCTGAGTAAATCAGGTTAAAATTTTGTTAAGTAATTCGGGTTAATTGTGACACTTGATACCCAGACCCAGCGATCAGGTTGGCCATAGGGTGTTATATATAGTTAGGGCTAAAATAATTTATAATTAAGTTTTGACTTTTCTCCTATTAATTATAACATTATTTAGTCATGAAGTTATTCCACTAAAGTGTCGTGACTGAGCTCACCATTATGAAAACTACTTAAAAGGTGCTCATCCAATGACTTTGTCATAAGTGTGTTACCCTCATAAGATTTCCTTAATCTCTTTGGGATAAATTTGCTCCCAATATGATCATATTTTTTCTCTAGGATCTATTCTACTTATGTCATGTTTGATGTAGTTTCAATCCAGTCAATTACATATGTCTCTGTCTTTTCAGAGTTATCCGCTCCGATAACCAAGACAAAGTACTCCCTAATTGAACTTCGTAGATAGCATATTAGTCTTTCAATTGTTTTGCTTGTTTCAGATTAGACTAATGACCTGTCTAGGTTATCTACTAATATAAGCTATCTATCCGTATTACGATTCAAGCACATCTACTGTTTAGTATTAGTTAAACGTTAGATAATTAGTGAGCTAATGTTTTCTTTCATTTTGCTTTGCATTCAAAAATCGTTTAAGACATTATATAGAGGATATTGATGTAATAAATAGATATTTTATTAAACCAACTTGTTAAAAAAAATAGAAGTATACAGAGACGAAAATATTACACTAAGGGAACTAGATCTCAACAGACAATGCATTCTTCAGAGTCCTATACTATTAAGAATTATCTTAACTCATTTACATTTTGGGGCTAAAAATAACACTAGTGATGCACTTATTCTTGGTTTGAGTATTAACTTTTTTTTACAAAAATAGTTATAGAAAAAGACAAAAGGCCCCAAATTCATAAGAACGATTTCAACCAAACCAAGAAATAGAAGTCTAATAAAATGTATTTTCAATGTGGAAAGAAATGACATTTTATTAAGGATTGCAGAATTAGAAATTATGGAAACAAGACTAATTTTGGTGTTGTAAGCACAAATACAACCAACCTTATTGAACAAGAATAAAGGAACATGTTGCAATGGTAACTAAAATGAAGATTGGCATGATGGCTGAAGTTTGAGATGGCTACTATTACTAAGTCGTTGGAGTGATGGTTCGATTTTGGTGATACTATTCATTTGTAAAACAACAAAGGACAATTCTAGACATAGGAAAATTGTGAGAAACTAATGAACGAATATTTCTTACCCATTTTATGCCCTTATTCTCACACGTTTGTTTTGTTTCTTACTAATTTTTAGTTAAATTTGAGTCTTTTAGTTAAATTCACATGTTGTAAAATAGGCCTTATTTTACTTTTAGTTATTTTTATTACTTTTTAGATACTTTTTATTTGATGACATTTTATAAGTCATTTTGTAGGGAAAAAGAGCAAAGTTCGAAGAAAGAAGAATAGGTTTGGAGGCATCAGAACTAGAAACTATTGGAAAACTGAAGAAACCGCAATTTGCCTCCAGAAGCTATAGCTTCACAAAGAACTCATCACTTTAATTTTGTGTTCTATTTTTTTACTAAGGACAATGTGGTGTTGTCACCTCAGCTAAAGATGCTACCCTAAAAATCTTGTATAAAGTGTTTCTTTAGTATTCAAAATTTAGGAGGCCATTTTAATTTTAGTTTTGGTTTTTGGTTAGTATATTTTCATAATTTTTAGGACAGATTGTTCAACTTTTGATTCACTTGAGTATTACAATAGCTCAATTGAGATTAATTTAATATTAAGATTACTCAGTTTTATTTATCACTTTTTTTATTCTTTATCTCACTATCATTTATGTTACTTGTAAATCTACAGGAGCTAATTGTTTATGTAGTTAGAAGATCTATAGGTTAAAGTCTTTGTAATCAATATATGATGAAAACATTGATTTAGAAAATTATGGTTGCAATTTGATTTTGTTGATTTGCATTGATGTTGTTAATTTTAGTGAAAGTGGATTGAGAGCCAGTCATCAACTTTACGCTAATGATCTAATTGAGAGGTTACCCAAGATTAATTCCAAGTAAAAACCTCTAGTTGAATATCTTGATAGACAAAGGTGAAGTTGGTAACTATAGTATGTCATTGAGAGGAGATAGAGAAGGTGCGATAATGACACTTGTGTTTCTAAGCATACCCTATAAGATTGGTTCTAGAGAAAATGACCAACTCCGTACTATATTTCAGCTCTTACAAGCTTAGGTAAGTTATAGTATACCATATAGAGGTGACTATGCTTTGCAAGAACTTGGCTAAAATTTGGAGGCATATCTATGTCATTGATTCTAAATTTGGGTTAATTCAGCATAAATTATAAATTTTCATTTATTGAAGGTGATCCTTAACTACTTTATTTTATGAATCAAGATTGAATAAGTAAATTAGTTTGTTATTATTTTATTTTGTTTATTTGAATTGTTTTCACATACTCTCTACATTTATTTTATTAACTATTAACTTATAGTAGTAAGCTAGTTAGTGAGTTGAGTTAATTAGTTGAAATCATTCATGCACTCTCCTCTGGATTTGATTCTTGGAATACTTCCTAACGACTTATTTCATTGTAATCATTAATTGACAACAATATTATGTAGTTGTAGTTATTTGGAGAGTAATGGACATTATTTTGAGGTTAAATTGAATATATATATTTTTACTAATTGCTATAAGCTATTCACCACCGATCGAAATAAAAAGAGATCCTAATGTGACTATAATGCCACAATTTTTGATACAAGAAATGGTACTATTCTAGTAATGTATACAGTAAAAAATATGAGAAAATTAAATAATGAGTTCATTGAATGATATTCCATAACGAGTTAATTCTATATTGAGCAAGGAAATTAGTAATGACAAATGCGAACATGAAATATTAGTAAAGGACTAATTTTAAAAATTTTAAAAGTGTGCGAAGACTAAAGTGTAAATCAACGTAACATGGAAAGGTGGATTACTAATGATTATTTGGTTTGAAGGCAGCATGGATTATGTATTAGTACGAAGAAAGTCATGTTTGGGCTAAATTCAATAAAAATGAAAAATATAGGGACTAAATTGTATTTTTTCATTTTTTCCGAACAAGGGTGTAATGTAATTTTACCATGAGTGGATAATATTGTGGAGTATAATTATGATTTATGGAACATATACATGCTAGGTGTCACGTGTAGTTACAAGAAGAAAAAAATAGACTAAAGTGTAATTTTTCATAAAAGGATTTTGGTGATAAATGAATATGAGAATTATTATAGGAGTATATTCAATTTTTCATAATAGTTTATATTTAGAATTTAGAATCTATGAAAATGTGGGAATGAATCATAACCATGGATTTGAATTTGAAAACAAGGGTGACATTTGGATGACATAATTTTATGTTAACTTTGTCCTCTGTTTTAAAATGAATAAAAGAAAGAAAAGATAAGAATTTTCTCATCTCCTCGTCTAAAATTTTAGATTCAAGTCATTTTGTCTCTTTTCTTAAATCCAAGCTAAAATCTACCTAAGCCTCATGAAATCTTGCTTCCAACATTTCCATCTTATCCTACATCTTTTAACATAGGGTTTTCAAATGGGTAGTACGAGAAAACTTAATCTAGAGAGAGAAAGCTCCAAAAAAGGTAAGAAAAGATTTTTCAACGTCCCAACCACTTTTATTTGAGATTATGGAGTATGGATTTAAGCTTTAATAATGTTTATAATAACATTACATTTATATATGTGAGGAAATTAGTGGGAAATGAAGCTCTAAGCTTAAGAAAATGGGAAAGTGTTTATACGAAGAGAAAGAGAGAGTTAAGTGCTCATGGAATCTATACCTTTTTAGTGTGTATCATGAGTGATCTTTAATTGATGGAAATGGTTAGGTGAAATGAACATTATATTATTTTGTTTATACATATGTTATTACGAAGTGGGTTAAGAATAGAGTAAATGTTAGTAATAATCATGAAGATGATATAATTGAGTTATTATAATAAATTTGAGTTTAGGTTTTGCTAAGAATAATGAGTAAGAAATATGTGTTTAAAAATGATAAAACTGTGAATGTATGAATTCATTATTGAAATGAGCATAATTAGGAAATGCAATACAACGAAGTTAAGTAATATGATGTTGGAAATATTGTTATACGATAAATTTGGGATTTTGTTATATGATGTTGGAAATTGGTAGTGTCTAAGTGATGAAAAATAAAATTTATGTTGTTGGTGTATTGGCTGAATAGTGAACTGGTAATATAATTATGCTTTTCTATAAATATGAGAATTTACATGTGATTTGGAATATTGTATAAATAACCAATGAAATAATTATATATGTGATAGTGTGACAATAATAATAGATGAGAAATGGTGACTTGATCACCAAAAGAAAAAGTGTATAAGTGAAATGAAATAACAAATTGGTCAAATGGTCAATAAGCATTTACATGTGTAATGGAACCTAACATACTTAGCTTTTCAAGGGTTGAGTGCAGAAACGCACCTGAGGCTTATTCATCTCATAAAATTAGCTTTTTCAAACGCCAGAGCTTCCATCCTCCTTGCATCTAAGCATGACAACCAAGGTCATGAATTAAACTTAGTATTCACAGCTTAAAAACTTGATTTTCTAGATTCATGCAAAATTTCTGAAAAGGTTTTTCTAAAAATCCTTATCTTCGTTTCCTTAATCTAATTGTTTTAGAAAGACTAAGAATCTTACTAGTTTACTAGATTTTCTACTATTTTGGTTCAAACCTCATGATCACCACTCCATGTAGAGCTTTCATTAATTATCTCTTCTTCAAAGCAACTAAGGAACAATATGAAGAAAAAAGGAAACTGAAACAAATTGGAGAAGAAGTCTCTTGGGAAGTCAATCTCCAGCTATTTATAGCCCTTCCAACACGATCTTCAACCATGTAAAATCCACTCGTTTTTAATCATTTTGTCCCGCACTAAGGGACCAACTAGTTCTAATCCAAATGAACCAGAATTGGATTTCAACCTTGTCTAATATCATTTCTAACTTTTCCTGTTTTTCCAACAGAGGCTGCCAACTTACGGTCTTTTTCAATTTAACCCCTAACGTTCCTAATTTTCAGGTTTCAAGGGAAACTGAGTGTGACAAAGTGAATAACAAATTAATGAGAATGTGAAATTTGAACTCACCATTAATTATCACGTGTATAATGAAAAAAAAGAGAAGTAACAAAATTGAATGGAAAATTTGTGTATGAATAGGAACTATGAAATTGAATTGGTTGAATATGTATATAATTTGAATAATGGGAGTAAAAAGTGGATGATTTAAGTGGACGATCATCAAATGGGAAATGATTAATAATTTATGGTTATATTGAAGTATAAATTGAACAATTTAAATGAACCATATTTGAATGCCTTGATCTTAATTAAGGGACTTGAAAGTGAAGTGAAGTTAATTCCCTAAATTTAATAAGGGGCATAACTTTGAACCATATTCCTTCAATCATAAAATATTCACCCCAAACTTTATATAGGGTAAGGTAGAGAATCCTTGCGTATTTACTAAGAAAATTCTATTACTTAACACATTCATTGATTTAACGTATACGTTGAGTGTCCAGTAGGAGGAAAAGCTCGATTTTGCTTCATCGATGAATCACATCACATCTTAAGGGAGTAACAAGTTTATTTTCTTTTTGTATTTTGTTAGAGGAATTTTTATGTGATGTGCGTAGGTTAAGTTTGTTCAATACTAAGCTTGATGGTGTTTTCAATGATGTTTATGATGCCTTTGGTGCTTTCAAGTTAAAGTTTGGCTTGAATTGATTTGAACATGTTTATAAGATGAAATTGAGTTCAAATGAGTTTTGATAATGGTATAAAATTTTTTGAAACTTATTGGTATGATTTGATTATGTATGGGATTAACTTGAAGTGTTTTAAAGCTATTTTTAAGTCCCATGCACCTAGGTGTTTGTACCCAACCTTCAGGTATTGGTACATGAAATTTAGTAGCCAAAATAGCTACAGTATCAAGGCAATTTATCGATACATAGGGACCAGGTAATGATACATGTTGCCCTATATCATTAATTTTTAGCGCTCATTCTCCAAATTGACTCCAAATGATGCACGGACGCTCTCATTTCATAATGATACTTTGGGAATGGTCTAAGATGACTTATAAGATCTCAATAAAGCTATTTGGGCAACCATAAACCAATTTTGTGTTTTTCAATGTCTAAGTACTTAAGATATGATTCAATAAGATTTCCAAAATTATTTTAAGGCCTTGAAAGTGTTGTAAATGATTTAATGAAATTTTATTAAATTGGTTAAATGATGATTTTGATAAAAAAAGAAAAGAGATTTTGTAAATTTAAATAATGTGTTTGCATCGATCATTAGGTCGAGTAAGGGGTGTTATAAGGAAACAATGATGCTACTAAGGTCCTAAGCAAAGGAACCATCAAACTGAATTTTACTTCAAGACAAAAGTTAAAATTGCGTAATGCATTTTATGTTTTTGAAATTAGGAAAAATATTGTATCCACACATCTAATGCGCAAGATGGATTTAGAATTGTTCTAAAGTCTGATAACGTCATTGTAACCTCCCAAACCCGATCTGGACGTTATGGCTAGATTGAGAAGGCTACATTAGCCACCGAAATGGCTAAGCTAACTTACGTTACTTTTTAAGACATTAAATAAACTCATTTTAGAGAAAATCATAGTTGTACTTTGAGTTAGCTTAAAAGCATTCATTCATTAGGTCGTGTATGCTTAGGATTCATTTTATTGTTGACAGTGTTGTTTTAAAAAAGCCTTTTGCTTGTTACTCTTCTTTAAAAAAAACTCGAAGTTAAACTAATGCAGCGAAAAAACCACTTTTCAAGTCATTTTGGAAAATTAGTTGCTTTATCGATTTGTTTTTCAAAAGTAGTTCCTTTGCAATGTAGTGGAAACTAGGGAGCAGTATCAACTTTTACTTAAACCCGATATCATGCATTTTCCGGTTATTATGCTTGAGTAATCCATGCATGCAAAAATCCCCAAAAGAAAAGTTACCCAGCCACAGACAAAAAATAATTAAAAATTACAAGTCAAAACCAATAAAGACTTAATAATACTTAATTAAAATAATAATCCGAGGTCCAAGTTGATTCTCTGAATGCCGAGTCCAATCCTAATTTTAAGGTTTACCTGAAAAGTTAAACACTATTGGGGGTGAACTTATGAAAAGCTCAGTGTGAGTCGAATAATTATTTAAACGAACAAAAATATAAATATCGAATACATTGAAACATATTAGCATTAATAGAAGAACACAAAACCATCATTGTAATTTCATATGATTACATAACCATTATTAAATTGATGTCAAACGGTGTACGAGCATGGGGCATCATTCATTCGAGTAACAATCACTATTCGGTACAATAAAATACAATACATAGCATAAATCAATAACATTCGAATAAGTCATGCACACAATGCAATGAAAAAATGTTCCTACCCATATCATCCATTACACACCACGAGTTCCCCAGAACCCGTCATCCGAACTCCAAAACATTATGGGCCTAAGCCCATTGTGGTTAAAACCACCGATAACAATATGCAAAAAAATTATGCCAGTATAAATGCAAACAAACTGCCAGTAAAAATGCGATAAATCGCCATTCCCCTCAGCACTCCAGGTGCAGTGCACTAACTATGAATAATGCGGACTTAATATGCCGCCGATACTCCACGGAACTCCTCCGTCAACCATAAAATCCCAACCCAATGCATATGAAATATGTCACACAATCTCATAGATAATCATATCTCACTACTTTTCACATTTATTTGACATGCTCAGCATGTCATCAATAATCACATACTTTTAGTGAATGGAAACAGTGTTCCAATCTTTCAAATTACCATTGAGTTTGTATCAATCAATATCGCTCAATTTCACATACATTACGGATTTTTATTGTGCATAAATAACACCCTTTTTAGTACACAATATAACAAATATCTCATGCATTTAAATCATATATAAGCTTAATATCTCAACACATTATATCATTCAGTCAAACATTCTCATATCTCATAACTCAAATATCCAATTACAAACTCAATCAAACATTCATACCATCGAACTAGCAATTTTGCTAACATGTCAATCTTTTAAGGCTCGAAACATACCTAGTTCGGCAACTCACAAAATCAATAATTTGGATATTAAGAGAATCCAATCAGCAAGCTAATTTATCAAATATAACATTATATTTAACATTTTCAAACAATTTTATGAATTTAGGACCCACACCTTCCTTTTCGCTTCCTCGCAACACACGAGCGAATCTTCCAATTTTCCTTAATAATTCCTTAAATGAACCTAAACCAAAATTAAGTATAAATTCAAAAAATTTACCATTAAAACAGCCCCCAAAAACCCACTTATGAGTTCAAACCAGTCGTTGAAATTATAACTATTTTATGAATCCAAACTAGTTAGATTCCTTACACTGTATCAATGCAAACTATACGTACAATCCTTTTTTGCCCTTACGAATTATTTGGGGCATTTGGGTCAGCACCTAATTCAATAATATACTGAAAAATCAGTATGTAATTAATGATTAAATTCCTTCATTTAATAAATTCATAACCTTTACCCAACAACTATGTCGAAATAACAAACTAGTTACCCTTAATTGCACTTACGCTTCACGATTTGTCGGTTTCGAATGGCCAATCGATGAAGAAAATTTTCCATAATTGAAATGGGTTTAAAATATAATGAGGAGGATTCAAGAACTCAAATTAATGCAGGAAAAATGTAGGCAAGAACCAAGAAACAAAACAACC
Organism: Gossypium raimondii; assembly: GCF_025698545.1. Classification (NCBI taxonomy): domain Eukaryota; kingdom Viridiplantae; phylum Streptophyta; class Magnoliopsida; order Malvales; family Malvaceae; genus Gossypium; species Gossypium raimondii. Next base: position 19,915,242 of record NC_068576.1, read on the forward strand.
CCCTTCTTGCACATGGGCGCACGCACCACCACCCATGGTGGCCAAAATTGGGGCTGAATTTTAAAATTGTTTGAGATCTCATTAAATTATGGAAAAATACCTTTGAAATAATTTAAAATCCCCCAAATTCTAGATCTAGAAATTTTTGTTTTTAATGGACAAGATTAATTAAGAAATTGAAGAGAGAAGAGACCTTACCCAAGCTAGTCGAGAGAAACAGCAATGACACTTTCTTGGCAATATTCGGGATCGATTTTGGTGTTTAAGATTTTATATTTGGGTCTAATTTTAATGATGAAAAATAACATCAATATGGTGGAGAATAGGTTAACAAATCTTGTGGCAAAAAGAAAAAAAAAGAGAGAAAGAGATGGTAAAACTAGTTGTAGGCGACGACAACAATGGGGGAAAGGAAAAAAATTAAAATCAAAGAGAATGAGAGGAGGAGAGGAAAAAATAAGGCAATGAGGAGGAGGATTAAAGGCTTATTATTAGTAAAAAATTAATATTTATACCAACGTTAACTAGGCTTGGATGGCCCACACATTAAAACAAGGGGTTTTTGTCAAAAAATTAAATTATTTGCACATGAAGGGAATTGAAGTTAGGACCTCAAGGATAAATTCACTAATGTTTACCCATCAAACCAATAACTCATTCTTCATATAATTCGAAGTATTTATTTTTAAAAACAAGGCATTTCACATACTAGGGTTGAAGGCAAAATTTGCAAAATAATAAAAATGTTGCGAGAGAAGGGATTTGAACTTAGGTTTCAAGAAACATTTCACTAACACTTAACCAACAAACTAATACCTCATTTATTTTCTAAAAATGCATAGATAAATTTAAAAAATGAAGGCATGACCACTCTCTGTCGATTTACAAACCCGATTCTACTAACCCCTAATTTTTGGGATGTTACAGTCATAGCTTCTAAAAACTTTATTTTTAATGTATTAAAACATTTAAAAAGATAATTTTGAAGCCCCTATTTTTGAAGAACACCTACAAACTAAATTTGTTCAAAAAATCGTTACACCATCTATTTAACCAACTTCACAAGTTCTTAACGCTGATAATACTGAAGGAGATGACTTTGTAATGGCTAGTTTTGTTTTGAAATTGGCTAAGCAGAAAGGAAAACAAGCTTCTCAAGTGTTTATTTCTTCCATCAATCCCTTTATGGTATCTTCATTTTAAGCTTTTTCGTCTTTCCGGAGTTGGCTAATAAAGTGGTTTTCTTTTTCCTTTTCGTAGAGAAATTTAGTCTTTTTCATAATATTGGTTGTTTCCATTGTTTTGATCAAAATTCTGGCAATAATAAATATGAGAGAAAATATATTTAGTCTTACTAATAACACTTGAAGGTATGAAAAATGTGATTTGATAATTGTAAGTTTTGTTTAATTTTTATTTTCCATATTAGTGTGCATATTCAATTGATGCATATGAAGATTTTAGGAGGTTGTGAGTTGAAGTGGACTTAGGAGTGAATTTTTTCTCATGTGAGTGATTAGTTAGGGTTTGAGGTTATGGAAAACATAAGAAATGTATAAAAGACATAAAATTAAAGTATTTAGTTAAAATAAAAGTATTAGTAATAATATCAAAGGAAAAAAATCTTATTTTCAAGCTTATGTATAAACTTGGGAATGTCTACTTCTTCATAATTTGGTTAAAATAAAATAGTATAGTAATAATACTAAACAAAAAAATCTCGTTTTCAAGATGATGTATAAACTTGGGAATCTCTACTTCTTGAGAATTTAGTTAAATAAAAATATTATAATAATGATATGATATAAGGACCAAGAAAGATCATATTGAGAATCTTCCACCTTTGATTAGGATCTTTGATAAGTTAAAATTTCTAAAGCATGTGAATGATATAACTCGAGTAAGAGTAGGGGGAGTTTGAAGATGATCTCCAATTCCCTAAGAATATAGATGTTACTTTAAATCTTGTGATAGATGCTCTTACACAGAACCTTGTTGTGGTATAAAAGGCTCACACAATTTGATTAGGAATGGCGTGGGACAGGACTGTAAGTTTATCTAAATCATGGATTTGGCCTAGGGCTTTAGACAAATGAGGGAAAGGAAAACAAATCCAACTCAGATCTATGGATTAAAAAATAATAATTAAAATAAGTAATTAAGATGAAAAAATAAGATAAATAAAATAAATAAAATATTTGAACAGTTAAACAAGAATAAGATAGAATAAAGAAAAAAATAAAGAACATAGATGAAAAAGATGAAAATTGACATGTAAAAGTCCTAAGGAGCTCTAAAAACTGAATGAATCCACAACTCCTTTCAAACGGCTCTAATTTTCCCTCTAAAAAAGAAAACTTGGCAAGAAAAAGCTGAAAGATGATCCCACAATCTAAATAGATTGTTAAAACTCTTCTAAAAGAAAAATAAAGAGAAATTCTAAAAAAAGAAACTCAAAGAGAATTTTATTAGCTAAAGTGAATAATGAATGAATTAATTGAAATATGTATAATGAATAGGCCTTTATATAAACTAGCTATATACATCTAAATAAAACTTTCAAGAATACTAAAATTTAGTTAATCTAAACAACAAGTTGTTTTAAACTAAACTTTTCTTCGGCATAAAACTCCTAAATAACTTAAAATACTTAAAATTATCCAAAATTTAAAATAAATAAATAATAAAATAATATAACTTAATAAATACAATATTGAGATAATATATAATAAAAACTAAGCCTAAAACTTGAACCCAATATGATTTAAATTCGAATAACAAAGTCCAAAACTCGTAATTTCTATAATAATCTCGTTCAAAAATTCTGCTCGCGCAGTCTTCACTAAAATGGTCATAAATTGAGTTACCAAACTCAAAATCAGGTGATTCGAAGTGTATAACAAAGATAAGAGATAGATCTTTGATCGATAAGAAGACATATTGGAATAGGAAAGCCTAGATTTCTTCAAAAAGTGCACCGCAAGTCAACTAATCATAAAATGGCTAGGCGAGTGTGCTTGATTGTGGTCCTTGAAGTGTAACACCTAAGCTTGTTAACATCTTCTACATGGGCTTGTCATCATGGATTGATGTTTTAAGTCCACAAACAAAAGTGGTCTCTGCTAATTCATCCTTGCTTTGTATTGAACTCCAGAGTCCATCATATTGGATCTTCAACTTTTCTTCTCGAAATTTCTTCAAGGTAAAGTCTTGAATGAATAAGTTGAGTTTTGACTTCAACTACTTGGATTTGGATCTCATGATTGGGTCTTGAGGGAAACTAAACCCATCATGTCCATGGGTCTGAAATTGAGCCTTGAGACTCGTATCACAATTTCTTACCTAAAGAATTAAATTTGTCATCAATGTAGAATTATAGAGGTTTTCTAAGCTTAAGAAGAAATTATTAGATTTCGTTATTTATATGAGGGACACATGCTTGAGATCTTTTTTAGTTGGATTTTTAACAAAAAAAAAAAAGAGGTGATACAACTTGTGCTAATTTTTGCGGTGGTTAGTTTATGGTGATTAGTTTATGGTGATTAGTTTATGGTGATTTTTGCGGTGGTTAGTTTATGGGATAAGGCGGTGGTTAGTTTATGGTGATTTTTGTTATTGCTAATTGTGATTATTGAAGTGATACAACTTGTGCTAATTTTTGCAAACTTGATTTTTAATGTTTAATTTGTGAACTTTATACATGTTGGTGTAACTTGATCGGGGTATGTTATCAAGTTTCCTTAATTTCTTTCTGTACTAGTTTGTGATTGTATTTTGATGCAAAGTTTTGTCAAAATGCCAATGGAGAGATTATTAGGACAAAAGCAATGTAGTATTGAATGTTACACAATGTTTCAAAAATTCGAACAATATTGTGAGTAACGTTACAAGGGCCTTGCTGATGTTGCAATTTTACTTGTACTTATAATTGTTTTATTTATTTTTAATTTATTGGTAAAAAATATATGTTTTTCTATAATACAAAGTAAAGGAGTTTATGGGTCGAGCTAGGTTGGGTTCGAGTAGGGCTTAAGCTTGATTTTAAACACTTTATGCTTGACCAAGCCCAACTCAACAAGAAATATTAGTCTAAAATTTTGCCCAAACCCGCCTATATTTGTAAATGACTAACCCAATCTCATTTTTCGTCTACCCATATTATTTTTATAATTTTTAAAAAAAATATTTATGTTATTTTGATTTAATATTTAATAATTTTATATAGTTTTCATTTAAAAAAGTTTTATATAGGTAATTTAATATTTTCCAATATGTTTACATTATATTATTATTTATTATTATAGATTTAATCTTTAGAATTACTTAATATATATAAATAATATAATATAATATAATATAATATAATACTATATAAATTTAGAAAACGAATCGAGTTGGGACGGGCTCAAGCCTTGAATGCTTGAGCCTAAGCTCGACTCATATTTTAAATGAGCCTAATTTTGTTTTTCTGCCTAAACCCATTTTTTATGCTTAATGTTTTCTTCCAAACCTTCTCAAATTTTTGTTGGCCTTCATGCTTAAGTCGGTAGTCTGATCCTTAAATGGGTCTAATAGAAATTGTAACCTCCCAAACTCGGCCTAGACGTTGGTTGAATCGTGAAGGCCACATTGAACAACTTAGTGTCGAACTTACCCTAATGGTAGTTAAAAACCTTCAAGTACTTCTTTTTATAAAACTGTGGTTTCTATTGTTAGCTTTGGAAAACGTCCATTTACTTAGTCTAACCATGCTTAGGTCAAATTAGCGAATTAGGTGAGTTTTTGTGAAACCTTATTGATGACGTAGCCTTTGAAAAAATCATTTTATTATCTTATTAGCAGTAGAAATGTACCATTACTAGTCAAATTATTAATTTAGTCATATATCATGCATAGTCCATTTCAACATATTTATAAAAACCATGTATCTATACCAAATATATGTGTCATGCATGCATGAAAAACCCTAAAATCTCGAATAGTCCCAAACCACAGTTTAAAGAAACTTTACAATCCAAAACCAAATAATAATAATAAAATAACCTAAAAATATAATTAAGTTAAAATAATATGATGAAATCAAGTCTAAAGTTCGTCGTACGTCTGCATGCCAATTCCGACCCTAATTTCGATCATTACCTTCGAAGTTGAGATAATGGGGTGAGCTTAACAAGCTCAGTGTGAGATTAAACGAGTATTAAGCATTCATACAGGTAATTTCATAAAGGTACCAATAGCACAATCAAACATTAACAATAATAATTTTCAAATGTACATAATCATGAAAAATGCACATGTGAGATCCTACCCATACCATCCATTACACACCACGAGTTCTCCATAACCCATCTGCCAAACTCCAATGTATGTAATGCTCGTTATGGTAAAACAACCAATAATCAATAATGCAGTGAAACTGCCAAATAAGTAATGCGATATAATCGCCAATCCCCTCGGTACTCCAAATGTAGTGCACTGACTAAAAATATATGCGGACTTAATATGCCGCCAGTACTCCACAGAACTCCTTTGTCAACCACAAAATCCCATCCCAATGCACATGCAATAAGTCATACAAATTCATACATAATCAACTTTCAATACTTTTCACATTTATTTGACATGTCCAACATGTCCTCAATAATCACATACTTTAAGAGAAAGGAAGAAGTGTTCCAATTTTCAAATTACCATTAAGATGGTATCTATCAATATCGTTTAATTCACATACTTTAAGAATTTCATTATGCACCAATAGGAACCTCACATATATATATCATAGTAAATATTTCAGGCATTTAAATCATGCACAAACTTAACAATTCATACCATTCAATCAAATATTCTCATTTCACATAATATAATTATGCATAACAATCTCAATCACATATTCGTATAATCAAACAAGCAATTTTGCCAACACATCAGTCTTTTAAGGCTCGAAACATACCTGGTTCGGCCACTAGCAAAACTAATATTTTGGCTACTATGAAAAACCAATCAGCAAACTAATTATCAAATATAATATAACATTTATCATTATCAAACAAATTTTACAAGTTTAGGACCCACACCTTATTTTTCGATTTCTCGAAGCACCCTAGTGAATCTTCCAATTTTCCTTAATAAACCTTTATACGATCCTAAACTAAAATTTAATATAAATTAAATCAATTTACCACTTAAAAAACTCTCAATTACCCACTTATGGGTTCAAACCAATTTTCGAATTAATAACTATTTTACGAATTCAACTAGTTCAATTCCTTACCTTGTATCGATGCGAACCGTACGTACTATTGTTCTTTGGCTTTACGGTTGATTCGAGGAATTTGGATTAACATCTAATTCCATGATATACTTGAAAATTAGTAGCTATTAATTATTCAATTCTTTCATTTAATCAATCCATAACATTTACCCTACAACTATGTCGAAACAGCAATTAATTTTACACTTAACCACAATTACGCTTCCCAATTTGTGAGTTTCGAATGCCCAAACGATCAAGAACATTTTTCCCTAATTGACATGGGTTTAATAGATGATTATAAGGGTTCAAGAACTCAAATTAAGGTTGGAAATAATTGGTTAATATTCAAGAAACAAAACAGTCCCCTATTCTACACATATGTGCAAGTACCACCGCCCATGGTGGCCGAAATTGGGGCTGAATTTTAAAATGAATTTTAAAATCCAGAAAAATAAATTGAAAAACATTTAAAATCCCCTAAATTCTAAATCTAGAAATTTATGTTTATAATGGACAAGATTAATTAAGAAATTAAAGAGAGAAGAGACCTTACACAAGCTAGTCGAGAGAAACGACAATGACACTTTCTAGGTGATGTTTGAGATCGATCTTGGAGTTCAAAATTTCAGATGTAGGGCTAATTTAATTGAGGGAAAATTTCAGCAATATATCAAAGGATATTGTGCACAATCTTGATGCAAAAAAGAAGAAGATGATGATGATAAAAGGGGAGGTGTAGGCAACGACAACAATAGAGGAAAAAGAAAAAAGAAAAAAAAAACTAGAATTGAAGAGAGGGAGAGGGGGTTAGGGACGGCTAAGGTAGAAGAAAATGGGTTAAAATGCTGATTATTTTGATAAAAAAATTTATTTATACCTAGGTTTACTAAGCTTGGATGCCAACATATAACAAACACAAGGGAATTTTCAAAAAGTTAATTTATTTTGTAAGAGTTGAGAGTTGAACTTAGAACCTCCAACTAACTTTCAAGGTTTCACATTTAATGACTAAACATTGGGTCAAATCCCTATTTTTTTGATATATTTCTAAATTTTATGGAGCTAAATTTGGGATGTTACAAAAACCTAGATATTATAAAGCCATAGGCTTTGCACTTTCCTAATATTGGGGATATTGATCAAGTTGATTAAGGCAATTACGAATGTAATGGAATGGATTTTTAGGCAGTTTGATCCCTATTATGGTGAGGATGATACTAATGTCACGGGGCTAGAACTTTTGTCTCACAAACTGTGCGACCTTAGACGATTTCTTTGCTTCAAATCTGCTTAAGTTAGCCTACCTCTTGAAAAATGAGAATTCTTAATGGAAATGCTTCGAGGCAACAAAAATAAAGTGGAGGCAACTGAAAAAAAAGGAATCAACATGAGAACAGAAAAGCTACAAGAAAGCAATAACACACTGAGTGTTTGAGAAAATGATCTTAAAGTATTTTATAACTCAAATCCAGATGATTACAAATGAGGGGGAAGACCTCTATTTATAGTTTAGCTCCGCCAGATCCAACAATACAATTTACTTTACATCGACGGTCGAGATTAAAACCTATCTACAATTGAGATTCTTAAGAAATTGACACAATCCTCTAATATTACAAAATCACATCTCATCATATTAAAAATATTCTAAGATTAGTTTCTATATTTTCCATGGAAACCCTAGTTTTCCTTAATTGTTACATTGGGCCACAAAGGCTTCAAGTAGATAGGCTTCTTTATATGTTCCATGAATTAGGCCAATTCAAGTGGGTCAAATGAGTCTTATTTCATCAATTGACCTTCATTGAATGCTCTTTGTGCATTAGTCACGAGTTTTGATATGCGGCCTGTGACATTCTCCTCCACCCATTCTAGCAAACCATTGTCATGTCCTTGAAATGACATTGATTTGACTCGTCTTAGAACTATATCAATGCCTTGGTCAATTCCCAACTAGTATCTATGTTGGGTAGTTTCACCCCTCTAAACATTTGACTTGGCTTCCATCGTCACCTAACTTGAATTGTTTATCTCCTTGGTACATGTCGCTCACAAGAGCCCACCACTCTTACTTGTCCCCACTGTGACTTGCCTCAATCGATATACCTTTGATCCTCACAAATAAGCTTAGGCGTGCCCACATTATGTTGGATTTGATGCCCTGAGTGTAGTATTTTTGTTTATGTACACTTGTATTTTTTGAGCATATTGGTTTAATACAATTATTCATGAATTACATTAATACTCTTTTTATATTTTAATACCCTTTTTATATTTTACTCAATGTTTTTTTCTTATAAAGAAAAATGATTTTTAATTAATACTATGCGATATTACGTGGTCAGATCGTAATATGGAAAGACAACTTATATAAGTAGATGAACCTAAACATGTCCTTATTCTAACCAGAAATGAGGAAACTGATTGAAAAAATCATATGTCATTTATCAAGTCCAATTGGGGAGATGTTACTGACTGAACTGACAATACATAAGACATGACCCAAGTAGAATAGATCATGAATCTATTCATGGCTTTATTCACTTGTGAAGTTCATAGTGTGGCATACCTTAATCTTGAGTGGATAATGGACTGTGTATGCGTGACTCGTATACTTTGATGTAAGTAAAAGCCTAAGTTTGAATATATAAGGAACTGAAAGCTGGTGTGTTGGGTATGCGACTTCTGTAGTATGTAGCATCATTCACAATAGTGGAATTCATAGCCCAAGAAATGGGTAAATGGTATCCTCTCATTGGCATTACATGATAGATGAAAAGTAAACATGGCCATGGCTCGTTTGTTTTTGTGATGAATGACTTAATTACTATATGATAGTAGTTGACTTTTCATGAACGAAGATGTAATGGTTACCATGAGATAAAATAGGATCATATTGGGAGAACGAATTTATCCCAAAGACATTGATGATATCCTATGAGGGTAACACACTTATGACAAGGTCATTGGACGAGCACTGGTCAAGTAGCTTTCATAATGACATGTTATTAGGGGGAGCTCAGTTACAATACTATAGTGGAATGACTTTGTGACTAGATAAGTTTCTAATTAATTGGCAAAAAGTTGAAACTTAATTATAAATCATTTGAGCTCTAATTACATAAGTCCAATAAGTTCCCCTGCTAGCTCGTTGAAACCAAAAATGAATTGCATGTTGAATCAAATGAACATGAATTGATAGAAAAATGATGATGCTAAAGAAATAGGTTACATTCGAAAATGAACATGGTTTCTCACTAAGTATGAAAATGACTTGAGAATTAATTTAAGTTCAAAAATGGAATTAAATTAATTGGTCATTGTGAATACGTTGAATGTAGAAATTAAATATATTTTCTCATAGATTCTTTTATTATAAGGTTGTCATGATTTTAATGGAATTAGAATTGGGTTTAGAAATAATATTAATTGGAAAAATTAAAATTTTTAATTAATTTAATAAATAATAGTTTTGGGGGAAATAGAAAAACATGTATTAGATTAAATTAAATTAATATCTCAAAAGTTTTGTTTTTAACCCTACAAGTGCCATCTATTTATAGGGACAAGAAGTGAAATCCTAGTTGAATTAGTAGAACACAAATAATACTTATTTAAGAGGACAAACCCATCCCCTCGTTCAACTACGAGAGAGGGGTGGCTAATAGGGTTTGCCTCTCCTCATATGTATTTAGGTTCATCTACAAATATAAGTTGTTTTCTCGTATTACGATCCGACCATGTATTGCAACTTAATATTAGTTAAATATTAGATAACTAATGTGTTCATATTTGCTTCTATTTTGCTTTGCATGCAAAAACCATTGAAGACAATAGACAATGGGTATTAATGTAATTGATGAATATTTTTTTTAAAACCAATCTATTAGAAAAAATACAAGTTCATAGATGAAAATACTCACTTAGGGTACCAGATCCAACAGTAAGCCCCTAAGCTTACCCACATGAGATCTCTGAAAGGAATCCTATTTCTTTACAAAGACAACGATAATTGAAAATAAAAAGCACTAAAAAGGTTTTTAAGATGTACCTCACTCATTGCATTTACTCATTCTACCTGCCAAGTTTGCATCATCAGTTTTCCCCCAAAGTTTGATGCACAACCCATCTCTCTTATAGGTGGTAGCCCCACTAATAGCTCAACAAGCTTCACATCAGTTTGTCGCACTTCTAACATTTCCAAGAGGGTATTCATCGTACTCTAATCTACCAATTGGATGTTATTACCATGATGAACATCCTTGGACAGTTAGATTGCTGACACTACCTTAGTTCCACCTTTCTCATCACGACTCACCAGTACCACGCATTATCATTGATGAGTATCTAAGATACATATGCAATCGACAAAAAGAACCAAAAGATAATTAATTATGTTAAAGAAATTCAAGCCAAGCATAAAGTCATAATCATCTAAATGAATTACCATGATGTCTTTCTTGCCTTTCCACTCGTCGATTTGTAGCCTAACTACTTGTGCTATTAACCATCACCAGACGTGTAAATGTGTAGACTAGAAATACTACTACAAAATAGATATTAAATAAAACAACGATGTCTGCAAGTATACGAGTCAAACTGTAATATAGTAAAGAATGTTACAACAAAACACTCTGAGAAGTATTCTGAGTTTCGTACCCAAAGGAGGTTTAATTAAACTTAAATGGTACTGATAAAATTATTATGAACAACCAAATTAAAAGTGATTAAACAAATAACATAAATTATCTAAAATTAAGTCAACCAAATAAAAATCAAAATTAATTCCAATTCAATAGACAGAAGATTAACTCACTTCAATGCTCCTAATTAACTTCAAAACTTGGGTTTTATTGAGTTAGCTATTAATTAGCCAGTTATTACCTCTCAACCTCTAACTAATGAACTAATCAACCAATACACACTAATCTCTCGACCTCATTTTCTTGACCGAGATAAATTATGATTTACTCGATAAACTTATCTCTTGATCTTATTTATCCTAAATTACTTCCTAAGGTCATCACTTCCTAGGGTATAATCGTACATAATTTTAGCCAACTAACTCAAATTTAAACCCTAATTCATCCGTTAATTAGCCACACATCTGTTCCTTAATCTCCTTAAGAAATTAGCTACTCATGGATCTAGATGCAATTATCCCTCATTCCATATTTAACATAAAAAATAATAAATTAAATAAGAAAAGGGAATTAAGAAAATAAATTTGTTTTGATGTCAATTTGCGCACAAAAGTCAGATTTCCTTTAACAATTGCGAAGATAACTTAGATTGCAATTGGAAACCAAAAAGAAAGAAATAAAAACTATTTAATTGAAAACTTGGATCAAAATCGAATCCAAGTTAAACAAGAAAAAAAACTATTTAGGACTAAATTGAAATAAAATAAAAAACCTGGAACTATTTAGGTGGGTCACTTGGCCAAGCCTCCCAAAATGAGGCTAAACACTACTATTTATAGTCAATTTTTTTGACCTAATTAGGTTAAATTAATAGACTTAATATGATAAATATACATTGTGCAGACCAATTTGCCCTTGATTAATTTTGGCCGATTCTTCACCCGGTGTCACGACACTGCATTTCGAGGCTAAATTCTTTGGCTTCAAAGTCAAGTGTTGCGACACCTCAGCCCTGTATCGTAACACTGTCGTCATCCTTCACATTCTAAGACTGCAATCAGTGCTTTGCCAACTCAAGTAGCTTATTAGTTCATCCCTAAGCCCGTATAGGCCCATCAGGTCATCTAATGGCTAAAAAATATGTAAAAAATTGCTTATTTTGCATGAATTAAACATATAGTAAAAATAAAAAATAAAGTAAAGACATATAAAAGCACTAGAAAACAAGCTCGTTAAGTGCCGAAAAGACTCTAATTTTCCTCAATGGATTGTGGAAGATTATCTACTCCCGTAGTTGGGACCTCTTCGGAATTTACCGTCTTAATCCTCTTAGTCAATTTGCTAACAGGGAGGCCAAGTTTACCCATAGCTTTCTCTGATATAAACAAATCAGATGCCCCTGTACCAACAAGAGCACTCCTCTTTCGACCTGCGATGTTAATGTTCACAAACATCAACCATTTCTTCTTTCGATCCCTCTTCACTTTAGCAAATTGAGTATTATTGATCCAAACTTCAATACCTATTCCTCTTCGAGCTCCACTTTCTCTTTTTACTGCCGTGGACAACATGGATCGTTGTGGGCAGTCCCTCACGCTATGCAAATAACTACATATGAAGTACTATATTAGCTTCTTTTCATTCTCTTTGTCCCTCAGATGGTTGTTGGGTTTCCTCTTCCCATTAGATGGTTTTCTATTGCCACCGTTGCCTTTCCTATCATGTTCTTTCTCACTATCTTCCCCATCATTGCTCGTCTCTTTAGGCTTGGAAACTCTAACTTATTTTTCTTTAGACCAGGATCAATAAAAGATTCTACCTGACCATTGCTTTGGTAAGCTCTTTGACCCCTAGTCGACACAACTCTTACTTCTCCTAAGGCAGCAACCTATAGAACACCTCATTCTCACTGAAATCAAGGATTTGGAGTAACAACCCATTGAACTCCCCAACATACTCCCGAATAGTGCCTTGTTGCATAACCTGAGGCAACTTAGCTCGAGCCCCCTCTTAGGTATACTCTGGGTAAAACTCCATCCTAAATTCATTTTGGAACTCCACCCAAGTCCCAATTACAGTCCCACCTTGTTTCTCATCTGTAGACCTACGACACCACCATAAAAGACCGACATCAGTAAAGTAAATGGAAGTAATATTTACCATAGTGGCAACATTCTCGATACCTATCAAGTAGAAGTATTGTTCCACCCCCTATAGAAAATTATCGACATCCCTTGTAAACCTCGTCCCTTTAAACATTTTCAAATTGGGGACATCCATCTCATGCTACTTAAAAACCAAATCTAGCATCCCATTACCTAGAACAACCTTGTAGATCGTGAGTTCTCCCTTGAGCTCCACAATTTATTCCTTCAAAGTTGTTATTGTGGCTTTGAGAGCATCATTCTTCTTTATCTAATCAACCATGGCAGCATTGAGGACCTCTTTCATCACATCCATATTGGAAGTGAAAGCCTCCACCCCATAGTCCTTGAGTTGCTCTCTCATTTAGTCCAACTCATCAATGTGTCCTTCAATTACCTTTAGTGTTTCCTTCACAACACTCATGGTTTCCTCTAGATTAACCACTCGACTATCCAAAGCCAACGCAATATCCCTCAATCTACTATTTTTCCTAATCCTGTCACGGGTATCCATTGAGACATTATGCTCATCTACTCCTTTCCTCATCTCAACCAGTGCCTTTGAACACTGGCTCTAATACCAACAGTTACAGGGCTAGAACGTTAATCTCACAAACCATGTAGCTTTAGGCAATTTCTTTGCTTAAAATCTGCCTAAGTCAGGTTAGCTTTCAGAAAGTGAGAATTCTCAATGGAAATTCTCTAAGACACTAAAAATAAAACGAAAACAACTTAAAGATAAATAACCAACGAGAGAACAAAAAAGCCATAAGAAAGAAATGACACACAAAGTGTTTGACTAAATGCTCTCGAAGTATTTTATAACTCTGAATGAGATGATTACAAATGAGGAAGAAGACCTCTATTTGTAGTTGAGCTCCCTCAGATCCAACAGTACAATTTACTTTACATCGATGGTCGAGATTAAATCCTATAACAATTGAGATTCTTAAGGGATTTACATAATCCTCTAAGATTACAAAATCAAATCTTATAAGATTAAAAATCTTCTATGATTAGTTTCCATATTTACCATGGAAACCCTAGTTTTCCTTAAGTTTTTCATTGGGTCACCAAGACTTCAAGTAAATGAGCTTCTCCACATGTTCCACGAATCGGGCTAGTTCAAGTGGTTCAAATGAGTCACATTTAATCAATTGAACTCCATGAGAAATTCTTTGTGCATTAGTTATCGGCTTTGGCTTGCAGTCCATGAGACTAGAACCTTATTGATATGCATCAAATACTTTTAAGAGGCTTTGCATGATTTTGGGAAGCATTCTCTTTCCAACAAGAAATTTATTATCAATGCATTTAGATATATTTATTCACTTTTATGAAAGTTTATTGAAACCTTTGATGAAAAAGGTTTGAGTAATTCAAAGGATTCACTGAGAATGTGCAACTCGATTGAGTAGTAACTACTGATTGTACAGTTGACTTGATAATGAATTCAATATCTAGGTAAAACTTTGCAAACTTAAGTGATCCACAGAAAACATCTCTAATATTTTTGTGCTTGTGTTCTTTAATTGACGTTATTTAGTATTGCATCAACTGTTCCAATAATCCCAACAACCTCTTGTATAACACCTCTCTAACCAGACCCTTTTGAAAAATAATTTCTCTTTTCATCTTTTGTTTTTTTTATGTATTTTTTATTTAATATCTCCTATATTAAAGCTTTTTTGTTTTCAAAAGAAAAAAAATCAATATCAAATATCAAATATCAAATATCAAATGGAAGTCCAATTCACAAGAAATATGAAACACATTCTGTTTTTTTTCCCACCTTATCACAATTATTTACCTCGTTTCCTTGTCCTTCATTCCTAATGTGTTGTCGTTTTTTTGCAGTTGAGTTTTCTAAAGGTACCCTACGATTCCATTTCTAGTCAATCATTGAGCAATCATCCATCCCTCTTCCATTCAATGTGCTTCTTTTCTTTAGGCCTCTAATATTCAATCCCACAAGCTTTGAAAATTTATTCATTTTTTTCTTTTTTTCCCTTCTAGCTTCCATAGCTTCTTTAAATAATAGATCAAGTGGGATACGAGAATCTGTCTTCTTTACTTTCTTCGAAAACGAAAGATTAAAGTTTGTTATTAGCCCTTATAGTATAAGTATACTCTAATTTGATCCATTTTAATTTTTGTATTTTTGAATTGCCCAATTGTAGTCATTATATTTTTAAAATTTGAAATTTTAGTTCTAACCCAAACATAATAATTAAATCAATTAGGTAATATTCTACTATTGCTACCATAAGTTGTGGATTTAGTCTATGTTCTCCTATTTTATTATTTTAATCCTTATACTTTTCAATTTTAAAATTCCAGTCCTAACTCAAATGATAACAATTAAAGCCATTAACTAAAAAACGTTGTTGTTGTTGTTTTTTTTTTGTGAGTAATATGTAGAAATTACAAATTGACATGACATTACACATGTAATAATATAATTCACATAAAAGAATTTTGAATAGAAAAATTTAACTTAAATATTTAATAATCGTTGTCTAGTTAGGACTAAAATTTTAAATTTTGAAAAATACAAGACTTAAAAATGCCAAATTATGTGAATTAAACCTTCAATTTACACATAGTTCGGGGACTAATAGAAAATTTTGACCAGAAGTAAATGGTCTTTTTTAAACAATACCTAGAACTATCCATAACCTATTCTTAATCCTTAAATAGGAGGATAAACACGCTTTAGCACGATGATAATGCCAATGCCAACCAAGCTAATACTCAATCAGCGACCCTAATTAAATTTTTATGCTAGGTATCAATCAAACTATCATATTATAATGCTCATCTTAAGATTAAAAGCGACAAGTGAGATTTCATTACTAATGTTTCAAAATTAGGGTTATGAGTAAATAGTTAAAATATTTTTTATTTGTTTATATATATATATTTCAAATTAAATAAATTATTATAAATAATATTTTGAGTTCGTTGGTTAAACTAATTGAAAATGTTTTGTTCATTTATGTTAGATGAATAATATAATTAATAATAGTTTGAAGCTTTTTTTTACAAAATTTAAAGCTTGTTTATATATCATTTTAATTAGTGGGTTTGTAGACTTGAAGTAGTAGGGTTAGGGTTAGCAAGTTTTTATAGGGTATAATAAAATATTTAAAAAATACATGTCAATTTTAAGGTTGCTTGTGAAATAAAAATATATATAGGCTAGTGTATCAAATCTTCATCCATCATTTAAAGCTTGTTTATTGCTTTCATAATATAATTAATAATATTTAGCAATATATCAAAATTTTAAAATGTATAGTTGTTCATTTGTGTATTGTTCATATATAAACAGATTTTAGTTGTCTGCAATCATATTCAATTTATGTATATGAACATAGCATTCGCAAATAATTCATTAGAACACCTAGTTTTAAACAAATGTTTGAATAGAAAATTGAAATTCTTTATAAACACAAAACAAACATGAAAATACTAAAAAGTAAAAACTGTTAATAATATAGTTCATATTGTGTCGAAAGAAACTTCAATGCAATAACATCGGAGTCTTTAAATTATCAATCAATTGTTGCAGATTAAATCTGAAAATTGTTGGTATTATATAAGTGAATGTAGTTTACAGATACCAGATCTTATTAAATTAGTTTCTCTACTATTAAATATATCAATTCAGTTCATGTATGATTAAAAAAATTAAATAAGATCAAATTAAAATAGAGTTAACATTTATTGCTTAAAAATATCATTTGTTGTTTAACAAAGTTAATATTTTTAAAGTTTTTATAATTTTGTAAATGAAATCTTTTGTTTGAAATTAAACTTTAATTAAAAATAATTTTCAAGACATTTTTATATGGTATATATTAACTCTACTACAATTTAGATTTATTTAATTCATTTTAATAATATAGATACTAAATTGATCTATTTAATATTAGAGAGATTAATCTAATCCAGTTCCTATAATATATGTAGCTTGCAAATATTTTAACCGTGCTATTTGAGTGGAGTTAGGCTTCACTTGTTAAGCTACCTTACAGTCAATGTGCTTAATTGTCTTAGTTCAACTCAAATCAATAGTATAAGCTCCTTAAATAGATAAAGAAGAACAAAATAAAATTTAGTTTCCTTAATTTATTATTTAATAATTGACTTCAATAAGATCTATGGAAGAAATAAATTACTTATATGTAAAAAGAAATCCAAAATGAAATGGTTTCAATCTTAAAATGAACCAGCGAGCAAAGCACATGTATGAAATTAGAGGGTATGAAATATACACTTCTTAATAATTATATTAATAAAATGTAAATTATTGGCAAATTAGAGAATTGTTTACATTATGAACCGAAGAGATAGATCATGGCCAAATCCCACCAAAGTCGGCAGAAATGGTGGGAGCTTTTTTAAATGTTGGCCATACTTTTTTATAGGGGGCATGGACGTGAGTGTGGGGTAGATTATTAGTGACCATTGCATGAAAAGTTGAGGCCTTTCAACTTCATGCCTTTCGGTGGGTCTCGGTGATAGAAAAAGAGGGTCATCCCGTATCCGACGAGACATTGCTAAATATTATTGCGTAGAAAACAATGAAAACACCCAAAAATTCATTGTTTTTTTTTTAAATGTTATTTCACTTTTCCAATTATCTAGCCAAAGAGAAAATAATTGAGGCGAGAAACTATGGGAGGAAGAAAAAAAAACAAACAGTACATATGGGTAATTATTTGGTTGATAGGTTGTAGAATTTTTTTCCAAAATTGTGATTTTATCCCATGTCTTATTTCTTTAAATATAGTTTAAGGACACATGGTAAAATATCAATTTCTCTTGTCAAGTTAAAAATTTCATCATTAATATACTAAATCATTATTCTTGAAAGCTTATTTTATATGAAAAAATATTTGATACAATGTTAGTGAAAATTTTAGACTCCACAAGTAGTGTTAAAGTAACTTTAAAAATATTAAAAAGTAAATATAGATAAGAAATGAAACACGTGACAAATTTTTAACTCTACTTGTAAAGGTTAAAAAAGTGCACCGTCAATGTAGCAAATACAAACTTATTTTTTATATATTAGGTTGATATTTGATGCACAAGCAATATTTTTTAAAATTGCACAAGACGAATAAGGAATTAAAAACTTACTATATGTATCATATTATTTTTATATA
The DNA here is from genome assembly GCF_025698545.1 of Gossypium raimondii. NCBI lineage: Eukaryota > Viridiplantae > Streptophyta > Magnoliopsida > Malvales > Malvaceae > Gossypium > Gossypium raimondii. Next base: position 19,933,459 of record NC_068576.1, read on the forward strand.
CATATATTTATCACTATATCTTGGGATAATGTAACTTTTGGCCTGTGAACTTGGCAAGTAGGTCCACATTGGCCCTTAAACTTTTTTTATCCACTTTGATCCCTGAACTTGAAAATTGTTATTCATTCCATTCTGTTAATGATCGTGAAAAAAGAGGGGATAATGTAACTTTTGGTCATTGACCTTGGTAAGTAGGTCCACATTAGCCCCTGAACTTGACAACTAGGTTCCCTTTGGTACCTGTACTTTTTCTTTTGTCCATTTTGAACTTTACAACTAGGTCATTTTGATCCCTACACTTGAAAACTCTAAAAGTTTGATGATGTGGCACTCTAAGATTGTGCCACAAATAAAAAAAATTAGATGATGAGCTGGTACAATCTTAGAATGTCATATTCAGTGTTTTACTACCTTAACCAATGGTTGAACAGGTTAGACCACCAGCTCTTAATTCAACTAGTTCGACTGTCGGACCAACAATAATTTAAAATTCATAAAAACCTAAAAGGCCAAGTAAAATGGACAAAAATGGACCACCATCAAACTTTTAGAATTTTCAAGTTCAGGGATCAAAATGGACCAAAAACAAGTACAAGTACCAAAGTGAACCTAGTTGTCAAGTTTAGGGGCCAATGTGGACCTACTTGCCAAGTTCATGGACCAAAAGTGTAACACCCCGAAACTCGGCCTAGAAGTTTAGTCTAAATCTCGAAGGTTACATTGATCACCGAAGTGATCCTAGGAAAAAAATTAGTTTAACCAGTTAGAAAACAAACGGTGTTTAAGTTACGTAAAAATCTCAGTTGTAAAATCCTGATATTACAAAAATTTTGGTCCAAAAGATGTTTATGTGCGTATAACACATCTCGTACCACAGTAATCAATATAAAACTTATTGTTCAAACCGTTCATTTATAAATGCGTAATTTATAAAAATACTTTTAAAGTAGATTCTAAAACGTGGCTGTCTGAGACCTCTGGTGTGCTGAGTCCAGCAACAGAATACGAAAATACCTGAAAAAGGGAAATTGAGGTCGGGGTGAGCTACACGAGCTCAGTTTGAGTTCAAAATGATTAGCAACAGATTTACAGAAGAGAACTCCAGATGGCAGTTTAATAGCAAAACATACTTACAGAGATTCACAGACACAGAAAACAAACTCAGAACTAACGTCCCAACCAAAAGTAACGGGCAAAGCATGTTAAAACACATACAGAATGCTCAACAGATAAACCCGTAAATGGGTCGATACAATAATACTTAACATCATAATCCAAATGTCACTACGCTAACACCTCAATACGTGCAGAATCAATCATAAATGTTATGACAAACAGACAGATCACCGACAGGTAGCTCACATCCAGATGCATGTGAATGCAGTCAAGTAATAAAAACCCACCAATCCAAACAAAACACCTCTACGTCCCCGGATCACACCTAAAAGAGCTATTTAAGCTTATCCAACAAACCACACCATATTGGACCTCGAAAGGCCCATCCAACCCTACACACCATGTATGTGGACTAAGCCACTCAGATAATAATACGCAGCGAAGCTGATGTATATGCAGTATAGTGCATTACGGTAAACCGCTATACAAACATGTAGTTTAAATTGCCAAATCAGATAATAATACACAGCAAAGCCGACGTACATGTGGTATAGTGCGGTAAATCGCTGTACATATAAGTTGCAGTTAAACTGCCAGATCAGATCAGAATCAGTCTTCTTTCTCTTCACAACCAAACCCCAAAAAGTTTTATGCAAATTTATGTATGCAAACAGGCGTACATAATCAAATTACAAAATTTCCAGACAGTCATTCAGACACAAAAACTCACATCTAGTCAATCAATTACAGAATTCCTGTGCAAACACATAATGTGCACCACACACAACCACTCACACACCAATCGCTCAGAACTAGAAATGCGTACACGCACTAACCCAGATTCAAAATTAATTTTGCAATAACATCGAATAACACTCAAAGGAGTTGCTTACATAAAGCTATAACAACGGAAACACATAAGTCAAAGCCAAAGAAAAGTTCCGAAAACCCTTGCTAAGACTTAGCTAGGAGTCGGAACACACGGAATTACAATCAAGCTTTAATTTGACATAAAACAAAATTTGGCAAGGTCCAGGCCACACGGCCGTGTGCTTAGGCCGTGTGGAAAAGTGATACGAGTCACAAAGGCCCAATCCAAGTTCAAGAATGTGATGGGCTCAAATTACCACAAGCCCAATAACGAGATCAAAGGCCTGACAAATGCGTTCCAAACTAAATGGGACCATTCAAGAGTTTGTTAGCAAGGCCTTAGATGCATACACGAAAGAACAAGAAAATCAAGATTCACTTTCTTGTTTTCAAGAACATCAAGAAACCGAATCTTGGTCCAATTTTGCTGTTTGGAGTGATTTCAAGAATCAAGAAAATCAAGATTTCAAATCTTGGAAATCTTGGTCCAAGAAACCGAATCTTGCAGCCAAAATGTATTGGATCCCTGTTACGAGCATCGACCCAATTTCGGCAAAAGATGGATCACAAGCCCAAATTCTTGAAGGCGAGGCCCAATAAGAAAATTCCCAGCTGATACGAGTCACAAAGGCCCAACCCAAGCTCAAGAAGGTGATGGGCTCAAATCAAGAAGCCCACCCATACTTAATTGAAAATCAGACCAAATTGTCAAAGTGGCCCAATTCGTAAAGTTTTATTTTTTTTAATACTTAGTTAAATTTTTATGTAAATATTCAGTCCAAGAGGCCCAATTAAAAGCCCTTGGCCAAATTTCCATTTAAATATTAAAGTAATTAGGAGTTTTTTTATTTTTAGTTTTCTAATTAGATTAGGAAAACACTTGAGAGGCCTATATAAAGGCTTGGCCGGTCACCTTGTTATTCACTTCTCAAATATATAAAAAATTTCAGATTTGTCTAAGTGCAGAATTCTCTTTGAGTTTTTCTCCAAGAATTCTCTCTTAGGTTTTCTTTAGAAGTTGTTTTAACAATCTTTTGATTGTGGGAGCCATCTTCAGCCTTCTTCTTGCCAATGATATTCTTTGGAGGGGAGATTAGAGCCGTTTGAAGGGAGTTGTGAGATCTTTCGGGATTTCAAGGCTTCTCAGGACTTATCTTTTAATTTCATGCTGTCAATTCTTTCTTTATTTCTGCTTGTGCCGAATCTTTATCTAATTTATTTGCTATTCTTATTGTGTTTCCAGCCTTTTTTCTATCCTAAAGAATCAGCCAAAAATCCCCAATTTCTAGAGTTCTTGCCGATTCATCCATACTCTTTTTGGGTGAAATTAGATTGCCGAAATTTGGGGAAAACTATCTTGGTGTTCAATTGGGTAGAATCGCAACCTCCTTTAGGGTTTCAAGAACCCTTATTAACACTTACTTCTATTCTCAATTTGACTCTTTGCTGATTTGGGGATTTTATTTCAGATCTGGAAATTCAAAGTTCTAATATTTTAATTTTCTGTTTCGTTTCAGATCTGATTGTTTAGAGCTTTCATAGCAGTTTCCCGTGACTTGGCAACTCGATCTTGGTCCACGTGCAACCCTCTATCAAAAAGCCTAGGCCGTGTAGGGGCCAACACACCTATGTAGGGGGTACACCTATGTGGAAGAAAGCACACGCCCGTGTGTCTTAGGGACATGGTTGTGCAATCCGACCGTGTAACTCTCTGTCTATTTGTAATAAATAGAGTACAGGGCAGACACGACCGTGTGAGGGTCTCACACACCCGTGTGCCCACCAGACACGGCTGTGTGTTCATAACACACGCCCGTGTGGGATCCCTAAATCCCTAAATTAGCCACAAGACCGTATGGCACCAAATCACTAAATCCCTAATTCCCAAACACAGATTTGACTCTTTGTGTTCAATTAGCCACAAGACCGTATGGCATCAAACTATCTTGGTGTTCAATTCGGCAGAATCGCAACCTCCTTTAGGGTTTCAGGAACCCTTATTAACACTTATTTCTATTCTCAATTTGACTCTTTGCTGATTTGGGGATTTTATTTCAGATCTGGAAATTCAAAGTTCTAATCTTTTAATTTTTTGTTTCGTTTCAGACCTGATTGTTTAGAGCTTTCGTAGGAGTTTCCCGTGACTTGGCAACTCGATCTTGGTCCGCGCGCAACCCTCTATCATTTGGTATCAGATTTTGGGTGTTTTGGGTGTTCTTGGTTGATTTTTAAACTGATCTCTATTTTTTAAACTACAAACAGCAGTTTTACCCAGAAAAAATTTTTGAAAAAAATTCATTTGAATGGGTAAATGTTGTCCGATTGATCTGAAATTTTACATACATATTTTTGGCACTGTTATTGAATATAAAAAATTAATCCCACAAAACAATCAGTCGAAAAAGTCAAAAAAATTAAAAAAGACGAAATCAATAAAAAATTTTAAAAAATATTCATCGGGTTGAATTTGGTGCCCAAACTTTCCAAATCAAAAATTCAATATTTAAGACATTCCAGATTTAATTTCGTGATTTTTGGAGATCGGGAACACCTCGAACGAAGTTATCAAGTTACTCCGTAATTTTTCGGGTTTTCTATTTTCAACAATTTTTATTGATTCTTAGCTGTAGGTTTTCATTTGTTTGCCTTTATTTTTCCTTTACACTATCTAACACCTTCTTGTTTCTTGTGCTAGTATGATTTTTAAAGTGTGCACAATTCTTCCTCGGTGCAACACAAATCAGTTGGTGTCTCGTCCGTTTTTGTCATCCTAGTGCAAATTAGGATTCTTTTTGAGTGATTAACGGTGAGGTTTGCTAACTTTTATTTTTGAGTGTTGAGTGTTTATTTTTTGCAGATTTTTGAAAATGTCCAAAGGTGATAATAATGATGAAACATTTAAAAAATTCCAACAACAGTTGGAAGAACAGGCTGCTACACTTCGAGCTTTGACTGCTACCATCAATGAGGTGCGATTGAATCAAGAGTCTCAATATCGCGACCCAATTAAAGAAGATATGGATAACCAGCCTCCAGCTCATAGGCGCGGTCCTCGATGTGTCACTAGGACTGATTTTGATTTTCATGACCGTGGACAACCTTCATTGGCAAAACCAAAGTTCACAATTCCCCAATTTCGTGGTAAGAATGATCCTGAAGCTTATTGTGAATGAGAATCTAAGATTGAACTTATGTTTCGGTATTATAAATGTCCGGATGATGAAAAGGTAGCATTAGCAACGCTGGAATTTTCAGATTATGCATTAAGTTGGTGGACTCAACTTGGGGTAAATCGTCATCGGAATTATGAAGGTGAGATTTCGACTTGGGATGAGCTGAAACATATTATGCGTAAAAGGTTTATTCCACCTCACTACTATAGAGAGATCAAAACAAAGCTGAGAAGACTTATTCAAGGTAGTAGGACGGTGGATGAATATTTTAAGGAGATGGAGATGCTCATTCAGAGAGCTAATGTGGAGGAGGATGAGGAAACAACTATGGTTCGATTTATTGATGGTTTGAACAGGCTGATAGCTAATACATTGCGGCTCCAAACTTACATTGATTTGGAAGAAGCAGTTCATAAAGCCATTGAGATCGAGCAACAACTAAAGGAACAAAGGTTTGGTTCCTTTTCTACTTCACAATATTACCGAGGTAACAATTCCAATTCTGATTTTAATAGTTCAAAATCACCTTTTGTTACTAATAAGTCTTCTTTGGGTAATGGAAGTAAGCAATCAGATTGGAAAAAAGGGGCTCCTATTAAAACGCAAACACCTTCTAAGCAGCCCAATTTTGGTGATTCGAGTGCGAAGAGGACTCGTGAGATTGAATGCTTTAAGTGCAAAGGGTGTGGTCATTATAGTAGGGAATACCCTAACACGAGATTACTTCTTCTGAAAGATAATGGTGAGTACACTTCTGACTCTGATAAAACAGATCCAGATATGCTGGAACTTGTGGATGATAGTGATAATGGCGAAGAGTTGGTTGAACCACCAAAAGAAGGGGACTTTGTTGATTTTCAATGCCTTGTAGTTCGCCGAACCCTTAACATTCACATGAAAGATGATGATAGCCAAAGGACCAATATTTTCCATTCTCGGTGTTTTATTAAAGGTAACTTATGTTCACTCATTATTGATAGTGGGAGTTGCCCGAATGTAGTGATTAGCTATTTGGTGAATTCTTTAAAGTTGCCTTGTACCAAACACCCTAAGCCATATCACCTTTAGTGGCTTAATGAATGCTCCGAAGTTAAAGTTACGAAACAGTCCTTGGTCACTTTTAAGCTCGGCAATTATGAGGATGAAGTATGGTGTGATGTGGTCGCAATGCATACGGCACACTTGCTCCTTGGACGGCCTTGGCAATTTGATCGCGATGTTACACACCAAGGTAAACTTAATCGATACTCCCTTGTGTTTAAAAGTAGGAAATTCACTTTTTCTCCTTTAAATCCTACTGATGTATATAAAGATCAATTGAAGATGATGAAATTTTGTGAGGGGGTAAGGGAGAAAAAACAAGTACAAAAGACAGAGAGAAAAGAGGCTAATAGTGGAAAAAGTCAAAATTTAAAAAGCCCAAAGGTGAGTGAATCCACTAGTGGTAAAATAAGCGGAAAAAATCTTTTGGCAACAAAAAAAGATGTGAAGAGAGCCCTACTTAATAAACAGCCTTGTATCCTTGTGAGGTTTAGGCAAAATTATTTATCTTTATCTAACATTAACGAAAATTTGCCTAGTGTGTTTCAATCTCTTTTGCAGGATTATGAGGATGTTTTTAGTGAGGCCCCTAAAGGTTTACCACCTTTACGAGGGATAGAACACCAAATTGACTTAGTACCCAGAGCTTCAATCCCAAATTGACCAGCCTATAGATGCAATCCCGAGGAGACAAAGGATTTGCAAAGGCAAGTTGAGGAATTACTAGACAAAGGGTACATTCAAGTTCAATAACGAGATCAAAGGCCCAATAACGAGATCAAAGGCCGGACAAATGCGTTCCAAACTAAATGGGACCATTAAAGAGTTTGTTAACAAGGCCTTAGATGCATACACGAAAGAACAAGAAAATCAAGATTCACTTTCTTGTTTTCAAGAACATCAAGAAACCGAATCTTGGACCAATTTTGCTGTTTGGAGTGATTTCAAGAATCAAGAAAATCAAGATTTCAAATCTTGGAAATCTTGGTCTAAGAAACCGAATCTTGCAGCCAAAACGCATTGGATCTCCGTTACGAGCATCAACGACCCAATTTCGATAAAAGATGGATCACAAGCCCAAATTCTTAAAGGCGAGGCCCAATAAGCAAACTCCCAGCTGATACGAGTCACAAAGGCCCAACCCAAGCTCAGGAAGGTGATGGGCTCAAATCAAGAAGCCCACCCATACTTAATTGAAAATCAGGCCAAATTGTCAAAGTGGCCCAATTCGTAAAGTTTTATTTTTTTTAATACTTAGTTAAATTTTTATGTAAATATTCAATCCAAGAGGCCCAATTAAAAGCCCTTGGCCAAATTTCCATTTAAATATTAAAGTAATTAGGAGTTTTTTTATTTTTAGTTTTCTAATTAGATTAGGAAAACACTTGAGAGGCCTATATAAAGGCTTGGCCGGCCACCTTGTTATTCACTTCTCAAATATATCAAAAATTTCAGATTTGTCTAAGTACAGAATTCTCTTTGAGTTTTTCTCCAAGAATTCTCTCTTGGGTTTTCTTTAGAAGTTGTTTTAACAATCTTTTGATTGTGGGAGCCATCTTCAGCCTTCTTCTTGCCAATGATATTCTTTGGAGGGGAGATTAGAGCCGTTTGAAGGGAGTTGTGAGATCTTTCGGGATTTCAAGGCTTCTCAGGGCTTATCTTTTAATTTCTTGATGTCAATTCTTTCTTTATTTCTGCTTGTGCCGAATCTTTATCTAATTTATTTGCTGTTCTTATTGTGTTTCCAGCCTTTTTCTATCTTAAAGAATCAGCCAAAAATCCCCAATTTCTAGGGTTCTTGCCGATTCATCCATTCTCGTTTTGGGTGAAATTAGATTGCCGAAATTTGGGGAAAACTATCTTGGTGTTCAATTGGGCAGAATCGCAACCTCCTTTAGGGTTTCAAGAACCCTTATTAACACTTATTTCTATTCTCAATTTGACTATTTGCTGATTTGGGGATTTTATTTCAGATCTGGAAATTCAAAGTTCTAATCTTTTAATTTTTTTTTTCGTTTCAGATCTGATTTTTTAGAGCTTTCATAGCAGTTTCCCGTGACTTGGCAACTCGATCTTGGTCCGCGTGCAACCCTCTATCAAAAAGCCTAGGCCGTGTAGGGGCCAACACACCTATGTGGAGGGGTACACCTGTGTGGAAGAAAGCACACGCCCGTGTGTCTTAGGGACATGGTTGTGCAATCCGACCGTGTAACTCTCTATCTGTTTGTAATAAATAGAGTACAGGACAGACACGACTGTGTGAGGGTCTCACGCACCCGTGTGCCCACTAGACACGGCTGTGTGTTCATAACACATGCCCGTGTGGGATCCCTAAATCCCTAAATTAGCCACAAGACCGTATGGCACCAAATCACTAAATCCCTAATTCCCAAACACAGATTTAACTCTTTGTGTTCAATTAGCCACAAGACCGTATGGCATCAAACTATCTTGGTGTTCAATTCGGCAGAATCGCAACCTCCTTTAGGGTTTCAAGAACCCTTATTAACACTTATTTCTATTCTCAATTTGACTCTTTGCTGATTTGGGGATTTTATTTCAGATCTGGAAATTCAAAGTTCTAATCTTTTAATTTTCTGCTTGTTTGCACTGATTGTTTAGAGCTTTCGTAGGAGTTTCCCGTGACTTGGCAACTCGATCTTGGTCCGCGCACAACCCTCTATCATTTGGTATCAGATTTTGGGCGTTTTTGGCGTTCTTGGTTGATTTTTAAACTGATATCTATTTTTAAACTACAAACAGCAGTTTTACCCAAAAAAATTTTTGAAAAAAATTCATTTGAGTGGGTAAATGTTGTCCAATTGATCTGAAATTTTACATACATATTTTTGGCACTGTTATTGAATATAAAAAATTAATCCCACAAAACAATCAGTCGAAAAAGTCAAAAAAATTAAAAAAGACGAAATCCAATAAAAATTTTAAAAAAAATATTCATCGGGTTGAATTTGGTGCCCAAAATTTCCAGATCAAAAAGTCAATATTTAAGGACATTCCAGATTTAATTTCGTGATTTTTGGAGATCAGGAACACCTTGAACGAAGTTGTCAAGTTACTCCGTAGTTTTTTGGGTTTTCTGTTTTCAACAATTTTTATTGATTCTTAGCTGTAGGTTTTCATTTGTTTGCCTTTATTTTTCCTTTACACTATCTAACACCTTCTTGTTTCTTGTGTTAGTATGATTTTTAAAGTGTGCACAATTCTTTCTCGGTACAACACAAATCAGTTGGTGTCTCGTCCGGTTTTGTCATCCTAGTGCAAATTAGGATTATTTGGTAGTTCGGTTCATACACTCTCTAATTAGTTGATATAAACTCTACTAAAGAACTCACAAGCCAGAATTCTACCTCATTGAGAATTTGATTTTCTTTTTGAGTGATTAACGGTGAGGTTTGCTAACTTTTATTTTTGAGTGTTGAGTGTTTATTTTTTTGCAGATTTTGGAAAATGTCCAAAGGTGATAATAATGATGACACATTTAAAAAATTCCAACAACAGTTGGAAGAACAGGCTGCTACACTTCGAGCTTTGACTGCTACCATCAATGAGGTGCGATTGAATCAAGAGTCTCAATATCGCGACCCAATTAAAGAAGATATGGATAACCAGCCTCCTGCTCATAGGCGCGGTCCTCGATGTGTCACTAGGACTGATTTTGATTTTCATGATCGTGGACAACCTTCATTGGCAAAACCAAAGTTCAAAATTCCTCAATTTCGTGGTAAGAATGATCCTGAAGCTTATTGTGAATGAGAATCTAAGATTGAACTTATGTTTCGATATTATAAATGTCTGGATGATGAAAAGGTAGCATTAGCAACGCTGGAATTTTCAGATTATGCATTCAGTTGGTGGACTCAACTTGGGGTAAATCGTCATCGGAATTATGAAGGTGAGATTTCGACTTGGGATGAGCTGAAACAGATTATGCGTAAAAGGTTTATTCCACCTCACTACTATAGAGAGATCAAAACAAAGCTGAGAAGACTTAATTCAAGGTAGTAGGACGGTGGATGAATATTTTAAGGAGATGGAGATGCTCATTCAGAGAGCTAATGTGGAGGAGGATGAGGAAACAATTATGGTTCGATTTATTGATGGTTTGAACAGGCCGATAGCTAATACATTGCGGCTCCAAACTTACATTGATTTGGAAGAAGCAGTTCATAAAGCCATTGAGATCGAGCAACAACTAAAGGAACAAAGGTTTGGTTCCTTTTCTACTTCACAATATTACCGAGGTAACAATTCCAATTCTGATTTTAAGAGTTCAAAATCACCTTTTGTTACTAATAAGTCTTCTTTGGGTAATGGAAGTAAGCAATCAGATTGGAAAAAAGGGGCTCCTGTTAAAACGCAAACACCTTCTAAGCAGCCCAATTTAGGTGATTCGAGTGTAAAGAGGACTCGTGAGATTGAATGCTTTAAGTGCAAAGGGCGTGGTCATTATAGTAGGGAATGCCCTAACACGAGATTACTTCTTCTGAAAGATAATGGTGAGTACACTTCCGACTCTGATAAAACAGATCCAGATATGCTAGAACTTGTGGATGATAGTGATAATGGCGAAGAGTTGGTTGAACCACCAAAAGAAGGGGACTTTGCTGATTTTCAATCCCTTGTAGTTCGCCGAACCCTTAACATTCAGATGAAAGATGATGATAGCCAAAGGACCAATATTTTCTATTCTCGGTGTTTTATTAAAGGTAACTTATGTTCACTCATTATTGATAGTGGGAGTTGCTCAAATGTAGTGATTAGCTATTTGGTGGATTCTTTAAAGTTGCCTTGTACCAAACACCCTAAGCCATATCACCTTTAGTGGCTTAATGAATGCTCCGAAGTTAAAGTTACGAAACAGTCCTTGGTCACTTTTAAGCTCGGCAATTATGAGGATGAAGTATGGTGTGATGTGGTCGCAATGCATGCGGCACACTTGCTCCTTGGACGGCCTTGGCAATTTGATCGCGATGTTACACACCAAGGTAAACTTAATCGATACTCCATTGTGTTTAAAGGTAGGAAATTCACTTTTGCTCCTTTAAATCCTATTGATGTATATAAAGATCAATTGAAGATGATGAAATTTTGTGAGGGGGTAAGGGAGAAAAAGCAAGTACAAAAGACAGAGAGAAAAGAGGCTAATAGTGGAAAAAGTCAAAATTTAAAAAGCCCAAAGGTGAGTGAATCCACTAGTGGTAAAATAAGCGGAAAAAATCTTTTGGCAACAAAAAAAGATGTGAAGAGAGCCCTACTTAATAAACAGCCTTGTATCCTTGTGAGATTTAGGCAAAATTATTTATCTTTATCTAACATTAACAAAAAATTACCTAGTGTGTTTAAATCTCTTTTGCAGGATTATGAGGTTGTTTTTAGTGAGGCCCCTAAAGGTTTACCACCTTTACGAGGGATAGAACACCAAATTGACTTAGTACCCGGAGCTTCAATCCCAAATTGACCAGCCTATAGATGCAATCCCGAGGAGACAAAGGATTTGCAAAGGCAAGTTGAGGAATTACTAGACAAAGGGTACATTCAAGTTCAAGAATGTGATGGGCTCAAATTACCACAAGGCCCAATAACGAGATCAAAGGCCGGACAAATGCGTTCCAAACTAAATGGGACCATTCAAGAGTTTGTTAGCAAGGCCTTAGATGCATACACGAAAGAACAAGAAAATCAAGATTCACTTTCTTGTTTTCAAGAAAATCAAGAAACCGAATCTTGGTCCAATTTTGCTGTTTGGAGTGATTTCAAGAATCAAAAATATCAAGATTTCAAATCTTGGAAATCTTGGTCTAAGAAACCGAATCTTGCAGCCAAAACGCATTGGATCTCTGTTACGAGTATCAACGACCCAATTTTGATAAAAGATGGATCACAAGCCCAAATTCTTAAAGGCGAGGCCCAATAAGCAAATTCCCAGCTGATACGAGTCACAAAGGCCCAACCCAAGCTCAGGAAGGTGATGGGCTCAAATCAAGAAGCCCACCCATACTTAATTGAAAATCAGGCCAAATTGTCAAAGTAGCCCAATTCGTAAAGTTTTATTTTTTTTAATACTTAGTTAAATTTTTATGTAAATATTCAGTCCAAGAGGCCCAATTAAAAGCCCTTGGCCAAATTTCCATTTAAATATTAAAGTAATTAGGAGTTTTTTTATTTTTAGTTTTCTAATTAGATTAGGAAAACACTTGAGAGGCCTATATAAAGGCTTGGCTGGCCACCTTGTTATTCACTTCTCAAATATATCAAAAATTTCAGATTTGTCTAAGTGCAGAATTCTCTTTGAGTTTTTCTCCAAGAATTCTCTCTTGGGTTTTCTTTAGAAGTTGTTTTAACAATCTTTTGATTGTGGGAGCCATCTTCAGCCCTCTTCTTGCCAATGATATTCTTTGGAGGGGAGATTAGAGTCGTTTGAAGGGAGTTGTGAGATCTTTCGGGATTTCAAGGCTTCTCAGGACTTATCTTTTAATTTCTTGTTGTCAATTCTTTCTTTATTTCTGCTTGTGTCGAATCTTTATCTAATTTATTTGCTGTTCTTATTGTGTTTCCAGCCTTTTTCTATCTTAAAGAATCAGCCAAAAATCCCCAATTTCTAGAGTTCTTGCCGATTCATCCATACTCTTTTTGGGTGAAATTAGATTGCCGAAATTTGGGGAAAACTATCTTGGTGTTCAATTGGGCAGAATCGCAACCTCCTTTAGGGTTTCAAGAACCCTTATTAACCCTTATTTCTATTCTCAATTTGACTCTTTGCTGATTTGGGGATTTTATTTCAGATCTAGAAATTCAAAGTTCTAATCTTTTAATTTTCTGTTTCGTTTCAGATCTGATTGTTTAGAGCTTTCATAGCAGTTTCCTGTGACTTGGCAACTCGATCTTGGTCCGCGTGCAACCCTCTATCAAAAAGCCTAGGCCGTGTAGGGGCCAACACACCTATGTGGAGGGGTACACCTGTGTGGAAGAAAGCACACGCCCGTGTGTCTTAGGGACATGGTTGTGCAATCTGGCCGTGTAACTCTCTGTCTGTTTGTAATAAATAGAGTACAGGCGGAACCACTGCAGTGAGGGTCTCACACACCCGTGTGCCCACCAGACACGGCTGTGTGTTCATAACACATGCCCGTGTGGGATCCCTAAATCCCTAAATTAGCCACAAGACCGTATGGCACCAAATCACTAAATCCCTAATTCCTAAACACAGACACCCATGTGCCCAGACACGACCGTGTGAAAAATTGACTAATTTCTCCAAATCAGTTACATGGCCTTGTGGCACCCAAATTTAGCCCGAAACCCTAAATCCCAACTACACACGGCCGTGTGAATTGCCAGTGTGGCCACCTGTGTGGTCACGAAACCACACCGAAATTGATCGAATGTCTATGTTTTGCGACATCAGAACAAGCCCCAGTAGTTAACCACCCTTTAAGCAACAGAATCTTACAGAAATCCTTTAGATTCAACAACAATTTCTTGTAAAAAAAATAAGCAGTTCAACTTCTACCAAATTATCGTTATCTACATAGATGTATCTTTCACCATCATTTGGCTTTCGGTAGTTCTGACAACCTTACATAGACACACTGATTTGAGTTGTTGCACCAAAATCTATCCACCAAGTTTGTCTAGGTACCGAAGTCAAATTAACCTCGGAAAAGAAAACAAAATTAAGTAGTGCACCTTTTACACCACAAGATAAACAACCATCCTTAGTTGATTCCTTTTGTTGTTTCTTTTATGGTGTCGTATCCGCATATTTCATATTTTTCTTTGTATACCACTGGAAACACGAAAATTTATGTGTTTTTACATGCCCTTTTTAACTTAAAAATCATGCTATTTTGGTTAAATTCTTGTTGAAAGATAATTAAATATTATAAAATAATTAAATTATGTTAAAAATATGAACATGAAGAATTTTAAATAATTTTATAGTTAATTTTGATTAATTTTGACTATTTTCGACAGATTCGCACAAAGGGCAAAAATTGGCTCGACAGACAATACTCGAAGAATAAAACCGAGAAGCAATTTGAAGCATCAAGGAAAATTTATTTCCAGCCTAAGATGGTCTAAAAATGTGTGTTAAATCATAATATAATTAATTTTAATTTATTCCCAATTTAATTTGATCTAAATAAATTATTATTAATTAATTATGGAAAAAAAGGGTCCAGTTGAACCGCATTGGTTGAACCGAATCTAGTGAACCGAACCAGCCACCAATTGGGCTGCCCAGAACAGTTCATATGCTGACCCAAATCAGTATTTTAGCTTACTAAATAAGCTTGCAAAGAAGCCGTTGAGGAACTTTCAACCTTGCATTCAACACGTCCAAAAAATGTGGCTTTATGGATTTGCCCCAGGCTATTTTTCTCCTGTCAGATTGAAGCCTGGTTGGCCCGATAATGAAGATATGGCAACTTAGGCTATTTTTAGTAAGTAAGGGAATCATATGTTGTAGATTTAATTTAATATGATGTAATCTTGTAAATCCCTAAAATCAAGGGATAGGCTAATATCGTCTGTCGATGTAATTTGATCTTGACCGTTGGTTTTCGAGAGCTCAACTATAAATAGAGAGCCTCCCCCTCATTTGTATATCATCCATTGTATGTTGAATTCTTAAGAGTAATAGAATTCTTTGGGCATTTACTCAAACACTTTGTGTGCATTATTTCTTTGGTTTTCTATTTTTCATCTGTACCTTCTTTGGGCACAATCGCTTCCGCTATAAAAATTGGTGACTTAGAGGAATTCTAAAGGAATCCGCACTTTTGGGAGTAAAGGCTGACTTAGGCGAGTTTGGAACGAATGGATCACCAAAGGTAGCACGGATCGCGAGATGAAAGATCTAGGCCCGTGACACTAGAGGAAACATTTGGTTATTTGCATACCTAGCCACAATAGTTAGTAACTCCCCTTTAGCTATTCATTTTAAATAGCACCCATCCAATCCAAAGATAGGCCTACATCCATCTAAGAAGCCTCTCCTCAAAGCATCAAAACGAGTATAAAACCTTTGGAATAATGGTGGAAATCCAGGAGCAAGCCTTTCTATCTTAATTCCAATTGTACTCCCTCTATTAGATTTTCTCAACTCTTCTACAAAATCATATAAAGCCACATACTCTTCAATCACATCTATCTCCATCTCTTTTAGTACTTTTAGCTTAGTTTTTCTAGCCTTACTGATGTTTATATTAATACCAAGCTCCTAAATTGTTGTCATGGCTTCAAACAAGTCATCATCATTATCAGATAGGCAAGTTACATTAGTAATGAAATTCTCTTCTTCATCAAAATTTTCCTCAATCTCTCCTAATGGGACACTAATGAAATTCTCAAATCCCTCACTCATTTGATTGCAAATCAATAAAATAAATATTTAGAAAGTATAAACACAAAGGAACCACTTACAAAAGTAGTTAAATTTTACAACACTTTCTAACTATTCAAACTACTCATAATGCAACATAATTCACAATGAAAATAAATCAAAGAAGTACAACAAAGTATTCAGAATATAATGTGTGTGGTTGAATGAGTGTTTATTTCCATATTTCTTATTATTTTAGCTGAGTGAATTTTTTGTTGTGTTATATTTTGGTTTATGCCATTATGTGCCCTTATTGCTATGTGTTTGTTGTTATACTAGTCTTTTCTTTACTTAATAAAATTTTTCCTGTCGAAAAGAAATTTTGGCAATGTCTTTTTTTGTGTTTCTCATATTTTACAATCAAAACAAAAGTTTTCAACTCTGTGAATACTACAATGATAGCCATTTTGACCCTTAAAGAAGCTCTCCACAGCAACAATTTGTGAGTTACATGGAGTAAAAGCAAACTCGTTCATAAACTTTTCATTGCTACCACTCGTAAGTTTCATTGGAAATATTACCTAACTATTTCTAACATCCAGATATTTTTGTAGTTGATGCAGTCAATCAGATCAAGGATCACATCTCACCCAAAACAAAACACTCTCAAGGGTCTTCTTGCTAATGTTGCCACACAATCTGAAGACTTATAAGAATATTCTCTACAATAGAGCCTTTTGACTTTAAAATCCAAGGCTTTCTAGTTTAGACTTTTTTTTTTTTTGCTAAGTTCTAATTTATACCTTATTGATTCGCTTATGTTTTATTTGCTTTACTATGTGTGACTTGGTATCTAAAAATAATGCGTTTCATGCTTTTTAAAAATTTTTCATAAGAAGAACTACTCCCACAAGATACACATAAAACAACATACAAAATTATATATGCATATCTCAATGAAAGAATTGATAAAAAAATTGAAATCCTAATTGGATTAATGAAAAAAATTCAGGTTGTTTTAGTATTGAAAGAACAATAACATACATTTTCTTGTGATGTTTTCCAATCACTTCTATTTCTCAATATAAAAATAATAATCATTTTTGTCTTTTTTTTATCTAAAAATACCCCGTCTCTTTTTAGATGACCAACTATAAATCTATATTTATATTTCTAACTAGAATTGGAGATAACTAGAATTGATCTCCAAAACGTGTTGAAAATCTTTTTTCCAAGCTAACATCTTTTGTGTGCTATTTTACTTACATGGAAATACTTTAAATTTATTTATTTTATAGTAAAATGTCATGTCATTATTTTCTACAAGGTTTAACAGAAAATGGTGCCACGTGAGATAACAATGTTAGTGATTTTGAAAATTTGAATTAAAAATAAATTTTGTGTATATAATTATACATTGGACCAAAAGTAATGTATAATTTTAATATTTATCGCTTTTCTTATTCCTTTTAAATATCTTGCTTTAAATTAGCTAAAAGCTAAATTTTCACACTTTTTTATAAAATTATAAATATAAGAGATTTTAATCATTAAATAAATATTTATTAATATAAAAGTTTGAATTAAATCAAACAAACCAACATATATATAAATGAACAAATCCAAAACAAAATTAGATCAAATTAAACTAAGAGTTCAAAGTTTCAAAACCTTTCCCCTATCACTAAGCCAAGAACTTATTGGCGCAGGTGCTGTTTTCAGCTCTTTTTTAACGGTGTCAAATTGCAAATCGATTATGTTTCACCAATTATATATATATTCACATAGGCCATTATAAAACAATATATTGTTTGAGTTTTGAGGTTTTTATTTTACTTTTCTTTAATTTCTTCCTGTTAGTTAATAAAATAAATTTGAAACTGTTAGAGTTGTATGACCGAATTTCGTTTGATCTGGCCTGAAAAGTTTGAGATGTAACTCACTTGTTAAAAAAATAAAATAGAAAGGCAAAACAGAGGATATGTGGGAGCGAAGTTGAATCCATATAGGATTATACTTCTTCTATTAGACATTGGTTATAAAAGAGTTGTTTAACCCTTAAAATGTGTGTAGTTGAAAACCTCTTGGGTGGTTGTTTTTCAATATTAGTGAAAATTTCCTCCTCTGCTCATGCTTTTTTCCAATAAGGGTTTTGCACGTAAAATCTACTCGTTTTTATTTTTCGTTCTTATTATTTTGAGATCTTTTCTACTGCCATTATCGACGTATAGTATAACAGAAACTTAACACAAATAGCTTATATAATCACTATTTAAAAAAAATAGAATTAAACAAAGTTGGAGTTATAACTCCAATTATTCCAAATTTTGCTCGATAATACCGAGATTGCATATATAATAAGAAAGTTATATGTTATTATTTATTATCATTGTAAGTTAACTCAAATTAAGAGCGATCTAATTTGATTGAAGCTTATTAGGCTAATTATTAAAGAAAGTATTGTTTAAATATGTGTAGATACTCTAGTAATTAATTTCTAAATTATAATGGGTTCATTCGAAATTAGGTTTAATGTGCAAAAATTATATATTAGGGTTATGGTCCCCAAATTAAACATTAGTAACCTTTTTGACATCCCTCTTTTGAAAAGAGAGACACTTCTCTAAAATACTTGTGTGTTAATTTGGAAGATCAAAACCAAAACATTTCAAGATCTTAAGATATCAATAGATTCAGGTGTGCTTCTGCATTTAGTTCTATTCTTGATTTATTATTGATGACCTAACATGATAGATTCTGGTAAATTAAGTTTTATGGCTATAACAAGTGGCATCCGAACCTCGTCATATCGAATCATTAACAATGAATTAATTTTTTTATTATTTTAAATTAATTTGTTCTTAAAATTTTATGAATTTAATATATGGATTCAACGTTTTTGATTATACATATTAAATCTTTTAAATTTATGTTAAAGATTTTAGGGTTTGAAATATAAATTATGTAGGTATTGATTTTATATGTCGAAGGTTTATATATTTTATTTCATTCATAATTACTATTGGCTAACTCATGTGATATCTACTCCGAAATTTGATTTTGTCCTTTTGCGAAATCTTGTTGGATTTTGATTTGGTTTTGTATTTCATAAATCAGGTATGAATGAATTTGAATATCAAATTTGGTTTTTGTTTGCAAAACTGATGATAATGTATAATATAGAATATATAATATATAATATATAATATATATGCTTCAGTTATATTAACAATTGAATTCCGTATAATATGAATGTGTCGAATGATTAGTGCTATAATGTTATTTTATGAGTTTTGGTGGATTGTTATATTTGATTCTAATATTTAATATCTATTAAATCAATTAAAAAGAATAATGTTTTTGGATTTTTATTGCGTTATTTAGATAATCTTATTTTAGGTTATTTTGGAAACTGTAGTACGATAATTTTTTTTAATTTTGACATTTCATTGTTATGAAAAATATTAAATTTGAATATTGATTTGTTTATATATTTTTAAAATAACTTAGTTGAAACAATAAGTTGCAAAGTAACATCTATTGTTGAAATTATTTTGTTTTAAAATATAAAAAGTTGTGTACATATAACTTAAGCCATGTTAATATTGATCGACTCAAAGAAAGGTTAATATTGAACAAATATACATGTACAGTTGTGGTAAAAAACACATGATGATTATCTGGTTTTATATGTGAGTAATAAATCGACTTAAATAAAGATTTATTGTTTGACATGTTTTATTGTCGTGTTTGAGTACTACAACAAGATACCACTTACAAATTAATAGTTTGTCCAAAGATAAAATATTAAAGAAGTGTTCGATATATTGAGATGGTGTTTACCTTTATTTGAATTTATTATTTTGGATTATATTTGAAGTCTTATGTGACCTTGTTTTGTTTTATTCAACTACTATTATACCCGCCAACATCATAACATGCATTGAAGCATTCAAGGGCATTCTATTCGATAAAATTACTATGGCTAAAGAATTCATGGTCAACATTTAAAAGAGATTTGTCAATAACAAAAAAGGCTAAATTTGGTATGTTCTTAACAAATCTAAATTCAATGTGGTTGGAACGACGAAAATGTGCAAGTGTACACAATCGCAACAAGTAATAAAGTGACAAGTAAATGTCGAGTTATCGTACCCACAGGGGCTGTAAAAAAGAATATTTATGAAATTAATGTTAAAACACTTTGGTGATGGAAAATATTTTGGTTTAAAGATGATTAAAAACTAAGGGTTAAAAGCTAAGTAAAAAAGAAATTTAAAAATAAAAAGGTCCTAATGCACGATTTCAAATAAGGTTTAATCAAGATGATATAGTTGTGTTGGATTAATTGCATTCCTTTAACTTAGAATTATTAACTTATGTTTATACTGCTACGAACAAATTCACGGCGACTCAGTAATTTGCTAACTACTGCTCGTACATACTTATTAAATTAATCAATCTCTTGAACATTTTTCAATGTCAAACCAAGAGATTAATCAATCTTCACAAGCATATAAAAGATCAAGTGAGGTAATAGAGTATTTCTACCTTGAAACAGTTTAATCACAATAATCTTGCAAGTTATGCAAGGCATATGTATTGCCAAATACAATGCTAAATTAACTTCAGCTACCTTAGAAGAATAAACATGCACTGATTAAGTATTGTGTCGACTAATTACAATTTAAATGCGATTTAATAATTAATTCATTAGTTATCTAACAATTAATATTGCAAGAATAACTTAGGCATGATTTTACTTAATCAAGCATCTTGCCGAGGCCTATAACAGCACAAACACAATTTTAATATTTCAAGCATGCAAAATATAATCAACCCAACGCTGATTAAATTCAAGCTAGATTGATTAAAATAATCATTTCAATAGTATAAATATTCATAAAAATATTTGTGAAAACAACAACGAAATTTAAAGAGATAGGGAATAAGAAGCAAATTCGGTGTTTCTCTGTGGCTTGACTAATTTCTCCATTCTTCGTTCTCCATTGTCCTCGGATATCAAGGTGGCTTATGAACACTTAAATTTCTGCTCAACAATGGCTGATGAGGACCTCTTTCCTAAGAGAAGAAATCAACACTTGAACAAAAGGGAAAATGGGAAGGAAAAGTTGAGAGAAAGTGAGAGAGCAGAAGAGAGAATGAGAGTGTGAGGGATGTGTTGAATGATTAGCAAGGGGTGGCTTTTATAGCTGAATTTGGCTGCTAAAAATAGCAAATTCCATCAGCCAAAGAGACCCCCCTTGGCTGGCCACACACATGGCAAAGTTGAAAGATTCAACTTTGCATCTTGTGCCATGGTCACGGGCTTTGTACTTTGGATCGTGACATTCTCCCCCACCAATTCTCAAAACACCCTCGTTGCGACTTCTGAATGACATTGATTTGATTCACCTTGGAAATTTCTCGTTTCCTTAGCTTTTTCCTGACTTGTCTTGCGATCAGGTTTTCCCTTCCTTCGGTACCTTTGCCTCGGGTTCCATTGCCTCTTAACTTGAACCGTTGCACTCGTTGGCACATCCCATTGGCAAGAATTTTTCGCTTTAACTTGCCCCAATTTTGACTTGTTCCTATTGGAATCCCCTAGATTCTCACATCTTGGCTTCGTACCTCCCACAGTCCCTCGATCTCCTTGCTTAAAAACTCTGAAAGGGCCCCTACGACCTTTTCAAGCCAACAAGTAAGAATTCAAAACACTATCAGAGTGTTTGCAATGTACCTTACTCGCAACATTTACTCATTTCGACTATTTTGGCATTTCTTCTTGCCCCTCGAAGTCCGGTACACAATCCACCTTCCCTAAAGGTGACAGCTCCATAGCCAACTCTACAGGTCTCATATCAGTCTCATGCTCCACTAACTTTTTCGAAGGGGCTTTCGTAGTATTCTGTTCTATCGAGTTAATGTTTATCCCATACGAAATATCTTTGACTAGTTGGATTGACGACAACACCTTGGTCCCAACCTTCATATCCTGATGCACTGGCACAACAATCTTTGATAATGGAACAGTGACAATATGAATTTGATCGACCCATAGAAACAGAAATGTTTGAATCTTTTCAAGAAATTTTAAGCCAAGTACATAATCATAATCATCTAATTGGATTACCTCAAAGTCTTCATTGCCCTTTCATTCACCGATTTGTAGCTCCACATTACGAACTACTCCCATAGTTGGGGCCTCCTCGAAATTTACTATCTTGATCTTCTTATTCGATCTCTTAATCGACAGACCAAGCTTTTTCGTACCCTTTTCTGATATGAACAAGTCTAATGCTCCCATATCAATAAGAGCACTCCACTTCTGACCCGCAATGTTGATGTCCACAAACATAAACCCTTCTTCACCATTCATTTTCTTAGGAATGAGCACCATCAAATTGACCCTCGATGTCTTTCCCTTAATAAACTTCTCCTCTTCCTTCGGCTCATCTTTCTTTTTTCTCGTCGAAATTATCGATTTCTTCGGACATTTTCGTGCCATGTGTGATTCTGGACAAAGGAAGCATTTTATCATCTTCCCCTTGTCCCTTGGGTTGTTGGATCCCCACTTCGCATCTCGTCATTTCCTATTGCCACTTGTGCTATCGGTACTATTGCCATCATCGCTATGTCCCTCTTCATCTTCCTCATGGTTTCTCTCACCATTGCCCTTTCCATTGGGCTTAGACGACTCAAACTTGTCTTTTGTTGGACCAAGCTCAACAAAGGACTCTGCTTCAGCCATGGCTACGGTAAGTTCGGTGATTCTTTGCCTACGTAACTCATGCTTTACCCACGGCTTTAACCTATCATCGAACCAATAGAACGCTTCTTTCTCGCTCAAGTTGGAGATTTGAAACATCAACTCCCTAAATGCCCGAACATACTCCCAAATAGTGCCTTGTTGCGTGAGATGATGCAACTTAGCCTAAGCCTCCTTCTCGGCATACTGTGGGTAAAACTACTTCTTCAACTCTCTTTGGAACTCCCCCAAGTCCTAATTGCGTTCCCACCATGTTTCCCATCCGTGGACCTACGATGCTACCACAAGAGAGCCACATCAGTAGAATAGATTGAAGCAGTGTTTACCTTAATGATATCATCCTCAATGCCCATCACTCAGAAGTATTGCTCCATTTCCCACAAGAATTTTTCCACATCCCTTGCAGACCTTGCACCCTTAAACTTCTCTGGTTTGGGAATATCCATTGCTTGTTGCTTCGGCCTTGAAGACAACACCCTATTACTCAAAGAAGCTTTGTAAATCGTGAGCTCCCCCTTGAGCTCTTCAATTTCCTTCTGCATGGCTAACACCATATCCTTGAGATTCTCATCCCTCTTTGCCAGCTTTTCCATAGTGGAATTGACTAATTCATTCATCTATTCCGCATTGGCACCGAGAGAATTCAACATAAAATCTCTGAGTTGCTCTTCCATTGAGTCAAACCCATCTGTGCGTCCCTTAACCAACTCAAGCATTTCCTTCATGTTTCCTATGGACTCCTCGAGATTAACCACTTGATTTTCCAAAGCTATCAGCATGTCCCTCGAGCGACATGCTTTCTGGCCCTCCTACGGGTCTGCATTGGCTCATTCTGATCAACAACTTCTTTCGACATCCTAATGATGCCTTCGAACCAATAGCTCTGACACCACTTGTCACGAGGCTAGATCTTTCGTCTCACAATCCGTGTGGCCTTAGCTGATCCGTTCGCTCCAAACTCTCCTAAGTTAACCTTTACTCCTAAAAGTGAGGATTCCTTTAGAATTTCTCTAAGGCACCAATTTGTATAGCGAAAGTGATTGTTCCAAAAGAAGCTATAGATGAACAATAGAAAGCCAAAGAAAGAATGCACACAAATGCACACAAAGTGTTTGAGTAAATGCTCAAAGAATTCTATTACTCTTAAAAATTCAACATACAATAGATGAGATACAAATGAGGGGGAGGCTCTCTATTTATAGTTGAGCTCCCCTAAAATCGACGGTCAAGATCAAATTACATCGACAGATGAGATTAGTCTATCCCTTGATTTTAGGGATTTACAAGATTACATCATATATTAAATCTACAAGATATGATTCCTTTACTTACTAAAAATAGCCTAAATTGACATATCTTCATTATCAGGCCAACCAAGCTTCAATATGATAGACTTCTCCAACAGTTCTTTGAATCGGGCCAATCCTCATGGGCTGAATGTTCGCTATCTAATCGATAGAGCTCCATGGAGCACATCTTATGCCATAGTCACGGGCTTTGCACTTTGGCCCGTGGCACTAGCATGGTGTGTTGTGGAGGTTGAGTCTTCAACATCATGGACTTCGTTTCTTAAGATTTTGAAAAGAGACATTGGCACTTCTGATGGATATGGGTGGACATTCATATTAGATTAACAAAAGATAATATTACATTTAATTAATTTGTTTATTTGCATAGTTTATAGTATATCATATTTTTATATTTTTAATTTAATTTTGTAAGAGCTAAAAACTGCTATTAAACAATTATTCCCACATGCAGAGCATAGGTTTTGTGCTAGGCATATATGGGCAAATTGGGTTGAAAATCTCCGAATGCGTTCAGAGGAAAAGGTTTGCAAAAGGCTTTTCTGGCATGTGTGAAAACCACTAATGTACCATGTTTTGAACAAATATGTATTGCTCTTGAAAAATAAAAAGAGATGGCAGTTGCAACTATTTTAGATGCAAATGAGACATGGTTTTGCAAAACATATTTCAACTGTAGCGCTAAGTGTGATTCAGCAGATAACAACTTAACCGAGCCATTCAATGCTAGCATCGTACAAGCTAGGTCAAAGCCAATAATAAGTATGCTAAATGGTATTAGGTTGGCTGTCATGGAATAGATTGTTAGTAAAAGGAAAGCAACACATGGATGGAAAGGGTTGTCTGGTACTCTAATTAGAGCTAAGCTTGATAAGAGCATAAAAGAATCTACTAAGTGGAATGTACATTTCAATGGAGATTATGGATATGAGATCATGTGTGGTAGGATCACATATATTATGGACTTAGAAAGGATGACTTGTTCATGTAGATTATAAGACTTGTCAGACATCCTATGTGCACATGTAGTGTGTGCCATTTACAACCAAGAAGAGGATCCAGAGAAATATTTGACAAAATGTTATACCAAGGAAATGTACATTATGACATATGAGTATGCTTTACAACCAATAAATGGACCTAACTTGTGAGAGAAGACTAGAAATGAAAAAATATCACCACCAAAGTTCAATGTCATGCCAGGAAGGCCCAAAATAAAGAGGGCGAAGATGGTGCAAGATGAATCTAATAAGACAAAGAAAAAAAAGAGGCTAACCAAAATTGGTAGAACGAAGACTTGTAGCATATATAAACAACTAGGACATAACCAGAGGGGTTGTCCACAAAGATCTACTATCAACCAAGTAATAATTTATTTTCGGTGAAATTAATTTACAAAATTGTGAATGAATGCATTTTAACTTTGTCAAATTTTGTGTAATTCTACTAGTCACAATCAATGAATGATCGTAACCAATAGTATTTGCACCCATATTCAAGACCAATTGATAATGAAGACTCAACAACAAAGAAAAACCAATAAAGGCAGAACTTGTTTTCAAATAAATAGTTCATTAAGAAGTAACATTTTAAGTGCAGTTTATTACTTTTTTTTAATTACTTAAGTACATGAATTTTTAATTTCTTTTTTAATTGTATGGGAAAACTGATTTTTGTTATTGTTGTTTAAGAATTTTTAATTTTTAATATCGATTATTGACTATATGTATGCATATAGTTAAAACTTAAAGTTAAATAGTTAGAAGGCTACTCAAAATCTCAAAAAAGAGGTTGAACCCCACTTTAACAAATAAACTATATTGCTGCTAGCAAACTAAACAAATGCAAATCACAATTCAATTTAATAAAACTAGGGATAATGTACAAATTTACTAATCTACTTATGTGAGAGGTTCAAATTTATCACTAATCATTCAATTAGGCAGTTTTACTATAAAATTCGATTAATTTTCCATTTTAAACAAAAATTTCAAAGATTACAAAATTTAATTGATCAGATACCTTAAGAGAAAGAACTATCAGGAGAAGTACATGTGACAAACTGCGGTATCAACTTGGTCTATCAACTTTTCCTTAAAATCCAACACTAACCCTCTTATTCTAGCAGTATTTTCTATAAGCGTTGTTGTCTTCATTAGGCTTAGTTTTTCATTGTGATTTTAACTTGCAAATACATCGAAAACCTTCCTTTAAGGCTACAATTTCATGGTCTATCAATTATATACCTATCTTGCAGAGTCATGAGTTTTAATCCATATAATACACACACACACACACACACACACACACACACACATATATATATATATAGCATGATAAAGGACAAGCACTAGAGCTAGAATTATAATATGATCAACTTAATTAATGAAATCCAAAAACTTTCCTTTTAAAGAACCAAATCCTAGCTTCTCAATTCAACCAAAAAAATACATGAAAATGATTTGTCATTAGAATTTTAGTTTATTCTATATATAGTGATTTCATTTTCAGACTCTTAATAACAGTATAGAAAGAAAAACAGCCATCATTTCTAAAATTAAAGAAAAAAGTTCTTTGACCTTTTTAATCCAATGTTGAAATGACTATAATCTCTTTTCATTTCATCATATTAAAACATGCAATAATAGGTTGAATCGTGAAAAACACATGAACCTATTTAAATTATATTTTGAAATTTGAATATATATGTACCACCCCAAACCCGGCCTAGACGTTATTGCCGAATACAAGAGCGTTACATGGAAGGGTTACAAAAGTAATGTTATTTTGATATAGCTCTGTTTCATCATTTGATAAATCATCCAATTTTTATAACTGTTACTGAAAGCGTTATTTAATTATTTCATTTGTCAAAACATAATCTACAGCAAAAGTTTTTAGAAAACGTTGTATTTTAGAAATCTAGTTCGTCTGTTTGGAAAATCCTTTATTTTTGTAAAACTGTGATATTAGTCAAATGTGACCATAAAAGTTAAAACGTCTCCAAAACTAGAATAAAAGGCAAACAGTCCAGAGAGTCCAATTATTGCAATACTCCCAGAAATAATCCTTAAATTAAAATAAAAACAATAAGCATAAACAGTTTACGAACTCCTGGTCACTGTGAGGCTCCGTCACACCGATCCGCCTAAGTCTGTGGATTACCTTAACGAAACAAACAAACAGATGTGAGTTTTTGTAAACTCAGTGTGTAACCCAATTAAAATAGACATGCAATACATACAGAAATCTCATATATAGACAGATACAGATTCAGGCTTATGACCATTTCAGATACAGATAACAGAGTCAGATAAGCAGTACAGATATGCAGAATCCTACCCCCATCCTCTACACACCATCTCTGACCATCCCATCACACCATGTGGGGTTAAAAACACCCACCCATCTCTACACACCATAGAATGTCGTAGCAACACATTACAGATAATATGCAGTCAAGCTGCCAGAATATAGGTGAAGTATCGCCGTATAGATCACTTCCTTCACATATAGAAAGCCCACCCCAGTCACAAATATAGAATACAAATTCAAAAATATCAGATACAGTAATATCATGCATAACATTCTCATATAAAGATAGTATATATTTACTCAAATAGAACATATGCACATATCGGTATCCTACACAAGACAGACTATCAGAATATCAGATCACATAATTTAGGGTTTGGTTAGACCTTACCGACCCTACTGTAGGCCTACAGTCGATTGGAACGAACCGTACGACCCTAGAGAAAATTTTAGAATTATGGGCCTACATGCCCGTGTGGCTTGCCTGTGTTGGCCCACACGGTCATGTGGCCTTACCCATCTGGCCCACACGGCCTGGCCCAAAACCCACACGCCCGTGTGGCATGCCCATGTGGGCCCACATGCCCTACTTGGCCTAGCCCATGTGGCTCACATGGCCACAGCCACACCACTACACGGTCGTGTCTTGCACACGGCCATGCCCTCGTCGAACACACGACTATGTCTCGCATATGACCAACCACATGGCCAAGCACACTGTAACACCCCAAATTCGGTCTAAACGTTATGACCGAATTTGGCGATGTCAGATTGTAACACCCCTTACCCGTATTCGACGCCGGAATAGGGTACGAGGCATTACTAGAACACATACACTTATAAACATGTTAAACCGAGTTATAAAATTTCATTCAAATTTAAACTCTTCAAATTTTTAACATGCTTTTATAAATCTTCAAGTTATAACTTCAAATTACTATATTTGTAACAAATAGGGCTTCTGAAACCCAATACATACTCATGCAATTCAATACTTCATTTCCATTTCATTTAATTCACGATTCTCATGTTCACGATTCAATTCAAATTCTCAATCCAATATACATTTCAATACCACAATAATTCATTTAATTCACATCATTTCATTTGCAATTTCCATTTAATTCACGTACAATTCAATTTCAATAAGTTCAATACGAATACATATTTATCGTTTAACTTAACGTCCCCTTTTTGCATCATTTTACACTTCAAGCATTAACCTAGTATTTCATTTCCTTTCCACTCCCGTTTCCTATGCATATCACACAAGATATAAACATTACACTCAACCATAGTCGCAAGCAAGTCTTTTTGAAGACTAACCACATGATAAACCATTTTAATAAAGATTACAAACTTTAAACCTTACCATAAACCTTACCACCCTTTTATGATCACAAGCATATTTCCATCTAGACATTTACCATCTCAATGCATAATTTTATAAATTTAATGTGGCATAATCCAGCCACAACTTGGCCAAAGCCTAAGCATACACACCAAACATGCTAGCCAAATAAACATATAGTATAAGCATTATAAGCATGGATAAGCACCACATTTATTTATGTATCAAACTTATCAACATGATTTAGTTTATAAACCATTTCTGACATTGCTACATACCAAATCATATACCAACTATACAACATACACATACTATGAAACTTTATTTTCTCACATGAACTTTAACTATAACTAATAATGCACAATTATAAAGATCATTTCTTTTCAATCATTTATCGATTATAATCGAGCATATGCCCAATTATACACAAATCATCCATACGTTCTTCCAATTTTCCTCCTCCTCCTCTCCATTCCACATCCTTAATGTGTATAACACACTTAAACAACATTAACAACAATTTTACTATTCACTTACATTTATATTCAAAGCTATCTATTCGAGTCAGAGTCACTAAATTATTTTTACTCAGAGCTACAAAACTTCAAATTAAGATCCGTAAATTTTCCCCAAAACTAGATTCACATATCTTCTTACCATAAAATTTTCAGAATTTTTGTTTAGCAAAATAGTACAGTTTATTCTTTAAAGTTCCCCTATTTCATTGCTTGACAGCTCTGACCTCTCTTCACTAAAAATTAATTATCTCATTGTAAAGAATTCAGATATTGTTTCATTTGTTTCTATTGAAAATAGACTCACTAAATATTATAAAAATATAAACTTTATCCCATATTTATTTTTTTAAAATTTTTGACAATTTTCATAATTTAGAACAGGGGATTTCGAACTCATTCTGACTCTATCTAAGTAAACTTTAAATATCTAAAAATATATAACTCTGTTGCTTGCTTTATTTCTTTTATGTGAAAATAGACTCATTTAGCTTCAATTTAATATATTATTCAGCCTCTAATTAAATCTCCACCATTTTTGGTGATTTTTCAAAGTCACACAACTGTTGCTGTCTAAACTGTTTTATTGCTAAATGTACTCTTTCATAATTTCACTTTTCACATTCAATCACAATTCAATTCAAAATTCACTTTTCCATTTCTAAGTCGATATTCAATTAAATTCCACACCTATATTAACTATTCAATTACACTTAGTCAAGTTCCCGATGAACACTTCGGATTAATAACAGATACTCGGTGGATCCAGCACATAGCAACCACCTTATTAAT
The DNA here is from genome assembly GCF_025698545.1 of Gossypium raimondii. Taxonomy (NCBI): domain Eukaryota; kingdom Viridiplantae; phylum Streptophyta; class Magnoliopsida; order Malvales; family Malvaceae; genus Gossypium; species Gossypium raimondii. The sequence continues at coordinate 19,963,054 of NC_068576.1, forward strand.
TAATGATGTCCGGTGGAATCAGCACATAGCAACCACCTTACTAATCAATGATGTTCGGTTCACATAGTAGCCTATACATGGTACTACACATGAGACCATTACCATCCGATACACGTAGTAGCCTGCACATAGTACTACACACGTGATCGAAACTATCCGGTACACATAGTAGCCTGCACATAGTACTACACATGCGACCTATCATTCTAGTACACGTAGTAGCCTGCACATAGTACTACGCACATGACCATCATTTTCACTTTTACATAGTGGCCTACACACAATTCGTGCCACACATGTGATCATTTTTGTCACTCATTCGTATCCCTTTTTATTCCAAAGGTTCATTCGGGAATTTTTCACTTTTTCTCACTTTTCTTTTTATCGATCAATTTCAATTTCTCTTCTTTCTTAATTTATAACAATACATTTAACTTATATAACCTTTACACTATTCATTCCAGTCCAAAAATCAAAATTTGGCAAAATTATGTTTTTGCCCCTAAAGTTTCACAAAATTATGATTTTTCCCCTACGCTCGTAAAATAATTTTTATTCAATTTCCTTGCATTTTCGGCCTAGTTGAACCATTTTCATTACTATAGCAGTCCACAATACTCACTTATTCACACACTTGTGACATATTTTATAACTTTTACAAATTAATCCTTTTAGGCATTTTCATCGAAAATTACTTAGTACAAATTGTTTATCACACTCCAGACATTCATATTCTTCCATAAAACATCAAAATACATGCATATCATTCATGGGTAAATTTTTAAACACAAACCCTAGTTCAAAACAATGGTAAAAATAGGTAAATCTCGTTACGAGGATTTCAAAAACATAAAAATCATTAAAAACAGGGATAGAACAGACTTACAATCGAGCTTGGAAGCTTGAAAAACCCCAACCATGGTTTCTCCATGCAATTTTTGGCCTAGGGGTTGAACATGGACAAAAATTGGCTTTTAATTTTGTTTTTAATTCATTTTAATAACTAAATGACCAAAATGCCCTTAATTAAAAACTTTGGAAACATGCCTAATGATACCCATTTTTGTCCACCAACTTAACCAATGGTCTAATTACCATATAAAGACCTCCAATTTAAAATTTCATAACAATTGGACACCTCTAACATATAGAACTCAACTTTTGCACTTTTTACAATTTAGTCCTTTTGACTAAATTGAGTGCCCAAACGTCAAAATTTTCACAAAATCATTTTGTGAAATCGTAGACCATAAAAATATAATGAAAATAAATTTTTTTCTCGTCAAATTTGTTATCCCGAAACCACTATTCCGACTAGCCCCAAAATTCGGGCTCTTACACACACGCCCGTGTAGCGTCAATAGAATGCTTTTTGGCTTTTGTCGAAGCTTGATTTTCTTCGTTTTAGGAACACACATGGTTCGTTTCCAATGCAAAAATAACCCTGAGACCATCAAACCCTGAAACAGAATTCCAACGCCCAATTTTAGTAAACGCCTACGAAACGCAAATGAAATTATTCCACAAACGAAGCCTTACAACAACAATCAATGCACTCATATACTTACCATCAACGAACAGGAAACCCCTAACACTCAATTTGCTGCAAGAGCACCAACTGATTGTTGCCCTTCTCCTAACCGAGAGTAAACATAACAACCCCCATTAAAACACTAGCAAAGAAACATTAAGATCATACCAACACAAGACTTACCGAAACGAACGCAGTCGAAAGTTGCAGAAAAAAAGGTGAATTGGAAAAATAACACCAAAGAAAACAAGAGTAGCACCCTTTAGATTTGAACCCAAAAAGGAGATAAAGAAAAGAAAATTAGATAAAGGGGAAGAGGGAAATTTTTGGGAAAAACAAAATAAAAACAAAATAAAATCTATTTAATTTACTAAAATCCTACCAATATCCTAACTCCCCACTAAGCCACATTCAATTACCTTAGAATCACAACTCCATCAAAATTCAACCACACGACCCATACACATAGAAGCAAAACTTACACTCTTTGCCCACATGATAGATTAAACACAGGATCTCCAGCAAGCTAACTCCTTACCACTCGAACCAGCAGGCTCATTCTGATATGACTTTACTAAAGATAAAATATAACCCAACCCACCAAGTATAAGGCTAGGATCAAAAAATAACCAAAATTGTCCAAGTGTTGGACTTGAACCCAAAACCTCACACACACACCCAGAACACTTAACCACTAAAGCAGATACATATTTATATCAGGATTTACAGAAAAAATAAATTATTCAAGACACTACAATATAACCCAGTGATATTGGTACAAAATTTCCAAGAAGCTAAATTTTTCCAACAGAATTTACAAATCAAAACTTATTTTTGCTTCTCAAGAATAGAAATTTACCTTTATTCTTCAACCCAATGATCATCTTACTCTCTCATGCAGAGCTTACAAATCAAAACACAAGAAGTATATAGTGAGTCATGTTTGCTAAAAACACATAAAAAGAACTTTACAAAGATACAAACACCACCGACCCATATAAGCAATTGACCCTTCTTGGCTCTATAATAGCTCATTTTTAGTGAAATCGGAATAGTGGTTTTGGGACAACAAATTCGAGTCTGGAAGAAAAATTATTTTAATATTATTGCATGGTCAGCATTATGATAGGAATGTCATATGAAAATTTTGTAAAGAAATTTTTACCAATTACATGTTTAATTTGACAAAAAGAACCAAATTGTATAAAATGCAAAAGTTAAATTCTAGTAGCTAAAGGGATCAAATAGCTGTAGAATTCAAATTGGAGGTCCTTATATGGAAAACAGACCATTAAGAAGAGTTAGTAGATAAGTATGATTAGTCATCATTGGAAAATTAAATAAAGAAAAAGACTAAATTGGAAAGTGAAATAATAAAATATGATAAATAATAAAATAACATAAAATATCATCATTTTTATCATCTTTCCTAAAATTAAGCCATGGAAACCCTACCCATGGACATTAAGCTCAAGCAAGCTTATTTGGTTTAATTGGGTAAGTATCTTTGTCTCGTTTTTAGTCATTTTTATATTTTCGAGATCGTAATAACTTAATCTAGCTATCTCAAGGATTAATTTGTAAAGTTATCAGAGTGTTAGGGTTCTGCCATGGATGAGTATGCATGAATTATGAAGTTTTATGGTAGAAGATGAAAGGTTGTTGATAGATAAACAACTTTTGTAAACGGAATTTTGATGAAAGTATGATTTAGGGACTAAATTGAAAAGATGTAAAATTCATGGAAAAATTCTAAATTTTACGAAATACATGGGCTATTATTGTTACATGTAACAATCGGCTAGGCTTGGAATAAGAATAAAATTGCATGAATTTCATTTTCCGAGCCTAGGGACGAAATTATAATTAATCAAAAGTATAGGGGCAAAATGGAAATTTTGCCTAAGATGTGAATTGGACTTAATTGAGTATGAATTGTATTAAATTGATCTTAAATTCATTCGTATAGACCCGGATAGATCAAATACAGAGTTAAATCGAGGAAAAGAGAAAGTAGCAGATTAGTAACTTTTGTGTACACGAATATTGTCAAGGTAGGTTCATGTAACTAGATTGAGAATTTATATGTTTGAATTCAATGTTATGTATGTGAATTGTGTAATTGACATGTATGAAAATCAAGCACATACCCGATAATGTCTGACAAGTATCAATCACATACCTAAATTGGTTGTGGTTCTGCATGTGTTGCGGACACACCACAGCTCAAAAGACCGTCCCATAATTAGCTCTCATGAGCTTCCCATTTTATGGTTCTTGCAAGCTTCCCGCTAATAGCTCTTCGAAGCATCCCGATTGGTTATGGTCCTGCATGTGTTGTGGACACACCGCAACTCTTATGAGCATCCCGATATATGGCTCTTCGGAGCTTCCCGATTAAAGGCTCATTCATGACTTCCCAATTAATTGGCTCTCTGGAGCTTCTCTATATTGGCTCGCTTGAACCTTCCTGATATTGGCTCATATGAGCTTCCCATTAATGGCTCTCTGAAGCTTCCCGATACATGGCTCACATGAGCTACCCATTATATGGCTCCTCCCAATTATGTGCTCGCATGAGTATTTTTGAATATGAATTGATGGATTACAGATTGGTACACTTTGTACGTACTACCCGTGTATCCATCGATATTTTAAATGATTCAACGGGTAAAATCCTGACATGATAAAATATAAGTTCGAAATGAATCATTACCCGTATATACACGAAACACATGGGATTTAGATATATAAACATATGATGCGGAAAGTATATGTAAATGGAAATTTGATTATTGTTGAGCTCACACATGTTTCTTGATGTTTATATGATATACATGTGTAGCATTGTTGATGAGGATATGTGTTAGGGCTTTTGGCCAAATTGATTGAGTATGCCTTGTATGTTTACCTTTAATGTAAATGAATGGTAAGTTAATTTCATGCTTGTTATGTTTGATATGGTTGAGCTAGTATGGATGATATAAATATAAGCAAACATGTAGTTTTAGTTAAATAGGTAAGTTTGAATATTTAAACATATGTGATGATATAATATGCCTAAGGTTTGGTTTTTGTTTGATTTGAATGTTTGGTATTGGCTTGTGAGTATGATAAAGTGGTAATGTAGGTGGAAGACGAATTGGGTAAGAAATGTGGCTTGGAAAATGACCTATTTCTGTCCACACGGGCAGAGACACGGGCGTGTGTCTCAATCGTTTGTGACACACGGCCAAGCACATGGGCGTGTGACTTGGCCGTGTGTCCTCTACATCTTTAAAATTTCAAAATAGAATGTTCAAAATTATTCACACGTCGTAGCACACAGGCGTATGGCTTGGCCGTGTGGGCTCTGCACCTAATTAATGCAAGTCAATATGCTCACACAGGCATGTGGCTTGGTCGTGTGACCTAAGTTTGTGAGCACCATAACTGATTTGTTTCTAATGTATATTTTAGGCCTCATGGGCTCACATAAGGGACAACATATATGACTTTTATTAGTTTCTTATATGAATGAGAAATGATATGAAATGTCTGTACTTGATCTGTAAACTTTGATAATGCTCCGTAAACCCTGTTCCGACGATAGATATGGGTTAGGGGTGTTACATGCTCCTCACCAGATAAAATACAAGAAATTTACCTTCACTATTGCTTTTTATCATCTTTCTTTATAATCTGCATCAACCCAGAGCATTATCCGACTAAAATCACTGTTGCTTGAAATTTGATAGTAATTTACAAATGGGTAAAAATTTGTATTCGCTAATTTCTAACCTTTTACCCCATGCATTTGACAACAATTTGTGTTCTAAGAAATCAATAAAGAGAGGGAGAGAGAGAGAGAGAGAGAGAGTGTGTGTGTGTGTGTGTGTGTATGCACGCACGCACGTAGGGTGGGAATAAATTGACCAAGCAAAGGATACTGAAACCGATGAAGCAAACAACGGCTACCAGAAGAGCGGCATCCGTTTTCCACAGGACAGTGGCGAGAGACCCATTCTCGATAGAGGAGAGTACGACAGAAGACAGGGCCAGACGAGATATTGAAAGGCTTGAATGGACAGGTAAGGGACAGACTGATTGCACTTACCAGGCACAGGACTTATTGGCTTAAGAAAAATAACTCAATTTTTCTTTTCTTTTTTTATCTTTTGATAGTTGGAATTTGGCAAAGACGGCCCAACGTTTTTTTAGAACCCAATTTTTTCTCAGAGATATTTTTTATAGGTTTTTTTCTTTATCAAATCGGTTATGGTGGAAGAAATTTTTTCTATGGATGAAAAGGTAAACAAACTTTTCATATTTATTATTTTACTTATGTGGAAATACATTAATTTTTTTTATAGTAAAATGTCATGTCATTGTTTTTCATAAAGTTTAACAAAAATAATGGCACATAGATAACTGTGTTAATGATACAGAATATTGAATTAAAATTAAAGTTTTATATATATAATTGAAGAAATTTAAAATTTGTGTATATGATTATACATTAGGTCAAAATTAATGTATAATTTTAATATTTATCCCCAAAAAAAGGTAATTAAATCATTCTCATGCTTTCAAAGCATTTGAAGCAATTGATAGAATACGAATGATAAAAAAGGTGCGTTTAGTATACATAAGCTTTATGTTAAAAGAGAAACTATTTGTCAAACTTTACGTGACTGAACGGTAAAAATCCAATCAGCTCGTACAACCCCCCCCGGCGGGAAATAAAGGTGAATTATTTTCTATTTTCCATTCATTTTCCGATGTTATTTTTCATATATATTAGTTTAAGACATTATTTAGTAAATTGCACCTGTTAGTCAATTAGTTGTGGAAATAGCTGAAATCGGATCGAGGAGAATCCGACTTTAAAGTCGGCATCCACGACGCATAACGAAGTCGGCACCGTGCCAATTTCAACATCTCATAATTCTTTTTCGTTCAATTTGAAGATGATATAATATCATAAATAATCTTTGGAAGCTCATTAAAATTTCAATATAGTCCATCCATTTTGTAGGTTCAAAACTAAACCATAACATTCATCTTAGAAGTTGTACCTCTTTGACAAGTTAATCTTAAATTCTCATATTTTATAAATAATTGTCTTTCCATACTTTAATTTTTCAATTCATATAATATTTTTAATTTAATAAAAATATTGTTTAATATTCTAAATTAAAATTACACTTTAAATATAATTCTAAATTGAAGGAAAATATTGAAATTTTGATAAACTTCAAGGACTATGTTCAAAATTTAAGACCAAACTAATAAAATTTTAAATATAATTTTGAAGTGGATGGACTAAAATGAAAAGTTAATGAATTTTTGGTGACCATGTATGATAATATTCAATTTTTTAGGGAAGTTGGGTCCTCCAAATGTCGACTTTTTGTGCTCAAATAAAAGGTATAATATCATACATGATCCCTAAACATTCATTAACTTTTCAATTTAGTCCATCCACTTCAAAATTATATTTAAAAATCTATTAGTTTCATCTTACAATTTTCAATATAGTCCTTAAATTTTATCAATTTTTTATATGATCCCTTCAATTTAGAATTTTATTTAAAAGTATTCTTTTCTAATTAAAATATTAAACTAAATTTTTATTTAAATTAAAATTACTATATGACTATAAAAATTAAATTATTGAAATACAAGTAGTTATAAAACATGAAAATTATGATTAACTTGTTAAAGAAGTATAATTTTTAAGATGAATGTTTAGGGTTTAGGGTTATGATTTACTTTTGAACCTGCAATTTGGATGGAGTATATTGAAATTTAATGAGTTTGCAAGGACTTTTTATGATATTATTGACCGCGTGTCAATGTAAGAACACATGGCAGAGAATTAGCACAAAATTTAGAGATTTAAACAAGGCTTTGACTACAAGTGTGACATGTCAATTGTAATTTTTGTAAGTGTACAATGAAACACTTCAAGCATTCCAATGATCAAACCCAAAGGAGACAAGGTGATATGGTGAATTGACAACGATTAAACACGCAATTAGAAAGTCTAGCTAGCTAGTGTCTAAGGGGCATAGTATGACAATCCATAAATTGAGGTGAATTAAGCTAATACCTAACGGACTAAATTGAATAAACACCAAAATTACAAAAGTATTAATCAGAGAAAATAAAGTAGTTGGTTAATATCCATGTCGATAATCAACTCTCAGATTAGGGATCTAAATTGCTTAAACTCCTAATTGGTCAAATTTTACCTCTCGGCCACCATTTTACTCAATTAGACAATTTATCCAATTTATCTTTCAACCTCACAAAACTAAACTGAGGAAAATCAAATTTATTCCAAATAGGATCTCCTTTTGGTCTCACCTATCACAATGTTCTCCTAAAGTCGTCAATTTTAGGTTTTGAAATTTATTTGATTTAATCCAATTTCTTGCAATCTAGTCCCTAAACCTAAAATTAATCATTCAACAGTTCAATCAATCGATCACAAAGAAGTTAAGTTCCTACTCATCATCAAAACATAAGGTGTAACACCCAACTCCTGACCCAATTGTCGACTCCGATATCTGAGATGCCACATTCATTGCCAAAGAAATTACGATGTTCTTTCAATATTCAACGAGAAATTATTGAAAAAATTAAATGTTACAACTTCAAAAAAAATTATTTATTCTAATATGCGTCATAAGAGAGCTTACAAAAGCTCTCATACTAATTTTTTTCAATCAATTTGCTCATTTTCGATTAGACTAAGGACATGCTTAGGTTCATCTACTAATACAAGCTATCTTTTCAGACTATAATCGACAGCGTAATACCGCTTAGTATCAGTTTAAACAATAGACAAGAAATGAGCAACATTTGCTTCTATTTTTCTTTGTGCTCAAAAAACATTTGAGGAAAATAATACAAATTATATTAATTTAATTCATTAATAATTTCATTAATCAATCTGTTCGAAAAAATTACAAGTGTACTAAGACGAAAATACTACTCTTAGGGTACCAAATCCAACAGTATCCCACTTGCTCTAATGAAGTAGATGGGTCATGTTTCTCATTCTTGTGCCCCTCCATATGTTTCCTAAAGAGATCTTTAGCTATAAAAGTCTTGGCTAAATGAATCCACGGGGTTTGTCCTCATACGCAATCTTTGACTACGTCTACCATTTAGTCAAACACTGCTGTCTCTCTTATGTATTTTGTCCTTATTTGGTTAATTCGGTTTTAGCTATATCCACACTATTCTAGTGTCATAGCTTTTCCCTACCTCATATTCAGCCCTTCATAATGAAGTTAGCAGTGCAACCCTTATTAACACTTTTTCACACAATGGACCTGCCATCTAAGATAAAAACACAGCCTGATGTCGATTTTATCGAACCTCGACACGTTTGGAAGTCAGAATTAGTATATTTGATAGGAGTGAGATCTCTTCCAGAATACACAAGCATATAATGTTAAACTATTTGCCAGTGCCCTGGTCCTGGACTCGTCTGATATCGACTTGCCAACACCACTGCAAAATAGATATCTGGACGCATGCATGGCATAGCATACATGACACTTGCTACTGCCAAAGCATAAGGAACCTTTCTCATGTTCTCTCTTTCTTCCACTGTCTCAGGACAATTATCTAAAAATAGATGAAATCCCCATACGGAGGGTTGATTTCCCTTATTTGAATCGATCAGTGCATAATGCTCCAATATCTTGTCTATGTATGAAGCCTGAGATAGTGCTATTACTTTATTCTTTCGATCCCTTAGGATTCAAATACCTAGAACAAATTTAGTTTCTCCCAAGTCCTTCATGCTAAACTATTGGGTTAACCAAAGTTCAACCAATGACAATGTCCCTAAATCATTTCCAATTAGTAGGATGTCATTGAAATATAGAATGAGAAAAACCACCTTTTCATCCCTTAAACGTTTGTAAACATGGAAACACAAAAATTTATGTGTTTTTACATGCCCTTTTTAACTTAAAATCATGTTATTTAGGTTAAATTCTTGTCAAAAAATAATTAAATATAATAAAATAATTAAATTATGTTAAAAATATTAACATGATGAATTTCAATTAATTTTATAGTTAATTTTGATTAATTTTGACTATTTCCGACAGATTCGCACAAAGGGCGAAAATTGGCTCGGCAGACAATGCTCGAAAAATAAAATCGAGAAGCAATTTGAAGCATCGAGGAAAATTTATTTCTAGCCTAAGATGGTCCAAAAATGTGTTTTAATTCATAATATAATTAATTTTAATTTATTCCCAATTTAATTTGGGCTAAATAAATCATTATTAAATAATTATGAAAAAAAGGGTTCAGTTGAATCACATTGGTTGAACCGAATCTAGTGAACCGAACCTGCCATCAATTAGACTGCCCAGAATTGTCCATATGCTGACCCAAATCAGCATTTTAGCTGACTAAATAAGCTTGCAAATAAGCCCTTGAAGAACTTTCAACCTTGCATTCAAACCCCTCCAAAAAATATGGCTTTATGGATTTGCCCCAGGCTATTTTTAGCAAAGTTGAATCTCTCAACTTTTCCTTGTGTGTGGCCAGCCAAGGGGGATCTCTTTGGCTGATGGAATTTGATATTTTTAGCAGCCACAGTCAGCTATAAAATCCACCCCTTGCTGATCATTCAACACATCCCTCATTCACATCTCTTCCCTCACAACTCTTCTCTCCTCTCTTACTTTTTTCTCTCATTTTCCCATTCAAAGTTCCTTGCTCTTGTGCTGATTTCTCCTCCTGGGAAAGGGGTCTTCTTCAGCCATTTTGGACCAGCAATTGAGTGTTCATAGCAGCCTTGACCGGTGAGGACATCAAAGAAGGAAGAACGGAGCAACCTAGTCAAGCCATGGAAAACCATCAGATTTGATTCTTGTTCCTTATCTCTTTAATTTTTTTTGTTTTTATGATGAACATATCTATGAATATTTATGCTATTGGAATGGTTAATTTAATCAGCTTATCTTAAATTTAATTCGTGTTTGGTTGATTGCATTTCGTCCTCTTGATTTGTTAAATTTATGTTTATGCTGTTATAGGTCTCGGTAAAATGTTTGATTAAGTAAAACCATGATAAAGTTATTCTTGCATTACAATTGTAAGATAACTAAAGAATTAATTATTTAAACGCATTGAAATTGTAATTAATGGACACTGTACTTAATCAGTGCATGTTTATTCTTGTAAGGTAGCTTAAGTTAATTTAGCATTGTATTTGGCGATACATATGCCTTGCATAACTTGCAAGATTATTGTGATTAAACTGTTTCAAGGTAGAAATACTCTGTTACCTCACTTGATCTTTTATATGCTTGTGAAGATTGATTAATCACGTGGATTGACATTGAAAAATTTTCAAGAGATTGATTAATTTAATAAGTATGTATAAGCAGTAGTTAGCAAATTACGGAGTTGCCATGAATTTGTTCGTAGCAATATAAACAGAAGTTTAATAATTCTAAGTTAAAGGAATGTAATTAACCTAACACAATTATATCATCTTGATTAAACCTTATTTGAAATCGTGCATTAGAACCTTTTTATTTTTAAATTTTTTTACTTAGTTTTTAACCCTTAGTTTTTAATCATCTTTACACCAAAATATTTTCCATCACCAAAGTGTTTTAACATTAATTTCATAAATATTCTTTTTTACAGTCCTTGTGGATAACTCGACACTTACTTGTCACTTTATTACTTGTTGTGATTGTGTACACTTGCACAATTTTTTATTTACAAGTTTTTGGCGCCGTTACTGGGGACTGTCTTGAAAAGAGCCATTATTTGTGAATCTGTTTGTACATTTTGGTTTATTTATTTTCCTGTTTAAATCTTTACTTACTTAATCTTTTTCTTATTATTTCAAGTGTTTATGAGTATTGACTAGATTATCGACTTACTCCCTGTGGACCCTGAAATAGAATGAACCTTTCGACAGCGAAGAAGACAAGCGAACCAGAGAATGACCGAATAGATAAACTTTGAGAATATGAATCAAGTAAACGGAGCAAACCCTGCTCAGAATCCTATCCTTATTACTGATGATAGGGATAGAGCTTTACGACAATATGCCGTGCCAGTATTTAACGATCTTAATTCAGGTATTAGGAGACCTGAAATCGAGGCACTACAATTCGACTGAAGCCAGTCATGTTCCAAATGCTTCAGACTGTGGGCCAATTTAGTTGAATGCCTACTAAAGATCCTCATCTTCACTTAAGACTGTTTCTGGAAGTGAGAGATTCTTTCAAGTTAGCTGGAGTACCCGAAGATGCATTACGACTAAATTTGTTCCCATATTCGCTAAGGGACAGAGCTTTTGCCTGGTTGAACTCATTGCCACCGAACTCTATTTTTACATGGCAAGAGTTAGCCGAGAGATTCCTCACGAAGTATTTCCCACCGAGCAAGAATGCCAAGTTAAGGAATGAGATCACTGCCTTCCAACAAATGGATGATGAGTCCCTGTATGAGGCATGGGAAAGATAGAAAGAGTTATGACGAAAGTGCCCTCATCATGGAATCCTACATTGCATTCAACTTGAGACATTCTATAATAGTCTCAACACTCACTCGAGGATGGTAGTGGACACCTCTGCTAATGGTGCTCTCTTTTCTAAGTCTTATAATGGGTTTTATCCCTTTCAGCCTACAAGTTCCCATACTGATTTGGAATACATAGAGTCTGTCGCAACTTTCATCGCTCTTTTTCAGAGCTTGGAGTCAGCACTCTACATTGCTTCATCATATGTCATCACCTTCCTGTTCAGCAGACTCAGTGTTAAAAATACTTACTTCATCATATGGTTTTTGTCTCAATCAATCCCTTATACAAACTCAAATCAACCATTAGACATCTAATGGCATAGTTTTTCCAATTTGGTTCTCAAAAACAATAAAATGTAACAGAAGACTAACATTGAATCTAAAATCTAAGAATTGATAAAAAGAATTAAAAAACCTCTTAAGCGACTTGAGAACAAGCTATTAATTACTTGAAAAATCCTAAGTTGACGTATCAAATTACGATAGATCAAACTTCATCCCACTTAAGTCTTTGCTTGTTTGTAAGGAAACACTTAAGACATTAACACATACAACTAGACAGCCCCTGAATAATGGTAAAATATGGTAATTGGCCAATAGATATGTACAATGATATTGACTCTTTTAACATAAAAATTAATAATGATAAATATCAAACTCAACACTTTTAGAGTAAATAAATAAGTTCACAAAATTATAGAATGAACAGACATAGAGGCAATCATGCAAAAACACCATTGTGCATGTTATTCCATCAAAGAAACTTATGTAAATATAATGTATATACACAAGAGATATTCAATCTTACCTGTCACCAAATTTAGTAGTCAATTCAGGTCAATTATGTACTTAAGGAGCTTGTTTTCTAACCAACTTAGGATTTTAATTTACGTTTTCAATGGGTCAACCGACGAACAGTGGCATTACCAGAAAACAAAAATCATTATGCAAAATCAAAAGTAAATGTTTTGGCAGTTACGTCATTCAATACAAACTAGTAAACCAATATTAAAATACCGCTCAGTGGATTATAATTTACATAATACATTCTTATGGTAAGAGAAGAGTACGCCAAAAAATGTTCATCATAGAGAAGTTAAAATATTGGCAAAGTGTGATCAATCAGTTTATACAATAAGTTATATGAAGGAAATTCAAAATTCATTTCATACTTCACTCAAACAAAAGAAATCTAAAAATATAGGTCACCCTAATTGATATACATGTTATAAACTAACAATAAATGGCTCACAACGAGTCCTTAGTCTGGCTAAGTCTCTTACAAGAGTCTGGAGTCTTTACAAAACCTAAAATGGTAGAGGAAACTAGGTAAGTTAAAAATGAACCTAATGAGTTCCAAATGTAACACCCCATACCCAACCTAGATGTTAAGACCAAGTCTAGAGGCTACATCAAAATGTTTAAGGGAATAACCAATCTTTAAGTATTTTAAATTTTTTATACAAAAAATTTAAACAGTTAAACCAAAATGGAAATCCAAACTTACAAATCGTAGTCTAAAATAAAAGATACGTTAGTTCAAATTTAAACAAGCAGAAAAATATGTAAAACAGAGAGATGACTGAGCTCCTGACACACTGAGCCTCCTAAGTCTGTAGGTTACCTATAATTCAGTCAACAAATAGAACGAGTTTATAACTCAATGTGTGTCACAGAAATAAAGACAAGATAGCAATATAAATATAACATTAATTTCCCAAATTTAGATACAGAATCAGAAACAGATGATACTCAGTATTATCGTAACAATTCAGATAAGATGCAAAACAGATCAGATACAGATGCAGAATAGATCAGAATTAGATGCAGTTTCCTACCCTCATCCGCTACACACCATCTCTAACAATCCTAACACACCATATAGGGTATCAAGTACCCATCCAGCCCTACACACCAATTAGTGTCAGTATGACATATTTCAAAGTGATTATAGGCTAGTTTTCAGATTAGTATGCGATAAATCGCCAGAATTAGATACAGATTTGTGGCTTAGCCACTCAGTTCGACAGATCATTAAACTGCCAACACTTTCTTTTTTATACCATTCCCACCCAATGCAGACTCAGATTACATATGTTAGATATTAAAGATATACATACAGTATTCCAAATACAATTCATTGTAAAAAAATGCAGATCATTATCATTTAACGATTATGGCATCAATTATACATACAAGTAATCAAGTATTCAACCTCAAAATATCGGATATCAATTATACAGTCTAATTCAGATCATACGAACCCTGTGAAAGGCCTATGTTCGATTCGAATGACAATTATGGCCCTAAGAATTATTTTAGTATTTTGGCCCGCACACTCGTGTGGATTCACATGGCCTCGATGTCTAGCTCATGTGGTTCACACGGCTTGGCACACGCCCCTGTGGCCCTTTTATATGTCATACATAGCCTACCACAAGGCCTCGCACACAACCATGTGGCTCAAACCAATAAGTTACATGATCGAGCACACAGCCTTGTACACGCCCGTATAACCCAATACCCAAAATATTACTCATACGACCTAAGCACATGCCCGTGTCTCTGGCCCGTGTGATCTTATTTCTAAAATAATGAGTTACACGATCTGGACGCACGTCCATGTCCCTAGCCCGTGTGCCTCTATTTCATAAATAGTGAGCTACATAGTCTGCCAAATACTCAATTAATCTCAAACAAAACGTTAGATTTAACGTACAAATCAAGTTACGTCAAAAAGCTTTGACACTAACCCAAACTCGAAAAATGAACCCTTACCTTCACACGGTATAGCTAATCACAAAACTAGGGCACTGAGGGATTGCTATCTATACAATCTTCGCCTAACAAAAGATCAAACGAACCCTTAAGCACAAAAATCAAGCAATTAAGCAAACCCCCTTTGACAAGGCGAACGAACAAACACTAACAGAAATTCACAGTAAACTTACATAATTAACATTTTGATCGAGTTATCACGAAGCAGACAACTCCCCCGACACAACTGCAACAAGAATTTAACAGGAATGGTTCAAGAATGAGCACACAGAAAGAAACAATGAAGACCAAAAATAAAAGAGGAGAACAAAATAAGGTAGAACAAGAAATAAAAAACTAAAAAACAACGTCAACTCTAGAAGGAAAGAACGAGGAATTAATTTTTTTTTAAATTTCTCACTTCAATTACGAAATAACACTAAAAATTATATTTATTTTTCGTTTACGTAGAGACTCGAGCACAAGACCGAAGGGTACACAGAAGCTTAATCATTGAACCACTAGACTTATCATTGGTACAAGCTAGCGTAGAATTATACTTAAAAGGAGGGTTCAAGGTCTAAGCTTCAAATTAATAGAAATAAAAAAAAGATTCAAAAGTGGGTCTTGAACCACTGGTCTCAGGCACACAATAGAACACTTAACCACAGAAGCAGAGACTTAATTATTTATATAATTTAACAACAGACATTCAAAATTTTGAGGCGTTACACCAAGTATAATCGATAACCTTTTTATCAAGGTTTCAAGGAAACGAAAACAATCTAAATAATTAAAACATTTGATATTATCAAACAACTTACATGTGGATGCAGCATTATAATTTCCTACAATATGTTGGTGGATACATATCATAAATCAATTACTATTTATTGGCGAATACTATTCACTTATAAGTAAAAATCACCATTTACTTCAGTTTTCACACAACATTTGCTATATCCAATAACAATTCATAGGTAATTTTAAATCATAACTAGAGACAGTTGGCATGCGGATATCACAATTAAGTACAAATCATGTGGATACCCAATTCTAATTAAGCACTATTCACATGCAGAACTTTACGTAATACATGCATGCTTTGCATAGATAGTTCATAGATCTCTTCCTTATGTTAGCTTCTAATCCAATCAATTCTTCGAAGAGTTACGATTTCATATTCAAGGTATTACTATATAGAGCCAGTATTCATTCATCCAATCGAACCTCCCCAAATCCTCCATGTTAATTCAAACATTTACGTGTTCCCCCACAAGGCCGGGGCATTCACCAATCATGGTTTGCATTTATATGCCCTAACGATGGCAAATCACATATCACTTCATATTCTTCATACATTTCTCCCATCACATTCATGTCTCAACAGTTTCCTCCATTTCTCCCCTTCCACCATTCTTGATATAGAGCTTGTGTACCAAGGAAGAGTATCCATTTTCAGTCATAAATGCACATTCAAATATTATCTTTTCAGTTTATTAACACACTCATGCACAGCTGACTTAAAATAAGCTAACATACTTGAAATATAACATTTTTATTGAAGTAGTTGGAGTTTACCAAAAACACAAGTGAAAGGAACTCACCAAAGATTATCAGGAAAAATTTTGTCTACTCTACGGGTTCTATCCCTTTTGCACTAGGGCCTTCTCCCATTTCTTTAGCTAAATAAAATCAAACACTATTAAATACAGAAACATTCAAAACTTTAATGTAAAAATGAGAATCGGTAGAATGTAATCAATAACTATAGGGAAGTTTCCTTACCTCCTTGACTTCCAGTGAAACCCTATATAAATGGTTCCAACCACCCTTTCATTCCCTGGTATAACTAAAGAAGAAATCAAGAATTTACTAGGAATTGGCTTGAAAAAGTTAGTTGCTACTTAAGCTGAATAATTGGTTCCTTCTTCAAGCAACTAAGAACACTCTAGGGTTCTTCGAAGATAAAAACGATGAACAGAGAAAAGGAAAATAAAGTCTTTTTCTTTGTTAACCTTCTATCATATTTATATAAAATTTAGCCTGTAATCCCATTCTAAGAAGGATACCTAATCATGTTATATGCATACACAGTTCCACTAATCACACACGATTCCTCTAATCAAACATAATTCCACTAACTAGACACAACTATCGAAGCTCTCTAGAGATCATTTAAAATAACACGTTTCCTTCATAGGACTTGATACGCTTCTTGCACATGTCTCACCTATTGTGGAATAAAAAATAACGAACATGTTTGCAAAAATTGGACTAGGAATTCGTAAGATGGCAAAATCTGCAAGGGGTTATGCCAAAAAAATCAATTCTTCGTGAATTTGACTAGCTCACACACGATTCATCACTAGTCTCACTTGGTCAACCATCCAAAATACGGATTAGAAAATTTTAGGGTGTGACAACTCTCCCACCCCCAAGAGATTTCGTGCCCAAAATTTCTTATCTGCAAAAAGCTAGGGATATTGCTCTTTCATAGCGGCTTCTATTTCCCATGTAGCTTCTTCTACCTTGTGATTTCTTCAAAAAACCTTTACCTAAGGAATCCTTTTGTTTCAATGCTTCTTTACTTCTCTATCCAATATGTGAACTAGTTCTTCTTCATAGACTACATTTGGCTCCACTTCTAAGGTCTCTAATTCCATTACATGATATGAATCCTAATGGTACTTCCTTAACATCGATACATGACAAATGTTATGAATCTTAGACAATTATGGCGGTAGTGCTAAATGATATGCTACAGTACCTACACGCTCTAGGATCTCATAAGGTCCGATAAAACACGGATTAAGCTTACCCTTCAAGCCAAAATTAATGATCTTTTGTCAAGGCGAGACCTTCAGGAAAACTTTATTACCAACTTTACAAGAAACATCCTTCATTTTTCGATCAGCATAAGCCTTTTGACAATCTTGAGCAATCTTCAAATGGTTACGAATAGGTAGAAAATTTTCCTCAATATCACAAACTAAATCAAGGCCAACAAGCTTGTGTTCTCTAAGCTCTATCCAACAAACCAGAGATCTACACTTCCTTCCATATAAAGCATCAAAATGAGACATGCCGAGGCTGGAGTGGTAACTATTATTGTAGGCAAACTCTACCAAAGGCATATATCTTTCCCGATTCATTCCAAAATCAATTATGAAACTCTTGAGCATGTCTTCTAACACTTGTATCACCCTTTCAGATTGACCATCAGTTTGCAAATGGAAAGTTGTGCTAAATCGTAGTTTAGTTCCCAAGGATTCTTGTAACTACTTCCAGAATCTAGACATGAACCTTGGATCTCGATCAGATACAATGGATGAAGAAATGCCATGTAATCAGACTATTTATAATATGTAAATCTTTACAAGCCTTTCTAAAGAATAGGTTCTGTGAACCGCCACAAAGTGAGCTGACTTGGTTAGCCTATCCATTATCACCCAAACTAATTTTTTCTTCGAGGCTCTGAGGGGTAGGCCCAAAATAAAATCTATAGAAATCTTATCTCACTTCCATTCTAGAATTTCTAACAGATAAAGTGTCCCTGAGGGAGCTTGATGCTCAGTTTTGACTCTCTAGCAAGTTAAACACTTCATTACAAACTCAAATATTTCCTTCTTCATCCTGGGCCACCAAAACAAACTCTTTAAATTGTGATACATCCTAATGCTCCCCGGATGAAGCGGGAAAGGTCACTGATGAGCTTCCTTCAGAATTTCCTATATTAGATTATTCCCTTCAGGAACATATAACCTCTCCATAAAGCACAATTCGTGTAACACCCTAAAATAGAGCCTAAAAGTTTTAGGGATAATTTAGGAATTTTAGCCTTAGAGTGTTCGAGATTTTGTGACATGGTATATCAGTAATGTTTTCGATTATGGTTTTTTGAAAATCAAATCAATTTTTGAAAAATTTTTCTAAGAACCTTTAATTTTAGAAAAAGGACTAATTTGTAACAGGGTTAAAATTGTGAGCATTTATGCAATAGTTTTACCAAATTTTAAAATTGAACCTAAAAAGCCCCCACCTACAACTTGTTTTCACTTTTCTCTTCTAATATCCCACCTTCGATTTTCTGTGTTAAATATTTATTCTTTTGATTTCCATCATTACCCAAGTCTTTAATCTTCATAATACTTAAAGAAAACACCCCAAAATTCCATTACTTGTGGGTTTCTTGGATTTGTATCAAAAACTCATTTATTCTTCCATCAAAGGTCACCATTCACTTTCTTATAGGGTTTTAATGTTAATTGGCCTTTGAAAATAGAGTTGTTAATGGTGAATTTCAAATTTTCAAGTAAAAATATGATCTCAAAGTGTTAATCAGTAGGTTTTGACATGATTAAGAGGTTTCTAAACTTTCTTTGAAGTTTCGTTAAAGATTTCTTAAGTTTTAATAATTTTTTGGAAAATAGCCATAAACATGTCGAAAAAGTCAATACCATGAATTGGGTAGATTAACGTAGTTTTAGGGTTGAGAATTAGTCGTAGGTGAATTATAAGATGAACGAAATTGGTTTTAGGAAAAAACATTAAGTGTAGACTGAGTTATTTAGATTTCAAGTTGGATATGTTAAAGGTTTCGGTTACATGAGAACATAACTTAGGCTTATGAATTTGGTTACTTGTGGTGAGTCCTTAGCTGATTCTTGAATGTATTGTTGTATGATTTATTGTGTTAAAGTTGGATTTTCTTGGACCATCTACGAGTTAGGAAAGGCTAGTTTGAGCTTTCAGCATTTCAGCAAAAGCGATTTTGATGAATGTTTGGAATAATTTCTTGTGGACACAATTCATTGCGTTAATTGGGAATTTAGAAGTAGCCTAAACCCCTACTCTAAATTCCGAGTGTAAACTTTCTCATACTCTTAAGTTAATGTGTGCTTATTGATTACGAAATTGTGAATCAAGATGAAATGCTACAATATATGACCTAATTCATGAATACAATTGAGAAAGTGTAAACGTAAGCATGTTATACATGCCAGATGGTAGTGATAATGTTGTGTTATAATGTGATATTTGTAGTAACTAAGTGCAGTGAATGGTAAGTAATATGTGTGTGTTAATAATGGATCTTTTGACCTTGTGATTCCTAAGACTGTTGGATATAATTGGCATGCCATAGGATTGTAAGTACTCACTTATATGTTATATGATTTGGGCATTGAGTCTTTGAGACATGTTTGGAGAGATAAGGGAATGTGAGTTAAGCTCCATTCAACGGGACATGTTTGGTGTATTGGACAGTGTTAGCTTTATGCTTCACTTTTGGGACATGTTTAACTCTATGAGTCTATGTGGTGTGTTGGAGATCCGTGTATCCAATGAGTGGTGATAGTGCCCACTTTTATGTTTCATAGCACAAGTTTCAAATTATATATAAATATGTTTGTGTGTATTATGATGTATGCATGAATATGTATGTATGGACTCTATAAATAAACTATCTAATATGCATGTGAATTAAAATATGTCAACTAAGTTAAGGGTGTTATAATTATGCAACATATATGTTTCACTAGTGCTTGATGAACTGTTTGCATGATAGTTGTTCTAGGCATTCACTAAGCTTGTTATGCTCACCCACTCCTTTTAAACCATTATAGATTAGTTGCGTTTCGGGTGTGAGCAGTGTGGTTTCCAATGGGTGATGCAAGCCAAAACTTTAGTAGCTACTTGTAGGTGCTACTTGTAGGTGTTTGTTTATTTATGTTTTCGAAACTAAAAGCAATTTACTAGAGTATTTTCTAGATTTTTCTATGATCTTTAAGTTGTTTACTTGATTATTATGCCTTAAATTTACGAACTTTAGGTATGATTTATTTGTTTCTTGCTCAACCATGGTTATGATGTTTTGGATTTTTATTTTGAACATTTTAATACTCTTTTGAAGATGTAAATGATGCATGTTGATTAGACTTAAATTGGCATGGATTATATAATTGAAATTGCTAATTTTTTTTATGTCTGTAGCAGGGGATCGATATTCAAGTTTTAATATTGATACCTCCATGATCTTTGAAAGTGCAGGAAGCCAGTAACGTAATTTGGTAACGATAACCCTACCTTAAGTATCAATACTCGAGGTAAAATAATCGATACTTTACGAGAGGTAGTGATAATTTCCAAGATTTTGGTTTTATACGAGAAACAGTAAGCAGTTTTGGTATTGGTTTTCTAAGCGATATCGATACCACTTGGGTGAATTATCGATACCTCACCTTCAGTATCGATACCTGTGTAGTAGTTTTGGAATTTTTGCTAAATGGTCCTAATGCATGTTCAGTTGTTACTTAGGGTACACTTGAAGTATGTTTAGCAAGTTTTAATGATAATTAACATATAGAATATTTGGAATTCAAATAAATGTTGAAATTAAAATATGGTTGCTTAACAATGTACCGACTCATGATGTGTATGATGAAAGATGGTGGTGTAGCGTCCTGTTACCCAAGTTCGGCGACTGGGCCGGGTATAGGCTGATACATTT
Organism: Gossypium raimondii; assembly: GCF_025698545.1. NCBI lineage: Eukaryota > Viridiplantae > Streptophyta > Magnoliopsida > Malvales > Malvaceae > Gossypium > Gossypium raimondii. The sequence goes on from NC_068576.1 coordinate 19,984,413, forward strand.
TGCCATCCATTACAAGACCAAAATTTTTCATGTCGTCAGACCGTATCCATTACTTCCTCTCATTGCATCTTACATCTTTCAACTGAGACTCCATGATCTGGGTAAGAAAAATAGGTCGTACAATCAATTTAGCTAGAAGCAACCCGTCATTCGTTAGTTGGACTTTAGCTCACAAGGAAGCCAACACTGCTACAAACTTTCTACTCAACGCATTAGCCACCATATTTGCCTTGCCGAGATGGTACTCAATCATCAAGTTGTAATCCTTTAATAACTCCATCCAACATCGTTGACACAGATTTAATTCATTTTTGGAAAGCAGATACTTCAAACTTTTAAGGTTTGAAAATATGCAACACTTCTCCCCGTACAAATAGTGCCTCCAAATATTCAATGCAAGCACGACTGCAACCAACTCAAGATCATTCATTGGGTAATTCTTTTCATGTGCCTTGAGCTAACAGGTCATCATAGGCCATTCAAGGATGCATCAGTGGACACCAAGAACTCCACCTATGATTTAGGTTGAGACAACACTGGGGTCTCTATTAAAACTGCTTTCAACTTATCAAAACTCTTCTAACCCGCTTCAGTCCACACAAATTTTTCATTCTTCCTTAACAGTCAAGTCATAGGTGCCTCCAACATGGAGAATTCCTTCACAAATCTTCTATAGTAACCTGCCAAACCCAGAAAACTTCTTACTTCTGAAACGTTCTTTAGCGGAATCCACTCTAGAAAAGCTTTGACCTTCTAAAGACCCACTTTAGTTGACGATAATCTATGCACAAGCGAAGATGTTTACCAAGCTGATCAAGAATTATGGTTGGGTTGTAACATAGGCATTCGGAGTCACAACATAATTAAGCTAATCAAGGAATTCAAATTCGAAGTTATGTGTCATGACAGTTGGAAAAAATGGGTTTGAAAAACGTAGCGAAAAATAAATTTAGGAAAAATAGAGTTTTAAATTGTTTTTTAAAATAAGATCTTGGTTGTGATATCCAAAGTAATAAACATTTAATCAAAAATTGTACATTTTCGATTCATCTATGATGAGTGCTTCAACCAAGTAGTCTTCTCCGCTATCCTCAAGCTCATGTCTGCCGAGTGTGGGCTCGCTTCGAATCAGAAAATTTTTCACAAAAATTACCAGTGGGGTAATTTTGTAATTTCTCTAAAATTTTGGGTCAAGTTATAAATCAAAAAAATATCTCTAGAAATTTTCTGAAATAATCTCTTCAGCTAATTTTCTCTTTACAACTTTCTCTTGGATTCTTGTGAAAAATAATGACCCAAGGCTCTCTTTATATAGGAGAGTTTAGAGAGTTTAACAATGATTAAACTTAATCACTTTAATGTTAAATTAATATAATATTTATATGAGGATAAATATTGGATTAAATTTAATATTAAATCTTATTAAAATAATAGAATGTTTGTCTACAAGATTAACATTAAATTAAATTTAATCTTAAGATAATCACTTTAATATTAAATTAATAAAATACTATTAAGATAATTATTAAATTAATTTTAATACTAAATTATTAATATAATATTATTTTTGAAATAGTTAATCTGAAACCAAATTCACTGGTAGAGTCCCAGTACGAGGATACCTCTTCCACTGCTCAACCACCGAAGATCAACTGCCACCAGCCACTAGGACGCCGCCATCGCAGCCATCAACACTGTCATGTCCAATGATACAGGTGCGACATCCTTACGGCACCTCAAGTCGGTTCAGTCTAGGTCATGACAACCCAATTGGTCCGGTCTAGCCATCGATTGGACCGTCAGCCCGGCTTCACATATCGAGCCCAGTTTAACCAGTTTTTGGGTGTTGATCTCGATTTTGGGCTTCCATGCCCAATTTATGATCTTAGGTCCAGTTTTCAAGTTGAATTACCCATTAGGCCAATTCTCAGACTTGAAAATTAATTTCCAAAAATATCATATTAATTTAGTTAATTTTATTAATTTAATTTTAGTTGATCAAAATTAATTTTTAAAAAATCACTTAGATTTTCCAAATTAATTTTTCAAGAAAATTCTTTAATCAAATTCTTTAGTTGCATAATTCTCACGACCACCTAATTTAATTCCAAATTGAATAAATTGACTCAATTAAATTATTTCCAAAGTCGTATAATTTTCTTCTAATTCAAATACAGTCCAATCGATCTTTTCTTGAGCTAGTGGAGGGACCAATCAAACATATACAATTAGACTCTAGTAATTGCAATTATGTCCAGAAGCATCATTTTGATAATTCACAATTACTTTATCATGGAGTCAGTCCACAATAAGTACCATGATTGAAAACTCCTTATTGTATAATTTTTACGAAGCAATTCATCCATATGCTTTGTCTAATGACCTCGTCATATGTGTGTTACCCTCATATGATATCCTTGATCCCTTTGATTTAAATCCGTTCACTCAATACAATCATATTTTATCTCATTGTCACCATTGTGTCTTATTAATGATTAATATGATCATTATCAACTAATGATAGTGATAAATTGCTAATTTGAGAACAAGCAACCCGTGGTCACGTTACATATTTATCAATCCATACAATGCCAATGAGAGAATATCATTAACTCTTTAATTGAGCTATGAATTCTACTATTGCTAGTAAAGTCATGTCATACAAAAGTCATGTACCCAACATATCGGCTATGGGCACGATCATCTTTAGAGTATAAGCCTCCACTTATATCAAAGCACATGAGTTACATATGCATGGTCAGTGACTAACTCAGGATTTAGGTAAATCACATCATGAATGTCACAAGTGAATTAATTCTCAAACGGACGAATTTATTCATCTTGGGTCCAGTCCAATGTATCATTCTACCAATGAATACATCTCTGTCTCTACCCGTGGAGTCAGTTGCTTCAATAGCCAACACTAGTCATCTCTCTAATTGGAATTGTAGATGACATAATAATCATTCTCAATATTTGAATCAAATGCTCACTTTGATTCTTTTACAGGATTACGGACTTATTTAGATTATCTACTGAAGTAAGTAATCTTTCTCGGAATGTAAAAGTTCTTACAATGTTACTTATCTTCATTTGAACTTAGACAATAAATGAGCTAATATTTGTTTGTCACAATTTTGCTATGCATGCAAACTATAAAAGAAAGAAATACAAAAGAAATAATAGTGAAATTTGAAATTAACTTTATTTTTTTATTCATCGTTCAAAGAAATAGAAAACAATTACATGTTTACTACAATGTGGGCACATTTCCCAACAATACGCAAAACGTTGTGTCGCGGCATAGGTGCAACATGGGGCTAAAAATAACCAAGGGTTTTTTTGTGTGCACAACACATCTTTTTATGTAATTAAGGCTAGTGTTTAACCTAATTAGGATTGCTAAACTATTTTATAAATAACTAAGTTGTAGAAAGCTTTGAGAGATTTTTTCCATATTAGTTTTAGGGTTTATTTTAGTAGATTTAGGTTAGTTTAGTTTTTACTTTTGTCTTTGTAAATAGTTTTTGTTTCTTGTTCGTCAGCTTGGATTTGATTTGAATCCAAGTCTTTGTAATTCAATATTTTAGTATTTTTCTTTTCTTATTTGTTTGTAGACAACGAGATCTTGAGCACTATCAAAGGATTTTGCTATACTGAGCACTCCAAGATATCATACAGACAATTTCTATCTTTTCTCTTTTATATTACTTTGTGTTCTTTGCAGGATTGATTTACTTGTAGAAAAGATGGTTTTTAAGATGATGAGTGACTAAATCTTTAGGGAGATTAACGAACGGAAGATTTAGGATTTTTCCAATATGATTAGTTGGTGTGATTGCATGTGTTTTCAAACCCTGGGCTTGATGACCCTAGGAAGTAAAATAGGTAAACAGATCCAGAGATGTGATTATTGAGTAAATCATGTATTTACCCTAGTCAAGAAAGTACGGTCGATATGTAAGCGTGTACTGGTTGGTTAGTTAGGTAGTAGAGGCCAAGAGGTAATACTGTCTACATAATAAATAATCTTCTCATAAAAACCCTAGTTCTAAAGTTGATTACAACCACAAACACGAGTTAATCTTCTACCTGTTATTCGAGAGATTTTCATTTGATAATGTTTTTTCCCGTAGTTTCAATTTTTAATTTTTTTCTTATATTTTTCTTTAATATTGGTTTTCATAATATGATATTTAGTTATTACTGTTTAGACATGTTGTTGTAGATAGTAACATTTTTAGATTTAATTCAACCTCCTTTGGGTACGATCATCAAAATACTTCCCTGTGTTTCGTTGTAACACTAAATATATTACAATTTGACATGTTCACTTGTAGATATTGTGCTAATTTGATATATTTTTATTCGCATGATTTATACTCTAAACGTTCGTATATTTGGAGGCAGTCAAGTTGTTGGCACCGTTGCCGAGGAGGTTTTGACATTGAATCTAAATTTATTTTTCTGCAGTTACTAGGATAAATAGGAACATTAAAAATTATAGATATGATTTTATTTTGTTTATTAATTTTAAATTTTACTAAAAATGCTAAAAATATTTCTTTGATTTCAGTTTATGGCTCGAAATGGAAGCACTCCAATCAAGTCATACCCTAATCCAGAGAGACTGTTGAGACGCAACCGTCAATTCATGCAAATAATCCACCTGTGGTAACTAATTTACCTTAGGAAAATCCTTTATTTGAAAATGCCCTCGAACCATACAGATGGCTCAAAAAAATTTCATGAGTATGCACAACCAACACTCATTGTTGTACGAGGCAGCATTCAACGAGCGACGATCAACGCCAATAATTTCAAGATCAAAATGGTGACAATCCAAATTATCCAAAACACCTTGTAGTTATAAGGGAACATGATGGGAGATCCAAACAAAAACCTGAAGTGATTCCTTCAATTATGTGACAATTTCAAATACAATGGGGTTGTAACAGTCCGTTTCTCGGTGGTGTCAAAAACATTGGTTTCGGGCCCACAAAACCAAAGAGTGAATTTGTAAATATTATTATTTAATATTTACAAGTCAAATATAGTATTAAAAATTTTTAATTTGATAATTCATATTATTTGAACAAATAATTATGTTCAAGTGGTAAATCATTAAAGTCAAGTGATTTTGGAAAATGAGGTTTTGGGACCTCATTTCTATAAATCGAACTCATAAATATTTAAGAAAATATTTACTGAGTGTTATTAGGGTTATATTAAAATTTGGTTAAAAATTTTAATGTTTAAATAGTAATTAAGCAAAAAGAACTAAATCGTAAAAGATGCAAATTTTGAATTCTATATGTTAAAGGGGTTAAATGGCTATGATATCTTAAATTAAAGGACTTAGTGGATAATTGTACAATTTAACATTATTGTGGACGATTTTGATGGAAAATTTCATTAAATTTAATTAATTATTAAAAGATAAAATGGTAATTAACAAAATTATAACATAATTAAAAAAAATAGAATAGTTGTTTTCATCATCTCCAATTGTGTTTTTCACAACTGAAAACCGTTGGAGAAGAAGGAAGCTTTCGGTCAAGCATGGGTGACTTGCATGGTTAGTGATTTTGTCATGTTTTTAGTAATTTTTATGTTTTTGAGCTCATATTAACTTAATCTAGCTAACCTGAGGGTCAAATTGTAAAATTTTTAAAAGTTTAATGACTTTCCATGATGGTTTAAGTGTGTTTATGGAATTAATTGGTAGATTATTAAGCTTGGTTGTTAAATAGAAGTAGTTTGTTAAGTGATTTTAGAAATTTTAATGTTAAAGGATTAAATTGTTAAAAAGTAAAATTTAAGGGATTTAATGTAATATTTTCATGATTATGGGCTAATATGTGAATAAGATAAATTTGTCTAGCTTGGTTGATGGTAAAAAATGCTAAATTTCAAGTTTTAGGTTTAGGGACTAAATTGCATAAAAGGTAAAACAAAGGGGTAATTTTGTAATTTAGAAATAATATGGATTATAAGTTTGAATTAGATATTTGAAGTTATTTTTAACTATTTAATTGAATTAAATTACTATTTAGATCAAGAAACGACTCAAACATACACTAATCATGGAAAAGCCAAAATAGCGAGTTAATCGTTGGATCATGTTAGGGTATCATTTTGGTACAGGTAAGTTCATATTATATGTAATATCTCATATTAAATCCCTTGATATTTGTTTTATTCTAATAACTGTGGTGTTTGTAATTATTGAATGTTGGTTTATGCAAATTAATAATGAAATTGAGCTATATTGGAGATAGTGTATCGGGCCTTGAGTCCATTAGGCTTCATGCCAGTGTATATTATCAGGCTTTGATCCTAGCAGGCCTCACGTCGGTGTATTGTATCAGGCCCTAAGGCTAGCAAGCTTTGTGCCAGTGTATTGTATCAGGTAACTTGTACTAAAAACATTATTACAAGCATCCGATGTTATTTTTTTAAGTTAAATGAGTAAATAAAGCTTTAATGAGTAAATGGATACATGAAATGAACCATGATTTGGATTAATGATATGAATTATAAAGATATGTGAATTTGCAAGGAAAAGATGAATCATGATATATGTAATAGCAATGAATTTTGAAATTGAAATGTTTGATATGTTATATGCCTTGCTTGGTTGGATATATATATATATATATATGTATTGCTTCACCTACTAACATTGTGAGGTGTTGTGTATAGGAAAAGGAAATTTGGCTTATGACTAAATGAAAGTATTCATGCTTGTTTAATTTAATGCATTTGGTAAGTTTAAGTTCGTTATATGAGCTTACTAAGCATTAGTTGCTTACATAGTTGATTTTCTCTATTTCTGTAGGTCATTGGAAAGCTCGAACAGTGGGAATCAATGTTGGAGCATGATCACACTATCCATCGATCTATTTTGGTAGATTTTCATTATTTTGGCAAATGGTTATAATTGGCATGTAATAAGGTTATAAGTGTTGTCTTGGTGATTGGTTTGTTTTCAAATGGTGCCAAGTTCATTTATGTCCATGCCTTTTGATGATGGCTTGTAAATGATGTGTATTCATATGAAATGATAATAATTATGCATGCCCTCATGTGAGCAGGAAGAAGATGGTTGTGTGATATGTTGTGATATGGTTATTTGGTATGTATAAGTCTAGTTGTTGATTTAGTAGTGTTTGAGGTGAGCCTAGCTTGTGCATGTTTTAAAACCTTATGTTTTGATTTGTAAATGCATAGGCAAGTGTTTGCTTGTGAGATATATTATGTGACATATAATTAGGTGACTTATGACTACCTATAGCAATGAGTAAAATCAATAATTTATATGTTTGTATGGTGAATGTTTCAAGTATGTTAGTGGTTTGACATGTATTGGATTGATGACGGAGTAGTGGTGCCTTTGAATGGCATATTGGTTAGAACATACAGGATGATTGAAACGGTATATTTTGCATATGTTTGAGGTGTGTTTTGGTCATGTAAATGTGTAGGAGAAAGATGTATCTTGGTATGCATGCATAGGTCTTGAAATGGCTTGTTTTAGGGGGCTCAATTTGAAGCACACGGCTTGAGACATGGGGTGTCACATGGCCGTGTGCCACACATGATTGCTCAACATAGCCGTGTGTCTTTTTATTTATAGGTGTAGGTTTCACACGGTCGGGCACATGGCCTACGACGCGGTTGTGTAACCCAAGTCAATGAGTTTTACGGTTTGACACATGACTTGGGACACGACCGTGTGTCTCATAGTTTGAATGCCCACACGACCTGGCCACACAGCCGTGTGACCCCTGTTTCACAATTTTTTATGTTTTTCTGAACTTTTTGATTTGTTTTAAATTGGTCCCTGATTGTTTCCAAACTATTTTTAGGGTCAATCAAGCTCGATTTAAGGCCCGTAAAAGTATTTACATCATAATGAAATTATGTTATTGAATAAAAATATGTGAATTGCATGTTGATCCATGTTTTGATGTTTAAGGCTCTGTTTTGCACTATAATGCTTCGTAACCCTAATTTAACGTCGATGATAGGTTAAGGGTGTTACAGGGGTAATCGTTGACGCGGTGTGTCTTTGATTATTTCCATTTTCTTTATGTGACTATGTTGCTGATTTGTTAGACTCATTGGAACCAGGTTCCATCATACATGGGACGAATTAGTAGGAAAATTTTTATATAAATTTTTCTCGATTAATAGATCCATTCAGCTCTGCCCAGAGATCGCCAACTTTAAGCAATTCGAAGGTGAAATTTTATATAAAGCTTGGGATCTATTCAAGTCACTATTGAGGAAGTGTCCACATCACAAAATGCAAGAGTGGCTCCAAATGCAAAATTCTATAACGGTTTAGACAACAATTTCAGATCCGATTTGCATGGTGCATTTGGAGGTGCTTTAATGAATCATACATATGAGCAAGCCTATCAAATTATTTACAACATCGCTATGAACTCGTATATGTGGCCAGACGAGAGGTTCACTTATAGCCTAAAGCCACAAGTGACAAAGCCAAGCAAAAAGTGGATTCTTATCAAATAATTTTGGATAAGTTGAACTGATTGGAAGTGACAGCTAAACCGACCATTACGGAGCTAGACCAACACTGCGGGAAAAATTCAGATCATCGATCGAATAAAGTTAACTACATGGGTAATAGGGGTGGAAATCCCTATTCTAATACATACAACTCCGGTTAGAAGGATCATCTGAACCTAAAATGGGGAGGAAATCAAGGAGGCAAAAATAAACTACAAAATCAAGCAATTCTTCCTTACCAACCTCCATATATACAAAAATCTCAAGATAGATCCATGGTAAATGACTATATTGTCTGTGGTCAACAACTTGACCGAATAGAAGGAGAGATCCAATCAATGAAGACGGACATCTGACAAGTACAGTATGAGTGTACTTTAACTAGAAACACATTGACGAATTCCAAAGGGAGCATCCATAACCAAATGAACCAAATGATGGGGATGATGAGCAACACGTAAAGGCAATTTAGTACTGGAATCTCGAGCAATACGAAGAAATTGTTTAATAGAGTTTTGAATTTTCACTTTCATGGGATAAAAATAAAAAACACCAAATTCATCCCATCAATCAAATTATAGAGAAAAAAAATGTAACCCTCATCTTCTCCATGCTTTATTTTGCATAGATATAATAGATTGGACAACGTTTCACGTCATTAAATAAAACATAAAGGTACAATCCTTAATTATTTTATTAAATAAACTAGTATGGTTCTCACCCATACTTCGTGTTAGGTTGATTATTTTTTAAAATTATAAGGTAAAATTTAAAGGTTACAATATGCTCAAAGTTCTTGTACTCTTCATATATTTGGAATTTAATGTTCATACTTTAATTTTTAGGAATTTAATCTCTACTTTTCAAATTTTAAAATTTAGGTTCATTTGTTAACAATGTTAAATTTCTTATGTTAAATTTACTAGTGTGACCTTTTGAAATTCAAAAAAAAAACTCCTTAGTATCCACATAACAGAAATGACATTGAATGGACTCGAATTTAATAGAGAATTTTAGCAGTGTTAACAACACTTAAAATTCACCTCAACATTTTAATTAAAATAAAATATTTAGACTAACTAATGACATTATAAAAGTTGAGGCATCAAATTATGTCAAAATTAAAGTCTAAAGATTAAATATCAATTTTTCCGAAATTTAGGATTAAAATTGAAATTTAACCGTTCTTATATAATCTTAAAAAGAATATGACTTAGAATTTAAATTTAACCATTATTTTCTCATGTCAATAAAAGAATAAGAATAATAATAAAAAAGAAGGGACAAGTGTCTAATTATGTCCAAATTAAAGTATAGAAATTAAATCTTAAAATTGAGTGATATATAGGGATCAAAACTGAAATATAACCATTCTTATATAATCTTTAAAAAGTGGAAGGATTAAAACTAAAATTTAATCATTATTTTTTCATGTAAATGAAAAAAGAGAATGGGCAGGTGTTAAGTAGGGGTGAGAGTTTGATCGAATTGAATCGAACGAAAAAATTTTGAGTTAATCGAGTTGTGTAACGCCCCAAAAATACCTGTTTATGTTTTTATAATTACTGGACACAAATATCTGTTTGCTTTAGTAGTTAAGTGTTCTGGGAAGTGTTTGAGAGGTCTCAAGTTCAAGCTTTGTCTTGGGAAAATTTTTTGTACTTTTCTAAACAAAGCCCTATCGCTAGTCAGTAGGCTTTTAAATAAATGTTAGTAAAATATGTCAGAATGGGCCTGTTGGTTTGGTGGTTAAGTGGTGTGTTAAAATGCTGGTGGTCTTGAGTTTAAGTCTAGTGTGCGCTAGGGAGTGTTTTATTTTGCTGCTAGTGTCGTAAGGGCGTTTTAGTCTAACCGAACTACTGAAGAGTTGGAGTGGAATTTGAATTTCGTGGTTGGGGGAAGGTTGGACAGTTTTGGGGAGTGGATTGAGGGATTTGGGGAGAAAAATAAGGATAGAAGAGTTTGAAGGTAACTAAAATAGGTGGTGGCAAATTCAGCTAATCAACTCATTCTCTCAGTTTTCTTTTTTTTCTGCTCTTGGTCTTTCTCTATCGAATACTGCATTTTTCCCCCTCGTGTTGCCGTTCCTTTCACTCTCCTAAATTCAGTACTTTGGCATAGTTTCTTTCTTTCTTTTTCAATTTTTGCTGCCGCACGCACTTTCTTTACTCACTTAGTCGAATTTCAGCTTTATGCTCTCCCTTTCTAACGCTTTTCTTTATCCCTATTGTTCTTTTCTCCTTTTTCCCCGGTGCAACCGAATTGACCCCTGAATCTGTCTCATCTTTGTGCATCCTTTTCGATCGATCAAGCTAAGGTGTGCGTTCCTCCTCCGCTGGTTATACGTCGGAAAGTAAGGGGTAGGTTATGATGATTTGGGGTAGTCATTGCTTGGTGAAAAACCGATTCTTTTTATTCCTTGTGTTTCTGTTAGTGATTACGCTTGGTTTTTTGCAGCAAATCGTGTGGATCGAGACCCTTCCCATACTTCTTCGTAAGCAAACCGAGTTGAGGAGTTAGGGGTAAGTTATGATCGCTCTTAAATTAAGTAAGTGGTTGGGTTGGTTAATTCGGCTATTGAGGTGATTAATGGAGAGTATGTTTGTAACACCCCTAACCCGTATCCGTCTCTGAATTAAGGTTACAAGGCATTACTGAACAAAATACAATCATTGCAAAATCAAAACATATACGTTGTATATAAATATTTAAAATTTAATAAACTTAATTTAATATTAAATATGACATATTATGAACTTCACTTAGATCATTCAAAACAAAATAAAGACATGACAATCCAGCAAATCCATAAGGAAATAAATCATTTTCATATGGCTATTAAATTCATATACAATATAACAAAGTACGACCTTCAAAACATTTATCTAATAAGTACATGCCATAGTTAAAATTTAAACATTTTAAATACCGAGACAATAGATAGGGTGATGAACTTGCTAACGATCCCTGAGCTTGAAGCTTGATCTTTAAGTCTATAAAACAGAAAGACATAAGTAAACAAAGTAAGCTTTTATAGCTTAGTAAGTCTATAGCATAACAACAAATATATATAATTATAAAATTTCCTGGTACACTTAATGAATTCGCCAACACCGTATATATTAACAAATACTTATAGACAAATGCATACATAATTATCAACAATTAAAACCGAATGTATATACACTTTAATGTAAATAGCCGATTGCATATATATACATATGTTTAACAAATTTTATAACCGAATGTGTATACATCTTTATTACTGCATACATCCGAATTCACATATGTACTTATCATGTGCATATAATTGATCATACACATATATACCAATCACATTTTATATTCGTTTGTATATATATACTCATTATGAATTTATACACGAATACATAGCTAATACATACATTCAATATATATACATATTCTTCATATACATATAAATGAGTACATTTATATATATATATATATATATATATATATATATCTCAAATGCATACATAAATAATTATCAAACACATAGGCTCAACATATATATATTTAACAACCGCATATCACCATATGCATTTATAAATTCAAAAACCGCATATACCTAATGTACATATGCCTTTATTAATTGTATATACCAAATGCATACAATTATGTTTAACCAATGCAAAACCCGAATGTAGGTGTATACTCACCAAGCATGTAAAAACTGAATGTTTATATATTCATCGATTTCATATAATCAAAATCATAGATATATCGATTGCATATTCTCACATAATTTAAACAGATTCACCGGCACTTAGCCTGCTAGGTTTTAAAACTTGATCCGGTATACCAGCTTTTAGCCTGCTAGACCTATAGCCCCAAATGTATCACCGGCATTAAGCCTGCTAGACGTAAAGTCTAAATTATTTCACCGGCATCAAGCCTACTAGACGTAAAGTCTGTATTACATTCGATCACTTTATAATGATCCAAACTAATAATTTCATATCTTCACTTCCATTCAAGAACTTTTACATGAATATACATACATAATCTAACTTTCACATACATATATAAATTTCATACTTAAATTCATTACATGAACATATACACATAATCTTGCATAATCAAACCTCATATAAACTTATATAAATGTCCTACCTAAATTCAATAAAAGAACATATACATATATGTAAGCATGCTCATTCGAATACAACATATACATATAAATTATAACTCACATATATATATACCTATTTCAAACTATATATATACAATTATAAGTTACATATTTTAATCCAATCCAAGAGTTTATACTGTATATACTTATGTATATATATATACATGTATTCGAACCTAATATATAAATGTTATACATACCTTTGATTTATACCAGAATTTATACATATATAACATTTGTACTTTAACTAAACTCAAAAACTTATATATATACATATATATATTCGAGTATTATACATACATATATATACATATATATACATATATATTCATATCTTTGTCTAAATTCAAGACTTGTTCATGTATTCACATATATATTTGATCTATCGTATGTATATATAACTGTCTTACCTAATTTCAAGAAAAGAAATTTACATATATATATTCATGCTTATTCGAACATCACCTATTCTTGATTACATTTCATATCTTCATTTCAAACCATGAATTTATACAAGATCATACTTGTATATTCGAACATGTTATATATATTATCCACACTTCAAAATTTATTCAACTAATATACTTTAAATTATAGCTCAACATAAAATAAAATTAGTATACATGTATAAATATTAACTTAATAACTTTTAGATGCTAATAGACTTACCTCGGACGGTGAAAAATTGAAACCGAACAATTAGTCAATGACTTTAGGTTTTTCCCAATCCAACTCCGATTTCTTTGGTTCTTGATCTAAATATATCCAAAATGAGCTATCTTAAATATTATTACATTCAATTTAGTCCAAAAACACATAAATGGGAAAATTACCATTTTGCCCCTGACATTTACACTTTTTGCAATTTAGTCCCTATTGCATAAAACACAAAATACACAAAATTTGCCCACACTATATAAGGTTCGAATATTACTAGTACTCATACAAGTCCACACATTTCATTTATTTCACATTTTAGTCCCCCAAAAATTTAATTTCACAATTTAGCCCTAATTACTCAATTTCACCAAAAATTCAAAGACAAAACATGTTAATCTTTCACATATTTTTCATATTTCATCATCAAATATCACAAATCTCAAGCATTCATTAATGGTATATCTCAAAATCAACATCAAATTCTAAAATTAAAGCATGGGCTAGATAGAACATGAAGCAACGATTACAAAAATGTAAAAATAATCAAAAACCGAGACCAAAAAATACCTTAATCAAGCTAAACCATTGTCGAAACCTAAGATGCCATGGTTGAGTTCTTTTCTAACTAATATTCGGCTTGGAGAAGATGAATGAATAAGAAATTTTTTTGTTTAATTTTAATTATAAAGTTTAATTTAACAAATGACCAAATTAACCTTATTAATAATAATTTATAAAAAAACATATACTAAGGTCACTAATGTAATATGCCACCCACTATCTAATTTATGGCATAATTTCTTCTTAACTACTCCCATTTTAAAAGACAACAACAATTGGGTGCTTTTAAATTTGACCCCCAAATTTTTATTTTACGCGATTAAGCCCTTTTTATCAAATTGAGCACTCAAACGATCAAATTTTCATTTGAAATTTTCACACATAGTAATTCACATACTTCAAATTTCAAAAATAATTTTAAAAAATTTTTCTAACTCGGATTTATAGTCCCGAAACCACTTTTTCTGATTAGGGTCAAAATCGAGTTGTTACAGTGTTGATCAATTGCTTTTAGGTATTACCAAGCTCAGAAGTGTTTTGCTGTGAATCCGTAACAGGTGTGTAAACACAACTTTGAAAACAGAAAGTGGCAAAAAGCCAAAAAATGTGTTTGTCGACGCCACACGAGCGTGAGGCCTCCCGTGTGGTAGGTCGTGTGATCAAACATGGGCATGTGATCGTCGATGCTGGCCATGTACGGTTCATGGGCCAGGCCGAATTGGGCCGTGTGCACCACACAGGGGCATGGGCCTCACACGGGTGAACTACACGGGCATGTGGGAATATTGGGCCAGGCCGTGAGATCCATACGACTAAGGCCATTTTGGGCCGAGTGGACCACACGGGCGTGTGGGACCACACGGGCCAACAACATGGGCATGTGGGCCCATTTTTCACTGTTTTGATGTTAAGGTTGCACGGGTCGCCTGAGACCACTGTGAAACTACTGTAGGGACGGTAAGCTTACCTAGACCCCTAATTGACTGAATGACTGTTATATTCATGTACGATATATATATGTATATATGGCTTTATATTGAGCATGTTGTTAAAATTGTACTAAAAGCATGTATGATACCATGATTTGACATGATTCATCTGTCCAAACCCGGCCTAGACGTTATGGCTGAATCTGGCGATGTCACATGGAAAGGGATTTAAAGACAAGATTGTCGAGTTTAAAAGTCGTTACAGTAAGTTAGCTTTTATTTAATTCGAAAAAAAACTAGTTGATTTGATTTAAAACTTGTCTCTTAGAGAAAACTTTTGTAACCAATTAATTTAGGAAAAATCGTTTCAATTTTCAAAAAACCTTAGTTTTTAGAAAAGAAACTGTGTTTTGTGGAGTTGCAGTTTTAAAAAAATCCATAAAAAACCGTATAAAGTCCCAAATTTAAAGCCAACCAGTCCATAATCCAGAAGATACATCAAAAACCCCAAATAAGTAATAAATTCTAGGCATTAACGGAAAATAGTCTAAAATTTATGTGTGGCCACCGTCGAGTCCTCTGCTGTACCGACCCGTCAAGTCTGGGGATTACCTATACAGATTAAACAGAGAAAGGGTGAGTTTTCGCAAACTCAGTGTGTAATCTCCACAGAAAACATGCATACAGATAAACAACAGAATTCAGTTAGATACAGACTAGGGCCCGTGCCCATCACAGAATCAGTTTGGGCTTTAGCCCATTCAGATACAGTCTCAGAAATACATTAGGGCCTTGGCCTATATTAGATACAGAATGCAGATACAGTAAATCAAAATCCTACCTTTCAGCCTCTACACACCATCTTCGTCCAACCTTACACACCATGTGGGGATTAAATCAACCCACCCATCCCTACACACCATGTTGTACCGAAATGTGGTACATAATCAGAAGGTTGCAGCTGAGCTGCCAGATAACAGGCTTAATAGCCTTTCAAACACTTCCACCAAATATCATCAGCCCACCCCGATGCAATGCAACATACAAAATATGTCATGCCATTATGCAATTAATAGTACATACATTCAGATATCATAAGTCATGCTCGGTATAGAAATTAGACAGACAAATCACACATATAGGGGTCTAAGTAAAGCTTACGACCCTACAGTAAGTCCACAGTCAACTTGGTCGACCCGTGCAACCTTACAGAACTTTTCAGAAAACTGGGCTTACACGCCCATGTGGCCCACTCGGCCCAAATTGGCCTTGGCCACGTGATCCATTTTTAACGTAACCCGTGCTAGTTAATTATTCATATATGTTTTCACTATTTACTTATATGTTCCTTCAAAGTTGTCTACTTGAGTCATTGTTACTAAAATATTTATATCTAAAGCTACAAGATTCCAAATTAAAATCCATTTGATTTCTTTGAGACTAAACTTAGACACATTTCTACCATAAAATTTTCAAAATTTTTGGTTTAGCCAATAAGTACAGCAAAATCTTCAAACTTATCGCTATTCTACTGTCTGACAGCTTCGTCCCTTCTTTGCTAAAAATTAATTATCTTTTAGTAAAAAATTTGGATGATGTTTCCATTTGTTTCTATATAAAATAAACTCATTAATAATTTAAACATGTAAATTTTAACCCCTAATTATTTTTCTCCAATTTTTTTATGATTTTCCAAAGTCACAACAAGGGAACTCGAATTCAATCTGACCTTGTCTCACAAAGTTTATTATACCTCACAATTTACAATTCCAATACTTACACCATTTCTTCTATGAGAAATGAGACTCAATAAGCTTTAATTTCATATTTTTTTCATCCTCTAATTCGATTTCCACAATTTATGGCGATTTTTAAAATTAGCCTACTGTCGCTGTCCAAATAGCAAGCAATTTCAGCTTTTCGTCGAATCCTTTTTTTTTGTGTTTCGGGAACACACCTGGTTTCGTTTGATACTAAAATAGTCCCAGAGGACTCCAAAGCCTATAATCAAGATGCTCCACATCAATTTAATGGATTTACAAGCGAATTGACAATCAAGAACAAACAGAAAACCCAACTTACCACCAACGATAACCCTCTGTTTAACTATTGTTAAGACGAGAACACTGAATTCATCAGTTTGAGCCTCCCCCTACGCCCAGATCGAAGAGAAAAAAATATTACCACTTTAGTCGTTAAGAGATTCATGACAAAAACGAAGAGAAACACTTACCGAAACTAAGCGAGCACTATTCGCATGTGAAAACGAAGGAAAATAAATGGATTAGGGAAAAATCAAGAAGAAGAAAAAGAAAAGAAAGATGGAAAAACTCAGAGAATTTCGGCAAGAGGAGAGGGAGAATAATAGACGGCAGAATTTTTTTTGGAAAAAAGAGTCAAATTTCGGTTATGGGAAAAAAATAAAATAAAATCTCGATAACCCCAAAACCCCTTAATCTTCTCCTCTAATTCCCAGTACACATCCACTACTCAGAATCCCCATATTACACAACTCTATCCCGAAATCTGAGCAAAAAAAATAATACCCTTGCCTGCATAGGGATTCAAACACAAGACCTCCACCATAATAACACACCATTTAACCACCAGATCAACAGGCCCATTCTAATGTAATTTACCCAACAATGAAATAAAAGCCTCCTAA
The DNA here is from genome assembly GCF_025698545.1 of Gossypium raimondii. Classification (NCBI taxonomy): domain Eukaryota; kingdom Viridiplantae; phylum Streptophyta; class Magnoliopsida; order Malvales; family Malvaceae; genus Gossypium; species Gossypium raimondii. Next base: position 20,001,919 of record NC_068576.1, read on the forward strand.
ACAAGAGTAAGGCCTAATTCATCCAAAATACCAAAATTTTCCCAAGCGAATGCTTGAACTTGGGACCTCCCAAACACTCCCAGAACACATAACCACTAAAGCTAACAGATATTTGTGCCATATTTTCACAATAACAAAATTAGAAATTTTGGGGCGTTACAAAAACATGGCCACATCTTTGGCCATTTCTACAAATCATGGCCAAACACAAGCAGTTAGAACTAGGGGTGAGCGTTCAATCAAATCGTATCAAATCAAATGAAAAAATTTTAAGTTAATTGAGTTGACGAATCTTATTTTATCATCTTAAATTGATTTGAAATTTTCTCGAACCGAGTCAAGTGAGATGGAATTCAAATCGAATATATTTGTTTGAATTAAATTAAGAAAATGACTTTAGGTCCTTGTAGCCACTGCCACCAACCGTAATCAAATTTGTTATTAACTTTCATCCCCTCAAATTTATTTATTAATCTTTTATATACGGGGTAGCTTATTTGCTTGCTTAGTTGCTCAATTATCTTTTGATTCTTTTCACCATGTATTTTGAAATTAAAAATATATTAAATGTTAAAAAAATGTGATTTTTTAATAAAATTTATTTTAAAAATAAAATGTGAAATTGATACCAACAGAAAATTTTAACATGAATATTTTATGACATCGTCAATCATTCAATTTTAACAAATTTGATAAAGATTCAGTATGATTAAACAATTCAATAATATAAATAGTACAAAATGTGAAATTTAATTCAATAATATAAATAGTAGATGTAAATTCAAAAAAAAAAGTTTTGGGGGTTTGGAGGGAAGTAAAAGTTTTGTGGAAAAGCAAAAGGAAAAAGGTTTTGGGGATTTGGGGGAAATATAAGTTTTAGGGAGAAAGTAAAAGGAAAAAGGTTTTGGGGGTTTGTGGGTAAATAAATTTTTTAGGGGGAAGTAAAAGTTTTGGGGGAAAATAAAAGGAAAAGAATTTGGGTGTTTGGGGAAGGTAAAAGTTTTGGGTAGAAAGTAAAAGGAAAAAAGTTTTGAGGGTTTGGGGAGAAGTAAATTTTTTGAGAGGGAAGCAAAAGTTTTGTGGAGAAAATAAAAGGAAAAAGGTTTTAAAGGTTGGGGGGAAGTAAATTTTTTTTTGGGGGGGGAATAAAAGGGTTTGAGGAGAGGAGAGGGAAATAAAATGGTTTGGCATTTAGTTTATTCGAATTCGAAAATTTAATTCGATTCAAACTCAAAATTTGAAAAAAAAATCGATTTGATTCGATTGACTCGATTAATTTGATTCAAATAATTTAAACTTTTTTTTATTTTTTTGAGTCGAATCAAATTTTGTTCACACCTAAATAGAATAAGCGCCACTATAAATAGGGACGTTTGCTTTTGTGATCGCAATTTGAAGTAAGGGTTAATATGTAGTTTGTTGTTTGAATTCGTTAAAAAGTATTCGGTTGATATTTGAAATTTTTTTATCTAGTTGGTACCTGAATTTGTATTTCGTCACTTAAGTTGATACATTGCATTAACACTGTTAGTTTGTCTGACGTGACGTGGCGAATATAAATTAAAAGTCTTTTAGAAAATCTAAATTAATTTTAAAAAGTATAATTGTTTGGACAAGTTAGTACCAACTAAATACTTTTGGACAAGTTTAGAAGGCAAACTACATGATAAGCCTTAAAAAATTAAGGTTGTTAACAAATTGGGGGCAATGTGTGTGATAGAATACAAGTTCATGTATCAACTATGTACAAAAAAAAGTTCAAGTACCAATTAGGTAGTTTTGAAAATTTTCAAAGGGTAGATTACATATTAACCCTTGAAACAATAATATATTCTACTTAAAAAACTCGCATAATGAGTCTATACAACTTGTTATGTATATAAGTATTATTTGAATTTTAATTAAGATGGTCTCACAAGTCAACTAAATATCAACTAAACTAGGAAATGACAAACTTTTTTTTACAAATTAACAAAGGTGAATGTACTTAGTAAATCGTTCTATTATAGGGATAGATCAAATTAATCCATCTACTATTAAATTGGTCAATTTAGCCACTATACTATTAAAAATTAAATAAGTCCAAATTTTAATAGATATAACATTTATTTTAAAAGCAGAGTTATTTTTGAAAGTTTTTTTTATGATTTTGCGTTTGAGTTTAAGCGTAAATGAAAAGATAATTTTCATGTGGTTTTTAAATAATAAATTTTAACATGTTTCAGTTTTGTCTCTTCAATAGTATAGGGTCTAAATTGATCCATTTAATAGTAAAGGAACTAATTTAATCTAGTCACTATAATAGAGGGACTTTGTAGGTACTTTCACCAATTAGCCAATGCTTTTTTTTTGTTAAACTAAGCAGATAGATAAAAGGAGGAAATAGAAGTTTGAAATACTCTGATAATATGATTCTGATGCACTTTATTGAATGAATAATGAAACCTTTATTTAGGCTGAACTACAACTGAAAAACCACTTAAAAATAGGAACAAACCTGATACATAAATCACTAGAAAATATCAACTAATATGATACTCCTAAAGTCTAGCAACAATAAGTTTTGATTGAATCAATAACTTTATTCAAACCAGTAAACTAACAAATTTAACTCTAACATGCATTCTCTTAAACTGATACTGTAAGTGATCAGTTTAATTCTTGATCAAAGTGCAAACACCAAGCATTTTTCTGAACTTTACAAATTATGCCAATTTGAAGGACTTGGTAAATACGTCAGCAACCTGATCTTTACTTCTGCAATAAATAAAGTCAATTACCCCATCTTTTGTGAGGTCTCTTAGGAAATGAAACTTCACGTCAATGTGTTTACTTCTGCCATGTAGTACTGGATTTTTAGACAACTTTATGGTTGAATTGTTGTCGCAATAAACTGTTGTTGCTCCTTGTTGTTTGAACTGCAATCCAGCAAGAATATTTCTTAGCCAAATGGCTTGAGAAGCACATGAAGTAGCAACTACAAATTCAGCTTCAGTTATTGATAAGGTGACAATTGGTTGCTTTTTTATGACCATGAGACTGCACCTGAACCCATCATAAAGACATAACCCGAAGTACTCTTCCGGTCATCTAAATCTCCAGCATAATCACTGTCAATAAACCCAATCAAACCTGACATTTCTCCCTTTTTTGTAGTAAACTCAAAATCAGAAGTACCTTTCAAGTATCGAAAGATCCTTTTCGCAGCTAGAAGATGTAATTCTTTTGAGTTCTCCATGAATCTGCTAATAATGCTAACTGCATACATGATATCTGGCCTTGTTGTTGTCACATACATCAAACTCCCTACAATTTGTTGAAGAGAGTACCATCAATCTTTTTTCCTTTAAGATTCTTTGTAAGCTTCAATCCAACATCTAAAGGTGTGTTGACATGATTGCAATTACTCATCTGAAACCTGTCTAAAATTTCTCGAACATACTTCTTTTAAGAAATAAATATTCCATCAACAGATTGCATTATTTCTATGCCAAGAAAATAATGCAGCTTTCCAGGATCAGACATATCAAACTCAGTCATCATTGACCTTTTAAAATCTTCAAACATGGCCCTATCATTTCCTGTATAAATTAAATCATCAACATATAAGCATACTCTAAGCATTTTCCCCCCATCTGCACACTTTGTATATAGAGTATGCTCATATGGACATTTTTTGAAAACCTTCCCTTTGAAAGTAAGCATCAATACGACTATACCAAGTTTTAGGTGCTTGTTTTAGCCCGTATAGAGCCTTTTTCAAATTATAAACTTTGTGCTCATCACCAAATTTAACATATCCAGGAGGTTGTTCAATAAATACATGTTCTTATAAGTCTCCATGAAGAAAGGCTGACTTCACATCTAATTGGTACATGGGCCATGAGTTTTGATCAGCCAGTGAAATCACCATTCTAATTGTATCAAGCCTTGCAACAGGAGCAAAGACTTCTTTGTAATCTACACCAAATTCTTGTTCGTAACCCTTCGCCACCAACCGTGCTTTATACTTTTTGATGTCCCCATTCTCCTTCAATTTCATTATATGGACCCATTTTACAGTGATCTTTTTGTGCCCTTCAGGAAGATTAGAAAGTTCCCATGTATTATTTTTTTTAATTGCAGCAACTTCGACATCCTTCGCCTTTCGCCATTTTTCTTCTTTGACAGTATTTTCAAAAGTTGTCGAATCACAATCTGAAAATAGAGCAAAATGAGTGAGAACATCTTCAGATTGATCAGTTTCGGTTACCTTATAATCTGACATCCATGCTAGCCTTATTCGAACACGGTGGGAACGTGAATCAGCTATTGTTTTCGACTTTTCGTCCACTGTCGGTGTAATTTCAGAAGTGGCATCATCTACTAGAACATGTTGCTGTTGGGGCTGATTTTCTTCTTCACCATTTTCTTCATCAAAGCTTGTTGGTATTTGTTCTCTGGTGGTACTTGTGTTCCATGACCAGAACTTATTTTCATCAAAAACCACATCTCGACTAATCAAAATTTTCTTAGTGTAAGGATTATAAAGCTTATAAGCTTTTGATTGATCACTAACACCAAGAAAAATACATTTCTCTCCCTTGTCATCTAATTCCTTTCTGTAACACCCCGATCCATGTCCGTCGCCAGATTAGAGTTACGAGGCATTACCGATCAATACCTTACTCAAAATTTTTTTTTCACTCAACCACGAAATTTCATTCTATATATATATATTTATTATCACATAACCATTTAAAATCAAACATGCATCTTTAATTAAATTTCATATACTAACCATGTTTCAACAGTTCATCCATATCATTATCATTTACCTAATCAAAATTTAATATCATAAATCAAACATTTATCCAAGCATTTATTTCATTTCGATTTTCTAACTATACTACATATTACAAACATAGGTAATCTACCCTGTTTGGACAGCTCTTATACATCAGAAATTGAGCAGCATGTATATACCAATTTGGACAACACTTATACACAAAATTTGACAACATATATATACAAAATTGGACAGCATTTATTCACCAAAATTGGGCAGCATATATAAATACCAATTTGGACAGCACTTATACACAAAATTTGACAGCATGTATATACAAAATTGGACAGCATTTATTCACCAAAATTGGGCAGCATATATATATCAATTTGGACAACACTTATACACAAAATTTGACAGCATGTATATACAAAATTGGACAGCATTTATTCACCAAAATTGGGCAGCATTATACCAATTTGGACAGCACTTATACACAAAATTGGACAGCATGTATATACAAAATTGGACAGCATTTATTCACCAAAATTGGGCAGCATATATGTAGCAATTTGGACAGCACTTATACACAAAATTGGACAGCATGTATATACAAAATTTGACAGCATGTATATACAAAATTGGACAGCATTTATTCACCAAAATTGGGCAGCATATATATACCAATTTGGACAGCACTTATACACAAAATTTGACAGCATGTATATACAAAATTGGACAGCATTTATTCACCACAATTGGGCAGCATATATGTAGCAATTTGGAAAGCACTTATACACAAAATTGGACAGCATGTATATACAAAATTTGACAGCATGTATATACAAAATTGGACAGCATTTATTCACCAAAATTGGGCAGCATATATATATCAATTTGGACAGCACTTATACACAAAATTTCACAGCATGTATATACAAAATTGGATAGCATTTATTCACCAAATTTGGGCAGCATATATATACCAATTTTAGACCATTAAAGCATATGCATTACTACCGAATTCAAACCAAAAGAGATAAGTCATTTTCGCATGGCTTTTAAATACATATACACATTGGTTCCAAAATCAATATTTTAACTATGCTATACATGCCATATATTTGAGAACGATTTAGCAAAATACCAAAAGAAAATATCGATAGTGCGAAGAGCTTAGCTGACGATCCCCGAACACGTAGCGATCACCAAAATCTATACATCAAAACAATTACCCAACACATTGTAAGCTAATTTAGCTTAGTAAGTTATAAGCAAATAAACTCTACTATTTAAACCGATATCTCAAATAATATTCAACCAATTCATACTACTAAATCATCTTACCTTTAGCTTACCATATCATAAGATAATTATTCACTTATTACTATGATTTAACTAAAATCAATATAATTACATAACCATAAACATTTCTTCAAATTTAATCACAAGACCAAATACATTATGCATTTCCTCATCATGTAATATAAAGAATCATATTATATATATATATATATGATTCCAAATATACAACCATAACCATAATGGTTATTACTCTAGAATTACAAGTATTTACTCATTTTAATAATCATGATTTCTCAATAAGACAAGTACTCAATACTAATAGTTATTCGAAAATATTTAATAAGTTCACACACTTAGTGTTCAATAATCAAACTCGCACACTTAGTGCTTTGCCATTAAACTCGCACACTTAGTGCTTTACAATTAAACTCGCACACTTAGTGCTTTACAATTAAATTCGCACACTTAGTGTCGAAAGTCAACAACTCAATACATCTTATTTCAATAATTTTATCACTTCATGTATATATATATATATATCATTCAATTCAGCATAATTACTTAGATACTAAACTGATTTTAAAACGATACAATTATATATATGCTTAATAACTTACCTCGGATGTCGTCGACTAATAGATAGGCTACTCAACTACTTTCAATTTCCCCGATCTAAATCTGATTTCTTGGTTTATTGATCTAAACATATTCGAATAAATCTCATTTAAACATTTTTTATTCAATTTAGTCTAAGAACATATAAATGGGCAAATTACAATTTTGCCCCTAACATTTCACACTTTTTACAATTTAATCCTTTTTGCTCAAAACACAAAATACACAAATTTTGACTACACTCCTTAAAGGCCGAATGTACCTATTGTTCATACAAATCCTCACATTTCATTTATTTCACATTTTAATCCCTCAAAAATTTAATTTCACAATTTAACTCTAATTACTCAATTTCACCAAAACTTCCAATACAAAACATATTAATCTAAAATGTATCTTTCATTATTCATCATCAAACATCACATAACACAAATGTTCATCAATGGCACAACTCAAAATATTCATCAAAATTAAAAATTCAAACATGGGTTGGATAGTATTCAAACAACGATCTCAAAACGTAAAAATTATCAAAACCAAACCAACACATACCTTAATTTAACTTTAGAAGTGCGGACATTCAAAAGAAACCATGCATGAGTTCTCTTACATTCGACTTTCAAAGATGATAAAATCATCTTTTCTTAGTTTATTTTAATATATATACATTATAATTATTAAATTACTTAATTAACCTTATTATAATAAATATATAAAACATATATTTAAAGGACAATGTTGCCATATGTCATCCACCTACTATATTTTGGTCTAATTACATCTTTAGACCTCCCACTTAAAAAGACAACAACAAATAAGTGCTTTTAAAATTTAACCTCTAAATTTTTATTTTACGCGATTAAATCATTTTTATCAAATTGAACCTTCAAACGATAAAATTTCCACACGAATTTTTCACACCTATAACTTAACATATAATAAACACTAAAAATAATATAAAAATATTTTTTTGACTCGAATTCGTGGTTTCGAAACCACTATATCTAATTAGGGTCAAAATTGGGCTGTTACACTTTCTCTTTTGATCTGGAACATGGGCAAATGCTACACATCCAAAGATTCTGAAATATCCAAGGTCGATCATCCTCCACTCCATGCTTCCTTCGGGGCCATGTTTTGAACTACAAATGTGGGACTCCTGTTTAGAACGTGAATACACCAATTCACTACTTCAGGCAAAAAACTCTTTGAAACACCACTACTTATCAATAGACTTCGCACCATATTCATTATAGTGCAATATTTCCTCTCACAAATTCCATTTTGCTAGGGTGAATAGGTTGTTGTAAGCTATCTTTTTATGCCATGAAACTCACAAATATCTGCAAATTCGTGTGAGTTATATTCTCCCCCACGATCAAATCAGACAGCTTTTATTAGGCTATGAACCTCTTTCTCAACAAGTGCTTTAAAGCTCTTAAAAGCTTCAAAAGCTTCTCCTTTCTCCTGTAAAAAAGAAACCCAACTTTTCCGACTATAATCATCAATGAAAGAAATTATGTATCTGTTACCTCTATTGAAGTTGGAGTTGTTGGTCTACAAATGTCGGAATGAACAAGCTCCAACGCCTTCTTTGCTATCCATGTTTTTCCTTTTGGAAATGGATTACGGTGTTGTTTGCTAACCACACATTCTTCACAAATTTAAGAGGGAGGTGTAATTTGAGGAAAACCTGTCACCATATTCTTTTGTTGTAGAGTCTTCAATCCACCGAAACTGAGATACCCATAACGAAAATGCCACAGCCAAGCATCATTTCCTTGTTTTATTGAGAAGCATGATTATTGAATAGTATTGAGATAGAGAGGAAACATCCTATTTGCAGTCATCTTAACTTGGGCAATTAATCCCAATTTATCATCTTGAATGCGGCACTCTCCATCTTTATCACAATCTCATAACCCTTCTCTTGCAATTGGCCAAGACTTAAAAGATTGGTCTTCAAATCTAGAACATAAAGGACATTGGAAATTGTTTGAATAGACTTTTTTTTTGCTTGGATAATCACCTATCCTTTTCCCATAACAGAGACTTTAGAGTTGTCTCCAAATTTCACTGAATCACGATATGACTCATCTAGAGTGGAGAAAGCTGCCTCATTGCCACACATATGGTTGCTGCACCCAGTATCTAAGTACCACAAATTCTGATTTGTTTCCTCCTTCACTTACTCTTTTACTTGGCAGGCTAATAACAAATAGACTTCTTCTTCTTCTTCTCTTTCTGCAAAATTAGATTGCTTTCCACCATCTCCATTTAAGTTAGTTTGACATTCTGATTTATAATGACCAAACCTGTGGCATCTATAACACTCAACCTTCAACTTGTCTATAGACTTTGACTTGAAAAGAGTTGAATTATTATTGTCATGGCCTCTTCCTCTTCCTTGAAAATATGAAAACTGATTGTCTTCATATTTGCGGTGAGAGTGCCTACCGTTTCCTGTGTTGTTGCCTCTGCCCCTTCCTCTGCCACGACCGCCACCTTTTGAAGAGAAAGAATGACTGTTGGATGAGACTTGCAAAACTTGCTCCTCTTTGTCTTGTTGGTTCAGTTTCTGCTCATGAATCAACAATGATCCTTGCAATTCATCAATAGAAAGTTCATCAGTATCATTAGATTCCTCAATTGAACAAACAATATAATTGAATTTTACTGTTATAGAGCGAAGATTCTTCTCAATAATGGTAACATCTTCCAGTCTTTCTCCATGAATCCGCATCTTATTTACAATGGCCATCATTCTTGCGAAGTAATCCGTAACCGATTCTTTGGCATTCATGTGCAACGTTTTGAACTCTGCACGAAGAGCTTGGAGCTGTGCTCGTTTCGCCTTCGTTGTTCCTTGATACTTCTTCTTCATGGAATCCCAAATCTGCTTGGAAGTGTCTTTGCAGAAACTGGTTTCCAAGATTGAACGATCAATGGCTTGGAACAAATAGTTCTTTGCTTTGAGATCCTTCAACTCCAGCGCTTCTATTTCTGCCCTTTGTGCATCTAACACTGCTATTCCTCTAACTTTTTTTGGTATGCCATCCGAAACCACTTGCCAGTATTCCTTCGATCTCAAAAAATTCTCCATCAACATGTTCCAATGATCATAGTGACCATCAAAACGAGGAATGGCCAGCTGCACAAAATTTTCTGAAGCCATTGTTGTTCTCACGTTGCTGCTACAATTTTCGTTTCTCACTCACAGGAATTTGAACCAAGCTCTGATACCACTGTTAAACTAAGCAGATGGATAAAAGGAGGAAATGGAAGTTTGAAATACTTTGATAATATGAATTCTGATGCACTTTATTGAATGAATAATGAAACCTTTATATAGGCTGAATTACAACTGAAAATTCACTAAAAATAGGAACAAACATAATGCGTAAATCACTAGAAAATATCAACTAATATGATAATCCTAAAGTCTAGCAACAATAAGTTTTGACTGAATCAATCACTTTATTCAAACCAGTAAACTAACAAATTTAACTCTAACATTTTTAAAGTGTTACAAGTACAATACAAATACGTGTTCAAGTAGCAACAAGTATCAAACTATTACAACACGAATTGTTCGAGTAATCACAAAGTAGAATCAAACAATTACAAGCACAAACAAACTAGGAACTGATACAATCCATACTAAAGCCAACAAATTAAACTAACTGAACTGAACCAAAACCCACACACGCAACCCTACATGGTGGAACTCAAAGACCCACATATATAATTGTGCATGATGAATCTCGAACTTGACCTCAAAACCCAGGGCCTCCGTCTTCACCAACAGAGCCAAAGTTTCATTGGCAATTAGCCAATGTTACTATAAGAGTATTTTTATCCTTTTATATTTTGATATAAAATTTATAAAAATTAAATTAAACCAAAATAAATCTATAGAAATATTTATATATATTAGAATTAAATCCAAGACATCATGATTTTTAAAGCTTTAGTTTTAATATTTTAATCCAATCATTATTTAATTTTTAATTAAGTTGTCTTATTTTTATGTGCCATAATTTATTATATAAAATAATTTACTAAATGACACCAAATTAATTAAATAATAAACATAAAAAATAAACTTAGAGGCAGTTATATATTTTATAGAAAATGAAAATTTAAGAAATTATCCGTACATTAATTCTTAACGAAACTACTATGACCATATTTTTAAGATCAAAATATGTGCTACTATTCTTTATACATTTAAAATTTAGTTTCTATGCTTTTAATTTTAGAGATTTAGTTTTTATTTTTATATTTCAAAATTCAAGTCTAATTATTAATATTATTAGTTTTTTGTTAAATTTGTTTGTGTAACATTTTGAAATAAAAAATATTCACTTAGTAACAATGTAACTAAAAATTGATGTTGAAATGAATCTAAATTTAATGAAATAATATTAATATATTAATAGTTAGACTTGAATTTTAAAATCTAAAAAAATAGACTAAATTCTTAAAAGTAAATGTACAAAATTAAATTCCCAATTTAGGGAAAAAACAGAGATATTTTAACGTATTTTTAATGAGACTTACCCTGTTAAAAACTAGGTTGATACTAGTTTTACCATAGAGGCTTTTTTTTTCCTTTGGGACTTTGCAACAATTTTTATTATAATTGTACAATTATCTAATTAGAAACCGCATAAATTCCAAATAATATTACACAATTCAAGATTGTAGAAAATTCTACTGTGCCCTTTAAATGTAGACCAAAATTTCTAATGTTTTTGTTAGAAATTTTGATATTGATGTAAATTAAAATTTTAATATAAATTAGAAATTTTGATAAAAGAGATACGTTTTTTCCAGCGTTTAGCACAACTGTAAGATGTAACAATGCTAGGCGAATAGACTCATAGTCCCTCCAAAATTAGAGGAAAAATAATCAAAACGACAATCTTGCTATGTAGATAACGATCAACAAACTGGAAAAAAGTAGGGGTGTGGCAGAAGCCACAAATGGGGTCCAACTTGAAAGGCAACCATTTGCCTTTGCCCCCAAAACCAAAGACCAAATGAAAAACCTAACCCTCATGGTCCTGGTCCCCCCCCCCCCCTCAGTGGTTAGCCTACTGGCCCCTGCTCTTTGTAATTCAAACCCACTTCTTCATTTGTGTTTTTGTGCCTACACTGCTTATCCAATTCAATTATCATTACTATTTATGAAACCTAGTCACACCTCTCAAATTTCACTCTCATTTCTCATTAACACTCTTTTAAACCACTGCAGCTTGAGTTTTTCTTGCATGGGTTGGACAAGTTTAACAACTGTGTAATAAAGCAAAAGGGTGAAGCAGCCAGTAGTAGTAGCAGTACATCTTGATGAAGACAAACTTTTATATGAAAAAAAAAATAAAGAAATTACCCCCCACCAATCCTCCTACTGTACAAAATAAGGAAGAAAAACCTTAAAACAAACACCTTAAAGTTAGAGCAAACTCCAGCCCAAGATTAATAAAAGAAATCAAAGCAACAAACTAGCGTAGTTCATGAAACTTAGAGCACAAGCCAATTCCTCCAAGAAGAAAAACAAACAGGGCTTTAAATGCTAAGAAGATCGGGCGTTGGTGATTGAGGCATTGGGTCCTTTGTTGTGGCATTATTAGGAGACTCTAAAGTTGAGGTTGGTGAATGTGAGGACTCTGTTACTGTGGGGTCTCGTTGCTTTGAGTCTGATGCTTTCGGGAGTTCTGTTAGAATTTGAACAACTTCCCTCATTGTTGGCCTCTCCACAGCCTGTTCTTCAACACACAGCATTGCTACATAGAATACATGCATTACTTCGTGGAGGGGTACTGACGGGAGTCTTGGGTCGAGGATTTTCAGAACTCCTTCTTTCTTTGAATTCGTCATTTTTCGGACCCATTGAACAATGTCCACACCATCACCAAATTCACCTACTGGTTTTCTGCCACTAACAAGTTCTAAGAGGACTACACCAAAGCTATACACATCACTCTTCTCATCCACCTTAAGCGTGTAGGCATACTCTGCAAAAAAAAACAGGGCAATGAAATTCTCAGTCAAATTATAGGAACAACCGGTCTATATGTGAACTTTAATGAATCATTAGTAAATTGACTGTTGATATTTCAACTTTTTGTAGATGATTTGAAACAAGAAGTTTGAACTAACAAATTATGGTTTCTTATGATCGTTTTAGTCGAACTTAACTAAGATTAATGTACTTTGAAAGCTGTATATACTAATTGAAATGAAGAAAAGTTTTAACTAACAAGATTCACCAAGTTTTAAGGTTGAATATACCTGGAGCGATGTATCCATATGAACCAGCTATAGCAGACATGCATTCAGAAGTGCCGGAATCTTGCAGAAATTTGGCAAGGCCAAAATCAGCAACATGTGCTTCAAAATCCGAGTCCAGGAGGATGTTGTTCGATTTCACATCTCGATGGACTATCAAAGGGGAACAATCATGATGAAGGTAGCAAAGCCCCTTAGCAGCTTCAACTGCAATCTTATATCTGGTATCCCAGTGCAAATGACCCCCTTTCTTCCCATGAAGAACCTCTCCCAAACTACCATTGGGCATATACTCATAAACCAAAAGATTTGTCTCATGATTTGAGCAAAAACCCAACAATCTCACAATGTGCCTGTGCCTAATCTTGCCCAACGTTTGTATCTCAGCATTGAATCCATGATCATGAGAAGACCCTAGGCTCATTGCTGGTAACCTTTTAACTGCAACCTGATTGCCATTAGGCACAATTCCCTTGTAAACAATCCCGGCACCTCCTTTGCCGATTATATTACCCTCCTTCAGACAATCCAAAACATCATCACAAGTAAAATCCAAGCGCTGGAAAGCAGTTAACTTCCAAGCCCGAGAATCACTCGCCTTTTTCAAGGATCTTGCCTTGATTATAGCCGCGACTGCAAACAAGATCGAGCAGACAAGCAACCCAATGACAAGCAAAAGCTTCAAAGAAGCAGAGAGTCCACCTTTAACATGACTTTGATGAGTTCCATTAGTAACCCAATCTTTGCAAGGCCCTAAATAAGGGCCACAAAGTTGAGGGTTCCCCAAAAATGAGGTGTAGTTGAAGTAGCTAAACTGACCGGTGCTCGGAACCAAACCCGAAAGATTGTTATACGAGAAATCAACTGAAGTTAAACTTTGCATGGTAGATATTGATGAAGGAATGCTACCAATAAGATGATTTCTTGACAGATTCAGGTAGTTTAATATCCTCATACCTGTGATCTCAGTAGGAATCTCACCCGAAAGCTCGTTTCGACTAAGATCAACAAAGGTTAACAGCTTGCATTTACTAATTCCCGGAGCAACAGGGCCTGAAAACTTGTTATGGCTAAAATCCATCTTTGAAAGTTGTTGCAAGTTGCCAATCTCAGCTGGGATTGGTCCTGAAAACTTATTCCCATCAAGAAGCAGCTTCTGAACGCCTGAGAAGTTACCGACAGTTGCTGGTAAAGGCCCCGAAAGGCGATTGTTTGATAAACTAATTTGCCCAAGGTTCAGTGAAATGGAAGAATCAGTAACTGGAAACTCCCCAGTTAAATAGTTATCTTGCAGCTCAACTTGAGTAAGCTTAGGTAACCCGAAAAGGCCTTTTGGGATTGATCCGTTGAGAAAATTTTCCCCCATTCGAATCCGACTGAGCGATTCACATTTCCCCAACGATTCTGGAATTGAACCGAACAAGAAATTCCCCAAAGTAATCAACGTATGCAACGTGTTGCCGGAACACATATCCGGCGGCAAAATCCCCGTTAACTTATTCGACGAAAGGTCGAGAAGCTGAAGCTTTCTATTACTTCCCAACGTCTGAGGAATATTTCCGGTGAAGTTATTTTCCCATAATTGTAGAACCTCCAACTCGGGCAACTCACCTATGAACTCAGGAATCTGCCCGTGAAGCTTGTTTCTGAAAAGATTAAGAAGAGTCAAGTTTTTGAGGTCCGCGAAACTCTCTGGAATCTCTCCGGCTAGCATATTGTTCGATAAATCCATGGATTTCAAGCTTTCCAAGGTTCCCAGCTCGGGAGTTAATGAACCAGAGAGTGCATTGACTTGGAGAAACAATGTATCAAGCTTCTGCAACTTGCCGATTTCCGGTGGTATTTCGCCTGATAGCATGCAGTTCGCAGCGTCGAAACGGACGAGTTCCGACAAGTTCCCGATCTCGGGTGGCAAACCACCTTCAAAACTATTGTAATAACCAATGTACAACTCCTTCAGCTTTTTCAAGTTACCGATTTCCGGTGGGATTCTACCGCCGAGTTCGTTACCTGAAACGGCCAAATACTCAAGATGCTCCCAACGACCGTAACTTGCCGGGATCTGACCAGTGAAAAAGTTCCCTCCCAAATGCAAGTGGCGTAAGTTAGGAAGGTCGGTGACGGAAATCGGCAACTCTCCCGTCATGTTGTTGTTGTACAAATCGAGGACTTGGAGATTTTTGAGTTGGGAAAGTTGGGTGGGGAAAGAACCGTTGAAAACATTGTTGGAAAGGTTGAGGTAACGGAGAGCGGAGAGGGCCGCAAGTTCCGTCGGAATCGGACCGTAAAGTTGGTTGGCAGCGAGGGAAAAGTTTTGGAGGAATTGGAGGTGGGAAAACGAAGGAGAAAGAGTTCCGGAGAGGTTGAAGTAACTTAAGTTGAGGGATGTCACGTGACGACCGGTGTAGTCGCAGGTGACGCCAGTAAATGAGCAAAGCGGAGTGGTTGCATTCCAATTGGAGAGATATGATTGAGGGTCGTCGGTAATGGAGGATTTAACAGCCAAAAGCGCCTGAAACTCCGACACGGTTCGTGCGGCAGAGCAGTGGGAAATGTGGAGGAGAAGAAACAGTAGTAGGCAGAGGAGCCAGCTCATTGTTTCTCTTTTCTTTTCTCTCCCCGTAATGGATTTGGGAGGAAATGGAGGGAAGGGAAAGAAGATGGGTGAAGAAGAAGATGAGAAGATGGGTGATTTTATTTGTTTGGTTACGGCTAATACTTGATTTTTTTTTTGAAAAAAAGAAAGAAAGAGTTTTCATAATTGCCAAAAGGTTTTCATTTATTTTAAATTTGGATTTTTGTTGTTGGGTAATTTTATTTATTTATTTCTGTTTTTAAGAAAAGAAATGCTTTTGTGATTATTTGTTGCACTTGGGAGGGACAAAGTAAAAGTTGAAATAATGATTAAAGGGAAAAAAATTTGAGTCGGGAGAAGTGACTTGAATTCAAGTGATCAACCTACTCAATCTAAGTAAATTATGTTGTCTTTATTTCAAAATCGCTTAATTAATTCCAATCATTTGACCAAATATATTATATATTATGGTTAGATTGTATTAATTATAGTTATGATTCAACTTATACCTATATTTTTACTTAAAACTAAAAAAAATAAAAAAAATAATACAAATGGAGGGACCCCAACCAGTAAGGTATAAAGGATGGATTGTACATCTTTGTTATTTTTGTAGGTATTTTCTTCAAACATAATGATATTGCAGTTGTAGCATTAATGCAGAGTATGAAGAATTTGGCATTACTCGTAGATCGTAGACCGGTTTTTGTACTTTTAGTAGAGGCAATCGCATATTAGCTGCGGGTGTTGTTGACCTGCTAAACTTTGTTCTCCTCCTATAATATGTTATCTTGCAAATTATATTGTCCCTTTTTTTTTACCATTTTACCGGCCCATTTTTAAATTTATTTATGGAAATAGGCCAGTTTTTTCATTATTTATCGGAAAGGGCCGATTTTAGCAAAACGCATCCACGTAGGAGCGTTTTTGAGGGAAATTTCAGTAAAACGCATCTCTGGGGGAGCAATTTTGCCATGTCAGCACAAAACACGCCCACGTGGACGCGCTTTGCTGACGTGGAAAAATCGCTCCCCTATGGACGTGTTTTAGCCCATGTTTTTCTAGGGTTAGGCCTTTTTGCATGTTTAGTCCCTAAGGTTTTTTGGGTTTAGAATAAAGAATGCGGAGGTGTTTGCATCACCCACAGCGGGAGGTGTTTGAACCCCATAAGGCGATAGGGATTGGTAATGAGAAGAGCTCCCTGACAGCGCCTCGTGCGATCCCTCCTGTGACGGCTGCCTATATATCGTCGGTTAAGTTGAAGTCATCGAGAAAGGAGATGCATTGCGCCATGCATTCCCAACCTGGCATACGAACTAGGAAAAGGAAACATATAAGGGTTAGGATACGCACCTGGCATAATCTGAAAGAGGCTGTAATGTGGGTGTCGTCGGTTGAGGCGTTGGGCCCAGTGATTGTGTGGGCGCTGCTGATGGGCCAGTGCTGTCATCCCTTCTCCTTGGATTTAAAGGGCCCCGTCGTTACCTTTCAACACGAATTTGCCGACGCCTCTGCTCTTCCAACAGTAAATACGGCTTGCCATGGATCCTAAATCATGGCATGTAATCCAATGCGCACGCTAATTTTAGAACGATGATCGGTTCCCGAATATGTATATGATCATACTAATTTTCCCACATTTCGATATTTTCTGACCAGAATACCTTTCAATTCGTATTTTATTACCGTAAGTTGATTTTGTGCTCATCATCGAGCACCTCAGGTGCCACGGGAATCAGTTGTTGAAATCTAAATTGCCGCAACACTCTATCCGTCTATTGCATCTCCACGGTAGCATAGTTGACTAATGGGACCTTCACATGCCAAATGTTCAGATTTTGAAAGAATTCATCCAGAATTACTGCCCGAATTTCTAGATCCTCATATGGTGTCCATTAAAACTATGAACATGATAAAAATATTAGTTATATACATAATACTAAATACTAAATATGAAACGACTATTTTATATACATATTTTATTTAATACTTACTTGTGCTTCCGACCGTTGGTCTAATAGAAGCTGTATATCTTCAACAGCGGTAGGTGTTCTAACTTAACTCACCAAATGGTTCCACCTAATTAAATAAATTTTTAGCATACAATTATAATTTAAATCTCTGTAATAATTGTAAAATCTAATATAAATTTTACCTCGTTATGAGTGGGAATGCATATGGGTGGTCTACTCGAGGACGTAAAAATGGAAAACGAAACCGAGCCCATGATTGTAGCAGTGATAGCCAACCTCCCATTTTAGCTTTAGTTGGTGGCGTCGCCCCGCACATCTCCCGGTACAATGTTGCCAACACGACAAACCCCCAACTAAATTCGCCAGCTACTCTAAAATCAACGAGTTTCAACAACCATTTCAGATGTACCAAGTTTCATGACGAGTTTGGCATCAGATAACCTCCAATCATCTCAAGAATGTCTGCCCAAGCATATCGTATTCTTTCTACTTCAGTCAGATAATTCCCCAGCTCTGGGAATGTGTCTCGTAACCAGCCCATCTCGATCCGACCTCCGTAAATATTATCCAGATCGCACCCAAAAGATCGTAGCATACGACTCCCCAATCAGCAGATTGAACAGACCTAGTGAGAGCAGACCCATCCACCGGCAATCCCAATTGTAATTGCACATTCTCCAAAGTGATGGTACACTCTCTGCATGGAAGATGGAATGTGTGCGTCTTGGGTCTCCACCTCTCTATCAACGCGCTGATTAGTTTCGGGTCCAAGTTGCACCCTCGGCCTATAGTGGCCACGTGCCAAAAACCCGCTTCCCGCAAGTAATTCTCTATCAACGGTGATGGAGGACCAGACATATTACGAATATAGCATTGTAACACCTGATCAACAGACTATTATAAAAAATTATAAAATAAAAATTAATTAAAATTAGATAAATGAAAAAAATATTAAATAATATTGAAAATTTAAAATTCACTCTTACCATTCTCATTTTTTTCGACAGAGATATGTTTTGATCGAGACGAATTAATTCCCTGGTCATTGCTAACACGATCAAATATTTTTGAAATTATAAAAAAATATTAATTTAGAAAAAAAAATTAAAAAGAGGTTTTTTGCCAAAATTAAAGAGAACTTTGAGAAATTTGAGAGAATTTTGAAGAAATAATGTGTGAAAAAATAGGAAGGGGTTTTATAGGTTTTTGTTTACCGTTGGACCCAAAACCAAAAAACCCTAGGGACTAAACATG
Organism: Gossypium raimondii; assembly: GCF_025698545.1. NCBI lineage: Eukaryota > Viridiplantae > Streptophyta > Magnoliopsida > Malvales > Malvaceae > Gossypium > Gossypium raimondii. The sequence continues at coordinate 20,020,703 of NC_068576.1, forward strand.
CAAAAAGCCCTAACTTTAGAAGAACACGAGCTAAAACGCGTCCCTGGGGGAGCGATTTTGCCACGTCAGCAAAGCGCGTCCACGTGAGCGCGTTTTGTGTTGACATGGCAAAATCACTTCCCCAAGGACACGTTTTGCTAAAATTTCCCCCAAAAACGCTCCTACGTGCGCGCATTTTGCTAAAATCGGTCATTTCTGGTAAATAATAAAAAAAATTAGCCCATTTCCGTAAATAAAGTTAGAAATGGGTCTTTAATGGTAAAATGGTCCTTTTTTTCTTTCTATTTTCTAAAATCTCCAATGCTTTTTTTTGGTATGTGTATTATAAAGTTGAAATTAGTAAACTCTTGAAATTATCAAAGTATAGAATTTCAATTTGATTCTTGTTATACTTGGAGATATTAAATCTAAGAAGACAAACATTAAGCCTAGAGAGGAAGCTTAATCATATGTGGCTGTCATACAATAGGAAATTAACAAGTCTTCATTTAGCGTCAATGATAGTACTAGCCAAAGATAGGGGATAGGATTAACAAACAGGTTACTTGAGCAACTCTACCAAATGAAGAACTTCAACCTCCACTAATCACAAGCAAAAAATATTTAGCCTCAAACCAATGTAGTCTCATGCAACCTAAGGCCTCAAGGCACCTTTAATATAAAAGCTTTATCCAAAGTTTATCATCACCTTTTATCTAACTTAAGTATTAGAAAGCATCTCATATCACAAGCTTTGGTGTGTTGGGTCTAGTACCTTAAGTTTAGTATTTTCAATTATATACATTTGTAATTTCTCGAACAGATTGGCTAATAAAATATTTCAGGGATTACATTAATATATTTTGTATAATATTCTCATGTGGCTTTTGCATGAAAAGAAAAATAGAAGTAAATATTGGCTCACTGGTTATCTAATGCTTAAACTAATACTAAGCGGTACTATATGGTCGGATCATAACATACAAAGACAACTTGTATTAATAGACGAACCAAAACATATCCTTAGTCTAATTGAAAATGAGCAAACCAATTGAAATACTAATATGTCGCCAATCAAATCCAATTGGGAGATACTTTGTCTTGGGCATCGGAATGCATGACTCCTAGAATAAAGAGACATAGATGTGACTGACTAGACTAACAATACATCGAATTGGACATAAGAAGAATAGATCCTGCATCCATTTATGGATATATTCACTTGTGGCATTCAAAATGTAACAACCCGATTTTGACTCTAATTGGACAAAGTGGTTTCGGGACCACAAATTTGAGTCAGAAAAATATTTTAATATTATTTTGTGTGTTTATTATGTGTGACTTTGCTTGTGTGAAAGTTTCGTGAATTAATTTTATTATTTGTGTGCTTAATTTGAGTAAATGGCTTAATCGCATAATATAAAATTTTGATGGTTAAAATAAGAAAGTGTCTAATTGTTGTTGTCTTTATAATTTGGAGGCCTTATGTTGAAATTTAGCCAATATTATAACGTAGTGGATGGCATATTTTTTTATTATATGGTTTTTATACATTAAAAATAAAAGTTAAAATAATAATATTATAATATATGTTATAATCAAATAAAAGAAAAACAAAGCCATTATCATATCATCTTCTTCCATTGTCGAAACTAGAGAAAAAATAAAAGATAAAAGCTTGTCTAGGGTTTGGCCATTGTTGAGTTAGATTAAGATCAAGAACCGAAGAAATCGGAGTTGGATTGGGAAAAACTAAAGTTGTCAATTAATCGTCTGGTTTCGACTTTTCACCGTCCGAGGTAAGTCTATTAGCTGTTTAATGTCATAAAATCAATATATAGGTATGTATATGTGCTGTATTTTGATGAATTATAATTTAAAATATGTTGGTTGAAATAATTAAAAGTATGAGTGAATTATATATATTATTATTACATGTTCGAATCATAGGTATATACTTATATAGTCATTTGATTTTAGTTAAAGTATGAAGGTTTATAAGGATATACAATTATAAAAGTTATCGAATTTAGTTGGAGTATAAAAGTTTTATATTTTATATGTACAAGTTTCAATTTATATATGTATATACAAGTATAAAGTATTGGTTTAATAAAAGGTATATATATGTGTGTGTACTTAAGATTTGGAAATAAACATAGGTTTATATTGGAATAAAACTTTGTATTGGATCTATAATATGCAAATATACATGTATATGTTCTTATATTGAATTTAGGTATGCCATTTATACAAGCTTATATGAGGTTCGATTATGCAAATATGCGTGTATATGTTCTGTAATGAGTTTAAGTATGAAATTTATATATGTATAAGGGAGGTTCGATTATGTATGTATATTCATGTAAAAGTTCTTGAATAGAATTGATATTTTAGGCTCAGTTCCTATCAGGTTTATTGCCAGTGAAACATTTCAGACTTTAAGTCTAACAGGCTTGATGCCAGTGAAACATTTCAGACTTTACGTCTAGCAGGCTTGATGCCGATGAAACATTTAAGACTTTAAGTCTAGCAGGCTTGACGCCGGTGAAACATTTTAGACTTTATGTCTAACAGGCTAAGTGCTAGTGTATTGAATCAGGCTTTAAGCCTAGCAGGTTTTGTGCCGGTGAATCTGTTCAAATTATGTGTTTACATGTATTGGATATGTATATGATTTAGTCATATGGATTTAAAGAATATATATATACATTTGGTCATTGTGTTTGATGAGCATATAAACATTCGTTTATATGTATTTGATGAGTATGTATTTATATATATATATATATATATATATTCAATTCTATGAAATTGTTAGGTATATTCGCATTCAGATAGATGTATGTGAGAAACCTATATATGCATCTTGGTAAGTATAAATGTATTCGGTTATATTCGTTTGATGTGCATATATATTCGGTTATAAAATTTGTTAAGTATATATATATGCATTCGGTTATGCACATATGAAGTATATATGCATTAGGTTTGGTATTTAATAATAATGTATGCATTCGTTTAGATGTAAATGATATATAAAAGAATTGGATGTAAGTTTTGATGAGTATTTAAATATACAATTGGTGGTATGCATATTGTATGTACATATTTATATATTCATTGGTAAACATTCTACAGTACATATATTTGATTATAAATAAGATGATTATGAGTAGCAAATATTCAAATGGTAACATATGTGGTATTTGCGATTTCAATAAGTTTAATTATGAATTTATATGATTCTTCTTTTTATATATATTTTAATTATGCTATAGACTTACTAAGCTATGTAAGCTTACTTTGTTTGTTTACGTCTATCTATTTTATAGATCAAAAATCAAGCTTCAAGCTCTGGGATCGTTAGCAAGTTCATCACCCTATCTATTGTCTCGGTATTTAAAATATTTAAATTCTAACTATGGCATGTACAGACTAGATAAATATTTTGAAGGTAGTACTTTGTTATATTGTATATAAATATAATAGCCATACTCAAATGGTTTATTTCCTTATGGATTTGCTAGTTTGTAATGTCTTTATTAGTTGGATTATAATGTCTTTGTTTATTAAAAATGGTTAGAAGAGAAGTTTAACATTTTACATATTTAATATTAGACTAAGTTTATTATATATAAATACTATATACAATGTATCTGTATTGATTTTGAGATAGTTGTGTTTTGTTCAGTAATGCCTCGTAACCCTCATTCGACGATGGATACGGGTTAGGGGTGTTACATTTTATTGGTATCAGAGCTACGGTTTAGTCGGTTCTAGGACTAACGTAGCATGTGTGAGTCTAGTTGTACATGTCATATTTTATATTCTCATAGTGTGATAACTTCTGATATCTGAAATATGTTTTCTTATAGTAATGGATCTCGTTCGAGCTATAGCTGATAACGTTGAAAGTATAGCACCTGCTGCTGTGCATGGGGCGGTGCCAGTTGATTCTCGGCCTACCTCGAGTACCCAAGAGGGGGAGGCAAAGCAAGCCTTCTACCAAATGATGAATGATTGATTTATGCAATATATCCGAACCAATCTGGCTGTGCAACAACCACCATCTCAAAATAACCCGTCCCCGATACCAGTGATACCTCTGATGGTTAATCCGATGAGGTTAAGCAGACCCCCTGTTGATAAAATTAAAAAATACGGGGCTGAAAAGTTTAGGGCTACAGTTAATGATGATGCTGAGCGGGATGAATTTGGCTTGATAACACTATCCCTGTATTTGAAGAATTGAAATGTACACCCGAAGAATGTTTGAAATGTGCTATATCTTTGTTACGTGACTCTACTTATCATTGGTAGAATACTCTAGTGTCTGTAGTACCGAGAGATCGTGTTACCTGGGAATTCTTTCAGACAGAGTTTCGCAAGAAATATATCAGTCAGAGATTCATTGATCAGAAACGTAAAGAATTTCTTGAACTTAAACAGGGTCGTATGACTGTTACTGAATATGAGCGGAAATTTGTGCTACTTAGGAGATATGCCCGAGAGTGTGTGTCGACTGAAGCTGCTATGTGTAAGAGATTTGAAAACGGGCTGAATTAAGATATTAAATTGTTAGTTGGTATACTTGAGATAAAAGAATTTGTGGTACTTGTTGAACGAGCTTGCAAAGTCGAAGAACTCGGGAAAGAGAAGAGGAAGGCTGACTTTGAAGCTAGAGATTCTCGTAAAAGAACATTCAGTAAATCATTTCAATCGACTTCAAAGAAATTTAGAGAAGATCACAACCGATCTAAAGCTACTGCAGGGTTTTCTAGACGGGATCCAGATCGACCTCCTGTGAGTTCACGAGCTACTTCAGTTGCTAGTGTTGGTAATGTTCGACAAAATAGATCAGAGTGCAAGCATTGTGGTAAATGGCATCATGGAGATTGCAGATTGCATGATCGGTCTTGTTTTAAGTATCACTCATTATAAGAATAATTATAAGTACACTAATTTTGATATATTGAGCTTATATAATATATTGGGCCTATAATATATTATTATTAATAATTTTGGGTGATCAATTAATTATCCGATTTCAAATTGTAATAATTGATAATTAAAATTTTCAAAAACCTTTAACTGAACTAGTTTAGTTTAATCGGCTAATTTGGTAAAAATCAACAAATGCACAATGGGTGCATTGAAAAAATATTAGAAGAATTTAAAAACCATGGAACTCGAGATATTGGTAATACATTTTAGTTGAACGTGCTTCCTTCCTATAAAACCTGACCCTTTTTACTGCCTAATAATGTGATAAGAAAGGCTTCAAAATGGAATTGGAAGCGATTAAAGAAGTGAAAGAAAATGAGGGTTTATGTAGTTCATATTCCAGCAGCATTGAGCTTCAACTGTGAGGACTGAATTCTTTCTGTTGTTTATCTAAAACGTAGGCAAATGCCATTAATGTTGTATGAAATGGACAATGAGAAAGACAAATATTGTTTTAGCAGAATTGTATTTTAGCTGTTGCTCTTTTTTGGTGATGTATTGTCGCCACCGTTCCTTGTTTTGTTACCTTTTGCTCCTTTTACGAGTTAAAACTTAAATACCCACTCCTTTGTCTGGTTTCTTCCTAGATTTACATAATGGAATTCGACACATTCAGGCAACTTTCCCTTTCAATAGATAATGATGTCATTAACAGAAAGGCATGCTTGTCCTTTCTGTATGAAGGGTCAAAAACCACTCACAAGCTCATCTTTTAGCGTCCAAGACTTGAATCCCGAGAACTGATGAATTTTTGTTTCATGGTTAGTGGCATACGTTTCATATTTAGCTAATCAGCTGAGAATCTTCTTTCCAACTGTTGGAAATCTGTGCTTGTCAACCAACACCTTATTATAAAGTCTAAAGATGTCCTGCATTTGCTAATGGATGTCACTTCAGAGCTGAACAGTTGTATTTGTACCCTGTGGAAGTGACAAGAGCGAAAGGTATAGAAACATTAGAGACAAGTTAGACTGTTGTTCTTTGCATCCTTATTGTTCCAAGCCCAAATATGTGCGACTTACTAAGCTATTGACGCTTCAATATGGGTTTTTTTTTTACAAAATTATTATAAAAAAAATAAAAAATAACTAAAATATTATAATTTTTTTATTTACCAAAATATTATAATTTTTTTTATTTATCAAAATATACCCAAAAAAAAAACAAAAAACAGAAAGAAAAAAAAACCTGACACAGCCTGATCAGGCCAATCACATTAGCGGCACCAAAGGTGCCAAAGAGATTGGCGGCACCAATGGTGCCAAAGGACTAAAATGTTAGTTAAGGGTAGTTTCAAGGACCTGACATGCAAATTTACCATTTTGAATTTTAAAAGTTAATTGTTGCTGGTGTGCGCACTAAAATTGAAATATGGCTAATTACCTTCTAAGCCCTCCTTATTTATTATTTCTTTTTATTCCCCTTCAACTCACTTTTTTATTTAATAACTCTATTTTAATTTATTAAATTTAATAGTTTATGTTTATAGATAAAATAGTTTATGTTTCCATTATTTTTTCCTTTTGATTTAATATTAGTTAAGGAATATATTAAATTTATAAAATTAAAATAGTTTAATTTAATAACTCTATTTTAATGTAATAAACTATTCTCATTTAATAACTCTATTTTAATTTAAAAAATTAAATTAAACTATTCTAATTTTATAAATTTAATATATTCCCTTAACTAATATTAAATCAAAAGGAAAAATAACGAAACATAAACTATTTTATCTATTTATAAATTTAATATATTCTTAATAGACTTATAACATAAACATGTTAGACTATTTTAATTAAAATAGTCTCTTAAGATATTATGAAGCAACAAATTTTATATTTCAGTAAATTTTATATTTTAAATGAAAATAGAGTTATTAAATGAGAATAGTTTATTAAATTAAAATAGAGTTATTAAATGAGAATAATTTATACTTTAATAATAAAATAAAGGGCTTTTATGAGTAAAAATCATAGATTAAGAGCTTATTTAACTACAAAAATAAGTTGATGGCTTGTTTATTAAATAAAAAAGTGAGTTGAAAGGGAATAAAAAGAAAATAATAAATAAGGAGGGCTTAGAAGGCAATTAGTCACATTTCAATTTTAGTGCGCCCCACACGCACATCAGCATCAATTCACTTTCAAAATTTAAAATGGTAAATTTGCATGTCAAGTCCTTGAAACTACCCTTAACTAACATTTTAGTCCCTCGGCACCATTGGTGCCGCCAATCACATTGGCACCTTTGGTGCCGCCAATGTGATTAGCCTGATCAGGCTGTTGTCAGGTTTTTTTTTTTGGTATATTTTGGTAAATAAAAAAAATTTATAATATTTTGATAAATAAAAAAAAGTTATAATATTTTGGTTATTTTTTTATAATAATTTTGTAAAAAAACCCAATATGGGGCTTTCTTTGGATTTAGATAAATCTTGGGTGCCATGAAGAAACTTCCAATTATTATTTTTTAAATTCGTCTACGATGGAAACTCTTGTTTTGGCTAATGAATTATAAAGTTTTCATTCACTAACGTTAATATTTATTTTTGTTTTGGTCGCTCTTTATTAAATTATTAATAAAAATAATGATTTGACCTTTTTTAAGTAGTATAATTACAAATTTAGCCTTCAACACTTACACATTCTATTAATTTAATCTTAATTCTATATAATTCAACAAATTGAGTCCTCCATATTTGTTGTCATTGATGATGATGAAATATTTACTAGAATACCCCTTTCAATCGTATAATTATTTTGTTACATTTCAATTAAAATTTGATTTTTATAACATATATTTAGTTTAATCTTGTAAAATGTAATATAATATAAAGCATCATGTGAAATGTTCATACTAGACTAGTTTAGGTAAGAAAGATATTCCTTATTGAGATTAAGAAAAATGTTAAAATGTTAAATGAAATTAAGTTTGAAGTAAAATAAATTAAATTTGAAATAAATATAGATATATATACATAAAATTCATGTTTAATTAATACCAGACTGAATTTTGGCTTGCATTTTAAATTTGAAGTAATAAAAACCCTTCATTTTAAATTATGGGGAACTCAACCAAGAAGATAAACACAGATCAAAACAAATATAAAACAATAGCTTTTACGGTAGCAACACCTTTCATTGTCATCAGAGGAGTTTGCATTGGGTGGAAATACGTGAGTTGTTGTTAACTAGTAAGGTGAACAAGGGAGGAAGTTGGTGGTTGAATGGATTAGACTGGAATGAAGGTTGGGGAGAGATTTCAGTTTTAAGAGAGTTCGGGAAGTTATGAAGGAGTGTCTACGTGAATGTGTATGAGCTATTTGCATGGCCTTTTTATAGTGGGGCACAACCTTGGATACGTGTCCTAAAGTTATTGACATGGGAATCTGATTTGATAGTTTAGGCAGTGACGGTGATGCTATGTCCTAGGATGAGACATTTTAGGGTGACTAGCAATTAATTACTCCAAGCCTCCACGTGGTCTTAATCGAGATGCTTAATTCTAAAATTTGTCGAGCTAAGGTTCACAAACTAACACTAAGGTTTGCAAACTAACACTAAGGTTTGCAAAATAACTCTATGTTTGCAGTGTTGTTGGTTCCATTGGGAGACAAATGTCAAGCTCTCTATGAGGACATTGTGAGGTCCGTGAGGTACATTGTAAGGTCTATGAGGCTCGCTAAACAAGGTATAACAATTGTGCATGGAACAAAAAAAAAGCTGATCATCATCAATAGTAGAAAATATAGATGATTACATTTGAATTATTTAGAATTAGGATTAAATTGATAATATGTGTAAGTTGAGGACTAAGTGTGTAATTATACCATTTTAAAAAGGTCATGGCATTATCTCCACTAATGATTGAACAGAAGGTGACCAAAACAAAAACAAATAATAATGCTAGTGACAAAAAAATTATAGTTCGGTAACAAAAATAGAAACACGCTAATAGTTGGACGACTAGTTACATAATTTACCCAAACGACTTAATTAAAGACTAGTTGAGGTTCCCCTATTGGTACTTTAAGATTAGAGTTCAAATAAAGGATTTTCATACTAGTGTCACGGGCCGCAGTTCAAAGCTCGTGACCAGCGCACCAAATGCATCCAATAGAGGTCTGTTGCTCAGATGGGGATCATTTGGCCCACAAGAACTGGCCCGATTCAAAGAGATATTGGACAAGCCTGTCAGATTGAAGCCTGGTTGGCCCGATAATGAAGAGATGGCAACTTAGGCTAATATGGTAACTGATCTTAGAAGATATAGGGAATCTTATCTTATAAAGATTAGATTAGATTTGATAAGGCTTATCTTGTAAATCCCTAAAATTAAGGGATATGGTTAAATCTCATCTGTCGATGTAATTGTATTTTGACCGTCGGTTTTGGGGGAGCTCAACTATAAATAGAGAGCCTCCCCCTCATTTGTACTCACTCCTGAATTGTTTCATTATTCTTTGTGAATAAGAATTGAGAGCATTTACTCAAACACTTTGCGAGCGCTCTTTCTGTTGTTCTTTGGCTTAGCTTCTTTTGGCACAATCGCTTCCGCTATACAAATTGGTGCCTTGGAGGAATTCTAAGGAATCCTCACTTTTGGGCGTAAAGGCTGACTTAGGCGAGTTTGGAGCAAACGGATCGCCTAAGGTCACACGGTTTGCGACACGAAAGGTCTAGCCCCATGACAAGTGGTATCCGAGCCAGGTTTTGAACCAAGTGATAGCTGAGTTATTGGTTCAAAGGCACCGTTGGGATGTCGAAAGAATAGCTCGAACAAAGGTGGACGAGGAAGTCTTTGAGGGAGACATTATCGGCAGTAGAGGAACGTGTGAGAAAACTCGAGGGATCCTTGGAGGATGTAAAGGAGGCACTCGATGGGGTTGAGGATCGCATAGCAAACTGGAAGGAGCAGTCCAGAGACTATGTAAAGATGTCTCTTGGTTCCACCATGGATAAGGTAAACGAGTTGTTTATTTCACACAGGGATAAGCTGTCGGACAGGAACAATACTCTTGAGGCCATGATGATGGCTTTGAATGAGGAAACAATGGCCACAACGAGGGCTTTGAGCACAAGAATAGAGGAGCTCGAGGGAGAGCTAGCCTTGTGTCGAGCAGCCGTGGGGAAAGGAGTGGCAAATGCAGCACTCAGTAACGAGGATGTCCCAAAGCCGAAAGAGTTTGTGGGGACAAGGTCTGCATGTGATGTGGACAATTTCTTGTGGAGGATGGAAAACTACTTCCGTGCCAAAGGCATCGTGGATGATGTGGTTAAGGTAAACACTGCTTCAATATTTCTTACTGACATTGCGCTTTTATGGTGGCGAGGTAGGACCACAGATAAAAGGCATGGTGAGATTGGGACGTGGCAAGAGTTCCAATGCGAGTTGAAGGGACAGTTTTACCCAGAGTTTACCGAGGAAGAAGCTCGGGCAAAGTTGCAAGGGATAATGTAACGGGGCACAGTGGGGGAGTATGTTCGAGAGTTCAAGGAACTCATGCTCCAAGTTTCAGATGTGACCAGTGAAGAAGCATTGCTTGCTTTTCAAAAGGGATTGAAGCCGTGGGTCAGACAGGAGGTGGAACAAAGAGGTTTCCAAAAACTGTCGGAAGCCATGACGGTAGTTGAGTCCGTGGTGAAGCTTGGTCTAGGGAAAGACAAGCTTGGGTCTTCCAAGTTCGATGGAAGGGGCGTATGTGAAATGGATCACAAGGAAGATAGTGTTGATGGCAATGGCAACGGCGACAATGGTGGTAATGGGAAACCACAAGTTGGGAAGAAGAAACCCAAGAGGAAAAGGGACAAGCTGAAATGCTTTCTTTGCGACGGTCCACACATGTTGAAGAAATGTCTGAAGAAATCCGCGCTTAAGGAGAAGCCGGTGGGTAAGGCCTTGGTACTTGGTTCGAGCGCAAGGGGTGTCGAAGCCAAGGAGGCCGAAAGCGAGAAGAAGCCAGTGGAGTGCTTCTTGTGTCATGGTCCGCATAGGTTGCGGAAGTGTCCGAGGAAGTCTGTCATCAAGGGGAACGATAGAGCAGACAAGGAGCCCAAGAAGCTTGGTTCGAGCAAGGGAAAAGTCGAAGCCAAGAGGGAAAAGAGGAGCAAAAAGAAGCAAGTAAAGTGCTTCTTGTGCCGTGGTCCGCATGAGTTGCTAAACTATCCAAAGCAAGTCGGAGTCAAAAGAAAGGCAACGTCTGAGCTTGGTGAGTCATCGGAGGGGCTTCCACCCAAGGAAGAGGTGAGTTTGTCATCGGACTTAGAGAAAAGAGTTGCGATGAAAATAGTAAAGCTGGGACCAATGAGGCTCAAGTTGAGTGAAGCGTCGGTCGGAGTTGGCCGAGTCATCGACAAAGCTTCCACCTATGGGAGAGGTGGGTGGTGCATCAGACTTCAAAGGAAAAGAAGTGATGCATGTGGGACAGTTGACCAGAGTAAATGCAACGAGTAGGACGGTTCAAGTTAAGAAGCGACGGAAGCCGAGGCAAAAGTCCCAAAGGAAGGGAAAGGCTAAGGCATCAAGACGAGACCGAGGCGAATGAAGTCAGTGCCATTCAGAAGTCGCAACGAGGACGTTGCGAGAATGGGTGGGGGAGAATGTCACGGGCCGTAGTTCAAAGCCCGTGACCAGCGCACCAAATGCATCCAATGAAGGTCTGTTGCTCAGATGGGGATCATTTGGGCCACAAGAACTGGCCTGATTCAAAGAGATATTGGACAAGCCTGTCAGATTGAAGCTTGGTTGGCCCGATAATGAAGAGATGGCAACTTAGGCTAATATGGTAACTGATCTTAGATGATAGAGGGAATCTTATCTTGTAAAGATTAGATTAGATTTGATAAGGCTTATCTTGTAAATCTCTAAAATTAAGGGATATGGTTAAATCTCATCCGTCGATGTAATTGTATCTTGACCGTCGGTTTTGGGGGAGCTCAACTATAAATAGAGAGCCTCCCCTTCATTTGTACTCACTCCTGAATTGTTTCATTATTCTTTGTGAATAATAATTGAGAGCATTTACTCAAACACTTTGCGAGCGCTCTTTCTGTTGTTCTTTGGCTTAGCTTCTTTTGGCACAATCGCTCGCTATACAAATTGGTGCCTTGGAGGAATTCTAAGGAATCCTCACTTTTAGGCGTAAAAAGGTGACTTAGGCGAGTTTGGAGCAAACGGATCGCTTAAGGTCGCATTTGCCATTCTGAGACGAAAGGTCTAGCCCCGTGACACTAGTATGTACTAATAGGATAGTTTTTCTTTTGAAAAATAAGATAATTATTCTAATAAGTAATGTGTCAATGTTTAAAATTTCTTAGTTTTCATCATTCACAAAGAAACTTCTTACTTTTCTTTTCATTAACATTATGTTTGGATTGAGGAAAGTGGGGGAAAGAAAAGAAAAGAAAGGTAAGTTAATCTTCCTTTGTTTGAATAACAATTAGAACAAAGTAAAGGGAAGGAAATGATTGTAAACTCCTGTTCCTTTACTTCAAAACTTTTATACTACGTTTGATTCACTGTAATGGAATAAAGGTATAATGGAATAAAGCTGTAATGGAATATAGTTGTAATCAGTAATTCAATTGTTTGATTGAATGGAATGGAATAGAACAATAATAGTATTCTTATCTTTGGTTGAATGGAATAAATATTGTAATAGCATAAGTGTAAAGCCCCAAAATTAGTATACATGATTTGTTAGATCATACCATAAATTAGTATTTGTTTTAGTGGTTTAGTGCCTTAATTGTGGGTTTGAGGTCTTGGGTTCTAGTCATATTCTTTTCAGAAAATTCAATTAATTTTGTTTCTAGACCTATTTCTGCTTATTCGGCTTAAATGTTATTTTTGGTCAATTTGTGATAGAATAAGCCTGTTAGTTCAATGGTAAAGTGTTAGCTTACCCTTAGGTCCTGTGTTTAAATCCTTGCATAAGCATATTGGCAATATTTTTGCTATTTCTGTTTGAGTCAATTATGGGGTAGTTGAGGTCTAATCGAACTCTGTCTGGGAAAATCTGATAAGTTATTAGAATGTTGGGAAGTGGATTTTGTTTAAAAAATATATTTTTTTATTTTTTATTTTTATTTCTTCATCCCAAATTCCTATCAATCCCACATTTCCCATCTTTTCCTTATTTTCTTATTCATTCATTATTTATGCCACTGCCAGTATAGGAATTGGAAAATTTTAATCTTCTTTTTGCTCTTTTCTTCGATATTTGTTCTTTATCTCTTTCAGTCTTGGATTGTTGTTCATTTGGCTTTATTTTGTTCCTTCGTTTGGCTTCGTCGGCTTTATTCTTAGTAGGTAAGGCTGCTTGTTAGTTCTTTAATCACGTGTTGTGGGTGTTCGTTTGGTTTGGCCGTTTTGGGTTGCAAAATGGTATTTTTAAATTTTTATTATATGTTGGTTAATTAATCCGTTGCATTTAGGGGAGGATCGAGAGCAGTTGGGTGTTCCTCTAGCAATCTAAGTGTTGTGTAGTTGTTGTTCTTTTGACGGTAAGCAATTGAATACGTTTTTGGTAGTGTTGTATGAGGTTATTGTGTTCGAATATTGATCAATGTGGTGTCTCATTTTTGGAATTGACTATATTAAATATCGTATTTAGTTTCTGAAAGTCTCGTGGGTGTTTACGTATCAGAATCGAACCAGGTGTGTAACGAAAAACACGAAAAAATAGCGAACGACGAAAGTAAAAAATCTGCACAATTGACGCCACATGACCGTGTGCCAGGCCATGTGGTAGGCCGTGTGGTAGGCCGTGTGGGACACATGGCTGTGTGATAGGCCATGCGCTGAACCGTGTGAAACATATTGTCTGGGCTATTTGGGCTGTGTTTAAATTTTTCCCTAGAGCCGTACACATCGTTCAGATCGATCATAGGCCTGCCATGGGGTCGGTATGTGATCAAATAGATTGTAAAATATGGAATCTGGTCATCAGCTAGTATAAATTCTAATATCTGATCGTATATTTGAGACATCATATGATAAGTAAACCTTATAATAGGCTATGATTAACCCGAAAAATGCTATATATGCTTTGTATCTGTTATGTTATGCATGTATAACTGTAACATGTTTGATTTCTGTTCTGATCTGTATTTATGTTTTGGATGGGTTATGTTATGTGGAGGAAGTATTTTTGTGAGTGGAAATAACTCGCCTATTACACTTGCAGCTCAACTGCAAATATTCTTAAAGTGTCATATCAACATTAAGTGGTGTGTAGGGTTAGATGGGTGTTTCATACCCCCATATGGTGTGTTGGGATGTTCGGAGATGGTATGTAGCGGATGAGAGTAGAAAAATATGTCTGTATCTGTATTGCTTTGTTATGATTTAGTTTCTCTGTTTGATATAAATTAACTATTCAAGTTATTGTTACAGACTGAGTTTCGAAAACTCAAATTCTGTTTGACTGATATTTTCAGGCAATCCTTAGACTTACGCGAGTCTGTGCCATGGGAACTCGGTTACAATAAATTTGTTTAGTTTGATTCATTTAAATTTGGGATTTAAGTGTTTTGTAATATTTAGACTATTTTGGGACTGTTTTGGTTTTGGTTTTGGGATTTTATTTTCTATTTTTGCATACTGTTAAAAACATTTTATCGAAAATGATGGCCTCCTGTAAAACAACTGTTTTTGAGAAAACAAACTTGGTTTTTCCAAAACATAACAATCTAAGAATTTCCACTGCAAAGTAATCATTTTTAGGAAATATAAGTAAACATCATTTTCAACTAAAAAGTTATGTTAGGTGTGTTTTCTATTAAACTGGGGGTTTAAGTAATAAAATTTACTATATTTTCCAAAGATTTCGAAAACTGGATTTACAACTGTTTTACGTAACATCTCTAGATTTGGCCATAACGTCTAGGCTGAGTTTGGGGTGTTACAATAAGAAAAAAAGCTGAAATAACCAGAGTACCCTTAGTAAAGTTTTTTTAGATAAATGATTAATGTTATTAAATTTTAATAGGATTATTATTAAATATAACTTAATAAAAAATAATAAGTAATTTAATTATATTTTAATATTATTATTATGAAATACAATTTAATAAAAATAATATATAATTTAGTAACATTCTTAATATAATTATTATTAAAATATGAATTAATAAAATAAAAATATATAATATTAGAAAAATAATATATATTCTACTTCATTATTTTTAAATTGCAATGCATTTTAATGTGTTAGAATATCATTAGCGAAACAAATAATTTAATTATCCTCTAAACTAAAAAGCAAACGATTAGAAGTAATAAATACCTTGAGAATTATATTTTACATCCAAACATAATATTCATAATTAACAAAATGTTACACGATGTCATTAACTTATATGCCATAATCTATATGTTAAATTTTACAGCATAAAAATGTTTTAACAGTTTGTGGCATTCTATCATGTCATTATACCATCCAAATATTACATATACAAAAAGTTACTAAAACATCACCAACACAACCATGACTTTTAATGGGTAGAAATAAATCTTCTCAACCATTCCAATTGCACAAAAAAAGGTAGACTTAAGAAAATGAGCATTTGCGTTTGATAGTCTGGAATTTTGATCAACACATGAAAGCGCTCATCCTCAATTAATCCTTCTACTTCACATAGGGCCAGATATAATTTTTGGGCACTTTCTTGAATGTGCATTTCTGACTTCTCTTGAATTAGCACTTTGGAGGCAACGCTCCTACTTAATTCAAGGCCAACAGTCCGTATTTTTTCCCCCAATAACGTTATAGCATCAATAAATAAGGTAGAAGAAATTTGTTCACTTACAGCATAAATCTGTTTTTTTTCTTCTTTGAAAATGTGGAATCATCTTGGTTTGGCTTCGACGGTTGCGATTGTGTAGTTGAGACATCCATTTTACCCAAAGAAACATCAGCTTCATATCCATGGTAATTACTTTCTTCTTTAGGAATCATTGTAGTAGCTACATCCTCAACATTTATTTCTTCAACAATATTACTAGTTGTTTGAGCATCTTTCCCAGTGGCTCGATCTTTTGCATATATAGAAGTAAGTTGGTCGTAATAAGGGAAACTGCAATGTCTGGATTGACCATCTTCTTTATGACTCTAGATAAAAGAAGGAATCCACGTTAGATATAAGTTTGGACAAAACAAGATAATAAATATAGGAAATAATTCTAAGATAATAAATATAGAAAATAATTCTTACACTTATATATGAGTTCCACACAACATCTTCAGCAACAACCATCTACCTATGCTCATCCCAACCAAAGATGCTATTGTCTTTTCCTCTGACCATGTTGTAAATGATTGCCTATTCCTTTTTCAATGTCCTAATCCTCGATTCATGATTAGGTCTAGCCTTTAGCATTGCATGAGGTAAAACTTTTTCTAACATTCTTTCCAGCTTATTTAAATAATCGACCTTGAATCTCGTATTTGTGTTAAAAGTTCCAACATTGTGCAAGTCGACCATACAAGCAACCAACGTAACATTTTCTTCTGGAACCCATTTTCTTTTGGTTCCTCGAGAATTTTGGAAAGAAGTTGTAGTTGACTGTGAAAAGGCTGACATAACTATCTTAAGAAAAAATGCAAATTAAAATTAGGTTTAATATATGAATCAGAAGGTAGACACTTTATAAAATTATAACACATAATGAATTAGAAGAAAATAAATTAAAGTTGTAATTCAACAAGTACAATACAATATATAAAGACAATTCAAACAATACCAAAGTTTCATAAACTAGATACAAGAAATAACATAAACAAATTAACCTTCTATTATGTTTTCATAAACCTAACTAATTTCTAGATGCTTTCCATTCATAAAACATTTGATTGGCTAGTTCCATCCTCTAAGTAGCCTATGCATCCGATGGATGAATATTTATGATATTCGGTTCATTGTCCTTTATCACATTACTAGGTAATCCTTCTCCTAACTACGGTTAAATAGGATCAAGACTTATACAGGTTCAAATAAAATTATGGTGCAAACAACATGCAATAATTATTTTATTGTGAACCCTCATAGGATAAAATGATGGACTCCTAAGTATTCACCATCTAAGTTTCAATAACCCAAAACATCTTTCAATAACATTGTACGCTGAAGCATGTTTCATATTTAAAAATTCTTCTGGGAATACTTGGTTGGTGACCCTGGCATCACTAATTAAAATGATATCTTTGTCACCTAAAAGGCACAAGAAAGCCCTCACAATTTGTGTAACCAACATCAATTAGATAATAACAACCTATAAAAAAGAAAAAAAGAAACTATTTATCATGAATAACTTTCTCAAAAATTTATGATCTTAAAAATTAATTCAAATTCCTCCAATTCTGCACTTTATCATGAGGCACTTTTAGTCAATATCACCTACTAATAGCATCTCGAATAACTTGTCCATCAATAATGAAACCTTTCCAACTAGGAAGAACATAAACAAATTGCATATCAGGTGTACAAACACCTAACATATTTGTTTCTATGTCACCTTTTTGTGTTCGATATCTAGGTTTATCAACTTTTGGAACCGAAATCTTGATGTGGGTTCCTTCTAAAGGACCTAAACAGTTCTACAAGAATAGTTTAAAAATCTCGGGTTAGGATACTATATTTAAATCTAAATTAAATGAATTATGTACAAGCTATATATGGAACCCACTGCAATAACTTGAACCATTTCCACCTTGGGTATGTAGAATTAACTGTAATTGGCTCTATCTTTTTAAATAGCACATCTTGTATGCGTATGATAACACTTAAGACATTGTGAAATGATCTGCTAATGGTTTTCCTGGACCTATTTAAGTGATTGTTGATAACTTGTTTTTTAAGGTGATGAGAAATGATATGTAAGAACATTGACACTTTCTCATAAACAAGCATGTTCTTTGATGACTTCAATCCTCCTAAAGTTTGTAACATCTCACATAGTTTAAAAAAAGTAACTCTATTCATCCTAACTTGTTCAATACAAGTCTCATCACTATCATGTACAAGTCTTTTCACATAATCTCGTTGTGCATAAAAATCTAAAATATATGATCTAATCCTTGGTCTATAAGTGTGTAGGCTAGAGACGGCACCCAACGTAACTAAGAACCAACTCGCAACTGTACACATTTGCAACCATACTGTCAATTCAAGACCAATTCTGTTTTTCCTCTCACTTTGTACTATTAAAGGCAAAAAGACCATTACTGCAAGATATTAAAGTGTTAGATATGTTCAAGTCATAGTATAAATTAATCTCAAAACAAAATGTGACGCATATATCTTCAAGCACACAATGCAAAGCTAAAAAAATAACTATAACAAGAAAAAATAATGCTCAATAAAAAAATCAAAGAATTGAGACATTTTATAAAGTTAAGGATTGATATCATATATACAAGTTTATATAAACAAGTGCTTTTTCATCTTCCAAGTTTGAATTGATTGAATCAATTGAATTGAGAACGATGATTCAACTAACTCAACCGACACCATAAAACTAAATAGAAGTTAAATCAATAAAACTAATTAAACCAATAAAAATCATTGAACAACTAAAAAGTTGATTAAAACTATTTGAACCAATTTTAAGCAATTATTTTAGTTTTTCTACATTACTTTTAACATTTTTTAATTTCTAATTATTTCATTTTATTTTTTATAAATATCTCAAAGAGTGGGTGATTAAAAGACTAATTTAAAAAATAATAATAATTATTTGAAATACTAGTGATGGAATTTTCTAACTCTATATAAATTCCTTATAATTATAAGAAACCAATTTAACACTAGACCTATCAGAATACTAAAGCATTTGATCCAATTAATTCAAATCTGAACCCGATCAAAACAATTTGATAAAATGAAATGACTTGATCTGAACTGAGATGATTTGACTGGAAAAACTCAACATGAAATAATTCAAAATTGAAATGACCCACAAATTTTAAAACCTTTGAAAAATCAACTTAATCTGTCTAATTGATAGATCTAGCAAGAACTCAACTAATTTCCATGGCTAATGAAAGTACGAAACATCTGGCATTTATCAGCTACATCTTTGCCTGATTTTCAAACAAAAACTTCCTTAAAAATATTACTAACATAATCTAGCAAATAAAATTGAAACAAAGATTATACAAAGATCTAATGATTCTCTTATAGAATATTTTTCAAACCAAGTTGCTATTTTTTGGTCTTAGTTCAAGGAACAAAAGCAGTTTTTTGTAAAGTAGTCATCCAAGTTATATGTTTTAGAACATAGTAATAAGAAAGGACATACAGGAGACCAAAAAAACCGGACCAAATTTACATTAAAGGTAAACAAAGAGCTTTAAAATTCCACAACTAGAAAACTTCGATATGTTGTTTCTTGCTCTCTGTCTCTCTCTCTTTGTAAGAAATTACACCCCAAATAGACCAAAAGTAGGGATTATATGGATTTGAGAACCTCCGAGGTTAGAACAAGATATGTTGTTTTTTGCTCTCTCTCTCTCTATAAACAATTACACCCCAAATAGACCAAAAGCAAGAATTATACGATTTTGAGAACCTTCGAGGTTAAAATAACTAAGATCAAGTCCAACATAGAGGTACATTCCCATTCTGAAACTAAAAAATTGGTAACAAACCATTTTCTAAAGTTCTATGAAACAAATGAATCTTGTTAGTCCAAAATTTTCTACAACAAAATTGTATACTTTAGCAACATAATTAGCACATTTTAACATATATACATATCTTTAAAAACATATCTCTTATATTAATCTTATGTCTGTATAGGTGAGAATTCATTAATGCATGGTCTTTACTTGCAACCCTTTTCACTGTAACTACAACCATTGCTTATAATACAACAACATATATGTTTTGTGTAACATCCCAAAATAGGTCCTAGAAGTTTGAGCCCGACGAACTGAGAACGCTAGTAAGATTAGTGAGCTAGATTTTGCCAAAAGGCTTGGCGAACTAGTATATGCCAACAAGTCTGGCAAGATGGTATAATTCAGTAAGTCAGGCAAGATAGAATCTGCTAACAGGTCTAGCGAGATGGTATACGTCAACAAGATTGATGCGATGGTGTATGCCAGTAGGACTGGCGAGTTAGTGTTCGGTATTGGTCTGGTAAGTTGGTGTTCGCCAGTAGGCTTGGCAAAGCAAGGATCTTCGGTGGGCCTGGTGAACTGTGATAGTTGTTTGGGCCGAGGGTGAAAAGTAGGAATAGCTGAAGGGTAATTATACTAAAATTAGGAAGTCAACTTATTTTACAACACCATTCGTGCACGTAACGTCTTTCCTACTTCTACTGTGGCTAGGGTATTCTAAGAACATTAGAACATTCAGTGCCTATAAATTAAGTCCTCTCCATTAGAAATTTCATATTATGCTAAGCAACAAAACTCTCTCAAGTTAATCATCGACTATTCTGTTATCAAGTTTTAAGAACCCAACACTTAACTCTTAGGAACTAAGGTAAGACTTTTTTTCTTTATTATGTTTAGAAGTAATTAAGAAAGGTTCTCAAACAAAGGAAACTAGGTTTGCCAAAAGACCAGTATGTGCAAACCTAGGATCACTTATGTTTATGTATGAGTTTTTATGTGCTTTTTCTGTTAGTGACTTGTGTATATTTGTGAAATTACAAACTTGACTAAATCGTCTACAAGCAAAGACAAGGGAAAATCAAGGCTTGTCTAAAAGTTTTCATTAAAATTGTGAGTGTTTAGGGATCAACCTTGTATGTGCGAACCGAAATATTAACCAGGAGCTTAGGGTTTTAACCTAAGTTTCGAGATTAAACCTTCTCTAAAACCTTGATTTTGTGTTTGTCTTATGAATATGTGTTTTTATGAATAGTGACATACGAGCTCCTTATTGTGAGCTCAACATGAATAATACTCTACGAGCTTCTCACAATATGCGAGCTCTATGTTTTAAGTACATGTTTTGAAAAATATGATTTTTTCTTAAACAATTGGATATAATGACATGCCATAGGATCGTGAGTATTAACCTTTATAATTTGTGATTTCAGCGAGAGGCTCTAGGACAGGTTTGAGAGATAAGGGAATATCGAGCTAAGCTCTATTCACTGAGACATGTTACTGTGTTGGAGAGTGTTTAGCTTTATGCTACACTTATGGGACATGTTAAACTCATTGAGTCATTCTGAGGCATTATAGGGAGATCTATTTATACAACAGGAAAATAAGTTTATATATTCTGAAATAACGTGTTTTACTGTTTCTAAGCTATTTGATAGTAGGTATTTGCAAACCATACTTCGCATAAGTGTGGAGAACCGTGTTCTCAAGTTCTGTAACTTTGCCAAAGTTTTTTTTAACTTATGTTTTGTGTATGATATGTGGTTGTTCTTTCCTATATATTCATTGAGTTTGCAAGAACTGAACCACTCATTTCTATTCACTGCAGATAGCTAGTTTGTAAGGTAAGCAACGACGAGGCGAGTGATCCAAGTGAAATATACATGCTGTAAAAATAGTATAAGCGAACTCTGGATTAAAGGCAATGTGGGAATTCTACTTGGGCTTAGTGACATAATTCTGTTAACTTCACCGAATGTTTAGGACTTAGCTATTTCTATGCTTTCTTATGTTTTTATTTATGTCTATAATTACGAACCGATAATGTTTTATAATCACATTTGAATTTTATAGTCCAAGTTTGTTTGATGTTCTCCTACATTTACAAATCCACTCTTATGTATTAATTTATAACATAGTGTTCGCCATAAGCAATAACATGAAGTATTCAAATTGATAAATTATGAAGAGTTTTCCAAAATTGTTGCGAAGTAATAGAGTTGCGAACTATACTAAGTGCAAACCCTTCATTTGGCGAACTGGTATATGTGAACCCTTAATAACTTTTGAAACATGAGAAACTTTGCGAACCATAGGCAGTTCGCGAGACCCACATGAGGGTCTTAGATTGTGTGAGCTAGCAAGGGTGTGAACCCCTATGTCAGAACTGTTGTGCTCTGCGAGGTACTTTGATTTGCAAAATTTAGGGTTCACATGTTCTTAATTCCTTTCTTCAAATATTTATTACTTCCGGTAAAGAGTAATATTAGTTTTTGCATGCGATGTAGGTTCACAAAATATTTTCGTTGCATATCATGAAGCATGAGAAGCAAGTTCACAAAACTTGTGCTTCCTTATATTTACATATGGTTTATGTTTTGACTTGCGGTGTGTTGGAGGTTAGGTTGGGTGTTAATGGAGAGTCACTTAGGTGACTAATGTGGCATTCCATAGCTCACGTTCGACAACCAGACCGAGTATGGGGTGTTACATTTTGGTTCTCATCGCAGATATAATAAAGCCAAAGCACAAACCGGTATGCATGTTTATGGTAATAAAATCATGTTGCTCGACAACAAGGGTCCATGGGAGGTAGATCAAAACATTAGTAGTACATGAAATTTTTTAAGTGAAATGGAGATAAGGGCAAATGAACAATTAGCAACTACTCAACAACTTACATTAGGAAATTAATACGTAACTGATATTTGGTGGGCATTCTCTTTCTGAAAATTGAAATTAACCTTGAAAATTGATGCATAAACCACTTTGGCTTCATAAAGAGAGCAAAAAACTAATTTGAGCTTAGATTTGAAAATAGTTGATAGTATAGGAAACATTAAACATGGCTTCTACTTGAAGAAAACAAAGGTAGTGAGCTAAAATAGCCACAACCAGTTGGTTTGAATTTATAAATGGTGTAAATTTCTAATTTTGTGGTTCAATAATTCGATTGTAAGAATAGTTCAACATAGAAAACATTATTGAACAAAGATATTAACATTATAAAATAATAAGAAAATGTAAAGAACCTCAAGCATAGGGTTAAGAAACTGAAGAAATAAAAACCACAAACAAAACATTGAAATCTAAAGCTCTAAACTACAAAATGATAATTTAAGAAGGAAAAAAAACATAACATAATATCACATTTTGGAAGCAATAAGAAAAGGAAAGAAGAGTTAGGCAAGATATCAATTACAAGCTAGAATGAATCATGCAAGTAAGTATCTATCTTCATCGAAAAGAAAATAGAATAATATATATAAAAACATAAGATCACACACTTCAATCTAAGTAACCAACCCCAAAATATTGGAACTAAAAAAAGAATATGACAAATAGATGATGGTTTTCAGACTCAATTGAGTTGAACAAGTGTAGGGAAAACAAATTGAATTCTAAAACAAGGTCCCATGAGAAAACCAACTGATACATTTACATTCGACGTGAAAAATGAATCTTAACTTGAAAACGCAACACAATGGTAAAGAATCAAATTCTGGAGAGAGTTCAAGTCCCAAACCAAGTGATCAAATCTGATGAAAAAATATAATAAGAAACTCATTAATCAGATCCAATAACATTTCTGTAAGGTTGAAAATGATCCAAAAAACATAAACAGAGGAAAATACCATCATAAAGTGATAGAGCATTCCCTAAAAATTTGGTTTTCTTTTTTAGTTTGATTTGAATGAAGTTTGGAGAGGTGAGAGATTGATGAGAGAATCTAGGAATAAAAGGAAAATGTGAAGAAAAAGAAAAAAGAACAGAGGATGATGGCTTCAATTGACAGACCTAGGTTTCCTTTGCAAGCAAAGGAAAAAAAAAGGAAGTATAGAGATGGAAAGGAAAAGGAAGTTACTATCGAGGGAGAACAATGATGGTTCCATTTACAGTGTCTTTATCCTCTTAGTAAAGGTGAGGGCAAAAATTGAAAATGGGAAAAAATCTCCTTATTCCACTGAGTTGAATGGCTATTTAGTGGTAAGGGAAGGGAATGACTATGTAGCCTCTAATCGAAATAAACCTTTATTCAATGTAGGCTGTAATAGGCCATTATAGCCAACCAAACATAAGTTTGGTAGTAGGCTTACCGAATTGGGCTGTAATATATTTTTACTCCCCAAACCAAACATAGTGTTAATTTTTAATGACCCTAAATTGGGGTAAACTTTTAATTTATACATTTTTTTAAATTTATGAAAAAGCCTTAATTTTTTTTGAATTTAGAAATAATTTTTAAATGAATAAAATGAGTAAACACATAAAACTATAGGGAAATGAAACTACTTATTATTTTTAATTTTTATGAATTAATTATAAAATAATATTTTAACTAGAATGTTTTATTTAATTTTTAAAATTGTTTAAAATAATCAATTTCAAAATTATTCATGTTATATAAAAAAGTTTAATTTTATTTAAAAAGGTATAACTAAAAAAATATAAAATAATATATCACTTCCTTTCCTTTCCATTAGTTAACCAAACAATGATTGGTGATTCATACTTTTGTAACACCTTAATTTGGTGGGTTCTAAGTTTAGGCGCGTAGCCTAAAAGTAATATGTATGGCGCGATTCTCTACGCCAGTTGGTTCTTGTGGCGTATAGATTTGGGCACATAGCCGAAGTCAGGATATTAAGTAAGTCGAAGTCGGGATATTAAGTAAGAATTGATCTAGAAAGTGGAGTGGTAAGGGAGAAGAGTCAAGTAAGAGAAATTTGTAAGGCGATGTATGCCAAGTTTGTTTAAGTTACTGTGTTGATCATGTTGTAAGTATTCAAGACAAGATACAAAGTAATTTAGTTAGAAGTCAACTGGGTTGAGTAATCGAGTAACTAAAATATTGGACCTTCACATATGTTTTTCCTAGAGGCTGTAGGCTATTTTATGGTCAATTCTAAAAGAAGGTGACACGTGTCAAGTATCAATAGGGACTTAGGCTATATATATATATTTATTCAGGAGGAGTATGGGAAAGTTATCTTCTCCATTTTTCAAAAATTTCTACTATCTAATTCTTAAGAAAGTGCAAGCATTTCTTCCTTATTTAAGCTAGAAGTTGAGATTCTAGGTTGTCATAAGAAGATGGTTTGTGTCTGGTGGTCATTGTAGTTTCATGTTGGATGTTGAATCTAGAGTTCAAGCCGCTATCGTGGGTGTTAGGTGAGTCACTAAACTAGCTCTTGGGTGGTACTGTTCATACATTAATGTTTATGGAACAAATCGAAGAATGATGCCGAGATTATGAAAGGTATAGTACGTAAGGTAAGTGATTCCTAAAGTATACCTATGATTGAGTGAATATTCTTGAGTACAATGTGTAAATATAGTTTGGAATCTGATAAGTTTAAGCATATGGTGATGGCTGTATGAGATTCTGTGATGATGAAATATGGATATGTGTGTATGTTTGGACAGTATGTTATGTGATGTGAGTACTTCGATTGTATAGTGGTGTTTTAGAATGATTATTTTAGTTGTGTCAGTGCATGAAATGCCTGTAAAGTAAGTTAGGTTGAGACTGAGCTCCAACATTTTTTGTAGACTCGAAGATACATGTAACATAGATTTAGCCTGGACTAGTAATCTGTTGTTGTTTTAAAGGTTTAGCCTGGACTGGTAACCTTATGATTGCCTTCAGACGTACTAACGTCCATAGTAAGAATACTACACAAAATATATAAAATAGGTGGTGTCCCCAAGTATATGGGTTAGGTTGTAATATAGTTACAACGAAGTAGGTAAGTACTTCGAGGATCGTACCCAAGGGAGGTGAGTACTAAATTAATTCTAACCTAAACACAAATAGATCTAATTAGTACTTTAAATAAATCATATTATGATAAAATATAAATAGTAGTTTTATAAATAAAGGAACAAAATAACATAAATAAAAAGAACTTAAGAAAACTAATTTATAAAATTTATCAAATCTAGCTATGGGTGATTAGCTCGCTTTGGTGGTTATAACTATTTCCTATTTTGAGTTTCTATTAAATCAACTAGTCATTAACCTAGCAGGATCTCTCAGTCTTCCACTAAACTAATGAGTCAACAAAAACTACTTATCTTTCAACCTTATAGTCTAGACTGGTTTGGGGCTAAGGTGTGCATGGATAGGCTATATCAATTTTGAGTTAATCCCCACCTAAATGACTTCCTAGGGTCGTCAAGCCTAGGGTTTAAGTTCTTCCTGTCTCAAACAGCTGATCTATTAAGAAAACCTTACATACTAATAAGTTAATCACACATCCACTCATTAATTCCCCATAAGAGGATTAGTTACTCATGGATATCATAAACACAATAAACTCGATAAATAAGATATGTCTAAATAATAAATCAAGAGTACGGTTTAGAGAATCCTAAATTGTATTGATTGATGTAAGTGCAAAATACAAAAGATTTGGTTCGAATCTGCAAATCAGCTTCTCCGAAAAACACAAAATATGAAAGAGCTGAAATAAACTTAAATCCTAAAAGGAAGGAAAAACTTAAAGACTAAATTTACAAAGAAAAACTTAGAATATAAAAAGCTATCTTTATAGAGTTAAGGTTGTCGCCGTCCTCAACCCTAGGTCAACTGGCGCTCTTGTGTTTAACTTTTGATTGTGTGGACCAAAATGCCTTTGGCTCATAAGTATTTTCAGTATAAGGCCGATGTCGCACCTTAGTGCTTGTGTCGCAACATTGAAGATAGTATGCTCAGGTTTAGAGTAGTTTTAGAGGTGTGCCGCAACATCCTATGGCTGTGTCAAGACACCAAAAGCAGTATGGTAAATCTTGCATTCTGCTCCCTATGTTGCAACCTCAGATTCCCCGTGTTGCAACACAACGAGTAGTATTGAGTTCCTATGCACTTGTATGGTCTCTTGTACACTTACTAAATATGTTAGCTTGCCTTTAGGCCTCATTCGGCCTCTAAGGTCAATAAAAGACTCAAAATACACTTTTTATTGAATTTATACTAAAATATAAAAACATAACTAAAATATAATAAAGGTACTTGTATTCAAGCTCCTCTAGTGCGAAAACTAGTTTAATCTGCCACATTGAATTACGACAGATCACCTTACATGTATGACACCCTCTAAAAAGGAATTATGAATGATGGTTACCCGATGGGGTTCTCTGCATGTCCCAAGACGATGATGAGCAAACCTCGCGAAAGGTGAGTTTAGGCAAATCCATATTGTAAACACGTTAGGAAAGAAAAAGCCTTTGTGATGAATTCTGAAAGAAAAACCTTTGTGGCGAACTCTAAAAGAAAAGCCTTTGTGGTGAGTTCTGAAAGAAGAGCCTTTATGGCGAACTCTAAAAGAAGAGCCTTTGTGGCGAAATTTGGATGGACTGTCCTTGTGGCGTGTCTTAATAGGATTCCCAATGAAGAACTATGAAGGAGGTTCTTTGTGGTGTACCATGATAAGGCCTTCATGACGAATTCTGTATGGCTCTTAAACGAAACCAGAGGAATCAGTAAGGACAAAATATATCTATGGACTACATGGTAAAGTACTGCACAAGACAAAGAATCGATCGACAATAATGAATTGAAGAGATATAGAGAAGTAACGAGTTAGTATTGAAAATTTATTTTGATTAAGAACATGAATTTATATTTTCAAAGGCAACATCTGTGATCTGTGTATGTGTTTATTCTTGAATCGTAATGAGGCGATGACTCAGTGATTGAAGGATGTAAGTGATGTAATGAAGACATTTTGTTGAGAAAAGAAAATGATTTCAGAGTAAGGTATTGTAACGAATGAGTGTAAAGGAATGGAACTTGAGGAAGCATTCACCAGAGACAAGGTTGAAGGTTAAGAACGATGAAACTGTCTGTATAATTTATCAGTTTCGATGTGCAAATATGACTCAGGTAAATGATATTTTGTTCGATAAGTTCTTATGAACTTATCTCTATGTGTTATGTTATAGGTGAATTGATGTAGGTCTACACTAAGAGGGACGATGCTAGGACTATGATAAGAAGTGGCGTATCGGGTTATTATGCATACAAAGCGAGTCTGGCGGCAAGTTCAAAGTCTGAATTGTTACATAAAAATCCATACTTTGGAGTTTCTACAGTAGACTAGGATTTCAATTTAGATATCGTTGTAATTTAATTACCATTGTGGTAGTTGTAATTTCTTATTGTATATACTTATGTAATTTAGTTTGAAATCTATAATTGAGAAGGTGCAATTAATTGTAACTTGTTTAAGTAGATTAAGTTTTTGTATGTATTCATGTGGTAATACCCAAGATCCGGATCTGGTTAATTGGATCGGGTTGAGGGCTTTACAACTTTCCTTTCCTTTCCTTTCCTATCTATTCCTCTCATTTCTTCTTTTTTGTTTTTTTTTCTTTTTTTCTTTTGCTTTACTGACTTGAATCCAAACATAAGGTAACTTCAACATTAAAACATGCATGGAAGGAGAGGAAAACTCAAAGAAAATAGTCTTAATTTCTTAGTACAAACTCCAACCTCCAATATTCGAAATCCTATAAAAAGTTAACAATATTTGGTTAAATTTCAATGTATCACTCTTAATGCTATCTAACATTTTCAAAATAGAGCTCTTCAATCTTGTAGAAAAATAAAATTTTCTACCAATTTTAAAGCGCCATGTGTCAAGCTAAAGTTACCATAGGTCAAATCAAGATTATTTTGGATTACAATGTTGACATCACATATTGTATCATAATTATTTTCTCTAATTAATATAAATTAATTAAAATTATGCAAAAGAAAATATATTATCACTAATTGAATTAAAATAATTTAGTCATAATATTAAACGATTATTTTTCTTTAATTAATTAAATTAATATGAGATAAATAATAAATAATAAATAATAAGTAAAAGAGTTTAATTATTGTAGAACACTCAAATGAAGAAGTTTATTATCTCGAACTGATGAAATGATACGAGTTGAATAATCAATTAATATTATCATTAATTATTATAATTTAATTAGTGATAATATAATTTAGAGTTGCCACCAATCTTTTATTAAGGTGTGATTGGGTCACCTAAAAAAACGATATTGGTCTACGAGTTTCATAAAAACGGATTCGGGAGTCAGTTACGGTCGAGGACGGATTAGCATCCTCGTAACGCCCAAAAATTGGTACCAAATTGTTTAATTAATGTCTTAACGTCGAGAGTTAAAAATATGATCTTTAGTAGAAACTTTAGAAATGCATTACTTATTTAGACTTTTTTCATTTCGGAAAAAAAATGTCACACCCAATGCGTTAGGGCACGATATTCTACTTCTCCAAAAATGAGTTTGTCCAAAATACTCGTGTAATAAAATTTAAGAGAATATTCATTTGTTTAAAATTTATAAGGAAATCGCGGTCCAATACGTTAGAGCACAATTTCTCAAAATTCTAAGCATTGAATATTTCCTTTATTGTTTTTTAGAAAAATCTTTATCTCGAGAAATCAGCGCGTCACATCCAATACGTTAGGACACCGCATGTTGAATTCCCGATGACAAGCTTTATTTTGTTTGGTTAAAGAGCAATTCTCGATTGTTAGATTTTACACAGAAAATTGGAACCCAATACGTTAGGGCCCAATTTTCTTGAAAATCCTAAATACGAGTATTATCTCTATTTTGAAAATTTTCTATTTTAAATTCAAGTAAAAATGATGTAATGTTATATTGTATGTATAAATGTCGCATTAATAAATACCACAATTTTATAGAAATAATATAAATAGTAAATAAATGAAATTAATATAAACAATAAGACAATGACATACTAAATATTAAATAAATGAACAAAAATAAATAAGAATAAAAAATACTTTTAAAATACAAATGAAAGCATAAATCAATAAACAAACGAAGGCAATAAGCAAGAATATAAATAATAAAAGGTACATATCACATACATTAAAATTATAAAGAATGAAAGGCATACATATGAATTTACATATAAAATTTATAGAATTTATATAACTAAATATATAATGTATTTATGAGAAAAAGAAAATATAAAATATATAAAAATTATAGAGTATATGTTTAAAAATATATATATGCATTTGAGCATTTTTTAAAAAGAATACATATATACACATATATAAAATTATAAAAATATCGTTAAATGAAATAAATATATACATGTACATATATACCAATATATAAAAATTTAAATAATAATTATATTAAAATAAAAAATATGCATACATATATAAAAAAATGAATATGTACAAAAAAAATACATATATATATACATTAAAAATAATTACATATGAAAAATTATAAAGATAAAAATAATAATTACATTATTAATTAATTAATTTAAAGAGAAATATAAAAAGGGACTAAATTGAATCGCTGGTCAAAAACCTGGGGCAAATCTGTGGATAAGTAAAGTCACAAGGACTAAATTGAACGCGCGCATAATCATGGAGGGACTGGAAGGGTAATTTTCCCTTCTCCTCTAAACGGCGTCGTTTATCAGGACGAAATTGAAATTGAAAATAAATAAAAGGGGTAAATAAAAAAAATGAAGAAAACTTAATTGAAAATATATTAAAAGGCGGAGGGGCCAAAAGTGCAATTTGCCCCTCCGCTCAAAAAACACGCGGATCCTAGGCTGGGTCAGGTCGGATTCGGGTCGACCCATGCCCCAAAACGACGCCGTTTTGAAGGGTTATTTAAGCCACTATCTTTCCAATAAAAAATCATTCTAAGCCTTTTTAAAAAAAACAAAAAAAAAACCTTTTAAAAACCTCTCCCTTTCCCAGTCGTCCGGCCTCCAGTCCGGCCATCGGCCACCGCACCGACCTTCGGCCTCTGGTGACGGCACCGCCGTCTGCGATGGCCGGAAAAGGAGAAAATCTCCTATTCGTCCCTTCGAAGCCCCTAAACCCAGATCCGGGCTCAAAATTCCCAAAATCGACAAAGAAGTCCTAAAAAACCTAGAAACCTTTCGGCTTCTAACCGTCTGTCCTCGGAGACGGACCTCGGCCTTCCACAGTGTTTCAGAAGCAAACCATGCTGAGTATCTTCACCTCTTAGTTTATTCTATTTCAATAATAATAATAATAATAATAATAATAATAATAAAACGAAGTGGAAAAAAAATCAACCTTTCGCCTTTTCGATTGGTTTTTTGTGTTAGTTTCAGTTTGCACTTTCTGTGTAACAATGCTGTGTTTTTTTTATTGATCTTTTCTCCCCCTCATTACAGTATATTTAATGACTTTTTATAGCCATTCACAAACAATATAAACAAAACGAATCTTTTTATATCTATTTGATCTGCAAATCTTTTTTCTTTCCATATACTGCTGCTTTCTTTCTTGATGTGCAGGTTCGAAGATCGCGCGCACGAAGATTTGGCTCGTGCAAAGGGACTTGGCTGCGGCGGCTGAAGTTTCTTAGAAACCTTAGGGTTTCTTTATCTGTTTTAGGCCACTGAGTTTCTGGCCTCTGCTTTGTTTCAGTTTGGGCCCTTATAGGCCTGTTTGTAATTTGGGCCGTTTAGACCCGGGCCAAAATAGGGTATTACAGCTGCCCTTCTTTGCTCGTTATCGTGTAACGGGAATGGAGCAAAGACTTTAAAAATGCCTAATTTTTCCCGGTCATTCTGAACCTTGGTATTCTTCTTCTTCAAGTAGCCTCATTCCTTTCCTACTGCATCTTCAGAGGTATAGGAACTAATGCTTCAATCCACTCCACTGCAATGCCAGAGAGATAGGATTTGTTTATTCGGTTTGCCCCACTACAATTTCAGGGGGATAAGACTTGCTCTCTTGGGTCTGCTCCATTGCAACTTCAGGGAGATAAGACTTGCTTTCTTGAGTCTGCCCCACTACAACCTCAGGGGGATAAGACTAGATGCGATTTGCTCTCTGCAACTTCAGAGAGATAAGATCTGTTTTAATCTGCTCCACTGCAACTTCAGGGAGATAGGATTATTGGCTTCAATCTACTCCACTGCAACTTCAGGGCGATAAGATTCGCCATCTTCAGTCTGCCTCACTGCAACTTCAAGAGGATAAAACTTGCTTACTTAGTCTGCTCCATTGCAACTTCAGGGAGATAAGACTAGATGCGATCTGTTCTCTGCAACTTCAGAGAGATAAGAACTGTGATTTTAATCCGCTCCACTACAACTTCAGGGAGATAGGATTATTGGCTTTAATCTGCTCCACTGCAAATTCAAGGAGATGAGATTTGTATCTTCGATCTACTTCATGCCAATACATGAAGACAATATCTGTCATCTTTGATCTACTTCACGCCAATACATGAAGACAAGATCTACTACCTTTGATCTACTTCATGCCGATACATGAAGACAAGATCTTCTACCCTTGATTTACTTCATGCTGATACATAAAGACAAGATCTGTTTTCTTCGATCTACTTCACGCCAATACATGAAGACAAAATCTTCTACCTTTGATCTACTTCATGCCGATACATGAAGACAAGATCCATTTTCTTCGATCTACTTCATGCCAATACATGAAGACAAGATCTTCTACTTATGATCTACGTCATGTCGATACATGAAGACAAGATCCGTTTTCTTTGATCTACTTCACGCCAATACATGAAGACAAGATCTTCTACCTTTGATCTACTTCATGCCGATACATGAAGACAAGATCCGTTTTCTTCGATCTACTTCACGCCAATACATGAAGACAAGATCTGCTATCTTCAACCTGCTCCGCTACGTTCCAGGGAGGCAAGGCTAGTGTCTTTGATCTGCTTCACTGTCGGTGCAGGAAGGCAAGATCTGCTATCTGCAACTTGCTCCACTACAACCCAGGAAGGCAAGGCTGGTATCTTCGATCTATTCTCTGACGAACATGACCTGTATAATGAATCTAAATATGTCTAGAATTAGGATGGCATGATCGAAATGTATCAAATGCTCCTAACTAGACATGTGTGAATGGTGTTTGCATGAATGTAGAATGCTATTTATTTATTTGTTATTTTTTGAGAATGATCCATTTTTTGTTTAAGTTATCATTACTCAAAGTTTATTAAAGTTTTATCACTGACGTGCTACCACGCCTTTTGCTCGGCAGGTGTTTCCCAAGGAAACACTTAACCAGATTGCCCCCCATTGTAAACCTCCAAGTTTGATCCACTGGGATGCAAAATTTGTACCATCTTTCTCCCGCTATAACCCAAGAGTAAAAAGATTTGGCCTTTTCTCAATCCTTTGCAATCACAATTTAAGGGTACCGAATGTGAAACTCTTTGGTCACTTACATCATTCCCAGGGTGTCATACCAAATGCTTTTGCATAACCGAATAATTTTCTTTTAAATGGAACTTCTTCTTATTCATTGGTGATTAAAACTTTGCCACCGACAAAATATCTTGACAAAATCTTAGACATTTCAACTTTCAAACTTGGCATGCTCTAAACGATAGTCCTGTTTCAGGTCACTGTATTATTTAGAATCTTCTAGAGTAATATGCAAAACTTCCTTTGTGAAAGTTTATTAGTCCATTAACCATTATTCTAATGCAACATGCTCGCACCGAGATTATCAAATATGAATAAAAGAAAAGGAATTTATTGAGAGCAAATATCTTGAAAAGAATAAAGATATTCAAGAACAGTGAAGAGTAAAGTATTACAAGAACAAACAAATTCTGTACAAGTAATATAAAGAGTAAATGCCTTGGATATCGCAGCTTGAACTTCTCCGTGCTAACTAAGAATCATTTTAAATTTAACATGTGTTTAGGAGATCTACAGTACTTTGTTGATGCCTCAAGATGTCGTTTACCCTTTTCTTGTTAATTCGGGCATATCAAGCTCATTACATGCCCCAATCTGGTTAATATTTGAGCCACCCTTTTTAGGTTTTCAACTCAAACCCCCTTTGGTCTCAAGGTGCCCTTTGCGGGTTTTCACCTTGACCTCTCCCCCTTTTTTTTTAAAACGCCCTTTACGGGTTTTCAGTTTGATCCCACCCCACTCTTCAGGTGAAATATTTCATGACGGAATATGAGTTTACAGGATTCGGCAAATTTTTACCATCCATCTCACTCAAAATCAAAGCTCTTCTGGAAAAATCCTTTTTTACAACATAAGGTCCTTCCCAATTTGGCATCCATTTCCCTCTGAAATCTTTCTGCAAAGGGAGAATCTTTTTCAGCACCAAGTTTCCCTCATGAAATTCTCTAGGACAAACCTTCTTATTATAAGCTCGCATCATTCGCTTCTGGTACATTTGACCGTGACGAATAGCTTTTAGTCTTTTCTCTTCTATCAGATTCAACTGATCATACCGAGATTGGATCCATTCGGCCTCATCTAGTTTTAGTTTAGCCAATACCCGGAGAGAAGGAATTTCAACCTCAATGGGTAAAACTGCCTCTATCCTATAAACCAAAGAAAAAGGCGTTGCTCCAGTAGAAGTTCTGATAGATGTTCGATAAGCAAGAAGAGCGAATGGCAACTTCTCATGCCAGTCCTTATAAGTTTCAACCATTTTCCCTACAATCTTCTTGATGTTTTTGTTGGCTGCCTCCACTGCACCGTTCATTTTTGGGCAATATGGTGATGGATTATGGTGTCTAATATTGAACTGATTGCAGACTTCTGCTATTGTACTGTTGTTCAAATTCAGTGCATTGTCAGATATGATCCTTTCAGGCATTCCATATCGACATATAATCTCTTTCTTCAAAACTTATCGATCACGACTTCGTGACATTTGCATGCGAGGTCGCTTCTACCCACTTAGTGAAATAATCAATAACTACAAAAATGAAACGATGCCCATTAGAAGCCTTCGGTGATATTGGCCCAATGACATCCATACCCCACATGGAGAAAGGCCATGGAGAGGTCATAACGTGAAAAGGTGCAAGAGGTGCATGCATTTTATCCCCATAAATTTGGCATTTATGACACTTCTTGGCATAAGATGCAATCTCTTTCCATAGTGGACCAATAATATCCAAATCTCATGATCTGTCTAGCCATGGTGAATCCATTGGCGTGTGTTCCACAAACACCCTCATGGACTTCTTCTAAGATTTCCTTAGCCTTTACAGCATCCACGCATCTCAACAGTACTCGATCCTTTCCCCTCTTGTATAGAATCTTTCTATCTAAGACATAGTCAACAGCTAGTCTCCCCAATGTCCTCTTATCATTCTTCGTTGCCTGATTAGGATATTTGCGATCCTTCACGTATTGCAATATGTCTTGGTACCAAGGGCAATTACCATTCTCCACCTCTTCAATGCTATAGCAATAGGCCGGGATCTCATAAATACTGATTTGAATGGGCTTCATGTCTTCTAATTTATTCACTTTAATCATGGAGGCTAGTGTAGCCAGAGCATCAGCCATCTGATTTTCTTCACGTGGGAGATACCAGAAAGTGATATTGTCAAACTCTTCAATCAATTCCAGAACCAATCTCCGATGACGGATTAACTTTCGGTCTCTCGTTTCCCATTCTCCTTTTATCTGGTATATTACCAATGCCGAGTCCCCATATACTTCTAGTGTCTTGATTTTTCGCTCTATGGCTACCCGGATACCCATTATGTAAGCTTCATAGTCAGCCATGTTATTGGTGCAATCAAAGTCTAACTTGCCGGTGAAAGGATGATGATCCCCGTTTGGAGATACCAGGATTACCCCAATCCCATTGCCCAACGCATTTGAAGCTCCGTCAAAGTTCATCCTCCAAGAATGATTTTCTTGAGAATCCTCCTCAGAATTTGCTATATACATCAAGTCTTCATTCGGGAAGTCAAAGTCCAGAGGCTCATAGTCTTTTAAAGCTCTGCTAGCCAAGAAATCTGCTATTGCATTCCCTTTGATGGCCTTCTGACTTGCATATACCATATCAAATTCGGAGAGTAAGATTTTCCATCTAGCCATTCTCCCATTCAGCGCTGTGGACTCCATCATATACTTTAAAGGGTCTAATTTTGAAATTAACCAAGTCGTATGATAGAGTAAGTATTGCCTCAACCTCTTTGTCGCCCAACTCAAGGCACAACATAATTTTTCGATAGACGAATATCTCATCTCGCAGTCAGTGAATTTCTTACTGAGATAGTATATCGCCTTTTCCTTCTTTCCAGTCGCATCATGTTGACCCAACACACATCCCATGGAATTGTCGAACACCGTTAAATACAAAATCAAGGGTCTATCTGGGGTAGGTGGTGACAGAACCAGAGTATTGGATAGGTACTGCTTTATCTTTTCGAAAGCTTCCTGGCATTCTTTATTCCAAACCCCTGAATTATTTTCTTCAGAAGACGAAATATAGGGTCACATTTCTCGGTCAACTGTGAAATGAACCGAGCAATATAATTTAGTCTTCCTAAGAAACCTCGAACTTCTTTCTGAGTACGTGGTGGCGATAAATCTCGTATTGCCTTGACTTTATCTGGGTCAATCTTCATTCCTTTTTCACTAACCACGAAGCCCAACAACTTTCCTGACCTAGCTCTAAAAGTGCATTTCGTCGGATTGAGTTTGAGTTGAAACTTCCTTAGTCTTAAGAACAATTTCCTTAGGACCTATACATGTTCCTCCTCTGTTCTGGATTTGGCTATCATATCATCGACATAAACCTCAATCTACTTGTGCATCATGTCATGGAACAAGGCTACCATGGCTCTCTGATATGTTGTACCCACATTCTTTAATCCGAATGGCATCACTTTAGAGCAAAATGTTCCCCACAAAGTAATGAATGTAGTCTTTCTCATATCTTCAGGATGCATCTTTATCTGATTATATCCTGAGAAACCATCCATGAAAGAAAAGAGTGATTATCCCGTTGTATTATCCACCAAAGTATCAATATGTGGCAATGGGAAATTATCCTTCGGGCTTGCTTTGTTCAAATCTCAGTAATCCACGCACATTCGTACTTTTCCATCTTTTTTAGGGACTAGAACGACGTTGGCTACCCATTCAGAATATTTGACCTCCTGCAAAAACTCAGCATCAAACTGCTTTTTGACCTCCTCTTTTATCTTAAGCACAATATTAGGTCTCATTCTTCTGAGCTTCTGCTGAACTGGCTTACAATCTTCCCTTATAGGTAAACAATGCACTACAATGTCCGTGCTCAATCCAGGCATATCTTGGTATGACCATGCAAAGACATCTTTGAATTCCTGAAGTAATTCGATAAGGTCTCGTCTTGTTTTTGTGGAAATCTCAGTTCCAATTTTCACCTCTTTCCCTTTTTCTAAGCTCATAGTTTCTATTGTTTCTTTGTAAGGCAGGATCTGTTTCTCTTCCTGTTCTACAATCCTCAACAAGTCCAAGGATAAACCACAATCTACATCACCTTCAAAGTCATGTGATCCCTCTAAACACATGTTTCGTTCAAAAGGAAACTCTAAGTTTGTAGCGGCGTCATTCACGTCATTGATATACAAAGACCTAATATGGTTACAAAAGAATGTATGAATTTATGTACCATTATATGTGCAATATGATTATGAAAGAATAATTAATCTATTTACTTATATGGAAAGAATAAAATAATATTTGCTTGAAACAATTGCAAAGATGTATTTTATTAAAATAATGATATCTTAACATAAGCCTTTTTCACAAAGGAGTTCTTATTATTCCTAGGCTAAAATAACAAGTTTGTTCTGAACATTACTCTGAGAGAGTTCTAAAGACTTCAGGTATTTCTTCCGCAGTCCAATTATCTAGAACACTACCAGGTTCAAAAGGGCAGATATCTTCAATGCTCTCTTCAATCAGTACCCTTCTCTCAGAATGAATGGTCCCTCCGAATACGAAGGTTTTGGATATGTGAGGAATGATCATTGGCTCCCATTTGATTTCCTCCCCATTCAGACGCGCCCTTCTTCTTTCTTGCCTCCTTTCTAGCTCCTTCCTTCTCTACCCTCTATCTGGCTTGTACCCTAAACCAAAGCCGTCTTGTTTCTCTTTTAGTGTTGGGACCCCAATTCCCCCTTGCAGGTATTTCCCTAATCCTCTTCTGGGTAAAGCTCCTTTTCCTACCAACAATTGCAAACCCATCTTTATAGTTCTAGATATTTTAGGCACCAGAATTTTGCTCCCTTCAGGAAAAAATATTGCATTTACAAACTCATGAGATTGAAAAGAGCATTCTACCAATTCGTCATTGGTCTCCATATACGGCGCCTCGTTGGATACAGCCGCTATAATATCCTCTTCGGTGTTTATCGTCACCAGCCGACCTTCTGTCACCAACTTCAACTTCTGATGTAATGAAGAAGGTACAGCCCCCGCCGAATGTATCCATGGTCTCCTTAATAAGCAATTGTAGGACTGTTTAATGTCCATCACAAGGAAATCCACCTCGTAAACTATTGGACCAATCAATAGGGGTATCTCAATTCTTCCCATGACCTTCCTTTCTGTACCGTCAATGCCCTCACAATATTTAGGCATGTCTTCATGTGCGAGCTATCTATGGGAAGCCTATTAAGCGTAGATAATGGCAACACATTCAACGCTGATCCATTGTCAATCAAGACTCCTAGCAGAGTATACCCCTTGCATCGTGTAGTAATATACAAAGCCTTAGTGGACCCCATATCCCCAGGTGGCATCTCATCATCGTTGAAAACTATGAAGTTATCAGCACTAATATTATTGACCTGTCGATCCAATTTGTTGACAGAAATATCTTTGGCCACATAGGTTTCATTCAATACTTTCATCAACGCACTACGGTGTGCTTCTGAATTCAAAAGCAAGGCCAGTACAGATATGCGAGCCGATTGTTTATGCAACTATTCGACAACATTATACTCACTATGCTTCAAAAATTTGAGGAATTCCACAACTTCTTCCTCTTTTACTGGCTCGTCAATGGATGACACAGGCTCAGCTATTTTCCCCTTTTGCTCCACTACTACGGCTCTATCTTTCACCAGCTCTGGATATGCATCTCTACCCCGATCATCTGTAATCTCCTTTCCAGGGACAGTTGTATTGCACTTGTAATTCCATGGTATTTTCTTACTATCTTGGTAAGAAAAGGCTGCAGGTTTCTTTATTATGATCCTTGGCATTACTGGCGTTCTCACTTCATTGTTCTTTGGTCGTGAGATAATGACCACATGCTGAGTTTCTCTTGGAATCTTTGTGGATTCAGATGTGCAGGTACTCGCCTCTTCCTTAACCTTTTCGAAAAACTCTATTTCCTTGTCATCTATCAGGCCTTGAACCAAGGCTCTGAATTCTGTACATTCTTGAATCTCATGTCCCTCCTCGTGATGGAACTCACAGTAGTTTTCCACCTTTTCAAAGCTTCTCTCTAAATCCAAAACAAGCAATCCCCTGTTTATCATCTCTTTCCAGACCCATCTCAACGAAATTTTTATTTCTACGATATCTTATTTGATTCTTCTACCCATGTTCCCACCTATCATGTTTACTCCATTATCATTATGATTAGGTAACGGATTCTCTGTATTGGGTGAATCATCCAGTTTAACAACACCCATGCCTATGAGTCTTTCAACCAGCTTTTTAAACGCCGCACAGTGTTCTATGGAATGTCTCGTAATTCCCGCATGATAGTCACATTGTGCATTCGCATCATACCATTTGAGGTAGGGAGGTTGTAATGGTTCTAAGTAAAAAGGAGAAACTACATGTGTATTGAATAACTTTTGATATAACTCCCTATACGACATTGGAATGGGCGTAAATTGGGGCTTTTCCTTGTTTTTCCTTGTGTCAGCTCCTTGTTTGTCAACAGCGACCTTTCTCGGCTGATTCACCATAATCGTCTTTGAATAACTGGTGTTATTGACCTCGTTTTCCTTTTTCTTTGAGGCTGACCTTCTGCTACTTTCTCCAGCATCTATCTTCCTGCTTCTGATAGCATTTTCTATCATTTCACCATTCATAATTATGTCAGAAATGCTTTTAATAGCACTTCCTAACATATGCGTAATAAATGGGGCCTTCAATGAGTTAACAAAAAGCATTGTCATTTCTCTTTCTAGAAGGGATGGCTGAACCTGGACAGCAATCTCCCTCCACCTCTATGCATATTGCCTAAAACTTTCACCGAGTTTCTTCTCTATGTTTTGTAGAGTAATTATATCAGGTACCATGTCAGTTACATGACTGTACTGTCTTATGAATGCCTGTGCCAAATCTCTCCACGAATTAATCTTGGTACGGCACAATTAATTGTACCACTTGGATGCTGCCCCTGTGAGGCTATCCTGGAAGCAATGTATCAAGAGTTGGTCGTTATTGACATAACCCGTCATTATTCTGCAAAACATGGTAATATGAGCTTCGGGGCTACTAATTCCGTTGAACTTCTCAAACTCTGGCATTTTGAACTTGTAAGAGAGTACTAAATCCGGAACTAGGCTCAATTCTTTAGCATCCATCCCATACCAGCTCTCCGCACATTCCATCGCTCTAAATTTCTCTTCCAGTCATTTGTACTTTTCCTCTAGCTGTTTTGGCAATTCATCATTCATTTTCTCTTTCCCAGCTGTCTCATCAAAGTCAGGGATAGCAGGATTAACAAGGTTGTCTCTGAGGTTAGGGCCTGATCCAGCCTAAAAATTCGTTGGTGTTACACCACCGTCCTGAGACTGTTGAGGCTTGATGTTGACGGAGGATTTGCGCGGATATACCTCCACTTGCTGAGGGGTAAGGCTTGGGGGATAAACAGGTCCCTCATTATCTCCTTCTTCAATATTAAGCACAGAGCCCTTCCCTTCATCAACTCCTCCAGTCAACAACTGAGTCAACTTAGCCATCATACTCCCCTGAGATTCCATCATTTTATCCATCATTTTTTGTTGAATCTTCTTAAGCTGCTCATTCATTTGTTGTTGAAGCTGATCTTGCATTTCCTTCTGGAACTGTTCTAGCCTTTGATCCATGTCTTTAGCTTTCGAATGAGTACCTTAGCGGTGTTTGGTAGGTTGATTGGTTTCCAGATTAACTGAAGAGTGATTTAAATTAATTAGAATCTTTTGATGTATTTTTTAATGCATATGAAGCACTGCAATGCATGAAATGAATGCAAAAAGGCGTCAATTTTGATTCAATTCCATTTAAGAAAACTTTACTAGAAATTAAATTCCTTTACATAAAGTGAATTACAAATAAGACTTTGCCCTAGTACCCAGAACTCTAATCTTTCTAAGTAACAAAGGTAATTCTTGCCCCCGATTCGATTCTAATTCATACTTCACACTCAGCATGTCAGTCTGTGCTACCAAAGTCTGTATATGATCAGCTACTTCTCGAATCTGGACCACAGCTTCCACCATAAGATGATCTCTGCTCCTAACTTGACTCTGAAAGTAGTAGAGCTGTTTATTATTATGACTTTCATTTGCTTTCAAGTACTTGATCTGGATCTCACAATTTTGCAGTGTTGTTTCTAGCTCTTCGATTCTTTTCTTTATTTCTTAAATCTTGCTCAAGCTTGCTTTCAACTCTATCGCGAGATTTCGATTTCGATACTGACGAAGACATCCTTCCAACACGATCACCCTATCCTTCAACTCGCCCTTTTCCTTTTGTCTTTCTGACAAACTATTTTCTAAAGCCTCGTTTCTCCTCTGCATCTCTTGGAATTTCTGTTCCCATCTATTGGCTTTGTCCGTTTCTTCTCAAATTTCTGCTCGTCAGTGTTCTG
This sequence comes from Gossypium raimondii, assembly GCF_025698545.1. Lineage (NCBI taxonomy): Eukaryota > Viridiplantae > Streptophyta > Magnoliopsida > Malvales > Malvaceae > Gossypium > Gossypium raimondii. The sequence continues at coordinate 20,062,223 of NC_068576.1, forward strand.
AAGTTTTTCCCAGCCCGGCAGTTCTCATTGACAGACGTAACTTTTTATAATCCGTCTTCAAACTACCTAGCTCCTGCTCAGCCTTGTTTTTCTCCTTCTTTAATTTCTCAGTTTCAAGCTTCTAAACGTCTATGTCCAATCTCAAGTTCGCCTTTTCCTCCTCCATTTGCTCTATCTTCTTTTCTAAATCCGTATTTTTCTCTCAAAATCTTGTCTTATGATTTCCAACTCAGAAGGGATGACTCGCAAATGCTCTTCTATTGACTGGCGACTTTCCTGACTTACCTTGGGTATATTGTCGTTGATTCTCCTACCCCACCATTCATTATACTCAGGAGTTGTCATCGGACCCACAGCTAACCCCTTCATTCGACAACTCTGTTTCTGCACACTAGACATCTCTTGAATTTTTTTTCTATAACCATCATCTCTGTATGAAAATTCACAATCAGCTATCCCTTGGGTCACAGGTATAAATTTCCTTGACCTATATTGCCTTAGCACCAATAATGGGGCATATCCAATAGCTCCCCAAACTCCAAGCAGTGGAACCCAATCGAAGTTACCACACCTATACAAGATCTCATCTGGTAACAGCCAAGGAGCTCTCCACTCAACGTCCTCCTCCTAAAGATTCTAAAGAATTACCATCCATTTATCTTCCGAAAAGTCATCTCTCTTGGGCGTAACTACTATCTCCTTTAGTGCTGAATAATTTCCAGAGAAAACCTGATAAGAAACCTTATCCACCTTCCAAAAGTGACTGTGAAACCATGCGAGTAGAAGCTGTGCACATCCAATAAATCTACCATCACCCGTTTTTCGACATACACTCAATGACCGAAAGGTTTCTGACAAAATCGTCAGAATCGGCGTAACCTTCTTATCAAGCCGATCGAATAGATCGGTGACTGCTTCATCCACATACCTTAAGGCTTTGGGGAAGACAACCAAACCGTATATACTTAAAGCAAAGACATCTAACCTCTTTCTCACGTTCGGGTGTGTTAGAATTGCATCTTTCAAACTTCTCTAAGGAACGCATTTACTATCCCCCTTTTGCATAATCCGTGCAGCAACCCACTGCTCACTCACTCCTGTTATACTCAGCAACTTCTTTGAAAAGGTTGACACATTTACCGCTCTCGAGTAGACCCTGTCCACTTGAAACTTTGAACATCGGAGTAAAGCCATATATTCCTCTATCGTAGGCACCAAATCGACCTTCCCAAATGTAAAGCAGTTGTAAGCAGGATTCTAGAACTGGGCGAGAGCTTGAAACAAATGCTTGTCTACCTTTACATCAAGCAAATAAGGCAGATCCCCATAATTATTATAAAATAGCTGTCTAACCTTATCACTCCACTGACCCTAGATTTCCTTCAATTCTTGCAAATTGTTTTGAGTTACAGTAATGCACGTAAAGTCCCATAATTTTGATACATGCCCGTCAGCCAAACTATCACCCTTTTCTTACTGTGTTGTTTCAGACCAAGTTCGGACAGCTGCATTATCCTCCACTTTATCAAGAAACCTTTTTTCCATGATAAGCTTTCTATCTAGCAACTGAATATGAACCGACGCCTTTTATGATGAAATGAAATGCCATGTCATGTAATCAAAATAAAACACAAAAAGTCAGTGTCATATAACAACATAAAATATAATCAAGAAATAGTAAAACACCTAATCGGATATCTACTAGGGTTCAGTATAGTTCTACCTAGGGTGGATTCCTAAGGTTCATTATATGAAGTCCGGCTTCTAGAGTAAAGGTACCCGAACTAGCAGATTCCTTGATCCTCACCCATTATAGGCTCATATAGATCAAGTTCAGTTCAGGGGAATTCATTTCCCTATGGCTGCACAGAGATGAAAATCTCATGAAGACATAGGTACGGATGTATCCCGGAAGTAGTCCATTACCCTGCACGGAGGTGAAAACCTCACGAAGGACTAGTTTCTCGCTCCCACTTAAAAGGGTAAAATCATTCAACTCATGTAATGTGTAATGCAAACAATACTTAAATACATGAATGCAAAAAGATATCATGAATTTTTTTAAAAAATACTTCCTTGACCATAAGACAAAAAAGGAAGTCCCCAGCGGAGTCGCCAAGCTATCAAAACCATTTTTATTTTTTGGAAAAAAACAAAAATTAGTTGTCAATGAAAATTTGGAGTCACCACCAATCTTTTATTAAGGTGTGATTGGGTCACCTAAAAAATGATTTTGGTCTACGAGTTTTAGAAAAACGGATTCAGGAGTCAGTTACGTTCGAGGAAGGATTAGCACCCTCGTAACGTCCAAAAATTGGTACCAAATTGTTTAATTAATGTCTTAACGTCGAGAGTTAAAAATATGATCTTTAGTAGAAACTTTAGAAATGCATTACTTATTTAGACTTTTCTCATTTCGGAAAAAAAATGGCACACCCAATGCGTTAGGGCACGATATTCTACTTCTCCAAAAATGAGTTTGTCCAAAATACTCGTGTAATAAAATTTAAAAGAATATTCATTTGTTTAAAATTTATAAGGAAATCGCGGCCCAATATGTTAGGGCACAATTTCTCAAAATTCTAAGCATTGAATATTTCCTTTATTGTTTTTTAGAAAAATCTTTATCTCGAGAAATTAGCGCGTCATATCCAATACGTTAGGACACCACATGTTGAATTCCCGATGACAAGCTTTATTTTGTTTGGTTAAGGAGCAATTCTCGATTGTTAGATTTTACGCAGAAAATTGGAACCCAATACGTTAGGGCTCAATTTTCTTGAAAATCCTAAATACGAGTATTATCTCTATTTTGAAAATTTTCTATTTTTAAATTCAAGTAAAAATGATGTAATGTTATATTGTATGTATAAATGTCGCATTAATAAATACCACAATTTTATAGAAATAATATAAATAGTAAATAAACGAAATTAATATAAACAATAAGACAATGACATACGAAATATTAAATAAATGAACAAAATAAATAAGAATAAAAAACACTTTTAAAATACAAATGAAAGCATAAATCAATAAACAAACTAAGGCAATAAGCAAGAATATAAAGAATAGAAGGTACATATCACATACATTAATATTATGAAGAATGAAAGGCATACATATGAATTTACATATAAAATTTATAGAATTTATATAACGAAATATATAATGTATTTATGAAAAAAGAAAATATAAAAATATATAAAAAATTATAGAGTATATGTTTAAAATATATATATATGCATTTGAGCTTTTTTTAAAAGAATAAATATATACACATATATAAAATTATAAAATATGCGCTAAAAGAAATAAATATATACATGTACATATATACCAATATATAAAAATTTAAATAAGAATTATATTAAAATAAAAAATATATGGAGACATATATAAAAAATGAATATGTACAAAAAATAAAAATACATATATATACATTAAAAATAATTACATATGAAAAATTATAAAGATAAAATAATAATTACATTATTAATTAATTAATTTAAAGAGAAATATAAAAAGGGACTAAATTGAATCGCTGGTGAAAAATCTAGGGCAAATCTGCGAATAAGTAAAGTCACAAGGACTAAACTGAACGCGCGCATAATCATGGAGGGACTGGAAGGGCAATTTTCCCTTCTCCTCTAAACGGCGTCGTTTATCAGGACGAAATTGAAATTGAAAATAAATAAAAGGGGTAAATAAAAAAATGAAGAAAACTTAATTGAAAATATATTAAAAGGTGAAGGGGCCAAAAGTGCAATTTGCCCTTCCGCTCAAAAAACACGCGGATCCTAGGCCGGGTCGGGTCGGATTCAGGTCGACCCATGCCCCAAAATGACTCCGTTTTGAAGGGCTATTTAAGCCACTATCTTTCCAAAAAAAAAATCATTCTAAGCCTTTTTCAAAAAAAAAACAAAAAAAAACCTTTTAAAAAACTCTCCCCTCCTAGTCGTCCGGCCTCTAGTCCGGCCATCGGCCGATCATCGGCCACCGCGTCGGCCATCGGCCTCCGGCGATGGTACCACCGTCTACGGTGGCCGGAAAAGGAGAAAATCTCCTATTCGTCCCTTCAAAGTCCCTAAACCCAGATCCGGGCTCAAAATTCCCAAAATCGACAAAGAAGTCCTAAAAAACCCTAGAAACCTTTCGGCTTCTAACCGTCTGTCCTCGGAGAGGGACCTCGGCCTTCCACAGTGTTTCAGAAGCAAACCATGGTGAGTATCTTCACCTCTTAGCTTATTCTATTTCAATAAAAAATAAAAAATAATAATAAAATGAAGTGGAAAAAAATTCAACCTTTTGCCTTTCCGTTTGGTTTTCTGTGTTAGTTTCAGTTTGCACTTTTTGTGTAACAATGCTGTGTTTTTTTTTATTGATCTTTTCTCCCCCTCATTATAGTATATTTAATGGCTTTTTATAGCCATTCTCAAACAATATAAAGAAACAATTCTGTTTATATCTATTTAATCTGTAAATCTTTTTTCTTTCCATATACTGCTGCTTTCTTTCTTGATGTGCAGGTTCGAAGATCGCGCGCACGAAGATTTGGCTCGTGCAAAGGGACTTTGCTGCGGCGGTTGAAATTTCTTAGAAACCCTAGGGTTTCTTTATCTGTTTTGGGCCACTGAGTTTCGGGCCTCTGCTTTGTTTCAATTTGGGCCCTTATAGGCCTGTTTCTAATTTGGGCCTTTTAGACCCAGGCCAAAATAGGGTATTACACTCACAATCTTGATTTAAAAGCTTATTAGCTTAAACAAATGAAATTTTACGAGTGGAATCACTCGATTTTACACCTTAACTTCAATAATTTCACCTTCATGGATTTGAATAGAAAACTTCTCCTTACAACAATCCCAGATTACATTATGCTCGGTCAATCAGTCCTTTCCTAAAATTACATCCAAATCACCAAAATGAATGATCAACATATCAACCAAGAATTACTTATTCTGGATCTTTAATAGACAATGCTTGCACACTTGGTTTACGAGCATAGGTTGTTGTAAGGGACTTGAAACAACTATTTTTATGCTTGACATTTCAGATTTCAATTTACCTGAATTCATAAAGCTATAATTAACATATGAATGCATAGAGACAAGGTCAATTAAAGCATAAAGGGAGCAGAACATAAAAGAAGTATACCTGCTACAACACCGGTAGCATCACTCTGTGTAACAGTCTGTTTTTAGTGGTATCAAAAATAGTGGCTTCGGGGCCACCAAATCTGACGAGTAGGTTTGTAAATATTATTATTTAATATTTATGAGTCAAGTCTGGTTTAAAATGGTTTTTGATATAGTGATTTTTGTTATATAAGCGATTTATTAAGTTCAAGTGGTAAGACCCTAAGGTCAAGTGGTTTTAGAAAATGAGGTATCGGGACCTCGTTTCTATAAACCAAGTAGTATATATTTTTATAAATATTTATGGAGTTTCATTAAGGTGATATTAAAGTTTTGTTGAAATGTTTTAACGTTTCGATAGTTAATTAATTAAAAAGGACTAGATTGTAAAAGATGTAAAATTTGATCGCTATTTGATTTGAGTGATTAAATGACTTAACGAATGAAAGAATATCGACTAATATGGAAAATATACCATATTATATATTATAATGTTTTATATTTAATAAAATAAAAAATAAAAGGTTAATAAAATAAAGAAACAAAATGTTTTCTTTCCCATTTTACTTTCATCACCAAAATTTCCAAGGAAATAGAAAGGGAGAAGCTTGAAGCTTCGACCTTCATTTTGAATATGCATGTAAGTCCATTTTAGTCCCGTTTTTAATCTTTTTTTATGTTTTTGAGATCGTTGCAACTAGGTCTAGCTGGCCCGTACCTTCGATTTTGAAACTGTTAAAGATATTTAATATTTAAATTGATGAAAATTGTGATTTTAGATGTTAAATGATGAATTTGAAACATTAGTTTTTATTTAAAAGTATTTTATTAAGTATTTTTGATGAATTTTTGGATTAGGGACTAAATTGTTAAAATAGTAAAAGTACAAGAATTTGATGTGAAATTGTTGCATGAATGGGCTGTTTTGGATGCCATAAGTATTAAAATAGGCTCAATTTTGGGTAAAAATGGTTAATTTGCATGTTTTAGGCTCAGGAACTAAATTGAATCAAAGTAAAGCTTTAGGGAAATTTTGTAAAAATGTAAAAATGAATAAATTGCATAAAATACATTGTTTTACTGTTTAAATTAATAGATTGAATGATATTATTAATTTAGATCAAGATTAGGTGGAAAATTAAGGAGAGTAGAAAATTACCAAAATACCCATGTACTTTGACATTTCTACAATTTAGCCAGGTAAGTTCGTATGTACTGTATTATGTATAATTTTGATTAAATTTAATGTTAATATCTGATTATATTGTGATTAAATCAATATATATAAGTGTTTGTATGCAATTTATCTAGTAATGAAACAATGGAAATCCAACGATGTTTCAACAATTACCGAGCCCTGCTTGAACCTTAGGAATTCATAGGATACAAATGACATGTCATTAGGGTTTATATGATTCGGGTGCTGGTCTTGAACGTCCTACCGATGGCTGAGGTCTAGCATGTGTTGCGAATACTCTACAGCTCGTGTGAGCAGCATCGTGTAGCTACGTTCTGACCCACAGCTCGTTTGAGCAGACCCATTTTCACAACTCATGTGAGCATTCTGATTCATAGCTCGTGTGAGCATACATGTACAGGAATTGATGGAGTACAGTTATATGAGTTAGTACACTATGTGTAAGCTATCCCGGGTATCCAACTTTATTTTAAACGGTTCAACGGGCATATTTTGAAAGGAAATGGTAAGAGTTCGATACGAACTAAGACATATTCACACATGAATTGCATTAAATTTGTGATACATGGATAAATGAAAGTTGAGATGGATGATATATTCATATGTTACATATTTAAATGTTGTGATCATCTATGAGTAAATTGCCTCTGCCTTATGCTTATATTGCTAACATGTTTGGTGTGAATGCTTAGGCTTTGGCCAAGCTATTGGATGGATTATATTATGCTTACTTATAAGTTATTCATTGAAATGGTAAGTTCCCAAATGGAAATATGTTTGTGTTTATGAAAGAGTGGTAAGCTTTAAATTATGTAATTTCTTATGAAATGGTTTATAATGTGGTTAATTTCAAAAGAATTATGCTTAAATGCACTATCTAATGGCTATGGTTGATGATATGCTTATGTCTTCTGTGTTAAGCATATGAAACGGGTGTGGAATGGTAATGAAATAGTAAGTTCATACCTGAAGTGTAAAATTATGAAAAAAGGAATGATGAGTTGAATTGATATTATAATTTAAGCTAAAGAAAGTAAATAAAATGGAAAGTAATGAAATGCAAATGAAAGTAAGAAAATTTGAAAGGGTTTAAAGTTTTATAAAATCCTACTATCATAGAGATGATACGCATATGTGATACCGTAGATTTATTCACTTTGTGAGTTGTTGAATATGGTTTCATGTATAAGTTTCATACTTGAAATGGATTGATATGACTAAAGTTTATATGAGCTTACTAAGCATTCATTGCTTACGTAGTTGTTTTTCTTTTACTTTTCAGATTATTGAAAGCTTGATCGGGTTGGAAGCTTGTCAGAGATCCATCATACTATCCATCGATTATATCGGTAGATTTTGATATCTTGGTTAAGGTTATAATGGCATGTATAGGTGGACTTATGGTTGTTGATTAGTTGAATTTAGTTGATGAGTTTGGCATGTATAGGTCATTTTGGGTGATAAAGTCTTGGTACATTTGGTGCCTTATTAATATGGGTTAATTTGATAATGTGTTAAAGCATGTTTGAATGGCCAAAGTGATATATGATGAATTGACCTCAACATCGTCAAGATATGGTATGTTTTGGTAAGGCTTTGAATAGATGTGCATGATTGAAATATGGTTTGCATACATGTTGATTGTTGGAACCATCTAGATATGGTTAGATTTGTGTCATTTAGATGGCCTTAATGGTTGGAGTGGAAATGGTCCTTTGAATTTGTGTTTTGAATAACCAAATCGGTATGTTTGATTGTGATTTTGGCATGTGGTAAATTATGGTATAACTTGGTATGGAATTAAACTATATATATGTATATATGGATAAGTTATGGTCAAATATGTATAAGTTAGATATGTGTATATTTGGGATGCATTAAAACTATAGTTCAAATGATAAGTTCTAATGACAAGGTATAAGTTAAGCATGACATGTTTTAAAATGGTAGTAAGGTGATCAATTGTGCATATGAGTTGTTAAGTTGAGTGGTTGCTTTAAGGTGCCTTTTGGGCATATTGGCTGTATGGATAAATATCATATTGATCTAACTTTATTATGCATGTTTTAGGTATATTTTTGAATGCATGAAATAGGTACAAGGGCCTGTATGTATGAATATATTTTGGGTGAAAGAAATGGCTTGAAAATGACATATTTCTTGTCCACACGGCCTAAGACATATGCATGTGTCTCAGCCGTGTGTGACACACGGCCATGTGACACAGCCGTGTGTCTACTGTAGGTTTTTAAAGGTTGCATTTCGAGGATTCCATGGCCTGGCACAGGGGTGTGTGGCTTGGCCATGTGACAAAGTTAGAGAGTTACACGGGCACGGGTATGGACTGCAACACGACCGTGTGTCCCTACTTCGAATGCCTACACGGCTTGGCCACACGGCCGTGTGACCCTTGAAGTTTGAAAATTTTCATCTTTTCCCATAAAATTCTATATGTTTTCGATTTAGTCCCGATTTGTTTTTAATGTGTTTTTAGGGCCTCGAGGGCACGTATAAGGGAAAATATGTATGTTATTGATGGAATTTTCTATGATTGATGTTGTGAAGTAAATGATTTATATTTTGATAGTTTTGAAATGTAAAATATGGTAATGCTCCGTAACCCTATTCTGGTGATGTATACGGGTTAGGGGTGTTACACCCTCATCTTTGGTTCGGACTACATAGGCTTGAGTTGGAGCTCTAGCTTTATAATGTTGTGCCTCATAATTAGTTTCTTTTCTTTGACTACCCCTCGCAATTGAGCCACCACGTGAATTTCCTTGGCCTCTTGCTGAAGAAGTAGATCTCTGAGTCACAACAGGAACATCATTAACATTTCTCAAGCTATATCGAGCTAAATGCTCCATGAATCTACAGAGGAAACATGCTCCCATTTTCTTTCAGCATTTACTTTTGTGACTTTTTCCATAATTTTCACAATTTGGAATACTAGCATCTTCCACTTGACCCCCAATATTTCCCATGAACATTGATTGTTGTCTAACACACTCTTTTTCTGACCTGACATTCTATGGAGTTGATCTCGAAGAATCTCAAGACTCCCTAGCTCGCTTAGGAAGAGGTTCTGAACTAATGGTTCCAACTCTTTTTCCGAATGCACGAAAACTCTCAGCTTTCTTATCCAAGCCCATAACTTACTTAACAATCTTTGCTCGTTTAGCTAGATCAACAAACACTTTAAGCTTGTGCAAACTAGCAAAACTCGAAGCTCATCTCCCATTCCTTGAAGGAATCGCTACCAACTTTCTTCTTCAATTGGCATAAGTCCAAGAGCATACTTGCTGAGTCACAAAAATTCTCATTTATAGTTGACTACTAGCATATCACCCTGTTTCAACATCATAAATTCCTGTTTTCGATCTTCTAGATACAATTCACTGACATATTTCTTCTTGAACTCAGATAGGAAGAATGTCCAATCAATCTAATCTGCTGGTACATGACAGGTGACAGTTAACCACCATTGATATGACTCTTCATTTAAAAGAGATATAACACAAGTGACACACTCTAGTGGTGAACACTTTAGCTATTGCAGAACTTGCTTAGTTGACTCTAGCTAGTTCTTAGTGGAGGAAGGGTCAATACCTTTCAATCCCTTGAATTCAATTCCCCCATATTTTTGTAACTCTTTTATAGGGGCTCGTTAGACTGTAGCTATTAATGTTGCTTGCTGAGATGCTGTTGCTACTCTCTTAAGGACATCCGCTATTGTATGAAGTAAGTCCTCATCACCTCGGCCCTCTTGATGAGGTCTATTAACCATTTTTCTGTGTCAAGCACTGGTTTGATAAACATTGTGTGCCTCGATCTCTACTTGATTCTCTCCCTCAATGGAGTGATCACTACTGTTAACTTCTTCCTCAGCAGTGTATCTTGATTCGTCAGATATCTTTAGCTATAAAACAAAATAATACATAATCAACATCCAAATCTCGATTCAAATTGACTTAGACTTGGCATGTACCTCTAGAACCAATTCAGAGCTCAATTTAATTCGAGAATCGACTAAACCTATAGCTCTATTACCATTAAATGTACATCCAAACCCAACTCGATAAATGAATCTTAGATAGGAAATGCCATATTCGTTGCCAGAGTAACTAGAACTTCATTTGTATATTAAATAAACAAATTATACAAGTCATTATGACCAATTCTTAATTATATTATGTTATTTAATCAAATTCAAGGTTTAAAAAGATTACGAAAGCTCTTACGATGAACCGAGGTTGGTTGAGGATTAAAATGTAAAATTTTTCCAAAGTACCAAATTGACAATTCATAACATAAAGTCGATTCAACCCTAGGTACATGCCACTTATTGATAACAAAAAAGACTTTACAAACTTGTTGAGTCAAGAGTTGCAATCAGGATGTTGTCTCACTCATTGGAACCTTGAGATCTATTGACACCTACGCATGGAATAAACAAATCGTATGCTGAATGATAAAGCTAAGTGGTACTTTCATGATTCAAATCAATAATACACTAAACATAAAATGTCAAGAATGCAATCAAAATATGTTTAATTCTCAACAATTCAAATTACCATTCATGTCTCATGTGCCAATTTCATGCGATATCTCATTTGACAAATTCATATGAATATATATCATACCATGCTTTCTATCAACAAGTCATATTCACTTTCATTTCATTTCTGAATCAATTGATTCATTTCATATCCATATCAGCCTTTAGGGCTCGTTTTAACCGGTTCCTATTATCTTTCACATGCTATCATTTTCCACGTTTCATATATATACATGGTATACCATTTTTATCATCATTTTATATCCAATATCATTTATAAAATTCTTGTTTTATAACCCCTATTAACGAACATGGATTCAAGATGGATACAGAATCATCCAACCATTACACTAATCTAGCACCCAGTGCCTCATCGGAACGTTTGAAGTATAAAGTGTGCTTCGCACCTCATTGGTATAATCGAAGTAAAGTGTGCTCTTTTCCTCGTCGAATGTTTAAAGTATAATATGCACTCTACACATCATCAATATAAATCGAATTATATCCCATACACTAACCAATGGCATGCCAACTATACCCGATTCTTCTCGAGACAGTTAATAGGGTAACCGATGAATCAATACATATATGTTCATGATCACATATCATAGGTCATATCATACTCATTTATGCCATGCTTAACTAAATTTAATTCTCGACATTCTATATCATCATATACAAACTGAATAATGAGATAAGGAGAATGCTTACCTCAAATAAACCAATTTGTAACATATCATGTATATATGTATATTGAATTCAAATCATAAAAGTACAAACTATATTTTCATTACTTGTCTAGGACTCTCGCCTTTCCTTTCGAGATGACCTAGTGTTGTCTTTAGTTGTGTTCAATAATTCAATTATAAAAACAACATCAGTTCACATCTAAATCACATTAAAACACATAATCAACATATTTTGCATTTTATTCATTTTAGTCCTTGTAATTTAAATACTCATATTTTCTAAAACATCGGATCAAAATCTGATTTCACAGCTTTTTATTAGGGGCCTTATAATTTCTATCTATAACATAATTTCATGAAAGCTTAGAATTTATACAATTTAGTCCCTAATGTCATAACATTTTCTAACAAGCTTAACTTAATTTCTAACTTACTCCTTATCATAATCCAAGCTTACTAATTAACAATCTCTTCAAATTCAAGCTTAAATTCATCAATTTCACTATAATGACAACTTGCTAAGCATCTAATAATTGAAGAAATTAAAATACGGGCTACCTAAATCAAGCTCCCATGATTCAAAATATATAAAACATTTAAAGAAATAGCTTAATTACCTTAGTGAATTGGTGGTTGAATATTTTTTTAAGAAGTTGAGGTTTTTCTTTCTTTAGATAGCTTGGATGGTTGAGTGAAGGAGAAGATGAGGGATTTTTAAGTCATCCCTCCACTTACACTTATATACATACTAGGATTAAAAGTTTAATAAACTTAATTAACCATGATTAATTCACTTTATTTAAGCATATATATATATATATATATGCATTTTTAATCGTAACACATGTTTAAGTGGACTATATCATCCACTTCCACTATCTCAAACCAAAAACTGATTTAATCACCATTTTAATCCTTTGAAAAATTGCTAACTGGGTCCTCAATCCTTTTCTAAATTAAAAAATAGCAATTGAACTTTTACAGTTTAGTCTCTGAGATTTAATTAATGATTTTATCGGTTAAATTACTTAATTGATCTTTAATATATTATCATATCAACTCTAAAAATCTTCCTATTTTATCTTTACATACTTGATTTATGGAAATGGGGTTCTGAAATCATATTTCCAGACACTGCCCAAAATTAGGGGTGTTCATTCGGTTAACTGACCCAGAATAACATTAACCGAATTAACCGACCTTTCAAAATCTTTAACTGTTAACCGAACCAAATTTTTTTCAAAAAAATTAACCGAACCGAAATTTTTTCGGTTCATTCGGTTAGTTAACCGAATTAACCGAAAATTATATATATTTTTATTTTTTGGTTAAAAATTAACCGAATTAACCGAATTAACCGAATTACCCGAATTACCCGAATTACTCGAATTACTCGAATTAACCGAATTGAATCACTACATAATTAAATTATTTTTAGACTTTTAGACTTTAGTTTTAGTTTTAGTTTTAGAATTTTATTTTTATTTATCAAATTATTTGTAATTTTTATGATTGGGTTGGGTTGGGTAATTGGGTTGGGTTGAATACTTGGGTTTAGATTGGGTTTAGGTGAATAGTGGGCCTATTTATATATTATAATTTTATTTATTAATTTTTTCGGTTAAACCAAAAAATTCGGTTAACCGACCAGTTTCGAACCGATTTAACCATTAACCGAAAAATTAAAAAATAATTAACCGACCCCCGACCGAAAAAATTTGGTTAACCGATCGATTAACCGAATTTGGTCGGTTAACTGAATTTTTCAGTTTTACTCGAATTTTGTACACCCCTACCCGAAATGAGGTTATTACAGAAGCTCCATTAAAGAGAAGAATCAAATGAGTTATTTTTCTATAATCAAGAAATATCCAGAGATTGTAACTCTTTAAGTTCAAAAATACAAATTGACTCCAAATTTCGAAGTTAATACTTGACTCAAAATTTATGTGTATCAATTTTTGGCATGCTTGGAGGGACGATCTTTGCCTTAAATCTCCTCTCTCAAAAAGTCAAAGTTCAAAGTTGCAGTGGCTTTAAAAAACATCATCATCGAACCAAATCACAAGCTTGATCAATCTAATCATGCAGTTTATTTGAATTAATGATCTGCCGTAATTTAATAATAAGGATGATTACGAAAGAAGAATCGTAGTTTGTCCAAGTCGTAGATTTGACTTAGGGCTCTAGACATTCAGAAAGAAACTCGAATTTTGAAGTAGCCTAAAACACAAATGAGTCAAGTCAAATAAAAAAATTAAGAAAAAAATTGAAATAAATAAACTAAGATAAGTAAAACAGAACAATAGAATAATAAGGAAGACAGATGGAAAAGACGGAACATGGCGTGTAGAAGTCCTAAAGAGCCTTGGAAATAAGAAGAATCCACAACACCTTTCAAATGACTCTAATTTCTTCCCCACAATCTGAAAAGATTTTTAAAACTCTTCTAAAAGAAAACTCAAGAAAAATTCTGAAAAAGAAAAACTCAATGAGAAGTTGAATAATAATCAATTGAATGAATTGTGTACACTGCAAAGGCCTTTATATAGGCTAGATAAATAAATCTAAATAAAACTCTTAAGTATACTAGAACTCTAATTAACCTAAACAAAAGTAGTTTTAAACTAAATTTTCTTATTAACATAAAATTCCTAAATAACTTCAAATACTTAATATTATATACACATTTTCGGACTTAACTCGATATCCTCTATTCAATTTCAAAGTCCTAAATCCATATTGTTATTCCATCCATCATACTTATATACATAAACACAATTATATTTATATATATCACATTTCAAAATAGATTCAATTTTATATTTATATTATTATACGTTATTTCCAAAACTATTCACTTTGATCCTCAATGCAAATAATAAATTTGAATCTGATCAATTCAACTATTTTTATCATTTATAGCTTACCTTATAATCTTTCCATGCAATATAGTTCATAAATGCAACAATTTAAATTGTTCGGGTTATAGCAACACAAACCGTAAACTCCGAGCTATTTGTCAATGACCTTGTCTTTTCCTTTCTTTCTCGAGGATTTTGGGTCGACGTTAGCTACGTATTAAAACAAATATAATAAATTAACACTACACATCCCAATTGGAATTAAATTGTTAAATTATACAACTTTTGCATAATGTTCAATTTAGTCCCTAAAACTAGGACTATAAAAATTTTCACATTTAATCCCTAAAATCTAATGCCGAATTTTCTAGAGTCCTTATGTAACACCATGATTAATTTAAGACTTTTTTTGTGAAATCTGACATAAATATGTATATGCTTCAGTGGTTAAGTGTTCTGGGTGTCTGTGTGAGGTCTAGGGTTCAAGTCCCATATTTGGAAATTCTTTTATTTTTAATCTAAGCCTTATCCCTGTTCAGTGGGTTTATGTAAAATTGTCTGTTAATCCATATCAGAATGGGTCTGCTGGTTTGAGTGGTAAGGAGTTAGTGTGTTGGAGGTCTTGTGTTCGAATCCCTGCGTGAGTGTGGGTGATAATTTTTGTTTCAGTTGTCTGTTAGAGGTTCGGTGGAGTTGGGAGTCTAAGGTAGTTGGATGTGGTTAGTGGGTGAGATTTAGTGGGATAATAGGAGTTTGGTTAATCTTTTGATTATTTTCTTTTTCTTTTGATTATTTAATTTTAATTTTGTTTTTTCTCTCTTTCTTTGACGTTTATGTACTTCTTACCTGTCAAATTTTCCCTCTTTCTTCCTTTTTGATTCCTGTTAAAATTTCCTCTTCCAATCGTGGTGTTTTACTTCTTGTTTCTGTCGTACGATTTTAATGGTAAAGGTTGTTGTGGTGTTGTGAGAGTCTTTCTTTTGTACCTTTGCTTCTATTAATGTTTAAGTTAATCCGGTAAACCATTTTGGTAGGTGCTCTTTAAGAAAATCGAGACTCTTCGGTGGTGTAGTAAAGTTTCAAGACTGCCATTGTCAAGGGTAAGCTTTTGGATCATTTTAGTGCAGTTTTCTGTTGTGTTTTCGAGTTGTGCCCAAGAGATGTCTCGGTTGGATTTGTGAATTAAAGTAATTATGGGTGTTTTGGTAGAAAATTTTAGGTACTTTTCACTTCGGGGGTGTGAATTCTTGAAAAAATAAACCAGCTGTGTACTCCTAGCACGAAAAATCTAGTTTCAGCGAAAGCCAAAAATAGAGTCTGTCGACGCCACACGGGCATGTGGCCAGCTGTGTGGTTGGTCGTGTGCAAGACACGGCTGTGTGAGTGACGAAAGCGTGGTCGTAAGCAAGACATAGTCATGTGACGGTGCGAGTGTGGCCGTGTAGGCCACGCGACCTTGGCCAAATGGGGCATGTGGGCCCACACGAGCATTCCTCACGGGAGTATGGGTTTTGGTACAGGCTGTGTGGGCCACATGGGCAATGTCAATTTGGGGCATGTGGGCCCAAAATTCTAAAATTTTTCCTAGGGTCGTACAGGTCATTTTGATCAACTATGGACCTACCGTAAGGTCGATAAGGGCTAACCAAACCCTATTTCATGTGATTTGATATTCTAATAGATTGATCTGAGTAGGATACTGATACGTATGTCTAATTTTACTATTTAAGTATATATCTATCTCTATACGAGCATGTTAAGCATGTTTAATCTGATCTATCTACATCTGTATTCTATATTTATGTTTGGGGTGGGAATTGTACATATGGAGGAAGTGATCTGTATGACAACTCTTCGCCTATATTCTGGTAGATTGACTGCATATTATATGTTATGTGTCGTATCGACACTATATAGTGTGTAGGGATGGGTGGGTATTTTTAACCCCACATGGTGTGATGGGATGATCGGAGATGGTGAGTAGAGGATGGGGGTAGGATTCGTATATCCGTTCTGTTTATCTGATTCTGATATCTATATATGTTATTGTCTTAGGTCTGAATCTGTATTTGACTGATCATAAGATTCTGTGTATGTTGCATGGCTATTTCTATTGCGTTACACACTAAGTTTACGAAAACTCACATCTATTTGTGTTCTATTCAGGTAATCCATAAAATTAGACGGGTCGGTGCAACGTAGACTCGACGGTGACCACTCGACAGAGAATTGTTTGATTATTTAGTAATATTGGTTTTATTCTAAAATTTGGTTTTTCTTGAGAGTTTGTAATTTTGGGGACTCTCTGGACTGTATGGTTTTAACTTTTGGACTTGGATTTTGGTTTTGCATTCTTTTCCGCGATGTGGACAAAAACGCTTTACGTAAACAAATGGTTTGGTTTTAAAAGAATTTCAAACTTCCGTTACGAAATGAATAAGTAACTTTAAAGAACATCACATAATGGTTTCAGTAATGAATATGCTTTACAATACTTGGACGTTTTATCAAATAAATAAACATGGTTTTATCGAAGTATCATCGATTTCAAAACCCTTCTTTGTAACACTTTTAGATTTAGCCATATGTCTAGGCCGGGTTAGGGGTGTTACATTTAATAGTATCAGAGTCGGGTTCCAAAATTCGGGATATGAATTTTGTGTTCCAAAATTGTGTTTTGAAAAAAGATTGGTTTTCAAATGATTTAGATAATATTTAGTAAGTATGTGATACACTGAGTTTCCGGCGCCGATCTTGTAAATATTTCTGAACTTAAAACATTCTGAAAACACTGTAGTTAGTACTTTCTAAAATTGTACTGAGTTAGTTAGAGACTAAAACCTCTGAAATACTTTGGAACTTCTGATAACTTGAGCATAAAATATCTGTTAATAAACACTGGAACTGATGCATAAAATTTTATAATGTAGATAAAATTGAAAATACAATAAGCGCTCGTGAAACTCGCGGTCGTGGTATTCGTGGGGCACAATGGGTGCCGTAGGGGGGCTCGAGCGGAGTCTTCCTCTATGGGCAGTATGCCGAATTTGGATACAAGTGAGACACTAGTTTCACCTGCTACTGAGACTGGGTCTCAAAGCTGCTCAGCTGGGGACGAAGCATTGTCCCAAACCATGTTGAGAGTTTTGGAGAGGGTCGTTGGACCCCATTCTAGATTTAAGGGCTGCGGGTCGGTAACTAAACGACTCTGATCCAATGGAGTTGAGCTGTTTAGGGGCATCACTAAAGTTGCCCCTACTGTGGCCGAGTATTGGTTGGAGGCTACCGAGATGATTATGAACGACATCGACTGCAGTCCTGAGCAGAAATTGAAGGGTGCAGTTGCTTTGCTTCTTGATGAGGCATATCAAAGGTGGTTGTCAGTTGAGGAGGGTACTCAAACGGATCGTCTGAACTGGGACTACTTTAAAACTACCTTTCAGGGGAAGTATGTGGGCGGGTGTTATGTTGATGGTCATAGGCATGAGTTCATGAATCTCACTTAATACACACTTTATTACTTACGCACTTTAGTCCCTATATGCGAACTAAGCCCTAATTCAATAAAATTTCTTAACCGAAATTCAATTCACTTCTAAAATAACTCTGTAAATATTTAATAAAAATATTTACGAGTTTGATTTACGAGAATGGGGTTTCAAAATCACACTTTTTGACACCATTGACTTTCGAATCGTTACATTCTCCCCTCCTTTAAGAAATTTCTTCCCCGTAATTTACTTGGAAAGAGGTGGAGTACTAAAATTTAATTTAACCTATTTATATGTTATAACTTTATTGATCTTTCTTGGAGTCATAACTTTATTGATCTTTTTTGGAGTCAAGTCAAATACATCGATTAACTAACTTGTATTCCAATCTAGCATCATAATTGCATCATCGTATAAAACCATTATAATCATATTATCACATAAGTGTATCATCGAATGAACAGACGTAATTATACCAACATGTAATTGCATCACCAGATGAAATTGAAGCTAATATACTAGCACACATAGTTCATCATCGGATAAAACCAAAGAAAATATGCTGGCACATATAGTGCATCATCAGATATACCGAAGCAAAGATACTGGCACACACAGTGTATCATCGGATATACCAAAGAAAATATACTGACACAAACAGTGCATCATCGGATAAACTAAAAAAAATATGTTGGCACACACAATGCATCATCGGATATATCGAAGCAAATATATTGGCAGACACAGTGCATCATCGGATAAACCGAAGTATAACCTGTACATCAATAGCATAACTAGTTTTCAATTTCCTTATAAATTCAATTCACGTTCTAACAATCTCCATTTACCATTCTAATACCATATATAAATATATATATCATAATTCAACTTAATTTCCTATCGAGTACCACCTATCAATTAAATTGTACTATTTTCTATTTTATTAAATTCAGTACCCATAGTCACAATTCAATTTATAAGATAATTATGAATTCATTTTAATTCACCATCATGCGAATAACATAATTTTATAACAAGTACATTGATATTAAATCTTGAAAATATGTACCAAATCCTCGTGCTTTTGATTCACCGATAATCTTTCCCTGACCTTTTTCTATCGGATTAGATCTCTAAATAACAGCAGGAATATTATCAACATTTCTTGGACAATTTCGAGTGATATGCTCTAAAGATCCACATCGAAAACATGCTCCAATTTTCTTCCAACATTCACTTCTGTGTTTTTTGCCACAAATTCCAAGTTCGGAATAGTTATGTCCTTTTTCAACTTCTTACTATTGCCAATAGATATTGATGGTTGTTTAACTTGATCTTTCTCAAAGTCTACATTCAGTGGACCTGGTGTCTTAGAATCTCGAGACTCTCTATTTCGTTTAAATAGAGGCTGTGAGCCTATAGTCTCTACTCTCTTTCCAAATGCTTGAAGAGGCTCGTCTTTCTTATCTAAGCCCAAGGCTTGTTCAACCATTTTCACTTGTTAAGCTAGGTCGGCAATTATACTTATATACATATACGCAATTATATTTATATACATCACATCTCAAAACAGATTCAATTTCATATTTAAATTATTATACGTTATTTCCAAATCTATTCACTTTAAT
Organism: Gossypium raimondii; assembly: GCF_025698545.1. Lineage (NCBI taxonomy): Eukaryota > Viridiplantae > Streptophyta > Magnoliopsida > Malvales > Malvaceae > Gossypium > Gossypium raimondii. Next base: position 20,081,786 of record NC_068576.1, read on the forward strand.
CCTCATTACAAATAATAAATTTGAATTGGATCAATTAAGCTCTTTTTATCATTTATAGCTTACCTTATAATCTTCTCATGCAATATAGTTCATAAATGCAACAACTGAAGTTGTTCGGGTTATAAACAAACTGTAAACTCCGAGCTATTTGTCGATAACCTTGTCTTTTCCTTCCTTTCTCGGAGATTTCGAGTCGACGTTAGCTACGTATTAAAACAAATATAATAAATTAACACTACACATCCCAATTGGAATTCAATTGTTAAATTATACAACTTTACATATTATTCAATTTAGTCACCAAAACCGGGACTACAAAAATTTTCACATTTAATCCCTAAAATCTAATGCCAAATTTTCTAGAGTCCTTATAAGACTTCTTATTTCATAATTACACCTCCAATTTCAAATTTTGCACAATTTAGTCCTTATTGTACAAAATCATCAATTGACTTTACAAATTAGTCGTATTTCACATCTAACCTTAAAAATCTATCAAATAGTCCCTAAAACTTTAACTAATCGACAATAGTAACATCTTCAGTCTTAAGTAGTACTGAAAAATAGGACATGGGTCAGCTAGCTCTAGGTTTCGGGATTCCAAAAACATAAAAATTTCAAGAAAATTGACTAAATTAACTAACCGATTTAAACTTGAAAAACCAAAAACCCAAGGCCGTGAGTTCTCATTCTTCACCCTCAAAGTTTAGACCAAAATGCATGCAAAATGAAAAAATGTCTTTTGTTTTCCACTAATTCATGTTATTATAACTATTTACTTTCCATGTTTTTATAATTATTTTACCAAAATTTAGACACAATAAGTCATGTTACCGTCCACTACTCTTAAATTTGGTTTAATTACCTTTTTAATCCCCTTTATTAAGTTCTAATTGGAATTCTTTAACAATACACACTTTATCACTTACACATTTTAGTCCCTATACGCAAACTAAGCCCTAATTCAATAAATTTTTTTAACCGAAATTTAATTCGCTTCTAAAATAACTCTGTAAATATTTAATAAAAATATTTACGAGTTCGATTTACGAGAATAGAGTTTTGAAATGACACTTTTCGACAAAAATGACTTTCGAGTCGTTACAACATCCCTACAAGGAAATTGTTGGCAAAATCACGACATCAGGGGCTCAAAGTTGCAACACTGAAGGTGAAAGTTGCAACATTTTGTAGGCAATGTCAAAACATCAACAATAAGAGCCAGAGTTGGGAGTTATCGTAAGAAAGCATCAAAGTCTCGACATACACAAGAGGAAGTCATGACATTGAAGGCTAGCCACACGAACTCAAGAAAATTGTCCACAAAGTCGCGACATCGACCTTGTGATGTTGCAACATTGAAGCTTGATGGGCCAAATTTTTGAAGGGGTATTTCTATCATCATAATGCATCTTTTTACAAATAACTCAAGGAAGACTTGCACAATGGAGAAGTGGACTCACTAATAATATAAATTTAATTAAGAAAACAAGTGAAGAGAGCTTTTTTGGGGATTTTGTAACAGCCTGTTTTTCAGTGGTGTCGGAAACAGTAGTTTCAAGGCCACCAAATCCGATAAGTAAGTTTATAAATATTATTATTTAATATTTATGAGTAAAATATGGTTTTAAAAAGGTTTTTAATTTGATAATTTATGTTATTTAAGCGATTTATTAAGTTCTAGTGGTATGACCCTAAGGTCAAATGGTTTTAGAAAATAAGGTATCGGGACCTCGTTTCTATAAATCAAGTCATAAATATTTTTATAAATATTTACAGAGTGTAATTAAGGTAGTATTAAAGTTCCGTTGAAAAATTTCAACGTTTGATGAGTTAATTAATTAAAAGGACTAGATCGTAAAAGATGTAAAATTTAATCGCTATTTGATTTAAGTGATTAAATAGCTTAATGAATGAAAATATATAGACTAATATGGTAAATATACCATATTATATATGAGTGGGTGGTTGGCTTTATCTTATTATAAAAATATGTATGTTTTATTAATTAAAATAAAACAAATTAAAAGGAAATAAAATAAAGTTAAAAGATATCATCTTTTTCCTTTTATTGTTTTGCCGAATTTGAGAAAGAAGAAAGCATTGATAAACCTTCATGCTTCAGCCAAGCTTCATAGGATGCATGTAAGTTCGTTTCTAATAATTTTTATGTTTTTGAGATCGTTGCAATTAGATCTAACTAGTTCGTACTTTCGATTTTGAAACTGTTAAAGATTTTAATTGTTACCATTGATGAAGTTATTTCTAAAAAAATAGTATTCTATCATTCAACATAAAGCCTTTCAACCATCTTTATATCCATTTCAGTCGAGCTATATTTAAAATAATAAAACATAAACAAGAGAGGCGTGACCATTTTGTAACCATACTAAAAGAAGTTAAAATAGATAAAAGAAAAAAATAATTTTAGTATTAGATATAAATATTATAAATGTAAAAGAATAAAAATTAAATGTGAGAAATTTGAATCCAGTCTCTACTAATTTAAATGATTATACAATGTAAAAGAGCCGACTAGAAAATAATTTTTAATTTATGGACCAGATAAGCTCAAATATTAAAATAGAAATACAAGAAAGTGTACATTGTATTTCATCTTCAGGTTTGAATATTAATGCTTCAAAAGAAACTTCCTGGAAGGATAATATAGTATCAAAATGAAAAGAAAGAAGTAAATGTGGAATACAAATATTGTAACAATTTATCACAATAAACTAGCAAATTTATGCATTTACTAACATCTACACTAACTTCTCAATTTTTATCATATTCTAACCAATTAAAATAAAAAGATTTAACTTTTAATTTTTTAAATAAATGGGTGAAATTTATAATTAAAAATTTGAAACTTACGCAACCTAAAATTAAGTTTTAAGACAATATAAATTAAATAAACCTAATTAGCAAATCATGAACAAGCACAAATTGTGACAACTAAGGGTTCCGTTTTCATGTTTGAAATTTAGAATTAATAGACCGTTGTCTTTTCATATTTCTGATTACTGGTCATATGTATACATACACACATAGTGATCTTGCGAGAGCAAAAATCGAATCGATAGTAAGACAGTCAGACCACTGAATTTATTTTTAATTTTTTCTTAAAATTTTAAAATTATTTAACCTTAACCATGTGGTCGAGGGTTTAATCCTCATTTATGGTAATGGACCATATTTCATGGCCAATCATTTACCTCTTTGAACAGCATTTGTAGCGAGAGGATTAGTCATTGTTGTCGACGGTGGATACCAACAAAAAAAAATTTATTTCATATGTATGCATATCTATATATAAACTAGTGGTATATATCATGATCTCCAAATAGAAATGTTCATGAGCTAGGTCTAGCCAGGCCGATGTAGTGATATTAGCACACTTCATACTTCCTCAAGCTTGATTTGACTCGAAATATAAGTCTTGAGTTTTGCTCAAACCCACCCATATTTGAAAATGACTAACCCAAACTCGTTTTAGGCTTACCAATATTTTTAATTATTTTTAAAAAAATATGTTATTTTTAATTTAATATTTATTAATTTAATGTTTTTTTTGTGAATTTATTTTATTAAATTTTAAACATAGATAACTTAATATATTATATTATATTATATTATTTATTTTATTTTATACTATATAAAAATAAAATAAATATATATTACAAAGTAGAAAGCAGGTTGGGCTCGGGTTTTGAATGTTAAAGCCCAAGCTAGACTCATATTTTACAATGAACCTAATTAATTTCCCAAGGCCATTTTTCGCACCTCATACTTTTGTTTAAACTCTCCCATTTTTCGAATGCACCTTCAACTCGGGTGAGTAGTCCATTTCTTAAACAAGCCTATCTCCAAAAAAGTTTGTGAAAAACATAACACACATGAAAAGATAATATATTAAATATAAATTTATATTTAAATTAATAATATTTCATATATAAATTTTGAAAATAATAATCTTAAAATTTTGGATAGGTTTTTTGTTTCTAATAATGAGAGGTTACATGAATAATAATAATAATAATAATAATAATAATAATAATAATAATAGGTAGTGGTTTTTTTTTACAAAAACAATAGATAGTCTAAATTGAGAAAATATTTTTTACGCAGTTAGCTTGAGATTACTAGATATATTTAATTTATAAATGTTTAAATGATAGAAACATCTCTGTTTAAAAACAACAACTTTTGGCATTTATACATATTTTACTTGTGACACTAAACTTAATAAAATATTTTATTATGATGTTATAGATATATAACTATATACAAAGTAACTTAATTTTTAAATCATTACCCATCCTTTCATTTTTTTTCTTTTATAATTATTGTTTACATATATTTTTATAATATATATAATATGATAATAAATAAAACCATTAGTTATGGTACTTAAAAGATTCAATTTTTCCATAATATCAATAAAAATGAAGTTTAATAAATTACATTTTTTTCTTTTAATTTTTAATTTTTTAGCGGAAGATATTTTATATTAATTATATTATGAGAAAGTATGTTTTTGTTAATTATATTATGGAAAAGTATGTTTACATTTTGATATTCTCCATATTCATTTTACTGTTCATTTTAGAGTTTATAGCTGCCACTCTTTGCAATGTCATCTCTAAGATTTAAACATATGTCTCTCTTTAAGAGTGTGATTGTCTTCTTGTTATATTAACACTTGTTAGAAAAGTATGTTTGCATTAATTTTATGATCGGAAGAAAAAAAGAAGAAGGAAAAACCACAAAATTCTATCAATTAGGATATTCATGTAATCATATAGTTTCTAAATAAGTTCTAGATAAAAAAAATACCGTACATATAACAATTTATTTTTGGCAACAATCTCTTAACTCAGTGACAAGAGCATTATGTTGAAAATATGAAATTCTAAGGAATATTTAAATAGAAAAAGTAATGAGGGAATAAAGGTACAACCGTACAAAGTCATTTCACTGAAGGGAAGGAATTATTGTGCATTGATATGATTAAAGAAAAGGAAAACAACAACAACAAATATTAAAAATTTTGACCAAACTCACCAAACCTTCACCAACCCGTCCCAAAAGAAAGCAAAGTAAAAGGCCAAAGCTAACTTTCTCCTCTTTAATCCTCCATTCTCATCTCATCTACATTTTCATAGGTTGGCTTATTCATCTAAACTCATAAAACCGGTTCAAATATATACCTAACCTATATATATATATATATATTCCTTTTTCTTATTTCTAGTTGTTAATACACTCATCAATGCTTTTCACATTTGTTTTATAATGATTAAAGTTTATATAATTATTTAAATTCTACCACTTACATATATCTTTATCAGACAGCAATGGATATAACATTTGCAATTCAAACTACTCATCGTTTACCTTCACATTTGTAAGATTAATCGATAAATTGCCAAGGTTATAAATAGTAATTAAAGTTATTTTATAACTACTAAATAAATTGTATTTCTTAGCGACATTTAAAATTCCACAAGTAAAATTACAAATTTGTCATTGTGTCTCATGTTTTTATATAGTTTTTCTTTTTAAGTTTTTACTATATCTTATATACATCATCATCTCGATCTTGCTTGTGAAATTTTTAAATTCTATTCCCAGTGTATCAATTTTTTTTAAATGATAATAATAAATTGAATCTAAATTTACTAATAAAGGTTGGGTGCAATGGTAAGGTTGATTGCACTCTTAGGGGGAAACTTAGGTTCAAACTCATGTAGTTGACATTGTTGGAAGGACACCCACAAACTTTAAAAGAATTAGTCTTTATGAACCGTAAAAAAAACATGAATGATACATTAATGGGTTTTTTACAAAAATAATATAAAAAAATAAAAAATTACCAAAATGTTATAACTTTTTTTATTTACCAAAATATATATAATTTTTTTATTTACCAAAATATATAAAAAAACAAAAAAACAAAAAAAAATAAAAAACAGAACTGATTTGACAACTCCCTGGGTGTAGGGAAGCAGGTTGGCGGCACCAAACAAGGGATCCCTGTTGGCGGCACCAGTGGAGGGATCCCTGTTGGCGGCACCACCCTTGAATTTAAGGGTGGTCGGTTGGTGGGGGGAAGAAGGAGAGGGGAAGAAGAAGAAAGAAAGGAAGAAAGAAAAAGAAGGAAAAGGAAAGGAGAGGAAAGAAAGAAAAAGAAGGAAAGAAAACGAAAGGGGAGGAAAGAAAGAAAAATAAGGAAAGAAAAGAAAAGGAGAAGAGAAAAAAAAAAGAAGAAGAAGAGGGAAGGAAGGAAAAAAAAAAGAAAATAAGGTAATTTTATTATTAATTTAAGATTTTGTAATATTTGTGTGTTAAAAATAATGTTACGTACATTTTACGTATTTTATTAATTTATTTAGGATATATAATTTTGAGATATATTTAGCATGAAAAATTCATGGTATGTACATTATATGTTGATTAAGAATTTTTTATGAAATTGACTTAGGATGTTGAAATTAGTTTTGTTAGGAAAATAACATTAAAAGTAAAATGATAAAGAAATATATTCAAGAAAACATAAGATACGAAAAGAAAAACGAAAATTATATATTCACGAAAGTAAGAAAATGCGAAAAAATTAAATCTTTAATAAATTTTAAACATAATGCACTGAAAAATATAAAATTATAAAATTTAAAATGACGATATTTTTAAAATAATAAAATGCGGAGAGAAAAATACAAACAAATGGCCAAAATAATAGTGTATTACTAACTTTTAAAAATTGAGAAATAGTTAATACAAATATTTTAAAAATGTAATGAAATAATATAAAGTAATAAAATAAAAAATATATTTTTATTGAAAGTAATAAAATCGAGAAAAAATACGAGCAAATGGCGTGGATAAGGATTTTTTCTTACACCAAATAAAAACCCGTTTTAGTATTTTTTATTTTGGTAAATAAAAATATATATAATATTTTATTATTTTTTAATATTTTATTATTTTGTAATGTTTTATTATGGGTTTTATAAAAATAATATAAAAAATAAAAATTACCAAAATATTATAACTTTTTTTATTTACCAAAATATATATAATTTTTTATTTACCAAAATATATCAAAAAAGTAAAAAATAAAAAACAGAAAAAAACACACTAAATTTATAAATTAATTTTACACTAAATACACTAAATAATACGAGTAAATGGCGTGGATAATGGTTTTTTACACTAAATTAATTTTAAAACACACTAAATTAATAAATTTAAAACATTATGTAAAATTATAAAATTAGAAATGAAGATATTTTTAAAGTAATAAAATGCGGAGAAAAAAATACGAACAAATGGCCGAAGTAAGAGTTTTTTACTAACTTTTTTTTCAACTTGCAGGCATCGCAATGGCTTCATTGATTAGCAGCAAAAGCCACATATCTGATGCGGTTAATAACGCGGTATGAGTTATTATTTATTAATCACGGGTTTTAAGGGGTCGTGTGAGTGTTTTGAAGAATACTCCGGATGCACGGTTGATGCCGTACTTAGAGCTAGCCGGATTTGGGTCCGTAGGACAGATCCGGTACACCGTCTTGCACTTTGATTTATTATCTGCGCTAGTGGAGCGATGGCGCCCAGAGACCCACACTTTTCATTTTCCGTGCGGGGAGTGTATAGTGACCTTGGAGGATATAGCGTTGCAGCTTGGGCTCCCAATTGATGGGAGTCCCGTAACGGGATTATCTGCATTTACCGATCCGGATGCACTTTGCTATCAGCTTCTAGGAGACTCACCAAGGGACGATGAGTCATATTTTTCAGGTGTACAATTTACATGGCTGAAAGCCAAGTATGGACAATTATCAGCGACAACCACTGAAGGCGAGTTGATGTGCGCTGCTCGAGCGTACATCATGCATATCATAGGGGGAGAAATCATGCCTGATGCAAGCAACGACAAGGTGCATTTGATGTACTTGCCCCTGTTAGCTGACTTGTCCACTGTTAGCTCCTATAGCTGGGGCTCAGCCGTGCTAGCAGTTTTGTATCGAGAGCTTTGTCGGGCAACAGATCGGAAAGTTCGCGACATTGGCGGATGCCTCTCATTGCTGCAGTCCTGGGCACTGTATCGGATGCCATTTTTGGCATCGGTTAGACACCAACCGTATGTTTATCCACTGCTGAACAGGTGATAAAATATAACTTCTCGTTATTTGTAGTCATAATATATTGACTAATGTTACCAACCAACTCTAAACGATATATTTGTTTTTTGTAGGTGGAGTGGTCGTTCGGGTATAGGACAGCCGTACAATGTCCCGCTATACCGCCTCATGATTGAACAGTATGCCCGGGATGGGGTAAGATGCTATTCTAATATTCATGCTGTTCTAATATTCATGACATCTTACTTTCTATATCTTACGCACACGTTATGGCTAATGATAATCATGTTATTAATCATGCAGTTTATATGGACGCCGTACCGAACGCCAGAAATTACCGCCGTGGTACCCTCGTCTGCATACGTGCATTCGTACATATGGTGCACTAACGCACCAATTATAAATTTCAACATGGTCGAGTGATATCACGGAGATCAGGTGCTACGGCAGTTTGGCTTCATCCAACCTATCCCGGATCCGCCGTGTGAGGTGGGAGAAGTTCACGGCAAGAATAAAAGTGGAAAATCGATGATAGATTGGGAATTAAGCACCGAAAATTTGTGGCGCTGTGGAACGATCGATTTCTTCGAAGACCTTAGATGGTTATGGCTACCGACTCGCAACCATCAGAAGAGTATATGCAATGGTACTTTAGTTGCGGGAAGCCATATTTATACGGAGGCCAGTCGGTTGTAATCCCCCCGCACATGCAGCGACATGGGGGATCGGCCACAGCGGTCCAGCATGATCTGGATCCCATGGCATATTATTCTCCGGAACCACCGGAGCCCGAGCAGGAGCCCCAGCCAGATCCGGAACAATCTGGATTTGTCGGTTCAGATAGCTATCATCCGGATTTGTCAGGCACTGAGAATTTGTCGAGTTTCTCAGGGCCAGAATATGCATACGACTTTGAACTATTCGGATCCTACTCGCCCGGCCCATATCCGCAACATTATGGGACTCCCTCAGGTGCATCAAGTTTGTCGCTGTCGAACGAGGGACCTGCTCAAAATGATTTCCTCCCTATTTTTACTACACCACCACCTGTGCCAAATGATAATGTCGATCGTCGCGGGCACCCAGAACGTGACTGTCGACCTCCGAATAGGTATACCCCTAGGACTACACCATCGAACCATCAATTTTAGGGGTGTATGGCACATGTTTGTACATTAACACGTTTGTACTTTTTTGTATCAATTTAATTATTCTAATTTAATTATTCTAGTTTTAGTTATTGTGGTTATTGTTCAATTTCTTTTTACCAATTTAATTATTTTAAAGTTGCATTATATTAAAGCTTAATTTAAGGTTATATGCCTCCATTTTCAATATAATATTAATAATTCCAAACGCCATATACTATTTTATAACTTAATTTGGATACAATGTAATCATAATCATTTGTATAATTTTTTATCATTACACATAAAAATTTTACAATATTAGGTCAATTACGACCCGATCCGGACGACCCGATCCGGACGACTGTCCAACATGAAAGTTTCGGTTAGGGCATTTATTCTAACTATGACCACTTAACCTACATATTCCACAACACTTTCCGTCAGACTTCTCCCTGATGTCCATTTCATTACGGATTCTGCTTGACTGCGGACGACCTCTCGGATTCCTCCGCAGCCCTCTGTCTGGGAGAAGCTCGAAAGTCGTCAGAGGCACGAAATGTTTCCAGTCGTCGTGAATATATTTCTACATTCATTGACCTCGCCAACCGACAGTTTGCGACCATTGTATCCCTGACATGTTCGACAAACACGTGTCCCGCCTCAATCTGGTCGACTTGCTGCTGACCCATTCTTGGCATCAAAGTAGCCAGCTTGTAGAAAGTAGCAGAAAATACAGATGCAATCGGAAGATGACGTGTTTTTAACAAAACAGCGTTGATTCCCTCGACTAAGTTTGTGGTCATTTGGCCATAACGAAAGCCCTCGCTTTGAGCCTATTGCTACGGCTCCATTGTGCCCAACCATTGTCAGAAAGATGTGTTTGTCTGCCCCTCCATGTCACTCCCAAGTCGGATCATTTTTTGCCGGAACATATGTGGCTCTAACCCGTACGCTGCATACGTATTAAGAAAAATAAGTTCTAGTAACTCGATAACATGAAATATTACAACTTATATTGAAAATATAAGGTTATCATTTACCCATTGCCACGACTTGTCTCTTCCATCGCATTCTTGTAATCTTTGTGGAAGTTAGCATAATGTGACGGATGCAAGAACGGATCTCCACGGCACACCGTAGCGCTGATTGCTGCAATTAAACCCTTCCTCTATCGAGATGATGGAAATGTTATCGTTGCTAATAACATACCTCCGCAGGTTTGTGAGGAAGAATTCCCAAGACTCCATGTTCTCTTTATCTACGATAGCAAATGCTATCGGGAGCACGTTTCTGTTTCTGTGTTGAGCAACCGCAATAAGTAGGATCTGTGTATATTTTCCATACAGCCAGGTCCCATCTACCTGCACAAGTGGCTTGCAGTGGGGAAATGCCGGTACACATGGATCGAACGTCCAGAACATCCGATGGAAAATCCTTTTTACTGACTGTAACTAGCCGTCCGGGCCGTAATATGTTCTTCCCTGCAACTCAATCACAGTCCCCGGTACATAATCTCGCATAGCAGCTATCCAACCTTGAAGCTCGTTATACGATGAATCGTAATCTCCATACAGTTGCTCCATCGCCATCTGTTTAGCAATCCATGCCTTCCGATATGAGACTCGATACTGGAATCGTGCTTACATTTCGGCAATCAGTATCGAAACTTTAATGGTCGGCATGTCCTTCACCATTGGCATGATACACGTACAGATTGTTTTTGAATCAAGTTTTCCATGATCTTCTGTCATACGTGTTGATGTGCATGTATGAGGACCAACAAATTTTCGTATCTCCCACATCTGAGAACTTTTAATGAATGCAGCTCACACCCGCCAATTGCAGCCTTCCGCTGCCTTCCAACACTCCCCAACATATATTGTCGGAGTAGACACTGTAACTTTATAATCAACTGATATATTCATGCTGTACCGTTTGATGGCATATACGCACTCTTCTTTACAGCTGAATCTCTGGCCTATGAATAACTCATCATCATCAGATGTTACGGCCAGCCCGTGACGATGAACTATTTCAGGGTACTCTGGGAACTCAGCTACATACGCTGCGTCGGGGTCTATGAGCGACATGTGTGACCCAGGATTATTGTGTATCAAAATATGCCGCATCTGCTCCCCGATCGAAGAAGCGTTAATGTATTCATCGTCGATATCATCAAGTACATCGTCCACATCGGGATCACCGTCACTATCGACCTATTCATCCCAATGATCACCACCACCTTCTTCTTCGCAACCACATTCTTCTTCACCACCAACCATATCAACATCGGGTGTAATATTCAGGTCGATACTGATCCCACCCATAGTTGATTCACTATCAACATATGATATTGAAGCCACCATCCGCGGTTCTTCAGCCCCGTCTTCTTCATCAGATGCATTTTGCTCCATACCGACTAACTCAGCAAATAAGTGAATCGGTGCATTCTTGTCACTCCCATTCCCACAGTAGAGATCGACCATTATCTCAACGTCTTCGTCGTCTGCAAGTTCCATTTCGACGAATTTGACTAGATTTGTCGAAACTGGAAACTTGTAGAAAATTTTTACTATCCTTCTCCCACAACGTCTTAAAATTTTTGCATTAATCATTGCCTTCATTTCATCAAACGAGACATTTCTATTAAATCTCATTGCTATTTGTTGCTGACATTCAAATACACATCCAACACTTGTTGTCAAGATGACTCCGTCGAAATAAACGCATACAAAAACTTAGCATCCATCTTTAATATTTAATCATCAAAATAAACAAAATCTCGTAAAACATCTCGCACGGATAATAAATAACTTAAATAAAAAATTAATGTTTCAATATTCAATTTTGTACATGAAAGCCATTTAACCACTAATCCTAATAGCTAACACAATAATAATATTAATAATTCTATATACAAAATAATACTAACTAAAATTATTAATAACTAACTATAAAAATAATACTAGTTTTTACAAACAATAATACTAAGTAACATCTTAACAATAATAATAATAATAATAATAATAATAATAATAATAATAATACTATAAAATTTTATTTTTTGTAATATTTTATAATAAAACCCTAACTAAAACTATCAATTTGAGTTTTATTGATTTTAATCTTAATAACTAAACTAAAACAAAAAATACAAATTATACAAAACAATAACATAATCAATTATTTTAAAAAAATACCTTATTTTCTCTTCTCTTTTCTATTTTTCTTTTTTTTCTGCACCTCTTCTTTCTTTTCTTTTTCTTCTGATTTTTCTTGTTTCAGCTGGACAGAGTTCGTGTTTATAACACGAGTAGTGCCGCCAATCTGGTTGGCAGGACTGGTGCCGCCAACAGGGATCCCTTGTTTGGTGCCGCCAACAGGGATCCCTTGTTTGGTGCCGCCAACCTGCTTCCCTCCACCCAAGGAGTTGTCAAATCAGTTCAGGTTTTTTTTTGTTTTTTTATATATTTTGGTAAATAAAAAAATTATATATATTTTGGTAAATAAAAAAAAGTTATAATATTTTGGTAATTTTTATTTTTTATATTATTTTGTAAAAACCCTACATTAATCTTTACAAAAAAATACTAAATTTGCCTTTGATAAAGATTATCTATGGCTTGAAGCGAATATATGGATCTAAAATATTAAATCCATTTAATTACATAAAATAAATAGTTAGAAAGTTTTAGGTGTAGCTACAAAACTATATCGTTTTTCTCATTTAGGTACCTAAGACTTTTCCTTATTAAAAGTAACACTTAAATTATCAAATTTATCTTATTTTCTGAGAAAGTATACAACATGACACATGTCATGTTCTTATTAATTGATGGTTTAGATACCACTTTTAACCAGAAGAACTTAAGAAACACAAGTGAGAAATGTGATATAGGTCGAATGTCAATTTTACATTTAACTTTACATTTTAATTTACTTGATTTGTATGATATAAATGAGTGTGACCTAAAATATTTAATAAAAAATTTATGAAAGTACAAAATCATATTAAAATTTGAATTAGTTGCCTAACATTTAGGTGGGGGAACTCCAAATTTATTGGATAAATAGAAGCATTTAATTTGTGATGAAGTGGAACTATGAAAGATGTATGAAAAGGAAGGGCCTAAATTACAATATTCTACATGTATTTAGTGGTCAACCATTGTTCAGCTCATAGTCACCACGTAGGAAATAATATCAGCACCGACAATGATATTGGGACAAAGGTTGTAGCAACACGCAGTTTCCTGACTTTGACTCTATAATCTCTTGTTGCAGACTTCTTTTCATTACAAATGCTGTGTATTTGGTCGGTTTGGTTTCATCTGATTCATTAATTGCTAAATGTCGCCAAAACTGTTGGTTAATTAGCTATATCTTTATTTAGTCTTACACATTTGGGTTCTTCAACCCAATTCTTTTTGCTCGGCTAAAATTAAATATATTGTTATATCATAAACAGCCTACAACATGTGAACCCGTATTGCCAATCCAATATTGAATTGGAAAACAAGTGAACCCTGTCATTTGGTGACTACTCCTCCCTTTTCACTGTTTCACTTTCTTTTAATACCCTAAACTACACGACTTTCCCAGGCAACTCTCAACCTCCAACCTTCATTAAACTCGACTCCAGAAATCAATCTGCATTAATAATTTTCTCTATTTTTATTGTATTTATTACGGTGCCATCTTCCATTCAAGTAATATCTTTTCTATTCAATTAACAATTATACATTTCAACACAAAGCACCCCTTTATGCCTCATATCCTGCCACGGTATATCCCTTTCTCTACATAATTTTTGCTATCTCTCGAATAAAAATCTCACCGTTATCTAATGGGAAAGAGGAGGCTTGAGAAATTTCAAGTTATAACTTTAAAGGAGTTCATTTTTAAGTTATCTCTTAATTAATGCATGCCTTTTTGGTAGAAACAGTTAATGCTTGCTTTGAAACAATGTAAAATACACAAATATTCCAAAATATTTTGACAAATTATAACTTACATTAAAATTTTATGACAATATTTATTAAGTTTATGGGTGAAAAAATTTACGTAATAATTTATAATAAAAATTGATTTAAAAATCAAATGTAGTTTTTATTGAAATTTAAATTTTAAATTGTGTTTTTTTTCAAATTTTGTTATATATATTTTTCAAGATTTAAACAAAATGCCTTTAAAATAGTATTTATTGTATAAAAATAATAATTTTTTGTAATTTCATAATTGAATTGGACACTATTAATGATGACAGTTAATCAATATATACATGCCTATGAAACATAAATTTTATGTTTACTACATTATGTCACACTTACTGTATGAGTGAAAGAAAATATTATATTTAAATTTTTTAAAAATTTATTTAATAATGATTATAGGTGAAATAGTAAAAATTATATATAATTTGTACTAAGGATATATTTTATTTTTTTAATATATAATTTTAATTATTTTATGTAAATATTATATAAAAGTATGAAAAAATAATAATATTAAAAGAAAGGATATATACTCATATTAATCCTGGAACAAATTCAAAACCAGCACTTTTTATATATGATAAGTATAGTTGGAAACAGATATAGACTAGAGAAATCGAAGAATCAAAAAGTCAAAAGAGAGAAACTGTGGCATATTACAATCTCTCACAAGGTCTTCATCCGTCGGTGCCTTGCAAACAACTATTACAATCATCATTCCTCACCAACACATAATCTTCCTTTTTCTTCTATACATCATTTATGCTTGTAATCTTCTTCAAAATGATTTAAACTATATTCTCTGGCTTTGATAATTAAATTTATGTGCTCATCACGAAGGATATTTTGATAACTTAAACTCTCCATCTTGGTCTTGCTGTAATTTATGTTTCGCAGGAAAACTTACATGGGATGTCAAGGGCTCGTTGTGAACATGGTGTTGCAAGTTCATCACATGATGAACTTCAGCAAAGCCAGTCGTAGGCTTTTCACAAGATCTTTCACTGTCATTGAAAACTCAGCTTCCATCTGCAATATTGTATAATAACCATGAAATTAAAGCTTAAGTCTCAAGGGTTGTATAAACAAATACTTATCATATGTATAAGTTAGATTTGAAAAGCAAACCTGAATAAATTACCTGAGCAGTAATGGTTATGTCAAGAGTGGCTTGTCCAAAGGGCAAGACGTGGCTGTTGAGCACAAAGAGATGAAGCTTTTCGACCTCGTTTATGATGTTTGATATGCAACCTTTGTTGTTCTTGCAGTGGATTCTAATGAGCACATCCTTGTCTGAAACTCTTGCTTCGATCTCGGGGAAAGGGTTGTTGTTAGATTGTCCATGGACGCTCTCATCAGAAGAAGATGTCTCATCATCTGCATAAATTTGGGTTTTCCTCACAAAGATTACTGATTCCATTGTTTTCTTAGCAACTTGTTCCTCCAGCACATTAACTCGATCCTGAAGTTTTTTCAAGTATGTGATAGCGTCTCCCAGAATTGAAGCCTTATCCGTCTGCGTAGGCACAATAGTCCAAAGATGTCTCACAAGTTAATTTCAAAGCCCAAACTAGACTGAAATCTTTGAATATATATAATTAGACAGAAAGACTTGCTACCTTTTTGAGGCCAGGAATAAGTGCCGAAAGAGAAATGAAACTCTGGCTAAGCTTTTCACGGCGTTTTCTTTCAGCAAGTACATGATCTTGAGCATGTAATGGGATCCTTGTGAATGAACCCACTTCATTTTTCGGTTTCACGTCATAGTCTACAGCATAGTATGAATTGGAGTTGTCGAAGGAGATTAAATGAGAAGACGAGG
Source organism: Gossypium raimondii (assembly GCF_025698545.1). Classification (NCBI taxonomy): domain Eukaryota; kingdom Viridiplantae; phylum Streptophyta; class Magnoliopsida; order Malvales; family Malvaceae; genus Gossypium; species Gossypium raimondii. The sequence continues at coordinate 20,097,879 of NC_068576.1, forward strand.
AAGAAGAAGAAGGCTTTGGCGGTGGTGGGATATTATTTTCTGTAATGCAAGAGTTCCAACTGTTGGTTTTGAGTTGTTTCATTTGCCTTTTAAAATCGTCGACCTCTTGAGAAGTTTCAATGAATGAATTACCAATGGTATAATATGGATTGGATGAATAGTTTTCAGAGTGAAAATTGAAATCATGAAATGAATAGTCAATAGGGTTTATCATTTGGTATTGTGGGAATAAAGTGGGATCCTCCATTTCCTGCCAATCATACCATCATAAAATTCATATAATAAAATAAATATGTATATAATATCTTGAGATGATTGGAAGCAATGGAAGAACAATATTTACCAGTTGAGATAACCATTTGCCTGAAGCGATTTCCATTAAAGAAGCTTTAAATGTTAGAAATGAAGTTACTAAGATTTGAAGGTATATAAGAAGGAAAAACACAGAGACCCAGAGCTAAGAATGAATTTGATGTTTAATAAATGGAGAATGCAACAAACATCAGTTGAGTTGGGAGTTGAAAAAGAAGAGCGACCTGCAGTCCGGAGACAAGTGTGTTCAGACGTGGGTTTGATTGATTGAAACTATTCTCTTCCAATCCGGTAGCTCATAATGAGACATGTGTTTGAGTATACCTACCTCCGCACGCAAGTGTGAAATGAAAACACTTTCTTCCTTTTCTTTTCTAGTTTTAAATCTTCAACTGAAGCCTCTGTTTCTTGACTACTTCCGTCCAATGCGTTTATATTAATCTATGGCAACTTAAATTATTTATGAAAAATTAAATTAAATTAAATTAATTTTTATGTATTTAACTAACATTGTTAAAATACACTAACGTGATAAAATTAATTTAATTGACCAAATCGAGCTAATTCAATTAACCAATGAATAAATTTGATTTTTCAGTTCAATGGGCAGTTTCAATTTAAGGTCGGGTTATGTATTTAGTTAATTTTTGAAATTCAAAGCTCTTTAAATCAAATTAACCGACTTTGCATCTATTAAATCTAATATATATTTAAATTCAAGCCCGAACTTAAATCTAAACTCAATTTAAACTTTATTCAAAATCCAATTTAAATAAAGATAAACCTCTATAAATCTAAAAATTATATTAAGATAATACTATTAATAAACATTTAATATCAATTAAAACGTTAAACATTAATCAATCAATAATAAAAGTAAAACCTAAGTTCTCAAATTATTAAAAAATAAAACAAAAGTACAACCAAATTCACAAGTCATCAAAATTAAATTTATTAGTAATGTTATTAATATTGTATAATAAATCATGTTTAATCATCTAGTATAAAAATAGTTATTATATTATTAAATTAATATATTATGTCAAACATTTTATATTATCATTAATTTTAAATTTTATAGATTTTAGGATATACATATATAATTATAGTATTAAAAATATTTTATATTTAATTAGTATTTTAAAGACTTATTTGACATTATAATTTAACATAAAATTTATTATTAATTACTTTTTCTATTAATAAAATTTTAATATAAATATGTAATGCTATGAATACATTTTTCATAAAATAAATAAATATATTTTTATGTTGTATTTTTATTTTAAATAATATCACAAAGGCATAATAACTTATTTAGCCATTCAGCTTTATAAAAAAAAACAAATTATTTTTAACCCTAAAGTCTGCCGCCTGGCAAGTTTGTTTCTGTCTGCCGCCTGGCACATTTCCTTTGGTTTCTCTTTATTTGGTAGAATCTGATCTCGATAATTAATCCAGTCCTGTTGGTTTTGTTGGCATTGACTGCTTTTCTCATGGAAGATGACTTGGCAAATCTGAGGTTAGTGGATGAGGAGGAAGAAGCGATCTAAGAGGATGTAGCAGCGGTGGAAAATATCTCCCAATTTTATCTTGTGGGGCGTTGTTTAACAGACAGTGTTGTGCACTTCCCGTCATTACGGAATACGATGGTTGATCTCTGGCATCCTATTGGAGGAATCTGCATTACGGATATAAGGGAAAAACAGTATCTATTCCAATTTTTTCATGAAGTAGACATTGCTAGGGTGCTTGCTGGAACACCATGGTTTTTCAATAACCATTTGATTATTCTGAAAAGAATTCCGTATGGGGGAAATCCGGTGATGTTGGAATTAAATTCTACGGAATTTTGGGTCCAAGTTCACGAGTTGCCTCCAGGACTGATTTCTGAATCGTTGGCAAAACAATTAGGGAACTTTTGTGGAAGATTTCTCGAGTATGATTCTGCTCCCCAGTTTTGGGTTCTAAGAAGTATATGCGTATTCGGGTTTGTTTGGATGTGTCTGCTCCGTTGAAACGGAAGAAGAAAATTCAAGTTGGGAAGGCTATGACTGCTTATGCTCGCTTTAAGTATGAAAAACTAAGTCTATTTTGCTTTATATGTGGAAAACTAGGGCATGGGGAGAGTTTTTGTCCCTTCAGGCTAAAAATTGAGCCTTCAAAAATTGTTTTTGGTTGGGATTTATCATTACATGCAGTGGTGAGGCGCAGGACTTCGGAGGTGAGTAAATGGTTACGTGAAGCTGATGGCTCACAGTTTTTTGCTGACAAATTACAGAAGGTTGCTGGTGATCAACACAATTGGCGTAACTGGGGACAAGATGGTTTGGCTATCAACGGATTTGGGAGGGGGCCCATGGACATGGTATTGGAAGAGGAAAATGATGTTGTAGCGCTGGTGGAAGGAAATAAGCGACAGAGGGTGGTGGAAAAACCGCTCAATTTTTTGGGATCTAAGGAGGGCTCAAGTTCTATGCACTTATCGGCTAGCTCTGGTAACCAGAGCAGCCGGGACCAATGAAAATACTAAGTTGGAATGTTCGTGGTTTGGGGAGATCACGAACAGTAAAGAGGCTCAAGAATAAATTGAGAGCCATTAATCCCCGAATTTTGTTTCTTATGGAAACAAAGTTAAGTTCAAAGAAGATGGAACTGGACAGGCTGAAGTGTGGTTTCGTGAATGGTATTGATGTTTGAGCGATAGGCTCTAAAGGTGGTTTATCTTTGGGTTGGAATGGAAATGCCTTGATTAAGCTTAGGAGTTTTTCCTCTTTTCATATTGATGTTGAGGTTCATGATACCGAATGTAGTAATTGTTGGAAACTAACAGGGTTTTATGGGAATCCAGATGAACGGAGTAGAAGTGCTTCATGGAATCTACTTCGACAATTAAACGATGAGCAATCAATTTCTTGGGTTGTTCTGGGGGACTTTAATGAAATCACCAAGTCGTTTGAGAAGAAAGAGGGTCGCCTTAGGTCAGAACGTCAGATGAAAGATTTTCGTATAGTCTTAGAAGATTGTGGTCTCAATGATTTAGGTTTTATTGGTCGGTGGTTCACATGGGAAAGAGGTAGATTCGCTGCTACAAACATACGTGAGCGGCTGGATCGGGGAGTTGCTACGTTGGGCTGGGTAAGTTGTTTTCCACATTATCAACTTGAACACTTGTGCCACTCCTTTTCAGATCATTGCCCCATTCTTCTTGATACCATAAGGGTGAGATGAGAAGCTCGGAGCAAGAGTAACGAAGCTTAGACTTTGCGGTTTGAGGCCAAGTGGTGTTTGGAAAGCTCATTTGAGGAAAGGGTTCGAAGATAGTGAGAAGATACACCTAGTTTTGTACCGAGCAAGGTTGAGAGAATTGGTCACCAAATGCAAAAGTGGAGTAAGTCAAGGGATAGAGAAGAGAAAAAGATTCGTGTGGATCTGGAAGAAAAGTTAAACAGTCTTTATAATCGGGAAGTTTCTGACGAGACCCTTGAGGAAATTATGGAGGTTCAATTAGGGCTTAATTTGGAAGCTGACAAATAAGAACTATTTTTGGAGCAACGAGCCCGAGTCATCTGGTTGAAGAATGGCGATCGAAATACCAAATATTTCCACACGGTTGCGGTGCAACGCCACCTCTGTGGTAGAATTTTTGAATTAGAAGACGAGAATGGTAGACGAACTACTTCAACTTTCGAGTGTATCAAGATAGCTTCAGATTATTTTGGTAAGTTGTTTACAGCATCAGAAATGGGATCGGATGAGCATCTATTTGGATTAGTAGAGAAGCGGATTTCTGATAGCATGAATGATAGCTTGTTAAAACAATTCACTGAGAAAGATGTTGCCAATGTTCGTTCAGTCAATGACCCCTTTGAAAGCTCCTGGTGTTGATGGATTTCCTGTAATTTTTTTTCCAAAGATACTGGCATGTTATTGGTACAGAGATTTCACGGTATTGTTTATCTATCTTGCATGGTCAGATTGAAATAGGTGATATTAATAAAACGTGTATCATTTTGATTCCCAAAGTGGACAAACCTAAGAATATGACCCAGTTTAGGCCTATAATCCTTTGTAACGTTATCTACAAAATTGTGGCGAAGGTCTTGGTTATCTGTATGAGTGATATTTTGGGAAATTGTATTAATGAAGCTCAAGGAGCTTTCATCCCGGGAAGACTTATCTCGGATAATGTGTTGATTGCTTATGAAGTCCTCCATTCACTCAAAATGAAGAGAAAAGGCAATAAGGGGAACTTTGCACTTAAGCTTGATATGAGTAAAGCCTATGATCGTGTTGAATGGGATTTTCTGGCTAGAATGATGAAGTATCTAGGTTTTTATGCTGATTGGATTGTGCTTGTTATGAGGTGTGTTTGTTTCGTTTCTTACTCAGTTAGCCTTAATGGAGCAAACAGTGAATGGTTTCTTCATTCAAGAGGGCTACGACAAGGCGACCCTCTTAGTCCATACCTATTTTTGATTTGTGCTGAGGGCTTTTCTACGCTTTTACAGGATGCGAAACAGAAGGGTCGAATGATGGGTGCATATGTCGGTAGGGAACGGTTGACCCTTAATCATTTGTTTTTTTGCGGATGATTGCATTCTCTTTGGAGATGCTTTGTGTAATGGGGCAAGAGTGGTTCGAGATATAATAAGGGAATATGAAATTGTTTCAGGACAGCGGGTGAATTTTGATAAGTCTCTTATTTATTTTGGTGCGAATGTAAACTCTAATGCCAATGTGGATATTGTCAACCTGTTAGGAGTTCAGGAGGCTGTGAACCTGGAGAAATATTTGGGCTTGCCTATGATGGTAGGCCAGAGGAAAACGTGGGCTTTTGCTAACTTTACAGATCAACTCAAAAAACGCGTGGAAGGATGGAGGTTGCGCTATTTGTCTATGGGAGGGAATGAGGTGTTTATTAAATCGGTTCTACAAGCAGCTCCAATTTATGCTATGCAATGTTTTTTATTGTCGAAGTCACTATGTTGTAAGCTCGAAGGAATTATGAACAGATTTTGGTGGACAAACAATAAGTCATCGAAAGGTATCCACTGAAGCAGTTGGGAGATGTTATGCAAACCGAAGTGCTTTGGGGGGTTAGGCTGTAAAAATTTGTTTTTATTTAATAAAGCTTTATTAGCAAAGCAGGTTTGGCATATTTTTGATCAACCTCATTGTTTGTTAGCTAAAGTCTTTAAAGCTAGGTATTTTCCGTCTTCTGATATTTTATCAGCAAAAATTGGATCTTACCCCTCATTTACCTGGAGAAGTCTCTGCAGTGCTTGTGAGGTAATTAGAGAATGGTTGCTGTGGCGGGTTGGGAAGGATGATCGCATCAACATCTGGAATGACCCCTAGTTACATGGAAGAGAGAATAATCGTATTTCAGTACAGATGATTAGGTCTAATTGGACTACTGTCAATCAGCTAATTAACACGGAAACTAGTACCTGGGATAGGGATCTGGTTTATTACTTGGTGGATGAGAGTACAGCGGACCGTATTTTCGCTATTCCCATTTTTGGAAGTGGTCAGGAGGATAGGTTGGTTTGGAAACATGAGGGTTCTGGGGAATACTCTGTTAAGAGTGGATATCGGGCTCTTAATACTGACTACTTACGAGACTCTACTTACAGATCCTCTTTTGGTGAGGATTACAAAGTATTTTACAATGCTTTATGGTCATTGAACATTCCAGGGAAAATTAAAACACATATTTGGAGGCTGGTGAATAATTTGGTGCCTCATTTTGGTAACTTGTCGTGTAGGACTTTGTGTTCAGCAGTATCGTGTCCGCTGTGTAAGGAAGAGCTGGAGGATTCCGATTACCTTCTGTGGTCTTGTAGTATCCTGCAGAGGGTGTGAGCGTTGTTAACAGTGCGGATTCCTTCATTCGAAGATTCGGTGGGTCACATACTCCGTTTTGTTAAAATGTTCTCTGCAACTGATGAACAACAAAAACAAATCATCGTGATCTCCATTTGGAGTCTTTGGTTCCATAGAAATAAGCTAGTTCATGAAGGAGCTTATTTCTCGATGCAGGAGGTGCTAGGGTTTATTCGGGGATATGTGCACAACATTTATCTTAGTTTTATGTCTCCTTGTTCCCCTCCTAGACCACTGATTAAGGAGATCTGGAGACCACCGGACCCAGGAGTTATCAAGTTAAACTTTGATGCGTTATTCCTAAAGGAGGAGAAGCTTGCTGTAACAGCAGTTCTAGCCAGAAATTTTACAGGTGAGATTGTAGGGGCAGAAACTTATCTCTTTAATGATGTTGTCAATGCGTTTGTGGCAGAAGCTAGGGCTTGTGAAAGGGCGCTAATCTTCGCGAGTAGGATGTGTTTCCGTCGACTAGTTGTGGAAGGCGATTCGCTGACAGTTATAAAAAATGTTAAAAGAAAGGAGAAGGATAAATCAATGCTCAGACCGATTACACATCACATCTATATTTTGGGTATGTCTTTTGAGGAGATATCTTACCTTGCAGTGACTCGATTGATTAATGAGGCGGCTCATACACTGGCATTGGAGGGCCGGAGATGAAAGATCTATGGGGATTGGCTCACTGGAGTGCCTGAATCAGTCCGATTAGCGGCATTGTAGGACCGTTTGGCTTGGGACCGGCGGAGCTGAGTTCATCTTGGTGTACTTTGGAAACGGAGGAGGGTCGTCCTAAGTGCTTGTTCTCTCGTTATACTTCTTCCAGAATCTGATGGTGAGGAGGGAAATGGCTGATATTGGGTGTAAGACAGTGGTTTTCTTTGGCTCAGGTGTTGTTTTCTGATGGTTTGGTATTGATTGTTTCTAGGCTTTTTTTTTCTTTCTTTGTTTTTTGTTGGTGCTTGCCAGCTGTTTTGTTAGTTGTTTCATGTTACTTTCCTTCTAACGTTTCAGATACTGTTTGTCTTGAGCCATTTATTAATATCAGTCTTTTTTTAGCTAAAAAAAAAAACAAATCAATTTAGTGCTCCATTTAACTTTACAACAAAAAGTTAACGTTTGTTAATTTTGCTGACATGGCATACAAGTAAATTATCATATGGATTCCATTTCAACAATTAATTAATTATTTAAAATTTAAAAAATTTAAAAATATATTTAATTTTAAAAATTAATTAATTGATTATGTGGCATATACGTGGATGTCACGTCAATAAAGTTAACAGATATTAACTTTCCATCTATTTTTGGGTTTGTAGACGAAGAAAATTCTCCGACCAATTACAAAGTGGCATTTGTCAAGTTCGAAGTTGGTATTACCGTGGGTCAAACTAAAACTACCATTGATAAAAATAATAACATCATATTTGTGTCATAATCAATTTTCTCTAAATAATTTAAATTAATTAAGAGATAAATAATAAAAATTTATGTTAAGTGATAATATTAAATGATTATTTTATTTCTAATTAATTAAATTAATAAGAGATAAATAAAAAATAAAAAATTTAAATTTTTGTAGAACTATCAAACGAAGCAGTTAAATTCTATCAGTACTCCCTTTTATTCAAGCAATTAACACCATAAAAAGAGATAATCTTAAGCCATTCGACACATACACAAGTTCAAGAAACCCAAAGCTTGAAGAAATTCTAAAGAAAAGTCGCCTTTCGGTCTAGTTTAATTGCGGAGAGGGAGCCAAAATATGGATAATAATCACCTAAACGATATCCTATTAGTTTTAAAATAAACCATAATCTCTAATGGTAATCTAATATTTATTCTAATATTATCATTGGCACTAAAAAGAACAAAAAATTGAAACCCTACCTTGTCACCTGATTGAACTTTGAAAAAATAAACTTAAAAGCATGTAAAGTAAGAATGTTAATTCAGTTACTTCATTAAAAAATTTAGCAATGTTAGTAATTAAAGGTAAATGATGTAATTTGATTAATTATATTCAAATTAACAAAAGTTGCAATGATTAAGAAACTAAATTTATAGTTATACCTATTTTTCAACAGAGTTAACTAAATAGTTGATTACATGTTAGCATGTCTTCCAACAACACTCAACAGTTAATTAATTCCTTTTATAGGAAACAATTATTTTATATATAATTTGTAATCTATAAAACACTATAAAAAGAATGCATAGAATTAGGAGGCAGTGTAGCAAGAGAGGAAGGACAAACAAAGAAAGATAAGAAAATAAAATACCCGCTTCCTCAAATTTATTATATAAGTTTATATGTATGGTTTGTGTTAAGATATTCATGTCTTTATTTTATTTATTTTCCCCTTTCTCATTTCATCATATATTTTATAAATTCATTCACTTAAAATATCAAATTGCTTAAAAGATATTAAAATATTTTTTTATAATAATTCAATTATATGAGCTAAAAACTGAGCAAAATAAAATGGTGTATTTGGCTTGGAGCAAAACGGAACCTTTCTACCTTAATGAAAATGATGCGTTTTAATCTTTTAAGTAACAGACGATTAGTTATTTTGGCAGGACAGTTGTCAATTGTTTATTTTATTTCTTTTAAATATTGTCTGGATGTAAGGAGAATGACGAGCAGTACAATTTTTATACATTTTCCTCTCCTCCTCTAAGTTCTCACTCTCCCCTTTTCTTCCTTTCAACCTTGTTTCTGCAAATTTCTACATTCTGGTTTAACTCTTAACAGGGTGTCAGAGCTACCGATTCCGATGACCGGGGAAGGTGTAACTACTTGTTTTCAAAAGGAAGTCAATATTTTGCAACAAGAAATGGCGAAGGTGCAAGGTGAACTATCACAAATGGAGTCAAGATTGGATCCCAAGTTTGAAGTTCGCTTACTTGGGTTCAAGGAAGAATTCAGATTCGGACTCCCCGATTCATATGAACAGTACTTTGGTTCATCGGGGTCTACCAACAATGAAGCAGCTCAAGGAAAAGGAAAAGGGATTTTAAGAAGACGTCCCCCTCGTTTTCCTCTTAAAGAGACAGGAGAAGGTTCTCACCACGAAACACCATCATTGGTGGAAGGAGACCTAAATCATGCCCAACTAGAGGTGTTGTTAGAAAGAAATTACTGAATGGCTTGTCCTCATTTCGATGATTTTGACTTCAGGGCATGGTGGTTCAAACTAAGATAGTATTTAAAGTTTGAAGCTAGCCTGAAGGTGACAAGATCAACACTATGTTGTTACATCTCGAGGGAAGGGCTCTAGAATGGCACTACTTGTAACAACCTGATTTTTAGTGGTGACGGAACAGTGGTTTGAGACCACAAAATTCCATTGTGTTGACTCATAAATATTATTTTTAGAATATTTATAGATTCATTAAAGTCGTATTAAAATTTGGTTAAAAAATTTTAACGTTTAGATAGTTAATTGAAAAAAAAGACTAATTTGTAAAAAGTACAAAAGTTAGAAATTATTAAAATTAGGTAATCAAATTGATTAGTCAATAGTTGAAGAAGGACTTAAGTAACAATTAAACCATAATTAATGTGTGGGACGGCAATTAGAATTAAAAATGATAGAAAATTTAATGATAATGGTATAATTGTAAATAAATGGAAATTAAAATAAAAATTAGAAGAAATAAGTTTTCTTCTTTATCCATTGCCAAAACACCATATAAAGTAGCTTGGAGAATCAGCTAAGTATAGAAGCCTTGCATGTAAGTGAAATTATTGCATGTTTCTTGTAAATTTTATGTTTTTGAGATTGTTGCAGCTAGGTACAGCTAGCACATACCTTCGTTTTTGAATCTGTTAAAAATTTTAGAAGTTTCCATTGATAAAACTTGAATTTTTTTATTATAATTGTGTATTTGAAGCTTTGGTTGTGTTGTTTAATGAAATTGTGAAGTGATTTTTGTTAGATTTTTAATTAAGGATTAAATTGTGAAAATGTCAAAATTTTAGAGTTTTATAGTGAATTTGATGTTTAGTGAGGACTGTATAACTATTATATTCGGCTATAACTTTGACTTGAGAAAAGCGATTAATTTGATGATTTTCAGTTAATGGACTAAATTGCAAAAATTTTAAAAGTTTAGGTAATTGTGTAAATTTAAAAATGAAAGCATATTAATTTTAAAATGGATTGGAATGTGAAATGTAAGCTTATAATTGAGAAATTTTATATTTTAGATTAAGACCCCGTAGAAATTCGTGGAAAAGGAAAAATTAAGAAATAGTCCCTGAACTTTAGCAACTACTACAATTCAGTCCAGGTAAGTTCATACGGTTTAAAATTTAACATCTATATGAATTGTTGAATAGTATAACATGATACAATATATATATATATATTCAATTGTTGATAATGAATGATTATTTGAGATATGTTATTGAATTTGATGTTCGGATTGGATTGAACGCGGGATAGAGTACAATTGTGATTTGGTGTGATGTGGGGGATTGGAGTAGAGATGGTTTTGGAGGGATGTGTTTATATATTTCCCGAGTAAATTGAGGTTTAGCATTTTTGCAAACTCTCATGTTATAATATCTGATTGACGTGTTTCGGTTTGACTTAGCTCTTATGAGCATTGGTGTGTTTCGGTTGGACTAACTCTTATGAGTATTGGTGTTTTTTGGTTGGACTATCTCTTGGGAGCATATGGCATGTTTTGGAGGAATTAGATCATATGAGCATCTGGCGTCTTATGGTTGGACTGACGATGTGCTCCTATCCGTAATTCGTTCTTCGAATAAAAAATCTTGGTAAGGTAATTAGTTTAATGAATTTGATGGATTTGCTATACATTTGAGTATTAAATTGAACGTATGTGATTTATCGATTGAGATTGTGGATGATAGGAAACCTTCGTGGTTAAATAGTTAATGTTTGAATTGTTGTAATTACTTCGATAAGATTTATCGTTTAAATATGTTGAACTTACTAAGCTTCATTGAGCTTACTTGTGTTGTTTAATGTCCTTGTAGATACTCGGAAGGTTGGACAATCAGATCGGCACTCAAGTCGCACTATCCAGCTTAATTCGGTAGTTTTTGAAATGTTTGATTCGGTTTATATGGCATTAATAGGCTTTTGTGTAGTTATTACTAATCTTTTGGAATAAGTAAAATATTATATAATATATGTGAATGAGGTAGATGTTTTAATGCAAATAGAAATGGTATGTATTAATGATATGTGTATTTGAGTTACCTATGATAGGTACATTGGTTAGGTGTTGATTTGATGACTTAATAAGTTGTGTTTTAGGTTTTATTTTGATGTACAATTGTATATACTTGTGGTACCAATGAGGGTACATTGGTTAGGTACTTAATAAGTTGATTTGGTATGTTTTTGGCTTAATTAATGTCATTTTGAATAGGTGTTTTGGTTGGTAAATGGATTACTTAGAATCCAAGTAAGCTTGAAATGGTAAACTTGTTGTTTAAGGTTCACTTTAGGTTCACACAGCTTGAGACACGGGCATGTGACTCAGCCGTGTGTGACACACGGTCATACGACATGGTCGTGTGTCCCCTGTAGGTTTTAAGGCTCACAAGTTAGGCAGTTACACGACCTAACACACGGCCTGGCATAGGGGCGTGTGAGGCTATTTCAAGTGTTACACAACCTAGCATCGGGTGTGTGGCTTGGTCGTGTGACCCAACTCAGAGAGTTACATGGGCGAGGACACGGGTTGGGGTACGGTCGTGTGTCCCTATTTTGAAGGTTACACGGCCTAGCTACACGGTCGTGTGACCCTTGCAGTCTAAATTTTTTAATTTTTTCTTAAACTTTCTAAATGTTTTCAATTTAGTCTCAGATTGTTTCTAAAGTATTTTTAGGGCCCCAAGGGCTCGATTAAGGGACGTTATTTATGTGATTAAATATAATTAGATTATGTTTGAATTAATGTATGAAATGAATGATTTAATGTTCTATTTGCACGATAATGCTTCGTAACCCTATTCCAACGACGGATACGGGTTAGGGGTGTTACACTACTTTTATGTCCACAAATAGGGGGGATGCAGGCGTTAAACTGGACCGACTATGGTGAAGCTTTGAGAGAAAGCTTTGGGTCCAACACGTTCAGGAACCCCATATCGGAGCTGGTCTCATTAAAGCAACAAGGCTCGATTGAGAGCTACCACAACTCTTTTGTAAGCATTTTAAATCAACTCAACTTATCTGAATCTTATGCCCTAGATATTTTTGTTAGCAACTTGAAGCATGAGGTAAGTCAATATTTATAACTATTTGAGCCTTAAACTTTAGTTGAAGGCTTTAAGTTAGCTAGGAAGGTAGAGTTTATTGTGAGTGACACTCCAAAGAGAGCTTTTCTTGCAGCCTCTAGTCCGGTAACTCATTTTGGATATTCATTGACACCATCTGTTGGTTCTGTTAAACCTGTCACTTCTACATGCTGAAACAAGCGCTATTTCAACCCATGGCTTTGTCAATACTTCCAATTTTTCCAAAGCCTCGTCCAAGGGAATTAACCCAGCATTGATAGCTAAACGGAAGCAAAAAGGTTTGTGCTTTTGGTGTGGAAATAAATACCACATGGGTCATAAGTGTGTCAAGGGCTAACTTTATCAAGTGTTGATAGACTCACAGTTTGAGGATGAAGGGGATGATTTTCATTAATACACGAAGCAACTAGAGGAACCTTCAAGAGACGTAGAATAACCCTAGGAGCCTGTCCTGTCATTACATGCCCTAAAAGGGTCTCAAGGCCCTCATACCATAAGAATCATAGCTACTATAAGAACCTGTAAAGCGATTGTGCTAATTGACTCAAGTAGTACCCATAACTTTATAGATGCAAAGATAGTGAGCAGATTATCTTTGCATTTGTGTCATCAGGAGCAACTTAAGGTAAGAATGGCAAATGGTAGAAACTTGATGACCAGAGGAACTTGTAGAAAAGTGAATTGGGAAGCTTAGGGATTTTGTTTTGTGATAGACTTTATGGTACTATCGGTAAAGGGGTGTGACATGGTCCTAGGAGTACAATGGCTATCATCTTTGGGGTCAATTACTTGGAACTTTGAGTTTCTGACAATGAGATTTTTGTTGGATCAGAAGGAGTGCACTTTGAAAGGGATCTTACCTGGGAGCATCCAAATCATGTCTGCGAGCCAGTCCTCTAAATTTCTAGCTCAGAATGGTCAAACTTTGAGTCCTTGCACTATGGTTATGACCTCCACAGCTCAGGTTTGTCTGATTGCAGCTCCTCCAATAACACATTCGGGTTTAAAGGCACTCATTGATGAGTTTGCTGACATCTTCAGCACTCCTGTTGGTTTACCACCGAAAAGAGCACAAGACCACAAGATCCCTTTGAAGGACAAGAATATGATTGTTAAGCTTCGACTCTATAGATATCCAACAGTCCAAAAGACTAAAATGCAGAAAATAATTAAATACATGTTAGCTGCTGGTAGCATCAGAGATAGCACGAGTTCTTTTGCATCTCCCATAGTAATGGTGAAGAAAAAATGGTAGTTGGAAGCTCTGTGTGGACTATCGGTAACTCAATCAGTTGACCATTAAAGATAGGTTTCCTATCCCCATTATCAAAGAGCTATTAGATGAGCTAAGTCATGCCAGGATCTTTTCTAAGTTGAACCTTAGATCGGGATATCACCAAATCAGAATGGATGAATCAGACATCCATAAAACTGCCTTCAAGTCCCATGAAGGGCATTACAAATTTTTAGTGATGCCATTTGGCCTCACGCCCCTTCAACCTTCCAATCCCTTATGAATGCTATTTTTAAACCATTACTAAGAAAAACAATTTTAGTTTTCTTTGACAACATTTTGGTATTCTCAACATCATGGGAAGAGCATCTATCACACCTCAGGACATTCTTTGAAAATTTGAGGCAACAGACACTTTTTGTAAAACAAAATAAATGTGCATTTGGGATAGAACAAGTGGAATACTTAGGCCATGTTATATCCAAAGGAACAATAGCCATGGACCAAGCCAAAATTGAATCTGTAATGAACTGGCTTATGCCAACCTGTACCAAGGACTTAAGGGGATTCTTGGGGCTGATTGGTTATTATAGGCGTTTCATCAAGAATTATGGGCTGCTGGCTCGACCTTTACCGATCTCTTAAAAAATGCTTGGAATTGGGTGATCCAGCTCTCAAAGCGTTCCAATAGCTTAAGGAGTCCCTTTGTTCAGCACCTGTGCTTACCCTTCCTGTAACATCCCGACTCGTGTCCGTCGCCGGATTAGAGTTACGAGGCATTACTGATCAAAACCCAACTCAGAAATTTTTTTTCATAAATTATACTAACTCAACCACGAAATTTCATTCTATATATATGTATAAGCACATAACCAATTAAAATCAAACATGCATCATTAATCAAATTACATATACTAACCATGTTTCAAAATTTCAACCATATCATTATCATTTACCTAATCAAAATTTAATATCATTCAAATTCTTAAAACATTTCCAAACATATATGATTATATATCATAAATAAAGCATATATCCAAACATTTATTTGTACACATATTTCATTTCAATTTACTAACTATACTACATATTACAACATAGGTAATCTACCTGTTTGGATGACTCTTATACATCAATTTGGACAAGATTTATATACCAAACAAGACAAAGATTTTCACACCAAAATTTGGACAAGATATATATACAACAATTTGGGCAAGATATATACAACAAATTGAGCAAGATTTTACACCAAAATTGGACAACATGTATACAACAAATTGGGCAATATATATATACCAAATTGAGCAGCATTTTTACATCAAAATTGGACAGCATATATACAAAAATTTGAGCAGCATAAAAACAACAAATTGAGCAGCATTTTTTACACCAAAAATTGGACAGCATATATACAACAATTTGGACAGCATAAATACAACAAATTGGGTAGCATTTAAGCATCAAAAATTGGACAGCATATATGCAACAAATTGGGCAACATTTAAGCATCAAAATAACATGAACATATACTACATTTTAGACCATTAAAGCATATGCATTAATACCAAATTCAAACCAAAAGAGATAAGCCATTTTCGCATGGCTATTAATTACACCTATATACATTGGTTCCAAAATCAACATTTCCACTATGCTATACATGCCATTTATTCGAAAACAACTTATTAAAGTACCAAAATATAAACGATAGTGTGACAAGCTTCACAGACGATCCTCGAACACGTA
Organism: Gossypium raimondii; assembly: GCF_025698545.1. Classification (NCBI taxonomy): domain Eukaryota; kingdom Viridiplantae; phylum Streptophyta; class Magnoliopsida; order Malvales; family Malvaceae; genus Gossypium; species Gossypium raimondii. The sequence continues at coordinate 20,113,346 of NC_068576.1, forward strand.
GCGATCACCAAAATCTATACATCAAAACAATTATCCAACACATTGTAAGCTAATTTAGCTTAGTAAGTTACAAGCAAATAAACTTTACAATTTAACTTGATATCTTGAATAATATTTAACCAATTCATACTACTAAATCATCTTACCTTTAGCTTACCATATCATAAGATAATTATTAACTTAATACTATGATTTAACTAAAATCAATATAATTACTCAACCATAAACATTTCTTCAAATTTAAATACAAGGCCAAATACATTATGCATTTCATCATCATGTGATATAAAGAATCATCTTATATATTTGATTCCAAATATAATCACCACATAGGTTTAATACTTACAAAGCTCAACCTTGAATACAACCATAACAGTTATTACTCAAGAACTCCAAGTATTTACTCATTATACTAATCATGATTACTCAATAAGTCAAACACTCAATACTAATAGTTATTCGAAAATATTTAATAATTTTGCACACTTAGTGCTTAATAATCAATCTCGCACACTTAGTGTTTTACAATTAAACTCGCACACTTAGTGCTAATCTCATTATCATAAATTTTTATACCCGCACACTTAGTGTCGAAAGTCAACAACTCAATACATCTTATTTCAATAATTTTATCACTACATGTATATATATACCATTCAATTCAGAATAATTACATAGATACTAAGATGATTTAAAACGATGCAAAATATATGCTTAATAACTTACCTCGGATGTCGTCGACTAATAGATCGGCTACTCAACTACTTTCGATTTCTCCCGATCTAAATCTAATTTCTTGGTTTATTGATCTAAAAATATTCAAATAAATCTCATTTAAACATATTTTCATTCAATTTAGTCTAAGAACACATAAATGGGAAAGTTACATTTTTGCCCCTGACTTTTCACATTTTTCACAATTTAGTCCCTATTTCACAAAATACAAAATAAACAAACTTTCATTGCAAAATAGCTTGGCCGAATATGCACTAAGCTCATATAAGTCTATGTATGTCATTTATTTCACATTTTAGTCCATCAATTCATTATTTTCGCAATTTAGCCTAATTACTCAAAATCATCAAAAATTCAATTACAACATATGTTTATCCATTTCATATTTTTTATTTTCTATCATTTAACAACAAAATATCAAGCTTTCAACAATGGCAAAGTACAAAATCATCATCAAATTCAAAAATTCAAGCATGGGTCGAGTAGTATTCGAAGCAACGATCTCAAAAATATAAAAATCATCAAAAACTGAAATCGAAACATACCTCAAATTGCTTGAACAAGTGCCGAATACATAGCTTCCTTATTTCTTTTTCTTTTCTTTTTGTTTTGGTTTGAAGAAAGATAAAAACATGGCTTTTTAAGTTATGTTTATTTAATATAACATTATATTATACTTTTATTATTTTAACTTTTATATTTAATATATAAAACTATATATTAACCATCATGCCGTCCACTATCTTTATTATTGGCTAAATTACAACATAAAACCTCCAAATTATAAAGACAACAATAATTAGGCACTTTCATATTTAACCATCAAATTTTCATTTTACGCAATTAAACCCTTTTTCTCAAATTAATCACACAAACAATAAAATTAAATCACGAAACTTTCACACAATTAAATTCACACATCATAAACACAAAAATAATATTAAAATATTTTTTAGACTCGAATTTGTTGTCCCGAAACTACTGTTCCGATTAGGGTCAAAAATCGGGCTGTTACACTTCCAGACTTTCAAATAAAATTTTGTGTTGATACAAATGCTTCAAGTTTCAATGTAGGAGCTATACTTCAGCAACAAGGGAAGTTAGTGGCATATTTTAGCAAAGGTCTGGGTGTGAGGCATCAAGCATTGTCGATCTACGAAAAAGAAATGCTAGAAGTACTGTTGGCAGTAAGAAAATGGCATGCTTATTTGGTTGGGAGACATTTCAAGATTAGGATAGACCACCAAAGCTTGAGGGTTTTGTCAGATCAACAAGCCATTACTCCATTCCAGCAAAAATGGGTGGGAAAAATGCTGGGATATGACTATGAAATCGTCTATAGGAAAAGATCTAATGATGTTGCAGCTAACTCCCTTTTTAGAAACAAGTCTCTCCTAGTGAGTCAAATATGGCAGCTAAATGGTTCCACGGTGGTGTCTGAATTGTTGAATAAAGTCTGAGCACTTTATTCATCCGATAACCTACTGCAAAAGCTGTGCGAAGAGGTTCAACAACCATCTTCTTAACATTCTAAATATATATGGGATATGCGGTTTTTAAGAAGAAATGGGAGGATAGTGGTAGGGAAATATGAAGCAATCAAAAGGGGACTATTTCAACACTTTCATCCAAGTGCCATAGGGGGTCATTTGGGTATCCAGGCTATAAGGAAAAGAATGTCATTAGTACTGTACTGGAAATGACTAACTATGGACATCAAAAGTTGGGTTAAAAAGTGCTTTGTCTACCAAAAGTGCAAAAATGAAATAGTAGCAAAACCGGGTCTGCTGCAACCACTACCTATAGTAAACAGAGCTTAGTCATCTATCAACATGGATTTTATTGAAGGACTTCCCAAGTCGAAGGGTAAGTCCATCATCTAGGTAGTGGTGGATAGGCTCACCAAGACATGACACATTTTGGCTTTATCCCATCCATATACCACTTCGACCGTGGCTAAGAAATACATGACTCATATATTCAAGCTCCATGGACTACTTGATTAAACCATTTCAGACAAAGGTAGGGTGTTTATCAATTATTTTTATCAAGACCTTTTCCACCATGTTGGTACGAAAGTGCAACTATCCACTGCTTACTATCCCAAATCAGATGGTCAAACTGAGGTTTTGAATAGGTGTCTTGAAGATTACCTTAGGTGCATGACAGGGGAGCATCCGAATGTATGGGTGAATTGGCTTCCAATGGCAGAATGGTGGTATAATTCCACTCACCACTCAGTCGTTGACACTACACCCTACGAGGCCTTGTATGGCCAACCTCTTCCTCATCACGTTCCCTACTTAGCTGATTCTTCCTTGGTGCCTAGTGTGGACGAAACCTACAATAGAGAGAGGCAGCCCGAAAAATGCTCTAATTCCATTTGAAGCGAGCTCAGAATCGAATGAAACAACAAGCAAATAAGCATAGAAGTGATAGAGAGTTTAAGGCAGGTGATTTGGTCTACTTGAGATTTCAACTGTATAGGCAGCACTCAGTTAGAAAAATACTCAATCAAAAACTTTCCCCCAAGTACTTTGGACCCTTCCCAGTTGAAGCCCGAGTAGGGAAGGTAGCTTACAGACTTCAGCTTCCTTCTGGTTTGAGAGTACACCCCACGTTTCATGTGTCTCATCTTAAGAAGCACGTTGGGTCCGCACCAGTTTAGGCAGCCTTACCTGTCATTGATGCTGAGGGAGTTTGGACTAAGGAACCAATTCGAGTGTTGGACAGACTTATTGTGAAGAGAGGCCATAACTTAGTCACGAAAATCCTGGTGAAATGGGCAAACTCATTTCCGAAAGATGCAACTTGGGAGTCTTTTGACCAGATCAAGAACAAGTTTCCTCATTTTAATCCTGAAGGACAAGGATATTTTGCAGGAAGGGAGTGGTTTATATGAGCTAAAATCTGAACAAAATAAAACAATGCGTATTTGGCTTGGAGTAAAACGGAGCGTTTCGACCTTAATGAAAACGATGCGTTTTAATCTTTTAAGTAACTGACGATTAGTTATTTTGGCAGGACAGTTGTCAATTGTTTGTTTTATTTCCTTTTAAATATTGTTTGGATGTAAGGAGAATGACGAGCAGTACAATTTTTATACAGTTTCCTCTCCTCCTCTAAGTTCTCTCTCTCTTCTTTTCTTCCTCTCAACCTTGTTTCTACAAATTTCTACATTCTGGTTTAACTCTTATCATTCAATTTAGAGAAAGATTCATTACTTAAACATTTTTCTTTCAAATAATACTATATTTATAGCACATCATAATCTGGATGAAAAGTTATAGTAAATATATTTATTAAAATTTGAATAAAAATCAATGATAAAATTAATTGTTTGATATTTTAGGTTCAAATCTAGTTATGATCAATTTTATTGATTTATTATGTAAAAAGACAAAACACCATATAAAAATATAATTTAATTTGTATAAGAGAGGATATTTTACTAATTTCATAATGAGTTAATGTCTGGTTAACTCATGACACCAAATTAATAAAAACTTGAAATAAGTAGACATTTAAAGATATCTCAGTAATTAGCAAAAAATAAAACATAAAATACTTTATTATTATATTAATTTTAATAAATTTAAAATCTCAAATCCACATAGTCACTCTTTTTATAGTATGGTATTTAACTTTATCAAGATTTTTTAAAATAATGTATTTAAATATTTAGGTTTACATATCAGCTTATGTATCTATTTACGAATTGTACCTAATTAAAACAATTATTCCAAATTAATTTTTTATACTTAACACAAATTTTAATGAATAATTATGATTTAATATAATTAAATTAAACTTTTATTATTAAATAAATAAAAACCAAGACCCAAGCATTGGCGGGGTGATCAATGCTAGTTAATAGATAATTAAGACCCCCATGGGGGGGGGGGGATGAAACAAATAAGTTATAGACATTGAAGAAATAGTCGGATTTTTTTTTTCTGCCAGAATTAAGTTCATTTCCAATGAGGAAAAAAGGTCATTTTTTTCTCTTTTAGGAAATTAAAATGGAATTTTCAGCAAGTTTAGTCAGATATCAAACTGAAACACTAAAAAGAAGAAGACAGCAGTCTTCCTTGAATTGCAGCCATTACTTCAACCAACAAAGCAAATGAGGTTGATCAAATTTTGAAGCTCCAATCTAAATACCATTCACAATACAATCTGCAAATAATGTGCATGTGACAAAGATATTAGTTGATGCAGTAAGTTCCACAACATCAAATACCTTCGGTATCATCTCTTTCTTTTTCTCTGTACCTTCCCGGAGATCGACCTATATTGAAAGTTTATCTTCACATGATTCATTACACGCGATCTCACCATCACGAATGCAGAATGCCTTTGTACATTGGGGGATGCAACCAAAATCTGTCATTTTGCTCCCATTACTGATTGCAGAGACTGCATGAAGACAAACTAACCTAAATAAATATGCAACCTTCTTACAACTAGGAAAAATAACATTTGAAACAATATATATATATTTACATCTGACAGCCTGCATTTAGGTCTGAACTTAGGCTTCGTAAGAACTTTCATCCCCATTTCCATAAAGCAATGGTGTTCCATTGTCTACTGTGACTGTACAGACTTGACTTTCACTTCTGTCATTAGATGCGTCGTCACTATGTAGAGAAACACCTGCCAAAGAGAAACAATAATAGTCTTTTTTAAAGTAACAAAGATATCGGAAAAGTTCAGGGTTTTTATCAGGCTATCATGTTTCGGTAAAGGAAATATAGCTGCATCATGCTTTATTTCTCAAGATAAAATGTTCTCCGATATCTTGACAAACAAATCACAAGTCCTTTTTATTTTTATAAACAAATACGAACATATTATTAATCAGTATCACTTGGATGAGTCCTGCATCGTTGGTAGCTTTGAGTATATTTGCATGCTTAAAGGAGGTTTCACTACCTCAAAAAAAGAAATATATATATGTATATATATCATCAGATCTTCCAGAAACAATGTGAAGAACTTATAATTACTCACCTATAAACCATATCCCAGCAGCAAGAAAGAGAATAGAAGTCAAAATAAGTGCACTTGCCCTCCAATTGTTAATATTATCCTGCTCCAAAACATCATCACCAGTCACAAACAAGGCTCTAAAAAAAATAAATATACATAGATAGATTTATAGACATTTCATGGTTCATAAGAGCCTTAATTGAAACTGAAAGAAAATGAGTATGTTCAAATTCCTGCATCCAGTTCTCCTAAAGCGATTGTTAGACATGCTTTAAATAGAGATAAAAGGTAGGTAATAAGGCAAAGATAAAGGGTTTGCCATTTAACACAACAAAAAAATCCATTAGAAAAGGGCAAATTAATTTTCCAGAATCTATATATAGTTTCATTTTCATACTTCACTAACTTGCTATGATTTCATTTATAAATTTATTCAACATTGAAATCTATGCAAGATCCAAGAATCAATTTTTCAACCTAAAACTTTTTAGTAGTTGATAGTATTTTTCTAAAATAGCGAGCTATATTGCTATGACTCTTCATCTTTCTTGAAGTATCCATGTCAAACATCTATATTTGATACATATCCAGACATGAGTACGAGGATATAATCCTCCAAAGACCCTCCAAATACATGGAAATCTTAAGAAAAAGAAAATTGAAAATATTCATATTGCACACGCATACCTGAGTCTAAAACACCCAAGTTTAAGTAATATGGATAGACGAGATATTGTGAATTTTGTTTCCCAAAAATTTGAAGGACAACTGCAAAGCATACTGCATTCTAATCGATTGAAAATTACGTTTAGAATTAAGAACATTTTAAAAGCTGAAAGATTTTGGAAATTGTGTTCAAAGTTAGCAGGAAAACTTTTTTCAAAGCAAAATACATGAAACAGCATATCGATGTAAATAAACATCTACCACATCAAAACACATGTGACTGTGCAAGCTCATATATATATTTTAAAAAAAGCACCTGGAGGACCCCCATAAGTGGTGAGGAAGGCACATCGCCAAAGATGTGAATTGAGACGGTAGAGATGGCCATAGATAATGGTCTCAAACTTGGTTTGACACAATGGAGACTCACGTAATTCACTGGAGCCTGGAAAATCAATGTATGATGGGAAAGTAACACCATTAATATAGTAGAACTGGATAAATATTTCAAGATAATATTAGTCCAAAATCGAAAAATATTGCTCAAGCGTCAATGTATTCACTAAAGAGACAATAATGGATCAGAAAAGCTCTTTCTATTATTAAATAAAAAATGTAGTTCAACTTCCACAAAATATGCTATAGCTGCAGTGAAGCAAGTTGGTAAAACTCAAGGCATAACTTCCAATTAAATCCCCCTTTTGTATCTTTTAATAAATGAAGCTAGTTGAAAAAGGGGCAGAGAGTTACTACATCTCAAGAAATACAAGTACATAATAATTTGGAGAAAAATAATATCATAAATCTAACACACTCCAATTTTCTATTTTACCTGTGTTGCAAAAACAAAAAATTTCACCCAATGCGAAAAAAACTATGAAACCATACAAGCTCCTGAGACAGAAGGCAAGAAAGCAAAATATTGCACCCAGACACGTTGCCCCTGAAAGAAGCAGTTTTAGAAGAAAGTAAGCCATAAATAATGTTATAAACAGAAAGCAAAAATGAGACAAATTTCAGACTAAAATTCATAGCTGATTGTTAGTTTCAACTATGGAAATCACAAACATTAGTTTGTCTGTCTCTTTACCAGTTAAAGTCACTATCATGTTTTTCCTCCTTTTCTTTTTCTGGTTGCAATTTTTCTTTAGTAGTCTGGATTTAAATAAGTAATAGTGAAAGAGGTAATTTTACATTACCAAAATTCTATATCCATCTGTTATTTATTATTAATCAGAGGTTGTATTAGGCAAAATAACAAAGAATACCACTTAGTTTTTAATTAAGTTCTCCAAAACTTACACTTTATTGACTTACTTTGTCATATCCAAACGAAAGGAAGCGAATGGATCTTTTTGTTCCAAATAAGCAAGTTAGAAAATACCATTCACATACAACATCATCAAGGAGAAATAAAACTCACAATAAAAGCTTTATATATCGAAGCACTCAAGCGATCTAGTATGAAGCCACCAGATAATGTTCCTAAAATCCCACAAACAATTGTAATCCCTCCAAACATCATATCTGCATTCTCCTGCAAAAATCACAACTAAAATGATTACAGCACCGAACAGAAGGGAATAATAATTCTTTATGGTCTCAAAAAGAAAATCCTAAGAGTTTTCTATAGAAGGCAAGTAAGTTGTCAGAAACAGTTCATATGATTCATTGTGATACCGAAAAGAAAATTCTAACAGGAAAAGATTTTGATAGAAAACATAGTGCATGTAATTCGTCAGAAATTGTACCATATGATAAATATTATAACCAGCCTTTGGCCCCCAATATGAGTATGCTCCAATGATGAAGTTGTATGCTATGTAACCTGCTGGAGAAAATGTTAGTAGTCATTCTTTACAAGCCAAAACAATCACACATGAAACTAACTTAGCTACAAAGAATTAATAAGAAAATAAAAATCACATATTTTATAGATTGTCTTGGAAATATCCAAGAAGAAAATAGTGACCGAAAAAGAAAAACTCATGTAGCATCTTATTGGATTTTGTTTTCTAAGAGCATTTCTGAAATAGATGTTAAGGGTGCCAAGAAAAATACCAAAAATATTTACAGCATAAACTTTGTCCACCAAAAGCGCTTTCATATCTTTTGCAAACTGAGAAAATTGATTCAAGATATTGTGAATGTTTACTGACCTGCCAAAGAAATGTTTCAGTCCTTAATCATGATATGGAATGGAATGAATCATAAATATTATTAACATATAGAGAAAGTTTTTATACATCCATAAAATTAATCTTATTTTATGTGTGTTTTTACAGGATGCAATATAGTTGTTTCAACCAAAGCCACATAAACCACTTTCAAAACTACATCAATCAGCCTATTTCCTGCAGCCTACATTTTACATGTGCTCAGATTGTCATTATCTCCCAAGTCATAGCTGTAATTCCCACATTTCCCACTTTCTGACTAGAGGCCTATTGTTCCTGTTGGGTACCGTATGGAGAAGGATGGTGACCCAAATGTGTCCACCATTCTTCATGCAACTAGAATCCTAAAGCCTTACTACCTAATTATAGTTCCTTTAATCTTTCTTATTTGATGACTCTTCTCTAATTTCTTTTGTAAAATTTCTGATTGCGAATAAAGGTTTGTGAGTAAACATTACTTGGAACCAGCTTGCACCATTATAAGGAATGCTGTTGCAATAGAAAGCAGGACTTAACAACTCACTTTGAAGTTTTCTTGAATTCATCTACACTCATACTGTCAGCTCCAACCAAAATATGATCATGTAATTTTGATGCCTCTGAATCTGCAACTATGATAGGTTAGACTTAAAATAACATGAGTTCCTTAGAGAAAAAGAGGAAACTTAACTGCTGGTAGGCCAGCTTATTACAAGAAACAAACTTATGAATCATTTTGCTTCTTTTTTTTTTTTTTTTTTGTTCGATTCTAAGTAATGTGTATGTGAAAATTTTCTGGTCTAATTTTGACTGAAACCATAAGTTTTAGTTGAGTTCTGTTTAGGTTTAGAAACCCACCCTTTTGTTTCAGTTTAAATCAAAATCAACTACATTCTGCTTGATTTCAGTTAGCAACAAGTTAAACCAACCAAATTACATGCACGTTCTAATGATCACCATATTTGCATTAGTGATTATACATGCTAGAAGGTGGTTTAAATATTTAGTCACAAGTGAAATGACATTTATTGGGAGCAACAAACTACAGGTGTTGGAACTAGAGTATAAAAACCTTAAGTTTCTTTGGATGATATGAATAAAAAGATTATGCAAGAACATTAGGAGTTAAACAGTCACAGAAGTTCTTTGATTTAATCTATTTTATCTGAAAAGTGCTTCCCTTTTTAGTTTTCTCTTTCAATTTGTCTGATTTTGCTAAAAACAAGCTCTTTTACTTGTTAACGGGAGGACCTAAGACTTCCTTTCTAGTCTGTCCATTCATATTCAAATATTTACCGTGACATACACGCATAGCATGTGTTTCTCACCCCACTATTGCAAGCAACTTCTCACTAAATAGTGGAACCAGTTGATACAAAAAGAAGAATGATAAGGAACATGTACCATCAATTACAGAAGAAACTGTCTCAATAAATTTAAACACTTTCTTTGATTCAACAGGACAGAAACTTATTATTTAAAGTTCAGTAATGCGGATGTTCAACACTTAATTTGTTGTGAGATAATAAGACATAAAACTCTGGAATGCAGACGACGCATATAAACAAATACCTTTCAACTGTAATGGTTCAAACGCAAAGCCAAAAACCGCGAATGGAAGCATTAATAATGCCTCTCCCCAGAAAGCATAGCGCCAGTTAAACTGGCTCCCAACCTATATGATAAGCAGACATAGTTTATGATTAATCATCAAGCATCCTGCAGACTATCTAGACAATACAGAGGGAACCACCAAGTGATATGGTCTAGGAATCACTTCCTCAACGTAAAAGCAACAGTTATAGTTAGTGAGAAAAAAAAGGAAGGGATATACAAACTTACAAATCCACCATAAACATATCCAACAGCAATTCCAGTAGGTATGCAGATATAAAACATCGCAAGCCAGGCTGTTTCCTGGAGTATTACAGTGGATTATCATGATCGTGTAGTCCGGGCATGAAGATATGTATTCAAGAAGCTATAAGTTCTGAAGTTAAAGAATAAATAAAATAAATGAACCTGAGAAACGGGAGCACTGTCGTCAATAAATGGAGCTGCAAGACTTATGAAGGAAGCTTCCCCAACACCAACCAACCTAAAACATCAAAGACAGAGCAACAATTAAAAAACAAACACACACAAACAAAAAAAAAACGTACAATGTAGCATAAGAAACTAGTTTAGTAAGATTGAACTATAACCAGCTCCCAGAGTGTATTGAGAATGCTACACTTACATGCGGCATATTGCAATAAACCAAAAGGAAAATGCACTACCACATCCAGCTGCAGCTAAGGTCCAAACAGATAATCCAACTCCAATAAGCCTAAAAGGATGGTGGCTGCAATCATATAAATCAACTAACATTATCAACCAAATTGACATGTAATTAACAGCCAAAAATACAACGGTAGCTAAACAATCAAAACAATAAGATTTAAGTAGTATTTAACATCGCAGTGCTACTAACAAAAATGCCAGTTTGAAAATTTTGAAAATTTTTAAAGGTACAGAATGTAAAGAACCATGAAAGGTAATTCACCTCTTTGTTAAAGAGGCAAATATTGGGGACGCCACAAGAAATCCGACCATGAATGCAGATGATAAGAGACCATCTTGAAAATTAGTCAAGTCAAACTCCCCCCTGCAAGCAAACATCTTTCAGCAAGACAATTAAAACAAATACTAAGCAATAAACAAGATCTTACGAAAGCTGAATGTGCGCAGCAAAACAAACAAACAATGTTAAGTGAAATCTTACTGAATTCCACTACCAGATGTGCAAATTCCCTTGTCATCACAAGTCCTAATACTCCCATTCACACCATTACTCCCTATTACTCCTTGATCAACATAATTTATCATGTTTATTACACAAAATAGAATCAATAACCTGCAAAATAATAATAATAATAATATAAATCAGGAATTAACGTCTCTATTAAAACAAAAAATAAAAGAGACAACTGAAAGAAGTTCAACCTAGACCTAACTCTTCTTTCATAAACCCAAACTGCATTCAGAATCAGCCTTAACAAGCAATTGAATTCAGCTAAATTGAAGAACAAGCATAATTTCCGGATAAAACAGTTTAATAAAGATTTTTTTTTTTAAACAAAGGAAGAATACCTCTCGGGAGTGAACCAGGAAGGAGTAGCAGGAGGATCCTTGGTAATGGAAGAGGAAGAAAGACCCATTTCTTCTGGCGGAGCAGCAAAAACCTGCCTTTCTCTCTTCTTTTGGAGATGCTGACGGTAGTAACACAATGGCATCGTAAAAATAATGGCTTCTATATTTATAGTTTTACATTCTTTTATTATTATTATTAAAAAATTAAATTAAAATAATAGATTGACGTTTACATCTCTTTTCGTTTCGTTGGTTACGCAATCAAGCTCTACTTGACACCCACCACGCAACGTTTGCTTTTCTGTTCTCTGTTTTTTTTCTGTTTCCTTCTTAAAATTAATTTTCATGATTTTTAAAATTTTTTGCATTAAAATTATGAAAGAGTAAATACCACTAATCTTTAATTATAAATATCATAGTAAATTGAATTATTATTATTAAGATGTGACTTATATTCAAGCTTTTTAGTTCCACATGTAAAGAAACCATTTTACATAAGAATTAAACTCAGGACTACATTTAATATTGCAAACAAAAACCCTTATTTGTGTCACTTTCCATCAGTTTATTCGCAACGTTATTGGTTCTTGAATTAAAAGTTTGGACCGGCTGCTAAGATCTCTTGAGTCAGCTTGGTGTCCTTGCCAATCTTGTAATTTGTGAAGGTCTCAAAGTTGTTCTTGAACAGACCACCTAATTTCAACAATGTGCTTTTGTATGCCTTCTTGTCACCCCACTGCAATCCATGAATCAAAATACATCAGCATTCAGAGACAATTCAAGCTATCATCACTAATAAAGAATAAGGTAGGGCCAACATTATGCTCTACAAGGTTGAAGAACGGATATAGCTTACAGTGTTCTCTGGACGCAGGATTTCCGAAGGCACTCCCTCGATCTCAGTGGGGATCTCTAGCCCGAACACATCGGTTTTCTCATAAGTTGCATTCAAGAGGCTACCGGAGTGAATAGCATCGATGATTTTTCGGGTGTAGGCTAATTTGATACGGTTTCCAGAGCCATAGCTGTAAAAGAAAATCAACAGTTCCAGGAATTAGTGTTGGATGTTATCCCAAAAAAGGGTTTCCAATAAAAAGAAATTTACCTTCCACCAGACCAGCCGGTGTTGACAAGCCATCCTGTTGCTCCATGCTTTTGCATTTTCTCAGCAAGCATGGCTGCATACTTTGTAGGATGCAACATGATAAATGCTGCCCCAAAGCAAGCTGAGAATGTAGCTGTCGGCTCCTTAATACCATCTTCTGTGCCAGCCACCTATATGGTTATGCATCATCATCAGACAAGTTCAGGGGCTTCAAGCCTTTTTTAGTTGGACATGGAAACGTACCAGAGCGGTGTAGCCACTAATGAAATGGTACATGGTTTGTGCCAGGTTCAGCTTGCTCACAGGCGGAAGGACACCGAAGGCATCGCATGCCAAAAGGATGACATTCTTTGGGTGTGGTCCAATGCACGGTAACTTGGCATTGGGAATGTATTCGATAGGATATGCAGCTCGAGTGTTCTCTGCAAGAAATGGAAATGGTTGTAAATATGATGTGTAAAAATGATTTCCCTGCCAAATTGTTTGACATCAAGGAATTTTCTTTTTTTCACTCCCAAATTGTTCATAATATATATACCTGTAACCGATTTATCCCCGTACTCAACCTCTCTTATATGTTCATCAAACACTACATTTTCCAAAACTGCAGAAACAAAGGAATTAAAAGAATGAAACCAAGCACCACAACTGTATTCCAGTAAAACATAGCCTGGAAAAAAAAGAGCACAAAGAATTTTCACCAGTGCCAAACTTAATGGCGTTCCAGATATCAGGCTCCTTCTCCCTGGAAAGATCAATGCACTTGGCATAGCAACCTCCTTCAATGTTTGACACGCCATAGTCACTCCAACAGTGCTCATCATCTCCGATCAGATACCGGTTGTGATCAGTAGACAGCGTAGTCTTGCCAGTACCTATTAAGAAAGTTATCCAACTAAACACATGAGTGACTTAAATCCTTTTCTTCCAAAACAAGTTTATTAAGGCTTCAAGAACAAAGTAAGGACTAAGACCTTGAACCGATGACACTACATACCTGACAGTCCGAAGAAGAGGGCAACATCTCCATCTATTCCCATATTGCAGCCAGAATGCAAGGAGAGGATTTGACGCTTAGGCATGAGATAATGCATGACACTGAAAAGACCCTTCTTCATCTCCCCGGCGTATTGAGTGCCAAGGATGACCATTTCCTTCCTAGCAAGATTAAGGTCTATGCTAGTGGAAGATGTCATGTAGTGTGTATAACGATTACAAGGGAACTGTCCGGCGTTGTATATGGTGAAGTCCGGAGTACCGAAATTCTCCAGCTCTTCATCAGTGGGTCGGATACACCTGCCAACCACCCCACAATTCATCCATTTCTACACTAAAGCTTTTACCAGCCTTTTCTATCTTAATTCCTCCATGGGGTTCTTCTATTTGAATCATAGAACTCAACAAATGATGCACATATATTTTTTAAATTTCTTAGCTTTTACTTACATGTTGTGCATGAACAATGAATGATAAGCTCTAGCAGAGACAATCCGTACTTTAATTCTGTTCTGTGGATCCCAGTTTAGGAATTGATCATTCACAAAAACCTGGATAATCATATACATCCAATTACCATCAATCAGATTTCATTACAGTTATTATTATTATTAAATGAAATAAAGTTTTAAAAGAAAAAAAAAGTTGACCTTGTCGAGGGAATTCAAGTAATCAACAGCTCTTTCCCTGTTAACAAGAAAGGTATGCTCGTCCATCTCAATGTTGGGTGAGCCCCTGCCATGCAATTTCCCTCAATTGTTCCTTCAATTTTTCTATAATTCATAACATAAAAATTTACTATTATATATACATACACTTACCTTCCCCACCAAAGCTCATTTTGGGTGGTGTCATCCATAACAACCCTCTTATCTCTCGGAGACCGCCCCGTCTTGGCTCCTGACAAGGTGGCTAATGCACCTGACGACGTAATAAAAGACCCTTTCTCATACTTTACAGCCTGCTCGTACAACTCTGCACACAAACAATACCCATTTTTTTTACATAACGTTATGTTACTTTATCATGTGATGTTATGTATACCTGCAGGGGAGAGGTTGTATAAAACATGGGTGAATTTCAAAGAACTGTCGTCACTGACGCTGATGGCGGGTGCTTCCACGTGGTGGTGGTGGTGGTGCGCCACATGCTCCACCGCTTGACTACTCTTCGCTGCTGGATCTCCCCTTACCACCTTGGGGCCTGTCCCTCTCGTCAGCGACGCCAAAGATGCACTGTTTAAAAACTCAATTAAAAACAAAATCACTGATCGCTGTGTGTCTCCCTAAGATGATCTTCATATTACTACTATTTTTTAAATAACCATCTTAATTCTTTAGGATGATAAGAAAATAATTTAAGTGTTGGAGAGCAGTTGCATGAGTACCTGATGGACTGAAGCTGCTGCCTGCGGCGCTCGTCGTCGGGCAAGCTAGCGAAGGCACCCTGGTTCCCTTCGAGAGGCGTAGTTGGCGCAGATCTCTTCTTTTGCAAAAAGTGAAGCTCATCAATAGTGTGAGCCTTAACGCCTTTTGCACTATCATCGTGACACATCCCGTTTCCCTGCTTATCATCCGTAACAATCTTCGCCAACGGCTTCCTTGCCATTGGCAATCCGGTTCCGTTTGCCGCCATATCTTGTTCTTTCTAAAAACAAAGTGACAATAAAGAAATACAGTAAGACTTTTGTTTTGCAGTGTTATCCAGTATGTCTCCAAAACAATCGCTTTTGGTGTTGTAAAAAGAAGCAAAAGAAAAGAAAGGAAAAGAAAACGAGTGAGAAGTGAATTGGAGTTTTCAAAGTTGAAATTGAGCGCCAAAGCCAAGGTTGATGAGAAAGGAAGGGGAGGAGGAGTCCAATTTAAAGGGTTCAGTAGGGTAGGGGTTAACTAAAGAAAAGGTTAGAGTTGACTATGGTTAAATCCTTATTCAAATTTACCAGTAGAATTACAAGTATACAACCTAGTACAAAGCAGATAAAAGATCCAACTGGATTAGAAACAGTCAATTCAGCTGGTTCCTTCCCACACACGCACACAGACCTGTAACTGGTTTGTTTGTTTGTTTGTTTTTGTTTGGTATGATCACTCGTTTTGTCCTTTAATTTTACAAAAAAAAAAGTTTTTTTAGTTATATATTGTCTTTTTTCTTTTTTGTATTTTTTAACCTTTAAACCTCTTTTTTTTATCAAATCACATTAAAATGAATAAAAAACTTAATTTCTTTTTATCTTTTCTCAAGTTGCATTCGCGTGGATTGCCACATGTATAACACATTAGCATTTAATTAATTTTTAAAAATTATAAAAATTATTTTTAAAAATAAAAAAATTAATTAAATGCTAATGTGTCATCTATGTGGCAATCCACATGTGTGCCGCACCAACAAAGGTAACGAACATTAATTTTTCCATCCATTTTGGGGTGATTTGACAAAAAAATTACAAGTTAAAAGGCTAAAAGAAGTGAAAAATTAAATGGATGGCTAAAATAATTTTTTCTGTAAAATTGAAGGGCCAAAAAAACAATTATGCCTTTTTATTTTAGTCAAAATCTTTTGTGCCTGTCGTAGAATTAGGTTAGGGAGGGTTAAGATCGTTTTCATGATTCTCATTCTACATTTATGATATCATTGAAAAGGTGTAGCATTGTCATTTGCAAAAGTCAATTCTTGTTTTCCTTTGTCATTCTTTGGTTGATATTTTTTTGAATCATTTTTCTATTTTAGCATAAATGTTATAATTTATTATCAATTGAATCTAGGGGCGAGGAAGCAAGGCTCGGCCCCTAAAAAATTTTTAAGAACATTGATATTGATGGATTGTTTAGGCAATTAAAAAGGGTACAATTGCTTTTGGCCCCCCAAAATTTTTAACATCATTACATTGTTCTTGTACCATTACTTTTAATAATGTAAAATTAGATTTGGCCACACAATTTTTTTAATATTTTAAAATTACCCTTTATCGTTATTTAAAATTATATTTGACCCTGCCAAAATTTTCAATTTAATGCTAATAAAATTTCAATTTAATCTAATCAATTTGGCAATACTTTTAATATACATAATTGATTACTTTGAATTTTTTTACATTGATTATTTACATTGGTTATTTTATTAGTAATATATTTTTCATCCATGCTCATAATGAAAAGGGAAAAAAAACTAGGATTATTCTTAATACAAATTGGATATTACGTATTTCACTTCTAAATTAATATAATTTTATGTTTTTATATTATAATATTAAATAATTTTATTCATATTTTAATTGTATATTATTTCTTAAAACTTGAAACTTTATAATTGTGGAGTATGTATCGCATTTCAAATGAAACAGAATCGACATTGTGACGAAGAAGAGCCGATGTCATGATGACACGACAACAATGTCCCAACAAGAAGAGTTGCCTCGTCCCAACGAGGTAATATTCCACGTCACGACATGGTGACATGTACTCAACTTAAATCGAACTTCCTCTCTTTATTAAACATTGCTATTTTTTCTCGGTTAAACTCTGACAACTCTAGGAATATTCTAATTAGATTAGCAACGAAATTTAGTCTATAAATATGGTTTTTAGCAACCCAAGAGAATTGGATTCAACAACATAATTAAGAGAGAGTTTTGTGGGAATTTCGGGAGAACTTTGTATTTTTTGGATTCGAATTTGTTTGTTTCTGCATTTTGTACTCCTTTTCGGTTTTTTCCGTTTTAGTGAAGTTTTCTTTACCCGTAGTTTTTTATCTTCTTTGGAGGGTTTTTTCCACGTAAATATTTGTGTTCGATCTTCTTTACTTTTATTTATTTATTTCATTGTTTATATGGATTGATCCCAACAATAATTTATAATATTGATTTAAAATGAGCTATAGGAAATATTTAGATAATGAAAAATTTTAATTAATATAGTACGTATGATGTATAAAGATATTTTTCAAATAAAAGAATTTTTTAAAATAAAAATAAATCTAAGTTCATCTGAATTTAAAAAGAAAAATCAGGTGAAGCCATAAAATTAGACAAATAATTTAATTTAACAACTTAATTTTTATTTAAATCTATATGTCTACAATCATTTTAACTTTGCTTTTAGTTCGCCCTAACAAAATTTTTGACTGATTGAATTATTGGTAAGATAACAAATATTTGTATTCCGACCTTGAATTTACACTCATTTTAAAAATTAATTTATAAATATTTAGAATTATTTCCATCTAAATGTATTTTAAATTTGAAAAAGCATTACTTATTTAAAATAGAAATGTAGGATGAGAATCGTCATCTCGTGTTATATATGGTGTTGAATTGCATGCGTTAGACAATGATAACAAAATCTTCCTAAATAATCATTATAAACTTAATATTCAATATTTTAATCTTGATCTTCACATATCTGTTTATGAATATTATACTTTTTATTTTTATTTTTTCATAATATAATTTAAATGATCAATTGTGTTTAATAAAATTATAAATAATGTGTTCTTTAAACAAAAACCATTCGTTGATATCAGCGCCACTTGGTTTCGCCGTAATTGGAGGAATCCGATTCCAAAGGGGTTGTACAAAGAACAAATCCCTCCACGTCTCCAATTCCAAGCACCTTTCAGTCATCACGTGATGTCCACCTCATCAGTCTTTTCTTAGAAATCGTCCGAAGTTTAATCTTCTGCTGATGCCAATTTTAGTTTTTATATTTTTAAATTCATTAATTTTTATTTTTACGTTTTTCAAATTTTAACTTGATCTAAATAGTAATAACTAGATCTATTTTGTTAAATTCGATTATTATTCAAAAAAATTTTAATCAATATTTTCAAATTTAATCATTTTAGTGCATATAGTTTTCAAATTATAAAATTTTATTATTAATATAAACAATAACCACTAAATTCATTAACTAACTTTTTTTAATAGTGCGAAAATAAAATATTTATATGTCATTACACATGGAATAATATATGTTTGTCGATAATATATTGGAAATAGCATACTTTAACTTAATGAAACTAATATTTACTATTTGGTCAACACTAAAATTTTAAAATTTAAAAAAACCAAGAATAATCAAATTAAAGTAAAATGACTAAACCAACAACTTATACATAGTAAAAGAATTTTTCTTCTTTTTTTATTTATCAAAATCTGGATGTTCATCGTTGGTAGTAATAACTAATTTTCTTGTCACGAGTGCTCTCTAAAGAAATAAATAATTGATTATAAAATGTGCGTCATTCCCATAGACGAAAATCAAACTCTCAACTTTATAATTAAAGAATAATGTGAGCAACCATCCCATTAAAATATCATTGATATTTAGATGTCAAACTTAATTATTAGTTTTAATCAAAATCGGTCCCAGATTCCCAGTTGCCTTCTTTTAAATCCACCGATTAATGCTCAGTGTGTCAACCGTATTTAACTACGTATCCAATTGGGGAAATAAATGGAAGGTGGACACTGAATTGGACCATGTTAATTAATCACTTCAAGAAAACTAATAATATACCCCAAACTATCAAGAATTTCTTATAAGAAAAAGTAAAATAATATAGTGTATTAAAGTGAAGTGATAAAAAGCATAATTATGTTGAAGTTTAGTTTATATCTGAATAATCTCTTTATCCTTATTTGTTGTAAAAAAGGTTAGTGTAGAGTATGCCTCACATTTTAAACAAAATAGTAAGTGACATTTCGACAAGATAAAATTCGACGTCACGACGAGAAAAAAATCTCCGTCCCGACGATGCGGTCATTCTTCCTCCTAACAATGCAAAAGCCACGTCACGACATGGCGATATGTTCCTCAAGTTTCTCGGTTTTCTTCTCTCAATTAAACTCTGTTTTAGTTTTCCACTTAAACTCTAATTAACCTATGGATATTCTAGTTATAAAAGCTACGAATTTCAGCCTATAAATAGACTTTAGTTACCCTAGGTTTATACAATAGAAAATATAAAGATTGAGAGAATTCTGTGTTTTTTGAGTTTGAAGGGTTTTTCTTTTAGGGTTTCAAGTTTTTCATTTTTTTGGTTCTCTCCATCTTTGTACTTCTTTTACATTAGTGAAATTTTCTTTTGCCCGTGATTTTTTATCCTTTTCGGAGGAATTTTTTTCACGTAAAATTTGTATGTTCGAATTTTTCAATTTCTTCTTTATTATTCTTGTTCGTTGCATACACAGATTTATACCCAACAAACTAGTATCAGAGCTTGGTTTGGTTTCCACATTCAGCATGTTCAAATATGGCTACGACAAGGTTCAACATTGAGAAGTTCGATGGAATCGTAAATATCAGTTTTGGCAAGTTCGAATGACGACAATACTGGTCCAGAATGGCCTGAAAAGGTTGTTATAGGGAAGAAACCTGCAAATGCGAACCAATCAGAATGGGAAGAGCTTGATGAAAAAGCTTTATCTGCAATTCAACTATGCCTTACAAATAATGTGCTACAGGAGGTATTGATGGAGAAAACAACATCTGGGCTATGGAGAAAACTAGAAGCCTTATACATGAAGAAATCTCTAGCTAACAGGTTAATGTTAAAACAACATCTCTACACGTTCAGGATGGCTAAAACTGAGTCCATTAGGGCTCACATGAGTGAGTTTGTTACCCTTCTCAATGACCTAAAGAATCTCAATTTAAATATCAGGGACAAGGATCAAACTATGTTACTGTTGTGTTATTTGCCCCTTCTTACAGAACTTTCAGGGAAACCCTGACTTATGGGAGAGATAATTTCTCATTCAAGGGCATGAAGGGAAATCTATTGAGCAAAGATAAACTCGATAATAAGTTAGGCCCAAATAAGAAGTTAGACAAGCAGGCTTCAGTCCTTGTTGCAATGGGCAAACTACAATCTAAAAAGTCAGATCGGAGTAGCTTTAGAACAAGATCAAAATCCAGAAATCGAGACAAACAATGTGGCTATTATAAGAAGATGGGTCACATTAAGGCAAAGTGTTACAAACTTCAGAATAAGAATAAAAGGGATGCCGAAAATGACGAAAATTGTAAGCAGAAAGCAGAAGTTGTTGATACTAGTGTAGCCGATGACAGAGGTGATAATTTTTTATTAGTGTCGACAAGCAAAAACTCTATGGAGCAAGAGGTTTATCGATTATCAAAGATCCATGGGAAAACATGACATCATACTGTGTAAGACCATAACTAGGCTATGAAAACCTATGAAGTCCGCCAGGACAGTAAACACGATATCATATTATGTAATATCATAGTTGGGTTATGGCAACATATGAACTCTACCAGGACAGTAAACATGGCATCATATTGTGTAAGACCATAGCTGGGCTATGACAACATATGAAGTCCGTTAGGACAGTAAACATGGTATCATATTGTGTAAGACCACAGCTGGGTTATGGTAACAAATAAAGTTCGTCAGGATAGTAAAACATGACATCATATTGCGTAAGACTATAGTTGAGCTATGACTGTTGGAAAAATGAGTTTGAAAAATGTAGCGAAAAATAAATTTAAGGAAAAACCAAAGTTTAAAATTTTTTTTCTAGAACAAGATCTTGGTTGTGATATCTAAAGTAATAACCACTTAATCAAAATTGTACCTTTTCGATTCGTCTTGGATGAGCACTTTGACCGAGTAGTCTTCTCCGTTATCCTCAAGCTCACGTCTGTCGAGTGTGGGCTCGCTTCGAATAAAAAAATTCACAAAAATTACCACCAGGGTAATTTTGCAATTTCTCTAAATTTTTGGGTCAAGTTGTAAATCAGAAAAATATCTCTAGAAATTTTTTGGAATAATCCCTTCAAAGAATTTTCTCTCTACAACTTTCTATTGAATTCAAGTGTGTGTAAATAATGACCCAAGACTCTCCTTATATAGGGAGAGTTTAGAGAGTTCAACTATGATTAAACTTAATCACTTTAATATTAAATCTTATTAAAATAATAGAATGTTTATCTACAAGATAAACATTAAATTAAATTTAATATTAAATTATTAAAATACTATTAAGATAAGTATTAAACTAAATTCAATATTAAACTATTAAAACAATATTATTTTTGGAATAATTAATCTAAAATCAAATTCTATAGTAGAGTCCCAATAGGAGTGTAACCCTTCCACTACTCAACCATCGATGACCAACCGCCACTGGCCACTAGGACGCCGCTGTCACAGCTACCGGCACAGCCAGGTCTAATGGTACAGGTGCGACATCCTTACAACACCCCGAGCTGGTTCGACTATTGTCGATTCAGTTCGAGTCAATGATGAACCAACCAGTTTGGTTTAGCCATCGGTTGGATCGTCGGCCCGATTTCAAATGCTGAGCCCGATTCGACCAGTTTTTGGGTCTTGGTCTCGATTTTGGGCTCCTAGGCCCAATATACGATCTCAAGTATAATTTTCAAGTTTAATTACCCATTGGGCCAATTTTCTGACTTGAAAATTAACTTTCATAAATATCATATTAATTTTAATTAATTTGATTAATTTAATTTTACTTGATAAAAATTAATTTTTCCAAAAATCACTTAGATTTTCTAAATTAATTTTTCAAGAAAATTCTTTAATCAAATTTTCTAGTTGAACAATTCTTACGACCACCTAATTTAATTCCACATCGAATAAATCGACTCAATTAAATTATTCCCAAAGTCATAGAATTTTCTTTTGATTCAAATACAGTTCGATCGAGCTTTTATTGAGCTAGCGGAGGGACCAATCAGACATATAAAATTAAACTCTAGTGATTACAATTATGTCCAGAAGCATCGTTCCGATAATTTGTAATTACTTAATCATGGAGCCAGTCCACAAGAAGTATCATGATTGAAAACTCCTTATTGTATACTCTTTACGAAAGTAATTCATCCAACTGCTTTGTCAATGACCTCGTCATGTACGTGTTACCCTCATATGATATCCTTGATTTCTTTGAGTTAAATCTGTTCACTCAATACTATCCTATTTTATCTTATTGTCACCATTGTGTCTTCTTAATGATTAATATGATTATTGCCAACAAATGACTATGACAAATTGCTCGTTCGAGAACTAGCAACTCATGGCCACATTTCATATTTATCAATCCACACAATACCAATGAGAGGATATCATTAACTCATTAATTGAGCTATGCATTCCACTGTTCCTAGTAAAGCCATGCCATACACAAGTCATGTACCCAACATACCGGCTATGGGCTCGATCATCTTTAGAGCATAAGCCTCCACTTATATCAAAACACATGAGTTGCATATACATGGTTAGTGACTAACTCAAGATTTAGGTAAATCACACCATGAATGTCACAAGTGAATGAATTCATCTTGTGTCTAGTCCAATGTATCATTCTACTAATGAATACATTTATGTTTCTACTCGTGGAGTCAACTGCTCCAATAGCCAATACTAGCCATCTCTCAAATTGGAATTGTAGACGATATAATAATCCTTCTTAGTATTTGAATCAAATGATCACTTTAATTCTTTTACGGGATTACAAACTCATTTAGATTATCTACTGAAGTAAGTTGTCTTCCTCACAATGTAAACGTCCTTTACAATGCCACTTATCTTCGGTTTGAAATTTAAACAATCAATAAGCTAATTTTTGCTTGTCACAATTTCGCTATGCATGCAAAATATAAAAGATAGAAAATGCAAAAGACATAATAGTGAAATGTGAAATTAACTTTATTTATTTATTCATTGTTCAAAAAAATAAAAAACCAGTTATATGTTTATTACAATATGGACATATTTCCCAACAATGGCAACATATGAAGCCCACCAAGACTGTGAATTAGGAGGCCCGAAGTCGAGATAGGGAACTTTTGGTTTAAAAATTAGTGTCTTTCTTGTAAATATTTTTCTTTAAATGAATAGGTGATGTAGTCTGATTTTTAAACAGTGAGGTCTAAATGTGTACATTAACTCGGTTTAGGTGTGGCGCTCCATACCTGATTTTGACTAATGGATTAGGTAAGGGTGTTAAAAATTTAGTGGTATTAGAGTACGGTTTAGTTGGTCCTTTGGACCTAGGAATTGGAAAGAGTACCCCTTATGTGCATGATGTTCGATCTGGATAAGTTCCTCAAGTCCTTATTTTATTAAGTTATTAAGTGGTGAGCGTACATATATTCACCTAAATTGGCAAAAATGAGAGTAAATGCAGTTGAATTGGAAAAAAAGATATAAAGGAAGGATAAACAATTACATTGATTGAAAGTACAAGCGTTGGAGAAAATAGATTTTATTAAAGAAGAGATAAAACGAAGGTAAAGTATAGATATCTGCCAAGTGAGTTGTTGCCTTAAGGATGTCTTCGCTCATTTTCAGCTAAGTGTTTGAAAGAGTAAAAACAATCACACTTGAATTTTAAAAATGAGGACTAGATGAGAGAATTGAGGGGGAAGGTACACTTGAATGTCAGACTTGGTGTCTGTTGTACATTCCTTAATGGCTTAGAGACCCTCCATTTCGTAAGTACACCTGTTCACTAGGGCACAGTTCTCACCAACCCTTTTTCTTTTTTGCAAACCCACAGAGAGTTTGAATTTAGGTCTCCAAGAGGGGAGAGTATAAGTAAACCCCCAACACTGGCGAACAGATTCTTATGAATCTAGGAAGCTGTATGCGCCTTTGTCTGTAACATCCTGCCCGGCGAGACCTTAGAGTTCGAGTACTGTTCATAGAAGTAAGGCGTAAAGGATAAGTTTTGAATGCATAAACTGCTAGGTATGACTAATTTCTTAAAGTCTATTAAATGCGCCCTTGGGTGAAGTTTATGCTAAGGTGAGCTTGGTGGTCTAGTAGGCTCCTTTACAGGGTATATGCCACCCCAGTTGATAGACGTTAATATTTATTTATTTATTTCTCAATGTTAAGCCTTTAGCTTGAAAGAACTGTTAGCTATACTATTATCTTATCGTTCTGGTTAAACCAACTGGTTAATGCAAAAAGATTAGTTAAAAAGGGACAAGGGTTCTAAAATAGAAAGGACATGCATTTAAGATGAGAGAGAAAGTTATTAGTCACAGGTACCAAAAGAAGGGTGGTAGATGAAATGAGACTTGCCCACTAATTTTTCCTTTCGTGTACACCTGTATAAAGCCAACATTGGCTTCCTAAGCAAGTTTTATGCTTTCTTTTAGCAAACCTTATTTTCTCTCCAAATCTTCATTGTATTTTCTCGAAAAACTCTAGAACTAAGACTTTCCTGAAGGATCGAGTTTGTTATATTCATCAAACTCCACAGACGTTGGTACCTGGTAAATACCAATAAAACTTAACTTATTTTCATAGTTATTTGCAGGGCCCTAACGTTTTATGCTTTAGGGTCAGTTTAAAATAAGAAAGGAGGAAACTTTCAGATTCTAAGTTTCCTATTCATGTTTTTGTTAAAACTTGTTTAGTTGTTGGTAAAATGATCAGATAAGATAAATCTTGACATTATAGCTCAAAAGACTCTTGAAAACTCCCCAGATAAGGGCAAGGGTCCTACTATCTGAACTTTTTTACAATCTCTGGTGAGTTCCTCCATACCCCTTATATGTGTAATGCTTTTGTTTCATATCTGGTATAAGGTAAATTCATATAACAACCCATTTTTCATTGGAGTCAGAAACTGTGATTTTGGGGCCACCAAATCCGACGACTAAGTTCGTAAATATTATTATTTAATATTTACGAGTAAAATATGGTTTTGAAAGGTTTTTGATTTGTTAATTTATGTTATATAAGCGATTTATTAAGTTCAAGTGGTAAGACCTTAAGGTTAAGTGGTTTTAGAAAATAAGGTATTGCGACCTCATTTCTATAAACCGAGCCGTAAATATTTTTATAAATATTTATGGAATATCATTAATGTGGTATTAAAGTTTTGTTGAAAAATTTTAACGTTTCGATAGTTAATTAAAGAAAAGGACTAAATTGTAAAAGATGCAAAACTTAGTAATTATTACATTTAGATTATTAAATAGCTTATTAACTAAGTGAGGAAGGACCTATGTGGTAATTTAGCCTTAATTAATATGGTTGGATGGCAACTTGAATGAAAATGATAAAATAAAATATGTTTAATCGTAAATTTGTAAATAAGTTGAAATGTAACTTAAAACATATTGAAATTCATCAACAGTTTTCTTCATTCTTCTTCTTGGATGGCCAAACCTCCATAAAAGAATACTCAAGCTTCGACCAAACTTCACAAGATGCATGTAAGTCCGATTTAGCCCCATTTCTAATAATTTTTATATTTTTGAAATCGTTGCAATTAGGTCCAACTAGCCCGTACCTTCGATTTTGAAACTGTTAAAGATTTTGAATGTTTCCATTGATGAATCTTCTAATTTTTTATGTTAATTGATGAATTTTAAATATTAGTTATTATGTGAAAATATTTTGTTAAATGATTTTTGATGAATTTGTTGATCGTGGACTAAATTGTTAAAATAGTAAAAATACAAGGATTTTTGTGAAATTATTGCATTAATGAGTTTTTCATGTGCCATGAATATTTAAATGATGTGAATTGGCATTAAAATGGTTAATTTGTATGCTTTAGGCTCAAAGACTATATTGAATAAAAGTAAAATTTTAGGGTAATTTTGTAAAATGTAAAAATAACTAAATTGCATAAAATAGTTTTTTACTATCTAAATTAATGAATTGAATGAAATTATTAATTTAGATCAAGATTGAGTGGAAAATTGAGGAAAATAAAAAATTACCAAAAAGGCCATATACTTTGATATTTCTGCAATTTAGCCAGGTAAGTTACTTATACGATTATTGTTAACTGAATTGAATGTGTCATACTATTTAATTATTGGTTAAATCTTGAATGTGATTTAGCTATGTTTTAGGAAATAGAAACGTAACGTTATTCGGGCTCTATGCCTAACAGGCTTCGTGCCAATGTATTATATCAGGCTTTGTGCTTAGCAGGCTTCATGCCAGTGTATCATATCAGGCTTTATGCCTAGCAGGCTTCGTGCCAGTGTATTATATCAGGCTTTGAGCTTGGCAATCTTCGTGCCAATGTATTGTACCAGGTAAGTTGTACTGAAAATATTATTTTCATTATTCGATGTTATTTCATTTGATTCAACGGGTATGAAAAGGAAAGGATCGGTAAATATTCAAAAGACTTATGTCATGAATCTATGAAAAGGAATAAAAAGGTAATGTTCAATGAAAGTATGTTTATGTTCATGAAATTGATGATTTCAAGTGGTGTTATTCATATATATATGACTTACCTTATGATATTTCGAGTGAATTATGAGTATATGCACTAACTGGTGTATTGATGATGATATATAGGCTTGTGTCAAGTTTGCGTAATTGGTCTATGTTTATGCTTATGTCTTGTGTTATGCAAATGATACGATGAGAAAATGTAATAAAACGGTAAGTTCATAATTGAGATGTAATGTGATAATGTAAATGCATTGATGAGTTAAAGGGTTTACTTATATGTGAGAAATTTACTTAAGTTATGGATGAATTTATCTAGGTTATGGATAAATACACTAATTTGCGAGTTGATAATGTCTTTTAAGCTAAAGTAAGTAAATGAAAGGTTTGATAAATCTTGTGGCATTGGTATAGGTTTATGTTTACCTTATAAAGTTCATTATTCAAATGAAATGTTATGTTTAAAATTTATACGAGCTTACTGAGCATTCATTTCTTACGTTGTTATTTTTCCTTTAATTTTCAGATTATCGAAAGCTTGATCGGTTTGGAAGTTCGTCGAAGATCTATCATACTATCCAGCGATTATATCGGTAGTTCTTAATGTTTTAGCAAAGGTTATAATGGCATGTATAGGTAGACTTGTGTTTGATGTTTGTTCAAATGCTTAGACATGGATTTTGGTATGTATAAGTTGGTTGTCTGGTGCCAATTTGATGATGGTTACATTTTGATAGTTTGGTACTTATAATGTGTGAATGGTATGGTACAAATGGTTAGTTTAAGCTGAAGTGATATAGGTCAATTAGTGATAAGTTTGAGATTAAAATAATTTAGGTGTTGATGAATGAAAAGTGTCAAGTACTTGTATATGTTTAAGTAAATTTGTATGTTTTCTTTTGAGGTGCCTATATGGCATATCGGTTGAATAGTATTTGATCATTTGAATTGGTCATTTTATGCATATTTGAATATGTTTTGTTGCCTTAGTCATAAGTACAAATTATGTTTAGGTGTATGCTTGAGGTAGGTGAAGGAGATGGCTTGATTTTGGCTAATTTCTTGTCCATACAGCCTAAGACATGGGCATGTGTCTTAGCCGTGTGTGACACACGGTCATGTGACACGGTTGTGCGTCCCCTGTATTTTAAGGTTGCATTTTGAGAGTTACACGACCTAGCACACGGGAGTGTGGTTTAGCCGTGCCACTTAAGTTAGAGAGTTACACGGGCATAGACATGGGCTGGGACACAACCGTGTGTCCCTACTTCGAATATCCACACGGCCTGGGACACGGGCGTGTGTCTCAGTCGTGTGAGTCACACGGTCTGGCCACATGATTGTGTGACCCCTACAGTGTGACTATTTTTATTTTTTTCCATGAATTTTTAAATGTTTTCGATTTAGTCCCGAATCGTTTCTAAAGTGTTTCTAAGGCCTCAAGGGCTTGAATTAGGGACGTTATACATGTGTTTGATTGGAATTTGCAATGATTATGAAATGTTGAGAATCAATGATTTGAATTACGTTTTTATGGTAATACTCTGTAACCCTATTCCGGTGACGGATACGGGTTAGGAGTGTTACAGTTCACCTATTTTGTGAAGGTAAAGTGTTTGCACTAAAGTAACGAATGTTCACTGTGAAAAGTCTGGTCTGGAATGTCTATGTAAATGTTGTAAGGGCCTTGCTTCGTGTTAAGTCAGTATCCCTCCTTACTTTGAAAGGAACTTTATGGTCTGAACAAAAAGGAAATGAACTCATGGCGTTACCTTCAATGTTATAAGCATTGAATTGGCAGATCGCAATACATAAGAATGGTTATGTAGCCTCTGGTAGGTCAAAAGAAATTGCAAACTAGATCGACAAAGCATGACAAGGAAGGGAAGGCAACAAATGATATGATATCTGAACACGGACTAGGGTGTTTGATATCATGAAGAAAGGTGTCTGCATGTATGCATGGGCGTAGTATTTGCACCAATAGAACAATGTCAATCGTAAGAATTGTGCAAGTATGGTAATCGCTAATGGGTGAACTATGTACAGTTTGCTTGTGTATGGTATTCGTATATAGGAGAACTGTTTGTCTCACTGAGATGGAAAGGAATTAATTGTTCGTTTTATGTATATTATTTGTTCTATCTACTTTGGAACTCATTAAGTTCTTCAAACTTACTCCATTACCTTTCCTTCTTAGGTTTAACGAAGAAGTAAATGATATGCCTAGGACTACGCTAGAGGATATTTACTGTTGTGAGACTCCTAATGAATTTGTGTTACGCATGATAGTGGGGGATGGCGTTTAAGCTTAGAATTCTAAAGAACAATATTTTGTAATTAAGATTTTTCGCCAAACTACGATTTTCTCAAACTTTTGTATTGAAACTTATGGTTTTGATTTAAAATGGTTTACATCATGATTCAATATTTTACAATTTGTTATTTATGGTAATTATTGGCGAAGTCTAAATTCTTTTCAAACTAGGTTTTAAGAATATGTAAGGATGTAAGGCTATAATGTGCCATCCTGGATCCTCCTTGAGGGTCGGGCATGGGGTACTACATTGTTTGCTAAGGTAAGTGATCCTCCTGAAATTAGCCTGTTTGGCTTTACTTCCACTTTTATTAACAAATACACTTGTTGCATTCATGAACTTGATGAATTGAGTGTTCTATAAGTATTTGGACCAGTGCGTAGTGGTCTTCATAGATGATATTCTAATGTATTTGCAAACTGAAGAAGAGCATGATGCTCACCAGCCAACTGTGCTACAGATTCTGTGAGAGTAGCAATTGTTCACAAAGCTTAGCAAGTGTGAGTTTTGGCTTAAAGAGGTGACATTCTTGGGTCATGTGGTTTCGGGAAAGGGTGTTCACGTAGACCTTAAAAATATCGAGACAATTCTAGAATGGAGATCACCAAGGAGTGTTATTGAAGTACGAAGCTTTCTGGGGCTCGCTGGATACTATCACAGATTTGTTAAGGGGTTCGCCACCATAACAACATCCTTAATGTTGACACCATTTTTTGGATGAAAAACGGGGTCGACTTGGGTTTTGAAAAATGAAACGGGAGTCGCCACCAATCCTTTTTTATGAGGTGTGATTGGATCACCTCGAAAAGTGGTTGTTTTTAATAAACGGTTTGATTTTATTAAAACAACAAGTTTGGTCCACGAAATTTAGAAAAACGGGTTCGGGAGTCGGTTACGCACGAGAAAGGATTAGCACCCTCGATACGCCCAAAATTGGTACCTAGTTGATTACTTAATGTCTTAATATCGAAAATTGAGAACTTTGAAGAATTTTAAAAATACGATCATTGTATTAAAACGTTGAAAATTTTCAGGAAAAGGGGGTATTTCACGTTATTCGAGGAAGAGAATCATATCCAGTAAGTTAGGACACAATATCTCGAATTTCAGA
Source organism: Gossypium raimondii (assembly GCF_025698545.1). Classification (NCBI taxonomy): domain Eukaryota; kingdom Viridiplantae; phylum Streptophyta; class Magnoliopsida; order Malvales; family Malvaceae; genus Gossypium; species Gossypium raimondii. Next base: position 20,143,760 of record NC_068576.1, read on the forward strand.
TATAATTTACAACTTGAGTTTGAAAAGATTCGTGTAATAAAGTTTAAAATAATATTCAATTGTTTAAATCAAATGAAGAAATCGCAACCCAATACGTTAGGGCACAATTTCTCAAAATATTAAACATTGAATATTGCATTTATTTTGAAAAATCCTCATCTCGAGAAAACAACGTGTCACATCCAATGCGTTAGGATACAACGTATTGAATTCTTGATAACGAGCTTTTTCTCATTTTTTAAAAGAGTAATTTCGATTATTTAGGTTCAACGAAGAAAATCAGAACCCAATACGTTAGGGCTCGATTCTCTCAAAGATTCCAAATACCGAGTATTACTTATATTTTTAAAATTTCTTTTTTGAAATCCGAGTAAAAATTAATGCAAAATAATAAATGATGACAATGTAAATAAAATGATACAAGCAAAACAATAAACAATAAAACAACAAATAATAAGAAACTAAAGTAAGAAAACCGACAATAATAAGCATGTAAATAAATGGGTAACAAAATTAACAAAATCATACAATTATAAAGATATATAAACATATATATATATATATGTATAAAATGATGAAGGTATGAAAACATATACATGTACACATATTTGAAACTACTATACAAGAAAATATATGGAAGTATGTATATACGTACAAATATATATATATATATATACTTATAAAAATTTAGAAAATATGTATATGACATGAATATATGTATATAAATAGGGTTATAAAATATATGCATATTATAGAAAAGTATTTATATACATATTAGTGAGAGAAAAAAACATGTATATATATATCGTATAAATATGTAGATAAATTATAAAATAAAAAACATTTATGTATATATTAAATAAGTTAATTAAAATATATGTATATATATAAGTATGTATGTATAACCAAATCCAAAAACGATGCGAATGGGTAAATGATAATCGAATAATAAATGCAACAATAATAGTAATAATAATAATAATAATAATAATAATAATAATAATAATAATAATAATAATAATAATAATAACAACAACAACAAAAATGATAAATGATAATACATTAAAATAATTAATCAAAATAAATAAGATTGCTAAAAAGGGACTAAATCAAAATAAAAACAAATATACTAGGCAAATTTGAAATAAAAAACAGGAATGACCGAATTGTAACGCGCGCTGAAAAGGAAAGGGCCAAAACTGCAAATAAACCACAACCCCAAAACGCAGCATTGAAATGGACCAAGTCGAAATAAAAATAAAATTGCAGGGGCTAAATTAAAAATAAGAGAAAATAACGAAAAAGGATCAATTTGTAATACGCTGCAAAATCAGGGGGACTGCGCGTGCAAATAGCCCAAAAACTGAAAACACGTGGATCCTCCGGGTCGGGTCGGGTCGACGCGCGGATCCCCTTTGCTAAAACGGCGTCGTTTCACGTTTAATATAAATACTAAAAAAAAGCTTAAAAAAACAGTTTCATCTTCTTTTTTTTAAAAAAACAGAGAGAAAACTCTCTTTTTCTCTCAGGTCCGGCCATGGTCCGGCTTGAGATTTCCGACGAGTCTCCGCTGCAGAGCCACCGTGTGTGGCGGCCGGAGGTTCAAAATCGGACTCTTGAATCTCTGAATCAAAGTCAAGACCAAAGCTGGGTGAAATCTTCGCCTTCCTCCCCTTCCCAGGCAGTACAGTAAGGTTTTTTAACTCCTTTTTTACTATCTTTATTTATATATATACATGAAGAGAAAAGAGAGCAAAATAAATAAATAAAAAACTTCAAAACTGAAGAGAAAGAGACCTTGAATCTGCCTTTTTTATTTTCTTTCGGTTGAATCTGTTTTTGTTTGTTACAAAAGTTGCCAGGGAAGAGGAAAAAAAGAGAGTTACATGCTTGGCTTTTATAGCCGATATTAATTTCTATTTTTTGTTTTCTTTTTCCTTTCTTTTCTTTTGCTGTTGCGTGTTTGCTTCCTTGTTGCAGGGTGATTGACGGGAGTGGTTGGCGACAGAGTCGGTGGCCACTTGCACTGATGAAAAATGGCCATGCCAGGCTTAGGGTAGGCTAGGGATTTACGGCAAGATACTAGGGTTTCAGAAAAGCTGAAACCCTAGTTTGACAAATTGGTTTCGGGCCTGTTGGGCTATAAATTATAGGCTTTGTAATTGAGTTTTGGGTTTAGGTGATTTGGGTTTAGGTGGTATGGGCCCGGGTCAAATTTTGGGTAATGGGATTGGGGCAAAATTGGGCTGTGCACTTAACAAAGTTGTCATAGAAGGATGAGGAGTTTGCATGGATTGATGAAAGACAGAAGAGCTTCAAAAAACTTAAGGTGATGCTTAATAAAGCACCTGTACTAATTCAACCAGAATCTAGAAAAGACTTTGTAGTTTACAGTGACGCTTCACACATAGAACTTGGTTGCATGCTGATGCAAGAAGGCAGGGTAGTGGCTTATGCTTCAAGACGGTTGAAGCCTCATGAGTGAAACTACCCAGCTCATTACCTAGAGTTAGCAATAGTGGTGTTCGCACTCAAGATTTGGTGACACTACTTATATGGCGAGCGATGTACCATCTACACAGACCATAAAAGCCTCAAGTAACTTATCATACAGGAAGAGCTGAACTTACAACAAATAAGGTAGATCGGGCTGTTGAAACATTATGATTGTGTGATAGAATATCACCCTTGAAAAGCGAATGTGGTTGCAGATACCTTAAATAGAAAATCAATGAGTGAGCTATGAGCTCTGTTCTTGCGTTTGAATGTAATGAGTGATGGGGGACTGATCGCTGAACTACAAGTGAAGCCTACCCTCTCACAACAAATAAAGGAGAAGTAAGTCACGGACAAAGACTTGGTGAAGTGGGTTCGCCAAGTAGAACAGGGAGTTCAAAAGGACTTCATATTAAATAAAAAAAGGGGTACTTTGTTTTCATGGAAGACTCTGTGTACCATGTGATGAAGAGCTACGACATGTGATCCTTATTGAAGTTCACAACAACCTTTATGCTATGTACCCATTAAGTAATAAGATTTACCGTGACCTTCGTGAACTGTATTACTGGCTTGGATTGAAGGGAGATGTCACCAACTTTGTGGTGAAGTGCTTAGTCTGCCAGAAGGTGAAAGCAAAGCATCAATTTCCCTCAGGATTATTTCAACCACTCAAAATTCCAGAGTGAAAGTGGGAAAGGATCACTATGGACTTTATTTTAGGCTTGCCCTTAGCTTCGACAAAGAAAGATATGATATGACTGATTGTGGATCGAGTCACAAAGAGTTTGCACTTACTGGCAGTTCGTACGTGCTATACATTGCAAAAACTAATGGAGATATACATCGTAGAAATAATGAGACTTCATGGCGTACTGGTTTCCATTACTTTCTGTTGAGATCCTCGTTTACTTCGAGATTCTTGAAATATTTGCAAGAAGCTTTAGGGTCAAAACTTAACTTCAGTACTGCTTACCATCCGCAAATAGATGGTCAATCAGAGAGGATGATACAAGTACTAGAAGACAAGCTATGAAGTTGTGTGTTAAAATTCGCAGGAAGTTGGGAGCAATATCTACTTCTTAATGAGTTCACGTACAACAATAGCTACCAAGCAAGCATCCAAATGGAACTATTTGAGGTGCCGTATGGAAGAAAATGTAAAACCCCTTTGTGTTGAACACAACTAGATGAAAGGCAAATGGTTGGACCAAAGTTAGTTCGCGAAACAAAGGGGAAGGTAAAGATGATATGCGAAAGACTAAAGATTGCATCAGACAGACAAAAGTCCTATGCTGACTTAAAATGGTGAGATGTTGAGTACCAGGTAGGCGAGCAAATGTTCTTAAAGGTCTCGCTATGAAAGAAAGTCTTAAGATTTGGGCGAAAGAGGAAGCTAAGATCAAGGTTCATAGGTCTATATAAAGTGGTTGAAAGGATTTGTCCAGTGGCCTATTGACTTAAGCTGCCACCAGAACTTGAGTGAAACCATGATGTTTTCCATGTGTCCGTGCTAAGGAAGTATCAAGTAGATCCATCTCATGTTGTGTTAGTGGATGAAATTGAGGTGCGATCTAGTTGTGGATATGACGACGAACTAGTTAAAATCATAGCTCATGAAGAAAATGTCTTGCTAAACAAGAGAATTCCTTTCATCAAAGTGTTTTTAGCGAAAGCACAAAACTAACAAAGCCATATGGGAGACAAAAGAAGCAATGAAGCGTCAGTATCCTCATCTATTCTAGGTAATTTCAAGGATGAAATTTATTAAGAGGGAGAGAGATATAACATCTTAAAATAGGGCCTAAAAGTTTGAGCTCGACGAACTATGATTACCAGTAGGTTTGGCGAGTTGGAGTTTACTAGAAGGCTTGACAAGCTAGTATACGCCAACAGGTTTGGCGAGAAGGTATACACCAACAGGTCCGGTAAGAAGATGTACGTCAGCAAGTCTAACAAGATGGTGTAAGCTAGCAGGGTCTGGCAAGCTAGTGTTCGATAGTTGGTCTGGCAAGCTGGTGTTCACCAGTGGATTCAACGAACTATGATCGCTAGTGGGTTTAGCGAAGTAGGGATCGTCAGTGGGTTTAGCGAAGCAGGGATTGCCAGTGGGCCTGCGATCTATTATCTTTGTTTTGGGCCAAACATCAAAAGTAAGAGTAGTCAAACGGTAATTATACCAAAAATCAGGAAGTCAACTTACTTTTCTCTTCGCAGCACCATTCATGCACGTAACTATTTCCTACTGCTACTACGACTAGGGTATCCTAAGAACACCAAAATACTAAGTGCCTATAAATTAAACCCTTTTCATTAGAATTTCATATTTTGTTAAACAAAAAAACTCTCTGAAATTCTTTGTCAATTATTCTATTTTCAAGTTCTAAGAACCTAAAACTTAGCTCTTATGATCTAATGTAAGACTCTTTTCTTATATTGTGTTTAGAAGAATTTGCAACAAAGGAGATTAGGTTCGCTAAAAAACAAGCATGTGCAAACCTAGGATCGATGAGTTTTTATGTGCTTTGTCTATTAGTGACTTGTGTATATTTATGAAATTACGAACTTGACAGAACTGTCTACAAGCAAAGAAAAGGGAAAAGCGAAGCTTGTCTAAAGGTTTTCAGTAAATTGTTGAGTGTTCAGGGATCGCCACATGTATGGGCAAACCATAATGTTAATTTGGAGCTTAGGGTCTTAACCTAAGTTCTAAGAGTAAGCTTTCTCTACAAACTCTTTTTTTGTGGTTGTGTTTTGAATATGTGTTTTTATGAACAATGACATGCGAGCTCTTTATTATGAGCTCAATATGAACAATTCTGCGAGCTCCTCACAATGTGCGACCTCTATGTTTTAAGTACATGTTTTGACAAATATGTTTTTCCTGAAACCATTGGATATAATGGCTTACTATAGGATTTTGAGTACTCACCTTTATGTTTTGTGATTTGAGCGAGAGGCCCTGAGACAAGTTGGAGAGATAAGGGAATACTGAGCTAAACTTCATTCACTAAGACATGTTGGCGTGTTGGAGAGTGTTTAGCTTTATACTACATTTATGAGACATATTAAGACTTATTGAGTCATTCTGAGGCGTTATAAGGAGATTCGCTTATCCAATAGGAAAATAAATTTATGTTTTCTGAAATAATGTGTTTTACTATTTTTAAGCTATCTAATAGTAGGTATTTGTGAACCAGAGTTCACGTAAGTATGGCGAACCGTGTTCGTAAGTTCTATAACTTTGCCAAAGCTTTTGTTTAAATTATGTTTTTTGTATGCTATGTGGTTATTCTTTCTTGTATATTCACTAAGTTTGCGAGAATTCACACACTCCTCTTTATTCACTACAGATAGCTAGATCGCAAATTGAGCAGTGGCGAGGCGAGTGATCCAAGTGAAGTATAAACTTTGGATTAAATGCAATGTGAAAATACTATTTGGGCTTAGATATATAATTCTTTTGACTTCGCTGATTGTTTTAAGACTTAGTTACTAATATGCTTCTTTATGTTTTTCCTTAAGTTTTTATTCGTGAATCGATAATGTTTTATAAATGCATCTAAAATTTAAATTTATAAAGATAGTCCAAATTTGATTGATGTTCTCTTAATTTTACAAGTTCACCTTAAATAAGTAATTTATAACATAGTGTTTGCCATAAGCAATAACATAAACTAATCAACCTGACAAAACTTAAAGTTCACCAAAGTTGCTGTAAAGTGACAGAGTTGCGAACTATGGCAAGTGTAAACCCCAGTGATTGGCAATCTGTTAACTGCGAACCTTTAAAGGATTTGATATGTGCTATAAAAGAAACCTTGCGAACCATGTTCATGGTATCCAAACACATAGGGGTAGTTCGTGAATACCTACTCTGTTGAAAGAAACTTACCCCATGAAAGTCTTAGATTGTGCAAGCTAGCAGGGGTGTGAACCTCTGTATCAGATAGATGAACTACTGTATACTATGAGGTACATTGTTTTGAAAAACCTAAGGCTCACATTCCTTTCTTCAATTATTTAAGACTTCTATAAAAGAGTAGTTAAGTTATGCATGTGAAGTAGGTTAGCATATTTATGTCGTTGCGTATCATGAGGCAAGTGAAGTGAGTTCACAAGCTTGTGCTTTCTTAAAGCTATACATGTTTTGTTTGCTTTAATTTGTGATGTGCTGGAGGTTAGGTTGAATGTTAATGGAGAGTCACTTAAGTGACTAATATAGTATTCCATAACTCAAGTTTGACGATTGGACCTGATATAAAATATTACTCTCCCATTAATATATATGTTCACATTTACTCAACCTAAATAAATTTTAGTGAACAAAAATTCAATGGTGGTGGTTGGTTTTGACAAGAATTAATGGATATGGATAGTGGAGATCATTGTATCCCACTATCGTAATATTAACTATAGGATGATTAATTTCAAACACTTGGTTAGTAACTTTGTAAGTACTTGTTCATTTGCTAATTGATTTTCTTTTTCTTTTTTTAATTTATTCTCTATACTATAGTTAATTACTTATCTAATTTAATAATTTAATAGTTCTATTCTCTAGTCTCGTATTTAACCCGTAATCATTTTGATTTTTTTAAATTTTTGAAAGACTCGGTTTAGTAAAATCGGCCTCGAAATTTACCTTTTCGACACTGACAAAAATCAAGTCATTACAATAATAGGGAGTTCGGTCATATTACTTTTAGTGGATTAACTCATGAAAAATATTGTTATAATTAATAGACGAAGAGTCAAAACTTAAGTACAAATTATTTAAACCCTAATTATATATGTCCAATCGATCTCTCCACTTGTTCAACACAACCCCATATGGATGAAAAAGAACCGATATGATAAATGAATGAAAATTATGAAAGAGATAAATGTTGCATGAATTACCATTCTAGTAAATGTATTTTCTCAAAAGGAATAAGAGATGACTTAGAAATTAGTTTAATTTATTTTAATGATTATTTAATTACTTATAATTAAATAATTATATTTAAAGTAAAAACTCAATTAATTACTCATCACAGTTTTATTGAACATTACAATTAAATTTATTTACTCATGTATTTTAATAATGTAAAAACGTCATAACTTTAACGAAATTAAAATTAGGTTGAGAGAAATAATTTAATCGACTTAATTATTTATATTTAATTAAATAAATAATATGTTGGAGATAGAAAATTGACAATTGAGTTGTATAATTATATGAACTTATTTTAAATTAATTTAAAACTAGACTACATATATAATTATACCCAATGAATGAAAAACCCAACCAACCCATCTAGAAAAGGGGATGGACGTTGGGTGCCCTAGAGTATTAGTGCTGCCCACCATATAATGTTCGAAAGGGACTATGAGTTTTTTATTAAAATATTGTTTTTTCTTCTCTTCCTTTTTAAGTAGAATTCTTGTGATTTTCCCTATAAATAGGGACTATGGGATAACCAAAAACACAACTCAGACTGCGGATACTCTATCGAAATTTAGGAAAATTTACTAATTACTAAATAAAATCTAAATTTTGTGAGTACTTGAGTTCTTTCAATTTTTGGTTTCCATAGAGAAATTAGAACTTTCCCCATTGAAAGTTAGAGTTTTCGTTTTGTGTTCGGTTCAAATTAAGAGTTCACTCTCTTAACAACTAAGGGTTCAATCGAAGATAGCGAAGAAGATCAGTTGGTAGAAAAAAAAATCGGTAGGCCTCGCTAGTCTAAAAAACAAAAGAAAGAAATTTGGTAAAATTTATTGTAAAAAATAACACAACAAAGATTTAATTTTATGAAAAATTTTAAATTTTCGTTGTGCAACAAAAACGTTTTCACAAAAAAAAAATCCAACACAATAGGCTTGTCCATGTGGTATATTACATGTCAATTTCTCGCTGCTTTCGCTAACCATATCAACATTTGTTCACAATCAAGTTGATAAACGACAATTTTTGTTAACAAAATGGCTTAATTGATTTTTTTTTCATCATTAATTACTCAATTGGGTGCATTTTTCTCCAAGGACTCAATTAATTTCTTTACTAAGGGTTTTCTAAACCCTTTTGCCAAAATATATTTATGAAACATTTATTCAATAAAAGAATCATAGCTAAAGTGATAAAACACTTATAAATAAATACTGATTAAGTTTGGGTTTAATCCCCCAACATTTGATCTTTTTAATTGTTTTATTTAAACATTTCATATAAAATAGTAAAAGTATTAATATTTAATTACTTTCTTTATAAATGATTTTTAGTAATTTTCAAGATCGAATTGGTGTTGAGTTGATTCGTGACACCAACTTAGTCAATCACATTATTAAATGGTATAGATATATTCAAACTTGTGTCTTTTGCATTGGGTGCACCATGAAGCTTTTGTATTGGAGAGAATTTTATCTTTGTTTTTGTCTTGAGATTTTGTCTCAACTGATATCTATCGTATCCATGAACGCGTTATACGCTATAAGGTATAGATTTGAATTCTAGCATGCGCAAACTCTTCAGTTTATCTTGATTTGCATGTTTAGGCATCGCATGTGGCTTTCAATACGATCATGTGTGAACTTCTTAAGCTATCGACACCATCGTGTAAACCATTGACAAAGGCATTCCCATGCTTTTTTTCGAAGATGGAGGGAACACAATAATGTAACTTGCGATCCGATGTGAACCTTTAGGATTCTTAGACAAAGCTGAAGGACATCAATATATATATAAGTTGCCGTTCTAATATATCATAATGAGATTGTAGATGTTATGATTTAATTTCCAAATTGATTCAATATTATTTTTATTAAGGGTATGCCATAATTAGTTATGTCTTTATTTTTATTTTGGTTACTTAATTATTATTATTTATTTAGTTATTTAATTTTCTAAATTAAATATTTTAGTCATTTTTTGTTAGTTGTTATTTGATGAGTGATGAAAAATTGACATAGGCATTTTTTATTTGCCTAATCACAAATTTAGCGCTCTAATGTTTATCCATTCTATCAATTTGATATTAAATTTTAAAATTCAACAAATTTCTCAATGTTTATAAAATTTGTCATTTTAGTTCTAATTCTAAAATAGTAAATAAATTTAGCCATAACATTTACAAATCTTTTCAATTTAGTTCTAATTCTAAAAGTCTAAAAAATAGGAAAATATAAAAATTGTTTTTGGATAAAAAATTTAAAAATAAATAAATAAAATCTAAAAAGTATAAATAAAAAAATCAAAACATACGTATAAAAATACAAAAGGAAAAAAAGGAAAAATATAACAAATGATTCAAAGAGAAATGAACATGAAATGAATTGATGGACATTAGAGAGAGATGAAGTTGGACATCCCATGAGACATGAAATTGACGAAGTTATCTCCCTTTGTTCAGTTTAGCTCGTATTTTCAATTCTTAAACTAGATTTTCTGGGAATTTGGTCATTTGACCAATGCACTTGGACTACCCAAGTTTGGAAGTTATTGATGACAAGTCCAAGTCAGAAAAGACAAGGTGAAAGAGAAACTTTTCTGGGTTTTTTATTTCATGAAATATTTTACATCGCATTGTTTTCTCTAATCAAAGATTAAGTCTCTGTATATTTTTAAAATAAGAAACAAAAATTCGAAATAATTGTTTGGTAATAGTTTAAAAAATTGTTAATATTTTAGAGGAATTAAATTAAATAATATGATATTAATGTAAATTATGGCACTTAGATAGCTGAATTTAAGTCAACTTGATTTTTTACCATTTTACGAAGGTGACATTAGTTTAAAGTGAACACGATATAACTGGTGTTAAATACTCTTATTGTTGAGCATGTTTTGGAGGCACGTCAAGGAATATTTAAAAATATTTTTAAAAAATATATATTTATATTTTTAGAATTATAATTAAAATGAAAATCCTTGTAAATGTTGAGAACTAATTTTATTGAAATTTTTAGAATTAGTACTAAAATGAGAAATTTTATAAACATTGAGGGTTAAACTTGTTGATTTTTTAAAATTTATGATCAAATTGGTAGAATGTGTAAACAATGAAAGGTTAAATTTGTTATTAGACCAATAAAAAATGCCTATGTCAATTTTCTTCATTTAACAATAAGTAATAGAAAAGTAATTAAAATATTTAATTTCAAAAATTAGTGAATAAATTGATAAAATTAATAGTTAGTTGATAAAAATAGAATTAAAGACATAGTTGGATGACTGTTTTTGTAGTTTACCTTTAATTAATAACTGAATTTAAATTTAAATTTAATTTATTTTTAAAAATATCTTAAGCTGATTATTCTCCATCTGAGTGAAAAATAAAGAGAATAGAGTAAAGATACAGAGAGGAAATGGCTAAGCGAATCCATGCCTTTATGGGAAACAGTATTGACAGCTGCTCATCACAGCCTAAAGAATCAACAACCTTAACCATAATCGTGGAGCCTTTTTGTTTGCGAAAAATATTTTGTGTTTTTTTTTTAAATTAAAATACCTTTCATATTTTAAAATTCTTCAAATAATATTATTTTCAAATTTGAATCCGAATTCTCCTGATAAATTATTACATTCAATACTAAAATAAGAAAAGTATAAAAATTAAAAATACTAAATTAATATGATAAATTATTCATTTGCAAATTAAAATCAATCGCAAAATTAAACTTGAACAAAGCCATTGATTTATATATATTTTAAAGTTATAACTTCTAAAAAGTTAATTTTATAATTTTTTAAAGTTACAATTTATAATTATATTAACAACCTCAATTATATTTGTAATACCCTATTTTGGCCCGGGTAAAAAGACCTAAATAAAACAGTCCAATTACAATAAAGTATGCCCAAACCCCAGACTCGATTTTTGTTAAAGAACAGTGGCCCAATTATATGTGGCCCAAATACCCAAAAGTTACAGAAATCCCTAGGGTTTTTGAGGAAATCATCAGCGCCGCAGCCACGAACCAGATCTTCACGCGTGCGCCTTCACCTGCACGACAAGAAAAGAAACAAAACAATATATGGCAAAGATCGTGAATCAAACAGAGAGAGATTTCTTACATTATTTTTCTTTTATTATTTGCTATAAAGGCACACACAAAAATAAAAATGGGGGATGGAGTGTAAAGAGATACGAAATACAGAGACTAAATAAATAGTGAGGAATAAAATAAAAAACAGAAGGTGAATCACCACTGTTAATTTCTTTTTTTTTTGTTTTATTTGCTTTTCTACAATTTTTTTTTTGTTAACGTTTACGGATTGGTTAAGAAAAGAAACGAAAAGAAAAAGCTTACCTTAGCAGCGCCGTAGAACCCTCGTCGCCCCGTCGCGGTTGGAGGTTGAAGGAGGGTTGGGGCTGAACGGCAACACCCAAGGGTTAGAGAAACCCTAAGGGCACGTTTGGTTCGCTGTAATGGAATAGAGGCGTAATGAAATAGAGGCGTAATAGTAATTCAATTGTTTGGTTGAATGGAATGGAATAGAGGCGTAATAGTATTATTGTGTTTGGTTGAATGGAATGATGTTGTAATAGCATAAGGAAAAAAACTAAAATGACTAGAATACACTTAGCGTAATTTTTTAGGTGGATGATTATTGTTATTGTTATTAAATTTTAATAAGATTATTAATATAAATAATAAATAATTTAATCATATTTTAACATAATTATTATTAAATATAATTTAATAAAATATATAATTTAATAAAATTCTTAATATTAAATATTCTTATATGAATTTACTAAAATAATAATATATAATACTATAAAATATAATTTAAAATAATTATTATTAAATATAATTTAATAAAATATATAATTTAATAAAATTCTTAATATTAAATATTCTTATATGAATTTACTAAAATCATAATATATAATACTATAAAATATAATCTAAAATAATTATTATTAAATATAATTTAATAAAATATATAATTTAATAAAATTCTTAATATTAAATATTCTTATATGAATTTACTAAAATCATAATATATAATACTATAAAAATAATATATAATCTACTTTATTATTTTTAAAGCGCAATACATATTTAATGTGCTAAAATATCATTAGTGAAACAAATAATTTAATTATTTTAATTAAATATATAATTTAATTAGTTTTATGCATTTAATTATTTTTATTTTAACAAATGCATTATTTAATAAATTGGAATATCAAAAATAAAAAATATCCAAACTTTACTTGAATTACAAAAATAAACAAATGCATTATTTAGTAAATTGAAAAACAAATGCATAAAACTAATCCATAACAATAAAATTAAAACTTGAATAATAATTGAAAAATAATAGTTAAAATTAAAAATAATAAAAATAAATTGTTTCCAAAATTAGCTTCTGCAAGCGTTTGAGCCATCTCTTTCCAAGTTTGTTCAAGAAGATGGCTGGATAACCAAGTAATCCCATATATTTGAACATCACCTGAAGCTATAGAACTCACTTTGCCTCGAGCGGCTATTAACATCTCACTGAACACATCCCACATGGTCAGATCCTTACTTTCTCCAATAAACTGATTTGATCGTACACCATCATCAGGAAAGTATCCTCCATTCAAACATGGGCCTCTATCCCATTCTTCATGTTTATTTTCAGACACAGGAGGGACAGACATAGGTACCCAAACTCCAGTTTCTTCAGAACATGGGGTATCATAGTAAAAAAGCTTCTCATTTTTTCTGATTTCCATCGCTCGAAAGAATTTCCATACTATTGCATCCACAACTCTAGGATGTACTTCACTTTCAGACCTTTTAAGCTGCTTTCCATCTTGCATAACATCAGTATCTGTAAGAGTCCATTTTTCTTTACTTTCCTCCATTTTTTCCAGATCCTAACACCATCATTAAAAAAAACACTATTGTTTTTCCTTAAACCAATAAACAACAATAACAAAATCAAAATCAAAATCAAAATCAAAATAGCTATCATTCACCAAGATTAACAAGTTATTCCACAAACTAAAAGAACAAAGATAAGCATATTATGCGAGCAAAAAGAAAAAAAAAAGAAGCAAAATATGCTATAGCCTATAGGTACATTTCGACATAAAACTTGCTGCCATACTAAAATCCATATCAAATTAAATAACCTACAATTTAAACAATGACTTTGCTCTAATACTGGGAAATCACATCAATGCATATCAAGATACACACTAAACATACAAGAAGAAAGACATCTGATATTGAAATACCATCAATATGCAAAGATGATCTCTTTATAATAAAGTCTCTATAGCTATTCATACAAGAATATGTATAACAGCTTTGACTAACAGCTACTATTAACTCCTTAGCAGACTATAATGGATAGCAAATAGTTACAATTGAACCAATTGTATAACAGCTTCGACTAACAGCTACTCTTGACTAACAGCTACTGACTATCCTTAACAATGCAGCAATGCTAAAACAGTGCAATCAATCTCAGGCATCCAATAAAAACCTTCAAATTTTGTCATACAAAGAAATACTAAGAACAACTCTCTACTTGGAGAAGCCAAATAAAAATTAATCCAAAACAAAAAGAAAACTAAAACTAACAGATGCTCCATTTTCAAAGAAAAAAAGAATAAACAATAGAAAATTGTATTCCATCTTAGTTAAGGTTATTCATTCAACCATCTGGGCTAAACCCAATTAGAAAAAGCAGAGAAACAACATTTACAAACTTTCCAGTTCCTTTTCCTTGGTTTTCAATGCAACCAAACAGATATTTAACATGAGAAAGAAAAAAATAATAAGAATTACCTGGGAAGATAAGAATTGAAACTGGTTGTCTTCTGGTTCAATTTTAGGGTATTTTATCAGCCCCTCCATTGATTCCTTTCAGATTTTTTTTTCAAATAAAAAGAAGATTTTATACGACCAAATAGAGAAAAAGAACGAACGGGAGAAACTTCACCAGAAAGAAGCCCCCGAAGTCAATTAAATTCACAAGAAATAGCATACACGTCGGCGCAGGTAAAAAAAGGCAAAACTCATGAGAGACGCAGTGGACATTCCCGCCGGCCATATGCCGAAGCATCATCGCCAAAATTTAACAGCGAAATCGCCTTAAAAAAACTCAGATATGAACCAGAGAAAAGGAAACCATAGGATTTAGCAATTTTAAATACAAGAAAGGAAAAGATGTGCCACAGAGGAAACCCTAGCAATCTGAACCGTGTGGATACGCAATGAAAAAAGAAACTAGCAAAAGAGAAATCAGCCGCGGATAAAATGAAGAAGCTCTTGCCTGAAATAGTGAATCGGGAGCGGGTGGAGCCTTGTGGGGTGACTTTGCTGGCAACTTCTGCTTGCTCTTGTTTTTGGGGCTTTTGGGTTGGGAGGGTAAAAAATGGAAAGGAATAGCCAATCGGTGGTCTGGAAAGGGAATAGAAATCCCCCAGAAATCAGCCAATTTTTGGCATAGACCCGTAATGGAATAAGCCCGTAATAGGCATTCCATTGAACCAAACGGGTGATTAGGTGGGCTCACGGAATAACCAAACATGTTGTAAAAGAAGCAGTTTCTGCTTCAGGGGAAAAACAAAACATTTCCCTAAATTTTTCTTTTTTTAAAACTTAAAACAGGTAAAACGACGCCGTTTAAGAGGCCAGATCCGCGCGTCAACCCGACCCGCAAGCAGGGTCCGCGCGTTCTGGCCTAAATGGTATATTTCGCAGTTAGGCCCTCCCTTTTGCGATGCGTTTTAATCAAGTCCGATAGCTTTTTTTTTAATTTGGCCCAAATATTTTACCCGTGTGACGTTTTAATCCAATGCTGCGCAGCGTTTAGGAAGGGCGGGATTAATTTCCCTTTTGGCCCTTCAGATTATGCGCATTTTGCAAATATGTCTTTTTGTTTTAATTTGCTTTCGTTTTTTCAATTTTGTTTTGATTTCAACTTAATCCTTTGCATTTGTTTTACTAATTAAGTTTAATATTAGTTTTATTATTATTATTATTATTATTATTGTAATTATTATTTCTATGTACATACATACATTTTTTTTATTTTTAAAATATATGTGCATATATGTTTTAAACTTTTGTAGAAGATATACATGTACATATTTTATTTATTTATTTTATTATTACTTTATCTTCACAATTCTTATATTTTATAATACATATACATTTTCCTTATTTTATAATCCATGCACATATACATATATATTTTTTTGTAATATATATACATATTTTTTGGAAATTATTAAGTTTTTTTTGTTTATATATTTCATTCCTTTTTATATGTATACTTATATATGTGTTTTAATATATGCATACACATATTTTCAAATTTACTTATATATTGTAAATACATATACATGTATAATTTAAATTAAAGCATGTGTTTCATGTTGTATATTAGCATTTTATCATACTTTCAAAGAAAATATATTTGGTGTCATCAAAGCATTAAAATCATTTTTGTTCGAAGGTTTTTTAAGATAATGCAATACTCGTATTTAGGATCTTTGAAAGGATTGAGCCCTAACGTATTGGGTTCCAAATTTCTTCGTTGAATCTAATTATCGCGAATGCTCTTTAATCAAACCAAATAAAAGCTTGTTATCGGGAATTCAACACGTCGAGTCCTAACGTATTAGATGTGACGCGTTGATTTCTCGAGATGAAGATTTTTTTAAAAAATAATAAAGGAAATATTAAGTGTTTAGAATTTTGAAAAATTGTGCCCTAATGTATTGGGCCGCGATTTCTTTATAAATCTTAAACAAATGAATATTCTTTTAAATTTTAATACACGGGTATTTTTGGACAAACTCATTTTTGAAGAAGTAGAATATCGTGCCCTAACGTATTGGGTGTGACATTTTCTTTTTTCGAAATGAGAAGAGTCTTAAAAAGTAACGCATTTTTTTTAAGTTTTTACTAAGAATCATATTTTTAACTCTCGACATTAATACACTAATTAATTAACTAGGTACCAATTTTTGGGCGTTACGAGGGTGCTAACCCTTCCTCGTACGTAACTGACTCCCGGATCCATTTTTCTAAAACTCGTAGACCAAAGCCGTTTTTTAGGTGATCCAATCACACCTCAATAAAAGATTGGTGGCGACTCTAAATTTTTCCAATTTTTATCAACAACTAATTTTTGTTTGTTTTTTTCAAAATAAAAATGGTTTCGACAATATTCTTTCAAAAAAAAAAGAAAAAGATTTTGTGTTAAATTTCTTCTTTTACAAATTACATAAATGTAGACCTAACTCTTCTTTAATCTTTAAATAAAAAGATATGGTGCTTTAAAACGTATGAGTCCACTTTCTCTTATAATAATAATAATAATAATAATAATAATGATAATACCATCTAAATTAAAATACAAACTTAATAAATAAAATTAGATGTAAGTGAGTTTTTGTTGAGTGCACAAACCTTTTCTTATTCCAGGGTCCATAAGAATTTATTTCACTACAAGGATAGAATCTATATGATTTTGTGATCACAGTGAAAGTGATATATTCCATCTGGAAAATCCCAATTCATTAGCCAAAATCTTCCAACTTATACAATATACATTCACATGCCAACCAGCATGAAAATCAACTAATTTTTTTTAATGACAAAAACCAATAAAATCCAAAACTTTGTAAATATATAATAATTTGGAGACGATATCCAAATATATGTTTAATAAATATATTTACATCGACATAATTTACACTATGTATATGTTTACTTGATTAATAAGAAAATTTTCAAAAACGATAAAAGAGAGGCATATTGACCATGACCATGAAAGCCAATAAATGAGAGTGAGAAAATGGGTTCATCAAGAGGAGCTGGAAACCAGGGGAGGAGATACGTGGTACAGGTTAAAAGGGATCAACTTGAGAAAAACGCATTGCCATTCCTTCAATGGGTGTTTGTTTGTGTTGATATTGATGGGTCATTTATAAACCTCTTTATGAGTAAAGTTGGGTGGAATCATGAATTTTTTGGGGAGTCAAGATTTATTTCTCCAATCACACGACTTTGGGAATATTTGCATCTTACTACTAATAGCATAAGGAAGCCTTGTCTCAATGCCGGTAATTTTAAGTGTCTTCTTAGCGTTAAAGAAAAGCAAGGAGACTGATCTTCTACTAATCCTTTCATGATTTCTTATTTGAACATAATTTTCATGACAGAGGGGCTGAAGTTCACCTGGAACACAGGAAATCTTTTTGAGAGATTGGATTAGGCTTTTTGTACTTGTAGTCGAGTTTCGAGATTTTCCAGGGCAGTAGTAAACATATCCATAAACTTAAACAAGATGAGTGTCCTCTGCTTATTAAGTTACACCGGAAAGTGGGGACAGAACCGGTAGGACATTTTAGATTCTTCGCTGAATGGTTATCCCATAAGTTACTTATAAGTCTTGTTAAAGTAATATTGATGATACTCTTACGACATTTACTGATTAAGTATGAAGCTAAGAGGTTTTTGGCAACTTGAATGTGCGAAAGAGAAGGGTTATGGCGCGATTAAAAGGGATTCAACTGGCCCTTGAACAACTAATAGTCATAATCTTTTAGAGTTAGAGCTATCCTTGAGGTCGGAATTAGAGGAAATTCTTAATTAAAAAGAACTGCCATGTAAATTGAAGCCGGGATACACTTGGATAATGGCAACAAGAACATCTAGTATTTTCATAGCCGCCCAGGGGCAAAATGTAGACAAAATCGTATTGAGGCTCTGAAGTCTACAAATGGAGAATGGTGTTTTGATGTGAAATCCTTATAGGTGGGTGATGCGTCATAAATTAACATGGTATATTAGACCATTTTCAGAGCTTGTTTTCGGGTTATATTTAGATTTATTTTGTGTGTTTTTGTATAAATAGTAGGAGTTATAATAAATATAATTTTTAAGTATTTTTACATATATTTTGAGCATTGACATTGTGTTCCTCTAAATGTGAGCTTACTTGTATGAAAATGCCATTATAGGTCTTTATGGATGATGGCAAGATTAGGCACTCAAATGGTGTGGAGAACTATGCAAGAACAATTGTTGTCGTGATGATGAATTGCCACGGTCTCAATGACACCTCCACTGTTTGGAATGAAACCTTGAAGACAAAGACTCCATTATCACGACCACAAGCCATTGTCACGACAATGAATTTTCACAATAATGACAACACTATAAAAAAAAATCTCATATTTTAAAATGGTTTTAAGGGGCATTTTGGTGTCATTTTAGGTCCTTCGACATTATAAAAGAGATTTTTAGTAAGGGTGTGTAATAGTATTTTGGTTTTGTAACAACCCGATTTTAGGCGGTGTCAATCTCATTTCCGCAAAACGAGTTCGTAAGAATAAAATAGGAATATGTACGAAGTTGGTATGAAAATATATTGAAGATAGAATAAGTAATTCAGCTAAGAAAATTATTAATTAAAGCTCAGGAACTAAATTATAAAAATCTCAACTTACACACATGTTCCCATTTACTCAGTATGGTCTTGTATGTATTTAGGAACTCCCTATTAGAACCTCTGTTAGAATCATTATCTGTCTCAACCTCAGAACCAGACATCACACTCAACGTGAAAGAAACAATGTTGTTCACTTGTTCCTCATTGGATTCAGAATTTCTTGAAGTGTCTTCATCACTCAATGATGCACATAACACCTTCTTTTTCTTCTTAAGAGTGTTAGCACACTTTTTCTGGATATGTCCATAGCCAAGACACTCAAGACAATGGATGCGCTTCTTCTTTTCTTTTTCATTATCCTCTTTGACAGCAACACTTTTTATCTTGTTCTTAAGAGTGCTCTTTGGTGTCTCAAACTTCTTGATCTCCTAGTTTGCTTTTTAAAAGCTTTGTTGAAGTTATGTGTAAGCAGAGTAATTTGCTCTTGAAGTTCTTCTATAGCAGAGGGATTGGGAATTGGCACTTCATCAGCAACTTGGATTGCAATGCTCCTTTCTCCCTTAGACTTAACCTTCTTGGACTTATCCAGATTTAGCTTGAAAGTTTGTAGAGATCCTATCAACTCATCAATCTTCAAACTCTCAGATCTTTGGCCTCTTCAATAATAGTCACTTTGATATAGAATCTTTCAAAAAGTGGCCTTAAGAACTTCCTTACCAATTTAGAGTTCGAATACTTTTCTCCAAAAGCAAAAGCTTGATTTGACAGGTCATACAACTTGGCATGGAACTCTCTAATTTTCTCAGAATCTTACATTCTCAAGGTCTCAAATGGTGGTTAGCATTTGCAGCTTGGATTGCTTGACTGTATTAGTTCTCTCATGAGAAGTTTGAAGTATTTCTCATGCTCCCTTTGCAACTGTGCACTTTAAAATACACTTGAACTCTTGCATATCAATGCCATAAAAAATGACATACAAGGCTTTAGAGTTTGCATTTGCAACTCTCTCTTTTTCAGTAGTCCATTGTACTTCAGGCTTAGGAACCTTTCCAACTTCAATATCAATAGTAGGAGCTTGCAAGCCAATGAGAACAGATCACCATGCCTTCTCATTAATAGTTTAATGTAGCCTTTCATTCTAGTCTTCCAGTAGAGATAATTTCCATTCTTTAACATAGAGGGACAAGTAATCGATGAACCTTCCATTGTCATCAAAAAGCACCATCAAGATTCACCACTAGATATGTTAATTGTCTACTCTAATACCAATTATAGCTACTTGAAGTTACCTATTTGTTCAAAAAGAAAATTTCAAGGGAAGTGCTAGACTGCAGTGGCCACTACGGCTTGGCATTGCGAATAACAATGCAAGCAAAACAATAATAACATAGAGGTTTGGTTTCCTTACGTCTGCGGAGCCTAGCTCAGTGACTAATTCAACTATCTTTGAACACGAATACAACAACTGATTCACACTCTATCACTCCCCAAGTATAGAGATCTCACCTTTGTACCTAAATATTAGAACACTCACCTCCAAATCCTCCCCCAAAGAGCTTGGACAGTAGATACTCAATAATGTTTACAATGCAATTTTCGTTCTTTCACAAAGCAATTCCTCAATGAATAGATTAGAATGCACTCAATAAGCTCTCATTACATAACCTAGACAAGCCTCAACACATATCAATTTTTGCTTGTTAACATAGAATCTAGGTGAATACAAAGTAACTCCGTGAAAATAATTATTACATCAATAACAATAAAAAATAAAATCACTTGAAGGTATGCTCTCCAAAATCAACAGCACTATCTCGATTAGATCTTCACATTCTAAGGACTTAATTAATTCACATGAATCTAATCCAATCTTCAAACTCCAAGGATTGGTTTATATAGTTGGACCAAAGTATCTTAAAAACAATAGCCCACAACTAGATCCTAAGATTTTCTTCATTAAATTGTCAAACCAAATAAGACAAATTTTTAACCACCTTAGTGGTAGTTAACAGTTGACAAAGCCGAATGCGACTAGACAAGTCTCAACTCATTTTTTCTCAACAAAATACCTACAGATGACATTCTCTTAAATTATAGAAAAAAAACATACGAGCATATAGCGAGTGTACAACTATAACAAAAGGTCTACATGATGTATACAATTTATGGTAATATAGTAACTATATAACATGGAAAATGTAAATCTAATATACAATATTTACAAAAGCATGACAAACTGTATACAGATTTGTAGTTCAAAAAAAATGAAGAGGGAATTTAGTCCCACCACTGAGATAGCTTCAAAAGTGTTTTTTACCCCAAAAACAATGCTAAACAGACAATTTTTGAGTCAAAAGTGATTTTGAAAAGTGTTTTTCAACCCAAAAGTAAAATGAGTTTTTTTTAGCTTTTGCTTTTGACAAAAGTGCTTTTAGGAATAAATGACAGTTTTAACACTTATAATGTATTTTATATAATATTTATATGGTATATGTAATTATTTTCTTATTAAAATTTATTTTAAATATATAATATTATATATTTAAATTTTTATTGGTCATATTTTATTATTTAAAATATAGTTTATATATTCATAATAAATTTTATCAATAATTAATATTAATTGCTTAAAAATATTTAAAACTTATATTTCATATATTAAAATATTAACAACAAATTATAAAAATAATTTTTATATTCTTACTAAGATATCATAATATTAACTAATTTGAACATTATTTAAATGCATATTTATTATTTTATTACACAATGTCTAAAATGAACATTTTATTTATCAAAAGTACTTTTGACATCAATACTAAATACTTAAATCTTAAACTAAACTTTTGAAAAGTATTTCTCAAAATCATTTTTTACAATACTTTTAAAAACACTTCTTAAAAGAAATGCTAAACTAACCCTTATTGTCTTACGAACTTGTTGCAACTCGAAAGAGAATAAATTGTTAACTTCACTTAGGTTTGTTAGACTTTGCTCTTAAAGGAATCACTCATATGTAGCAATTAAGTCACAACAAACAAGTACAAAGACAATACCGTCAAGATCCTCAAATTTAAACACGAAAAAATAAAACAAAATTTAATAAAAAAAAATAGAAGGTCATACATACACCTCTATTCAACTTTGCCAAAAAAACCAAACCAAGGCCCAAAATTCAAAAAAGAGAACAAAACCCATTATCTATTCTCATCGGCCTCCAATTTTTCAAGAATAAAACTTTGCCAAAAAAATAAGCATCTTTAGAAATATTAGTTTAAACCAGGTATATGTATTTGTTGTCCCTAACAACAACACATAAGCCAAACAAAAGATAAAATTTGTTCCTGATTTTTTTTATTTGTATTTTAGTTTTCTAACCGTATGTACGTGTCTAATCTACAACATCACCTCATCTAAGCTTCACCTCTATTGGATCCATCAACCCAAAGCCATCACTTCTACCCAAAATGAGCAACCTGAGACCCTTACGACCCGCCAGAGATATTTGTATGCCTTTTATAGAGTGAACAAATGAAGAGAGAGAACTAATAGAACCAATCAATGAGATTCGAATCCTTATGCTTTAAAGATATCAAAAGTTTGGGTAAATTAATTTTTATCTACTAAAATATCAAATGTATTAATCTTGAAATATCGTAGGTGTCAATTGAATTGCTTTCACAATTTATAGAAATTAGGCTTGTTATACCCCTCCACAAATGGGACATGTGGCAGATGGAAAGGTCATTCGAGGTACATACCTTACTTGCCAAATCGGAATGTCATCGGGAGGAGGTGCGTCCTAACCACCTGGACAAGCAAAGGGTAACTATTTGTTCTTCTAGGCATCCGACTTTCCATTAAGAATGTGATTTTTTTGGTCGCCAAACCCTATGTAAGTTTAACTGCTCTATACCACCGAATCACAATGAATGACAACATCTGTCTCGTCACACACATTCTCATCCCATCGAAGACATCTATTCCATGCATTCTGAAATGATGACTTGATGGTAAGTCTAACACATTAACACTGTTTTACATGGGGCCCTCCCTATAAATACCCTAAAGACGACGATGAAGAATGGATCTACTCTCAAGTATGCTAGACCATACCCTGCCAATTTACCCTCAACACATAACCTTCAAACTCTCTCCATCTCCACTCTTGATAATATTAGACTCCATCTTCCTCTCTATTCTTCCCGTATTCTATCATAGTATCAACAAGGTCTGGGTAAATCACATGAATTTTGAAGTCGAAAACTGGACTATCTACTTTTAGAGGCCCATCTCCACCTTTATCAATCACAACTCTACCAAGTAGACAAACCAAAAAAAATTCACATCGTAAGAGTATTTTATTAATCAATTTAGCTATTTTTGAATTAAAAAATTACAGTTTTAAAGTGCGTACATGTAAAATTTTATTTTTGAATTAAAAAAGAGGTTATTATCATATTATTATAAGTTTTTATTTTAAGTGATTAGCTGTCAATGAATACAAGTAATTCTATTTTTGTTAGCCATGTATAAATTTATATACTACCCAATGTATCTAAGATATAACTTCTAATTATTATTGCAACTTACAAAATGTTTTATTATCCTTTTACTAATTACTACGGTTAAGTTTCATTTTACGATTTAAATTATTATTTACAATTGAGATTGTTAGGATTAGGATTAATATTTAATTATCAAAACTAAAATCCAATATTTTATTAATGAATCACATAATAAAAGAAAAGGCTCTCTCTCTCTCTCTCTTTTTAATTTTCATAAAAATAATAATAAAAAGAAAAAAATTGTAGTATGAATTGAGAACCAGTGAAGGTGGGAAGTCCAAGGTTTTACAGTTTTAGTAGAAATAGTCAGGACGATAATGATAAAGTAAATGAAAGAAGGAAATCAAAGATTAGTCAAACCATATACTTTATATTGGGATAAATTCTACTAAACCCATTAACCATCTTAAAATCAAGTGGATCTTCTTTTTCACACTTCACTTAGCCGCCATCCCCACCTTGTCTCTTTATCATCATTTTAATATTCTTTTTTTGTGCGTTAACTGCCATTGATGTGCTTCGTCCTGTTTTAATTGGGTTCCCTAATCAAGCTACACTTTGAGTCCACTAATGGGTCAATAAAAACATTAAAACTACAAATATATATATATATATATATATATATATATATATATATGCCTCTTAAAATTATACATAAATTTTAATTTAATGTGTAATTTTATACATGATTTTGATGTGCTACATTCATGTATGTACTTTTTATTCAATTATATTTATTTATCTTTGGTTTTGTTGAGTATGACTCCTATTTTCAGTCAAATTTGAAAAAATCTTTTAGTTAAACTCTGTTTATTTATTCAGTCAAACACTGATTAGTTTAGATTATTTTATCATTATTTGACATATGAATTTAGCCTATAAATAGGCTCTTGTACAACCTTAGAAAATACACCCATTAGATTAGAACTCATAACACATTCAGAGAATTTTGTGTTTACGTTTTGAGGGTTCTTTGTTTTTTGGGTTTTCAAGGTTTAGTTTTATTTGCATCTTTTGTACTCTTCATTCTTTTGCCATTATAGTAAAATTATCTTTGCCCGTGGTTTTTTATCCTCTTTGGAGGGGCTTTTCCACATTAAATTTGTGTGTTCATCTTCTCAATTTCTTTCGCTATTTTTTGTTACTTGTTGCTTAATCGGGTCGATCCCTGACAAGTGATATCAGAGCTAGTTCAATTTTCATAGATCAACCCATTCAGATATGGCAACAACAAGATTTGAAATTGAGAAGTTCGATGGTGAGACAAATTTCAATCTGTGGCAAGTTCGGATGATGGCAATTCTAGTTCAATCCGGTTTGAAAAAGGTTGTTACTGGGAAAAAGCCTGAGAATCTAAATAAAACAGAATAGGAAGAGCTTGATGAAAACGCCTTGTCTGTAATCCAGTTGTGCCTCGCGAATACGGTATTGTAGGAGGTATTGATGGAGAAGATCTCATCCGCATTGTGGAAAAAGTTAGAAACTCTTTATGCGACTAAGTCTTTGGCTAACCGTTTAGTGTTGAAACAACGTCTATTTACATTTCGCATGAACGAAGGTGAGCTTCTTAGAGATCACATCAGTCAATTCATTACTCTTTTAAATGATTTAAAGAACGTTGAGGTTCATATTGATGATGAAGATCAAGCTATGCTATTATTGTGCTATTTACCCCGTTCATACAAGTCTTTCAGGGAGACCCTGATTTATGGAAGAGACAAAATCTAGTTCAAAGATGTGAAGGGCCATTTGTTGAGTAGAGAAACTCGAAAATGAGCTTCATTTGGATAGCAAGGCAGATAGGCAAGCTTCCATTTTGGTAGCATCAAAGAAACGAGACAAAATGTGTCGCTATTGTAAAAAGTTAGGTCACGTCAAAGCAGATTGTTATAAACTGCGAAATAAAAGAGCTGCTGAGAGTAACGAGGAAGATGTAGCTGATGCTAATTTGGCCGATGAAAGCGGTGATGATTTCTTGTTAGTGTCAACGAGTGATAACTCCAAGCTCACGTCCGAGTGGATCCTAGATTTGGGATGTTCTTTCCACATGTGTCCCAATAGAGAATGGTTCTCTACATACAGTTCGGTTGAAGGTGGAGTTGTGTGCATGGGAAACGATTCATCTAGTAAGGTAATTGGTATTGGTACTGTTAAAATTAGGATACACGATGGGACGATTAGGACACTTTCAGATGTCAGGTATGTACCTGATTTACGAAAGAATCTCATCTCCTTGAGTATTTTAGACTTGAAAAGATGCAGAATCAACATCAAGTCAAGCGGCATTAAAGTATCTTGTGGAGCTCTCGTTTTGTTAAAAGGTAAAAGAACTGGCGGTTTTATATTCGGAAGGTTCTCTGGTGGTGGGGTGAAATCGGATGTCCCTAATCCGTTACAGAGTCGAAGTCAACTCGTTTGGAGCGGAGGCAACTTGGTCATAGGAGGGAAAAATGTATGACCATTTCGTTGAAGAGAGGTTCTCTTTTGGATGCAGGTTTTGAAAAGTTAGGGCACTGTGTTCGTGAAAATCAGACCCGGGTTAGTTTTGATTTGGCAGTGTACAAGTCGAATGCTAGAAGTCTTCCAGTTTCTAAGCACATATTCGACTCAGTTAATTCCCTGCATAGTTCAAGATAGGCTCGTGGCGGGCTTTGGCAAAGATGGCGTTGTAGAAATATGAGTCAAGGTGGAGATTTGTTAAGTATAACTCCTATTTTCAGTCAAATTTGAAAAATAATCTTTCAGTTAAACTCTGTTTATTTATTTCAGTCAAACACTGATTAGTTTAGATTATTTTATTATTATTTGACATATGAATTTAGCCTATAAATAGGCTCTTGTACAACCTTAGAAAATACATCCATTAGATTAGAACTCATAACACATTCAGAGAATTTTGTGTTTACGTTTTGAGGGTTCTTTATTTTTCGGGTTTTCGGGGTTTAGTTTTATCTCCATCTTTTGTACTCTTCATTCTTTTGCCATTATAGTAAAATTATCTTTGCCCGTGGTTTTTTATCCTCTTTGGAGGGGTTTTTCCACGTTAAATTTGTGTGTTCATCTTCTAAATTTCTTCCGCTATTTTTTATTACTTGTTGCTTAATCGGGTCGATCCCTAACAGGTTTTAATTTTGTTAAGGGGCCAACTCCTTCGGGAGAAGTTGGAAGCACTTTGTTAGTCCTACAAAACTCAAAAGAAAGGTATCAATCAAGTGATACCATGGTTGTAGGTAAGGCCCTAACTCGGTGCTTCAAGTCCCCACGCGCCCTGATAAGCTCCATAATTATTCATATACCCTATAATGATGTTAATAAAAAGATCAACATTCACACCTTAGTTTTCTTGACCTTCATAACAAGATACAAAGAATCAAACCCCCTTAATATTCAAGATACATGACTCTAAATGACAAGTCTATTTAATAAAAGAAATATTTGGATTAAACATTATAAACAAACCAATATAATATATATGTTATAGACTCATTAATCACTTTGTAAGAACAATAATATATATAATTTGTATCTCTGAATTTGATAAAGAATGAGACGGATAAATGCGGAACCAAATCGTAAAGTTTGTTCAAGTTGCGAATTTGACTTAGGGCTTTAAATGTTCGGAAAGAAACTTGAATTTTGACACAACCTAAAACGAAATCGAATCCAATTAAAATAAAACAGTTTAAATAAATAACTAAAATAAAATAATAAATCAAATATTAGAATAATAAGGAAGCAAATAAAGAATATAAATGGAAAAGATAGAACGTGGCGTGTAGAAGTCCTAAGAAGCCTTAGAAACACGAAGAATCCACAACTCCCTTTAAGCGACACTAATTTTCCCTCCAATAAAGTAAACTTGGCAAGAAAAAGTTTGAAGATGATCTCCACAATCTGAAATGATTGTTAAAACTCTTCTAAAAGAAATCCAAGAGAAATTCTTGGAAAGAAAACTCAAAGAGAATTTATTAACTCAAAAGAGAAGTTGAATAATAATGAATTCAATGATTTGTGTATAATGCAAAGGCCTATATATAGGCTAGCTAAATAAATATAAATAAAACTCTTAAGTATACTAAAACTTTAATTAATCTAAACAAGAAGTAGTTTTAAACTAAACTTTCTTGTTTACATAAAACTCTAAATAACTTAAACAACTTAATAATTATTAAAAATTCAGAATAATAAAATAATAAAATAATTAGAGCTGATAAATACAATATTTGGCTCATGTATAATAAAAATTAAGCCTAAAACTCGAAAATAATATGATTTAAACTCGAATTAAAAGCCCAAAACTCATAATTCTCGTCATAATCACGTCCAAAAATTCTGCTCATGCAGTCTTTATTAAAACAATCATAACTTGAGCTCCCAAACTAAAAATCGAGTGATTCAAAGTGTGTTTTCAAAGCTAAGAGATAGATATTCGAACGTCATGAAGACATCTCAACCCAAAAATGTCTAGATCCCATCGAAAAAGTTGTCACAAGTCTGCAGATTTTCCAATCTTGAAAATTGATAGCTTCTGTGAACGGAATTTAATAAATTTCACCCCATCCGGGCATGTATCAGAATTCCTCTTCTTTTTAGCTAAACTCTCCCTTGTTGTTGCGTGAATAATCAGTCGCCACGTACATTGATGGTCCATTATTTTTCCTTTGCCAACTGCTCTCTTTCGTTGATTCTTACTCTCTTGTCCTTTCTTTTTTTTTAAAAAAAAATTCATTTCCCTCACTCAAATCTCCTTCGACATAATAATTTTTTGCTCTCTTTGTCATTTTTTTTACATTTACCTTCTTAGAAGAGATCTCGATTGGAGCCCTCTATCATCGTTGCCCCTTGGAATCTTTTCGTGTTTTGATGGAGCACTATATCCCTTTTCTTGCCCAAGTTATAATGTTCGTCCAAGTCCGCTTCGCCACCTTGGTTGTTGCTAAATGGGAAGAGATTGAGGTGTGGTGACATCCCACCATATTTGCTTTTTGATGGCTTGCTTCTTTCCCTTTCGGTGATCTTTTGGCATTCAAGTTGGTTGCTAGAGCTTACTATCAAGGTCCTTGTGGCAGTATGGCTCCCTTGGTTGGATGCGAGCATGCTGATAGTGTGGAAATAAGAGTTGATGAGCTGTGGTGCTTAATTTTATTTTATGTTTGGCTATATTCTTGGTTAGATCATTTTATGGGTCTTATTTACCTTGTAATGTTTTCTCCTCTTCATCGAATAAAGTTGAAAAAGCACACTACTTTGCAGATATTGAACTTTTTTTTTGTTGAAAGTGATGTTGTAACAATGGTTTCTATAACACCTCTCACTTTTCCTAATGTATGGTATGAATGAAAGTTGCTACCAAAAATTTTCAGAATTAAACCAAAAATTTTCATTCATAAAAACAACCATTTCACTACGTATTAGTGTTATTTAAATCAAATTGGAAAAATTTTAGAAAGATTAATATGATTATAAATCGATTTGGGTAATTGACTTAAAATGAATTCACTCAGGTTGAGAAAAATGGGAGTTTCATCATAATTTATAACTTCAAAAATTTAAATAAAATTAAAAAATAATATAAAAACATTTTGAAGGCTTTAAAATCAACTTAAAACTATTTAGAAACATTTTTCAGATGATTGAATGTGCCAGGGGTCAAGTATGAGCCTTGTGTTGGAAAAATCAGCTTTAAAAATGGTTTCCTTGCACAACGAAAAATAAAAAAATTTGAAAATCGACCCGATTTTGTGATATTTATAATAAACCCTAGACCAAAATCATACCTGTGTTTTTAGATAGACAGACCCTTGTTGTTCCTGGCTTTCAACCAAAGATATTTTCCACTATTCTCGTAGCACGAATTGCTTCCAGTATGGGCTTGAACGATTCGAATCAAACACAAAAAATAAAAACAATTTTCTTTTCTTTTAAGGTGAAAATGAAAATTATCTTCTTAAATAGAAACCACAAGAATTGTTATTCTGGAAAAATATATTTAAGTTGAGAATAAATTCTCTCTATTTTTCGACAAAGTAACAATATATTAAAGTTGTGTTTGTAGCTCTACTAGTGCCATCTATTGGAAAAACGTGATGGAAAATAAATTTAGGGAAAAACTAGAGTTTTAAATTTTTTTCTAAAACAAGATCTTGATTGTGATATCTAAAGTAATAAACATTTAATCAGAATTGTACCTTTTCGATTCGTCTAGGATGAACGCTTCGACCGAGTAGTCTTCTCCGATATCCTCAAGCTCACATTTGTCGAGTGTGGGCTTGCTTCAAATCAGAAAATTTTTCACAAAAATTATTAGTGGGGTAATTTTATAATTTCTCTAAACTTTTGGGTCATGTTGTAAATCAGAAAAATGTCTCTAGAAATTTTCTGGAATAATCTCTTTAGAGATTTTTCTCTCTACAACTTTCTCTTGAATTCAAGTGTGTAAATAATGACCCAAGGTTGTCTTCATATAGAGAGAGTTTAGAGAGTTCAACTATGATTAAACTTAATCACTTTAATATTAAATTAATAAAATACTATTAAGTATTAAATTAAATTTAATATTAAACTATTAAAATAATATTATTTTTGGAATAGTTAATCTTAAATTAAATTCTCTAGTAGAGTCCCAATAGGAGTGTAACTCTTCCACAGCTCAACCGCCGATGACCAACCACCGCCGGCCACCAAGGTGTCACCGTCTCAGCCACTGGCACCATCGTGTCCAGTGATGCAGGTGTGACACCCTTAAGGCACCCCAAGCCGGTTCGGTCCGGGTCAATGACGACCCGATCGGTTTTGTCTAACCACTGGTTGGATTGTCAGCCCGGTTTCATATATCGAGCCTGGTTCGACTAGTTTTTAGGTTTTGGTCTTAATTTTAGGCTCTCAGGCCCAATTTACGATCTCAGATCTAATTTTCAAGTTGTCTTCCTTGCAATGTAAACGTTCTTTACAATGCCACTTATCTTCAGTTTGAACTTTAGACAATCAATGAGCTAATATGTTCTTGTCACAATTTCGCTATGCATACAAAATATAAAAGACATAAATACAAAAGACATAATAGTGAAATGTAAAATTATCTTTATTTATTTATTCATCGTTGAAATAAATAGAAAGCAGTTACATGTTTACTACAATATGTGCACATTTCCCAATATTAACATAAGAGAGTTTTGGGCCTCTTCCATATCGGGTACAATTATAAGTACTTCTGGGCTTTTAACCTAATACTTTATAATTTGGTTCAACTTAATATTTTTCCATTTCCTAAAATAAAATTCAATAAATATATATAAAATAATTTTCTCATCCCAATTTTATTATTGGTAAACTTATGACGATTTTGCCCATTGTAAAAATTTGAGAAAATATATTTAATTTTTAACCGTTCAACTTGTTCACTATGATTGAATGATTTATTTTCATTTTCGAGCTTTTAAATAGCTCAAAACGTAAACTCATTTTTCGAGTCATTTTTGAGAAATAAATGTTCATTTGCAAATGAATTATTTCTCATTTTTATTTCCATTTTTAGAAAACCACATTCATTTCTAAATGATTCCATTTCCCCATTCTGGAGAAAAACATAATCATTTTTGAATGTTTTCCATTTCTCCATTTCTATTCATTATATTCATTTTGATTCAACATGCAATTCATTTCTAGTTTCAACGAGCCAGCGGAGGGACTGATTGGACTATGAAAAACTCTCTTTCGTCGATTCTCCCTCTATTGTCCTCTTTTTTTTCATTTGTCTCACCCAATTCTCCTTCGACATTATAATTTTTTGCTCTCTTTGTCATTTTTTTTACATTTAGCTATTAGGATAAGGTAGTCTTTCTTAGAAGAGATCTCGATTGGGGCCCTCTATCATCGTTGCCTCTTGGAATCTCTTCGTGTTTCGATGGAGCATTGTATCCCTTTTCTGCCAAGTTATAATGTTTGTCCAAGTCCACTTTGCTACATTGGTGATTGCTAAATGGGAAGAGATTGAGGTGTGGTGCCATCACACCATATGTTCTTTTTGTTGGCATGTTTTTTTCCCCTTCGGTGATCTTTTGGCATTTAAGTTGGTTGCTAGAGCTTACTATCAAGGCCCTTATAGCAGTATGGCCCCTATGGTTGGATGCGAGCATGCTGATAGTGTTGAAATAAGAGTTGGTGGGTTTTGATGCTTAATTTTGTTTTATGTTTGGCTATATTTTGGATTGGATCATTTTATGAGTCCTGTTTGCTTTGTAATGTTTTCACCTTATCATGGAATAAAGTTGAAAGAGCACACTAGTTTGTAGATGTTGAACTTTTTTTTGTTCAAATAGATGTTGTAACAATAGTTTCTACAATACCTTTCACTCTTCCTAATGTACAGTACGAATGAAAGTTGCTACCAGAAATTTTCTTTCATAAAAACAACCATTTCACTACATATTAGTGTTTTTTAAATGAAATTGGAAAATTTTAGAAAGATTAATATGATTATAAATGGATTTGGGTAATTGATTACTAATAGGGGAACATACAAATCATAAAATAATTATTCGAAGCTCATTGAGTTAAAATGAAGTCATTTGGGGTTGAGAAAAATGAGAGTTTCATCATAATTTATAACTTTAAAAATTTAAATAAAATTATAAAATATTATAAAAACATTTTGAAGGCTTTAAAATCAACTTAAAACTATTTAGAAACATTTTTTGAGGTGATCGAAGGTGCTCGGGGTCAAGTATGACCTTTGTGTTGGGAAAATCTGGTTTGAAAATGGTTTTCTTGCACATCAAAGAATAAAAAAATGTTGAAAACCAAGCTGGTTTGTGATATTTATAACAATAAACCCTAGAATAAAATTGTACCTGTATTTTCAGATAGATGGATCTTTAACATTTCCGGCTTTCAACCAAATGATCTTCTCCACTATTCTCATATCACAAATTGCTTCGAGTGTCGACTCAAACGTTTTGAATCAAACACAGAAATATAAAAACAAATTTCTTTTCTTTTGGGGTAAAAATGAAAATTCTACGCTCAAATAGAAACCACAAGAATTGTTATTCTAGAAAAATATATTTAATAGTTGA
Source organism: Gossypium raimondii (assembly GCF_025698545.1). Lineage (NCBI taxonomy): Eukaryota > Viridiplantae > Streptophyta > Magnoliopsida > Malvales > Malvaceae > Gossypium > Gossypium raimondii. The sequence continues at coordinate 20,176,294 of NC_068576.1, forward strand.
GAATAAATTCTCTATATTTTCTGGGAAAATAACAATATCTTAAAGTTGTGTTTGCAACTCTACCGGTGTCATCTATTTATAAGAAGAGAAGGTAGAACCCTTGTTGAATTGTAGAAGTTTATTTCAACTAGAAAAATGAACTCCTTATCTAATTAGGAGTATAGGTGGTGGAAACCCTAGTTAATATTAACTAGGGTTAATCGTCTACCCCATTAACAAAAGGGGCTTTTGGGCCTCTTCCATATTGGGTTCAATTAGAAATACTTCCCGAGCTTTTAACCCAATCCTTTTATAATTTGATCCAACCCAATATTTGTTATTCTATTTCCCAAAATAAACTTCAAAAAAAATATTGAATAATTTTCTCATCCCAATTTTACCCCAAGTAAAATTATGATGATTTTACCCTTGGTAAAATTTTCAGAAAATATATTTAATATTTAATCGTTCAACTTGTTCATTATGATTGAATGATTTAATTTCATTTTGGGCTTTAAAATAGATAAAAAATATAAACCCATTCTTCTATTCATTTTGAGAAATCCATGTTCATTTGCAAATGAATTATTTCTCATTTTCATTTTCATATTTATTTTGACAAAGCCACATTCATTTCCAAATGATTCTATTTCTCTATTTCGAAGAAAATCTTAATCATTTTTGAATATTTTCTATTTCTACATTTCTATTCATTCTGTTCATTTTGATTCAACATGCCATTCATTTCTAGTTTCAACGAGCTAGCGAAGGGACTGATTGAACATATGCAATTAAGGCTCAAATGATTTATAATTGACTTCCAGTTATTCGCCTATTCATTATAAACTCATTTAGTCACGAAGTCATTCCACTATAGTATCGTGAATGAGCTCTCCCCAACCAAATAGTGCTCGTCCAATGACCTCATTATAAGTGTGTTATCCTCATAGGATATCCTTAATCTCTTTAGGATAATATCTGTTCTCCCAATATGATCCTATTTTATCTTATGGTAACCATTACATCTTCCTTCATGAAAAGTCAATTACTATTAAATAGTAATCAAGTCATTCATCACAAAGACGAACGACTCGTGGGCGCATTTACTTTTCATCAACCATGTAATGTCCATGAGAGGATATCATTTACCCATGTCTCGGGCTATGAATTCAACTATTGTGAATGACGCTACATACTGCACAAGTCATACACTCAACGCACCAACTTTTGGTTCCTTATCTATTCGAACTCAGGCTTTTACTTACATCAAAATGTATGAGTCACGCATACATAGTACGTCATCCACTCACGATTTAGGTATGCCACACTATGAACATCACAGGTGAATAAATCCATAAACGGATTCAAGATATATTTTTCTTGGGTGCAACCCAATGTAGAGTCAGTCACATCTATATCTCTGTCTTCTGGGAGTCATCCGCTCTGATGCACAAGACAAAACATTTCCCCAACTTGGACTTGATAGACAATATATTAGTCTTTCAATAAAAAAATTCACAACTTGAATTGTTAAGTTAAGTTGGAATGGTGAATTTGGGGACTAATTTGAAAAGCTTACAAATTGAGCGGGTCCTGATAGAAATAAGAGGAATTGGCGAGCTAGTTGTGGAAAGGTTGAATTTCAACTTGGTTCTATTAAGTTTGAAGTAAGAATATGTCTTAGTTGGTGACATGATGGTTATGGATTTATACTTGGCTATTGAATTTGAGATCGGTGAAGGAAGTGCATGAGTAGTATATGAGGGAGATGTTATATTTACCGATGTGGTTCTCTCTTTTTTTTCTTCATCTTCTTTACTGGTCTGGTTGAAAGAGAGAAAGATTAATGAGTGGTCTGCATTGGATAAGGTAGCTAAAGTTTGTGCATAGGTAACTGATGATTTCTCAAGTTGGTAATCTTTCAAACATTTCTATGTTTCTGAATTTAAGAATAGTGAAGAAAGTTAAGGATTTCAACTATGCATCGATTTTGTTCTATCTTGTATAAAGTTGTGGAAAATCATTTTAGTGGCCTCTGCATGCAAACAAATCAATGTTTTTATGATGATGAATTATCTTCGTTGGAAATTCTGAAATAGTTGTGATGTTTTGTAAGCTGTAGGCTCGGGTAGTAAGGGAAAATCTTAGATGGATTTGGCGTTAACTTCCTGGCGAGTTCTAGAACTCCAGTCTTAAATGGTTGTCCATTCATTTTTAGTATCGTGTGCTGAATATGTTTGGCTGAATGTTGAGGTATAGGGATGCATGATGGATGATGATATACAAATATGTGATTGGTTGTAAATATCAATGTGATGTATATGAAATGTTTGGAGTAATGTGTGTCGTACATGAACCATAGTATTGGTTGAATGCTTATGTATGAAATGCATGTGTATGAATGATATGCCATTTTGTGGAGGTCTAACGATGATGGGAGCTGGAGAAGGGAACATGATATGTGAATTGCCTCTGGTATGGCATGAAAATGCAAACAGAGATTGGAGAATGACCCTGATCTTGCGGGGGGACACTTATGTGTTCAAACTAACAAAGGGGATTTGTAGAGGTTTAGGCAGACTATATCGAAAGTGAATATCAATAATATGTGGCTTTGCAAAGGTTCAAGAGGACTATACAAAGAAAGGTGCGCACCAGCATATGAGAGCCTTTTATGGGACATATAAGAGCCCTTTTTATGGGATGTATGAAAGAATGCAGGTCGATGGCCATGGAGTGAACTAGGGAAGTCCGCAAGATAGTTTGCACTTTTGAGTCCACCCGACTTGCTTAGGTGGCATAATCTAATAGAGGTTCATGGATAAAATTACGTATGTGAATCCGTATATATATGTTCGCATCTATGTCTCCGCAAATATGGGATCCACCTGACAAGTTAGCCAAGAATGAGATATATGTTTATGCGAGTCCATATATGAAAGAGATGATAGCCTGTTAGGACTACCTTACCGGTATGATTCCGTAAATAGGGGACTTGCTCTTAAGAATCCACCTGCATGTTATCTATTTCTAAAAGTGGACCACTATGAATGTGTTATCTATTATTGAGAGATAGAGGCAGGATGCGATGGCTCGCCAGATTGGTTTACTTGATTAAGAGAGTTGTTTTTTTCATTAACCCATAATGAGGGTCTTCTTTATGAATCCACATGTATGCTTTTTTCCACCTTTTTGTTTAAAACATGAATCCACGAGGATCGTGCTATGTATTTGAGTCCATTATAAAAAGTTACTAATAATAGTTTGTAATAGGAACTATTAGCCAATATTTGTCTTATTTGATTATCTGTATTTTTTGGTGCGAGACGCACTATGGGAATCATTTATGGGTTTTCTTTCATAAATATACAAGTAAGATTTCGCAAGGATTTCCTCTCAAGGAATTAACTACATAAGGGTCCGCAAAGGCAACTAGTGAAGATAGAATCCACAAGGATAATCTGCTAAGAAAGCTTTATGTGGGTAAGGCTTTGTTTAGCCGAACATGAAATCTTCTATTTTTAAGTCACCATTAGTGGGTCATATATAGTTAAGAAAGTTGAGTTGATCGCTAGGATGCGCAAGTAAATAAACAATGGTATTATTTAAGATAATGTGCCAAGTGCAAGTGAGCTAGCTCGTAGGATGCAAATACTACGCTAATGAAATTAGCGAACCGTCCTAGTACAGACAGTCAATACTTAAATTCTAAACCATGAAGCACCATCTTGTTAGCATTTTGCTAATACATGGTATGGACAAATCACTAAATTCATTTGAACTTACGTATGTGTCATTATGTTTTACATGTAAAAAAAGGTAAATGCAAGGATTCGAAGGACCAAGCCAGAATTTGTTGTGTTCAAACGGAGATGCTCCTTAGATGTAATATGCATATAGCAGGGTGACCTAGAGCCAGAGTGATCGGCTATTAACATCACAGCAATAATGTGCAAGCATAAACTGTTGATGCAAGTATAGTAGACAGACGTCAGTCTGTCGGATATTGATCCCACAGGGATGATAGTCTTTTGCCTATTAATGTCGGTGGAATAACTGGATATAAACGAGATAAATTGTGAGGATAGTTGTCGATGTAATAACTTTAAAAACAATAAAATAAAATATGATAATGATAAATTGGTATCCTTAACATGAATTTTTAGCAGAATACTAAGTGCTCATAAGGTACAAAAGTATAGGTGATTGTTGAGGCAATAAAATTCAATGTATATCTTACCCAGCATTACTCCTCTATTTAATCTGAGACTTAAAACATGCATATTAATCTCACCTTCCGATGATGGCAATATGACACTATTAAGAAAAATTGGACTAAATTCCTCTAATCCTCACTCAACTTCTGTTGTAATGCTTATTGGCTCAAATTGTCACTGCACTTTCCAATGTCAGTGATTGCAATAACACTTCCGTGTTATAAAAAATTCAAACCCCAAGATTAAACAATAAAAGTAAGATTGAATAAGATAACATTTAACCAAGAATTCATGTGTATTTCCATACAAACAGAAATCAGAGAGTAATCACCAGCATTTAGAAAGAAATAAGAAAGAATCGAGTGGAGAATACTATCCCTAGACAACTTGACTGAATCTCTCTATTACCTCTTGTCTCGCACTTAGCTATCCTCATCAGGAGCTAGTCTACATCTGGTTTCCACATTGGCTCACCCATGAGAGGCTTAAGCTACCATGACCACAAGCTTCAAGGTACGATGATGAAGATGATGATAGAGAGAAAAAGCTCTCTTTTTTCTTCTCACATCCACCTTTTATGTCCTCTTTCAACAGTACAGGTGTCCTTTCCTCAAAATTCTCCTGTCCTTGTACGTACAGGTTGGTTATACTAGACTAGACAAATTACACAGTTTTGGTTTTTATCCGGACAGTTGTCAGGTGTGGCGACAATTCTGGACGCAATCTGGAATTAATTCTTGCAACGACATTGCGAGCAGCTGTCAGGTGTGACAACAATTCTGGACGCAATCTTGAATTAACTCATGCAATTACATTAATGCAATAAGATAGAAAAATTAAGGATAAAATAGGCTAGGATTCACTGAGTTATAAAATGCAATTTATTAAACTGAAAATGCTAAAATGTATGCTAAGGATAACTAAATGGGGAAAATTTAACCAATAAGTAAGGGGGAAAGCCTATGTTCTTTTTAGCGCTATCATAGAGCCTCAGGGTCTTATTCGTATTTGTAATTAAGATGTTAGAATTTAATTTCAATACTAAGTAAATATTCAATAGGTTAAAGTTATTTTTTTAAATCGTTGTACCTTAAATTAAAGTATTATCATTGAAATAGATTCTTGAGATTTGTGAAGTTAATTAGTAATGGTGTTATAAATATTATTTGTCTTGCATTTTTTTAAAAAATTGTAATAATGAATATTATAAATATTATAAATATTATTTGAATATGGAATGTAGCACCGTATAGTCTGGATTTGACGATCAGGTCGAGTATAGGGTTGTAGGTTTTCTCATTTCTGATTAAACATGTTTAGGTTCGTCTACTAATACAAGTTATCTTTCCGTATCACGAATTGAACAAGTGATACCGCTCAGTATTAGTTTAAAGATTACAAAACCAATGAGCAACATTTGCTTCCATTTTGCTTTGCATGCAAAAACCATTTGAAGATAATCATATAATGTATATTAATGTTATCAATGATTTTGATTTATTTATCAATATGTTTGAAAAAATTATAAGTTTACAAATGAATATACTACACTCAGGCACCAGATCCAACACCTTGTAAAGCTCAAAATAATCAAAACAGTGCAACGGTCTTGTCCAAAGGGTTGGTATCGTTACCTAGTCCATGTACTATAGCATTTTAGCTAATGACTTGTTTCAGTCCCATGCCTAAGGCAAGGTAGCAGGCCTCTCTTAAGCTTAAAATAAGTCCAAAAATATTTTATATTGATGGTTTGTTAACCAATTCATTTAATAAAGTCCTTATTCAATATTCTTATGTAAGGCCTATAGTTTTATAACATGTTCTTTCTTAATTAAATTTATGGCAATTGTCCTTTGTATGAACCATATACTTCATTTTAATTTCTTTGAACTAGTTGCATAGGCCGCAGATAAAAGCCCGTGACCATTGCGCACAGAACATCCTATGGAGGTCAGCTTTTTAAATGGGGTGTATTTGACCCACTTGAACTAGCCCAACTCATGGAACCAATGGAGAAGCCCACCTACTTGAAACCTTGGTGGCCTAGAACACTCTAGTAAAACTAGAGTTACCAAGGTAAATAGTATAAACCCTAAATGGATTAGATTGTATAGATTTTAAATCCTTTATAAGTCTCAATTGTAGATAAGTTCTAATCTGGACCATCGATGTAGCTCAATCTATACCGTTAGTTTTGGGGGAGCTCAACTATAAATAGAGGCTTTCTCCTTCATTTGTAATCATATCATTTTATTCTATCCTTGAGTTAAAGGATATATTTGAGGGAATTTATTCAAACACTTGGTGTGCATTGCTTTCTTATGGCTTTTCAAATCTCTCGTTGCTTTTCTTCAAGTTTGCTTCCACTATATTTTTCGGTGCCTTAGTGAATTTCCGGGATAATTCTCACTTTTCGAGTCTTAGGTTGACTTAGGCAGAGTTGAAGTAAAGAAATCACCTAAGGTCACGTAATTTGCCAGAATAAAGTTCTAGCCCTGTGACAGTTGCTATTTGAACTAAGGTTTTGTAGGCGTCGATCGAGATGGCGAAAAGAGTAGACGATTGGATTGAGCTAATGAAGACCCGTGGGAGGGCCAAAAAAGCTAGTCGATCAAGGGACATGTCGTTGGATTTGGAAGGACAAGTGATCATTCTCGAGTAGTCCATGGGGGACACGAGGGAGACACTTAAGGTAGTAAAGGGAGCATTGAAGAGCTAGACTCAATAGAAGAGAAACTCAAGGAAGCCGTGTTGGAGTCTCTTGCTTCCAATGTGGAAAAGATGCAAGGGTTGCTTAATTCCACTATAGATAAGCTGACAGTGAGGGATGATGCTCTCGAGCTTATGGTGTCGGCCTTCAAATAACAGATTGAAGAGCTCAAAGGAAAGCTTAATATCTACAAAGTTTTTTTTAGGAAATGGGGTGTTGGCTGTGGTACCCAATCCTAAAGTAGACTTTTTGAGGCCGAAAGATTTCAATGGGACTAGGTACGCAAAGGATTTGGATAACTTCTTGTAGGGAATGAAGCAATACTTCTGTGCTAAAGACATCATTGATGATGTTAACAAGGTAAATATTGTTGCCATGTATTTTATTTATGTTGTTTTGTTGTAACAATCCATTTTCAGTAGTGTCAGAAATAGTGATTTCGGGACCACAATTGACTAGTGTCTTAGTGTTTTATTATTTATCTAATATTTATATGGTTAGTATGTTATCGTATTAAAAATTGGTTATGAAATTTTAACATTTAGATAGTTTAATTAAAAAGGACTAAATCGTAAAAGCTAAAAAAGTTAGTTTCTATTAGTTAGAGGTTCTAAATGGCTATTGAAATGTGAGTTGATGGACTTATATAGTAAATAAACCATATAGATAGATAGTGGAAAATTATGGACAATGTTTTGTTAATTATTAAGTTAATTTTATAAGGGTAAAATGGTAAATAGGTAATTAACATGAAAAAAATAGGAAAATAATTATCATATTCTTCCTTCATTTTGTTCTCCATATCCAAATGCACCATTAGAAAGCTTTGAAAGCTTTGGTCAACCTTTGTTCTTGCATGTAAGTGATTTTTATCCCGTTTTTAATGATTTTTATGTTTTTGAGGTCGTTTTAGCTTAATCTAGCTAATTCGGGAGCTAATTAAGAAAACTGTTAAACATTTTAGATTATTCCATTGATAATTTTATGGTGTTTGTGAAGTTTTGTGGTAAATTATTAAGCTTGGTTGATAAATATGACTATTTTGTAAAGTAGTTTTAGTAATTTTAATGTTCAGGGACCAAATTGTTAAAATAGTAAAAATTCATGGAATTATTGTTAAATTATGGCAAATATGGGTTTTATAGATTCCTAATAAATTTTTCTAGCATAGGTTTTGCTTAATTGTGGTTAATTTGTAAGTTTTGGGTTTAGGGACAAAATTGTATAAGGGTAAATGTTGGGGTAATTTAAATTCATATTAAAAGGACTTATAAGCTTAATTTTTATTAATTGAGCAGTTTCAATCAAATAATTGAACAAAAATTATTGTTTAGATCGAGAAACAAATCAAACGAACACAAATCGCAGAAAAATTAATGTAACGGATTGCAACCATTTTTATTTAGGTAAGTTCGTATAATGATTAAACTTACTACTTGTTTTGAATGAAATGTTAATGAATGTTTATGCTAGGTATAGCTTAAAATGATTCTTGTGTGATATTTGGTAATATGGATTAAATTACGATGTTAATCAAATTGATGATTATGTTTGAAAAATGTGAATTACATGGATGTATATTTGAAATGGTATAATGGAAATAAAGTTAAAGGATTCAGTTATGTAATGTATCCTGTTTGAACCTCCTGAATACTTAGGATACAAATGACGGGTCATTAGGGGTTATTATAGTTTTAGGTGCTTGTCTTGGATGTCATACCTATGGTTAAGGTCTTTCATTTGTTGCGGATTCTCCACAACTCGTGTCAGCAGCATCGTGTAGCCTAACATCCTGACCCATAGCTCGTGTGAGCATATACGCTTACAGTCACAGCTGTGTGAGCATTTTCCCGACTATCCGAGATTATTTCATTTTGTTCAACGGGTAATAAATGCTTAATCAAGTGAACTTAATTATAGGAAATGTTATATGGTTTTTATAGATGAAATGGAAAGCGCTGGTATAAATGTTTTGAAATGAATGAATGATGCATACTAGAGATTTGATGAATGGAATGTATATTGATATGTTCCTAATACATGTTTCATGATATGGTAAGATTATGTGTTTCATTGTTGAACTCATTAACTTGTGAGATTTGTGATGTGAATAGGATTGAGTGAACTTATGAGCATTTTAATGGAATATTAGGGGTTATTACAATTTTGGGTGTCTTTCTTGGATGTCATACCGATGGTGAAGGTCTTCCATTTGTTGCGAATTCTCCACAGCTCGTGTGAACAGCATCGTGTAGCTTAACATCCTGACCCATAGCTCGTGTGAGCATATACGATTACAGTCACAGCTGTGTGAGCATTTTCCCGACTATCCGATATTATTTCATTTGGTTCAACGGGTAATAAATGCTTAATCAAGTCAACTTAATTATAAGAAATGTTATACGGTTTTGATAGATGAAATGGAAAGCGTTGGTATAAATGTTTTGAAATGAATGAATGAATGAATGAATGATGCATACTAGAGATTTGATGAATGGAATGTATATTGATATGTTCCTAATACATGTTTCATGATATGGTAAGATTATATGTTTCATTGTTGAACTCACTAACTTGTGAGATTTGTGATGTGAATAGGATTGAGTGAACTTATGAACATTTTAATGGAATTATACATGAATTTTATAAATTAAGCCTATTTGGTAAGTTTATGTTTATAATTTATATGAGCTTACTAAGCACTAGTTGCTAACGTTAGTTGTTTTCTTTTTGTATAGATCATTGGAAATCTCGACCGGTTGGAAGTTGAAGTCAGAGCACACACGCTATCCATCCTTCATCTCGGTAAAAGTTTGGTCATTTTGATGTTGGTTATAAATGGCATGTACTATGAGATTTAAAGTTATTTTGTTGTGATGATGTTGTTAAAATTTAGTTAAGGCTTACTTATAGATATGTATATCTTTGATTTTGGCATGAATATGTTCATATATTTATGTCTTTGGTTATTTGGCTTATGCCTCTTGAAAGTGGTTGAAACATGGTATAATTGAATGTGAATGGAATGGATGATTTGGTGTGTTTGGAATGTGTATAAGGTAAGGATTTATGAACTTTGAATGTGAATTAGATTGGTGCATGAAATGTGGTGCTAATGAAGGCATATTGGTTAGACACTTAGGCTGAATGTTTTGATATGGTTTAAACTTGTTTGAATGTGTTTTGAAGGCATTAGAATGTTTGATTTTGGTTTGGCTTGACACATAAGGAAAGAGTGATGTTTTTCCTTGTTTTGCAAGCCATTTTAGATGCACACGACCTAGGACACAGGCTATCACATATCGTGTGCCACACACGGTCACACTACGCGACCATGTGGCCTATTAAATTTTAGTGCACGTTTGTCCCACACGGTCTCAAGGTTGTTACACGACTTGGAGACACAGCCGTGTGACCCTATTTTTGAATTCTGCATGGTTTGGCCACATAGCCAAGTCCCTGAGCCACACGGCCTAGGCTATGTCACATGGCCGTGTGACCTCTGTTTTCAGCATTTCTTACATTTTCTGTTTTGTTTCAGATAAGTCCCTAATTTTTTCCAAATAGATTTTTAGGTGCCATAAGGTCGTTATAAGACTCAGATTCATATATATGCTATGAATGATGATTGGTTTTGAATAATTGATATTTAAACTAATAATTGAATTATTTTATGTTGTCATTTGATTTGCTATGTGTCGTAATACTCCATAACCCTAATATGGCGATGGAGATGGGTTAGGGGTGTTACATTTGTTATGGTGGCATCATAAGTCCATAGATGAGAGACGTGGTGGTACTGTTATTGAGACATGGGAGAAGTTCTATAATGAACTGAAGGGGTAGTTTTATCCGGAGTATGTCGAGGATGAGGTTTGGGCTAAGTTGCGACGGCTTATGTAACAACACATAGTTAGCAAGTATGTGAAAGAGTTCAGTAAGATGATGCTCCAGATTTTCAATTTGGGTGAGAAAGTGACATTTTTCTACTTCATGTATAGGCTAAAGCCTTGGGCGAAGCAATAGTTTCAACGCCAAAGAGTTAAGGAACTGTCTAAAGCAATAGCAAAATACTTATTCAAGCTTGTTCCAAGAAAAATTAGGTTCAAGTTTTATGGGCCCAAGAAGAAAGGCAATGGTGGGGGAGATGAAGAAGGGTAGGTTAAAAATGGCAGTGACAATAGTGGTAATGAGAAACCACATAGTGGGAAGTGAAAGCCCTACAAGAAACCAAAGGGGCTAGTGAGATGCTTTCTATGTGAAGGTTTGCTTATTGTGAGGTGCTTTCAAACCAGAGTTAGCAGTAATACTCAAGGTTAACCTGCTGTTGAATATGGGTATGCCGAAGCCTCTTTGTACGAATCAAGGAGATCTCGATCGAGGCAAGTCACAATATGGGCAAGTAAGAGCGGTGGACTTTTGTAATTGAAATGTATGAAGAAGAGAAACAATTCAAGTTAAGTGACAACGAAGACATAAGCCGAGGAAAATGTTCCTATGGATGAGAGGAACTGGCAGAGAGAATAGTAGGGAATCAGCTGAGGCTTTGAGGTAGTTCTAAGACAAGTCAAACTAGTTTCATTCTGAAGATGTGACAAAGGTGTTGCAAGAATGGGTGGGGGAGAATGCCATAGGCTGCGGATCAAAGCCCGTGACCATTTTGCACAAAATGCCCCATGGAGGTCAACTTATTAAATAGGACTTATATGACCCACTTGAACTGGCTCGACTTGTGGAACTCATGGAGAAGCCTATCTACTTGAAGCCTTGATGGCTTAATGAAACACCCTAGTAAAACTAGAGTTACCAGGTAGATAGTATAAATCATAAAGGGATAAGATTGTATAAAGTTTAAATCCCTTAGGACTTTAAATTGTAAATAGGCTGTAATCTTAACTGTCGATGTAAATCAATTTGTATAGTTGGTTTTGGGGGAGCTCAACTATAAATAGAGGTCTTCCCCCTGATTTGTAATCATCCTGTTGTATTCTATTCTAGAGTTAAAGAATATATTTGAGAGCATTTACTCAAACACTTGATGTGCATTTCTTTCTTTTGGTTTTTAAATTCTCTCATTGATTTTTCCTTTCAAGTTTGCTTCTACTATATTTTCAATGCCTTAGAGAATTTCCGGGAGGATTCTCACTTTTCGAGTCTTAGGATGACTTAGGCAGATTTGAAGGAAACAAACTGCCTAAGGTCACGTAGTTTGTCAGACTAACGTTCTATCCTCGTGACACTAGTGCATGCTTGAATAATCAATTTCCTTAATATCATTTAAGGTTTAGACCCAAAAAATATCATTTAAGGTAAGTTCACTAGGCCATACACTTTGAAAGCACATTATCATATTAAATTCTCTCTTAGCTTAACTATTCATTCACTTTCTTTTTCATCTCCTTTAGTTAGAAGTGTTTTACTTCACAGCACTCGGTTTTGCTTTTAGCCATCTATAGTCACATTTAAAATTCATTATCAACATTTTAATTAATTTTCACCTATAGTCAACTTCAATAAAATTGACTTAGATACACGGGACTCTTCCACCACACCAATGAGCACTAAAGTGCTAAACTCTAAAATAGCGTAACACATCCCTCCACCACACCAAAGCGCTCATGAGTGCAAAAACTACACCACATCAAGATGCACATAAGTGCAAGGCTCAAAGGCAATACAAAACACACATAAGTGCGAAACCTCTTATAGAACTCTAATACACTATAGATCCTAATTGGTATGCCAACTGTATCCTAACATTTCACTAAGTCTACTGGGGCACATTACAATTAAAATTAACAAATAGCCATCAAGGTCATTAACATATACATATAAACATATCATAAAAGGGCACTTTAAGTGCTTTCACATACTTATCTTCAAATCCATATTAATAGAGACCTTATGAGGATGTTTCACATGTATAGGACAAAAGTCATGTTTCCATTTATTCTTTATCTCTTGTATAGTAAATCTCATGTTTTTAACATGATGTCAACTCTTCAAAACTTGCGAGGAATAAGTCGATTAATCACATTCTTAGCCATAATGACATTATTTATATTTTACATTCATAACATAATTCATACTTATCAAAACACACTTATTAATATCTCTATGGAAACAAAAGTTCCATAACACCTAGTGGAACTAATATGTCATCTCACTTTCAAGTATATAGCACAAGTTAATAGTAATAAACTTCATCACTTTTAAGCCATGTAGTTTACATATGTTCATTTTATAATTATTCAAACATTTATCACATAAATATTATCAAATTCATAAACCTTAATGTAAGATAAGTAAGAGTGTCCAATGCAATTACCTTTTGATACTCTAACACACACAACCAAGCCTCTAAAAACTTGATTCCATAATCAACTAAGCTTGGGAATCCCAATTTCAAAATTTCCACATTTTCCATACACATAAAAATATATCCAAAATTAATATTAGAACTTTGTAAGCTTTCTCATAATCATAAAACTCAAATATCATTCTAAGAGAGAAATTTTCGTTATTTACTATTTTGATGCTTTCTTTCACTGGCTTCAATTTCTGACACTACAACCCATAAAATCCTACGATGAAAATTGAAGGATTGATGGTGAAAATTGAGGGATTGAAATTACCCAAGTGGACCAAAAAGCCCCCAAGTTTAAAAACATTTATGGTCCGCTTCTTTATTTCATGGCCCAAAGGTCTAAACTTATTTGAATTTCCAATATTCCATCCATATAATATTATCAATATTAAATTCTTGTGAAATGACCAATGTCACACCCCAAGTTGGCAGATCTTAGATTAAGGCGTATAGTTGGGAAGTTATCTATTTGGCGTAGTGTAATCCGTCAATTAATAGTCTTGGGCGTGTTAGAGTTTTGTGAGGATATGATAAGTAAAAAGTAAGTTTGGTGAGGTTGCTGCTAAAATTATGGTACGCCCAATTACCTGAGCACTGTGCTGAGTGGGTTTTGTAAAATGATCTGGTTAGGAGCCAATTGGATTGACTGGTCAAATATAAAATATATAGGATTCGTATTTATGTTCCTCTCAAAAATATGTAGGCCATTATGAGGAACAAACTCTGGATTCAAGTGACACTTGTTCAATTCCACTAAAGGGAACTAAGGGTATATATATAGTGAGAAGACTTCGTGAGGAGGTTTTATTCCTTCAAATTTCTATTCTCTAGTTCTTCTTAAACTTGTATGTTCTCTTCTTCCTTTATTAAAATGGAGGTAAGGTTTTAGAGTTAACCAGTGGACATTTCCACTCTTGGTAAGTCAAATAGCTCTGCATGTTAAGTTTTTGAAAGAATAAGTCTATTAAGAAGCTTATGAACAATAGGTTATGAATACAAAGCCTTGAATGGGGGTTGTCTGTGATTGAGATGTTAACAATTTGTATGTAAAGGGGTTTTAATGTTGAATCTATGTTCTTTAAGTAGTTGTTGTTGTTGGTTCAAGAAAGGTGTTCGAGTTTAGAGTTCAAGCTACAGTTTACATGAGTATCAGGTGAGTCCCTAACCGGACTCAGGTAAGTTAATTTAAAAGAGCAAATGTATATGTTAAGATCTTCACAGATAATTGGGAAGTATGGTAAGCTTAGTAATGTCACTGCATATTCATCTTGGATGCTGGTGAATCACTATACATATATAAAGTGTTGTGTAATGGTAATACATAAGAATATCAGGTGTGGAGAGGTGAGTTTATTAAAAGAAAATGAGTAAGACATGCATGAAAATGAATTTGGGTAAGTATAAAAATGTGTGAGCAGAGTAAACATTCAATTGTGATACCTCTGGTAGGGCAGATACATTGCTAACCGAACTGGTAGATCACGTTGTTGTCAAAACACCTATGGTGATGCCTACAGTAAGAATAAGTCTGGACTAGTAGATCACGACATGAGGATGTGCAAGTCTATGTGGTTGAAACCCATGGCATGGTATGATGAAATGAATACTCATGGTGATACCTTCTGTAATATGTAAATAGGACTAACAGATCACGACATAGAATTAGGTATAAGTCCATGTGGCTGAAACCATGACACCTTCAATGACAGTCTATTGGGACAGTAAATACATGATTCTGTATGTTGCTTGTGTGGCATGGTTTGCTAAGCCTTTGTGGCGTATTCTGCTTCGCTTTGTCGTGTATTCAGTGTTGCCCTTGAGGCATAATATGTAAAACTTGTATGATGTGTTTTGCTAAACCTTAGTGGCGTATTTTGTATTTGCCTTCGTGGAAATTCTGTATGGTAGAGGCAGCAGAAATTGGTTAACTGTATATGTAGTAAGATCTAGATATGTTCTGAGATTTCTTTGATAATTAGTTCTATGATTAGAATCTGGTGATTTTGAAGATAGCTAAGTGTCTGATGGAATGAGTTCATTTATGTTATGTATTGGTGATGTTTGAAATTTGGCATCCGCCATATTTGAATGGTTTCCATGGTTTGTTTAAAGACTATTTGCACTCTGAGACATTTGTCAATTCAGGCGTACTTTGTGACATGGACGTTGGAAATTTTTCTAAATGATTTGAAGTATTACATTGTTAGAATGAGTTTAGTTTGGATTAGAATCAAGATAGGATCTGGTTGGTAGTCTTGTAGCTATTAAAATCAGTATGCGATTTCACCAAATGCAAGAATAATTAATATGTCTGCTGAGTATTAATATCTGCGAATAACCATTTTGAGAAATATGTAATGTGTAAGGTTAAAGAGGAAATTTGTAGGAAGGGGTTCTACATAGGTAATCTACTGAGAAGTATCTGTTGGGAATGCCAGTACCCCCATGGCGCAGTGAAAATTAATAAAAAATAATTCTGGTGATCCAACCCATGGATCCATGTGCGAGGAACCAATCGGGGTCAAATAATGGTTTCGAAATTACCGTAATTTCAATCTGAGTAGAAAGCGATGCCTTGGCAATGAGAATTCTAATCTACTATCGAACCAAGCCGCAACCTTTTGAGATTCCGACCTCTACGTAATCCACCCGATTTGACAATGAACGGAAGAAATCCCCAAAACTGTTTTGGAGAATTCTTTGCTTGACGGCTGCTAGACTTCACAAGCAAAATTTCAGGATTTTATTTTTTTAGGGTTTTTTTAAAACTCTCACACTCTAACCCTCTTATAATGGGTATATATATATACTGAATCATAATTCATAAAATTTTTATCCGAACATAATAATCATAATTAAAAATAAATAAATATAATAATGTTTTAAACCGAAAATTATAATTACATTAATTATAACAAGGATTTCGGTAAACTATATTTATTTAAATTTATATCTGAAACAAATCCATATATTAATAGAACTATGTTTTCATTATGTGTACAACAATCTTGTACATATAATATGTTAGATATTTGATTACCCAATTAAATTAATTCTATAATTAATTTAATTCATGTGACAACCAAACACAATACTAACTATGTTTTATTTCGTTCATTTCAACCATAGGGTGTGACCCTATAAGTTTTTGTAACGTTAGCAGTAATACTAGAATGATTCTAATGTTACAAACAATGAGTGGCATCTAGCAATACATCATTGCTACCTAAGTTACAAGAAATCATGATTCGACATAACCTTTTTGCAATTAACCTGTCATGCATTAATCCTTAAGTCCTTTATCTCTGGATTGGACACAAGTCATGGAATAGTCACACTTGCATGACCCATCCCATGTTCCTTGATATCTTGAGTAGACTATGATATACAAATAAGTATGACATCTCATATCAACTTATTTGAGCATGGCCATGCATTTCTAGTCTCACTCAATCAACTGGCCTAAGATATTACTCCCATTATGTGAAGGGGCTTATCCTATATTGATCAACCATATCCCTCTACATAGATTGCGGTACATCCAACATCAACCTTTATAGAACAACCAATTACGGTGTACGTTTGACTGTATCAAAATATACAACTCATGATGTTGGGATAATGATGATCTCAAGTTTGAGGATCATATACATATTAATCACTATGAGTAATGTTGTGACAATTACATAATAATCCAAGAAACATACTCATAGCGGGTCAATCCAATATGTTTGTTCTCTAACACACATATTCATGCATTGATTTTGACACTCCATATCAATGACTACTCTTTATCATCAATCAACTACATGTTAGTCGTAATGCATTATGTTGTCCTAGTCAACAATAATACTTGACTAAGGACTTTTTAAGAATAATCATATTATTCTCAGGACATTATTATAAAACAGTTTATTTATACTCACAGAAAAGAAATTGAAATAATAATGGTAAAGCCTTATATTGCCTTATAATAATAAACATGATAAATCAAGTATGTTATTACAACGATCTCATAATTGATCTTTGGGCATACTCTTATAGTATCTTGGGTTGTAAGAAGGATTCTAATTTATACTGACTGACAAGATCTAGATTCAATCAAAATGTGAAGTTTAAGTGATACATTAAGTAGGGAAATTTTCATGTAGGTTTATATCCAATATTACGGAAGTATCCACCTAAGGAAAGAGTGTTTTTCAAACTCCTATGATGAGGAAATCAATTTGGAAGATTTCGTGGTAAATTATATTAAAACTCATTAAGTATATGTAAACTTATCAGCGTTGTGTTCATTTTTTAGGTGAGATTGTATAATTGAATTCGCCAGGAGAAACCAAGCCAGGATTGCGCCAGGGAAGTGGCGAGTAGGGATACCAAGCCAGGATTGTGCTAAGTAATGTCTTAAATCACCTTTAAGTGTCTGTTGTACATTTGGATATTATTCTTTATATCTTATGTAATTCAATAAAATAAAAAATAATATGTTGAAAAATAATTATTCAAAGCTTTGTTAAAGTTTGTGTTAAGTGTTTGTATGTGGTAATATTTGATATTCAGATCCGATTATTCGGGCTTAGTAGAGGGTGTTACAACCAAAATGCCCTTAAATGGTAAATTTATGGGTGGTAAAGATTACATCTTTTCCCTATTTTGATAAAATTAAGAAATTTACAATTTAGTATCTCTACTTTCTAAAATTTCCAATTTGGTCCAAAATGTGATTTTTCATCATATCAATGCATATTCCAACTTATTATTATGTAAATTCACCACAAATAACACTCTTTTCCCATTTTGGTCATATTTTCACTTTATCCCCTAACCTTTTCAAATTTTCTAATTTAATCCTTTTGTCACATTTTCACCTCTAAAATTCTTTTCATAAATTTTCATATGAGTTATCAACTTTGCTTTCATAAGATTCTTTTGTAACAACCCAAACCTGATCCTTAAGGAATACCGAAGATTGGCACGTCACAGCCGTAAAATATTTTCCTTTAAAGTTGTACATGCATGGTCTTCATAAAAATATAGTTCAAATAAACATGAATTGTAACACCCCTATCCCGTCTTCGTTGCTAGATTAGGGATACGGAGTGTTACCAAACAAAACAAAACATTTAACTACACAATGGATATAATTATACACTTAAATATTAACAGATAACATTTGAATCTATTTATAGAAAAATATACTTATGGACCTTAAATCGAGCCTATGAGACCCTAAAAAAAGTTTAGGAATAATTTGGGATAAATTCGAAACAAATTAAGACATTTTGGGAAAAAATTAAAAATTTTAAAAATAAGGGTCACACGGCCGCGTGACTATGCCTTAGACCGCGTGAACATTCAAAGTTTGGACACATGACCGTGTGTTTGCCTATGTGGGTATTTGAAATAAGGCAACACGGTTGTGTTTGTCACACCCTAAAATTGGGCCTAGAAGTTTTAAGGGAAAATTAGGAATTTTAGCTTGAAATGGGTTTGAAAACTTTGAATTGTGGTAAACCAAAATTGTTTTTGTCTATGACTTTTTTGAAAATTAAAACAGCTTTTGAAAATAATGTTCAACAGACTTTCAATTTTAAAATAAAGACTGATTTGTAAATGGGTCTAAATTATGCATTTTTAAGAGGCAATTAAACTAAACTTTAATTTTCACTATATTTTCCCCCTTCATCTTTATAAAACTCACGTTAGTCTCTTCTCCATATTTTTGTTTTGTCGCCCATTACATTCCAAAGCTCATCTCATTCAATTTTGTTTCCCAAACTTAATTCCTTAGATTTCTATCATTCTCGAAGCCATAAATCTCCATAATATTTCAATAAAAACATCCAAGAACATCATACTCCATTGTTGAATTTTTGGGTTTTTCGGGTTTTCGATCAAACATTCAGTTTGTTGTCAACTAAGGTAATGATTGGATTCCTTATTAGTTTTTGATGTTATTTGATCCTCTAAATTGATTATTTAGCCATTAAATCGCATATTTTAAATAAAAGCCAAAAATTGGGTCATTAATGGTGGATTTTGGGATTTTGGATAAAAATGTGGTTTCAAAATATTTTTCAATTAATTTTGACATGATTAGAAGGTTTCTAGACTTATTTTAAATTTCCATTGAATATTTCCAACGTTTTAAAGAATTTTCATGAAAATTGTCATAAACATATTGAAAGATTCGATAGCATGAATTGGGTAGTTTTGAATAGTTTAAAGGTTGAGAATCAGTCATAGGTGAATAATTAGATGAACAGAATCAATTTTAGGTAAAAAGATTAAGAATAGATCGAGATAATTGAAATTCAATTTTGTTATGTCAAAGGTTTCGATTACAATAGAATTTAGCTTAGGCTTGTCTTTTGATTGTTTAAAGTGAGTCATTGGTTGATTTTTGATTGTGTATATTGTGTAGTTATTATGTGTGAAGCATCGGAATGTTCGAGCCTTCTACGAGCAAGGCGAAAGTTAAGGAAAAGCTAGTTTAAGCTTTCGAAAATTAGACGAAAGCGTGATCTGTGAGTGTTTGGAATCGCTACTTGTAGACACGATTCATAGTTTTAATTGGGAGCATAGGAATAGCCTAAACCCCTATCCTAAGTTCCAAGTGTAAGCTTTCTATTTTCCTTGCCTTATTTTGGCAAATTATGTGATTATGTGAATAATTGTGGATTGATTATTATGATACAATATTGTGATATGAGACATGTGTGATGACTATTGTGAATTGTGTTGTGTTGTGGGCATGATATACATGTCAAAAGACAGTGATAATGATATGCTAATAATGCAAATATGTAGCGAAAGCGAGCGGAATTTTGGTAAATATATATATCTTGAATTGTGGAATGTGATATTATTATGACAGGGAATATGTGAGAATACTTGTATGTGATATATGAGGTACTGATTTTAATGCACACATATGTGGTCGGATATGTGATGACTCAATGAGCATTATTATGGCACTTAAATTGTAATTAAATGTGAATTCAATAAGCATGCATTGTGTACAAGTTGTGATGTAAATAGATGAATATGAACAGAGATGATGTTCATTAAATTAGTAATTAAAAATGTGTAATTGTGGATATTTTGGCCTTGTGATCTCTTGAAACTATTGGATATAGTTGGCATGCCATAAGATTATGAGTACTAACCTATATGTATTGTGTTTTTGGGCATTGAGGCCCTAGGACAAGTTGGAGAGATAAGGGGATGTGAGCTAAGCTCTATTCAAAGGGACATGTTTGTTGTGGTGGAGATTGTTAGCATTATACTTCACTTTCTGGGATATGTTTGACTCTATGAGTCAATTGGTGTGTTGGAGATCCATGTATCCGATGTGTGGTGGTAGAGCCCACTTTTATGTTTCATAGCCTCAAGTGTCAAATTATCGTTTAAATGTGATCTTATATATTGTGCTAATACGATTTGAGATGGATGCATAAATATGTGAATAACATGTTAGTATGTTCTCATAGTAAATTGCATATATAATTTTGATTTGGGTCGTTTCCATTTAATTTGTGAATGCATATGAATATATCAGCTAAACTTGTGAGTTATGAACGCATATATGTGTTGTTTAGTATTGATGAATTATTGTTAAATGAATTATATATATAAGCGAGTTTAGTGTAATTGCATGTAAGAGTATATGTTAGTTTTATGATTTAATAAAACGTGAATATGTTATTCTAACTTGGTTAGAATATGGTTGTGAACGTTTTGTAGTATGCTCTTATTTACCCTTTGAAATTGTGTATAGTTTGTGGTTACTCCAAGATTCACTGAGCTTGTTTAAACTCACCCACTCTCTCTAACCATTGCAGATATTTAGCAATTGTGGTGTGAGTAGCGCGGGGATACCAAGGAAGTTGTCCAAGTTAGGCTTTAGTATTTGCGTAGGTGGTATTAATATTATTTTTTTGAATTGTGGGGATAAGACAATGTGGTTAGACTTTGATCGATTATTATTGTGGTCCTCATGATATTTTATGGGTTTAGTTTCCTAGCACTTTTGATGGATGTTATAATTATTTCATTGGTATTGTTTTGGTTTGAATATTTGCTATGTTGAAGGGCGGGCCATGAACTATATGTATGGTCAATGGACATTGAATAATGTGGTAGAATTGTTGCATGAACTTTTCCATAATATTTGGATTACTTTTATAGCATATTTGTTCTTAGGATTTATGAATATTGTTCTTGTTATATTGTTCGCTTACTCGGACATGTTTTCAATGATTGAAATGTTATTGTGGTCGTTTTGGTGATTACTTGATAAGGTAAAAGTTGCATGTTGAGTAGTATTATTTTGAATGGATTATATGCCTTAAACTACTGAATTCTTGTGGTTTGGAGTAGAGGTATCGATATTCGTGTTTTAAAAATGATAACTCCATAATTTTTTGAATGTGAAGGAAGTTAGTAATGAAATTTGGTATCGATACCATATCACAAGTATCGATAATCAGGGTAAAATAATCGATACTTTATGAAAGGTATCGATAATTTTTAGGGTTTTAATTTTAAACAAGAAACAAAATGTTGTTTTGGTATCGATTTTCTAAGCTGTATCAATACCATCTAAGATAAATATCAATACCTTTGATACATATCGGTACCTACGTGATTTGTTTCAAAATTTTGCTATGTGGTTCTGATGCATGTTTAATGTGTGTTTTAAGTCTGTCTTGATGAATGTTTAGCATGTGTTAACGATGACTGGAATTTGTTTGACTTGTAAATATTATGAAAGCTAAAATGAAATATGCTTACTTAATAACGAGACTATTTGGATTGGATGTGATCTATGACGGTGATGTGACATCCTGATACTCGGGTTCGGCAATCGAGCAAGCTATAGGGTGTTATAGTGTCGCAGGTCGTGTGCCAAACCGTGTGTGTATTCGAAGTTAGATCACACGGTTGTGTCTCAGACCGTGTGAAACCTCCACCTAAAACAATAAATACACACGACCGCGTGAGGTTACCGTGTGTGGCACATGGCCTGTAACACCCCTTACCCGATACCGTTGCCGGAGTCAAGCACGAGGCGTTACTTGACTTAACTTACTAGATCGGAGCATAAAAATTTGCTTTTAAAAATTAATTCACTCACGTTCAATTAATATGTCCCTAAAAAGAGCCCTCGAGACCCTAAAACATGTAACGAAAACGGTTTGGGTCCAAACTGGGAGCATTAAAAATTTTCCGAATACTTAAACAGATCAAAATAATTTATTTCACTATTCACAATAAAACTGTCCACTTGCGCAACAGTCACTAATTTAATTATTACTCGAGTTACAAAACTTGAAATTTAGATTTGTAAATTTTCCATGAAACTAGACTTATATATCTTCTTATCATAAAATTTACAGAATTTTTGGGTTAGTCAAATAGTATAGTTTATTCGTTAAAATCTCCCCTATTTCACTGTCTGATAGTTCTGACCTCTATTCACTAAAACTCAATTATCTCATTGTACGAGATTCATATGGTACTTCTACTTATTTCTATTGAAAATAGACTCACTAAGGAATCTAGAAATATAAATTATGACTCATAAATTTTTTGGACAATTTTTAATGATTTTCTAAAGTAAAAATAGGGGACTTCAAAAAACATTCTGACCCTGTCTCACTAAAATTCAAATATTACAAAATATAAAATTCCTTTGCCTACACCGTTTCTTTCCTGTGAAAATAGACTCGATAATATTTAATTATATATCTCATTCACTCTCTAATTTCATTTCTACTATCCTTGGTGATTTTTCAAAATCACATCAATGCTGCTGTCCAAAAGTTATTCCATTGCAAATTTTTTACTCTTTTATAATTTCTTTGTATTAACTATCATTTAGGCATACATAACACCAAAACATGTTCTTAAATAGCCATTTCAATAGCTAATCATTATCGAGTATATACATGCTATTCATTAGTCATATCATAAGGACACACACACAAAATGACTAAGTCCCTATAAATGCCATAACTTAAAACATTTCGAATCACAAAATACTGAGATAATCTGTTGATAGTGTGAAACGATCACCGACGTCCTTACGATTCCCGAATTGGCTTGGCGATACTAAAAAAAGAAGGAAAATAAAGGGAGTAAGCGTAAAGCTTAGTAAGTTTACAAGCAAATAAATAACATTTATCATAAATAATTATACTCATAAATTATCATCAAGTATCACAGTCTTTGCTTCTTCTTTACTTACTCTCTTACTTGTTTACTTACTTGCTTACTTAAATAACTCATGAATATAACTTACTTATCCCTTGCTGAAATTTCTTTTTCTCAACTGATAACTGAGATATTTTTAACCCTTATAACTCACATGAATCTATTTATTATGCTTTTACCTGAAATTTCATGTAACATAGTCTATTTACTAGCCCGTTGAACCACTTGGAATACTAAGGATACTCAAGTCTCCTATCTAATAATAACATGCCAAAGCCATGTCCCAGACATGGTCTTACATGGGATGTTTCCTGTACTACAAATGTCATATCTCAGATATGGTCTTACATGAGAGTTCTCATATCGGTGCCCATGCCAGGTCCCAGACATGGTCTTACGTGGGACCACTCATAACCTCAATAATGCCAATGCCATGTCCCAGACATGGTCTTACGTGGGGTCTCATCCCCTTAATGTCATGACATTTGTATCTGATACATTCCTAATGTTTCAACGAGACTTTTTAACATTGATTCTCTATCATCTCATACTTGAGTCAACATTAAATAATTTCATGAAATAAGTACATAGTTGCCGGAAAATAACAACATTAATAATAATTATTGAAATATTACATTTATTTATCGTAAACTTACCTCGGTACAAAATACGATCAAATCTAGCAACTTAGTCCTCAACCTTTTTCTTTCCCCAGTCTAACTCTGATTTTTGTTCCCCTTGATCTATAATAGAAAATTTAGCTTATTTAATACTCACATTCATCAAAACAGTCCTAGACTCGAACTTTGGCAAGATTATGATTTTGCCCCTAAACTTTTGCATATTTACACTTTTTCCCCAAAGCTCGAAAATTAAAACTTCATCCCTTATTCTTATGTTTTATGACATGCTGAACATCTTTCCCTTCTATGGCAACATCAAATTCCCACTCTAACATTTACTTATGAACATTAGGTATTTTTACTGATTATGTCATTTTACTCGTTTTCACTTAAAATCGCCTAGCAAAAGTTGTTTAACATAATTTCAAGCTTCATATTCTACCATAAAACATCAAAATGAATACATTTCACCTATAGGTATTTTTCCAAATATGAACCCTAACATGAATTAATGGTAGAATAAGCGAAACTGAGCTACGAGGACTCCAAAAACGTAAAAAAAAACATTAAAAACGGGGCTTGGATACACTTACTATGAGCTTGAGAAGTGAAGAAACCCTAGCTATGGAGTCCCTTGAAGTTTCGGCCCTTATGGAAGAGGATGAGCACATTTTGTCATCTTTTTCCCTTTTTATTCTTTTTATTACCAACTGGCTAAAATGCCTTTCATTAAAACTTTAGTTATTTTAATAAATGCATGCCCATTTTTGTCCATGAAAATCTAATGGTCTAATTACCATTTAAAGACCTCTACTTCAATTATGCACTTATATTAAATCCATTATCATCTAAAGCTCATATTTACCTAATTTTGCAATTAAACCCTAATATGCAATTCAGACATGCAACCGCTGAAATTTCTTATCGGTATTCTAACACATGCATCCAATCAATCGGTAAATCATAAAAATTAACCACAATAAACTTTTCTATCTCGGATTCGCGGTTTCACAACCACTGTTCCGTTTAGGCCCTATTTCGGGATGTTACATGGCCATATGACAACCCATGTCCCAAGTCATGTGCTCCATTTTGAACCCCTAAATCAAGTCAATTTAAGCATGATTTCTTGTACAAAAAGACATACCATATCTATCTCATTTCCATGGTTGAAAAGCACATTCAAATCACCAATTACATGCCAAAATTCCATCCATCCTATGTCTAAACAATATGTCATTTAAAGGCACTACAATTAATGATCATTCAATTAAATAACCCAATTAAGAAGGCATTTAACATTAGTCATCTTTTCATGCTCAAACCATCAACCAAGTTGGCCAAAATAAAAACATACACAACAAGTTTACCTTTCCAAAGCATCATCACCTAATTCTTGACATTAACGATTAACTAACCAAAACCAATTCAAACACACATCCGAAACCAACCACTTAACTAGAAATACCATCATAACATAACATTTTACATATCAACAACAAAACACCTATATACATTCCACATCCTAAAATGAAAAAAAAAGCTGCCGAGATGGCTGGATAGTGTGAGCTCCAACTTGACCCGTCCGGTCAATCCACAAAATGACAACTACAAAAAAACCACAAACGAAACAATTATGCTTAAGAAGCTTAACAAGTTCATAGTTTAAACATCATTTAACTTACCTTAACCAAGAAAAACAAACAAGAAGATAATTTCTAATTCCTGATAACCAAATACAAATTCACACCATATTAGTAATTGTTCATGTACAACATAATAACCTTTCTAAGAGTTAACCAATTCCAATAATCAAAATATCTCAATGTAACCATTCATATATATAAGTAAGAATTTCAATTCAACATTTATTACTTAATAACATCATAAATATACAAAAGCATTAAGTAAGTAATTAAGCTATAAACCAATTAAAACTTGGCCCGACAAACTATAGTAACTTGACTTGGATACTCGGGTAACTACACCACACCGAAGGCATCATAGATGCGTAACAGAGGCACCGAAGTGAAGAAAGAGGCACAATTGTGCAATCAGGGGCACCGAAGTGCAACAGAGACACCAAAGTGTAATAAAGGCACTGAAGTGCAAACCCGTACAAGCATGCGTTCAAACCCTATTGGCATGCCAATTGTATCCTAAGCGTTTACTATGTTCAACCGTGCATTATACATAATTTCATTACATTTATAAATATCCATCATTCAGAGGTACTTCGTTATTTCTGTACACATGCTATATAAAAAAACTGTTACATTCATTTCAATAATGTGTAATTACAAGAATTTTCATCATCAATTGTTCATATTCATATGTACTTATTCGCAACATTTAATAGTATATAGGTAACTAATAAAATTTCACATATATATAAAGTTAACTAATAAACAATGATATAATCATAAATAAACATGCATTTACATATCATTACACTATGAACTTACCTACGATCCAGTTCTGGTTAAAACACAGGGACTACTCCGTAATTTTCCTCTTTCCTCGATTGTTGTCTTTTTGACTCGATTCTTGATCTATATAGTAATTAAATTAAATTTATTAAATTTATATACATTTAAAACTAAATTCAATGCATGAGACCCTTAAATTTTTCCTTATTTACACATTTTTCCTAAGCTTTTACATTTCTCACAATTTAGTCCCTAAACCTAAAATTTCAAATTTATCCAAGTTTCATAATTTCCCAAGCCAATAAAAATTCTTCTTATTCTAGAACAGTCCTCATTTATTCACAATTTACAAAAATTCCATGAAATTTTAAATATTTTATCAATTTAATCCTTTAACTAAAACTATTAAAAATCACTAAATAAATAAATTCTAATCAACAAACAATACTTCAATTTCTTCAATTATTATCAAGAATAAAAAATTCAGCAATGGAAAAATTCAAAATCTATAACAATTTCGAAAGCAAAGGTTCGAGATAGCTGGACCTAGTTACAACGATCTCAAAAGCATAAAAATTACAAGAAATAAGCTCAAAATGGACTTACATGCAAAAGGAAGCTATGACCGAGCCCCTCAAGCTCAACAATGGAGAATTCTCTTTTAATTTTCGGTGGAAACTATTAGGGAAAATTATGATAAATTTTATTTTTACTATTTTTTAGTTTAGGTTTATTTAATTACAAACTTACCTTTTTAAATTATCATACATTTTACTTAATTCAAAGTCCAAAACCGTCCATCTACCTTTACCAAGGTTCAATTACCATATAAGTCATCCCTCCTTTTTAAGCCACCTAATCCTTACAATTCAATTATGACTAGATTTTACAACTTTTGTAAATTAGTCATTTTTCTTAAATTAACTAAATAAACAATAAAATCAACTAACCAAATCTTAATACGACAATCACATAACTATATAAATATTAAATACCTACAAATTACAGACTCATTAGTCGAAATTGTTGTCCTAAAATCATTGTTTCCAACACCACTAAAAATGGTATATTAAATGAATTGTAAATCCTTTGCCAAATTATATTAACGAATTGTAAATCCTTTGCCAAATCAAAGAAAAATAGGGTTATGCATTTCATTTCCAAGGAAAATGAAAACTTAAAAGTTCTCAAAAACCATATTTTTCATAAACCTATTTAAAACTACCACGTCATATACACATACATATAATTAGGCAAACAATAATAATTCAAAGTAAATAATTCGATACTTTGCAAAAACATAGTCACTTCACTGAACTTTCATTGACATAACAGTTTCAAGAGTAGCTTTAAAATACAAAATTCAGTCTTCGAATGACACCATCTTGACACCACCCCCATGCCATGCATAATACAAAATACTTAGAAATCTCACAGAACAGATATCCTCTAGCGTAGTCTTCGAGAAGTGCTTTACTTCGTTAGCAATCCTGAGAAGGAAAGGAAACTAAATAAGTTTCAAAGAACTTAGCGAGTCCTATAGCAAACATCTCAATTGATATATATATATAATATCGATAAACCTTCCTGATTCAGCAAGTCATACAGTTCGCCTGTTGGCGAATACCATTCACAAACATACTTTACCGCAAGCACTATTCCTTTGGTGCATACAATATGTCCTTGCAACCATGCAGACAACCTTCTTCGTGCTAACCACACCCAAGTCCATAATCAAGAAATAACATTTATTTCATTCGTTCCATCATGATTTTCCAATCTGGTTTGCAAAAACTCGTACCCTACTAGAGGTTACATGATCCATTTTCATGTATCGCGATCTGTCAGTTCAATACTCAATTTATTGAAGGCGTTGCCATGATTTCATTTTCATAGCTTAGTTCATATTGTTCATTCCAGAAATAATGGGTGATAGCTTAAACACGAAGAAAGGCTCTTACTCCATTTATATAGACAACTAACTCAGACTTACAACCACGAACCTTTATTACTCATACACAAACATTTTATCTCATGGGATAAGAGTGCTTACCTTAATCAGACATAAATGGGAACATAATACACACATATGGAAGCAAGAAGGAACTCATCAGAAAAATGTGGCAAGATTAGATAACAGGACTCTTGCCCTTATCACGAGAGTTTTTCAAAGTTTCTTAAGGTATAATATGAATAGTTAACTTATCACATCATTTTACCAGCAAAACTAAACAAGTTTAATATGAACATTAACAGGAAACCCATAATTTAGAAGTTTCCTTCCCAACACTTAAAACTGACCCTGAAGCATAGAACCTTAGGGCACCATAAATAACCATGAACATAAATTGATTTTCATCGATATTTACTGGGTACCAAATGACGGTGGAGTTGGCTAAGTACAGGGAACCCAAATCTTCAAGCAAGTCTTAACTCTAGAGTTTTCTAGGAGAAAAATTACAGAGAAAGCTTGAAAGGAAAATGTGGTGGCCAATGAAAGCACAAAACTTGTTCAGGAAGCCAAAACTTGCTTTATTCAAAAATACACGAAAGGGAAAACTTAGTGGATAAGTCTGATTTCCCTCCAAACCCCTCATCCCTTGTGACTAAGCACTTCTCTCTCTCTTCATAAATGTGGGTCTGATAGGTTATAGAAAATTAGTCCTATACTAACCAAATTCTCATTCGTCAAACCAGATTGTTCAACCAAAATTAATAAAATAATAATAAAGCATACAATTCTTTTAAAATAAGGTTTTAACACTAAAGGCGTAACGTTGGTCTAATAGCTGGGGTGGCGTATACTTTTCAGGAAAGCCTGCCAAACCACCAAGCTTGCGTAATGCAGACTTCGTCCGGTGGCGCACTCAAAGAATTCTTATACTGAGTCAATTTTAATACCTTCCTACTAAGAACTTACTTTGTACGCCTTACTTCTATAAACAATATTCAAACACTAGGGCTTCGTCGGGCAGGATGTTACATATTTTATCTAACTCATTTTTCATATTTTGTCACCAATCTACTGCATTTGATATCGAAATAATTCCACGTGTCTAAATAAAAAGTTTGGGGTATTATATTTTCGACAAAATTGGGTTAGAAAGTAGAATAAAATGCTAAAGTGCAATAGGAGACTGCAATTATTTTTATAGTTCGAATTAATAATTCTTCCTCTATAGAGCCTTTTTCTCAAAAAATGACTTCACTAAACAATTTCTTTATACAATAAATTATTTAAGTCCTAACTACTCAACTCTTATTGAGATAAAAGCAACCTTACTAGTGTATAATTGTTTGCACTCACTCTCCCCAAAAATCTTCACTTACAAATGAAAAATCTTTTCAATAAATACCTAAGATACCAAAGTATAACTACCAACAAAATGCTCCCAAGATAAACAAATAAAGCCATCAAATTTTAGGTACAAAACTCAGCATACAATAACCTTATATAGGTAGCAAACACAACATTAAAACCATGGATAACATCATTTCATTCGTATGTATTTTGAATTTGTGTAATCTTGAGATAATTGGTTAATAAATCTTGTTTTAAAACTTTCTTTACCTAACCAAGTTGCCTCTTTAGCCAAAAAAAATTCCTATAAAAATCAATCTGTTTCAAGTCTAAAAAAATCTCTTTAGGCTCTAGCATAATTTTTCTAGTTCTCTCTACACATGACATTTATGCATTTTATGCTTATTTTGAATTACAAAATAACAATAATACAAGACAAAATTTCAGTTTACCATAATGTACATTAAGGTTGTGTTTATTCCATGAAAATAATTTTAAAAAATAATTTCTAGAAAATAGATTGATTTTTTGAGAAAAATGACATTTTTATGTTTGGATGATTCTGTATAAAATATTTCATGTTATTTGGCAAATATTCTTCAAATTATTTTTAAAACTTGTTTGTAGTGAAAAATACACAACATAAATTATATTTGTTACAAAATATTATAGAAGTATTTTCCTTTCACAATCAAAATTTATTTTATAATAAGATTATATTTTATAATAAATAATATATTTTATAGACTTAATAATAACCGATATCTAATTAAAGCATAATTTAAAGTTACATATATTATATAAATGAGAGCGGATAGTGATCCAATGGAATTGGAAGGATAAATGAAATTAAGTAGGATTTAAATAAATACTTATGTTTATATTATGAAAATATTTATATTTTATACCATAAAATATTTATTATTAAATATTTATAAATTGCAATGAATATTTACTATTAAAATGTTAATATAATTTTAATAAAATATTAATAATATTACTTAAAATTTGAAATTTTTATTAATGTTAAACTTTATTATTAAAATAAAAGTACGATATTAAATAACTTTATTAGAATAATAAATTATATAAATTATTTATTACATGATTAAATATAAATATATATTTTAATAATGTTAAAATTATAATATTTGAGGATAATATTTTAATATTTTAAATTAAAATATTATTAATATAATAATAATTGACTTTAATCATGTTAATTTTATATAAAATCAAGAATCATTTTTGAGGAAAAAATCTTACGCTTTTCAAAAGTGAAGTTGTTTTCTCCATTGACTAAATTATTTTTCAAGAAATGAATACAAAAAATGTAGAAATTTTTTTCATGATACACATTAATTGTTATTTTTAGTGTCGAAACTCATATTGGACAATGAATTTAGATAAACATTGTGTTTTATTTATTTCTATCTAAACTCATATTAAGTCAAACAATAAATGTTCCAACAAAGTTTCTTCTATTGAAAAAATCTAGCGATATTTTGAAAACACACAGATCCTTGAAAGATTATATCCTATACCAATATTTTGCACAAAATATAAATTTCATTTTCTTAATCTTATTATAGGATTAGATCATATCTATTTTTTTAACAGAATATCTAGAATAATCTATAGCCTTTTTCCAACACATAAATAGGAGAAGAATGCACTTTGACGTGCTCGAACCCATGTCATCTTGTATTGACAACAATACTCATATCAATTAAGTTAAAACTGAATCGGCAATATAAACCTAAATCATGAGAAAGCATCTCGAAAGAGGAATCAAACAAAAGTACTTTCTGGTAATTTACAGAAGAAAAAAAATCAATTGCAGACAACAATAATAGAATATACTCTATTGTTTAAAAAGATGAATTATTTCCATAAACAGCATCCATGGGGAATCAAAATATATTCTCCATTATTCATTCAAACATGCACCATTTTCTGTTTAATAATTTAATCTCGTTACTCATCATTGTGCTGCACCAGATGCCTGAAAGATGACGAAAAAATAGAGGAATTCTTTTCGAATAACATAATTTTAAATTGGAGTAACACATTTGAATTGCTTTCTCTGCAAACATTGGGTCAGGTGGTCAGTTGTACATTAACAGGTTTCTTCGTTGAAGTTTCAATTATTGTAGTTTAAATATCACATCGAACGTACTACCACTCATCAAACTAGTTAGATAGCCGCATTCATAGTTATCCCTACTTTTTGCTTGAACTTTGCTACTTATTTATATATAAATATTATAACATCAAATCCCTAAAATCAATCGAGATCTCTTTAAAAGCTCACAGAAATATCTCATCATCCTTGTAGGGCTTCCGGTCTAATAAATAAACAAATGGACAACACATATCATATCAAATCATCAAAACTTAATTATCTTCTTTTAGTTTTCTTAATTTTAAAATTCATTGAAATGAAAATTTGTCTTATGCTTTTTTTTCTTCACTTTTAAAAAAATAAAAAAATAAACTTCTTTAAAGATCATATTATTCGGAATTCAAAAAGTAATAAGAAAACAATAGGTTTAGCCAGTGATGGAGGTCCGAGGGTTTCCAAGAAAAGGAAAAGAGGCTGGGAGAGAGGGGGTTTAGAGATATGGATCTTGTGAATCAAATTCCATGCATTAGTAAAGAAAGATCTTGAAACCTTTGCATTAGACTAGTAAAAGTTGAAAGGATGGACTTATGCATTAGAACTAAATGGTTAGTGTAATTTATATTTGTGGTTTTTTTTTCCTGAACTTCTTTTTTATTAGATTTTTTAGAGACTTCTTAACTAATAACATATATATTTAGTCAAGTTAAAAATATATAGCATATTTGGTTAAATTTATTTTTAGTCAAGTCGAAACTCATTAAATCAATTTCAAACTATTTTTAGCAAATTCAATTCACTTACCTTTACTATTTTTAGTTAGTAAAACTTATATAAATACCATGCATGACTGCACTTCAAACTCATTCAATCTGTGAATTGTTTACCTTCTCTTCCAAACTCTCTTTGCTTTCTCATTTTTCACATAGTTTTCTTCTCCAATTTTAGCTAAGTGTTTAATTGGTTTATTCTTTCTTGTTCCCTATTATCCTTCGGTTAACAGAAAAGCTTGTTGAATCTTCGAGATATGCTATACGTTGAAATATTCTTAAGGACAATGTCCAACACGCCTCAAGCTATTGAACTTTTGTTCTTTGTTCTTTAAATTTATGAGTATTTGCCAACAATCTTAATGATATTCCATACTTGGATATTGTTTGCATTGTCAATGCTCATGTTCATTGTTGTCATTATTGTTATGATGCTACCCTTGCCATACTTCTATAAAGGTACCATGTGTCTTCTTTTATTGTCATCTTGCTGCACATATCCCAATGATATTGATATTCTTATTGTTTGAGATTCTCATGCATTAATAACTGCTATAATAAGGGGTGAGATCTAAATATTTCTGAAAGGATGGAATGGATTTAATTTTGGAAAAATAAAATTTTAATCGCATGTAAAGTATGCCATTTCTATGTGTAACACCTTAGACCTAGCCTAGATGTCCAGTCCAAGCTTAGAGAGTTACATGAATAATCAAATACCATGCAATACACAATAATACCAAACCATGATTCACATAAAATTCAACACAATTATCAATTAAGTATATAATCTGCCAAAGTCATACTATTATAGTTTAACGAGACTCCCATTGAAATAATTTAAATAAAGCTAATACTTCGACCGAGTTCCCACGGCACCGACCTGTTCAAGTTTGCAAATCACCTGGAACCAAAACAATAATAGAATGAGTTGTGAACTCAGTGCGTAAAAGAAATTTATTCTATTATTGCTCATTGATAGCATGGTTCCAAGTTCAGATATTCGGTTCGATACAGAAGTAATTTCAGTTCAGGTTCAAAGCAGATGAGCTACATATGTATATAAATACATTTTCAGTTCATATACAATACGCATCAGATTTAGATGCGATATTCCTATCCCCATCCGCTACACACCGTCTTCAGCCATCCCAACACACCATTTGCAAAAAAAAAATATTTCCTAACGCATACGATGGGCTTCGAACTCGGGACCAGACAAAATATAGAAAAATGCTTAACCAGTGGACCAGCAGACTCATTCTTGTAACCGATTTACCCAGAATTGGACTTAACTACAAAACACATGGATGAAGGTTGTTTTAAAAACAACAAAAGTTTTAATGATGCTACTCGAACTCTAGAACTTAAACACAGAAGCAGAGCACAGAACCAAAGATACAGAAATTAATTACTGCAATTTCTCACAATAAAATTCTTAAATTTTGGGGGCATTACAACTTTCTCCCCCTAAAAGAAATTTCGGCCTCGAAATTTTACTTGAGTCAAATAGATATGAATACAATCGTCGGATTGATTCTTCTGGTTCCCACGTGGCTTCCTCAGTACCGTGGTTTCGCCATAGAACTTTCACTAGAGGAATAGTTTTCTTCCTCAGCATTTTAACATCATGTTCCAAGATCTGGACAGGTTCCTCTTCGAATGTTAAATCCAGTCGCAATTCAATCTCATCAACAATAAAAATATGTGACGAATCCGACCAATACTGTCTCAGCATCGAGACATGAAACACATCGTGAATCTGGTCCAGCTTCAGCGGTA
Organism: Gossypium raimondii; assembly: GCF_025698545.1. NCBI lineage: Eukaryota > Viridiplantae > Streptophyta > Magnoliopsida > Malvales > Malvaceae > Gossypium > Gossypium raimondii. The sequence continues at coordinate 20,210,812 of NC_068576.1, forward strand.
ATTCTAATTGGTATGCAACGAGTCTGACATGCTTTAAGATACGGTAAGGCCCAATAAAACGGAGGACCTTTTTCCACGATGATACTCTAAAGAAGACTTGATCACCAACAACAAACTCGATGTCTTTTCTTTTTAAATCAGCTTAGGACTTCTACTGATCAAATGCGAATTTCAAACGGTCCCGAATTACTCTCACAGTGTTCTCAGTTTCAGAAACCAGCTCAGAACCTAATATCCAACGTTCACTTAATTCTGTCCAACATAGCGGAGTACAGCACTTACGACCATATAATGCCTCGTAGGGTACCATCTGAATACTAGACTGAAAGTTGTTATTGTATGCAAACTCCGCTAATGGTAAGTCTTCCTCTCAACTACCTTTGAAGTCTATCACACAACCCCGAAGCATATCCTCTAGGATTTGAATAACCCGCTCCGAGTGTCCATCGGTCTGAGGATGGTACGCAGTGCTAAAATTAAGTCAAGTGCCTAAAGCCTCATGGAGTTTCGACGATATACAGTTTAGTTAACTTCTGTAAGGAGTAATCTATTCGAATAGGAATGAAATGGGCTGATTTGATCAACTGATCAACGATGACCCAAACTGAATCTTTCTTAGTGGTGGTTAAAGGCAACCCCATGACAAAATCTATTGTTACCCGTTCTCATTTCCATTGTGGAATCTTAATAGGCTGAAGTAGTTCGGAGGGCAACTGATGTTCGGCCTTAACTTTTTGACACGCCAGACAGTGGGATACAAAAGTGACTACCTCCCGTTTCAGTCCGGGCAACCAATAGAGCTCTCGGAGATCCCGATACATTTTATTCCCACCAATATGCATAGCATAGGGACTATTATATGCCTCCTATAGGATCAAATGCCTTAACTCCTTGTCATTGGGTACACAAATCCGACATTTGAAGCATAGCACTTATCGCTATTCAAGCTAAAATCGGAAGCTTCGTTTAAACCAACATGTTGCAATCGCTGAACTAAAGACTCATCTCTTAATTGCTTAACTCGAATCTATTCCACCCAAATCAGTTTTACCTGTAATTCAGCCAACAAGCCCCCATTCTCAACCAAACTCAGACGAGCTAACATTGCTGTCAGATCAGTCATCACCCTACGGCTAAGGGCATCAGCTACTATATTAGCCTTACCCGGATGGTACTCTATCGTGCAATCATAATCTTTAAGTAACTCAACCCATCAACGTTGCCGAAGATTTAACTCTTTTTGGGTTAACTAATATTTGAGGCTCTTGTGATCGGTATAAATAATACACCTTTAACCATATAGATAGTGTCTTTAGATTTTTAGAGCAAACACCACCGCTGCTAGCTCAAGATCATGCATAGGATAGTTACTTTCGTGTGTCTTAAGCTGCCGCAACATGTAAGCGACCACCTTACTGTCCTACATAAGCACACATCCTAACCCCACATGTGAAGCATCACTGTATACCACAAACTCTCAACCCGATTTTAGTTGAACTAAGACAGGAGCCTGTGTTAGAACGGACTTAAGCTTATCGAAACTAGACTATTGTGCCTCTGACCACGCGAATGGAGCATTCTTACGCAGCAGCTTCGTCAGAGGTGACGCAATCAGAGAAAACCCTTCGATGAACCTTCGGTAGTAACCGGCTAAACCTAGAAAGTTATGAAGCTCAGATACATTTCGACTGTTTCCACTCAACAATAGCTTTTATCTTCTTGGGATCAATTCGGATCCCCTTCACCGTTACTACATGACCTAGAAAAGCGACTCCTGCAACCAAAACTCGCACTTACTGAACTTGGCATACAACTGTTTTTCCCGAAGTATCTGAAGTACAATACGAAGATGATCATCATGCTCAGTTTCAGTTTTAGAGTAGATCAAGATATCATTAATGAAGACCACTACAAATTGATCCAAGTACGATTGAAACACCCAACTCATTAAATCCATAAATGTCGTCGGGGCATTCGTTAATCCGAAAGGCATTACCAAAAGCCGGTTATTTCAAGGCCTGGCCTGTGTCTCAAGGCCTGATGTCAAGGCCTGGCCCACTTCTCAAGGCTTGTCAAGTTCGATCCTCTTTTCTTTTCTTTTCTTTTCTTTTCTTAATTTTTTTCTTTTTTAATTAAATTCTATTTTTTTTAAAATTTAAATTTATTCCTTTAAATTAATTTATCCTTAAATTATTTATTTTTTAATTAAATTCAATTTTTAAAATTTAAATTTATTCCTTAAAATTAATTTATCCTTTAATTATTTCTTTTTAATTAAATTATATTTTTAAATTTAAATTTAATCCTTTAAATTAATTTATCCTTAATTTTTTATTTTTTCAATTAAATTCAATTTTTAATTTAAATTTATTCCTTTAAATTGATTTATCCTTTAATTATTTCTTTTTAATTAAATTCCATTTTTAAAAACTTAAATTTATTCCTTTAAATTAATTTATCCTTTAATTATTTATTTTAATTAAATTCAATTGTTTTAAAATTTAAATTTATTCCTTTAAATTAATTTATCCTTTAATTATTTCTTTTTAATTAAATTTTATTTTTAAAAATTTTAAATTTATTACTTTAAATTGATATATCCTTTAATCATTTAATTATTTCTTTTTTAAAATTAAATTCTATTTTTAAACACCACAGGTAGCACATTAACTCAATGACCAAAATAAGCACATTTAGCGGCATCATATAATGCCACTAAACCCATGACCCATTGCTTGACTTTATTTTAAATTTATTCCTTTGAATTTATTTTTTAATTAAATTCAATTGTTTAAATTAAGAATCATGGAAAAATAAAAAATAAGAATGTGGGCAACATAATTTATATAATTTTACAACTTTTTTAATGACACATTTTTATAAGAATCATGGAAAAATAAAAATAAAAAAATCACTCGTCATCTTCCAACCCAGCATTATAAGAAGATTAATTGGCAATATAGACACAATGTGGGCAAGTTGATCAGTTGTGGCCAGATGTTCAGCACACCATGCTCTGTTTGGGTTCACTTGTTTCCCTGACATCCATGTCATTTCGAATCCTCGTCGAATGTGGTCAACCTTTAGGATGTTTACGGCGACTACAATCTAGTAGCATCTCGAAAGCAGGTGGTGGAACTTCCCGGACCGAGACATCCGATAGTATGGGAAATTCATTTCCCTAGAAACGCAATGTGTGTTGCAGCGTGTAGACATCGTATATGAATTGTTCGATGTTTAGGTTTACATGTGCACACACTGCATGAACATGCGCACACAGATATTGAAAACTCTGGAACTTCCCACACTCTCAATGCATGTTTCGCAAATCAATGCGTACGACCTAGGCGGAAGACTCGAGCGACGACCGACAACCGATGTGCTCTTGAACTCGAAAAGTCTCCAAGTTGCACGAATACAGTTCTATGTTCATTGTCTGCACCCACCGAGTGTTTACTGCCATGACCTTTCGGACGACCTCAACGAACATGTGCCTGGCTTCTAGTTACTTTACTTGTCTCAACCCTATCCTTGGAATCAATGAGGCCAGCCTATACAATGTTGTTAAGAAAATAGCAAAAATTGGCAGATGACGTGTACACCTCAAGACCGAGTTAATCACCTCTACAAGGTTGGTCGTCATCTGACCATATCAAAACCTATCATCATGACATTAACTCCACTGTCAGTTCTCCATTCTACCCAACCATTGTTGGAGACGGTAATTTTGGGGTAACAATGTCATTTGAGCTTCAAGCCTCGCAAAATTTTGTCTGAATTTTCACGGTTCTAACTCATACCTTATGTATGCAATTTCAAACCAATATTTTAAATAATTACAAAGTTATAAATTTTGAAAAAAAAATTAAAATACAAATTGATAGATCTTGAAAAAAAATACAAACAGATTCTAAAACTAAAATATGAACAAAATAATTTTGGAACATTATTTGTTGACTATGTTCACGATTTCTATATGCCATTCTTTATTCTTATAATCTTTGTGGAAGTTTTTTGCAATGTGTCGGATGCAATAAACGAACCTCCACAGAACTCTCAAACGCCTTATCGCAGCAAGTAGTCTCTTTGATTTATCTGATATGAGGCAAATGTTGTCTTCCTTGACAACGTGCCCCTGCAAATTTGTCAAGAAAAATTCCCACAACTCGAAGTTCTTACCCTCCACAATGGCAAAAGCGATGAGAAGTACATTCTGGTTACCGTCACAATCAGGATTATTTGCGTGTATTTTCCGTAAAACCAGGTTCCGTCCACCTGCACCAACAGCTTGCAGTGATGGAAGGTCCTAACGCACAGCTCGAACGTCAAAAACAATCAGTGGAAAACTCGTTTCCTCAGTTCAATCTTGTCATCCAAGTTTCTATGCAACAGTGTTTTTAAATCAGTCACCGTTCCCGGTAAATACTTCTGCATCGCGACTACTCACCCTTGAAGTTCATTGTATGACGCATCCCAATCACCATACAACTGCTGCATTGCCATTTGCTTCGCCTACCATGCCTTCTTGAAGAAAACCTTGTATTTGAATCGAGCGTGCATGTCCACAATAAGGGTTGATACAATGATGGTGGGCATGTCTTTCACCAATAAAATGATGCGTTGCATATGATTTTTGCATCCAATTTTTTATGGTCTTGCGACATACGAATGACCGTGCATGTGTGAGGACCTTCTATTTTCTTGATTGTCCACATCTGAGTCTGCTACATTAACGCAACTCGAACACGCCAGTTACAGCCACTTGAGGCTTTCCATATTCTCCGACATATAAAGACTACGTTGACTTTGTGACTTTGTAGTCGACAAACAGGTTCAAGATGTACTGCTTTATTGCATGTAAGCAGTCTTTCTTGTTATCGAATTATTGTCCTACAAACAACTCTTCAATGTCTGATTCTTTATCCATTAGGTGAGTTGGCAATATATTTGGATATTCGGTGAACTCACGTGCAAGCACCGCATCAAGATCTACATCAGTTATGAAGGCCCCTGAATTATTACGAATAACTATACCGGATCCCGTGTTCCCGACTGCATGGGGGTGTACATCTTCACCTTCCACCGCGCCTTCATCGTCTATGTCTTCAGGGATGTCATCCAAATTGGGGTCATTGAAATATTTATTATCATGGTGGGACTACTCTTCATTTTCACACCCTTTATTATCATCTTCTTTGTTGGCCAACACCTCTGAATGAATCTTTAGATGAAGACACGGGATTGAGATGTTATACAAACATCCACCGTAGTTTGGATTTTTGGGAGTTTGCAGTGACCCTCTACAACATGACTGGTCTTCTCAACAGAAATTAAGATCAAAATCAATTCCAGAACGCTGACTTATTGGAATTACAACTTGAATAGATTTCGGTTCAACTATCTCCGTGAACAACTCAACCGAGCTAGGATTATCCATCTCAGAGGGTAATAAATTGCTATAATTGTCCCTAGATCATCATCATCTTCAAGCTCCATTTCTGAGAACTTGAGCGAATCTGTTGAAACCGAAAATTTGTAAAATAGTCTCAACATTTGCTTCCCACAATGAGTAGCTATCTTTGTACTAATCTTCTATTTCAAATCGGCCAGCAAAACACACTTGTTGAATCTCATTTCGGTTTTTTGCCGACTTTGAAAGACACAACATTCTTCAGTTATATTTATCATTTTTCCATCGAAATAAACATAAACAAATAGAATTTGGGAACTCATCTTCAACAATTTTTGCTTCCTCCTCAACAAACAAAACAATAATATTCTTAATCTCAATTTCCAACTAATAAAGCAAACAAAAAGCTCAAATGGAAGACAAAACACCTCTATTATATTAAAGGGTGCCAGCCATCATTGTCCCAACATCCAAATTTTTTTTTTTTGAATTTGGTACTGGGGTGTCGACCATCAGTGTCCCAGCACCCTAAAAAATATATTTTTTTTTAAATTAGTACAAGGGTGTCGGCCATAAGTATCCCGACACCCAATTTTTTTTAAATATATATTTTTTAATCTGATAAAGGGGTGCTGGCACACTGATTTTTTTTTCAAATACTAGTATAAACATATACCAGTATGATACGCGATGAAAAATATAAGAGTGTTGGCCATCTAGTCTCCAGCACCCAAAAAACTATTTTTTTTAACACCTGACATAATCATCAGGCAATGATTGTGTCAGAAAAAAATACTAATACCGACCATTTAGTCCTCCTACTCATTTTTACCATTCATTTCAGATCACTTAGGTGATTTTTTGAATAATGTCATTTATATAAATAATTACTTTTTTAGGTAATTTGGGTAAAATAATATTTGCCAACAGATCATAGATAAGGTTTCAGGTGAGAGGAAGTGATAGGAGAATGGATATCAGCAAACTCAACAGCTTGGTTTGGTAAATAGAAAAGATATACATGATACTCATTGATTGACGAAAAGTTGAAAACACGGAATTGAAAAGTTCAGATTTATGAGAGTTTGAGTGTAAATTTTTCTGAAGTGTAGCAAACTGACAAAAGCTAATGGTCCCATTGCCACAATAGGTAGAGACGGATATCAACATTTCCTACGTAGGATATCAACTTTTTCCCATCTAATATCAGTGTTCCAAAATTTATCACCTCGTTGAACTCTTCTTGTTTCACCGTTTTGCCCTTCCCTTGTGTCCCCAGATTCAACTTTTTCCCCTAAAATCTGAAATGTTAAAGATAAGATGAATAAGAGGGCACCAAGAAGTTGCATATTGAGCAGGTTTCGAGTAGTTGCCATCCAGGCTGAAAAACAAAGCCCCGTGCATGGCAGATAATGGTTAAATGGAAACCAGAAAGGAATGAAAAGGACCTGCTTATAGGTAGTGAATTTTTCCAGCTACAAATTATCTGTTTCCAAGCCTAATAATCCGTTCACAGGAATAAAAAGAAAAATAAAAATAAAATGGAATGAAACCCCAAATTGCAACTAAAATCTCTAATAATTTTGTCACGTTCATATGAAAATGTGTGGAATGATGCAAACATTCCAAAAGTTTGATCTTCCGTGAAACCCGATTTCGGTTTAACTATTTATGAATGATGCGAACAAGTCAGTTTTCGAACTATTAAAGAAACCTAAAAAAAGGGTCCCCCATTTATGAAGAAAAACGAAGGGAAAAGAGTTTTGGTTTTCTGTATATTTTGGTGGGTGGAAAAGGGAAGGCTTAAGTCAAATGACAGCTGAAAAATCTTTCTTAAGCATTTTCAAATTTGGATTCCACACGACATTTCTTCTATATAAAGATTTCATAGCCACCATGATGTTGCTATCAATCATAATTCATATGAAAAAAAAAAATCTCTTTAACAATTGGTTGGATATTACTCTTACTTTTTCTATAAAAATCTTTCTTTTCTTCAAACTTTCTTGTATTGCAAAAACATCCAGCAATTTCTTGACGTTTCACTTTCTACTGTAAAACCAGGAGAAAAAATGGGTTTTTTTTTTTAATATTTCTTTTGTCCCTTTATTAAGTTCGAAAGGCAAAATAATGAAACACCCACTTGTGTTTTGGCATTGTAGGACCCTTAGACCCCATTTTCATTTGACTAAAAAAAGTCTGATCTTTGATTTTAAAAGGTTAATTTTAATATCAATAAAGTACAATTCTTTGTGTAAGCAAGTTCTACTATTTTCTTAGGTATAAGCCATTATCAAATTAACTGTAAGTTAAGACATAACGGTAGTTGCAAAGGTTGAATTTTGAAGTACAAACAGTTTGAACCATTCCGTGCAACACAAGTAGGTGGCTGCCGTCCATAGAAGTTGATAACTTGAATAAGCAGTTGTTTTGAAGGGGCCAAAACTTGCAAGTAATTGTCCTTGCAAGAACATCAAAAAAGAAGTGTACAAAGGGGGAGACCAAACCAGACCAGAGCAGACTCAAGTTGCCAGCTAATGGAGCCAATTCCTTTTTCTATTGTTCTAAATTTCCCATTACAATAGTTATCTAAATATATAAAATTATAAAATTCACTTGTTGAGCTTTTAAGCTATTGTGTTATGGTCATGGCCTGGCTTGCTCCCAACAGCCGGACCTACCAAATTCCGTACTGGGACCCGAACACTCAGGACAATTGCCGGTGCACCTCTCCACATGGTATTATTGGGTCACATACACACCTCCCCTTTCATTTTATAAAATCCCCTCTCCCCCTCGCCCCCCAATCTCATTCCTCTCCTCATATTTGCCATTTGAGCCGACACTTCACTAAAATAACCATCCTTCATTAACATCATCTCTTTTTCTTCATACATATGAGAGAAGGAGCAACAGCATCAGAAAGAAGTAGCGGTTCATCGTCGAGGAAGAGTAGTAGTAGTGTATGTGATGGAGAATCAGGTTGTTTCGCCACCCCATGTGGATGCATCTCGACCGTCCCTCGGCTTCCCTCTTGGCACTGCCCTCCTCTTAATCATCATTTTCAGCTTGAGTGGTATCTTCTCCTGCTGCTACCACTGGGACAAGCTCAGATCACTCCGCCGATCTTCCGCCGGCCACACCGATCCCCATCCCGATATCGAAGCTTCTCCCTCCAAACCCATGCCTGATTTCTTGGTAATTTCTCTCCCACCGTTTCAGAAAAAAAATAATGATATGAGAATTCAACCTTAGCTCATGTTTTTTTTTTCTTTCTTATTGTATTTCAGGATTTAAAGAAAAACCAAAGCCAAAGCCTACCTGTATTAATGCCGGGAGATGAGATCCCAAAATTCATAGCATTACCATGTCCGTGTCAGCCTCCACGGCAAGACAAGGTTGAAGTGAAAATGGAAAAGCCACCCAAGCCAGCGCGTTGCCCAGTACCTTTTGGATTGGCTATTTGACGATTTGTTGTACATAATTTGGAGAAATTAGATTAATTTTCCCTTTTCCCCATGAGTTTTTACCAGTAAAAGAAAAAGGAAGAGGTGAGTTTGTGTGTACAATTTCATGCCATCATTCCCCCAAGGAAGAAGATTCCAATTGTTTTTGTCAGTTGGAAAATGAGATGGCTTAATGAAATCGGTATCCATAAAAGCATAGATCCAGATCTCACTGTTTAAGTTTATAGATTATGTACGTCATTCATTTATATCACACACCCTAGCTTATTCCCCAATGTCATGTAATCTTTCCTTCATTCTTAAATTTGCAGTTTGTTTTGTAACAGCAAACTTGGTTGAAGTTTTTAAGTCCAATTTTCTTGGCTAAGCAAACTATGTATTTTCTTTCCTAGAAAGAGGTCTAGGTATCTTTAGTGTTCATTTTTCAGTACATGAAGGATTGAAAACTATTTTTCTATTTGAGGTGCCTTAATTTTTTTACTACACTCTGGTCTATTTGGGGATAGGGAAGTGGAAACAAGTTAGCCCTTATCTGTAAAGGACCAGTGCGTAAAATTAGGCAAACCTGTAGGGCTTTTCTATCAATATGCTTTTGTAAGGACAAGTTTCAAGTCAAGCAAAAGCACATTTTCCATGTTAATGGTACTTGTTATGGTATTATCTCATTTTCCGTTTTGGTAGGTTGGTACTTTGTCTGGTATTATTTCAGTTTCTGTTTTCAATCTGCTTGTTTTTAGACCAAAAAACTGAACTATTTAAATTTTAATTTATTAGTATAACAGTCAACGTATAATTCATAAAAAATAAAAAATATCAACAAATTTTTAAAAAAATTATAAAAATTTATCCATGTTAATAGTAAAGCATACGTAAATTGCACTTGAACTATCATATTAATATCTTTAAAATTTTTAACCGTCTGAATCAGTTTTAATGTAAAAAAAGTAAGCCATTTGATTACATTTTAAAAATTGAAGACTAATGGTGAGTTTGATAGGCGGTGCGTTTATCTGAGATTAGTGTAAAAACAACAGTGGCGGTGAGATTAGATACTGTAACGTGAGACAAAAAGTAAGCTAAACGCACCACACTCAATTGCCCATCTAAACCCATCCTAAAATAATTATGTTACCATATAAATGCATTAAAAATTTACACGTATAAAATTTAAAAACCATGAAACTGGAATTTCAAATGCCCCCCTCCCCCTCAAAAGAAGATTAAAGAATAGGTGGAGAAACAGGAAGTGATATCAAAGTGCGAAGAGATTTCTATCATTGCAAGCAATTGGTTATTCAGTAACCGAACAGACTGCATTAAAACGTTGCAAACAAACTTCATGTTTATGTTCTTCTCACGTGGCTTACGAAATACGCTGGACATGACATGACATGCCACTACGCCAGGTGTTCCACAAAAACCACCCAACAAACTAACTAATTTAAATATGAAGCATGGAATGTTGAGCCAAATCCAGTTTTCACGTTATCCTCTAAAAGTATATTCACACCTACACTCATTTTATATATATTTTTTTTATTTAAGGTGATAAATAAGGGCAGATTAATATAAATACTTTTTATCATTTCATCTGTAATTTAATTTATTCTAATTTAATACTCAATTAGCTTTAGTAACCAATTGGATGTTTACAAAATATTTTAGATATTTAACTTAAAGGACACGTAAGAAATTTATAACTTTGTGAAATTATAACGGTGCACACTTTAACTTAAAATTCAATTTTCAAAATAATTGAATTATATATTCTCATTATGGGTTGAAATTTTGAATAATTTAAATTTAAGGTTATATATAATTTAAATTATGTTTTGATTACTAAACTTCAAAAGTTAAAATATGGTCTCTAACGTTATTGATCTGTTACATTTTGGTCATTGTATTATTAAATGCCATTACGGTATAGCAAATAGTTGAATTAACATATTATATAATTATTTTAGGTCAAATTCTATAACTAGTCCCTATACTTTTTTGAACAATTTAATTTTTCTTTGGCTTGAATACACTTTTAATATTTGAATTTGACAATTTGTCCCAAGTTAGTAATTATAGTTAGAAAACTCTTGTAACGCCCCAAAATTTCTAATTTCGTTATTGTGAAAATATGACACAAATATCTGTCAGTTTTAGTGGTTATGTGTTCTGGGAGTGTTTGGGAGGTCCCAAGTTCAAGCCTTCGTGTAATAGCCCAATTTGCCCGGTCCCGTGTAAATAAATAAAACCAATATAAAAACAGAAATTAAAAGTTCATTTACATAAATAAGTCCATTAAACAGTTAACAGAAATCCAAAATTACAACCAAATCCAATTAACCCCAAGCCCAAAACCTAAATTTAACCTAGCCCACTAGCCTAAAAAAAACATCTAGCCCAATGAGCCCAAAACGCAAAATAGAAGCAAGAAACCCTAGCAACATTCGGCTCCTAGTGCCGCAGCAGCCAAACCCTCCTCCGCGCGTGCCAAGCCTCTGCCCTCACGTGCGCATTCGTACTCGCCACGTCCACCGCCTCTGTATGCCGTACCTACAAATGGGACAAAAAAACAGCGCAGCAAAGAGGGAAAATGTTGTATTTTCTTGATTTTTATTTTTCTTTTCGTTTTTTTTGAAAAATCCGGCTATAAAAATTAGCCAGAGAGCCTTTGTAACGGACACACATACTGAATACAAAAAAAAACGAAAAACAAAAATTGAAAAGGTGATTGGAATTTTATTCCATTTCTTCTGTTTCTTTTTTCTTTCTTTTCGGTCGTGATTTTCATGCTTTTGTTTTCGATTAATCGGGGGAAAAAATAAAAAGGGAAAAGAAAAGAGGTTATTACCATCGTGAGCACCGTCGAGGCTCCGTTCACTCCGTCTGAAATCGGAGTTGGAGGGGCTTTCGGGGTTGCGGAGCCAAAGGGGAAAAGGGTTCCCTATTTCGGCTAGGGTTAAAAAAAACTGATGAGGGTTTTAATTTTAGGGCCTTCAAATGGTACTTGTATGGTGCGTGAAACGGCACCGTTTGGGGCCTGATTAAATGGATCTAAAACGGTGCCGTGTTAACATTATAACCTAGCGACCCGATGACCCGACCCAGATGCGACTAGATCCGAGCGTTTTGGTATGGGGAGGGATATTTGCATGCTGAGCCCCTCTGCTTTTGTGCCGGGATACAATCTAGTCATTTTATTATTTTAATTTTGGCTATGTAATTTTTCGTTGGCTTCATTTCGGTCCCTGATAGAACGCAGCGTTTTGGAGGGCATGGATTAATTTCCCTTTTGACCCCTCTTGGTTATTCGCGTGTTCAATGTGGTCCGCACCCTTGTATTATTTTCGAATTTGCTCTTAAATTTCAGTCTTGATTTCAAATTAGTCCTTATGTTGTTTTTGTACTCTTGTTATTGTTATTGTTATTGTTGTTATTATTATTATTATTATTATTATTATATTTTCATATCGATATATTAAACTTTTTATATACAGGATTTTATTCTATTTTGTATTGTTATTTCTTTTTATATTATTATATGCTATCATTTAATCTTATAATATACTATTTTATTTTATTTTATATATATTAATTCAACATAATATATATTTTTAAATAACCTTTTGTATATATAATATTTCTTAGATTCACTTAAACATATTTCTATGTTTTAAAAGATTTATATGATGATATTTCTTATACAATATTTCTTTTGTATGCATACATGAATTATATTTAATTATTTTCATTATATATATACATACATATGATATATTTTTTAGTTTGATATATTATATTTGTGATAATTAGTTTGGCTTTTCTTTCAAAATGGATTTTAATTCATTAGCTTTTGGGTTTTAGCTTTAGTTTTAACATAATATAATGTGAGGTAATTGCTATGTATATACAAATGTATGCCTTAATTTGCCTTGCTATATTCACATGTTGTTCATATTCTTGTTATATATCACTACGCCATGCATGCGATTACGCTCGTATTTCTTGATTCGCATTGTAAACCTAATCCCAATGCATGTGAACAATGTCAATTGTTTTTTATGTCAAGTCAATCGACTAAATACTTTTTGAGTCGTTTTGTTTTTTAAAATACGTTTCGAAGTGTCGAGAAATCGTACCCTAACTTACGGGGTCTCGATTTTCTTGTTAACTCGAAATGACATTTTATTTTCAAAAACTTGTATTTTAAAAACAAGCAACACGTCGTCTTTGGAACTTCGAGGGATCGTACTCTAACTTACAGGGTTTCAATTTCCTCGTCGAACTTAAACGACTAAATCCTTCGTATTTTGCAAAATCACTAAATTTCAATAAAATTTTCGAAAGTTAGCTTATTCTTGAGAATTTAAATGTCGCATTCTAACTTACGGGATACGATATTTTGTTGCCTCGAGGTGAGAAAGCCCTTTTACTATCGTTTAAATTTATCTAAGTATTGTTTTGAAATATGACATTAATAAAAAGGGGAATTGTTTCTAATCTTTTTGCATTTTTGATATTCGACTTTAAGACATTAATTAATCAATCCGATACCAATTTTGGACGTTATAAGGGTGCTAACCCTTCCTCGTGCGTAACTGACTCCCGAGCCCATTTTCTTATTAAAACTCATAGACCAAAATCGTTTTCAAGGTGATCCGGTCACACCTCAAAGATCGGTGGCGACTCCCGTTTTCGTTTTTTAAAATTCGATTTTCGTTCTTCAAATAAAAAATGGTTTTGACACTTCGCTTGGGCAAATTTTGGTATTTTCAATGAATTTGGTCTTACTCTTGTTCAGTAGGCTTTTATTTGATTGTTGGGTAAATTACATCAGAATGGGCTTGCTGGGCTGGTGGTTAAATGGTGTGTTATTATGGCGGAGGTCTTGTGTTCGAATTCCTATGCAGGCAATGGTATTATTTTTTGCTCAGATTTTGGGATAGAGTTATGTAATAGGGGGATTCTAAGTAGTGGATGTGTAGTGCGAATTACGAGAGAAGATTAAAGGGATTTTGGGGGTTATCGGGATTTTGTTTTGTTTTTTTCCCATAACCGAATTTTGACTCTCTTTTCTAAAAAAAATTTATCGTCTATTCTTCTCCCTCTCCTCTTGCCAAAATTCTCTGAGTTTTTCCATCTTTCACTTCTTTTTCTTCTTCTTGATTTTTTCCTAATCCATTTATTTTCCTTCATTTTCGCATGCGATTAGTGCTCGCTTAGTTTCAGTAAGTGTTTCTCTTCGTTTTTGTCATGAATCTCTTAGCGACTGAAGTGGTAATATTTTTTCTCTACGATTTGGGCGTAGGGGAGGCTCAAACTGGTGAATTCAGCGTTCTAGTCTTAACAATAGTTAAACGGAGGGTTATCGTTGGTGGTAAGTTGGGTTTCTATTCGTTCTTGGTTGTCAATTCGCTTGTAAATCCTTTAAATTGATGTTGAGTATCTTGATTATAGGCTTTAGAGTGCTTGGGGACTATTTTAGCATAAAAAAAATCAGGTGTGTACCCAAAACGCAAAAAAAAGGGATTCGGCGAAAAGCCGAAATTGCTTGCTGTTTGGATAGCAGCAATAAACTAACTTTAAAAATTCGTCATAAATTGTGGAAATCGAATTAGAGGATGAAAAAAATATGGAATTAAATCTTATTGAGTATAGTTTCTCATAGAAGAAACAGTGCAAGTAATGGAATTGTAAATCGTGAGGTATAATAAACTTTGTGAGACAAGGTCAGATTGAATTCGGGTTCCCCTGTTCTGACTATGGAAAATCATAAAAAATTGGAGAAAAATAATTAGGGGTTAAAATTTACATGTTTAAATTATTAATGAGTCTATTTTCAATAGAAAGAAATGAAAACATCATCCAAATTTTGTACTATGAGATAATTATTTTTTAGCAAAGAAGGGATGAAGTTGTCAGACAATAGAACAGGGGTAAGTTTGAAGATTTTACTGTACTTATTAGCTCAACCAAAAATTTTGAAAATTTTATGATAGAAAGGTATTTGAGTTTAGTTTCAAAGACATCAAGCGGATCTTAATTCAGAATTCTGTAGCTCAAGATATAAATAATTGAGTAATAGTGACTCAAGTAGACAGCTTTGAAGGAACATATAAGTAAATAGTGAAAACATATATGAATAATTAACTAGAACGAGTTACATTAAAAAATGGATCACGTGGCCAAGGCCAATTTGGGCCGAGTGGGCCACATGGGCCTGTGAACCCATTTTTTTGAAAAGTTCTGTAAGGTTGCACGGGTCACCCAAGTCGACAGTGGATCTACTGTAGGGTCGATAAGCTTTACTTAGACCCCTATATGTGTGATATGTCTGTCTGATTTCTATACCGAGCATGACTTATGATATCTGAATGTACGTACTATTAATTGCATAATGGCATGACATATTTTGTATGTTGCATTGCATCGGGGTGGGTTGATGATATTTAGAGGAAGTGTCTAAAAGGCTATTAAGCTTGTTATCTAGCAGCTCAGCTGCAACCTTCTGATTATGTGCCACATTTCAGTACAGCATGGTGTGTAGGGATGGGTGGGTTGATTTAATCCCCACATAGTGTGTAGGGATGGACGGAGATGGTGGGTAGGATTCTAATTTATTGTATCTGCATTTTGTATCTGAATGGGCCAAGGCCCTAATGTATTTCTGAGACTGTATCTGAATGGGCTAAGGCCCAAATTGATTTTGTGATGGGCACGGGCCCTAGACTGTATCTAATTGAATTCTGTTGATTATTTATATGTATATTTTCTATGGGGATTACACACTGAGTTTGCAAAAACTCACCCTTTCTCTGTTTAATTTGTACAGGTAATCCCCAGACTTGACGGGTCGGTGCAGCGGAGGACTCGACGGTGGTCACACGTAAATTTTAGACTGTTTTCTGTCAATGCCTAGAATTTATTACTTATTTGGGGTTTTTGATGTATCTTCTGTACTATGGACTGGTTGGCTTTAAATTTGGGACTTTATACTATTTTTTATGGATTTTTTTAAAAACTACAACTCCACAAAACACAGTTTTTTTCTAAAAACTAAGATTTTTTGTAAATAGAAATGATTTTCCCTAAATTAATTGGTTACAAAAGCTTCCGCTAAGAGACAAGTTTTAAAGCAAATCAACTAGTTTTTTTTCGAATTAAATAAAAGCTAACTTACTGTAACGGTTTTTAAACTCGACAATCTTGTCTTCAAATCCCTTCCATGTGACATTGCCAGATTCGGCTGTAACGTCTAGATCGGGTTTGGGGTGTTACAATTCTAATAAAATTTATTTTATAAATATTTTTGGAATCTTATTATAAAATTCTATTTATACATATAAGTGTAAGGCTAAATTATAGGGTAAAGTAACTTTAATAAGCATACCAAAGGAGGCTTTTATTTGTGATAAGGTGATTGGAGCGTGTAGCCTAATGTTGCACGATAATTTTATAGTCAACTGTGAAGCTTGGTTGCATAGAGTTAAATTTGGTATCATTTACATTTCTTCTAGATTCAAACAAATTAGCAAGGCCAGAATGTGTAACTGTGATCACCATCATCATTTAATTACTAGCTGAGCAGCCAAATGTCATTTTTTGTTTGCATAATTTATTTCTACTTCAACCAAAATCCTATGAATGTGGATTTTAGTTTTCCCTCATGCTGTTTCTCCTGAACAAACTGACAAAAAAGTACAAGTTCAATTCCACAATCATCGCACGCACTAATTCATTTTTAGCTAATCTGTTTTCATTTTAATCAACTATGTCCAGAATAGGAAAACAATCTAATAATCTAATGTCACACATTCTATTTATTTCATTACTAATAATATATATTGTTACCCACAATTTATGTTTAATGAAAAACACAACATTTAATGGAAGTGTTTGACTACAGTAACTACTACAACTTGGCAGTGCAAAAATTGTACAAACAAAAACACAAAGAACACAAGACTTGTTTATACAGTTTGATTTTCCTACGTTTGCGAAACCAGTGAGTAATTCCACTATCTTTAATCCACAATACAACAAGTGAATCACACTCAATCAATCCCCGAGTATAAAGATATTATCTTTGTACCTAAAGACTAGAACACTCACCTTCAAATCCTTCCCCTCAAAACTTAGGTAGTAAACATTTAATGTTTATAAATCAGGTTGCACTCTTGAAGGAAAATAGTTCCTCAATGAACAAATAAATGTGCTATTAGCATCACCTAGATAAGCCTCATAGCATATTTCAATCTCAGCTTCATAACATAGAATCTAAATGGATACAAAGCAACTCCTTCAAAATAGCTATTACAATACAATCAATGAAAGCATAATCTGATGAAGATATGACCTTCTAAAACAACATCACAATCCCGACCAATTCTCCACAAAACAAGGGTTGTCTTGATTCGTTCGAATCCAATCTAATCTCCACTAACCACGGATTAGTTTCCATAAAAGGACTACAATATCTTCAAAATATCGGTACAAGAAGTAATCCAAAGATTTTGTTGCATAAAATTAACAACTCAAATATGGCAAGTATCTTCACTACTTTAGTGGCAGTTTGTAGTGGGCATTACCGAGTGCCACTCAACACAGAATCACACAACTTACCTTAACATGTATTCTTTTAGAATTTTTCAAACTATAAGTAGCAACTTGGGAGAATGTGTCAAATTCAATGACTAAACCTATATTTAAGCCAAAGAAATTAAAATAAAAATAATTGAATTGCTCAAAAAGAAAAAAATGGAGATTAAATGTGCAATTTGACCTAAATTTTTTGTCTGAAATGATAATATAACGTGCCACGTCAGTTTTCCATTATACAATTAACAATAGTTAATGGCTCAGTGAAAAAAATGTAACAAATTGATGAAATTAGTGATCTTATTGTAACTTTTAAAATTCAATGACCAAAATGCAATTTAAACCATAAGTAAGTGACCAAATCTATAATTTATCCTTAAGTTTATTAAATAAAAATATAAATAAAATGAAACTAATGACACTAAAGTAAAAATTAAAGAATATACAAACATTCAGTTTAAATAGAGTATAATAAATAAATATTTCCTAAAAATTTTAATAAATACTTCATAGGTAGAATCTCAATTTCAATTACAAATAATATAGTATTAATAAATAATATAGTATTAATATACACTTCAGTCCTTAAAGTATACCGTACTTTTTTCACTTTGTTATTTAAAGTTTGTCCACTTCAATCCTTAACATTATCAAATATTTTAATTCAGTCCCCAACGTTATTTGGCGCTTCTATTTCAATCATTTGAACGTAAAAAAATTGATTGAGATATTTAGTCAATCATAAATTGTCACGTATTATACACCAATGTTACAAAGATGTCATTATATGAAAATAAACCTAAAAATATTTTAAAAATAAAAAAATTAAAAACATAAAACTTATAAAATAATACAAAAAAACTATAAATATACAGTTTTGAAAAAAATTAAAATATGTTAGAACTTTTCTAAAAAACTGTAAAAAACCAAAAATTTTAAAAAATTATTATATATCGTAAAAATTATAAAATTATTAGAAATTTTAGAAGATTGTAAAAGGATTGTTAAATTTTTTTGAAAGATTTGTAAAAAAGTTGCATTCTACAATAAGTATACATTCCCTGATCACATTTATAATATTAAAATTTTGATATAAAATATATGTAATTAAAAATACAATCACTTTTTATAAAAATTCTGTTTTTAAAAATATTTTACTAAAATTGAAAACAAATTTATATCCATTTTTAATATTTTAAAGTATATCAAATTTTAGTACTTTACCCGTGTTACTAGTAGCATGCTTATTTGACTCGACTCCTATTTAATTTATGGATTAAAATTTTAAGAATGGTCAAACTTTTGTGGGCTTAGAATGAACAATGGGATATTTGAATATTTATGGGTATTTGATTTGCAATTGTGATTATAAATATTAAGAATTGAAAAATATTTGGATTTAAATATTGTAAGGCAACGGATATGTATGTGAGTTAAAAAGATATTGATTTAGAGACAAATAACTTGTATTGAAATAATTAAAATATTGTTTAGATTACTATTTAATAGAAATAACATTATTTTTCATTATTTCAATTATTTGAAAAAATTTATCCAAATTTATCACCTAAAATTATATACCAATTATAAATTTCAATTGATCGACAACAATCTCATATATTTCTAGTATTTTAAAAATAGTAATTTTTTATAGTTTTAATACTTTTTTAATTATATATATATTTGTAAATTTTACATATTTTTTCAGCTTTAAAAGATTTTTAAGTTTTTTTAGTGATGACATCACTGATTTACATGGAAACATTTGATAATGTTAAGGACTGAAATGAATAAAAAAGTTTAAAGATGAAAATGAGAAAAATATTATAATTTAAGGATTAAAGGGCACATTAAAACCAATAATATTTCCAAATAACTGTAATAAAAAACAATCACTATAAAAACACATACCTATAATTAAAATACATCCTAACTTATATTATAATAAATTTGAATAAACCCTACAGACTCAAATTTTAAATAAATTTGAAGTTCTCACATTTGCTGTTAAGCCAAAGTGTGAATGGAAGATGAGCTTTCTTTCATTGGTCACCTAACTGGAGCCATATTGAGTTGATTTTGACTTTCTTGACTTTTCTCTCCCCGCCTCCCCCAGTACTGCAAAAAGGATTACATGATGATGCTGCTTTCACTTTTTGCATTTTTCTCGGATAATATGATTTTTGGTTCTTCAATTTAGTATAAATTTTTATTCATTTTAACATTTAAATTTAATAAATAAATTTATTATGGTGCTTGAACTTCAAAGAAAAATAAAAATTGGGTAAACTACAAAAACAGTCATTTTTGTTTACCTCAAATTACATTTTAGTCACTTATGTTATCGTTTTGTTACGAAACGGTCACACTACTGTTAAAATCTGTTACCTCCCTAACGGAAGTCCTACGTGGCAGTCCAAATGTGTTTTAAATGCCAACTTGGATGTCTAGTTGTTGGGATGAAAAGAGGTTTTTAATTAAATAAAATTCAATTTGGACCGTCACGTAAGACATCCAAGTTGACAATTAAAACCCATTTGGACTGCCACGTAGGACTGCCGTTAGGGAGGTAACGGAGCTTAACGATAGAGTGATCGCTTCGTAACAAAACGATAACATAAGTGACTAAAACGTAATATTTCAAACATAAGTGACTAAAATATAATTTGAGAAAAACAAAAGTGACTATTTTTGTAGTTTATCCATAAAAATTTGATGATGTAATAATTTGAGATTATATCATATCCCCACTTGAAAATTTAAATATATATATAAACTTTCAGGTGAATGACATAATACAATCTCAAAATATTATATCCAGTATTTTAATAATCAGATCAATAGTTGAACTGGTTAGACCTCCAGTTTGATCGGTTCGACCACCAAACCAACAATAATTAATTAATTAATTAAAAACCCATAAAAATCTGAAATTTTAAAAATAAAAAATTTTATTAAACCAATTTTTCCCCATTTTTTTATTTTTACCAATTTCAAATAATTTCTAATTCAATCTATTCATCCCCTTTGTTCAAACCCGTTATACCATTCAATTCCCAGTCCAATTGGCCGAACCAATAAATCTAGTCATATTCCAATAACACTAGTCATCTCATTAAATCTTGATAGAACCTAAGTTTAGAAACCAAAATGGATCTAGTTGCTAGATTCAAATACCAAAGTGAACCAAAAAAGACTAGACTTAGTTGTCAAGTTTAGGGGCCAAAATTATAAACTTTATATGCACTTTGAGTTTTTATTTTTTGATATATTATAATAAAATTTTCTTTACTTTTAAATGCTTACACAAACTAGAAGTATAAGAAATATAAAACATGCAATCTTCTCTATAACAGTCACCCCTATAACAACATGTCGCTATCACAATCAAGTTTTTAGAAGAATTAATTTTTATGATTTATTTTAACTTTCTATGACAGCTTTCCACTTATAACAAAGAACCTTCATAGTTATTAAGTAAGTTCTTTATTAATTTAGTTCTCTATAACAATATATGGTCTAAAATTTTAAGTAAAATTATAGTTATTCATTTAAGCAAACCTATTAATTATTAATTATTAATGAAAATGATCTTAATTAAAATATTATTTTAATAAAATGATTAAATTTAATGTGAAGAAATATATTAATCATATTTTATTAACTGAAAATAATCTTCAATAAGTGGAATTAAATATATCAATTCAAGAAACTATTAAGTTTCCTAATTCAATATTTTACTATGAATTTGGAACATCATAAACTTAGAAATTGATTACTTGGATTTAGTAAATCATTATAAATTAATTTAAATTGATAACTCATATTGACTAACTGAACTTGTTAGATTTATGAACTTTATAATTAATCATATGAAAGAATGTAAAATAAAATATGCATAAGAGCAATAATACATGCACCTATTATCGTTTTTTAATTTTGCTAATTTGATTCCCATTTTCTTTCTTTTGGAATATAATTCTCCTTTCTTTATTTTATGAAAATTCATTATATGAATTCTATGGTAAGCTTACAACAATTATCACTCTATAACAACATGTTGTTATAGGAGTATAACAACCACCTCTCAATAACAAGCAAAACCTTGGCAAACAAATGGATTGTTATAGAAAGGATTGACTGTAGTATCTTCCAATTTTACTTTTTGTTTACACAAGTGAAATAAGATATGAGAAATGTTATCTTATACCATTATTTAGACAATTTAGTTTTTATTGTAATACATGCATTCTTTACATGTATGATTATTCATTTGGGTTTTATGAGATTCATGTTGAAAAAAAAATCTGGTTCGAAACCAGTTTTCTTGCACAGCAGAAAATTAAAATTTTGAAAACCGAGTTGGTTTGTGATATTTATAGCAATAAACTTTACCAGAAATCGCACATGTGTTTTTGGCTAGACGAATCCTTTTCATTCCTGGCTTTCAACCAAATGACCTTCTTCGCTATTCTCTTACTAGGGATTACTTCGAATGTGGGCTTAAACGAATTTGAATCAAACACAATAAAAAATTATTTACTTTACTTTCAGTGAGAAAACAAAAATCTCTCTTTAATAGAAATTCGTAGAATTGTTATTTTGAAAAATAGAATTTATACTTAAAAACAAATTCTCACTATTTTCGGGCATAATAACAATATCTCAAAGTTTGTGTAAAACTTATTATGTATTTAGCCTTACTAGTTCCATTTATTTATAGGAAGAAGAAGTGAAACCCTTGTTAAATTAGAAGAAATCTATTTAATAGAAAATAACTTCCTAGTTGAACTAGAAAAGAGAGGGGTTAAAATGGTGTGCTTCTCCTCATATGTATTATGATGGAGATTCGGGCTTTTCTTGTATTAAGTCCAATTACAAGTGCTTCCTAAACTTTTAACTCAACATTTTATAATTTAATCCAATTCAATACATGTTTTTCCAATTTCCAAAATAAACATAATAAGTTAATTTAAATAAATAAATAAATAAATTTCTCAATTAAATAATTTTCAACCCGATTCTTATTCATTAATATCATGACAACTTTACCATCAAAGAATCTATGAGAAAATATATTTAATTTTCTACATTCAACGGATTCATAATGACCGATTAATTTAATTCCATTTTGAACTTTAATTAATTAATTAATAATTCAAAGAATTATAAATTAATTAATTAACTAATAATTTTAAAAATTATAAATTAATTCTCAAGTCATTACTTTACCTAGTTAGAAAACCACATTCATTTTCGAATGTTTCCCATTTCTCTAATTGTACCCATTTCTATCTATTTTTGTTCATTTAATTTAACATGCAATTCATTTTTTTGTTTCAATTACCTAGCGGAGGGACCAATTGGACATATGTGTGACCTGCAACAATTTGTTGTGGCAAATTAGACTATTTCTAGCACTTAACGAGCTTGTTTTTAGGCCATTTTATATTATTTTAATACATTTTCAGTTTTAGTAACTTAGATTTAATTTCTAGCAAAATAAGCATTTTTATACATAATTTAAATTTAGTTGACCTAATGGGCCTATACATGCCTAAGGTAGTTTTAACGAGCTTAATTGAGTGTGCAGTACACCTATTTTCAGGCCTAGGAGCATTAAGAACGACAACCAGGTCGCAACACGAGCTTCTAGGGTCAAAACATAGTAGAATGAGCTCTAGAGTTTAGGTTCGAAGTTGTGTGTCGCGACACAGCTGTGATAAGGGCCAGAAATTAAGCAATGGTGTTTTTGTCTGCACAATGGATTTTTATTAGAATTAAGGCCTGTAATTGACCTAATTAGAGCAACTAATCTTGCCTATAAATAGCAAGGCATATGCTAAGCTATGGGAGACTTTTTTTAGAAGAGCTAGAAGGCCATTAGTTTTTAATTAGGTTTTTAATTCAGTTTTAAAATAGTTTATTTTCTTGTTTCAAACTTGGATTCGATTTGAGTCTAAGCCTTCATTAATTTATTATTCAATATTTTTCTTTTACTTTTCTCTTGCAATCGTCGATATCTCTCTAGTTGCTAAAGGAATTTTCGCAACCAAGGACATCCAACATCTTAAACGGATCGATTTCTATTCTCCTCTCGTTTTAGTTTAATTTGTGTGTTTTGCATGATTAGATTATTTTTAGGGAAAATGGCGTTTAGATTCATAAGTAACTAATTCCTTTAGGAAGATTAATGAGTGGATGTGAAAGTAATTAATGAGAAAACGAGGGTTTATGTCATAATTAGTTGGCTTAAATTGTCTGTGCTTAAACCCTAGGATTAACAACCCTAGGGAGTAATTTAGGTAGATAGGCTGAGAGGATTAGTCTATCAAGCACCTCATAATTTATCTCGATTTTAAACTGTGAGGTTGAAAGATAAGTGAGTTTTATCGATTAATTAATCAATTAGAAGCCGAACGGTAATAATTGGCTAGTTATTAGCTAATTCACTAAAACCCAAGTTTTAAAGTTAATTACAAACACTAAAACGAGTTAATCTTCTGCCTGTTATTCGAGATTTCATTAATATTTAATTTCTTTTCAGTGAATTTATTTTATTTTATGATATTAAATTTTGCTGTTATTTGTCGTAATATAATTTTCAGTTGTTATTATTTAGACATGTTACTGTAGAAGATAATATTAAGTTTAATCCATCCTCCCTTAGGTACGATCTCAGAGTACTTCATTTACCCTGTTGTACAATACTATATTAAAATTTGACCCATATACTTGCTGACACTGTTGCTTTAATTTCATATCTTTCTGTTACAATATTTCCAATCCAAACGTTTGCACGTTTGGCAATGGTCAATGTGAATAGTTTTTAAAACAAACAGAATGCCAAAATGATATTGATTTTTATATGAGTATCGATACTTTTCTTAAAATATCGATACCAAAAAAAAATGTCGATACCCTTGTTTTGCATAACAAACAAAATTGTGATTTGGTATTGTTATTTAAATATGGTATCGATACAGTATCGATACCCAACAATTAAATATTGATACCAACTTTAAAATTTTAAAACTTTGAAATTTTAAAAATCAATCCTATTTCATGCCTGAATATCACAATTAAGTCCTTGTCTTCAATTTATTACATTGCAATGTATGTGAATGATATTTATATAAATTGTATGCAATTGTCTTCATTTTGCGTGTAACATCCTATTTTTCGAGTTCAACGATTGGACCGGGTAAGAGGTGTTGCATTTCACCTCTGCTTTCATAATTGCTACCGAATCGGTCACCATTGAACCTTATAGATTGTATAGGTTGTCTAATTTCTGCCCTCTCATAAAAACAAGAGCTCTATAAGATGCTTTGAAGTTATTTGACTCGATGACAATCTTGCAACCATTTGAGTCTAGAATACTCAAAGAGGCGAGATTCTTTTTTAAACCAGGCACATGTCGGACATCTGATAATGTTCTGGTTATGTCGTCATGCATCCTAATCTGAATGGTGCCAATGCTGGTTATTTTGTAGGGTGAGTTATTTCTTATAAGCACAACTCCACCTTCAACCAAATTGTATGCGAAAAACCAGCTTTTGTTGGGATACATATGGTAGGAACACCCTGAATCCAAGATCCACTCGGATGTAAACTTAGACTTTCGGTCATTGGCACTAGAAATAAATCATCACCTCTATCCTCAGCTGCATCAGCTCTCTGCTTCCCTTTCACGTCGTTTTCAGCGGCCCTCTTATTTTTACTGAAGTTTGTAACTTTTTTCCTTAATGTGACCCATCTTTTTACAATAGCCACATTGCTTGTCGCGATTTCTTAATTTCGATCTCGCCTTAAATCTTCTTTGACCTAAATCCTTAGATTGTTACCTTCCTCTAGCAACCAATACCGAGGCTTGCCCATCTGATTTTTCCTTTGAACCTAACTCATTGTTAAGTTTATCCTCGCTTAATAAGTTTCCCTTTACGTCCTCAAATGAGAGTCTCTCTTTACCATAAATCAAGGTTTCCCTGGAAGTTTTGTATGAAAGGGGCAAAAAATAAAACAATTGCATAATCTGATCTTCATCGCCTATGTTGGCCTCGAATTCTTCAGGTCATTAAGTAGAGTAACAAATTCACTGATGTGAGCCTTAATAGACTCACTTTCTGCCATACGAAACGTGTATAATTGTTGTTTCAATACCAAGCGATTTGCGAGAGATTTTGTTATGTAAAAGGTTTCCAATTTCCTCTACAAGGCTGATGTCGTTTTCTCTTTAAGTACCTTCTACAATACATTGTTCGTGAGGCACAACTGAATTGTTGACAGTGTCTTCTTATCAAGCCCCTCCTATTTGTTCTGATTCGCATTCATGGGCCTTTGCCTTGTAACGACCTTCTTTAGACTGTTCTGAACTAGAATTGTCATCATTTG
Organism: Gossypium raimondii; assembly: GCF_025698545.1. Taxonomy (NCBI): domain Eukaryota; kingdom Viridiplantae; phylum Streptophyta; class Magnoliopsida; order Malvales; family Malvaceae; genus Gossypium; species Gossypium raimondii. The sequence goes on from NC_068576.1 coordinate 20,236,675, forward strand.
AACTTGCCACAAACTGAAATTTGTGATCCCATTGAACTTCTTGATATCGTACTTCATTGCCATCTCTGAACGAGTTGAATGCAAAAACTGAACCAAGCTTTGGTACCAGTTTGTTAGGGTAAACCCGAGTTATGTGACGAACAAGAATGAAAAATGAGAAAATTGGACACAAATATTTACGTGGAAAACCCTCTTCGAAGAGGACAAAAAACCACGAGCAAAGAAAACTTCAATAAAACGACAAGAACCGAAAATGAGTACAAGATGGAGAAACAAACAAACTCGAACCCGAAAATACAAAGTTCTCGCAAAATTCCCACAAAGCTCTCTTTTAATTTTGTTGTTGAATCAAACTCTATAGGATTGCTGAAAGCCCTATTTATAGTCTAAAATCCGTAACTAATCTGATTAGAACATCCTAGAGTTATTAGTGTTCAACTGGGAAAAGATAACAGAGTTTAACTAGAAAAAGAAACCCGATTCAGTAGGGAACACGTTGGCACGTTGAGATGTCATTCATCGCGTTGTCGGGACGTGGCGATTCTTCTCGTTGAGACGTCGACTCTGTTTCATCCGAAATGGGAGACACTCCACAATTAAAATAATTAAAATTGACAACTCGTGCATATTATTATCATTATTAACAATTATATTAAATGACTGGATAATTATTTTATTAAAGCTATCAACTAATCAAATTTTTTATTCATATTTTTTTGGTCATGCGCCCCCATAAAGAATGCTTTATTTTCTGTAAAATTCCTCTATGGAGTCTTACTTAACAACTTCATTAATTTACATAGCATTGATGCAATTTTCCCAATTGTCTCATCCACCTACAATACATATTTTAAAATAAAAAAAATAGAGATGGAATTGGCCGCCGTGTAAACAGCTTGGGCCATCATGTTCCTTTAAATGTTTTGAAGAAAATTGAATGAAGCAAAGCAAACCCTATCAAAAGAGATCCTTATTTATTCTTCACCAAAATCATTCTCACATCCTTTCGATAATAGACAATCCTTAGTGGGTTTTCAGTGGTCTTATCCCAACACTTGGAAGATGATGCTTTTACTTGATTAGGCATTTGAAATTATTGGAATAAAATATCATTTTTGGTTATTAATATTTTTAACGCCAAATTTTATGGTGTATACCCTTGGTAAATAATTTTAATATATATTTTGTTTTTAAATTTGTCCATTCTATTTATTTCATTTTTTATTTAGTTGATATCATATGAACTTATATTGCATGTGTATTTATTTGATTTTTATTTTTTAATTAGTTGATATCATCCGAACTTATATTCATCACACAATTTAGTACATTCGTATTTGTTTGATTTTTATTTTATTTAGTTGATATCATTTGAACTTATATTTTGTCACGTGTAATTTAGTACATTTGCACTAACACTGCTATTTGTGTTGACATGATCTTGATAGTCAATATGGTGGTAACATATGACATCCTCCAAAATATCACATGTCAAACATAAATAAAAATAAATAAATATTTATTTATTTATTTACATTTTAGATGTGTTTTTAGTAATTGTAATATTTATATATTTTCTATAAATTTATAAAATACATATTATACATTTTATAAATTAATAATTTTATATTTTATATATTTTTCAAAATAATTATAACCTAAATAAAATGACTAAAAACACATCTAGAATGAATCTGGACAAATAGTTATACTGGGTTTAGCGAAAAAGCTGTATTTTTATTGATTCAAAGATTTTAAAGATTTTTTATTTATGTTTGATACATGGTATTTTGAGAGGCTATCACTATCAGGATGGCTATCAAACTAACGAATACCAAATTGTGAAGCGAAATTCAAGTTTAAATAAAAAGAAAAAAAGAAAAGATTTTAAAAAAATCCTGGAGAAAAACCGTCATATCATATGGCGAGTTCATTGTATGTTGACACATGTTATTTTGGAAGAAAGAAAAATCACAAGAAATGTTGGCTGGCATGATATTTTCTGTAATCACGAGAGACTGACATGTGTTTTGAAACAAGAATGATACATACTTATTATTATTAAAGTTGAACTGGACCATTTAAAAAAAAAAAAAAGAATTTGGGAGGGCTTTAATGATAATTACGCAAAAGAAAATCTTTTGAGTCTTCGACTAATCAATAACATTACAAGGTTATTATTTTTATTTTAATCATTGTAAAAAGCAATCTTTTGATTGAAAAAGAACACACCCTTAAACTTTCTTTTAAAATGTCTTAATCAGGCTTAAATAAAATAATATTTTCTTCATTTTCCCTACTATACATTTAATTGCCCATTACTGTAAGTTGTATTTTGTGATGTTCATGTAATCAATGAATTTACAACAACATTTTTGAAACTCTATCATTTTAATTTATAAACTTTTATGATTTTATTACACTTAAATAATTCTTTAAATTTTAATCTTTAATTGAATTAATATATATATATATATATATAAAATTCAATTTTATTTCTTTATGACCCTTTATTAAATTTAAAAAATTTGTGCTTTTGGCCCTTTCAAAAATAATAATATTTTTTACCTTTTCTTCTCCTTTTTCTTAATTTTATTTTGGCCCAATAAAATTCTCAGTTTCACCCCTAAAATAATAGGCTCTTTTAAAAGTATAAAATTATAAATTAGTACAATAATAAAATTACACTTTATCTCTCAAAAATTATAATTCAATTTTCCTCTAAAATAATTTTCTAACTTCACCCTACATAAAATAATATAAATTTTATCCAATAAGCTCCAATACTTTGATTTACATTTACATTAACTCTTATTTCAAATGAAATATTGATTTATATTAAGAATTTTATTTTGATATAAATAAAAATTAAAAGCTTATTTAAATACAAATTAAAGATTAAGAACTTATTTGAGCGTCAATTAAATTTTAAGGGTTCATTTGAATATCAATTAAAATTTAAGAGTTTATTTGAATATTTTAAGTATAAAACTTATGTAAATAAAGTGATCATAAAGTCCAAGAGCTTATTACAATACTCAATATCAAAATTGTCGCTACATATAAGTTTATGACTATATTACAAATACATAATAATTTTTTTCCTCCAATTTTTTTTTAAAAAAAATCATTTTACTTATTCATTTAATTTTTTTTCTCTTTTACCCCTTAAACTTGCATTGTTTGTCAAATCACCCCAAAATGATTTGAAAAGTTAATGTCTATTACCTTTGCTGACGTGGCATCCACGTGTATGCCACATATATCCCACGTCAACAATTAATTTTTTATTTTTTTAAAATTTTTTTATATCTTTTTGAAATTTTAATATTTTTTTAAATTCTTTTTGAAGTTTTAAATATTAAAATTAATTATTTGTTGAATATGCCACATCAAAATTAACATACATTAACTTTTCAATCAATTTTGGGTGAATTGACAACAATACAAGTTGAAGGACTAAAAGAGACAAGAAATTAAATGAAAGACTAAAATAATTTTTTTTTATAAAATTGGAGGGCCAAATAAATCATTATGCCTATTTAAAATTGTGATAAATTTGTTACTATCATTTTTGTTTAATCTACCATTTAGCAAGAAAACCTAAACCAATGAAATAATTTATGCAACGTATGTAGAGGTGTCCGTGGGCTGGGCCCAACCAAAATTTTAGCCCCATTTGCTAGGTTTGGGCCCGGCTTGACTCGAAAGATGGACATAACATTTTGCCTAAGCCTGACTCGGATAAAATTGTTAAAACCTAGACCTGGTCTAATCGTATTAAATTTTTTATATTATTTAGTATATAAATTAAAAAATATAATACATCAAAAATACTAAAACAGTAAAAGAAACGTTTCCCAACAAATTGAAAATAATTTTTTTTAAAAATATGCATACTTAAATAACACTTAGATTGATACAATTTAACAAGTAAATACATCTAGAAAACAACATTTTTTTTTACATATTCAGGCTGGGCTCAAGCTGAAAAAACATTACCCGAGGCGTGACTCATTTTTCTAAACAGACATTTTTTTGTCCAAATCTATTTTTCAAGTCTATATTTTTATTCAAACCCTCTAACTTTTCATATCAACCTTCACCCTACCGACCATGAGCAGGCTGCATGCTATACATCTTCATTATTATTATTATTTTATATCAGAGATCTCTAAAATATAAATAATGTTTAGCCACATTATCAAACTGAAAAGGGAGAAGAGAATGCCCCCAAATGAAGTCATGAATGGTTAGGTTTTGGCTGCAAACTCTTGAAGGTGATGTTGATAGTGGGGTTCCAAAAGCACAATGTTGCTCAGCAAAATCAATCAATCAAGCACAGCTAGCTGCATACATGAAGACTTGTTGTTATAGTGGAAATCCCTATGAAAAGTTAGGTACGAAATTAAATTTATTTTATTTTATATCGCGTTTAAAATTATCCAAATTTATGCAAACATCTTTTCCTTTTTCTTTTCTTCATGTTCCTTCAATTTTCATGGCATAGACAAGTGGATTAGCTAAATCAAGGCTTTTGGTTCACCTAAAATTTTACTCAAAAACCACTCAAATTGGCTTCACATGTCAGCCTGGAGGATACACTAATATCTTATAGTGACCATTAGGTTGATGGTTAGATTAATACAAACAATTTTGATGTAAGGGTAAAGCTTTTCAAGTGGTCACCCAATCATTGTCATCTTCTGCAGCTTTTGATCAAATGCTTGTTTATTATATTAATATGCTGTTGCAGGCAAAATGAATCATCATCGTTTCAAGTTGCATTGTCCACGTTCCATCGTCGGTTGGTTGGTTCAATTAAGTAATTATTAATTATAAGAATGATACATACTTGATTTTGGTATTAATGTGATAGATAAATAAAATTATATTTCTAAGAAATTGTATTTTTAAAGTTAATAATAAAGTTTGTTCGGAATAAGTAAAAGTGTTATTTCACTTACTTCAAGTTTGGTCGGGAGGAATAGAATAAGGTTGTAATGAAATAGAATTGTAATGTAATAGAAATCTAATCAGTATTTCAGTTGTTTGGTTGAATGGAATGGAATAGAAGAGAGTTGTAATAATATTCTTTTGTTTGGTTGAATGAAAGAGATATTGTAATAACATAAGGAAAAAGACTTGAATAACCAAAGTACCCTTAGCAAATTTTTGTAGTAGATGATTATTGTTATTGTTATTAAGTTTTAATAAGATTATTATTATATATAATTTAATAAAATAATAACAAATAATTTAATAATATTTTAACATAATTATTATTAAATACAATATAATAAAATAATATATAATTTAATAAAATTCTTAATATAATTATTATTAAAATATGAATTAATAAAATCATAATATATAATATTATAAAATAATATATAACCTACTTTATTATTTTTAAACTGCAATGCATATTAAATGTGCTAAAATATCATTTTTATAAACATATCATTTATATTTTTATATAGTTAAATTAAAACACTTGTTCCCTTGTCAAATAACTGTAAGGAAAGTCACTCCAAGCCAATGTGCTATACTATAAACAAGCATCAAAAGAGCACATAAAATATATATTTCAAAGTTTCATCTCATATTGGATTATCCTCCATGTTCATGCAAGCATTGCAAACGACACACACATCTACATACATAGTTCATTGTAAATACCATTCAATTTGATAGTACTAAAGAGACATCACACAATTCATTGTTGTAGAAGAGGAGGATTAGATACTTTTGCCAACGATAATCACCATCAATTTAAACAAATAAACCTTCAATGATCAAATATGAGAAGCAAAGAAAAATAACTAATTTGTTATTTTGATTGTATCTTTTCTGCATTTTGGCTACAACCATTCTTACAAGTCTCAAAACTCCAATTATCAAAGCCAACTTCATCTATACACCACATAACAATATACATTCAATTCCTAATCACTTTCATAAAGAAATCAAATAATATCAAACATCTGAACCTAATCAATAAAAATGAATTTATATGGGGGTGATTATCTTATATTTTGTTCTTTTTGTGAAGTGCAACCCTTAATCCCTATAGTCCTTGGTATGCATTTTCATGTTGGTTTGATTCACAAATTGAACTTGTGTAAACAAACTCTTATTTCAAGTATATACTACAAATCTCATCTAAACAGTTCTATCCTCTAAATCTAACAAGAACATAAGATATGTCATCTTTACTCTCTCTTTTAACTGCTTTCGCAATTAGTTGTTTCAAAGCCTTCTGTGGGTCTTTAAATTTTTTTGCAATATCAACAGCCTATTGATTAATCATCACTTGGATTAAGCATAAGCAAAAGGAAAAATAATAAGTCCTATAAAACTATTTCCAGCTCAACAAGGAGACATCAAAGTAAAGTGTTTTAACTTTCAAAGACCATCACTTGTAAAAATTAAAATATTTGTACTCTTATCTATGTTGGTCCATTGAATGTCAGGATCTGATCGTAGATGCGATTTAAGGCTCTTATCATCGAAAGTACATGAAACTGCCAGTTGTCCATTAACTCTAGGGACATCTCCTGATAGTATGCACAAACAACAAATTTAACAAACAACAAATTTAACAATCTCATCATTTTAGAAAATTAGAAATGCAAGGTCGTATTTTACACAAGGAATATGATGCATATAAATCAACCAAATTAGAACCAAGACCTTAATACCACTCAATAGTAGAAGCCTGAAGTTTTCAAGCATCGATTTCTTTCTTAGTATCTTTATCATGTAGGGCCAACAAACAAGAATCAAAATGATAAAACATAATGGCGATCGACAATTTTCTTTTTGGTCGGCAAGACCAAGATTCTGAATGCAATGGAACATGACATTTCAAATTTGTAGTGACTTTAACATGCCTGATGCATTTGTACTTCATAACCAACACAAAGACATACCTTAAGAGACCACTAAGTTGTTATACAACAAGGAACAAAAACATAAAACAGAGTGCAGAACTTCACAAGTGATTGATATGTGAAAAAGGAAAGACAAAACACTTTATAGTTTACTACAAGGTTAAAAAAACTAATAGAGATGATCTCTCGCTATGATTGCAAAGAGGCTAACAGCTAAATACAAGCATTAAGTATTAGAAGCTGCAAGACCACTTAAAAACACTTAGCAAATATGACCAAAAACATTCGTTGAGTTATTAACTTATATGAGTAGATGTGAACGAGCTCAAAGAATTAACTTCTAAAAATTGGAAGTAGTAGAAGACCTGACATATTTGAGACAAATCCACATCTGTTCTCAATTCTGCCTCATTCAGTGTTGGGTTCATGATTTATCATCATCTCTATTGCCTGACCCACTCTACAAAGAAAAACATGTGAATCTCCTACACTTTCCACCCATAGTTTTATTCCATTTATCAATATTGCAGTTACAATAGTGGATCCACCACGCAACCCAAAACTCTTCCTATAATAAGTGAGAAAATGTAAGCATATGATGTCCTAAAAATAATAAAAGCAAACCATTTGAAAACGATATGACACATCCCACCTCCTTTAGGATATTGGCAAACAAATGCTTCTATAGGTAGGACGGTATAGTATCTCCTAAATGACCATCGTAGATAACAAAAAGCTCTATCTCGTGCTGTTGAATTTACATGAACTTAGCCACATGATAATCCTCCATAAGATGACTAGCTTTCCTTTTTACTAGGCTGAAACCAAATTTTATTATACCCTCATGGCTTTTCCCCTTACCAGAAGTCGAATACAAATGTCTTTCTCCAAACTAAAATAAGGCCCAATTAACCTTCTAAATAGAAATCAAAGATCAATGGATTAAAAATCCTACAAAACCTTGGTTCAAAATCAAGCCTAAACACACCCGAAAAATTGGCAGAGTAAAAGAAAATGAAAACCTCGGCTATGACAACTCTACTAAGAGAAAGAAAAGGAAATCAGAAAAAGAGCAAAGAGTAAAGAAAGAGGGCAGAAAAAATGATAGAGAGGAAAATGAAAGGAACGGAGGGAGAAAATGTTTACCTGAAGAACGTTGTGATGAAGGGAATAAGTGGTATGGTCAGAGTTGAAGGAAGCAAAGGAGTGGTTGTCTGGCTGAGTAAGAGAGTTTTTGAGGTGAAAAAGGGTAAAATAGAAATAGCGCAAGCACTGAATCAGTAATCAGTGAGGAGGAGACGGTATAAAAACGACACCATTTCTATGCATAAGCCCATAATGGAATAAACCCATAATAGGGCATTCCACTGAACCAAATAACTGTTTGTGGTGGGCTCGCGGAATAGACTTGTAATGCCTATGCCATTACATTGAACCAAACAGGGTGTTAATCTCTTTTTGAAGAACAACATTTGTTTATAATAGTTGTTCAAAACATTTTTTGTTCGATAATAGCTATGTTTGGAACGACTATGTACATAACAAGATTTAGTTTAGAACTGTTGAGATCTAGTGTCCTTAGTGCAGTAATTTCATCAATATATACTTGTATTTTTCGAACAAACAGGTTTTATAAAATGTTATTGATTACATTAATATTTTTTTTGTATATTTTCCTTAACGGTTTTTACACGCAAAGAAAATATTAAAACAAATATTGACTCATTGGTTATCTAAGATTTAACTAATACTAAGCGGTATTACGTGGTTGGATCATCATACAGAAATACAACTTATATTAGTAGATAATCTAAACACTTAGCCTAAACGAAAATGAGCAAATTGATTGAAAGACTAACATGTCGTCTATCATGTCTAATTAGGAAGATACTTTGTCTTGAGCATCGGAGCAGATGACTCCCAAAAGATAGATACCTCAATATGATTGACTAGACGAACAATACATCAGATAAGACCTAAGTAGAATAGATCCTAAATTTTTTTATGGATTTATTGACTTGTGACATTGATTGTGTGGCACACCTTAATCCTGAGTGGATGATAGGCTATTTATGGGTGACTCGTATACTTTTATGTAAGTGAAAGCTTGAGTTCTAATATGTAAGAAATTGAAAGATGGTATGTTGGGTATATGACTTTTGTAGTAAGTACCATCATTCTAAAATAGTGGAATTCATAGCCCAACTAAAGGGTAAATGATATCATCTCATCGGTATTACATGATAGATGAAAGGTAAACATGGCCACGGGTCATTTGTCTTTGTGATAAATGATTTGATTACTATTCGATAGTAATTGACTTTTCATAAAAGAAGGCGTAATGGTTACCATGAGATAAAATAGGATCATATTAGGAGAACAAATTTATCCCAAAGAGATTAATGATATCCTATGAGGGAAACACACTTATGATAAGGTCATTAGACGAGCACTTATGAAGTAGCTTTCATAATGGTATATAATAAGGGAGAGCTCAGTGATGATACTTTAGTGGAATGACTTCGTGACTAAATAAGTTTTTAATTAATAGACGAAAATTCAAAACTTAATTATAAATTATTTAAGCCCTAATCATATATGTCCAATCGGTCCCTCTGTTATCTAATTGAAACCGAAAATGAATTGCATGTATAATTAGATGAATAGAAATAAATGAAAATAATGAACTAAGAGAAATAGATCGTATTTGTAATGAATGAATTTTCTTGCTACGTACAAAAATGACTTGAGAATTAATTTAAGGTTTGTTAAATTTTATTTAATTAATTATAATTAAATAATTGAGGTTAAAAGATAGAATTAAATTAATTAGTCATCATGAATTTGTTGAATAAGAAAATTATATATATTTTCTCATAGATTCTATTACGGTAAAATTGTTATGACTTTAACATAATTGAAATTGGGTTGAGAAAATTATTTAATTGAAATTTTCATTAATTTGATTAATTAAATTAATTAATTAAATATTATTTAGTTTTGAAAATAGAAAATAAATATTGAGTTACTTTAAATTATAAAGTGTTGGGTCAAAAAGTCAGGAAACACATATAATTGGACTCAATACATGAAAGACTCAAACTTGTTCCTCATGCAACATGAGGGGTGACAAACCTAATAAATATACTAGGGTGTGCAATTCATTTCCAATTTCAATGAGATAACGGATGAAAAGATTGAGCATGTATGATAAGGGCTCAAATAATTTATAATTAAGTTTCTGATTTTTGCCTATTAATTATAAACTTATTTTGTCACTAAGTCATTCCACTAAAGTATCGTGACTGAGCTCTCCTTTATTGTATACCATTATGAAAATTACTTTATAAGTGCTTGTCCAATGACCTTATCATAAGTGTTTTTCCCTCATAGGATATTTTTAAATAATATTATTTATCAAGGACTTATTCAACCAGGATTCTTGTATGACTCATTCTAAATAAAGAATACTAGTTGACCTAAAAAAACACTTCATACAATAATGAGATATTGTTATTCTACCATAAAGTAGTGGTAATTTATTTATTTAGAATAAATTTTATTTTTTGAAAATTACGATCTTTATCGGTTTTTATAGAGAGAACTTACTTTCCTACTAAAAGTAAGTAAATCGTTTTCTTTTTTGTGTTTTGGTTTGTGTTGCTCGAGCCCACACTCGACGCAATTCGTGGTATGAAGATAGTGGATAAGGTCGTTCGGTTGAAACCCAAGATCGGCTAAATCCATCTCGCACAAAGAACAAGTACTATTTGATTTAGAATTTATTGCTATAATTATCATAAATGGCTCGATTTTTGAAAAATTTTAAACCTTCCGCTGTAACAGTTAAAACTATTTCGATAACTAATTTATCCAACAAGAACAACTATTATTTAAGAGCAACTCTTATTGAGAAAAACTAAAGTTCGAAATAATGCTTGTTTGCTCAGACCAAGCCAGAATAACCCTTGTTCAAGAACAACCCTCATCTTACATTCTAAGAGATGTTCTATGAAAGTTGTTTTACAGTACCACTTCACCAAAGTATAACAAGTTAAAATATCCCCAATGTAACACCCCTCACCTGTCTCGACATACAGTGTGACTAGGAGGTGCTACTGGAGTGCTTTGCAAACCATGGTAAAATTTTATTTTAATAAAACACCATTTGGTAACATTATAAATGTTCTTTAACAAAAGTTCTCAACATTCAAGAAAGTGTAATATACAATTTTGAAATCATTTTAGGTCATTGAATACATATTAGGACCCATTTAGATCAAAAATCAAATGTTTAAGGCCTATCAACTTAAATTAGGGTCTTTTGAGTTGAGAGAAATGTGAGTTTTACTGAGATTGAAACTTTAAAACATTTTTATAAAATCATAAACCCAAGTTTAGGACAATTAAAAGAATTTAGAGACAGTTTAAATTCATTTTGAAGATGCTCGGGGGTGGTCAAAGGTGCTCTTGACCCAAAATGATTCCCGAAAAACCGAAACAACTAAAACAATGTAGTTGCTTAAGGTTGGGGGCACTTTTTGCGGTAGAAGTGCTTAGATGTACTGATACAAGTGCTCCATGCAACACATGGAGGCATTTTGCCTCACTTATGCTGATACCTCTAAGCCCAAGTTTCGAAACCACAATCTTTAGAGCCAAAAATAGACCAAAAAACACTTTAAAACAATACAAATAAACATTATCATATCATCTCAACATGAATCAAAACAATACAAATAAACATTTAAACCCACTTGGGCATAAAAACTTTGCATAAATACATTCAAACTGGAATGACGAGAATTTTTGCTAAACAAAATTTTAAAAAAAATCTAAACCATGTTATTCACATTACAATCTTTATATTCAATATGAGAATATATATTCCACTAACCTTTTACAAATTACACTTTAACATTTGAAAAACAACTTTAAAGGATTGTCTAGTGATGTGATGCTCCGTAGAAATCATAGCAACTTCTCGACAAGTCCATACCTACGCGTTTTAAACAACTAACGTGTGAGCTATAAAGCTCAATGAGTTAAAAGGAAAATCAAACTTTATCCTAAGTCTTTATTAACCTTAAGCCATTTATATGAATCATCGTTTTAAATTTATTTAAGCCACATTGTTATTATTTTAACCTTTACATGTGAGTTTGCAAGTTAAGCCTCAACTTATAGTTTGATGATTTATTAACAATTCCCATTAAGCATTTGTTCCTAGTTTTGACATTTGATTCATTTATGAATCTCACCATTTAATTTCAATTTTCATCTCTAATGATTTGCACAATTATTAACTCACCTTAATAATGTATTAAGGGTTTCAATTAGACCATAATTTTTTAGATGTTTTATTACACCACTTTCTTGAAGGCTTACTTTTCCATTCAATTTATTTACAGTTAATACTCATTAAAATAAAAATTTAGACTTTATACAATGGTTTATAAAACATTTAAAAGTAGCGCTAATAGTATCTATTCAATGATTCAGAAAAGAAAAAGCAATTTAGTTCCATAAAGGTCATAATTAAACAATAACATCTGACAGTTTATATAATGACGAAATCAGTTTAAAATCAGCCCTCAGTAAGCCTAGAAAAATAAAGACTGGATACTAGGGATGAATTATCCAGAACTACAATAACTAGGATTGCAGCGAAGCACGAGGAATAGGAGCACTTAAGTGCTTGCAATAGGAGTACTGAAGTACAAAACAAGAGTCCCCTATTAGCATGCCAATTGTATCCTAACTATTTATCTAAGCTACCAAAGTCTTGTTTCAAGATTTTCAAAATATCAGTAAACTCATTTATTAAATCAAATTACAGCTCAATATCAGTATTCATGGCGTAAACCACCATAATTTATATCAATAATTTAAATCATAGTTGTAACACCCCTAACCCGTATCCTTCACCGGAATAGGGTTACGGAGCATTACCGGAGTTTACGTTTCAAAACTATAATAAAATTAATCATTTAATAATTCAACATCAATCATAGTAAAGTCAAACAATAAAATACATATGGTTTCTTATACGAGCCCTCAAGGCCCTAAAAACACATTAGAAACAAGTCAGGATTAAATCAGAAACTCAGGGAATTTTTCAGGAAATAAGGAAAATTTTCAAAATTGCAGGGGTCACAAGGCCAAAAGACACACCCGTGTCTTAGGTTGTGTGGACATTCGAAGCAGGGACACACGGCCGTGTCCCAGCCCATGTCCGCGCCCGTGTAACTCACTAACTTGGGTCACATGACCAAACCACACGCCCATATGCCAGGCCATGTACCCATCGAAATAACCCCACACGCCCGTGTGCTAGGTCGTGTAACAGCCTAACTTGCAACCTTTAGAAAGCTATAGGGGACACACGGCCGTGTCACCTGGCTGTGTGTCACACACGGCTGAGACACACGCTCGTTTTTACGAAAATAGGCCATTTAACAAGCCATTTTTCTCACCCAACATTCTATAAACCTACAACCAAAATTTCATATAGGTACAAGCCATAACAAGGCACCAAATTCAAGCATAATCAAGCTATAAACTTAAGGTATACAAACATACAACAAATATGCCCATGGAGCACCTCAAACTCAATATTTAATCTAGTGTAAATATAGCCTCAATTTGACTAAAATGTTCAACTAAACTTAAACTAATCTTACATCAACAGCCAACCATTGAGTTCACCTATTAAACATACTAATTGGTACCAAAATTTCCATTCAACAATTAGCACCAAAGTGTACATTTATTTCATATAAAACAAGGTACCAATTCATCACATTTCCAACACATCACAAAACATTTATAGCTTCCATTTTAGACTACCATTTCATCCTTAATCATCCAAGCATCATGATCAAAGGTAACAACCACTTTAAGACTAAATATTTACATAACAAACTAAGTTCACATTAATACACAAAATCCTTAATACAAGCCAAGCATATGGCAACTTCAACAACCAAAAAGCCTATACATGCCATTATAATTGAACTTAAAAACATCCATAGGTACCGATATAGCCGATGGATAGTGTGATGGATTCCTGACTAGCTTCCAGCTCGATTGAGCTTTCGTTAATCTGTAAAGTAAGAGAAAGACAACCACGTAAGCAATGAAAGCTCAGTAAGCTCGCATAAACTTTAAACATAACATTTCATTTCAAATATGAACTTTATATGTCATGAATAAACCTATATTAATGCTCCAAGATTTACCAATCTATATAAATATCATCTAGCAAATGAATAAGTCAATTAATAACCTGAACACTTTCGATTTATAACATAATAACGTCTCATACATTGAATTACATAATCATCTCCCTTTTCTTAAAACGGGAATCCATTTTATTTACTTACTTTACATTTCATTCGCCTATTCTCAATCATTTAATTTGTATAACACACAAGACATGAGCATAAACATCAATTATAACCACAAACTAGTGCATTTAAGTATGACTCTTTTAAAATCAACTATACAATAAACCAGTTCATAAGAAATTGAATACTTCGATTCTTACCACCCTTTCATGCACCTAAGCATCTTTTCATTTGGTCAATTACCATTTCAATGTATTTCTTTAAAACTAATATAATACAATCCAACCAATAGTTCGACACAATCCTAAGTATCTCAACAACACATGTTAGTTCATTTAAACATGATTCATATGAATTTGACCTCGATAACTATTACACTTAAACATGATTCAGTTGAATTTATTATTCTTCATAACATATCATGTTTTCTATATAACACCATTTCAATAAGTTTCATACACACATGTCTTGGTTCATATTGAACATTTACCATAATCACAAGCTAGTGATTAAACACATAACTTAATAAAATCATCACAGGGTAAGATATGATACATAAATAGAGCATCACTTAAATCATACCTTTCATAATCATGAATATTCATACTTTGATCAATGGTACATCATACATTTCCAAATTTTTCGTAGTGAAGTCACTCGGAATCCTTGTCGAAGCTCGTACGAAGTGTGCTAAACGATGGTTGTAACCGTCCCTTTTCATATTCGATGGCCGAAACCATCCCTTTTCATTAATCGATGGTCGTCACCATCCCTTTTCATAGCTGATGGTTATCACCATGCCTTTTCATAATCGATAGTCGAAGCTATCCCTTTTCACATTCGATAGCCCAAGCTATCCCTTTTCATATTCGATGGTCGCCACCATCCCTTTTCATAATTGATGGTCGTCACCATCCCTTCTCATAATTGATAGCTGAAGTTATCCCTTTTCACATTCGATAGCAGAAGCTATCCCTTTTCATATTCGATAGCAGAAGCTATCTCTTTTCATTATCTGAGGTTTGTCGATACATGATATGATAATATAACATAATAACATTTAAAACAAAAATTTAAAATGCTATTTAAATATGCAAACTTACCTGGCTAAATTATAAAAATACCAAAGTTTAGGGGCATTTTGGTAATTTTAATTTTTCTCGATTTTCCACCTGATCTTGATCTAAATTAATAATTTCGTTCAATTTATCAATTTAGGCAGTAAAATAATGTATTTCGTGCATTGATCATTTTTGACATTTTTACAAAATTTCCCCTAAAGTTTTACTTTTATTCAATTTAGTCCCTACGCCCAAAACATGCAAATTAACCATTTTTTCCCAAAATTTAACTTAGTCGAATATTCATGGTATCCAAAACAGCCCATTTGTGCAACAATTTCACATTAAATCCTTATACTTTTATTAGTTTAATAATTTAGTCCCTAATCAGTAAATTCATCAAAAATCACTTAATAAAATACTTTTAAATATCATTCAACCTTCTAAATTCATCATTTTACATCTAAAATCACAAGGTTCATCAATGGCAACATTCAGAATCTTTAACAGTTTCAAAATCGAAGGTACGGGCTAGATGAACCTAGTTGCAACGATCTCAAAAACATAGAAATTAAAAAAAATAGGCCTAAAATCACATACCGTGCAAAGATAATACCGTGGACGAAAGCTTCATCACAAAAATGGATTTTTTCCTCCATTAGAATTCGGTGAAGATATGTTGCAAAAGATGACAATGGATTTTGGTTTTATTTTAATTAATTTAATTACAAAATTACCATTTTGTCCACATAAATTATCATCCAATTTCATGCTTTTAGTTGCACAAAACCGTCCACTAACCTCTTGATGGTATAATTACAATTTAAGTCCCTTTTCCCTTATTTAATTAACCATTTAATCACTCAAAATAAATAGTGATCAAATTTTACTTCATTTACAATCTAGTCTTTTTAATTAATTAACTATCGAAACGTTAAAATTTTTCAATGAAACTTTAATACCACCTTAATGATACTCCGTAAATATTTATAAAAATATTTACGGCTCAGTTTATAGAAACAAGGTCCCGATACTTCATTTTCTAAAATCACTTGACCTTAGGGTCTTACAACTTAAACATAACAAATCACTTATAAAACAAAAATCACTATATAAAAAACCTTTTCAAAGTCACAATTAACTCGTAAATATAAAATATAATATTTATGAACTTACTTGTCGGATTTGGTGGCCCCAAAACTACTGTTTCTGACACCACTAAAAAACAGGCTGTTACAATAGCATTATGCCGCTACACAAGATTTCATAGCTTTCGTTTTCATCTAAAGAAGGAGACATCTTACAATGTTTTTTTCTTAAAGTCATTTTTCATGCCAATAATCAGGATTCTAACATCGTTCGACATAGTTGAACTTTACTTGTTTGAAACCACAAATTTTCAAATATACAAATATAAATTTACAATATTATACTTGAATAATTTCAATAAAGTCAATTAAACATAAAATAAGTATTTACAAATATTTCCATAATCTTTCAGTGGATTTAGTATTTTAAGCTTGTATCAACACTTGTCAGTTTAAAGTAGGATTTTGCTGTAACACCTCAAACCCTACTTAGAAGTTTGAGCCGAATCTGGATGAGTTACACCAACGTATTAAAAACTTATTTCAGAAATCATCTAGAAAACATTCAAAACTTTACTTGATTCGTGGTGGAAAGTATTTTCGAAGTTTAACGTTGAAAAAGAAAATTCGTTTTGTCGAGTTGAGTGGTTTTGTAGTTTCGCGTTAAAAATTAACAATTACTGACAAATTTAGCAAAAACCAAGACGAACTCAGAAACACACTACAAACCCGAAAGATTAGAAGCATTTTTACATTATTACGAAACAATTCGAGGTCCCACACGTCTTTCAGTCCTAAGTCAGAGATTTACCTGAACATACAAATCTAAAACCAAAAAGTGAGCTATTAAGCCCAGTGTATAACCAACATCAATTACAATTAACAAACCGTAGCATATAAATCAATGTAACATAGAAAACTTAATAGCAAGTATAAGACCATAACGGAACAGACCAAAGTTTCACGGAGATTGCCATCATGCTAATATAACAGAACAACACAAACCCACAAGAACAGGACAAAGCAGAACATGACAGAACAAAGCAAAGCAGAACGGAACAGAGCAGAACTGAACAGAGCTACGCAGAGGATGTATGTTTATGCAGATGTGGTATTTTTCAAAACAAATCAAAATACAGATTTAGAAAACATCCTACCCAACTCCGCTACACACCAAAATAGAGCTCCCCTTAGAACTTGTCCGGCCAAATCAAGCCAACAGATAATTGTGGATAATGCCACCAGAATTTTACAGTTAAGACTGCCAAATTAGATACATGTGGTTAAGCCACTATATTGTAACCCAAGCTGCCAAAATAGAAACGTGGTTAAACTACCAGATAATACAGATAATCAAACTATCAGAAACCTCCTCATTTCACATCATCCCAACTCCCATGCAATGTGTCATGGCATGCAAATACAGAAGCAAAATGATAAGCATGTAAGTTATGCTATCGTACAATAACTAAGTCAGTAAGCATGAGAGTCCATGCGTTATAAAGCAGATTTATCAAAACTTAAAAAATAATATCAAATTTGCCATGAAGTCACATGCACGGTTACAAATCAGAATAAGTACCAATCAATTCAACATATTCGGATATCACATGTTCTTAAGCAACAGAGTCACGTAAAGGCATACTAATAAACTTAACAAAATATAGATTGTACCTGGATAATTCGCACACATCAGATAATAACACATTATGTTTCGACAGATCCTACTTACTTAGGTTCAAACATAGCAGACATACGTACAGATCACAAGTTTTTCACCATCAAATCATCAGATATCAAGTTATATAGCCTAATTCAGATCATACAGACCCTACAATAGGCCTATGTTATTTTGAACAATGTTTGTAGACCGAGGGAAAAATTTTAAATCTTGGTCCACACACTCGTGTGGTTTCACACTGCCTAGATAGTTGGCCCGTGTGCCTCCACACGGTCTAGCACACGCTCTGTGTCCCACACAGCCTGACACACGTCCGTATCACCTGCCATTGTAGTCTTAATCCGTAATTAGTGAGTTACACGGCCTGGACATACGCCCATGTCATTGGCCCATGTGATCCCTACATAACACATAACTACACACGACCTGGGCATACACCCGTGTGCCTAACCGAGTGCCTCTAATTTTCATGAATAGTGAGTTACACAACCTGACATACGGTTGTGTGGCTCACATGACCTACCACACGGCCTGACACACGGCTATGTGGGGTCAACAGTAAGTTTTTCGACGATTAAATTCGAAACAAAATTTGGGTTATTAGTACTCACGTGATACAGTTTTGACGTGGCAGTAACAGAGATGATTACCAGGCCTAAAACAACGTTACAGTAACCAAATCAGACAATCAAACCGGAACAGATTGCTTGAATAACATCCAAACCGAATCTATGTCAAAGAACTTTCGGCACAACACTCCAAATCGAAACTTACCGACAATGAATAGCGGACACGCGATTCCTACATCACTAAAGGAACGCTAGACGTTGCTCGAACCTCTCCTGATTCAAACAACCAATTAACAAACTCCCAAGGAAGAATTGT
This sequence comes from Gossypium raimondii, assembly GCF_025698545.1. Classification (NCBI taxonomy): domain Eukaryota; kingdom Viridiplantae; phylum Streptophyta; class Magnoliopsida; order Malvales; family Malvaceae; genus Gossypium; species Gossypium raimondii. Next base: position 20,255,635 of record NC_068576.1, read on the forward strand.
CTTTTGCTACGGAACTCAAAAACCGACAAAAAACCACATACTAACAACGTAATCAATTGAATCTTATCGACATTAAGAATGGAACCACGAGAGAAAGTCGAGCCCCGCACGTAATCTAATTCACGCCTAATAGCAAAAACAAAGGTAATTCGGAAGCAAAGCAAAACGAAAAAGAAAAATAAACAAAAGGAAGGGAGAATGTTTTCTTTTTGTCCCAAAAACAAAGAGGAGAGAGTTACCAACCTCTTAATTAACTAAATAAATTAAAAAGGAAACTAAACTGATTTACAGATTAGTATAAAAATATTCTCATTATGCACGCAGAGATTCAAACATAGGACCAAGGGGTCTATAGAAGCTTAACCAGTAAACTAGCAGGCTCATTCTTGATATCAGTTGACTGAATTTAACTAATAACCTACATGTCCAAAGATAGGGATTTAGACAAAATTAGCAACATTTTAAAAGATGGGATTCGAACCCAGAACCTTATATACATAACCAGAACACTTAACCACTGGAACAAATTAATTTACTTATCAAAATTTTTCAAAATCTAAACTTAGAATCGAGAGATTTCCACTCTTGGTCTCAAAACTCAATTTCTTCTAACTTAGTTTTTAGGATGTTACATTTGCACTTTGACATGTTTTTTTTGCCAAAATCACCTTTTCTAATCTTTCTGCAATAGTGACATGATTCATATATGTCCACATATACTTCCATGGCACCCCAAAATTCTTACGTCATAATTTCAATTCACAAGCACTTCATGGCTATATAATAGTACCTTCACATTTTAATTTATTATTTCATATCTTAATGCCATGGAATTTCACACCAATATTAGCACCATTAAACACTTATTTATAATATTAATTACATAAACACTAAGCTTACTGACTTTGGAGAAAGATCAGTATCCATGATACTTAAATTGATGGATGCTTCTTAACACTTAATCAAGCTTCCATAAACACCAATTTAGAAGTAGTTAAGTTTGGAACTCCATGAATCAACATTTCCCTAATTCTATACAACCAAAAATACATAATAAATTAATATAAAATCATTCTAAGTATTCTTATGACAAATCTTAGTATAAATCAAATTAATGGAGGTGTAGGAAACTGTTTTTACCGTTGTTGAAGCTTTCTCACTCTAGCTTCATCTTCTCTCACTAAAGCTCTATAATCCTAAACTAAAATTGGTGAAATTGTTAATGGTAATGAGTTTAGGAGGTGATTTCCATAGAGATAATAACAAAATCTTAAGGTGGGTAATAGAAATCTTGAAAGAAAATGGAGAAATAATCAAGGAAAGTAAAGAGATAAAAAAATGACAACCATGATTGCTACAACTAGTTGGGTAGGGAGAAAATGATGATTGATGAGTTCTTTCCCATCTAAAATTATCAACAATTAGGCCCAAGGCCCAAGTCCACATTCTTATGTCTATTTTTTTTATCAAATTAAGGCCTAATTCTTTAATACGAGGTTCCAACAATACAAAATGATTCCTGATATCAAATATCATATTTAAAATTTATTTTCATCCTAAACATCTCGAGAATTGATCAAATTATTCTTTTTATGGTAAAATTATCATTTTCCTTTGTGTGATTTCTTCTCAAAATTGATACTTAAACCAAATCAAGTTCATAATTTATCATATATCTTTATCATAACTTTATGAGTAATGAAAATTACAATTTGGTTTTTAAGATAAAAATAGGAATTACAATTTAGTCCTTATACTATCAAAATTTTCCAATTTAGTCCCAAAAGTAAATTCCATCTCACCACATAACTTTCCAACCCATTCCATTTCAATTACTCCATCACAATTCATGTTTTCTATTTTTGTTTAATTTTGCAAATTAGTCCTCATACTCTTTAAAATTTACGATTTGGTCATTTTTATCATATTTCCATTGTTGCAACTCTTTTTACATATTTCCTTCTCTAATATCAAATTTCTATCATAAAATTCCTTATTTGCGTCATTCTATAAGTTTCCTCATAATTTGTCGATATTTGAGCTTAAAATTGTGCCAAGTGTCATATTGGAATTTTCAAGGTATTACACCCAAAATATTATAAAGTTGTTGGTTGTTTTCACTCTTAGGATGTCCTAGAGAGCTTGGTTTGGAGGAGCAAATTGGTAGTAGTTAAAAGGTTTCCTCTTAAACTTTTACTGTAACATTGAATGCTTCTCCCTTTTGTTCTTTCAGAAACATGGTGAACTTTTATTCATTATTCACCAACAAAGCCCTTTATTTATAAAATGAATATTAAAGCCTTTGTAACTTAAAATATCATTTATTACTCCTATTAAATACTTAGTTTTGTAACTCTCATTTTCTGATATCTATAAACAATAGCCCTTCACTAGTACTTTTGTCATTTTGACTTCTTAAGTTCTCTCTAACACTCTCTCTAGTTATTTCTTTGCTTAGCTTTATTGTCGGCCACATTTGTCTTTCTCCACCTTACCAGCCACCACCTGCCGCTACACTTAATGTTATCGGATCTACTCCAATATTCTTCTCTGTCTTCTTATAATGCATCTCATTCACTTGCTTGCAACGATTCTTTTCTCCAACAAAGAACTCTCTAAATTTTGACGACTTCATAGGGGAGAGTGATTGTATTAGGTGAAAAATTTTAAACACATATTTTATCGAAAAACATGGACAGACTACTAGAAATTAATGTGATCTTGATCCTACATACATCCAAGAATTGATTAAGATTCAAGCCTTTTCGGAGAGATTGCAAACCTTGGAGAAGAACAACATTAAGATGATGAAAACCATTTCCAAGCTTGTATCTTCTTCTCTTGCTCCACAAGCTTAACTTATGAATAGAGGTGGGAATACTTCTAGTGAAGCAACCCTTCTGGACAATAACAATAGCAATAGAGGCAATACACCCATTAACCTTTTTATCATTTGAAAACACCAACATTGATAATCTTCTATCATTATTACTGGAGCTACTCTCACTATTCCTGGTGTTTCTTTTGGTGTTGTTAGTGCTTCTAACATGGCTGCTTTTGAGACTACTTTTTAAGGTTATGTCACTAAAGAAAAACATCAAATGTTACTTAAGAAGAAGGATAAAAGCTTGAACTTCTTTGAGTTTAATCTCAAGCTACAATACCTAATTAGGGTAGCCATATAGCCATATCCTAAGGACTAAAGTAGTCCAAAGTTCAAGCAATTCAACGAGAAGACCTGTGATGATCGTGAGCATGTAATAAAGTTTATGGAAACATATGTAGTATTTGGGTTGGATGATGATCTATTGAGTTGTGAAGCCAAATATGTAGGACGTTCGGTGAAAGTTCTTTCAACCCAAGAGAAGGTTATTTTGATTGATTTGGGAAGAGAGATCTAAAAATCAAGAGAAGATCTTATGGAGTATATTAAGTTTTTTAGGGCAAGGGTGATGAATATTCAAGATTCTCATAATGAGAAGGAATTGGTGAAAGTATGCATCCAAAGAATGTTTAATGTGTACAAGGAATTGGTGAAAGTATGCATCCAAAGAATGTTTAATGTGTATAGGGTGCATTTGGAGAACTTACCTCTTCTAACCTTTGCTATATTAGTTAAAGCTTTTAGAAGAACCAACGATATAGTCCAAAGGAAAAGAAGAGTTAATCGCTTTGCTAGGAAAAATACTTCTACAGTCAATGCAATTCAAGAAAGAGGAAGAGAAATAAAATGCCTACCTCTACTTAATCTGCATCCTAGAAGAGATAATGTGAGAAGATGGTAGAATAATGATGTTGATTCTTCACCGTTTCTAGTTTAATTGGATAAAGTTAAGCATTTCTTCAAGAATAGACTAGAGATGGAAATATTAATTTACCTTACATTTTAAATCCACCAACAGCAGAAGAGAAATCCAACCTAAGTAATTGTGATTATCAACAAAAGATCAACTATCCACTTTCTAAATGAATAAATCTTCGTAGGATATTCCATCGAAGAACGCAAATAAGAGAAGTTATTGCGAATAATAGGGTACAAAAAAAATTCTCTTCCAGTTCACTAGAATCATCAAGGGCATGTGAATTTACTCACTTATGCTCTCACTAAGATGATCCTTCTCATTTTACCACTCAATTTGAATATGTACAAGAAAATTCCATGGCTACTTCCTCCATATTAAATTCACTCATGAAGAATCCAAACTTTAAACACTTTTTTATCAATATAGGGTTATGAAAGAATCAAAGGCAAGAATTTGCTATTGCCCTTGTTCAAATAAAAAAGGAACAATATAGAGCTATAATACGGTTGAGAGGCCTATAGGAAATATTGTAGTTAGGTATGAAAATTTTATTATTTTCACAAAGGTGTATAGCTGCATTTCTTATCCTTACCACAATAAATCGCTTTATGTAGAGAGTTCTATTAATGGATTTCCTATCAAAAGAACTTTCATTGATGATGGATCCTCTTTGAATCTTATTCTTTATTCTACTTTAAAGGCAGCAAACATGATGTGAACTTTAAAATGGTGTTAGTTCAAGACCAAACTTGCTTCCATGTGATTTATGTTGATGTGGCTTATTGTTTTCCCATGGGAATAAAATTATTACATATTCACAATATCATCCATCTTCCCTTCAGCAATGTATCTGAGGCTATTGAAAGGGGAAATGGACTCATTCTAGCTATAAAACACCATTTGAACTGAATGAACTGAATTATACAGAAGCATCTTTCTTTAAGGATCCAACAAAGCATGGATAAAAGACTATTTTTAGGTCAATAAGTGTTCTACTACCCAAATGGGAAGAAATATCTATGAAGAAGGATGAAAATAAGAAGAAGAAGAAGAAGAATTGTCTAGGGTGGAAAAGAAGACGTGACAATGCTTCTAGGAATGAAGTAAAAAGTGAGGTCAGAAAAAATATTGGAGTAGGTTCTTATACTTGTGAAGATAAGAAACTGTTTACTATTTATGATGGGATGCGAGGTCCAAAGAGACACCTTTTTTGGCTCAATTCCTTAGGAACCTTTAGATGTATAATAATTTTGTTTCTAAGAAGAGAAAAGTAAAAAAAAATACAAAATGTTGTACTTCCTCTAGAACTATAAGACCAACAAAAGCTACAAAGAGATAAGTTAAAAAAGATAAACATGATTCAATGAGATACATGAAACCACTCTTCATTAGTAAGAATCTCTCAAGTGAGAAAGATCTAGCTTCATTAACCTTTTGAAAAAGTTTCGAGGTGTATTGCTTAAGCATATGAACAAATGCTTGGACTGAAAGAAAATCTTGTCACTCATGAGCAATATATTTCTCTAGGAAGTAAACCTGTAAAACGACATGTCTGAGTGTTTTGACATAAGATTGAAAACAATATCAAAGAAGATGTTGATAAGGTTCTCAAGGTTACTTTAATAAAACCAATACATTACCCAACTTGGTTAGCCAATATAATTTTATTGAAAAAGAAGAAAGTGACAATTAAAGTTTGCATGGATTTTAGGATTTGAATAAAATATACTCTAAAGATGATTTCTCTTTTCATAAAATTTATACTTTGGTTGATGTTATTCTTGGTCATAAGATCTTTACATTCATGGATGGATTCAACGATTATAATCAAATCAATATGGCTTCAGATGATGAAAAGAAGAAAACTTTTTAAACTCCATCTGGTAACTTTTATTATATTGTCATGTCGTTTAGGTTGAAGAACTCTGGTGCAACTTATCAATGTGCCATGATAGCTATTTTTCATGACATGATGCATGATTGTACGAAGGAGGCCTACTACCTATCCTAAGTAATAGTTGAATTGCCTTTTTTTTGTCTTATATCATATATCCTGATGGCTATCTTGGGCCCTTGTCCTCTTGGCTACTTAGTATAACAATATGTCTCTCATAAGGTCCAAGACAGGTTATAAAGTGACCTTGTGAGGGCTTTTGAATGATTCTAAGATGCAAAATGCATTGTTATCAGAGAGGGATATATTCTTTTAGTACTTATGTAATTCTAGGAAATTATCCTTTGAATTTGTATTTTTATGAAAGATTGATTTCCTATCCTCTAAAGGAGGTGAGGTGTTAGATTCATATCCCTTGGGCTAATTTCCATCCTCTAAGGTTTTTATCTGCATCGTTTGAGGGATTAAGCTTTATCCATTGAATATGAGATGAAACAACAAAACCATGGAAATGGTGGTGAAGTGTGATGAAACATTTATTTATATCCCTTGCAGATTATTTTATATCCCTTGAGGGATTAATTCGTATGCTTTGAGGGATTGTGTTATATACCATGAGGGATTAATTTGTATCCCCTAGGGGATTGAGTTATATCCCTTGAAGGATTAATTTGAGTATACTCATTAAGGGATAAATTTGAAATGACGTCGCAAAGTTTGAACAAGCTAATTATTATAAAGGTGTTTGGGTCACGGGCCACAGTTCAAAGCTTGTGACCATTGCATAAAGAGCATCCCATGGAGGTCAATCTGTTAAATGGGGGCTCATTTAACCCACTTGAACTGAGCTGATTCGAAGAACAAGTGACAAAGTTGATCTACTTGAAGCCTTTATGGCCCAGTGAAGTACTTATGATAAATTAAGACTACATTGGTAAATATAAAAAGTAATCTAATGAGATTTGATTGTATAATCTTTGGGGGATTATGTAAATCTCTTAATTTTAGTTAGGCTTTGATCTCGTTCATTAATGTAAAGTTAGTTGTACTGTTGGATTTTGGGGAGCTCCACTATAAATAGAGGGTCTCCTCCTTGAGCTTTCTTTGAGTTGAAGAATATATTGAGAGTATTTAATCAAACACCTTGCGGGCATTGCTTTTTTGTGTCTATTTTGTTCTTTTGAGCTTTCTTTTGTCTCTGAGTTGCTTTCGCTTATTTTCGGTGCCTTAGAGAATTACTATTAAGAATTCTCACTTTACGAGAGTTAGACTGATTTAGGTGCATTTGAAGCAGAAAAATCACCTAAGATTACACGAATTGCAAGACTAAAGTTCTAATCCTGCTATATTTGTTGATGAATAATGCTAATGTATAAATTGCATTTGAGAAATGATTCGTTTTAAATGCTAAGCAGGAAGCACGCGAAAGGCCAGTCTTTTATATGACGTAGGTGAATCAGCACCGATTTTATTTTTTGAAGAGAGGTTACCTGTCATCTAGTGCTTGAAAAATAAAAATAAAAAAAATGAAATGATAAAAACATGACTAAATAATAGGAAAACAATCTAATAATCCATGTACATAATCAAACTATTTATAGTTAAACCATAAAATTTTATTTTTAAACAATTTTAACATATGTTTAATTAGTTAATTATTGAATAACGGTAATGAAGTTTGGTCTTAAATTTTAAATTTTAATTATATAAATTAATGATTTTAAATATTTCATTACTGGATAAAAATATTTATATTTATATATAGGTACATTATTTAATTTTAAAACTACCTTTTAAAAATAAGTAGTAATTGGTTTTTAAAAATGCTATTTAATTTTTCTTAAAACTTTTATAAAATTTGTAATCCATTGCAATTTAAATGTTAGTAAGTAGATGAGATTAAGTACATGAGATTTTTAAACATAAAAATTACAGGATGTTACATATTTTCAAAAAAATTTAAACTTAATTGAATAAATAAATGTGAATTTTATTATTTTATATTAATTAGATAATTAGTTTATAAATAAATTTAAAAATTAGATAAATAAATAAGTAGATAAATAGAAATTAAAAACGATTTATCTATTTAATTTAACCTAAATAAATTTTTATTTAATATTTAAAATATACATAAAAATTCATTTTAAATTAAAAAATCTTATCTAATGTGTCAAAATAGAATTTATCCACGTGCCATTAAATATAACTATCTCCGTAAGCACATGTCTTATTATAATATATACCATTATTTAAAAGTTTGATTGGGTTTGTGTCACCCATCAATTGGATCCCAATTCAATTATGAAATTAGAAAAATACTAATATTCTTACAAAACAATAAATATTAGTTTGAGGTTATTTTTCTTTTTAATATTTTATAGAAAATCTAAAAAATACACATAATGAGTTTTAATCTCTAAACATCATGACCACAACTATTTCAACCAAAGTCATATTTAATTTTGTATCAAATTTTCTTTGAAAAAATCACAAAATTTTTTTACCTACATCTTAGATGTGGCATAATTATATAGTAATATATACTAATATTAAATTCTTGTGCGGATTAATATTACAAGTCAACTCAATACTAAAACTTCTCAATAAAACAAAAGAGAAGATATTAAAGTCATTTAACGTGATATAACAACTTTTTTAACATTAATTTTATAATTTTAAATTTATCATACTTTTCCTTTAAAATATAATTATTTTAAAAATAATTTTTCATCTACATGTCATCAATTCTAGTTTTTGCTTTAAGTGAGTAGTTTTATAGCATTAAGGCTTTATTTATAATTGAGGTTAATTATAATTGAGGTTAAAAAGTAATTTTCAACCCAAATTTTAATTTCAAATAAAAGTTCAGTAAACATACCGTTTTCAAATCAAACCTTGATTTTAACCCAAGTAAAAATTTTAGCTTTTGATTTTAGAAAAGTGCTTTTCAATAAAACTACTTTTGTATCCCTCATTAAATTTTCTACTCTAAAATTGTCATTTTATTTTAAAAATACTTTTTGACAACAATGATAAACATTATTAAATTCTTTTAAAAGCACTTTTAAACATTATTTTCAACCTTAAATATAAACTAACCTGATTCTAAAGTTTTAAAGTAATATTGTTTGGACTTTTTGTCCATTCTCAATCAAGTTAGTGTGATTAAGTTATAACATATTCGATCAAAAGTTTTATAATAATATTTTTAAATAAATAATAAATTATACTTATATTTAAGTTTTTATTAAGTTGGTGTCGCAAGTCCATCACGTATCAACTTAATTGAAAAATTAGTAAAAACTTTATACATTGATACTTAAATTTAATTCTTTATCCGGGTTGGTGTCACAATTCAACCAAACATTAATTTAATTAAAAACTACTAAAATACCCATCTATATACAAAGTAATTTATGTTATTTTGAGGATATTTTTATCTTTTATAGAATTTTTATATAAAATCAATAGAAACTCAATTTTAACGAGATTTAAACTTGTGATAAATCAATTTTAAATATTTAGCTTTACTGTTCCAACCAATTCCTCATTGAATTTTTATATCAGATTTTTAAAAATATATTTAATACATAAATTTTATTCACCCACATTGTAAGTATACCATATAATTTAATAAGAATAACAGATTTTGAAAAATGTTTTCAACCCAAAATTATATTTAAGCAAGGCCGAGCCAACCACTGCATTGGTCCCGAGCCCAAACGTAAGATATTAAATATTTATATTTAAAAAAATATTAAGCATTGAAAAAAGTAAAAGACACAGTTGAGCTTGACGACGAGATATCTTAGATTAAAAGATTATAACAGCACGTATGCTATGCAAAAACAAGGCCTTCTCTTCTTGGCCGCTTAAACAGGCACTGCCTTTTAGCTGTTAATACCATTAATCCAGACTACTTCTTCAAACCCAACTAGATTTAGTATCTCTAGGCTAAGCTTAGTTTCTAATGTGCAGGATCCATTATATGGCAAGCACAGAGCATACTTCTAAACTCACGGGAGATTTTCTTTCAGTGATATACCATGATCAAACAGGAAGAGAATAGAGAGGCTTTTAGAAAGACATGATTTTACAGAACACACTAGTATTTTATTTTCTGAAACTCGATATATCTTAGAACTGAGATTTTCCTTCCTTATATATATAGAGGAGGAAATCTGAGCGAGAGGATTAAAGGATAAAGAGAGATGATAAGAAGGAATCTACTTTTCCATCTTAGTACAATGACTCAGCAAGCTTTTAAAAAGTAAAAGTACAATAATTTACATGAATCAGATAATAAGACAAATGACTCAGCATCCTTTAGTCAGTATCATATTTTGTGCTGATGTCAGAGGTGAGATTTAATTCTTCCACTTTTCTTTTCTTTTCCTCTCGTGCTCTGTAACATTTCAGCTCCAGCTATTCAATTCTTTGTTCCAAATCATCAAGTGGTGTCATTTCATAAACATCATTCCATTTTGATATGTCTTCAACCACATCTTTCTATGCTGGTGTGTATTGAGTTGCTTGGCTGCAGTACATTGGATACTCTTGTGACCACTCTTTTGGATCTGGTATGTTGGAATGATATTCTTTTAAAGCTTCTTTCAATTGTTCTTGATAAGGTGTCAGTGGATCTCTTTCTACATCCCATGGTGCCAATGTCTATCCTGAGGGTCATATTTCTGAAGGGATAATCTTGTTAATTTGGCATAAATACTTTTGCAAATCCTTATAGTCATAAGGGTTTAGACTCACTTCTAAGAAATGGGTTTTATGGATCCATGCACTAGGGAAAGCTCCCAGTTGTGTGGCCGGACCATTTTGCATGAAGTATTGGGGCTTATAAAAAATGATCAAGATCTATTGGACTCTTGTATTCTTGAGAAATTTAAACATGATCATATCAGCCCATTGTTCTAAAGGATAGAACCATTTGAAAAAGTTTGCCAGATTTTTCATTTCAAGACTAATTTCATCTTGTATTGCCATTGTCAGGAAGTATTGGAGATCTGGGATAAAGAACTCAATTCCTATGTGGAATAAATGAGTTAAGTACCAAAACAACCATTTTAATTCTTCAGGGAATTCCTCAAACTGGAACTTTAGTGGATGAATGAATGGGTATTCAGGATGAAGACCTAAAGGTTTTAGAAATAATCCTGCAAAATCTTGAAAAATGCTTAACTGATATGAAAGTATCATATTCATGGCTTCTTTGTGAAATCGTTTTTCTAAGATCAGACTTAGAACTTCTGGAGGATGATCAGGGTGAGAATTTGGTTGGCAGGGAATAGAAAATGGTGAGGGTGGATTTTGAGGGATTTTCTTTTTACCTTTTCCTTTGGAGGAGAATAAAGGTTGGAACATGAAGATTTCAGGTGGTCTGGTAAGGATGTCAGCAATAACATTATTCTTTCCTTTTATGTGCTTGACATTAAAGGAAAACTTTGAGAACTATTCAGCCCATTTGAGAAGTTGAGGATGAGGTACTTCTTTCTGTTTGAATTGTAACAGCTTAGGAAAAGATGACATGTCCATCTCAACAAGGAAATTATATCCTACCAAATGAAATTCAAATTTTGAAATACCTTTCTTAACAGCAAGAATTTCTTTAAAAGTAGAATGGTAATGCATCTCAGCATTTGTGAATCTTCCACTCTTGTATCCGCATAAGTGTCTTTTGCTGTCATCTTCTTCAAATAAAATGGCTCATCAGTATTTGTCACTTGAATCTTTTTGCAAAGTTCTTTCTCCTTCTGAAGGGATTTATAAAGGTGGCAAGTGTTGTAGTTGGCTTTTCAATTTTTGGACTGCTAAGGATTGTTTAATTCCCCATGGAGGGGGATCTTTCTTCAACATTTTTCTCAAAGGATTTGTAAATTTTGAGATTTTTGGAACAAAATCTATAAGGTAATTTACAATTCCTAAAAACTGTTGAACTTACTTCTTAGAAAGATCGTCATCTGGAAATTTATTCAACTCTTCCGCAATGTTGGGATGAGCTTGATATCTACCATCCTTGATAATCCTACCAAGGAATTCTATTTCTTCTTTGTTAATCTGCATTTTCCTTTCAGACAACATTATCCCTTATTGAAGGATAATTTGTTTGAATTTTTCAAGAAGATGTGCATAACTTTCTTGGTCTAGGCTGTATAAGAGGATGTCGTCTATGTAGATCAAGGCTTGGTCCATTATGGGTTGGAAAATCTTTATCATGGCCTTCTTAAACAGTGATGGAGCCGTCTTTAGACCAAAAGGCATGATTGTCCATTGAAAATGTTTGTTTGGAATGCAGAATCCTGTTTTGGGCCTATCTTCTGGATCAATTCCCAATTGCCAAAATCCAACTTTCAGATCAAACTTGGAGAATACACGGGCTTTTTCAAGGCTTGAGAAAATTGAATTTCTGTTGGGCAAAGGGAATTTATCATCTTGTAAGAAATAATTAAGAGGCTGGTAATTGATCACCAGTCTTAATTTTCCTCTGGCTTGTTCTGATCTCTTGTTGACATAGAATGATTCACAAGCCCATTGTGAATCTGATGCTTCGATCAATCCTTCCTTCTGTAGTTGTTGACTTTCTTCTTCAACTAGCTTTAGATGATCTGGGTTCATTCCAATATGACTAGCTCTTGTTGGATTGATATCTTCATTTTTCTTGAAGGGGAGTTTGATAAAGAACTCAGAATTCTTCCACAAGGGATTTTTACATTTCTGTAGGAACTCTGAATGAGACTCTGCACATGACTTCTCCCTTAGTTCTTCTATAATCTCCTGGATCTTCTCAGAATATACTGAGAATAAAGTTTTAAACATTGCTTGTACCTTAATCCTCCTGGAAAAATTCCCAAATGTTTGGCTTTGGTATAAAAATCAAAACCAACAATGAGATCTTTTCCAAGGAGTTTTGATCCCAAAACAGTAGTGGTTACTCCTCAAATAGGTGGTGAAAATCTTGTCTGTTGCTGGATTAAAATGTCTGGTATGAGGTTCCCACCATCCTAGGGGTAGAACTTCTGGATTCATGATAGTCTCTGCAGCTCTAGTATCAATGAATGCAATTACAGTAATTGGCTTATTGTATTTTTCCAAGTAAATAGAGACTGGAATGTGTGGCACCAAAATGTCAAAGGTTGAGAGACTTTGAGCATTTGATAGCATAGAATGTGAGTATGTTTGAGACTGTGCCATGAATATCTTATTTGATGAAGATTCAGAATCACTGTATTCAGCACTTTGAATTACATACAGTGATTGTTCATTGGGCTTATCATCAATGGAGAATAGTGATTCAAGATCATCTTCTTCAATAATTTTGATCCCTGATTTTTGTTGTATCTGCTGGATCATCTTGGCTTATTTTTTGTTGTTTAGGCATGATTTCGCATAGTGACCCTTCTGGTTGCAGATGTAACAACGGGCAGATTTTGTAAATCTTGAAGATTTCTTCTTTTTCTTGAGATATCTCCATTTTTATTTTTCTCCTCTTGGGAATCTTTGGAGAAAATCTCTTCATTCTTCTAAAGTGTTTTTTCTTTTTGGTAGGGCAATAACATGACTTGTCCTTTCCACATTTGATCCTGAGGTGTGATTCATTACAGGCCTTATCTAATATTCTGTCACCATGGAGATAATCCTTGAAGACCTTTCTCCTGTTGCACAGATCTTCTAAGGCAATATACGTCTCTTGCTGAATTTCTCCCATGGTTAAGTTGAGAATGTTTTTGTTTTTCTTGTAAAGATTTTGATTTATTGCTACCTGTAGAGGATCTGGTATAGACGCAAAAACTACTTGCTTGAGGCTAGTATCTAGTCCAAGGGCACAAAAAAGCTTTGTCATTGCATAAAAATGCTTAAAAAAATCTTTTTTCTTATAAGAACAACATATTCTCTTGAAAAATTCTCTTCTCTTAAGCGTCAACAGATCATCAGGATTTCTAATGTAGTGGTTATGGATAATCCTAATTGCTTGAGATAAATCTGTTAACACTAAAATTGCATCTGATTTGTCTCATCAATGGAATTCCACCAATCTTTCAACATTCCTGTGAATCTAGAGACAAATTCAACAAGAATGTTATAATGGCTATCTTCTGTTAACCTTCTCGTTTCAAGCAATGCATTGAATTCCTGTAATCTTTCTGGCCATTTGTTTGTTGGAATGTCATCTAAGGTAAAAATCATTTTTCCTCCCGAAACATGGGACGTAGATTTCACATTTGAAGGCTCTCCAGCCTCAGTGGTTTCTTCTTCTGACATCTCATCAATTTTAACTTCTGGTTGTGCTGTGGATATTATTTCCGGTGCTTCTGACTCTGGTTCAGAGTAACTGGTTGATGTCTCTGAATCTTGTGAGATGGATTCTGAATATTCTGATACTCCAATTGGAGATTCTGGGGATTCTCCAGCTTCATGTAAATTAGATATCTTTGGGAGTATCTTTTGACTATAATTCTTTAAAAATTTTGTCAAGAGATTATCATAAGACTAGTTTTCTTTCCGGATCATCAAAGATTTTGATATCTGCCTTGGTGGAGATGGAAGAGGGCTTTCTTCTTTTTCTTCTTTCTCTACTGGTCTTTTCCCTAGAGCTTTTTCTTTTTCTTTTTCTTTTTCTTTTTTTTTCTGCTTCTTTTTGAGCTTTGATTTGTAAATACAAATCATATGTGCTTGTCTTTTTCTTCTCTTCAAGCGGAGAAAATTCTATCTTTAAACTCCCAAATGACCTAGGCTTGTCCAGCTGTTTTACCGAAGAGAATAGTTCAATACCATTCTTTGAGGGTTAAGGAGATGGTATTTTCCCTGATTCTAGGACTTTAATATGCTCTTTGACTCTTTGGATTTCTTTTTCTCTTTGTGCAATGTGAGAGAAAAAGTCTTGTCCTGGAGCGACTGGTTCAGTGGCAACTTCTTTAAGCCTTTTCTGAAAAAGCTTGAGAAGGTTTTTGATCATCTCAGAATTTTCATCAGTTTTATTTTCAATCTTTGAGACCTTGGTGTCAATCTGGTTCACCTTTTGGTCTATTTTTTTAATGCAGAATTCTGGGCCAACGCATTTTCTGTTTGCCAATTCAAAGTGGCTTCTGCAATATTTACTTGTCGGCCTTCTGCATCTGCTTGTAATTTTGAAAGAATTTTTGGTGCATGAAGATATTCCTTCTTTGAAAATTCTTCCAACGGCGAGAAATTTTTTTATATGAAGAGGTTGCCTCATACATAAGGACTTCTGGAATTTTCTGAACAGGGGCAACAATCTTTTCTTCTTGGGCACATGACTGAAACTGATTGTACTTTTGGACCCATTTGTTGATTCTTTTATAGCACGGTTGCTTCAAATGCTTAACTAGCCATTCTTGACTATCTGGGTCTTTTTTAGGTGGTGATGGTGGAGGTGTAGGAGATTGATCTTCGACTTTAGGAGGCTGTGGCTTTGGCCTTCCTGTAGAATAATCTACAAGATAGAAAAACTTGCCATTGTCTTCTCCTAAGAGACCGATATTTGGATCTCCATTCATCCATCATTCATAAAATTCTGACTGGGTTGACTTCTTACGGTTTTTCTTCCTACGGGATCTTTGGATCTCATCATCTAGATCTTCAAAAAATTCATTTTGGCATCCATCACAGTAACAAATTAGATCCCACATGGTCTTTGGGATCTAATTTGTTACTGTGATGGATACCGAAATGAATTTTTTTGTGCAATGACAAAGCTTTTTTGTGCCATTGGACTGGATCTTAGCCTCAAGCAAACAGTTGTTGCGTCTATATTAGATCCTCTCTAAGTAGCAATAAATCAAAATCTTTACAGGCAAAAAAAAATTCTTAGCTTAACCATGGGAGAAATTCAGCAAGAGACGTATATTGCCTTAGAAGATCTATGCAACAGGTGAAAGGTCTTCAAGGATTATGTCCATGGTGACAGAAGATTAGATAAGGCCTGTAATAACTCACACCTCAGGATCAAATGTGGAAAGGACAAGTCATGTTATTGCCCTACCAAAAAGAAAAAGTATTTTAGAAGAATGAAGAAATTTTCTTCAAAGATTCTTAAGAGGAGAAAATACTAATGGAGATATTTCAAGAAAAAGAAGAAATCTTCAAGATTTACAAAATCTGGCCATTGTTACATCTGCAACCAGAAGGGTCACTATGCGAAATAATGCCTAAACAACAAAAAAGAAGGCAAGATGATATAGCAAATACAACAAAAATCAGGGATCAAAATTACTGAAGAAGATGATCTTGAATCACTATTCTCCATTGATGATGAGCCCAATGAACAATCACTGTATCAATTCAAAGTGTTGAATACAGTGATTCTGAATCTTCATCAAATGAGATATTCATGGCACAGTCTCAAACATACTCACATTCTATGCTATCAAACGCTCAAAGTCTTTCAACCTTTGACGTTTTGGTGCCACACATTCCAGTCTCTATTTACCTGGAAAAATACAGTAAGCCAATTACTGTAATTGCATTCATTGATACGGGAGCTGCAGAGACTATCATGAATCCAGAAGTTCTACCCCCAGGATGGTGGGAAACTCATACCAGACATTTTAATCTAGCAGCAGACAAGATTTTCACCCCCTATTTGAGAAGTAAGCCGATCAAAATCTAATTCTTTCTGACATGCTTAGTAACCACAACTGTTTTGGGATCAAAAATCCCTAAAAAAGATGTCATTGTTGGTTTTGATCTTTATACCAAAGCCAAACATTTGAGAATTTTTCCAGAAGGATTAAGGTACAAGCAAATGTTTAAACCCTTTGTGCCTATTCCAAAGTTATTCTCAGTATATTCTGAGAAGATCCAGGAGATTATAAAAGAACTAAGGGAGAATTCATGTGCAGAGTCTCATTCAGAGTTCCTACAGAAATGTAAAAATCCTTTGTGGAAGAATTATGAGTTCTTTATCAAACTCCTCTTCAAGAAAAATGAAGATATCAATCCAACAAGAGCTAGTCATATGGGAATAAACCCAGATCATCTAAAACTAGCTGAAGAAGAATGTCAACAACTACAGAAGGAAGGATTGTCGAAGCATCAGATTCACAATGGGCTTGTGAAGCATTCTATATTAACAAGAGATCAGAACAAGCTAGAGGAAAATTAAGACTGGTGATCAATTACCAGCCTCTTAATTATTTCTTACAAGATGATAAATTCCCTTTGCCCAACAGAAATTCAATTTTCTCAAGCCTTGAAAAAGCTCGTGTATTCTCCAAGTTTGATCTGAAAGCTGGATTTTGACAATTGGGAATTGATCTAGAAGATAGGCCCAAAACATGATTTTGCATTCCAAACAAACATTTCCAATGGACAGTCATGCCTTTTGGTCTAAAGACGGCCCCATCACTATTTCAGAAGGCCATGATAAAGATTTTCCAACCCATAATGGACCAAGCCTTGATCTACATTGACGACATCCTCTTATACAGCCCAGACCAAGAATGTCATGCACATCTTCTTCAAAAATTAAAACAAATTATCCTTCAATATGGGATAATGTTGTTTGAAAGGAAAATGCAGATTAACAAAGAAGAAATAGATTTCTTTGGTATGATTATCAAGGATGGCAGATATCAACCTCATCCCAACATTGCGGCAGAGTTGAAGAAATTTCCAGATGACGATCTTTCCAAGAAGCAAGTTCAACAGTTTTTGGGAATTGTAAATTACCTTAGAGATTTTGTTCCAAAAATCTCAAAATTTACAAATCCTCTGAGAAAAATGTTAAGAAAAGATCCTCCCCCATGGGGAATTAAACAATCCTTAGCAGTCCAAAAACTGAAAAGCCAACTACAACACTTGCCACCTTTAAAATCCCTTCAGAAGGACAAAGAATTTTGCAAACAGATACAAGTGACAAATACTGGGGAGCCATTTTATTTGAAGAAGATGACAGCAAAAGACACGTATGCGGATAAAAGAGTGGAAGATTCACAAATACTGAGATTCATTACAATTCTACTTTTAAAGAAATTCTTGTTGTCAAGAAAGGTATTTCAAAATTTGAATTTCATATGGTAGGATATTATTTCCTTGTTGAGATGGACATGTCATCTTTTCCTAAAATGTTACAATTCAAACAGAAAGAAGTACCTCATCCTCAACTTCTCAGATGGGCTGAATGGTTCTCAAAGTTTTCCTTTAATGTCAAGCACATAAAAGAAAAGAATAATGTTATTGCTGACATCCTTATCATACCACCTGAAATCTTCATGTTCCAACCTTTATCCTCTTCCAAAGGAAAAGGTAAAAAGAAAATCCCTCAAAATCCACCCTCACCATTTTCTATTCCCTGCCAACTAAATTCTCACCCTGATCATCCTTCAGAAGTTCTAAGTCTGATCTTAGAAAAACGAGATTTTGGAGGTTTATTTCTAAAACCTTTAGGTCTTCATCCTGAATATCCATTCATTCATCCACTAAAGTTTCAGTTTAGGGAATTCTCTGAAGAATTGAAATGGATGTTTTTGTACTTAACTCATTTATTCTACATAGGAATTGAGTTCTTTATCCTAGATCTCTAACACTTCCTGACGATGGCAATACAAGATGAAATTAGTCCAGAAATGAAAAATTTGGCAAACTTTTTCAAATGGTTCTATCCTTTAGAACAATGGGCTGATATGATCATGTTTGAATTTCTCAAGAATACAAGAGTCCAATGGATCTTGATCATTTTTTATAAGCCCCAATACTTCATGCAAAATGGTCCGGCCACACAATTGGGAGCTTTCCCTAGTGCATGGATCCATAAAACCCATTTCTTAGAAGTGAGTCTAAACCCTTATGACTATAAGGATTTGCAAAAGTATTTATGCCAGATTAACAAGATTATCCCTTCAGAAATATGGCCCTCAAGAAAGACATTGGCACCATGGGATGTAGAAAGAGATCCACCGACACATTATCAAGAATAGTAGAAAGAAGCTTTAAAAGAATATCATTCCAACATACCAGATCCAAAGGAGTGGTCACAAGAGTATCCAATGTACTGCAGCCAAGCAACTCAAGACACACCAGCATGGAAAGATGTGGTTGAAGACATATCAAAATGGAAAGATGCTTATGAAATGACACCACCTGGTGATTTGGAACAAAGAATTGAACAGCTGGAGCTGAAATGTTACAGAGCACGAGAGGAAAAGAAAAGAAAAGTGGAAGAATTAAATCTCACCTCTGACGTCAGCACAAATTATGATACTGACTAAAGGATGCTGAGTCATTTGTCTTATTATCTGATTCATGTAAATTATTGTACTTTTACTTTTTAAAAGCTTGCTGAGTCATTGTACTAAGAAGGAAAAGTAGATTCCTTCTTATCCTCTCTCTTTATCCTTTTATCCTCTCGCTCAGATTTCCTCCTCTATATATATAAGGAAGGAAAATCTCAGTTGTAAGATATATCGAGTTTCAGAAAATAAAATACTAGTGTGTTTTGTAAAATCATGTCTTTCTAAAAGCCTCTCTATTCTCTTCCTATCTGATCATGGTATATCACTGAAAGAAAATCTCCCGTGAGTTTAGAAGTATGCTTTGTGCTTGCCATATAATGGATCATGCACATCAAAAACTAAGCTTAGACCAGGGATACTAAATCCAGTTGGGTTTGAAGAAGTAGTCTGGATTAATGGTATTAACAGCTAAAAGGCAGTGCCTGTTTAAGCGGCCAAGAAGAGAAGGCCTTGTTTTGACATAGCATACCTGCTGTTATGATCTTTTAATCTCAGATATCCCGTCTTCAAGCTCAGTTGTGTCTTTTACCAAAGATGAACTTTTCTTTAAAGGAAGAACTTTTATATTATTATTTATGCATTTTTATAATTAAACTTGAATAAATCTTTTATTATTTAAGCAATAAATTTGTGTTAAATGATACCATCTTGGTTACGAAAAGCCAAACATTAGACTTTACCCAAATCACGTTGGATGTTAACATGTTAGATTCATTAATCTGGCCTAAATTGCTTATAATTAATATTTTATTTTAGAGATTTTACCTTTTAGTTTTCACTTTTACTATGTATGTATATCAAGCATTATGCAATTGGTAACAAAGGGTGAAAAGGAAATTGAATAAAGCCTCACTTCTATTTCTAACTTTAAAAAGTATAATGAATTATTAAGTTTTTAAAAAATCATTTTAATCTAATTTTTTACCTTATTTATTAAATCACCCAAAATAAATAAAAAAATAACCTTATTAACTTTAAAAATAAGTAATAAATTTATAAAAATCCTACGTCCTTATTCCATTGGAGACAGACAGAGGTGGCAAAATGTAGGATTTGGATCGGCCTGACACGGTCTACCATTACATTTAGACCCTACTTCGGCTTTGCTGTTTATAATATGGGCCTTGCGGGAGATGATCTTGGCATGGCCATGCTCCATGATGACATAGCTCAATATTAAAACTCGTTCTCAATTTGCTACTACACATAACAAGGACATGATAACGAAACGAAAGGGAAATTAGGTTACTAGACGATGGCTTCAATTTTACAAGAATTCCTGGAAATAACCCATGCTTGATAATTATATTAAACCCTCCAATCAAAATGCAAAACCAGAAACACGTATATAAGTTCTAGTTGGGGCACACTGTGTCATAAATGGACAAGGTTTCATGCTTCGAATAAGCCACCTTTTCTTATAGGCATCGAAAAAGGCCTAATTACCGGAAACTGACTAACCAAATTTAACAGGGTTGGAGAAAAAATGTCAATATTCGAACTCTTGATTTAATATCAATCAAGGCTCCAAAGCAACCCAAGGTTTTTTTTTGTCGCTGCACCAAGGCTTGATTGACAACAACTTGCATTGGACAACCAAGAATCCTCCGTCTTTCACTTATATACATTATACATACACATATATATATACATATATATGTCCAATCAAATTGCTCTTTTACACTTTGATAAGTTTGGAACAAATGAATTTGCCTTCAAATACAACAAAATGCTTCAAACATTCTTCTATATTCTTCCCGTGTTGATGTTAATAAACCCCAAATGAGGTTTACATAATGCAAAGAATCACCAAACTTAGGGCCAGTTCTTCCGGCCGGTTGAAAAGCACTTTTACATATAAAAGTGCTTTTGGGTGAAAAGGAATGAAGAACACACTTCATTTGGGGTCAGATTTCTAGCTTCTGGGAAGTGCTTTTCTGCAGATTAGAGGTGCTCATGGGCCGGGCCGGGCCCATAAAAAATTTTCGGCTCGGGTCCTAGGCCCGGGCCCGGCCTGGCCCGAAATATGGGCCTAAAATTTTGCCCAGGCCCGGCCCGGGGAAAAAATCATAAGCCCGGGCCGGCCCATTTTTATTTTAAAAATTTTAAAAAATTAAAAAAAGTATTTTAAAAATATTTTAAAATTAAAAAAAATTAAAAAAAGTATTTTAAAAATATTTTAAAATTAAAAAAATTTAAAAAGTATGTAAAAAATATTTTAAAATTTTTTAAAAATATTTATTATATCGGTCGGTCAGCAGGCCCTGCTAAAAAGTGGTGCTTGAGGTCTGCCCGCTTTCTAAACAGCCTCAT
The DNA here is from genome assembly GCF_025698545.1 of Gossypium raimondii. Lineage (NCBI taxonomy): Eukaryota > Viridiplantae > Streptophyta > Magnoliopsida > Malvales > Malvaceae > Gossypium > Gossypium raimondii. The sequence continues at coordinate 20,276,910 of NC_068576.1, forward strand.
TTTTTCCCAAGCCCATATTTCGGGCTTATATTTTACCAAACCCTCCTATATATATATATATATATATATATATATATATATATATATTATTTTACTTTAAATTGTAAATGCTATTGTAAAATTTTTAGTATTTATATTTGATATATAAATATTATCCCTTTTGAAAACTTCAATCCAAATATATGTAATATTTTAATTTGTTAGGTTTTATGTTTTCTATGTTATGTTTACATATAATATGAGTTATATATTCAAATACATTTTAAAATAAACTAATACAAATGTGTTAAAAGCATTAATTAAAAATAAAAATAATTTTATAACAATACAATTGTGTCAATTTCTAATTACAAATATTTAATTATTATATTTAAATATTTAAATATAGTTTATATATTCTAATTAAATTTAATGAATAATTAATATTAATTACTTAGAAATATTTAAAATTAATATTATATATTAAAATATTAACAATAAGTTATAATAAAATTTTTTATATTTTTGCTAAAATATCATAATATTAACTAATTTGAACATTATTTAAATACATATTTGTTACTTTATAATATTATGTCTAAAATGAACATTTTATTCTTCAAAAACACTTTTTAACAGTAATGCCAAACACTCAAAATTTTCAAAAGCACTTTTCAAAAGCAATGAAGAACTGGCCTTATCTTCTTCTTCTTCACCATCTCCCTATTCTCCTACTTATATTAGCCTAGATTCTTGGAAAATAAATCATGGCTTAAGATATAGTAATCTTTTAAAAATTAGACTCATGGTCGAATCGATCAAATCATTAATTTTCAGTTCAACCAATTTAGCTATTGGCCAACAATAACTTAATTTTCAGTTCAACCAAAATGGGCTTATATAGAAAATACCCAAACTATGCATTTTTCCCATTTAGGTAGCTTAAATTTTTTTATTAAAGTAAGTACCTAAATTTTTATTCTTCTCCGAACCAATCAAATTATAACACGTGACATTTTAAATTAAAAAATATTTAAAATTAAGATCCAATAGAAAATAAATTAAAAAATTATCATCTCTATCTCTCTCCTTCCATCTTCTTCTTCCTTATAAAGAGATTTAACAAAATTTTGAAATAAACTTTGCTTCAAATTTCTCGCATTAAAACAAAAAGAAGAAAATTGTAGAAAAAAACCTTCATTTTCTACATTTAAGACCATAACATGTTTTTATGGGGATTTTATTCCACACATAGCTAAGAATATGAAGAAAGGGAGGAGGGAGATGAATTTTTTATTTTTTTAAATTTAAAATTTATTGAATATTAATTTTAAATATTTTTATTTAATTAAAAATATCACGCGTCATAATTTGATTGATCTAAAGGGTTTTTTTAACAAGCATTAATGGTCGGGTAACAAAATAAAACTTTAGGTACCTACCTTGACCCCAAAAAAACTTTAAGTACCTAAATAGGAAAAGCTGCATAGTTTAGATGTCTATTTTTTAATTAAAATTTTATAAACCGGTTCAAACATTATTTTCCCCCCAAATTTTGGGTTTTTTATTAGTTTTGAGCGATTTGCTCTGAAATCAGTTCAATCCTTTTGTTTGGTTCAATCGATCGATCCAATCTGATTTAACAACATCGATATATAATAATACTTTTCATTTGGTCAAGTATTATTAAATAATTTAGTAAAGGGCTAAAATATCATCTTGAAGCCGAGTTAGGATTCATGGTTCAATTTGGCACATGAATTTGGCTTTAATATTCAATTTGGTAGTTAGGCCAAATGATATTATGTGACCCAATGAATATTTGATACATGTTCTCTAGTAAAAAAATATAAGTATTTAATTGGGATAGAAAAAAATTTAGGTATTAAATAAAACATTGAAATCAAACTCAAGTACTTAAATGAGATAAAGAAAAACTTGAAATACCAAATTGGTTAAAAAAATAAATATTTAAGCCAAAGTGAAGTTGATTAAAAACCAAATCTAAAAATGGGGGAACCAAAAAGCAGAGTCATTGCTAAATTTGGCGGTATGTGTGAGCTGTGGATGAAGTTTAATGCTTGGAATATGCCTTGAGCGACGCAAGGTAACCAACTTAAACCATGATTTTACTAAATTTGGCGGTATGTGTGAGCTGTGGATGAAGTTTAATGCTTGGAATATGCCTTGAGCGACGCAAGCTAACCAACTTAAACCATGATTTTACAAAGTCCATTATGTTATATTAACTTCAATTTGACAGAACATAGAAATACAATCTTCTTATTGTTTTTACTGAAAATAATACATATAGAGCACGTTTGGTTCGCTGTAATGGAATAGAGATGTAATGGAATAGAAGCTTAATGGAATAGAAGCGTAATAGGTAATCCTTTTGTTTGGTTGAATGAAATGGAATAAAACTGTAATAGCATTTTTGTATTTGGTTGAATAGAATGATATTGTAATAGCAGAAGGAAAAAAACTAAAATGACTAGAATACCCTTAGCAGAATTTTTTTAGGTAGATGATTATTGTTATTGTTATTAAATTTTAATAAGATTATTAATATAAATAATAAATAATTTAATCATATTTTAACATAATTATTATTAAATATAATTTAATAAAATATATAATTTAATAAAATATATGAATTTACTAAAATTATAATATATAATACTATAAAATATAATTTAAAATAATTATTATTAAATATAATTTAACAAAAATATATAATTTAATAAAATTCTTAGTATTAAATAATCTTATGATTCTATCAACAAACTTCATCAATTTCTTCTATCAAATATTAAAATATTTGAACTTGACTTTGAATAATGATTTTATGATTGTTACTTTACTATCAGCAACCCAAGTTCAATTTGCTTAACAACATAATGAATTAAGGTTTTCTTCATATTCCCAATTATGTATTCCATTTCCGACCGTAAAGCACCTTTCAACTCATCTCATCAGTGATTTTCTGTCCATTGACAAATTAGGATTCTATTGTTTGTGCATCAACAATTTCGAATTCTAAAATTTAGAACGTAAATTTTATTTTCTCAATTTTATTTTTGTTTCTAGTTTTGAATTGCAACAATTTTGGTCTTCAATGTTGTTTTCTTCTTTCATTTTAACTTCTTTTTTTTTTTGTATTTTCGTAAAAAGATGGATTTTTTATGATTAAACTTTTATACATGTTTATTTTCAATTTTTTCCACGGGCATTTAGATAAGAAAAATATTAAAACTATTCAAAAGCTACTTGTTTGCTTCAAAAAGAATTATATAAGGACTAAATTGCTCATTTTTATATTAGAGGACCCAATTTGCTCTTGAATTTGTAATAGTTTAACCAACAAAAGTCTTACATGACCTAACAAAAAACCTCTCCAACTAAATTGCACGCATAACTTGTTTAGCAAAGTTCATTTTGTCTAAAGATTGAACAGACTTGGATTAACAATTTATATAGATAAAATGTACTCATATTGTTATCAACTTGGACAAATATGAATGGTGGTCATACCATACATAAACTTGACCCAACCCTTACTCACCCTATGACCTCCTCATCAAGCACCCAAGAAACAGAGTAAAAACAGAATATTATGGCGAACTTAAGAAACAAAATGCATCTTATTGTTATACAAGAAAAGGTCAAGTAAAATCAAAATACATGTACTTCGAAAAGAAAAGCAAAAAACTGGTAATTATGACAGAGGTAGGTTATTTCGAATTTATTGAAAACAACCTAAGCATGGGATAAAAGCTGCAAATCTAGACCTTAGCAAAAGTACAGCTTACATTTAACTCTCAGTTGATGCACGGCTTTGCTTCTCCTCTATACCCGATTGAGAGAATCTTCGCTGAAGAACTTCTAGAACATTTTCTATCTTTACATCTTTGCGCCTTAGCAAAACCATAGCATGGTAGATCATAATGCCATTTCTGAGGCAATACATGAACTGTCCTTTTCTCCTCCAGCGTTCGGCACAACTCATCTGCTTCTCCCCTGCATTAGTAAACTGATCACTTAATTTGCTTATAAAAAATTCAACATGCAAATACTATACGCATACTCTTGGATAGACCTGTCCATGGGCCAGGCCGGGTCGGGTTCGGGCCGGGCCTGGAAAAAAATTTCGGCCCGACTCTTAGGCCCGGACCTGCCCGAAATATGAGCCTAAAATTTTGCCCAAGCCCGGCCCAGGAAAAAAAATAATAAGCCCGAGCCCGGTCCGGCCCGATTTTTAATAAACACAAAAAAATATTTTTAAAGTATTTTAAAATTAAAAAATAAAAATAAAAAATATATATTTATTATATTTGAACTTTGCCTGCTCAGCCAAAAATTTGAGCCCGAGCCCGGCCCATTTTTTAAACGTGCCTCGTTTTTTGCTTAAACCCATATTTCGGGTCTATATTTTTACCCGAACCCTCCCATATTTCAAAGGACCGTCGAGTCGTGGCCAGCTTCTTACCATGGACAGGTCTACTCTTGGACATGCTAAAGAGTAAAGACTTCAAAACATGGGACATATACCATATACACACTTTGAGACATGTTCATTAGTGGTTTAACACTACTTTCTTTGTTTTTTCACTTTTTGTAGTTCTTTATGGGACACATACCACTATTGTAGCTTAAGGTAATATAACTTTACCGAATTTTTTAGCACAACAAGTTTTCATCAAGTAAGAGTTGTTTAGTCCACGAAGGCTTTCCATGTTTCCCTGCTAACTCTAATTCTCTTTTGGAAATTGTAGCCTCTAATGAGTATAAAGTTGTCAATCCAAGTTAGTTTCTTCAACCTACAAATACAAACCAAGTTAAATAAGAACTTGCAAATAATACCGTATAAGGTAGTGTAGAAGTAGAACTAAAAGATTGTGACAGCACTTTTGTTAAAGATGAGAGCTGCTTACTTCTTGCTCCTTAAACAAATCACCTATTGATGTGAAATAGCATGTCTCTAACCCCTGTAAGGTGTAGGACCATCAAAGCTTCCCAAGGTAAATTATCTAAGGAGAAGTTTCAATTATGTATAAATTAAGCAATCAATAAGATGTCAATGAGAAAGTTATTTAGAACGAACGAATCATGATCACAATCAACAAATATGTCATAAATGTTGATAAAATTGTTGGAAGTTTCTCCTTTTGTCCACAATGTTGCCCGTGATCGATCAAGAACGTTGCCTTCCTAGAAGTGATAGTTGTAGCTAGTGCATCCTCGCTGACAAAGCCTTGCATTAATATGGCTCCAGTGTCAACATTTTGAGCTATAGCCAACGCTAAACCTTTGTCATCCCATTTGATAACGCCTAACAATGTATCAACCTAAAATTAAAACTTAGATATTTAGGTCCTTATAGATGTGCGATTTTTCAAAATATACGTAAGTCTAAGAGAATATATATACAAAATCAATAAGATACCGCACAAGAATAACAACTTCACTATAACCATGTGTCTACATAGTGCAAAGAACTACCATATTGTATTTTCACTAGTAATAAAACAAATTTCCACAACCAATATAATTTAAACAAATTAGAGATCTAATTTTTAAGAATAAAGAACTGAAATCAGAAAACCATAGAGATAGAGGACAAGGGGCAAAAGAAAAAGGGTTTTGCCAATCACCACCAAGCCCTCAATGGCTTAGTACCTCAACTCATAGTACTAGGCAACATTTGACTCCTTCCAGAGATGGTTACCACTAATCCTATATTTTATTTTCCAGATATGTAACAATTCATACCATAATGAATAAGATTGGGACCTCCCATATTCCAGTTAATTCTTAATCACTAGTCAAAACACATAGATGAAAATAGGGTTAGAGGAATACTAATAACATTATTAGCTGTTTCAGGACTATTTTATCTTGGCCTGCAAATGCCAGGCTAACTTACCAGTAATAATATCAACATCAAATGGTCATGAGTTGTGGCAAAGAAGCCTGGATTCATGGCTAAGGCAAAGTAAGTTATTAGTGCAAGACTGCTTAAACAAATTCGAAGTTCGATAATCCTTTTCTTCTATCTGACATCTCCATTCGTTAATAGCTAATCAATCTAGCTTATCCTTATGTCTTCATTTGGGAAAGATATACTTTATTAGATAGTATTTTAACACTTCTTGTTCAAGGATAAGGGGTAAAGCCGTATAATATCCATGCTTGCAAACCATTTAATCAGTCAATGCCTTGATGGAGTAAAAGACAAGCAGATAATTACTAAAAACAGTTGGCTACTTCATCAAGCAAATGCACATTAATGAAAAAAGTACCTTGTATTCAATGTAGATATCGTTGGAAATTTTCCTCAACGAAGAAAAAACAACAACATTTATCATTTTCTTATTGTTGAATCCACCACAAACACCAGCAGGAAAGAAGCTACAAGCTTTGAAAGGAACTCTTATAGGTTGAATACAAGGGAGAGATGAAATCGCCATTGAAGCTTCAAATGTAAATCTCGGCTATGATTGCAGTTATGTCAAGCTAAAAATAAAAATAGTAAAACAATATTACTAACTAACTAAAAAAACTAGAAGAATGTCGTTAGTTTTAGTGAAAACGATGGTGAACCTCTATAAAAAGATAAAACTTGATTTTTCATATATAGTTGCTCCCTTGTTTGAACCACAACAAGAAGGTAAACCTAGCTAAGGTTGAGATTGAATATAAAGCCACACAGTTTGTAGTTTATATTGCTTCAAGGGATGAGTCATATGAGAATGAATCAAAATTCAAATTTTTTTCAGAGAACAGAATGAGAAGTAAAATGTTAGCAAATAAAAAACCTTTCTTGTATAAGGATGTCAGGCAATGGAGAAGCACCGACACGGATCTTCCCCTCTCGTATTGGTGTCCTACGAAATACGAACTGTTAAGACACTGTTGTCCGAAAATGGACACGGATGACTGGCGACCAGCGAGCGAATGAAGAAGAAGCAGTTGTGGCGGCTAAAAGGAAGGAAAAAGTTATGGAATCAGATCTGAGAAAAACTCACTTGGTGTGGCCGGTCCTCCGCTTTTTTTTGTAGTTACCTTGAAACAAAAGATTTCTTTGGCGACTTACATTTCATGTTGGGAGGGAGAGGGTGGAGGTGGCTTTGTGTTGGGATGGTAAAACAGGCGAGATGAAATTAAGAGTCAGAATGGGAAGCAAAACTGAGCTTTTGGAAGGGAATAGAATGCAGCAGATTTTAAGAATAGAGGCGTAATGTAATAAGCCCGTAATAGGGCATTACACCCAACCAAACGACGGAATAAGTAGAGCCCACGAAATAGGGCTGTAATGGCATACCCATTACACCCAACCAAACAGCACGATAGTGTTATAGGCAACAGGCGATTTTAGCAATGAATTTAATGAAACAAATAAAACAAATAAAAGGGCATTAGATTAGTGCATCTATTATAATTTCTTACATTTATATCATATAAATATTGAGAATATACCATACTTGTACATGATGGAAGGATTCAATGGTTGTCCACCATTTTCTAATTTTTATACAATTAATATTTAAGCAATAGGATGGATCTACTTACATAATGCAAAAAATAATTTTATACAATTAATATTTAAGCAATAGGATGGATCTACTTACATAATGCAAAAATAAAATAGTTTTACACACTTTCGTAACTATTTATATGATTAATATTTTAACGATTCAACCATTATATTTTATGATCTATTCATGTAGATCATGCATGTCAAATTTGATGTAAATTTAAAACTTCAAACTATTTTTTATGTAAAAATTCAACTGTTGAATATATATTAATATATAAAGTATTTTAGATCAATATGATAGAAATATCAATTCATTTCGAAAATTTACATGCATGACAAGTACAATTATATTGATAAATTCAACAGATGGATCGATAAAATATTAATCATATAAATAGTTACGTAAGTATGTAAAACTACTTTATTTTTTACACCATATAAGTGGATCCTCCCCTTAAATAATCTAATCTTTTAATTTATCAAGATATTTGTACTAGTCATACATGTAAAATTTTAAATTGATCCGATATCTCGTCATATTGATTTAAAATATTGTCTATATTAATATACATTTAATGGTTTAAAGTTTCTTTTTACATACAACAAATAGTTAAAATTTTTAATTTATGTGAATCTTGACATACATGATCTACATGAATAGAATATGAAATATAACAGTTGAAATGTTAAAATAATTGTAGTATAAAAAATTACGGAAGTGTGTTAAACCACTTTAGTTTTACATTTTACACTGGTGTAAGTGGTTCTCTCTCTTTATCTATACTAATATTTAAAGTTTCGATTGAGTTGGTGTCACCTTCAATCGGGTCCTAACTCAAGTCTAAATTTACTAAAACCCTTTATTTTTACAAAGTGGTAAATATTGTTTTGAGGGTATTTCTATATTTTTATTTTTTTATATAAAATCTAAAAAATACATACATGACACTAAAAAATAGTCATAGCACGTTTCTGTTTTGCTTCTCTAGCAAAGTTTTTTAGGATTTTTTTTGTTTTTAGTGAATAATTGTGGAATCGACGATGGCGTGATAGGTGTTTGGTTGTAATTGGTTAGTATTGGGATTTATTGGCGATGGAGAATGAATTAGAAGAGCTATTTTTGAATGAAGCAGAGGAGATTCTACAAGTACAGGGGTAGTCTAATTCACCGAAGGAAGCCATTGATTTGTGTCTGGTAAGGTGTTTCCTCACAGTGAGTGTAATCCATTTCCTAACTATGAGATGCATGATGGCGAATCTTTGGCATCTGATAAGCAGGGTTCAGATATCAAATCTAGGGGAGAAGAGATTTCTCTTTTATTTTTATTTCGTAAAATGGATCTCGAACGTGTGCAAAATGAGGCTCCATGAACTTTTAACAATCATTTGTTGGTCTTCCATTGAATGTACGATGGTGAGGATCCACCCAAGGTACCATTGATCTATACATGGTTTTGGGTACACGTGCATGGTGTTCCTCTAGCTTTTTATTTCGAAGGTATAGCATGACAATTAAGAGATTTTATTGGTAAATTCTTGGAGTATGACACTAAAAGTTTAGAAAGCGGCTTACAAAGCTATATGGGAGTGCGAGTTGAAATAGATGTCAGGCAACCCTTGAAGTGAAAGAAGCAGGTTATGTTCACCAGAGGAAAATGTTATTATGTTCATTTTAAATATGAAAAACTGACAATGTTTTGTTTTTATTGTGGGCATTTAGGGTATAATGACTCATTCTGTAAGATCTGGATGGCAAAGGGAAAAGAGGTTGTTGATATGGGATGGGATCTATCGCTGAGAGCTCAGTCAAAGAGAGCATTAGCAATGAATAACACTTAGCTAAGGGGGAAAGGTGTAGAGGTGAAGTTGGATAACTATGATTGGTATGGATTTGGATGGGGATCTTGGGAGGGGGGACGAGGCTCAGAAGGGCGTATAGATCCTGTTTTAAGGTTAAACTTAGAAGGAGATTTGCAACATAGGAGTGGGCAAATGGATATGGAGCACGATTTGGAGATTGCCCCATAGAGAATGGTAAAGGGAAGAAAAGACCGTAGAAGGAATGTGGAAGTATCAGTGAATCACTGGTGAATGAGTCATTGGGAAACTTAGATGGAAGATTGATGGACTGGGATCATCTATTATCGACAATTGTCAAAAAGCAAGTCGACCGATCGCAATAAAAATCATGTGCTGAAATGTTTGTAGTTTGGAGAGTCCACGGGCAATAAGAAGACTTCAGCGTAAACTGAAGATGTATAATTCCCAATCAGTCTTCTTTATGGAGACTAAACTAAATAAAAGAAGGATAGAGGGTGTTAGTTGGAGATGTGGTTTCTTAGATGGCATTGAGGTTTCAACTAATGGTTCAAGAGGGGATCTTTGTCTAGCTTGGAAGGAGTTGGCTATTATTGATTAACTGAGCTTCTCCACGAATTATAATGATGTGGTTATTAAAGAGACTAAGGTGGAACTGGAGTGGAGGTTCACAAGGTTTTACGGTGCTCCATTTGCTAGTGGTAGGAGTGATGCATGGGATGTGTTGAGGAATTTAAGACGTACACGAGAGTCACCTTGGCTTGTGTGTGGTGACTTTAATGGAATTACGTATTCTTTTGAGAAAGAAAGGGGAGTGCCATGGGAGGAATGTCAAATGGAGGTTTTTCATAGAGTTTTAGAGGAATGTAGACTAATGGATGTTGGGTATTGTAAAACGTGGTTCACGTGGGAAAGGCAAAATTTACCTGAGACTAATATAATGGAACGTTTTGATAGGGGGTGGCAAATGCAGATTGGATGACTTTATTCCCTACTGTGAGAATACAACACCTACTGCATTCTTATTCGGATCATTGCCCACTCCTTATACTTACAGAACAAGAGAAAAGGGAAGGGAGGAAGGCGAAGTTCCAGTTTGAAGCATGGACTTTGGATGAATCATTCGAAGGGAACGTAAAACACCTTTGGAATTCTACCTTAGGCAATATCTATGATAAATTGAAATGCTTAAGACAGGGCTTGGGAAAGTGAGCGGGTTCATTCAAGCGAGGTAAAGAAGGCTTAAAAAGGGATCTGGCTAAACTTATTGATACAAAAGTACAACTCAACTTAGAGATAAACAAAGATGAGGTTTTTTTTAGAGCAGAGAACGCATGCTAATTGGTTATGATTGGAAGAAAAAAAACAATTTTCTTTCACAGTTTTGCTTCCCAATGAAGAATGAATACGATTAAAAGTTTGAGGTATAAGAATGAGAGGGAAACTAAGGAGGAAGGGGAAATGGATGAGATTGCGAGAGGATTCTTCTAAAAGTTGTTCTCAACAAATGAGATAGGTGATACAAAGCATATTTTAACGGGAGTAGAACAGTGTTTATCGAGGGAAGATAATCTAAGGCTTTCAGTGAAGTGTATGAAAGAAGAGGTTTGCGTGGCTTTGAAGAGTATGGGTCCTACAAAAGCTCTTGGTGATGATAGTTTCCTAGCTTTGTTCTATCAACGATGCTGGCATATTGTGGGAAACGATGTTATCTCGTATTGTCTGGGTATCTTAAATGATGGTAAGGATCTTAATTTCATGAATGTTACTAACATAGTGTTAATCCTAAAGATTCCTCACCCATCGAATTTAATGCACTTAAGACTAATTAGTATGTGTAATGTTTTTTTATAAGGTAGTAACAAAGATGGTAACTAATTATTTTCAGCATGAGTTAAATGTCTGTATTGATAGTGCCCAGAGTACTTTTGTGCCAAGTTGTTTGATATCAGATAATGTGATGCTAACATATGAAAATTTGCATACTTATTGGAAGAAGAGAACATAGAAGAAATGTTATTTGGCATTAAAATTAGATATGAGTAAAGCTTATGATCGGGTTGAACGAGAGTTCTTAAGGGTAATGATGGAGTGTATGGGATTTGAGAAAGAGTCAGTGGGTATTATAATGAACTGTATTACATCGGTTTCATATTCTGCTATTGTCAATGGGAAGAGGGGAGAGACTTTTAAACCGACTAAGGGCCTTCGACAAGGCGACCCACGAAGCCCTTCTCTCTTTTTAATTTGTAGTAAAGGTTTATCCGCTCTTATGAGGATTGCATTACATGATGGTTTGATAAAAGGGGCAAAAGCAAGTAGGAGAGGTCCTCAAGTATCACACTTGCTATTCGCAAATGGCTACATTTTATTTGGAGAGGCTACTACTAATGGTACTCAGATACTGAAGGGGATCTTAAAGGAGTATGAGATGTGTTTGGGTTAGTGCGTAAATTTTGAGAACTCTACGATTTTTTATAGTTCTAATACTTTTGACGATAATAGGGTTCTGAAATCAGGATTGTTGGGTGTTCGATACTCGAATGACTCAGAGAAGTATTTAGGATTACTTACTATGGTGGGCAAAAAGAAAAAGACGTCCTTCTTAGGCTTGAAGGATTGAGTTAAGAAGTGAATTGATGGGTGGAGTATGAGGTTTGTATCGTAAGGAAGAAAGGAATTTTTCATAAAATTAGTTTTACAAGCCATTCTGACGTATTCAATGGCCTATTTTCTGTTTCCAAAAACTTTGTGTGGAGAGTTGGATAGTATTATAGCAAAGTTTTGGTGGCAAAAAGGGTATAGAAGGAAAGGGATTTATTGGTGTGAATGGGGTCACCTTTGCGAGTTAAAAGTATATGGGGCATAGATTTTCGTAGTTTAGAGAAATTTAATATTGCTCTTTTAGCTAAACATGGATGGCGTCTTATTGACCAGCCTAACTCTTTACTATCATGCGTATTAAAAGCTATGTATTATCCATCTTCTGATTTTTTACACGTCAGGTTAGGGAATTTACCCTCCTTTATTTTGAAAAAAGTATTTGGGCAGCGAGTGGTCTTCTTAAGGATAGGTTATGTTGAAGGAACTTTTATAGACATTTGTTGAATCTTAAATTGCCTATGAAAATCAAGATCACCATATGGAGGATATCGTGGAATTTTATCCGTAAGTTTGCTAACTTGTATTATAAGAGACTAGTGAATAGTAGAGCATGTCCCAAATGTGGTATAGTTGTTGAGACTCTATGCCATACTCTTCGTGAATGTCCTGTAACAATAGAGGTGTTGAAGATTTTAAATTTCGAATACGTTCTGTCTAGATTGGATTTAGATTGCTCTGAATGGGTTACCTAGGTTTTTGAAAGAAGCTGAATACCCCAAAGGCGTTTTTTTTTTGGTGCTCTATGAGCCTTGTGGATTGAAAAAGCCAAAAGAGTTTACGAAGGGAGGGTCCAATCAGACAGTGAGATAGCAACTTTCATCTTAAGGTACATATAGGAGTTTGACGGGATTGAGGCAAAGACCCACACCTTTTTTCGAGTACAGGACGGAAGGAAACCCTCGATTGGGGTGGGCATTAAGGTAAACTTTGACGCTGCGTATGAATGTTAGCAAAATAAGTTTGCTTCGGGGATTGTAGCGAGAGATGCTGCGGGGAAGGTCTTGATCTCGAAGACAGTGCACACGGAGGCTAGGTCTGCTTTTGCAGCAGAGGCTCTCACATGTTTGATGGCAATACAAGCAGGGGTGGAAATGGGATTGAGAGTGGTGACAATAGAAGGAAATTCAATGTCAGTAATTAAAAAATGCCAGACAGATCTAGTAGATAAGTCCGAAATTGGAGCATATATCAGAGATGTTCAGACGAAAAAAAATCGATTTTGGAGTATCATTTTCATACATGCACATAGATCGGCGAACCAGTTAGCTTATATACTGGCAATGGAGACTTTAAAGAACAGAGAACAGGCTTACTTGGTAGGGAGTGTTCCGGTTTATGCTCTCCAACGTATGGAGATAGAGTGGGCTAAGGAACCCAATTGAACCGCGTCTTGTGGAGGAGCGATCTATGGGGGAGAAGAACGGTCTCAATAATGAGGAGTGTGCACTGGTCTTCTCGGTGAACAGGAACTGGTGGAGGAAATTATGGTGAATGGGGAAATGGGTGCCAGTTTTTGATGATCTGACTGGGCGGTTTTCTTTTTGTTTTCTTTATTGTTTCTAGATTTTTCTTCCGTTTCTGCATTTTAGGTCTTGGGCTGTCTGCTTTCCTGGGCCTTTTTAAGGTTTTGTTTTTTAGATTTTTCTTCTGTTTTGAGTTTCTGGGACCTGGGCTTGCCTGTTTGCCTAGGCCACTTTAAGTTCTGTTTTGAAAATAATAAAAGCCCAATCTTATAAATATTCAAAAAAAAAACATAGATGATGGGATTCAAATCCAAAATATGAAGGCTACTTCTATCAATCTTATCATCTTAACAAAAGACATTTAATATGCATGTCAATTTCTTATAAATTTATTAGAAATTTGTTTTCACACACATAGTAGGTGTGTACAATGTAGTATTTATTTATACTATTATAATGTGTTTGGCTAAGTTGATTTCACTCATTAAACAAATCCCAACTCAATTGTAAAATTACTAAAAGTCTATTCCTTTTACAAAGTAACAATTGAGGGTATTTGTATCTTTTATAGTTTGGTAAATCTAAAAATACATATACATGATGAGAATCAAGTGATTCAACCTAAAACATTTTAATCTTTAATATTCCAAATTTATCATTCTAACATTTAATTTTTATATAATTTTATTATAAAATTGTTATATGATATTTTTTCATCTAGTTTATGTTAATATTTGTATTATGTTTTTATGTTATTGTTTATCATGTCTCATATTACCATATATATATTGTTTATCTAGTTTGTATATATAAGTGGAAGTTTTAAAATTAAGAATAACAACCTAAATATTAAAAATTAAAATATATTATGTAAATATTTATTTTATTATTTTGTTTAAACTTAAATTAATAAATATTTAGAAAATAGCATTCAAATGATATTTATAGTAAATTTCTTTATTACGAAGATTATAAAATGATAATTCAACTAATGAATAATAATAGTAGTGAATATAGATAGCAAATTTCATTATTATAGGATTAATAATTATAAAATGATAATTCATCTTATTAATAATAGCAAATTAATTAATAATTATAAAATTACACATATAATCACACATTTATTCATGAAGTTTTCTTTGATTATCTAACTATTAAATGATGAATTTAAGAACTAAAGTTAAAAATATGGAAATTTTCAATCACTTAGTTGTTAGTCACAATATTTGAATGACATGATAATATAACGTCATTGCCAAAATATTTAATAGGCTATGTCGTAATATTTATGTGATTTTCTAAAGTAAATTAAACTTAGTGTCAATTTTTGAAATTTTCTTCTCTGCTTATTTAATTTTGAAACTTTACAATTTGGTTATAAAATTTGCAAAATAATTAACATTTTGTTTTGAAATTAAACTTTTTTTCATATTTTGATTAGAAAAACATTTGATTGACAGTAAGTACTTAAATTTATTTGGGTGAAATGGATATCAAACAGTTCAAGTATTGAATTTTAATGGATTTATTCACCAAAATTTCAAAATTAAAATGCATAATTAACTAAATTAAAATTACAAAATAATTCTAATTTCAAAAATAAAAGGTTGAAGGCTTATTTCTAAATTTTATAAAATTTGAATGCTTATTTGAGTATTATCTCAATATATTTTAATAAAAATAAAAATAATAAATTTAGTTATTGTAGCAAATTAAAAAATATTAGCAGTTAAATTATTATAAAAGACATGGATAATAAACCGTTGATAACAAAGATAAAATATTAATAAAATAAACTTTGACAAATATAAAAATTAGTGAATAAATTATGAATTTTCAAAGTTTGGTAACTAATTTTTTTTTTAACATTTCATTATAAGTTTTGATCATATCTACCCTTTTTGATACAATGCCTAGAATTATCCATAGTTTCTCCTCAACTCATAAATAGGAGGATAATACGTTTCAACACACTTAAACCTACGTCCTCCTACATTGTCAACAATACCTATGTTAATCTAGCTAAGACTCAATCGACAATAACTAACTTAAATCTTCTTAAAAGTTAATGGTTAAAACTATATTTTATTTTTGAAAATTTTGAAATTATAGTAGTACATGGACAATACTATTTGATATGTTAAAAGATGGGATAAATCTAACATGTGTTAAACATTAGGGGTGAGCAAAACTCGATTTCACTCGAAAAAAATTTTAAATTTCGAGTTAAACGAATCGAGTTATTCGAGTCAATTCAAATTTTTTTTCGAATTTCGAGTTCGAATCGGGTTGAGTTTTCAAATTCGAATAACCCGAATAATTCGAATAAACCGAATACCAAACTATAATATTTTACATTTTTACCCTAAACCCCCAAACTTTTTTACTTCCCTGCCATCCCACCCCCCGTCTTATCCAAACTCATTTTTCCCCAAGATTTTCTTTGAATATTTTCCCCCCAAAATTTTACTCCCCAAAACTTTTTATTTTTTCCTAAACTTTTACTTCTCACCCTTTACCCCAAATCAAAAATCAAAATCATCAAAAAATCCCTAAACCTAAATAGTAATAATTTTATTTATATTCTACTATTTATATTATTAAATTAAATTTCATATTTTGTACTATTTATATTATTGAATTATTTAATCATATTGGATCTTTATAAATTTATGTTAAAATTGAATTATTGATGATGAAATAAATTATTCATGTTAAAATTTTATACTGGTATCAATTTCATATTTTATCTTTAAAATAACTTTTATTAAAAATCACATTTTTACATTTAATATATATTTTAATTTCAAAATATATAGTGATAAGAATCGAAGATAATTGAAGCTAAGCAAGCAAAAATGCTAATCAAGATATAAAATATTAATAAATAAATTCGAGGGGATGAAAGTTAATAATAAATTTGATTACAATAGGTGACAGTTGTTACAATGACTCAAAGTTATTTTTTTAATTTAACTAGAACAAATATTTTCGATTCGATTTTCATCTCACTCGACTCGATTTAAAACAATTTCAAATTGAGTTAGGATGATAAAATAGGATTCCACAAGTTGATTAACTCAAATTTTTTTTATTTGATTTGATTTGATTGGATCCTCACCCCTATTTGCGATATCATGTAATCCTTAATTTTTGAGAGCTACGTGAACAAAATTTTTATGGCCTTAATGATGAGCCCAAATTAATAATTTTAATTGTTGGATGATTGAGTTAGACCTATAACATTAATTTATGGTAAATAATATAATAATAAATTATTGATAAATAGTAGTAAATGATTAATCACATAATAGTCATAATTGATAGTATAGAAATAAAACTTTCATTACATATCATAATTTTTATAACATCAAGTGTAATTAGAATTCAAGATTTGTAATATATAATAGGTTAATTCATCATGTTGCGTGTTTAGATTAAAAATTATTAAATATAATTACTAATAAAAAATTAGATATTTAGTAAATGATTGATAATATAATAATAAATCTAATAACTTTAACATAAGTAATTATAAATCAATACGTATAACATAATGATAAATAATAACATGGGTGAACTATTCTAATAGTGACCCAAATATTAGGGCTCCAAAATTTCTAGTATTACGTTGGGCATTATTTCAAGAATTGTGTTCAATGAATTTCAAGAAATTTAGAAATGATTTACATAAAAAGTATTCATAATGGAAATCAATGTAGAAATTGTTGGATGTGAAAATGTGGGGAAAGAGACCAAATTGGAAATGATTTGAAATTATAAGGATTAATTTTTACCGAGAGAAGGGTAAAAGTATAATTTTCACCAACTAAGGATAATTATTAACGGTTAAATTTGAATTATAAGATTTGAATTTGAC
Organism: Gossypium raimondii; assembly: GCF_025698545.1. NCBI lineage: Eukaryota > Viridiplantae > Streptophyta > Magnoliopsida > Malvales > Malvaceae > Gossypium > Gossypium raimondii. The sequence goes on from NC_068576.1 coordinate 20,294,257, forward strand.
AAAGTGCCTATGGTTGTGAAGAAATTGTGCGAAGAGGTAAAATTAGGTAAAATAATAATTTTACCATCTAAGGACATTTTGGTCATTTCTCAAGAATTTATCATTAGAAACATTATTTGAAGAGACATTATAATTTTGGGATTGATTTTTAGCCATTAGGTGTGATTAAAACATGGTGATTAAATGTGGACCACACCTTAGTGTTGAACTTGACTTTTTGACTTTGACCAATTTTAAATGGAGGATAAATGAGAAGAAGAAGAAGAAGAAGAAGAAGAAGAAGAAGAAGAAGAAGAAGAAGAAGAAGAAGAAAGAGATTTTCTCATCTCTTCTAAATTTCAACAGCAATGGCCAATCTTCTCTTTCATTTCTAAGTGAAACCCCACTTAAAACCCAAGTTTCTTTTGTTGAATATTGTTAGAAAACACTTTTTTTTCCTTCTTTTCCACCAACACCATCTTCATTTAAGATCTAGGATTTTCATTAGAGAGGGAAAGATTGGTTAGTGAGAGAAAATTTCAAATCAAGGTAATAAAGTATGTTTTCTTCATTTCCACCATGTTTATTTGAGGTAATTAGTATGAGAAAGTTGTTAGACAGTGTATACTAATAATTTTGTTTATATTTATGTGATAAGAAATGTTGATTGGGTGGAGAAAAAACCTTGGAGAGATGAATGAAAGGATTCAAGTGTTGAGAAAGAGTAGCTAAGATTGATTTTGTGCTATAGTGCATCCAAGAGGTAAGTACCCTTGGATTTCTTAGCTTTTTCATTAACATGGTGATTATGGTTTTGTTTAAGCATATAAAAAGTTGAAATTAAATATTTGTGTTGAAGGCTTGTGACCATGGCTGAAAATGTTGAATTGGATAGTTAAAATTATTTGGTTGTTATTAAGAAAGTTTTTCTTAATTAAGTAGAAGTGAATTAAAAAAAAGTGTTTTGAGAATCTTCAAGGCCATGGTAAAAATGTGAAAAATTGTTGACATAAGATGAAAAATGTTTAAATGTCATAATTGAGCATTATTTTTAAATTTGATACAATAAAGCAAAATAGTGGTAAAAGTGGAAATTATTCAATAAAGTGGCAAACCATGTTTTGTAATATCCCAATGTGGATAATGTACAATGTTTATAAGTAAGTAGTAAAAATGAAGATGTACATAATAAGTGTCACTAGTAATATTTTCAAGAGATGCACAGAAAGCCCTGTTGAGAAAAAGGTTAATGTAATTATAAATGTGCATAATTGTTTGAATATGTTTTAACGATAAATTACCTAAGTGATAAGTGAATTAATATAAAGTGCATGAAGTGACTGTTGCAAGGCTTTAAGAGCCCTTGAAAAGTGAAGAGTCCTTGAAATGTGAATTCCCTTATAAACATAGTGAAATAGTTAGGGTACAATTGGTATGAAAACAGGGATTAGCATGCATGCATTGTGTTAGAAGACAACGTTTTGTTTGAAGATAGTGATTTATGCCTTATGGCATAGCACTTATGGTCAAAGTGAGGGCCCTAGTGTTCGGTGTGATGGTCGGATTGCATTTTTAGGCAACAAGTCATAGTGTTAGGTCTAAATTTGGAGTATCTGAGTCTTATTGTGCTAGCATTTTCTAAGGTTTAAGTGCTTAAATTAATAATAATTGGACTTATAAAGTACAATATGTGTGTCAAATGAACATGAATAAAGTAGTATAATTAAAAGAAAAGTGATGAAATGTATAATTAACTAAGAATGTAATTAAGTGTGAAAGTGATGTTACTAATAGGTGAAATTAGTGAAATAAGAAATTAACATTAAAGTTCTCTATGATTAACAAGTGAAGTAAAGTTGAATGAAAATTTTATAAGTTTTGTAATAAGATAAATTTGTAAACGTTGGTGAATAATATGCCTAATTCGACTTAAAGGACTAATGATTTAGTGATTCTATTAGAATGCTTAATAAGTGGGAAAATGAGTTATTAAATCGTAATTACCTTAAGAGTGTAAAGTGAGTAAGTGAACAAACACACTCTTGAGTCTTAATGAATGAACCAATAAGTGAAGAGAACGATACTATTAGTAATGAGTGAGATATTAATTTATATAAGACTCAACACTAAGTTGAAGAGAGTAAAGTAGGATATCCTAGTGCACTTTATAAGCTCTTTGAACTTAATGGGTTGGTGGTTTAAATGCACAGTTGGAAGACCTTTCTTAAAAGCTAGAGACCATGTGAATGAAGGATCATATTCTCATGTGATGTTTGAAGAGACAGAGAAATTAAATTTGTATCATTTGTGTTAGAAGAGTTTGAAATGACATGTACTTAGACTAGGTGTATTTTTTTTTCTAAATTTGTAAGTTCCAGGAAATGTATGAGTGCTTTTAACTTTATTAAAGTAAGGTTGAGTATCAATATGATTTAATCATGTTTTTAAGATGATTTTAAGCTTGAATGTGTTTTGATATTGTTCTAAAATGAATTGATACTTAATGGTATGCTATTGAAATGGTTGACGGGTGTTTTGGTTTAGCTTAAAGTGGTTTTAGGCTACTCTACCATTGTTGTGACATTTAGCATACATGTCGTGGCATTGTCCCTCATAATGTTGTGACATTGGGCATGCAGAGAGAAACGTTGGGTAATACAATGTTGTGACATTATGCAATGTCACAACATCATGCATCACATTGTCTCCCACTGCATTGTTTTGGGCTTTTTAAGCTCTCCGAGTCCCGTGCTTAGCCCCAAGCACCTTTGATCTCTTACATATGGTTGCTAAAGGTGTTTTAAATAATTTTTTAAGCTTGTAAATTGATTTTTACTTGTTCCAATGATTTTATGAAAATGTTTTAAAGTCAAATTTCTTAAATATTAATTCGAGTTTTACTTTTTATGTTTTTCGGTAGCCTTTTGTATTCGTCCCCATCATTAGGACGAGTATGGGGTGTTACACACTTTCATTTTTGTCACCCAAGTATAAAAACTTTAAAATTGGTCACTAGCGTTGGTGTCATTGCTTTTTTGGTTACTCCATCTTTAAGTCACTGGTGACTAGTTAACGTAACAATTGTTTTTGTCCACATAGATCTCCAGCAAGATCATGTTTAATTTTTTTTCCACATAAATTTGCTTTCTTTTTTCAAAATTCTAGGAAAGAAGAAAATAAAGAAGAAGAAAGGGCACTAGCATTGTCAGAAGTTAAACTTGTTCTTGATAAAGTATTGAATTCGTGTCAGTTTATTTGTTTTAATCATATATAAGATTTTGTGGTTAAGTCTTAAATTAATATCCTTATGTTAGAAAATTACTAATTAGAGAGGTTATGTAATGCCCCAAAAATTTTCAGTATGACATCTTGAATTGTTCTTGGATCGGACTTGATGAAATTCCAAGAAAATTTATAGAATAAGTCAGATAGAATATTGTGGATATGAAAATACGATAAAAGGACTACATTGTAAATTTTAAAAGTTTGAGGGCTAAAATGTAATTTGACCAAAGAAGGAAAATGTGAGCTATTATTGATATTTTCACATTATAATAAACTGGAATGTGTATTGGTGTGACAAGAATATCTTTTGGACAAAAATTGGAAAATATTTAAAAGTGTAAGGATTAAATTGTAAATTTCACATTTTACCGAGGAAAAGGTAAAAGTTTACTTTTCACCATCCAATGACTATTATTAAGATTTAAATGTGATTATAAGATTTGAATTTGAAAAATAAATAATTGTTATGGAAAAAGTGAATTTTGAAGTAAAAAAGGGCAAAATGAAAATTTTACCACTTATGGGCATTTTGGTAATTTCTTAAGTATCTATTTTGTAAATATCATTTTGATGAGAAATTTGAATGTGGAATAAATTTTGAAGCATTGTTTATGAATTAAATGAAGAGATGGAATGTGGAGAGAAATTCTTTCTCTTCTTCCCCCAATAAGCTATGGGTCTCCTTGATGGAGGAGAAAATTCCTTTCCTCCCTTTTTTATATTTTCTTCAAGTTTCTCAAAAATCTAACACCTGAACCTTGAGTTTTTGCTAAAATCAACTAGAAAACCCATATCCAAGCTTGAATCCACATTCAAATCCTTTATTTCAACTAGGGTTTATATGGGTTTTGAGAGATAAAGATTCATTAAGGTAAGTAATAGTTTTTTTCACCTTTCCTAGCTTGATATTTGAGATTTGTTGTATAAGAAAGCTTGGAAAGCTTATATGCTAATATTTAGTTATATTTTTGTGCATAAGAAAACGAGGAAATGATGGAAAATGAATTTTCAAGCTAGTGTGAGGATGAATTCAAGTGTTTGGAAGCTTGGTTTTGAGTAAAATTGCATCCAAAAGGTAAGTACCTTGAATACTCTTACTTTTTCTACTCCAAAATGTTTCAGGAAATAAGAAACTTGTAACACCCCTTGCCCATTCTGATCACCTGGTCCGAGCTACAAGATGCTACAATCGTTGTCAGAGTAACTACAGTCAATTTTACATCATTCAATCATTCAAACATGTAAATAACCATTAGTTGCATTCATAATATGTTACACAATCATTTACGGGTCTCATACGAGCTTACGAAAGCTCTTTTGCTAACTCGGGTATGAATTAGGACCAAAATGTAAAGTTTTAAAAATCTCAGACGGATGCCGTGACTTCATATTTCCCTTGTCATGATGTCGTCAACTTAGTGAGTTACATTGCGACGACATGTGTATCGACATCGTGGCATCATTCTCTGTTGGACGAGGTTGTGACATCGGGGACTCATAATCACAACGTTACCCCTGTTATGTGTTGTTATACTTATTAATTAAAACCGTAATTTGTTTACATTTTAAAAAAAATCGAATAATTTGTAGCGGAAGTTACGTTTTATTTTGGAAAATCAATTTTGTTTTCTCGAAAACGATTGATTGCATAAAACAGTTGTTTTCGTAAATTCGTTTTACCAAACGTCACACAGAACATTTCCTCCACATAATACATACCCTGCCCCATAGCTAGATACAAACAGAATAGCAGATATAACAAAATAATAGATACCAGAATATATATATCATGCATGCTCGTATAATAGATATTAAACATGCTTATACATAACGGATCAAACATATCGCATCACATTAGATGCATTTAGGCATTATTTACGTCCAATTCGTACAAACAGATTAGCAGAGTTCATACTTTAAAGCTTATATAACACATACCGACCACCGGAAGGCCCACAGTCGATCGGGACAACATGTATGACCGTAGGGAAAAATTCTAAAATAGTAAAATTGCGAGTTAACACCTCACACAGGACACTTCCTCCACATAATACATACCATAGCCAGATACAAGTAGAATACCAGATATAATAGAATAACAGATTCCAGAATATATATATCATGCATGCTTGTATAACAGATATTGAACATGCTTATACATAACAGATCAAACCTATCACATCACATTACATGCATTTAGGCATTATTTACGTCCAATTCATACAAATAGATTAGTAGACTTCATACTTTAAAGCTTATATAACACATACCGACCTCACGGAAGGCCCACAGTCGATCGAGACAACATGTACGACCTTAGGGAAAAATTCTAAAATTTAGGCCTACAAGCACAAATAGCCTTGCTCGTGTGGCCCACACGGCCCAAAATGTCCTAGACCATGTTGCGCTGACACGCCCTAATTTCGGCTTACGCTGATCGTTGTTTTTCAAGTTTCTCGTTACACATCTAATTTGATTCTGATACGGAAGCAACTACGAGACCACCAATACCTAAAATTGGCAATAAACACTCCAATTAGCCACATTTCCTCAATTTAACAAAAATAATCCACTTTGTCACAACAAAAATCTCAAACATAGAAACACTTACCCAACTTCCAGAACGATTCCTACACCGCTAATCCACAAGGGGTAGTTCCAACTTTCACGATTCTCCGCTATCAACTAACGCAAGAAGATAATCAACACAAAGATAATATTGTTGATTCCACAAGGAACCTTGAAATTACCCCTAAGCCGGATGAATCCCCATAAACCCTACTTACTAGATCGCAAGAAGAACCAATTGAGCAAAAAGATCTTAGAATTGAAGCAAGAAAAAAGAGGAAGAGACTTAAGAAAGAAAAAGAAAAAAAACTAACGTTAAAGGGAAATTTTTACAGAGAGGCAAAACGTGGGAATAGAGGGAATTTTAGGAAAAATAAATTGAAAATAAAAATAAATTTTAAGATAATACTCTCAAGTCCTTACTACCCTCACTACCAACCACTCCCACAAAATCCTCATCCAACGACCACAGAATTTCAATTCCACCAAACCTTTACTACACAACTGACAAACACACAGAAGCAAAAACTATTAGCAAACACTCACTCGAGGATTTGAACACAGGACCTTAGGGGCAAGCTAACACTTACCACTTGAACCAGCAAACTCATTTTAATATTAGTTGACCGAAAATAGAATATAAGTCAAGCAATTAAAAATAAGGCTAGGAACAAAAAATAGTAGAATTTCCAAAAGTGGGACTTGAACCCAAGACCTCAAACACACACCCACATCACCTAACCACTGAAGCAAATACTTATTTATGACAAAATTCATAAAAATAGAATTTAATAAATCAGGGCATTACAGGTGAAAGGTTGGAGTAGCGAAGAAGATAACAAAAATTCCACTAACATTAATCTTTTATACTATAATTAATCATTAATTACTTAATTTAAGTAGTTTAACAATGTTTTAATTAACTTAATCCATCGTTAACTAGCATAAGTGGAATCTTCCATCATCATCCATTAATTTCTATAGTAAAATGGTTTAATTACCGTTTTAAACCCTTGGCCATTTACTATTTAAGTTCCTAAACCTTAAGCCAATTAAAAACTTATAGCGATTGGACTTTATGATTTAGTCTCTAAACCTTAATTAACTATTAATTCAGTAAAATTACTAGACCAATATTTAATATATTTTGTATTACCTCCATAAATATTCATATTAAATATTTAGACTCAATTTATAGAAATAGAATTAAAGCTGTATTTTTCGATACCATTGAAAATCATATCGTTACAAAACTTGTGTATAAATAGGAAAATGATTATGTAATAAATGTGTAAGTTTCATAGCTTAAAATTGTTGAAAATAAGTAAATGATAAGTTGTGTTAATAATTCTTGGTTATGAAATGCCATATTAACTAATAATGTATTATGAAATTTTGTTGACATGGAATAATTAATAAAAATCATTTTGTTATATGTGTATGAAATGTGATATTAATGTGGAAAATGTGTTAACATGTCACATATGGCCAATTATATGGTTAATTTGTAACTTTTGCAAAGTTGCCAATAGAGTTGACACATAGTTTTAAACATGAATTTAATATGTGGTAACTTATGTGTTGCCTTAATTAGATCTTTGGCTATACCTAAGGTCGTAATGACTCATTTTAAATTTGATAATGTTTTAGATAACAAATAAATGGCATTGTGTCCTTCCATTTGTTTGAATTTGTAATAAGAACACAGAATATGGTTATATGACCTATGGTAATATATGAATATGAAAGTATAAGTGAAAGCACTTAACATGCCTATATGTGTAACTAGACAAAAAAAATTGTCTAAATATTCTCAAAACTTTGTAAACTATGGATTTCTCTTTGTATGAATAATAAATAGGCCAATGGCCTTACCGATATAAGATATTTGTGAATTTAATGTTCCCTAGGAAACTTGGTGTAACATCTTGAAACTCGGCCTAGAAGCCCGATCATCTGGAGCATCACTATGATTGCTAGATCAATCTTTCATTTAATCACATTAAAGCATAACAATTAAACATACACATAACAAATCATTTGACGAAACTTGAACAAATCCTCAATAAGTTCCAAAATAAAAATCAAAGCTCCCAAATTGACCAATTAACAAATCGTAAGTACATGTCAAACTATACTATTTCAAGGATATTTACGAAATAAGCATTGTAGAGACTCTTTGGTGATGTTGCTCGATCATGAACAATTCGATTTAAATATTACCTACACACGAAATTAAAAACTCGAGTGTTGAGCTTTTTACAGCTCAACAGTGATCCAATAAATTTTAAACTACAAATACATATAGTTAAAATGAAGCATTCTAATAAGAAAAACTATATATAATTATGGAATGATTTGAGGAGTGAAAGTCATTGCCAAACCTCTACTACACAACCGACACACACACACACAGAAGCAAAAACTATTGCCAAACGCTTACTCGAGGATTCGAACACAAGACCCTAGGGGCAAGCTAACACTTACCACTTGAACCAACAGGCTCATTCTGATATTACTTGACTGAAAATATAATATAAGTCAAGCAATTAAGGATAAGGCTGGGAACAAAAAATAGCAGAATTTCCAAAAGTGGGACTTGAACCCAAGACCTCAAACACACACCCACATCACCTAACCACTAAAGTAGATACTTATTTATGAAAAATTCATAAAAACAGAATTTAATAAATCAGGGCATTACAACTCTACCCCCTAAAAGAAATTTCAACCTCGAAATTTACCTGATTCAAACATATGTGGATACTGTTGACGAATTGATTCCTTAGGTTCCTACGTGGCTTCTTGAGTGCCATGATTCCGCTACAAAGCCTTCACTAAAGGGATAGATTTCCTCCTCAACACCTTATCGTCACAGTCTAGAATCTGAATTTGCTCTTCCTTGAATGTCAAATCCAATCTAACCTCAATCTCCTCAACCAGAACAATATGAGATGGTTCAGACCGATACCGTCTCAACATAGATATGTGAAACACATAATGAATACGATCTAACTCTGGAGGTAACTCTAACTGATACACAACTGGTTCCACACGTTTCAGAATTCGATAGGGCCCAATAAATCTAGGGCTCAACTTACCCTTATGTCCAAACCATAGAACTTTCTTCTATGGAGATACCTTAAGGAACACATAGTCACCCACGGAATACTCAATATCCCTCCTTTTCAGATCCGCATAGGACTCCTATCTATCAGAAGCTGCCTTAAGACTATACCAAATCAGTCTGAATTTGTCCTCAGTCTCATAAACTAACTCAGGACCCAAAACCCATTGCTCACCCAACTCAGTGCAACATAGAGGAGTACGAAACTTACGACCATACAGAGCATCATAAGGTGCCATCTGAATACTGGAGTAGAAACTGTTATTGTAGGTGAACTCGGCTAATGGCAAAAAATCCTCCCAACTACCTCGAAAATCAATCACACAACTCTGAAGCATATCCTTCAGTATCTGAATCACCATCTCAAACTGACCATCGGTCTGAGGATGAAACGTAGTACTGAAGTCCAATCTCGAACCCAAAGCCTCATGATGCTTCCTCTAAAATCGAGATGTGAAGCGAGGATCTCTATCAGAAATAATCGAGACCAGTACCCCATAAAGTCTTACGATTTCTAAAATATAAACCTTGGCCAACTTTTGAAGAGAATAATTTGTCCGAACAGGAATGAAGTGGGCAGACTTGGTCAACCGATCTACGATGACCCATACAAAATCCTTCTTTATAGGTGTTAGGGGTAACCCACTAACGAAGTCCATAGTCATCCGCTCCCATTTTCACATGGGAATCTTAACGAGTTGAAGCAAACCTGAAGGCAACTAGTGCTTAGCTTTAACTTGTTGGCACATTAGACAATGAGATATAAAATTTGTCACCTCTAGTTTCAAACCAGGCCACCAGTATAGTTTATGAAGATCCCAATACATCTTATTTCCACAAGGATGCATATCATAAGGGATGATATGTGCTTCTCACAGAATAGACTGCCTCAAATTAGAATCACTAAGTACACAAACCGGTCCTCGAAAACACAGAATCACTATTCAGCCCAAAATCAGACATACCACATTCCTCTATTTGACGAAATCGCAGAACCAAAGAATCATCCCCAAACTGTTTATCCCTAATCTAATCGATCCAAGTCGACTTAGCTTGGAACTTGGCTAATAGACCCCCATCATCAAACAGACTTAGGCGAGCAAACATCGCCCTCAAATCAGTCATGACCTTATGACTAAGAGCATCGGCCACCACATTGGCCTTACCAGGATTATACTCAATCGTGCAGTCGTAATCTTTAAGCAGTTCAATCCATCTACGTTGCATAAGGTTTAAATCCTTTTGGATAAGAAGATGCTTAAGGCTCTTGTGATCAGTGTAAATAATACACCTCTCACCATACAAATAGTGCCTACAAATCTTTAAGGTAAAAACAATAGTAGCTAACTCGAGATCGTGCGTCAGATAATTCCCCTCGTGTGACTTAAGCTGTCGAGACGCATAAGCCACTACCTTACCATCTTGCATCAGAACATATCCCAAATTGACGTGCGATGCATCACTGGTTACCACGAACTCTTTACCAGATTCAGGCTGTCTCAAAACAAGAGCCTGAGTGAAAACAGATTTGAGCTTCCCAAAGCTCGATTGTTGCTCATCAGTCTAGACAAAATGGGCATTCTTATGCAACAACTTAGTCAGAGGAGTTGTAATTAATGAGAATCCCACGACAAACCAAAAAAATGCCGATCTCAAAAACATTCCTAGGCTGTTTCTAATCAAGCACAACCTCAATCTTTCTAGGATCACCTCTGAAGAAGTCACATGCCTTAGAAAAGTTATTTCCCTTAACCAGAATTCACACTTACTCAACTTAGCGTAGAGCTATTTCTCTCGAAGTATCTGAAGGACTACTCTAAGGTGCTCATTATGATTATCTTCGGTCTTAGAATATACCTTATTGTCATCTACAAAAATCGCGACGAATTGATCCAAATACGGCTAAAAAACCCAATTCATAAGATCCATGAATGTAGTTGGAGCATTTGCCAAACTAAAGGGAATAACTAGGAACTCGTAGTGCCTAGAACGAGTCCTAAAAGCAGTCTTATGGACATCAACCTCCTTAACCTTAAGCTAGTGGTACCTGGAGTTGAGATCTATCTTGGAGAATACAGAAGCCCCATGAAATTTATCAAACAGATCATCGATTCGTGGAAGTGGGTACTTATTCTTCACCGTTAACTTATTTAATTGGCGGTAGTCGATACACATCTTCATAGTACAATCCTTTTTCTTTACCAATAACACTGGTGCTCCCCACAGAGATACAATAGAACGGATGAACCCACGATCTGTGAGTTCCTGAAGCTGAGCATTTAACTCCATATGCTTATTCGGTACCATACGTTAAGGAGCAATGGACACCAGAGCTGTACCTGGTAGAAGCTCAATACCGAACTTGACTTCCTGATTCGGAGGTAAACCCAGAAACTCTTCGGGGAAAACATCCAAAAATTCCTTAACCGTTTGGTTGTTCCCAACAGACGAACCCACAGAAATTGAATCACTCACAATAGCCAAGTATGCTTTAGACCATTTCCAAACCAGTTTTTCAACCATAAGAGCAAATATCACATTGGATAAGTAATCCTAACGCTCGCCGATCATAATCACTTCCACATCATCCTCAGATCTCATAACCACCCTTTTAAAGCACAATCCAAACTGACTTGATGCTTTACAAGCCAGTCCATCGCCAGAATCAGATTAAATTTTACAAAAGGTAGCTCCATTAGATTAGCCGAAAACACAACCCCTTGCACCTCCAACAGTACAGTCCTATACAATCTATTAACCTAAACTGATTGACCCAATGAACTAAGTACAGTAATCTTACCGAAAGTGTTCTCAATAGAAATCTCCAAGTTTACAGAAACAGAGCTAGCTACATAGGAATGTGTTGACCTTATGTCTATCAATGCAAAATAAGGAGCATCATAAATAAATAACGTATCGGTAATCACAGTAGCGACGTCTCTATCCTCACGAAGTCTAGCAGTATAAACTAACGTAGGCTACCTCGTCTCAGTCTGATTAGCACCTTTTTCTGGTGCTCTCTGCCCTCTACCCACACCATTACCACCCCTAGCCAGACCACGGCCTCTAGGCGGTTGTTGAATTGCCTATTGAGGCTGAACAAAACCCAGAGCTGAAGCTTGCATCTGATCGAAATGCTATGGGCAATCTCTAATACGGTGCTGTATCAACCTACATCGCAGACACACTCTCAGCCTCCTCCAATACTCGCCCAGATGGCGTCTACCATAGTCTCTACACAACTGAGCCACAGTAGGAGCAACTGGAACCCCAACTCTTGAAGGCCCATTAGATCTGACCCATTTCCTAGGCCTCTGAACAGAACTAGAGGGCTTCGAATCCCTGTTATTCTTACCCCTCTCTCAGTCCCTATTCTCGCTCTCAACGTGCTTAACTTCCTCAGCAATCTTCTCCTTGTCCACCAAGATGGTGAATTCTCGCTCCATTTACGGAGCTATCAGAACTCTCAGATTATCCCTTAAACCATTCTCAAAATGGACACATTTCTCATACTCAGTCCTCACCATCCAACGAGCGTAACGGTTAAATCTCAGAAATTCAACCCCATACTCGTCCACAGCCCTATCCCCTTGAGTTAGATTCATAAACTCGCGTCTACGAGCATCCACATAACTCGCCCTTGCATATTTACTCTACAAGGCGGTCTTAAAATAATCCCAAGTAATCCGATCTAGCTGAGTACCTTCCTCAATCGTTATCCACCACTAATACGCCTTATCTTGAAGCAAAAACATTTCATCATTCATTATTCTCTCGGTGGCCTTCAACCAGTATTCGACCACAGTTGGGGTGACTCTAGTGACGCCCCTAAACAGCTCAGCACCATTAGACTGGAGTCGTTCTGTTACCGACCCACGACTCTCAGAACTAGAATGGGGTCCACCGACCCTCTCCAACACTCTAAGCATGGCTTGGGACAATACGTCGTCCCTAGCCGAGTGACCTTGAGACCAAATTTTAGCAGTAGGTGTAGCTAGTGTCTCACTCGTATCTAGATTAGGCATATTGCCCATCAAGGATGACTTAGCTCGAGTCCCTCTACGACGCCTGCCGCACCCACAAGTACCACAACCACGAGTTCCACGAGCACTTATTGTATTCTCATATTATCTTCATTATGAAGTTTTATGTATCAATTTCAATATTTATTAGCAAGTATTTTATGCTTCAAATAATTATCAGAAGTAGTTTTAGAAATTTCAGGTATTTTCAGTCTCTGACTAACTCAGTGCAGTTTTAATCATTTTAGAGTTTTCTAACTAAAGTATTTCTAAGTTAGAAGTACTTACAGGATTAGCGTCGGAGACTTGGTATTCCACATACTTACTGTAACACCCCTAACTCGTATCCATCTCTAGAATAGGGTTATAAAGCATTACCAAAGTTTACAAATTAATTTACAGACATTTCATTTCATCAAGCATCCATATTTAAAATCAATCAAAATCAAAACATTAATGAGCTAGCGTTGGCCAATTTAACTCATACATGTCATTATAACCAGAATCAAGACATCCAAAATTACCGATATAATTAATGGATAGTGTGATAAACATTCATACATCCATTCAATGCATTATTCCCTTTTATCAAATATATCAATGTTTCATCAATTTTCATACAATGAACATTCAAATCATATTCACATCAATAACATACATTTCAAGCATTTAAGAATATAATTCAAGTTACACGAACTTACCAGACTAAATTGCAGAAATACCAAAAATTTAGGGACACTTTGGTAATTTTCTATTTTCCTTGAATTTCCACCCAATCATGATCTAAATTAATATTTCATTCAATTTATTAATTTAAATAATAAAACAATTCATTTCATGCAATTTGGTCACTTTTTGACATTTTTACCAATTTACCCTTAAAATATTACTTTTATTCAATTTAGTCCTTGAACCTAAAACATGCAAATTGACCATTTTTAATGAAAACTCATGCTAGTTGAATAATCATTTATTTTCCTCCTCCTCCTCCTCTCCATTCCACATCCTTAATGTTTAATATGCTTATATTGTAACATTATCTATAATTCCATCATTTATTTATATATTAATTCAAAGCTATCCACTTGAGTCATAGTCACTAAATTATTTATATCTTGAGATACGAAACTCTGAATTAAGATCCGCTAAATTCCTATGAAACTAGACTCACATATTTTCTTACCATAAATTTTTAGAATTTTTGGTTTGGCCAATAAGTACAATTTATTCTTTAAAGTTTCCCCTATTTCACTGTTTGACAGTTCCGACCCCTCTTCAATAAAAATTAATTATCTCTTTGTACATAATTTGGATGATGTTTCCATTTGTTTCTATTGAAAACATACTAATTCAGGATTTTAAACATATAAATTTAAGCATCTAATTATTTTTATTCAATTTTTGATGATTTTCCAAATTCAGAACAGGGGAACCCAAATTCATTCTGCCATTGTCTCATAAAATTTATTATATCTTATGATTTACTATTTCATTACTTACACCGTTTCTTTTAGGAGAAACTAGACTTAATAAGATTTAATTCCATATTTTTTAATCCTCTAATTCAATTTCCACAATTTATGGTGATTTTTCAAAGTTAACTTACTGCTGCTGTCCAAAACTGTTTTAGTGGAAGATGTTGATTACTAAATTTATAACTCCTTATTCCCTTTCTCTATAATATTTCCCATCATTTTCACTTATTTCCCTTCACTAATATATCAAGAACATAAGACTTTATTTAAGAAAACTCTACTATAACATCATTTCCATACTTTTCAACAATAACAAACTTAAAAATATATTGAAATGTTGATGTTCTTACCTTATGCTATTGATTTCAATCTTTAACCTTATTTTCTCTCTCCTCCAGCTTCTATTTCTTGAATCTAAGTTGACATTCTAGCTCCCCATTGTCTCCTTATTATTTTTCTCTCTTGGAAGCTATGGAAATTCTTTTGATTTCTAAGTGAAAATAGTGAATTTTTGGTGAAAGGACCAAATTGTAAAGAAAGCAAAACTTTCTTTCTTCTCTTCTCTTCTAACGTTGGTTGCATGGAAAGATGATGATTTTTCATCATCTTTCCTCCCTTTTATATTAATCATTTAATAATAAAATAATACTAAAATCTTAATAAAATATTAATTAAATAACATTTATCTAATTAATTAATTAAAATATCACAAACATCATCATTACCTTCTAGAATTCTCTCTCTATTTGACCATTTTGCCCTTTATAATCTTTTGAAATTCCATCCTTGAGTCATCACTTAATTTGGTAAAATTACAATTTAGTCCTCAAAATTTTTACCTTTTCAATTTGGTCCTAATTCATCCATTTTCTTAGTTTCTAGATTATTCCACCCTTAAATATTTACACTATTAGTTCTTCAACTTTTTCGTATTTACACTTTAACACCTCAAATTTTGAGTATTTACTCTTGGGCAACAAAACTTCTCACTTTTGCAATTTAATCCTTTCTTGAATTAATATGTCATAATATACTTCCCAATGTTGACATAACTCAATATTACCCTTTTTATCACTTTATTTCCTTATTTTACTATATCAAGGATATTATCTTACTTTCTTACTGTAGTAATTTTCGGGGTATTACACTTACTTTTCTAATTCATTTAGAAGTAAACTTCTTTCCGAAAATAGTTTTTACAAATACAATTTTGAACAAAAAATTTTTCACAACTCAAGTTTTACAACCTGGCTCTGATACCACTCAATGTAACACTCCAAACTTGGCTTAGACGTTATGGCCGGATCTGGAAATGTTCGTAAGAAAAGTTATAAATATGACTTTTTCTTTTTGAAAACATCATATATCTTTGTTATTAAAAGAGTCCATTTTATTTGAAAAATGTGTTGTTATACTTATTAATTAAAATCGTAATTTGTTTACATTTAAAAAAAACTGAATAATTTGCAACGAAAGATCTTAAGACATTTTATTTTAGAAAACTGAGTTTGTTTTCTTGAAAATGATTGATTGCATAAAATAGTTGTTTTCGTAAAGTCGTTTTACCAAACATCATGCTAGAAATCCCAAATTAAAATCCAAATCCAAAAATAAACCAAAAATGTCAAGAGAGACAAAAAATTACAAAACTCTCAAAACGAAATTTTAAAGAAGTCAAATTTATGTAAATAGAGTTTTACGGAATTGTGGACATATTCGAGCTCTCATCGCACCAACCCTGTAACACCCCTTACCCGTATTCCTTAACGGAACTGAGTATGAGGTATTACTATTTTTTTAAAAATAAAATTTCGGCAGCATTTCTGCTTATTTTTACATAAAACCCCCTGCAAATTTTTCAAACACAATTTCAAACATATTCAATATTCCAACCCAATACAGTTGTATATTCAAGGACAATTTATCCATTAACAAACACCAACATTTAAACCGAACCATACTATATATATACAAATTTAAACCACAATACATAAAGTCATCTATACATGCCATGTTTCCAAAGTATTAGTTTCAAAATACCCAAAAAGTTGATGATAGTGTGGATGATTATCTGACGTCGTCCAAGTTCCGAGCTGATTGATGTCACTATAATCAAGGGAAATAAAAACGAGTAAGCATATATCTTAGTAAGTAAACATATGACAAATAAATAAATTCCTCACATGATTACATAGTAACATAATTTTATTCACACATAAATTTCATTATTTGCTCAATTTCCAGCAAGTTGTTTTTCTGCGTCATGGTCACTAATTTATTTTTATCTGGAGCTACAGGGCTCCAAATTGGATTCCGTAAATTTTCCCCAAAACTAGACTCATATAACTTCCAACCATAAAATTTTCAGAATTTTTAAACTTTAAACTTTCCCCTGTTTCACTGCCCGACAGTTCTGACCTCCTTTTACTAAAATTTACTTAACTCTCTGTAAAAACTTCAAACAATGTTCTTGTTTGTTTCTATTAAAACTAGACACATTAAGGAATCCATTCATATAAATTTCAAGTCATAACTATTTTTATACAATTTTTGGTGATTTTCCAAAATTGGAACAGGGGATTTCGAAATCAATCCAACCCTATCTCAATAAAATTCAAACATCCCCAAATATAAAACTCTTTTGCTTGCTCTATTTCTTTCATATGAAAATAGACTCATCCAGCTTCAATTTAGTATATTATTCAACCTCCAATTCATTTCCCACCATTTATGGTGATTTTTCAAAGTTTCCCAACTGCTGTTGTTCAACACAGTTTGTATTTAAATTGTTTCTTTCGCATTTTTGATATTTCCTCCCATCCTATACATGGGTCGATTAAGTATCAAACCCAATATTCCTTCCATAAACTTGTCCACCACATATAAATATTCACCTTCCCAATTTACTCGTTGAACACTCGGAATGTTAACCGTTATCGGTGGATTCAGCACTTAGCAACCACCAATGAGTCAGGGAATCAACACTTAGCAACCCCTTTCACATTTAAGATACGGTGGGTTCAGCACTTAGCAACCACCAATGATTCGGGGAATCAGTACTTAGCAACCCCTCGGGGGAATCAGCACTTAGCAACCCCCTTCACATTTAAGATACGGTGGAATCAACACTTAGCAACCACCAATGAATAGGGGAATCAACACTTAGCAACCCCTTGGGGGAATCAGCACTTAGCAACCCCCTTCAAATTTAAAATACGATGGAATCAACACTTAGCAACCACCAATGAATAGGGGAATCAGCACTTAGCAACCCCCTCTTTATTCAATGTAATCCGGCCTATTCCGAGTGTTCAACAGGAAACCGTGTTTTTCAACACTTTACCACCTTTCCCCACTTAGCCACATTTTTTTTGAATCTTTGCCAAATATTTATTCTATGTTCAAATAAATCTCAACACATATCAAATAATATCAAAATAATGCATTATTTCACATGTTTACTTACCTCGGTGCAAAATATCGAAATTTTGCAATTTACTCCACTATCTTCTCTTTTCCCCGTTTGAGGTAGTCTCCTCGTCTATCTTGATCTATAATGGAAAATTTAACTCATTTAATGTTCACATTTATTAAAATAATCCACCACCCAACTTTTTGAAAAATTACAAATTTGCCCCCAAACTTTTGCATAATTACACTTTTGTCCCCAAGCTCGGAAATTAAACTTCATCATTTATTCTTATGTTTTATGACATGCTGAACATTTTTCCCTTCTATGGAAACATCAAATTCTCACTCTAACACATACTTTTGAACATTAACTATTTTTACCGATTATGTCAATTTACCCGTTTTCGTTTAAAATCGCTTAGCAAAAGTTGTTTAACATAATTTCTAGCTTCATATTCCACCATAAAACAGCAAAATAAACAGTTTTCACCTATGGGTATTTTTCCAAATATAAACCCTAATATGAATTAACAGTAAAATAAGCTAAATCGAGCTACGAGGATTTCAAAAATGCAAAGAACATTAAAAACAGGGCTAGGATGCACTTACTATGAGCTTGAGAAAGCAAAGAAACCCTAGCTATGGTGTCTTCCAAATTTTGGCAGCAACTTAATGAAGATGGACACCATTTTTCCATCTTTTTCCCATTTTAATTCTATTTATTTACTAATGACCAAAATGCCCCCATTTAAAAAAAATCTATTTCACCCATTTCTTATGTCTATTTTTGTCCATAAATTAACTAATGGTCTAATTGCCACATAAGGACCCCCAATTTATAATTTTATATCAA
The DNA here is from genome assembly GCF_025698545.1 of Gossypium raimondii. Classification (NCBI taxonomy): domain Eukaryota; kingdom Viridiplantae; phylum Streptophyta; class Magnoliopsida; order Malvales; family Malvaceae; genus Gossypium; species Gossypium raimondii. The sequence goes on from NC_068576.1 coordinate 20,312,977, forward strand.
TTAGACACTTCTAACATATAGAACTCAACTTTTGCACTTTTTACAATTTAGTCCTTTTGACTAAATTGAGTGCCCAAACGTCGACATTTTTGAACGAAATTTTTACGAAATTTTTCCGTAAAGTTGTAGACCATGAAAATATAATAATATCCATGTTTTTCCTCGTCGGATTTGTGGTCCCGAAACTACTATTCCGACTAGGCCCAGAGTCGGGCTGTTACAAACCCACCTAAGTTTGAGGGTTACCTGAAAGTAACAAACAAACAAAGAGTGAGTTTTATAACTCAGTGTGTAACTAACAGAAATAGAATCATAGATTGAATACATAACAGAACAGTTACTGATGAATGTCTCATGCAGAATCAGAGTCACATGCAAATTACAATCCTACCCCCATCCACTACATACTATTCCGCCCATCCTAACACACCATGTGGGGTATAAAACATCCACCTAGCCCTATACACCACTTAGTGTCCTTACGACACTTTTCAGAAAAATAGCGACAGTGCTGTCAGTATAATGGCGACTTAACGCCTCACACAGAACACTTCCTTGACATAATACATTCCCTGCCCCATAGCTAGATACAAAAAGAATACTAGATATAAAAGAATAATAGATACCAGAATATATATCATGCATGCTCGTATAACAGATATTGAACATGCTTATACATAACATATCAAACCTATCGTATCACATTACATGCATTTAGGCATTATTTACGTCCAATTGATATGAACAGATTAGCAGACTTCATACTTTGAGGCTTATAAAACACATACCGACCCCACGGAAGGCCCACAATCGATCGGGATGACATGTACGACCCCAGGGAAAAATTCTGAAATTTGGGTTCACACGCTCAAACTAGTCTTGCTTGTGTGGCCCACATGGCACAAAATGTCCTAGACCGTGCCTTACACATGGTCGTGTGTCGCACACGGCCTAGCACATGACTGTGTGGCATCGACAGACCCTAATTTTGGCTTATGCCGATCACTATTTTTCAAGTTTCTCGTTACACACCTGATTCAATTTTGATACAAAAGCAACTACGAGACCATTAGTACCTAAAATCGACAATAAATGCTCTAATTAGCCACGTTTCCTCAATTTAACAAAAATAATCCACTTAGTTTCAACGAAAATCTTAGACGTAACAAAACTTACCCAACTTCTAGAATAATTCCTACACCACTAATCCACAAGGGGGAGTTCCGATCCTCACAATTCTCCACTGTCAACAAACCCAAGGATATAATCAACAAAAAGATAATAATGCGGATTCCACAAAAAACCTCAAAATTACCCCTAAACCAAACGAATCCCCATAAACCCTACTTACCATACCACAAGAAGAACCAGAAGAATCCAAGCCACATCAATTCAATTGAGCAAAAAGATGTTAGAATTGAAGAAAGCAAAAGGGGGAAGAGACTCAAGAAAGAAAAAAAAAACGTTAGAGGGAAATTTTTATAGAGAGACAAAATGTTGGAAAAGAGGGAATTTTGGGAAAAATAAATTAAATACAAAAAATAAAAATAAAAATTAAGATAATATTCTCAACTCCCCACTACCCTTACTACCAACCACTCCCACAAAATCCTCATCCAACTACCACAGAATTTCAATTCCACCAAACCTCTACTACACAACCGACACACACACATAGAAGCAAAAACTATTGGCAAACGCTCACTTGGGGATTTGAACACAGGATCATGGAGGCAAGCTAACACTTACCACTTGAACTAGCAGGCACTTTCTAATATTAGTTGACCGAAAATATAATATAAGTCAAGTAATTAAGGATAGGGCTAAGAATAAAAAATTACAGAATTTTTAAAAGTGGGACTTGAACCCAAGACCTCAAATACACACCCACATCACCTAACTACTGAAGTAAATACTTATGTATGACAAAATTCATAAAAATAGAATTTAATAAATCAGGGCGTTACAGGTGGATGGTTTGAGGAGCGGAGAATATGAAAAAAATTCCACTAACATTTATATTTTATACTATAATTAATCATTAATTACTTAATTTAAGTAGTTTAATAATGTTTTAATTAACTTAATCCATCTTTAACTAGCATAAGTGAAATCTTCCTATAACACCCCTAACCCGTATCCATTACCGACAGGGTTACGGAGCATTACCGGAGTTTACAGATCAAATAAATAGATATTTCATATAATATAACATTCATGTCAGAAACCAATCAAAATCAAACATATTATCCCTTATACGAGCCCTCGGGGCCCAAAATACACGTTAGGAACAAGTCGGGACTAAATCGGGTACTTAAAGAATTTTTCTGAAAAAGTAGAAAAATTTCAAAGCTGTAGGGGTCACACGACTGTGTGACTCACACGGTCAGGAGACACGCCCGTGTCTCAGGCCATGTGGGCATTCGAAATAGGTACACACGGCCGTGTCCAACTCGTGTTCATACCATTTAACTCTCTGACTTGGGTCATACGGCCAAGTCACACGCCCGTGTGCTAGGCCATGTGAACATACTGACTTGCATTCTTAAAAGATACAGGGGACACACAGTCATGTCACCTGGCCATGTGTCACACATGACTAAGACACGTCCGTGTCTCTACCCGTGTGGATGAAAATAGGTTATTTTCTAAGCCACATTTCTCACTCAAATTGAGACCAACCTAGCCTCAACAATTTACACATCAACAAGCCATAACAAAACATTCAACACAAGCTAAAATCAAGTCTTAAACATGTATTATGACTACATACAACCAATATACCCTTAGGTACCTCAAATGATAACTTAAAAATCTGTCCACCAAATATCCAAACTTACCTAATTAATTTACCTAACCAAGTTACCAAAGTTCACTTTAACTCAATTATATACATACATATATCACTTATACTAACATCACAATCATACCTTAATTTCATACCAATATGTATGTTGGTTATATAAACAAAATATTATTCTTAATATTTACATAAGCTAAACTTTGACTCAGACCACACGAAAGCCTATACATGCCATATAAATTGTATTTAACATTTCAAAAACTACCGAGATAAGCTGAATAGTGTGACTTGAGTGCTGATCCGATCGTCCAACCTTTCGAAAATCTACAAATACGTTAAACAATACAAATAAGCTTAATGAAGCTTAGCAAGTTCAACGGGTTAAACAAAATCTTACCGAACCTACTATAACAAGTCAAATAAATAAAATCATTCATGTCAATTCCCTGTCATTCACTGACAATTTTCTGTCATTCATAACTTCTATTGATAAATACATATGTATTCAAATCAATACAAAAATGAATAACATGGCTCTCAAATTCATTTAATAAATCACCTTTCCGAAATTTTTCCATTCGAAGAATGACTTACGGATAAGAGTACATCATCAACAGAAGCTCATAAGAGCTGGTCCATCTGAATATGCCAACAGAAGCTCGAAAACTGAACAGAAGCTCGTAAGAGCTAAACAGAAGCTCGTAAGAGTGATCCATCCAATTACACCAAATAGAAAGTAAAACACGAGAGTTCACAAAAAATGTTAAACCCTGCTTTACTTGGGTAAAAAGCTGATATCTCCCTCTAATACCATCATACACCAAATTACAAATGTACTCAAATCCCGCGTTCAATTCAAATCAAACATCCAATTCAATATTACAATTCCAACAATAAAATCGAATATCCAATTCAATATTATAATTCCAACAATAATTCATTTCTAACAATAGAATAAATACATAATATCATTCATAAATTTATACAAATGTTAAATTTTTAACCGTACGAACTTACCTAGACTAAATTGTAGTAATCGCAGAAGTTCAGGGATTATTTCGCTATTTTTCCTTTTTCACGAGTATCTACGGGATCTTGATCTAAAATATAAAATTATTCATTTATTAGGATATACTCCATTTCTAATTCATTTCACAATTAACCCCTTTATCTTTCAAATTTACACAATTAGCTTAAACATTTACAATTTTACAATTTAATCCCTTAGTAAGTTAATCTATCAACTTAACTAATTTTCTCAATCAATAATCTATCCAAATATTCTAGGCCTTCATATAACCCCTAATAAAAAAATTCACTATTAAACCCTAATATTTTAACCTTTTCACAATTTAATCCCAAAATCAATATTTAACAAAATCACATTATAAAATCATCATACAACAAAATCAAAGCTCTAAATCTATGTTATTCATCAAAAACATATCTTTTTCTTTGGAGAGTTATGGTTTGAAGTCTTACGTTGATGGTATTTAGGCTATACCTCCTGAGTTTGTTTCTAATGAGTATGGTCATTTAGTTAAAAATCCTAAAAGAGTTTCATTTAATAAAGAAGATAAAGCCATAGCATCTTTGTTACTTTCTATTGTTAGTCCTGAGATCTTACCAAATTTGGTCATGTGTCAATCGGCTGCTGAGATTTGGGAAGTCATTGGTTAGTTGTATTCTGCTAAAATAACTACTAAGATTATAAATCTTAGGTATTCTTTATACTTTCAAAAGAAAGGGGATCAAAACATGTGTGATTATTTGAGACAATCTAAATTGATTTAGGATAATCTTGGTTTATGTAGAGAAAAGATATCTATTGCAGAGCATACTGCAGCTATTCTTAATGGTTTACCTAGTGAGTTTGATTCAGTGTTCACCTTAATCACCACTAGCAGGCAAGTCTATGATGTACTTGCTTTATCTTCAATGTTGATTGATCTTGAGGCTAGGCAAAAGTTAAGTGCTTTGACTGGGCTCTTCAGTGTTAATCTTGCCACAAGTCAGCCTAGTTCTCATAGTGCACAAGGTTATAAGTAGCCCACAGAAGGTGTGTCTAGTCCAGTTGGATATCGAGGCAGAGGAGGTTTATTTCATTGAGGTAGAGGTAGTTCATTTTATCAAGGTAGAGGCAAAGGTCATTTTGGAAATGCTTCAAACAGACCTTAGTGCAAGCTATGTGGAAAAATTTGGCATATTGTACAAACGTGTTATTATGGCTTTGATACTTCTTTTACTGGTTTTCCTGAGCCTGATGTAGGTTATAGAGGTGAAATTTTTAATCATTGTTCAATCGGTGATGATGGTGGGGACAAGAAACAGAATGTAGTGGGTGCTTTCATTTCTGCTGATGGTTTTTCTACTTTTGTGAATGTTGCTATTGCTAGAGAACATGCTTGGTTTCCTGATTCAAAGGCCACTTCCCAACTCACTCGTGATGCCTCCAAGGTGTCAAATAGTGTTCCATACACTGGTACAGGTAAGGTGACTGTTGCTAATAGTTAGTCTTTATCAATATCTAGCACTGGCCAGAGTATCTTGCTTACAAATAATTACCTCTTCATATGAAAACTTGATGTATGTGCCTGGCATAACAAAAAACTTGATGTATGTGCCTGGTATAACAAAAAACTTGATGTCTGTGTCACAATTCTCAAAGGATAATAAGGTGTATTTCGAGTTTCATGATAGAAAATGCTTTGTTAATGATGCAAGCTCTTATCGGGTGTTGCTGCAAAGAGTTAAGTAGGATGATCTGTACAAACTAGAGGTTGTTAATACTAGTTAATTTGATTCTTTAATGAATGTTGAAAAATCAAATATTAGTGTACACAGTGTTGGTGTTTTTTATGATACATGGTATAAAAGACTTAGCCATTTTTTCCTCAGATGTGATGGCTCAAAATTTTCATTCTTGTAAAATGAGTATTCCTAAGAATAAAGATGTTACTTTTTATGTAGTTTGTCAAATGGGAAGGACTAATAAAATGCCTTTCTCGCGTTCAAAAATAGTCTATACCATGCCTTTGCAACTCGTTGAGACTAATGTTTAAGGTCTAACTCTTATACATTCAAGTGGTTTTGGATATTATGTCACTTTTGTTGATGCCTGCTGATGTTATACTTGGATTTATTTTCTACAATAAAAATCAGATATTGTTGTTGCTTTCTTATAGTTTAAAAAGTAGGCTGAGTTACAGTTTGGTAACAAGATTAAGGAGGTTCAATCTGACTGGGGGGAGAATTTCAAAGCTTGTTATCTCAACTCTACTCTTTTGGAATTAAGCATCGAATCTCCTGTCCACATCCTTTTGAACAAAACTGTATTATGGAACAAAAACACTGACAGGTGGTGGAACTTGGTCTTACTTTATTGGCATAGTTCTTTATGCCTATGAAGTATTGGTCTAATGCTTTTTTCAGTGCTGTGTTTTTAATCAACAAGCTTCCAACCAAGGAACCAAGGCTCTTCAAGGGTCCACTCTTCATGAGATGATTTTTAAGACTCTGCTAGACTATTCTTTCTTCAGGGTCTTTGTTTATTTGTGTTATCCTCATCTTCGGTCATTCAATAACCACAAGATACAATTTTGATCAGATTCTTATGTTTTCTTGGGATACAGTAGTATACACAAGAGTTACAAATGCTTTGATTCTAATGGCAAAGTTTTTATCTCACACCATGTGGTTTTTTGATGAATTTGTTTTTCCTTTTTCTAGGAAGTCTACTGTCTGTTCTTTCTTACCTTATGTTCCAAGGATAGTAGTTACCAAGTTTCCTGATGTTTCTTCCACAACACCAAGTTTATTTGTTGATTTATTTGGCTCGTCATCAACTCCCTTAGCTGATTCTTCTACTTATGTTTCTGATGACTAAGCTATTGATGTTCCATGTGAGTTCTCTTCAAGCTCCAGTATGAGAAGTGTCACTCTGTCACATGGTCATGTTACTTTTGGTTCTTCTGGATAGCCTGGTTTACCGTTGCTTGATTCTCTTAATGAGTCTTCTACTAATCATCATCCTATGATTACTAGAAGTAAAGCAGGGATTTTCAAGCCAAAGGTTTACTCTTCAGAACTTCAGTCTTTAGTTTATCACGAGCCTCGAACTGTCTATGAGGCATTGGGTGATCCTCAGTGGCGCACTGCTGTTGAAGAAGAATATAATGCTCTTGTTCAACAAGGTACTTGGAGTCTAACTTTTTTACCTTCCAATCGAACTACAGTAGGGTGTAAATGGATTTTCAAAAATAAAAAAAATGTTAATGGTACTGAGGCTCGAAAGAAATCCAGGTTAGTGGCTCAGGGTTTTTCTTAACAACCTAGACATGACTATAGGGAGACTTATAGCCCTATGGTCAAGGATGCAACAGTTCGGGTTATTCTTACACTTGTTTTGTCTCACAAATAGAAGTTACACCAAGTGGACTTTAATAATGTTTTTCTTAATGAATATTTGCAAGAAGACATCTACATGGTGCAACTAGTAGGGTTTGAACGCACTAGATCAAATAGGGAGCAGTTGGTTTGTAAGTTGCACAAGGCTCTATATGGCTTGAAGTAGGCTTCTAGAGCTTGTTATGAGAAGTTTAAGAGATTTTCGGAGCAGTTTGGTTTTCATTCCTCGTAAGCAGATGTGGTGTTGTTTGTACATGTAGTGGATGGCAACAAGTTGTATCTTTTGGTTTATGTTGATGACATAGTCATCACAGGGGATAGTTAAGCAGATATTGATCGATTAGTTCGACAGCTACATGAGAAGTTTTCCTTAAAGGGCTTAGGAGATCTTAACTTCTATCTTTGAGTGGGGGCTACTTTAGTTGATGACAAGGTTCAATTGAATCAAAAGAATTATGTGCAGGAGTTACTTCAGTTTGCTGGTATGACTGATTGCAAGTCACTCCCAACTCCTATGGTTTCCTACACTGAAGCTTTACTTGCTAATGAAATGTTGTTTCCTGATCCTTCTAGATACATGAGCATTGTTGGTAAATTGCAATATCTCTATGCTACTCGACCTAAGATAACTTTTAATGTTAATACAGTTAGTCAGCATAAGAGTCAGCCAACTGTAGGGCACTATTTTTAGTTAAACATGTTATCAAGTATTTAAAGGGAACTTGTGATCATGGCATTTGTTTTAGTCCCACCAACGAGTTCAATTTAAATGCATTTTCTAGTGCTGATTGGGGAAGTACTGTTGAAGACAGAAGGTCAACTTCAGGTTATGTGGTTTTTCTGGGAAATAATCCTATTTCATGGAGTTCGAAAAAGCAATCATCTATTGCTCTATCGACAACTGAGATAGAATATAGGAGTGTGGCTAGTACTGTATCTGAAATCAAGTGGATTCAAGCATTACTGAAAGAGTTAGGTGTTCAGTTGTCTCATGTACTAGTCATCTTGTGTGACAATTCCAATGTCATAGCCTTGTCCAACAACCTAGTCCTTCATTCTCGATCAAAACACATTGAGTTGCAACTTCATTTTGTTCGAAAGCATGTAGCAACTAATAAGCTAGAAGTGAACTATGTTCCCTTTTCAGAACAAGTAGTTGATATATTGACTAAGCCACTAGCTGTTGGATCGTTTAATTACTTCAAACAGAAACTAAAAGTTTGTGCTCCTAATGAGTTCCAGAAGAAGGCTGTTGAGTGAATTTTTTTTATTGTCATAAGGGAATGTTAGCAGTAAACGTATAATTGTTTCAGTCTGTTAGCTATTAAGACTGTTAGTTAGTTAGCTAGTGTTAGTTAGCTATAGTTATTTATTTTTATTATGATTTCTTGATTTTCTTCATGTATATATATGGATGCTTACTTGAGTGTAAGGTATATATATGAAATACAAGACTATTTTCTCTATTCATCTCGTTCCTATTCTTCTGATATGCTTTAAAAAGGACCTTGAACGACCTCTATTCAAAAGTAAGTCATAAGGAAAGTTTAGAAATAGTACAAGAGCATTTAAATAACCTTAAATAGTCATAAATGATTAGTGGAAAATGAATAAATTATTTAAACTTTCGTGATGTGATTGACTCAAAAATGTGACATTCATTGCTCGGGTTTAATTATGAGCTCAAGTAAGGGATGTTACAGTATGTACATTCATTCAAAATTTTAATAATTTAATAACACATAGTAACAACAACAACAACAACAACAACAACAACAACAACAACAATAACAAAAACAACAACACACCCATGCCATTATCTAAAATATTTAGTATAAGTGAAGAAAAAGATTAACGGCAAGTTTAGTCCCCTATTGATAGCTAAAATTTCAATTTAATACTTACAATAAAAATAGAAATTCAATTCAACCTCAAAATATTCAACTAAAAATTCAAGCGATTCCATAATCCAAAGCTAAAAAAAAAATTTAGTCTTTCATTCAAGATAAGAAATAATTTATTTGAAATTTTTAACAGAATTTATCATGGTTTAGTGTGAAATCCAAAACCAAAATTTTGGGGCATTACGCTTTGTGAAATAGTTAGGATACAATTGAAAAAACAATAGGGATTAGACACGTATTTGGTCTGGGAGATTATTTGTCTGTAGTCATACTATTACCTTCGGGACTTGCACTTATGTGTACTCTCCATTGTCTCCGGGCTCTGAACTTATGTACATTTTACGTTGCATTCGAGCTTAGTACTTATGTGCTCTCTGGTTGTGTTTGGATGGGTCTCAAGTATTCGAGTCACATGTAACTAGATTTTACTATTGCCTATAAGCTAATAAGTTGAAAAAGAAATCAAATAAACGTGTAAGCTAAATAAGAATGTGGCATGATATTATGTTTTGATTAATTATGTCATAAGTGGATTTTATCTTGAGTAAGTTGTTATACTAGATCAAATGTTTCTCAATAGATAAAAAACTATGAACTATTGTATAGGCATAAATGCCACAAGTGAAAATTATAAGAACGAAACTTCTAAATGGAGCCAACAAATATGTGGATATAAGAGGAATGCACTTATGTGTAACTAAGTTAAGTGATCTTTGATAAAAAATTGGACATACATTTGATTAAAAACCATTTGACCACTCCATAAGAGTCACATATATGAACTTCATAATGTGATATGCTAATAACTATTAATATGTAAGTTGAGCCCTTATGATTCGGTAATAAGGATTGAATTCACTAGTAACACTACAATGTGGCATAAGTGAACTTTTTCATAAACACTTATTAGGGGCTCAAAACTAATAAGGATAGGATAAGTAGGTTTATCCTTATGTACTTACTGAGTTCATTGAGCTCACGCGTTAGTTGTTTAAACATATAGGTTATGGACTTGTCTAGAAGCTTCGATTCTATTTGGGAGCATCGCATCACATTCAAGCTAGACACTGTATTTAATTTGTTTTGTATGCCATTTGTGTATGAAGATTGGATGTACATAAGGACTTAGATTACACTAGAAATTTGTAAGTTTTATTTGTATTTAGAACCCCTTTTAGTGTTATTAATAAAGCTTTAATGGCTTATTTAGTTTGAATATGTTTACAATTTGTATTTTGAGCTTAAATAAGGGGGTTAAACTTGTACTGTAATTGTTTGAAACTTTATGTTATGGTATGGAATTGTTGGACATGATTTCCAAGTATTTTTGGATTAGTTTTTAGCTCAAGGGTCAAATTTTCAATACTTATACTAAAATTATTGGGACATTGCAAGTCATAGCTAAGAAGCTCTAGCTTTTTGGCAAAGTACCGATACATAACCCTTGAATTTGGGCCACCCACTACACTATTTTGAGTATTTGGAGCCCATTAAAGCTCAGATTTGACCCGGACACTTCCAATCAACCACCAAATGATTCTAAATGGTTTTAAAAATGATTTTAAAGACTTCAATAATTTTTATATAAATTTTATGATTTAATTAAATTGTTTTAAAGTTTGATTTCTTAAATAGTTTTCGAGATTTTTTGCAAAAAAAGTGCTCCAGTGGCATCTCCCATCCATACCAGACTCTGAGACAGGTGATCGTCTCCCAACGTGTGAACGTTGAGACTGTAAATACTGCAAAAATAGAAAGATAAGAATTAAGCGAGGTTTTTGCAAGCAAACATGTCAAATTGTAATATAGTTAATTAGTTTACATTGAAACACTGGTAAGTATTTCGAAGATCGTACCGAAGGGATTGTAGATTGGAGAAAAACTATTATTAAATCAATTATTAAAAATAACTACTATTCTAATCAATTCAAGAATTAGTAGTACAAAATCTAAAACAATAGTAATAAATAATTAAATTAAACTAAAATAACAATAATAAAATTAATTAACTAAAACTAAACCTAAGTTAAGTTGTCGGCTTCTTCCTAGTTTTGACTTCATGGGATACTCTTGTGACACCCTTAACCTGATTCGATTGGCCGGATTCGGATCTTGGGCATTACCAACGAATACAGAAAAAACTTAATCTACTTATACTTATTACAATCGCTTGACAACTTACTTAATTACAAAATTTCAACTAAAATGCATGAATACATATAAAGCAGGTAATCATAACTACATCACGTGGTAATTATATTACAGCAATATCTAAATTGAAATCACATTCCATTACTGATTCCCCAGGGTAGAGTCTTCTGAGTGACAATTCAGACCTTGAACACACCGCCAAACTTGCTATGTATGCATAATAACCTGGCCCAGACCCACATCAACTCACCTATAACATAACACACATAAATAAGTTCATAAGAATTTAGTGAGGAGAACATCATTTACTTGAGTAATATTTGCACATTGCAACTGATAGTTTGTATAGAAGATCTTATCGTTCTTGACCTTCAACTTTGTTTCTTGCGAATACTTCCTCAAGTTCTATTCATTCATACTTTTCCGATACTATACCTCATTTTGAAATTATTTCCTTTTTCTTAACAAATGTCTTCAATGAATCACTTGCATCCTTCATTCTATGAGTCATCACCTCATCACGATTGTAGAAGAAATACACACACAGATCACAGGTACTTCCTTTGATCATACAAATTCATGCCTTTAATCAGGATACATTTCCAATGCTAACACATTACATCTCTATGTTTATTCGATTTATTATTTTTGACTGAATATTATTCTTATTTAATACCCTACCATGTAGTCCATAGATACATCTTACCCTTAACGACTCCATTGATTACGCTTAAGAGCTATACAGAATGCACCATTAGGGAAATTCATTAAAATATGCCATGAAGGCCTTACCATGACACGCCATAAAGAACATCCTTCAAGCTCTTCATTGAGAGACCTATTAAGATGCATCATAGGACAATCCATCCGGAGTACACCACAAAGGCTATCCTTGTAAGGTTTGCCACAGAAGCTAGCCCTTCATATTTCGCCAAAAAGGCATTCCTTTAGGTTTCACCGCAAGGGCATTTTCTTACCTAATGTGTTCATGATATGGATTTTCCTAGACACACATTTCGTGAAGTTTGCCCATTATCGTCCCAAAACACGCAGAAAAACCCCATTGGGTAATAACCATCCCTAAAGGGTGTCATGGCCATGGACTATACCTATATAAACATAAAAAGTGGTGTCGCATCAGCAAACAGAGGTGGGGCCTGTCTTGTAAATGTTTATTATGAACAAGATAAATAGATGGCCATATTAGTGCTAAAAGTGAACAACCTTTGAAAGAAAAAAAACAAACAAATGAATATTATACGTAGTGTATTTCTAGTTATAATACAAGGAGTTGTGGTCTTGTCTAATCTTCGGACACCAACAAATTCATTAGAATTCTAAAATACATCCGCTAATCGATGGTTCAAATTGAGAGATATCATCTTGTATGCATAATATTTGTTTGTGTGAAAGACTATATAATATGGTACCAACATTCTAAATTAAGGGGATAGTAATGATATTTTATTATGTATAAAAGTCTAATAAATTACAATTATTGATCAAATAGTTGTGTTGTAAAGACATAACTTTTGTACATAAAGTTATCATATAAAGATATAATTTTATGTAAGGTTGTCTTGCAAAACAACACAATTCTATGAAATGGTATCTCATTAAATAATCCGAAGTTTAATTTAAAAATAGTGTATTTTAATTGAGTTATGACCTAATTGGAAAAGGGGAGAAACAATGAGTGATCAAAAGGGCAAATTGCCCAATTTTTGGGAAATTAGTCATCTACTAGAAAAATTTCCATTGTCTTCTTCTTCCTTCTCCTAACCTAAACCTCTACCCTTAGCTCCAAAAGTAAGTACTTCAAGAATTTAATTATGTTTAAGTTAATTTAATGAGAAATTATGTCAATTAAGTAACTTATTTACTATTTTATTAATGCTATGTATAGTATTCTTAAAGGAAAGTAGTATTGATGATACAAATTTTAGTTGAAATTATGAAATTATGGTCATTTAAAATAATAAGTTGAAAAAGGACTAAATCGTAAAATTAATAAAGTATGTCAGAATAGGGCCACACGGGCATGTGGACCACACAGCCTCTCACACGGCCATGTCCACTTGAAACCCTAGGATTTTTGTTTCTTACATGGCCTAAAACCCTCCACACGGCCTGCCACAGGGCTGTGTCTCCCCTGAAGCCTAATTTTGCATGTTCCACACAGCTACAATCTGTCACATGACCTGGCCACACGATCATGTGCCCCTATTTTACAATTTTGTCTAGAATTTTATGATTTGTTCAGTATAGTCCCTGAATGGTTTATTTTTAGTGTTTTATTTTAGAGTTTTACAATTTTTAGTGTTTTATGTTAGTGTTTTACAATTTTTAGTATTTTATTTTAGTCCCTGAATGATTTGTTCAGTTTAGCCCCTGTTACTTTAGTGTTTTATTTTTATTCAATTAAGTCCTTGATAATATGAATAATGTTAGAATCCATGACCTGATTGGCTTAATTAATGTTATATATATTTGCATGAATTGTGAATGATATATATGTATATTGCATCTGAATTTGTAATGGTACGTACAACCTACCTTATGTTACCATTTGAACAGTTTTATCTTCACCGTTTGATTGGTTTATCCACACCGTATTAGCATCTTTTATCTACAACAATGAGTGGTTTAACCACACTGTTCTAGTAGCTCTAATCTACAAACATGTCGTGCATCCATAACTTTCTGGCAGCTTGTCTGCAAAATTTTTTATCAAAAACCCCAATAGTTCATCCACTCTTTTTATTACTAGTGGTTTATGCACAACGATGAGTGGTTTATCCATAATGTGGTGTAAGGTAGAGGAGTTTCAGGGAACTCCTATTATGGTGTGTAGCGGTGGGGAAGACCCTTTTCTGATAATTGAAATTGCGTTGCATTCATAAATATATGCATATGCATAGTAGTGAACATTGAAATTTTGTGACGATAAGATGAACTGAATTACCGTTATTCTGTATCACTAATGAATTGTGATTTATTCTATGGATTGATTATTCTGCTTGATTGATCTATTGTTTGCTTTGGTTTTCTTGTGACTGAACTCACATTCAGCTTCGTAGCTCACTCCCTTTTTATTTTTTATCTTTATAGATAACCCACTAGATTAGGACACGGACCGGACATATGGAGGGTTTGGATCAGATCAATTTTTATTAAGAAGTATTTTAGATTTTCTGTAACAGCTCGATTTTGGGCCTAGTCGAAATAGTGGTTTCGAGACCACAAATTCAACGAAGAAAATATTTATTTTTATTATATTTTTAGGGTCTACAATTTCACGAAATGATTTTGTGAAAATTTCGTTCGAAAATTTCGACGTTTGGGCACTTAATTTAGTAAAAAGGACTAAATCGTAAAAAGTACAAAAGTTGAGTTTTACATGTTAGAAGTGTCCAATTCTTATGAAATTTTAAATTGGAGGTCCTTATATGGTAAATAGACCATTGGTTAAGTTGGTGGACAAAAATGAATATGGTTAGGCATGTTTCCAAAGTTTTTCATTAAGGGCATTTTGGTCATTTAGTTATTAAAATGAATTAAAAACAAAATTAAAAGCCAATTGTTGTCCATCTTCAAGCTATGGCCGAATTTTGCATGAAGAAACCATGACTAGAGTTTTTCAAGCTTCCAAGCTCGATTGTAAGTCCGTTCTAGCCCCGTTTTTAATGATTTTTACGTTTTTGAAATCCTCGTAACAAGATCTAGCTATTTCTACAATTATTTTGAACTAGGTTTTGTGTTTAAAAATTTATCCATGAATGATATGCATGTATTTTGATGTTTTATGGAAGAATATGAATGTTTGGGGTGTGATGAACGTCTTTTACTAAGTGATTTTCGATGAAAATGCCTAAAAGGATTAAGTTGTAAAAGTTATAAAATATGTCACAAGTGTGTGAATAAGTATGTATTTTGGACTACTATAGTTATGAAAATGGTTCGGCTAGGCCTAAAATGCAAGGAAATTAAATAAAAATTATTTTACGAGCCTAGGGGTAAAATCGTAATTTTGTGAAACTCTAGGGGCAAAAATATAATTTTTCCAAAGTGTGATTTTTGGCCTAGATTGAATAATGTGAGTGTTTATAAGTTTAATGTGTGATTATAAATCAAGAAAGACGAGAAATTGACTTTGATCAGTGAAAAAGAAAAGTGAGAAAAAGTAAAAAATTTCCCGGTTGAACCTCCGGAATAGAAAAGATACGAATGAAGTGACAGTAATGATCACATGTGTGGCACGGACTGTGTGCAGGCCACTATGTGAAAGTGATAGTAATGGTCACGTGTGTAGTACTATGTGCAGGCTACTACGTGTACTGAGTATCATTGATTATAAAGGTGGTTGCTATGTGCTGATTCCACTGGGCACCATTGATTATAAAGGTGGTTGCTATGTGAGGACTCCACTGGAAATCATTGAAAATAAATGTGGTTGCTATGTGCTGATCGACCGTGTAACGGTTATTATTCCGAAGTGATCATCAGGAAATTGGCTAAGTGAAAATACATGTGATCACGTAATGATTAAGTGTAATCAAATAAGACCATGTGATGGATAGTGTGCTTGATATTTAATCGACCCTTTAGTACAATGAAATGAAGTAATGAAATTATGAAAGAGTAAATTTAACAACAAAACAATTTAGGATAGCAACAGTTGTGTGAATTTGAAAAATCACTAAAAATAGTGGAAATTGAATTAGAAGCTGAATAAGATGTGGAATTAAATCTGAATGAGTCTATTTTCACATAAAGGAAATAGAGTAAGCAAAAGAGTTATATATTTTGAGATATTTGAATTTTAGTAAGACAAGGTCAGAATGATTTTGGAATCCCCTATTCTAACTTTGGAAAATTGTTAAAACCTGTACAAAAATAATTACGGTCTAAACTTTATATTTTAGAATCCTGAATGAGTCTATTTTCAAAATAAACAAACTAGAACTTTATTTGAATTCTTTACAATGAGATATTTAATTTTTAGTGAAGAGAGGTCAGAACTATCAAACAGTGAAATAGGGGAAACTTTAAAGAATAAACTGTACTTATTGGCTAAGCGAAAAATTCTGAAAATTTTATGGTACGAAGATATGTGAGTCTAGTTTAGGGGAAAATTAACGAATCTTAATTTAAAGCTCTGTAGCTCGAGATATAAATAAATCATTGACTCTAGCTCAGACAGTCAGCTTGAATTTACATATGGGAAAATAATGAAAGTATGTATAATGTTGTTTAAGTGTGTTATACACATTAAGGATGAGGAATGGAGAGGAGGTGGAGGAAAAATTGGGAAATATATGAATGATTTGTTTATAATTGGTAATACGTTCGATTATAATTGATAAACGATGAAATAGAAATGATGCATATATTTGTGCATTATTGGTCATGTTTTAAGCTCATGTGGGAAAATAAAGTTTCATAGTATGTGTGTATGGTATATTTGGTATATGATTTGAAATGAAGTAATGTCATGAATGGGTATTGAGTTAACACATGTTAGTAAGTTTGATACATGAATAATTATTGTGCTCATCCATGCTTATAATGCTTATGTTATATGTTTATTTGGTTAGCATATTTGGTATACATGCTTAGGCTTTGGCTAAGTTACGGCGAGATTATGCCACGTTAAATCTATAAGTTATGCATCGAAATAGTAAGTGCCTAAATGGAAATATGCTTGTGATCATGAAAGGGGAGGTAAGGTTTAAATTATGTAATCTCTAGTGAAATAGTTTATCATGTGGTTAGTTCAAAAAAGAATTATGTTTCAATGCACTAGCTTGCAACTACAGTTGAATGATATGTTTATGTCTTGTGTGATAAGCATAGGAAACGGGTGTGGAAAGGTAATGAAATAATAAGTTCATACTTGAAGTGTAAAATGACGAAAAAAGAGGATGATGAGTTGAATTGATGTTGTTATTTAAGCTAAAATGATATTTTCATTGCAAAATTGAGAATTTCATAAATGTGTTAATGAATGGTATAATCGATAAACATTGAGTTAAATGGTAAATACGTATTAGTATTGATCTTAATGATTTTGAATTGTAAGTGAATTAAAAGGAAATTGCTAGTGATATGATTTGAATTGTAAGCATGAGAAATTGTGAAATGAATGAAAAGGAAATGAAGCATTGAATTGCATAAGTATGTATCGGGTCTAGTAGGCCCTATTTATTATGAATATAATATTTTGAGGATATATAGTGAAGAATTATAAAAGTATGTTAATAATTTGAAAATTTTAATTTAGATGAAATTTTATAACTCGGTTCAATACGTTTACAAGTGTATGTGTTCTGATAATGCCTCGTACCCTATTCGGTGTCGAATACGGGTAAGGGGTGTTACATTTTCTATTTGAAATTTCAGTTATTTTGATAACTGTATTACTTAATTTGAATTATGGCATAAAACTTCTATTTTGGGTTTGGTTAAGCATACATAATACTCAATTTGGACTTAGGATAATGAAACATGGATTTAGAATTAATTTAGCTTAAACCTATACTGATTTTACTTATTTAAAACTAAGTCGAATATCACTTTTTCTCTGCTAAATTATAATTAAAATTTTGAGTAATAAATAAAGTGGTAATTAACTAAGTTTTCAAAAGGAATCACTGTTACATAGGTTAATTAATCTAAAAACGGTTTTGATAACTCGTAAGTTTTTCTAAAAATAAGCTAAGTTTTCTTCAAAAAAAAAAACAAATGTTTTAAAATGACTTTTTTATAAACCCCAATAGTTTATTAGGCCATTTCGGTGGCTAATGTAATCTTCCGAATTCGGACTTAACGTTTAGGTCGGGTTTGAGAGGTTACATACTAAGTGGTTAAGAGAGTAGGTAGTGGGAATTACATTTAAATGTGCAAAAGTCAGGTTGCAAGTTGAGAATTAAAGAGGTTGAGCTTAAATCATTTTTTTTTGTTTTTTGTACTATGTTGATCTTAGTGAATTGATTCTCTCAGTAAGACTCCACCGGCATAGGTTAAGTCTAAACCACGTTAACAATCTTTTTGTGCAAAATTTTCTTGTTGTTGTTTCAATCGTTATGGCCACAACTTCCACCACAACAGATGTTCTTTCAAAATAGCTACATCAATTGAATGTTAGCGACATAACAATGAAGGGACCAACATAAGTGATGTCACAAATATTAGTGACCAGTTTTAAAGATTTTGTACTTGAGTGACCAAAATAAAAAAAACCCCATAATAATTGGGTGACTATTGAAGTAGTTTATCCATAATAATATTTTGTAACAAATTAATAACATATATAAATGTAGTAAAAAATAGTTTATAATGCAAGAATAAAAAAATATTATGAATAAAATAATAAATAATATATAACATAAAAATAAATAATTGATAATAGAGTAAAATAGTGTTTTTATAATTACAATTATAAAAATTATATAGCTTATTAAGTAAAAATATATTAATAAATAAAATTATCTAATATCTAATTCAATGTGTATATATAAAGACCAAAACTATAGTTTTAAAAGGATTAATATATACGGAGATACCTAAGACACATTATGGATATTTTTTTACCTAAAATTAAAAATTATAAGTCAAAATAGTACTTTTTTTAGCAATGTTACTTTTTATCAAATCGCCTAATCAATTTGAGTCATGTGTCATTTTTGGTGTAAGATTATTAATTTATTTTACTGATCAATAGATATTATAATTAAAGAATATATTTGAAATTTAGTAAACTATATCTAAGGTCACTCTAAAATAGTGTTTGTCCTATTTTGATCATTCTATTTTTTTCTCAAATTAGTCACTCCAAATAAAATAATTATTCAAACTAATCACTTCTATTAAAATCTTTCATTTGTCACTAACGAATTGTTTACATGACACATTAGCTGATTAAATGATCAGAGGTGACCTTGGATGTATGAATAATAATAATAATAATAATAATAATAATAATAATAAAGTCCAATTTCCGGAATATCAGCTCTTTAGCGTGCTCGGGAATTATCTTCACTTGTCTTTCCACCTAGAAGATATAGATTTCTCAACCAAAAAGTGCTTTCCACCAAGAAAATCAAGGCAATGTGTTTGCAGCAGAAAATTTCAACTCTACAACTCTACCATGCTTGGGGTTTGAACTTGTTGCGAGGTTAGGAACAAGGAAGTAGCCAGCTTTTGAAATGGAAAAGTATTTTTGAGATAATTACAAAAATGTCACATGTCATAATTCAATTGGTTGTTATATCTTGTTAGCAATTACTTAATAAAAAATAAAAAAAATTTAATGAAATTTACTAATTTAAACAATTATTTTATTTAGAACCACCTTAGTGTAATTTACCTTTTAACTTTTTAACTCTAAACCCTTGATACTCTCTTCTCTTTGCTCTCTTCATCCTCTACTCATATTACTTCCATGATCTCTGCAAAACACCACAAGATAAATGGTACTTTTCATATTATCTCCTCTTTTCATATCACTTCCTCTTTGGTCCTTACACTAGACCCATAGGTTTTTTTTTTTTTTTGTCACTCTCTTGAATGCTAGTTATTCTTCAAACCCACAAAACCTATAATTTTTTCCAAAGAAATTTCATCTGAAAAAGTTACAACTAAACCCACTCAACATCTGAAAATTTTTCCAAAAAGCCCTAGCCTCTAAAACATTTCTTATAAAAATGGAAGGCATGATAATGGATTTCAATACAATCGTTTCTACTCTTATGAAAAAGAAAGGTTTTATTTTTCCTAACATAATCGGGAAATGAAAAAGTTGGTTCTTGGCAAAGCTGTTTCGATCAAATTTTTATGAAAGATTAAAAATTGTAATTAATGAAATACAGCTCATCTTAATAATTTTGCAATTTCCGAAGCATTTTTTAATTAAAAGTTAAATATTAATTATTCTTTTTATTTGTTCAATTTCTTGAATATATACGTTGGGATTTCAAGAATAATTAGAAATTGAACACGTGGTGTATCTTGATTGAGAGATTTGACAAAAGTAAAAATATGATTGAGGTACCTAAAATGCAACTATACAAATTAAAATAGAGAAGGATTATATATGTGTTTCACATTGATATTATGCTTTAAATTATCTTCTTATATTTATTTATATTATTTAGTTTAAATTTTAAATTTATATTAATGTAATAGAATGAAAATTATTTTAATTATACTTTAAAATTATTACATTAATTTACTATATTATATATTTTAATAATATCATCAATATTCATAACGCATGTTATTGCGCATATATATATATATATATATATATATATATATATATATATAACCTGCCCATAATATATATAATTGGTAAGGTTATGAGAAAGCTGACCTTTTAGTACTTTAAGTTTAAATAAGAGGTATTCATAGGCTGAGTTAGATTGAGTTAAGTTTAAGTCGAGTTTAAATATGATATTAATATACTTTATGTTTTATTAAGTTTAACCAATTTGAAATATAAGCTTAAAATTGTATCCAAATATATCCATATTTGCAAAATACTAACCTAAGCTCATTTTAGGTCGCCCATATTATTTTTTTAAAAATATTTATATTATATTATTTTAATATTAATAATTTTTTATTGAAATTTTTATATAATTATCTTAACATTATTTTAATGTTTACATTAGAGTAGTATTATATATTTAGTATAGATTTATTTTTTTAATGTGTTATAAATTATATAATATATAAAAATAACATAACATAAAATATTATAAACTTAAAAACGGATTAAGCTAAGTCGGGCTCAAGTCTTGAATGTTCAAGCTTGAGCCCGACCCATATTTTAAACGAGTTTATTTTTTTTATCCAGATCCATTTTTCAGGTCTATTATTTTTGTCCAAACCCTCCTAAACTTTGAGCGAGTCTTCAAATCTAGACGAATAACTCGACTCATGAATAAATCTAATTTAAAGTAAGAAATTATAGGAAGGAGAAAACCTAACCACTCACCCAAAGTTTTTAGCATTGTTTGACTGGATGGATTTTCAAAAGAATCTTCAATAACATGAACCTGCCGAATAATTGGTTTCTGCTAAAATCTCAAGTTTGTACTCGGAGTTGACTTAGGGCCCGTTCTTTATCCCGTTTGAGAATCACTTTTTCACCCAAAAATGCTTTTCTCTTAAAAAAGAAAGAACGACCTCCTTTTCTCTTAAAATTTCTCCATAAAAAGTGCTTCTCTCTAGATGGAGAAGCTAAAATATTCTCCTTTTCTTACCTTAGACACGTCCATGGTAGGCGGCCCGACCACGGCCGCCCAAATATGGGAGGGTTCGAGTAAAAATATAGGCCGAAATATGGGCTTGGGCAAAAACGAGGCTGTTTAAAAAATGGGCGGGCTCGGGCTCAACTTTTTGGCGGCCCTACCAATATAATAAATATATATTTTTATTTTTATTTTTAATTTTAAAATACTTTAAAATATTTTATTTTTATTTTTATTTTTAAAAATATTTTTGTGTTTATTAAAATCGGTAGGGCAAAGCTCTGGCTTATTTTTTTTCGGCCGGCCAGGCAAAATTTCAGCCCATATTTCGGGCGGGTCGGCTTAGACCTAAGAGTCGGGCCAAATTTTTTCCGGCCCTACCGAACCCGGCCACCCATGGACGGCTCTCTATCATCAGAATCGCTTTTGGATGAAAATTGAACAAATACCCCTGTCTTCTCCCCCAAATGTTTTTCCCCTCTGCTGGTTCCCTAAATGTTCTTTCCCCTCTGCTGGTGAAATTGGAGCTTTATACCCGATTTCTTTTCCCCATTTTCAGCTTTCAAAGCTCTACTTTCTGTTCTTTGTTCCTCTTCCGCAGCAGGTGAGAGTTTCTTTTATATTTCTTCTTCTGTTTTATTAGTTCCTATTCTGTTTAATATTTTGAAGCTGTTGATTTGCTGGTATTTCTTGAGACAAATGATTTCAACTATGGCTTCTTTTCTTGTTTCAATCTTCCTTTCTCTCATTGTCTTATTTTGCTCTCCTTCTGTTTGTTGAACTTCCCCAATAATCAATAATCAAAGAGAATGAGAACAACTCGACTTTTAGTTGAATATCTTTATTAAAATTTGTCTAATCTGGTAGTTTCTGAGAGGAAAAAAAATGGGATCCGTTTGCCTTTGAAGATTCTTAAACTGTGTTCAAGCATTTGTTGTTGCTCGTCTTGATGTTATTCGAGCTAGAAATCATCAATGGAGGAAAAGCTGGTATGCATCAAAGCACTTTGTTCACGGTACTAGTGGTTTTAGGACGGATTCCTTCTTTATACCGCTTTTGTTGTTAAGAGATGAAAAGAATAATCGACTTCTCTTCTTTGAACCGCACTCTAGCAATATTCAATTGACGTGCATGTTATGGTTTACAATACGAGGATTTTAGCCCGGTAGACTGGTTGAGGTGTGAGTTTACAAAGGTGGATAACGAGTATGCGGGATCCGTAAGAGAGTTTACGAGGAAGAGTCTGGCTTTGGCTAATATGGGGTTTTGGTGCTTCAACTGCTTGGGTTCTTGTTGCTGCTTATCTACCTAAAGCTTTTAAGATGTATTACTCTGAAACTAAGGTCAAAGTAGTAGAGTAGCTGAAATGAAATGTTCTCATTTCATATCTTCCCAGTAATTTTAAGTGGTGTGGTTTGGTTTATGTAATTTTAATCCTTCTGTAATTTTAATCCTTCTATATAATCTGTAAAACTATAATCAAGACCCTATGTGTTTGGCTGTTTGGACAGAAGTTCGAGTCTAAAAAATATGGATTTAGATAAGATTTTGGGTCGGTTTGAGAATATACTTATTATATTTTATTTAAATTTATAATTATATTTGTAAATTAATAAATAAAACTCTTAGTTTAAAAATCAACCTAGCACCGTGAACAACAGAAGAATAAGCAAATGCTACATGGTAAGCCCAAATCTCACTTACAAACCATTAACTCAAAAAGTCTAAAACCAAAAATAAAAATGCACGTAGATGGTGTAACTTAATTGTAATAATATACAAAAAATACTAACCCATAATCATAAATTTCGATAGGGTCGACCCTTCTTTTTTTAATTTACAAATAATTATTGTAGCATGAAAAGCTTCATTATTTGTTGAATGCTTTATATTACTGTATATAAATAATACTTTTATAATAATATAATCGTGTCAATATCTAATTACAAATATTTAATTTTATATTTAAATATTTAAATATAGTTTATATATTCTAATTAATTTTATAAATAATTAATATTAATTACTTAGAAATTTTAAAATTAATATTATATATTAAAATATTAACAATAAGTTATAATAAATTATTTTTTATATTTTTGCTAAAATATCATAATATTAACTAATTTAAACATTATTTAAATACATATTTGTTACTTTATAATCTCATGTCTAAAATGGACATTTTATTCTTCAAAAGCACTTTTTGACAGCAATGCCAAACACTCAAATTTCTCAAAAGCACTTCTCAAAAGCAATAAAGAACTGGCCCTTAATACCCCCCTTGAATCGTTCCTTCACCAACACTAACAAGCGTATGAATGAAGGTAAAATAGTACCGTTCACTCAGAATTCGCGCTAAATTGATTTTATATTTATCTTAAATTCTTAAATTATAAAGTAAAAAATTTTAAAATTAAAATATATTTTAAAAGTTTTTATATACTTTATACATTTGGATTTAATCTTTCACTTTTACTTTTAAAATTTTCATCTTTTTACTTTTTGAATTTAAAATCTATTTTTAAATCATATATAACTATATAATATTTTAGTCGAAACGATATTAACTATTTAGACTAACCAATAACATTATAAATATAGAGACTAAATCATGTTAGAAATTAAAGTATAAAAATTAAATTTTAAATTTAAACATAATAGAGGGACTAAAATTAAAATTAATCATTTTATAATGCAGAGAAAAAAACCCGAAAGAAGGTCATAACATTTTATTATACTAAGCAAATATAATTTATTTTAGTCTAAATTTAGTAACAAAATAAATCAATTAATTAGAGGTATGTACATGATTGAACATTCTAAATCCTTCTAATAAGGACCTAATCATATAAATGAAAAAATATGAGGGACCGAATTTAGAATTATCCATGCTTAAGGCATTCCCCCTAGACAAGTGTCACCATGGACACTCTTTTAATATATAGATTATAGATTAGATCAGTTCTAGTTTGAAGTTGAATGCTTTTAATGATCATAACATAACTTATTAGAGGATTTAACATTTTCTACTTTTGATTACTAGGTTGAAATCTCGGTCAATGTGTGAAAAAGGACTGGAATTGGAATTGGATTCAAATTATACATGCCAACTCAAAATAAAAAATGTGTCCTAAAAATTTCATAGATATCCTTATATTAAGAGTAAAATTGTATTTTGATACATTTATTCAAAAATAAATAAATTAGTCTCTGCACATTAAATCAAAGAGCAAATTGATCCTTTCTATTAAAAATTTCATCCATTTTGTATTGTTAAAAATTGACGTGGTTGACGAAATAACTAGGCAATAGTAACATGTGTGGTGCAACGTGTACCTTAGCTGACGTATAGAGACCAATTTTCAATAGTAGAAATAGATGAAATTTTTAACAAAATGGTCAGTTTGCTCTTTTATCTAACATATAAGGACTAATTTGTCCATTTTTTTAGTATAGAAGACAAAATACAATCCAACTCCTAATATAAAGGGCCTTTACAGTACTTTTACAAAAACGTGTCCATTTATCCAAGGAATCCAATACTTCATTTCATAAAAAAGTAGTTCTCTACTAACCAATAAGTGGTTGGAAGGATGGGAAGTATACTTTTTCTTTTCAAAAATTTGGAGTAAGTTCCAATTCTAGAGTCAATATTATTGAAAAGGCTTTACCTGAATACTCACCTTCAACTCGAACCTCATGGAGTAAATTTTTTTTAAAAAAAATGAATATTGTTGAAATTGACTTTAACAATTGAAAGAGCAAAATTAAAGATGGATATGGAAGTTGGTTAGGTAGTTGGAAAATCTTTTTACGCATGTGAGGCCTTACATAGAAAGTAATTCTGCTATAAGTTTATAGTACAAGATGTGATTTAAGTTCAACTTACTCATCAAATTGCAATATCACTCCTATATATCAACTAGATCACTCTTGCCACTAACACTTTCCTCTTAAAAACTTAGTTACAATCTGAACATAAAAAATAATTTGTTTACAACAATTTTGCACTAAAATAAGTTTCTTATAATAAACAAAATAAGTGCTCTCAATCTCACATGCTCAATAAAATAAATAAGCCTTCTTTTAAATAGACAGTTGATGGCTTTCAAAACTTCAATCAATGTAAACTTCAATGTCCTAAAATTGTGCTCGAGTATGTTATCAATAAAAATTTGAATATTGGAGATCTTCTAGAAATAAACTTTAAGAAACGTGATCTCCAAGGAAATTCAATTATACCAAAAGTCCTCAAAATAATCCTTACTAGATTGATATTCAACGTGATCCAATCGATAAATTGTTGCTTAAAATCCTTTAAAGTGGTATAAAAATATAAAAACTTTAGATAAAAATATGCTAACAAATATGATTAATTACACAATATCTTATTTACAAAGTAAGTTGCAATTGACATTACATCTAAAACGCACAACTAATACTAATAATTCTATCTACGAATAAAAGTTGTTGAGGTGCAACCAAAGTAACAGATTAGAACAAAAACTAATACTTAAAAGAGTATTTTTTTTTCTTTTTGGTAAAAATACTTTAGAGTAAATTTGTTGCTCAAGTAGATAAACATAACTTGCATTAATCATATAGGCATCGAAAATGTCACACTCGGTTTTCCTTGAAACCCAAAAGTTAGGAACATTAGGAGTTAAATTGAAAAAGACTGTAAGCTGATGGTCTTTATTGGAAAAATATGAAAAGTTAGAAATGGTATTGGACAAGGTTCAAACCCAATTCTAGTTCAATTGGATTAGAACCAGTCGGTCTTTTAATGAGGGACAAAATGATTGAAAGTGGGTGGATTTTACACGATTGAAGACCGTGCGGGAAGGGCTATAAATAGTTGGAGAGTGACTTCTCGATGGGACTTCTTCTTCAACTTGTTTCATTATCGTCTCATTACTTTGTTGTTTTGAAGGAAAGATAGCCGTGGAAACTCTGCATGGGATGATAATTATGAGATTTGAGTAGGAAAAATAGAGAATCCAGTAAGTTGGTAAGGTTCTAAATCCTTCAGTATACTTAAGATTTAGGAACCAAAGTTAAGGGCTTCTAAAAATTATTTTAAGGATTCTGCATTTTTCTGGAAAACTAAGGCTTAGTTTGGATGGGCGGTCCGGTGAGGTTAAAAACAACGGTGGTGATGAGATTAGTTACTGTAACAGTGAGATTGGATACTATAACGATGAAATTAGAAACAACGGTAGGATGTGTGTTCGGATTCAAACACGACTGTAGCAGTGAGGTAATAATAGAAAATGACTATTAAGGACATCATATTAGAATTGATATATATAATAAAAGTTTTTAAAATTATTTTACTTTTTAAATTTATTAAAATATGTGAACTTATAAATTCATTTAATAAAATATTAAAATGTATCTTCCAATATTTTATTATAAATATTTTAATGAATTATATAATCAATATAAATTATTTATTAGATAAAATGATAATTATTTTTAATTTTTATAGTTAGATATTCTTTTATAACCATGATAAATATTATTTTCGCAAATAGTAACATTATACTTGGATCAAATTTTGAAGTATCTAATCGAATGATTTTTAATACAAAAAAATATAATAACATAAGACATAGCAAGTTTCATTATTATTAGAAATTAAGTTATGATACAAAATGTCTTTACAAATATGAATTCACTAAACTAGTTGCAATGATTTCCCTTAACATCGCGATTTCAATGTCACTTTTACTGTTAAAAGAACTCGATTCACCTCGATCAAAATGGCCTGAAGAGACTGGCATGTCGGGTATATTCTCAAATTGTCGAAAATCCTCATCATTTGACCAAGCATGTAACGCCCCAAAATTTCTAATTTTGTTATTGTGAAAATATGATACAAATATATGTTAGCTTTAGTGGTTATGTGTTCTAGGAGTGTTCGGGAGGTCCCAAGTTCAAGCCTTCGCTTGGGCAAATTTTGGTATTTTGAATGACTTAGGCCTTACTCTTGTTTAGTAAGCTTTTATTTGGTTGTTGGGTAAATTACATTAGAATGGGTCTGGTGGTCAAATGGTGTGTTATTATGGTGGAGGTCTTGTGTTCAAATCCCTATGTTGGTAAGGGTATTTTTTTTTGCTCAGATTTCGGGATAGAGTTGTGTAATAGGGGGATTCTAAATAGTGGATGTGTAGCGGGAATTAGGGGAGAAGATTAAGGGATTTTGGGGGTTATCGAGATTTTATTTTGTTTTTTTCCCATAATCAAATTTTGACTCTCTTTTCCAAAAAAAAATTCTGCCATCTATTCTTCTCCCTCTCCTCTTGACGAAATTCTCTGAGTTTTTCCATCTTTCTTTCTTTTTCCCTAATCCATTTATTTTCCTTCGTTTTGGCATGCGGTTAGTGCTCGCTTAGTTTCGATAAGTGTTTCTCTTGGTTTCTGTCATGAATCTCTTAACGACTGAAGTAGTAATGTTTTTTTTCTGCGATTTGAGAATAAGGGGAGGCTCATACTGGTGAATCCAGTGTTCTCGTCTTAACAATAGTTAAATAGAGGGTTATCATTGGTGGTAAGTTGGATTTTTATTTATTCTTGGTTGTCAATTCACGTGTAAATCCATTAAATTGATGTTGAATGTCTTGATTATAGGCTTTGGGGTGCTCGGGGACTGTTTTAGCATCAAACAAAACCATATGTCTACCCAAAACACAAAAGAAAAGGGATTCAACGAAAAGCCGAAATTGCTTGCTGTTTGAACAGCAGCAGTAGGCTAACTTTGAAAAATCTCCATAAATTGTGGAAATCGAATTAAAGGATGAAAAAAATATGAAATTAAGGGTCTGTTTGATTGACGGAATTGATTTTCCGGAAAATCATTTCCAACTTTTCCAGCGTTTGACTGGCGGAAACCATTTTCCATTTGGAAAATGAACTCCAAAACAAGGAAAATGAGTTACATTTAGGAAAATGTCTTACCCTTTCAATTTCCGTAAGACATTTTCCGTGCTCTCTCTCTATCGCCTCCTTCATTCCTTCATTCATTTCCTAGAGAAAACCGCTTCGCTTATCGATTTTCCAAGAACTTGTTTTTTAATTATTCAATACTTGTTTTTTAACACAATTACAAATAATTTATTTGATATTAGTTTTTTCAATTTATAACGATGAATATTATAGCTTAATAATTGAGTATTATTATAAATAAATCATTGCAATATATGTAAAAATAATTTAAAATATAAAAATTTATTAATATATATTAATATATGTAAAACAACTTTTCCGAAAAATATTTTCAAAAAATCACAAGCAAAGAAAATATTTTACATGATTCAATCAAACACCGTAAAATATTTTCCAAGAAATCATTTTACAGAAAAGTAAAACATTTTCCAGAAATCATTTTACGGAAAATATTTTACTAACAATCAAACAGACCCTAAAGTTTATTGAGTCTAGTTTTTCATAGAAGAAATGATGTAAGTAATGGAATTGTAAATCGTGAGGTATAATAAACTTTGTGAGACAAGGTCAGAACAAATTCGGGTTCCCCTATTCTAACTTTGGAAAATCATCAAAAATTGGAGAAAAATAATCAGGGGTTAAAATTTACATGTTTAAATTATTAATGAGTCTATTTTCAATAGAAACAAATGGAAACATCATCCAAATTTTTTACTAAGAGATGATTAATTTTTAGCAAAGAAGGGACGAAGCTGTCAGATAGCAGAACATGGGTAAGTTTGAAGATTTTACTATACTTATTAGCTAAACCAAAAATCTTGAAAATTTTATTGTAGAAATTTATTTGAGTGTAGTTTCAAAGACATCAAGCGGATCTTAATTCGGAATTCTATAGGTCAAGATATAAATATTTTAGTAACAGTGACTCAATCAGACAGCTTTGAAGGAACATATATGTAAATAGTGAGAACATATATGAATAATTAACTAGAATGGGCAACATTAAAAATGGATCACGTGGCCAAGGCCAATTTGGGCCGAGTGGGCCACATGAGCGTGTGAGCCCATTTTCTTGAAAAGTTTTGTAACGTTGCACGGGTCGCCTAAGTCGACTGTGGACCTACTGTAGGGTCGGTAAGCTTTACTTAGACCCTTATATGTGTGATCTGTCTGGCTGATTTCTATACCGAGCATGACTTATGATATCTGAATGTATGTACTATTAATTGCATAATGGCATGACATATTTTGTATGTTGCATTGCATCGGGATGGGTTGATGATATTTGGAGGAAGTGTCTGAAAGGCTATTAAGCCTGTTATCTGGAAGCTGGGAAAAATATCTGCTATTACCGAAATTTGCGTACAAAAATAGTTATTAGACCAGTATTAAAATGACACCGTTTGAAGCTTTCTATGGAAGAAAATGTAGAACATCGATTTATTGGTTAAAGCTGAATGAATCTAAGTTAGTTGGCACCGATTTAATTCATGAAACTGAAGATAAGGTCCCTATTATTCGAAATTGTTTAAAAGCTATATCTGATCATCAGAAATCATACGTAGATTTGAAAGAAAGAATATCGAGTATGTTGTTGGTAATCGAGTATTTTTTTTAAAGTTTCACCGTAGAGAAAAGTGTTTCGGTTTGGTAGAAAAGGGAAATTCAATCTGAGGTTTATTAGATAATATGAGATCATTGAAAGAATCGATCCTATAGCATACAAATTATCTTTGCCTCCTGAACTTGAGAAAATTCATAATGTCTTTCATGTTTCTATGCTAAGGTGACACAGATCAGATCCTTCGCACGTAATTACTTCCAGTGAAATAGAACTAGAGCCAGATATGTCGTATTTTGAAAAACCGGTGAAAATTTTAGTTCGTAAGACAAAAGAACTTTGGAATAAATGAGTATCATTAGTAAAAGTTTTCTGGCAATGACATGGTATTGAGGAAGCTACTTGGGAGACTAAGAAATCAATGAGATTACGATACCCGAATTTATTCTCAAGTAACAATTTCGAAGACAAAATTTCTTAAGGGGGAGAATTCTAACAACCTGATTTTTAGTGGTGTCAGAAATAGTGGTTTCGGGACCACAATTCTGACGTGTTAGTCCGTAAATATTATTAATATTTAATATTTACAAGGTCATTAGTGTAGTATTAAATTTTGGTTATGAAATTTTAAGGTTTAGATAGTTAATTAACTACAAATGATTAAATTGCAAAGCTTGAAAACTGAGTTCTAATAGTTAAAGTATTAAATGGTTGGTATAAGGTGAGTTGGTGGATCAAGGTGGTAACTAAACCATATAAAACTTTAGTGGAAAAATATGGACTAAGTTTAGTCCATTTCTAGGTTATTATATACCAAATTTCAACATTTATTGTGAATTATGGCATTATATTACAGTGTTTCAGGTGTGTTTCAAGGGCGGATGTAAAGCATACAGGCTTGGCACTTGGTGCCGAGGTGTGTTTCGAAGGGATGTTAGGCTACGAGCTTGGCACTTGGTGCCCGGGTGTGTTTTTGGATGGTTAGCTCATTTGAGCGATTTGGTGTGTTTGGTTGGTTAACCTTGTATCCAAATCCATTACAATGTTCATCGGGTATAATTAGTTATAACGTAATTGATTGAATTGATTCATTCATATAAAAGTTTACGAGTCACTTGTGATTTGATTATGAATGACAGGATTATGATTTATGACTTTTTTGTATCCTGTATTGATTAAAGTTATTCGGTAAGTTAATTGTTTAATCCGTTGAACATACTAAGCTTAAGTAAGCTTGCTTGTGTCTTTTCTATTGTTTTCTTGTAGATACGTACTTGTAGATATGAGTGATCGAATTGACTTGAAGAATCACAATATTCGAAAATTTTCTGGTAGTTTTTGAATGTTTAACCTGGGTTATATGACATGTAATAGGTGAATTGAATTTTTGATAGTAAGTTGTAAAGTTGATAGTTTGAATGATGTTTGTAACACCCATAACCGCTTCTGTAGCCTGAATAGGGTTACGGAGTACAACTATACATTTCAGAACATTTTGTAACAATAGCATCAAGTTCAGTAGAATAATTAACAATAATTTAAAAAAAATAATTTAGATCGAAAAAAACATACACTTTTAGACCTTATATCAGCCCTACGAGGCCTTAAAATTAGTTTTGGAACAATTAGGGACCAATTTGAAACAAATCAGAAAATTTAGGGAAAATTTGTAAATTTTCAAAACAGGGGTCACACTGCTGTGTGGCCAAGCTATGTGACACAACCCAAGCCATGTGGTGCAGGGGCACAGCCGTGTAGCCAACCGTGTGATAGGTCGTGTACCTTTCAAAACACTTTCACACGGTTGTGTCACAAGCTGTGTACTAGCCTGTGTAGTATTTGAAATACCCTCACACGACCGTGTTGCAGGCCGTGTGCTAGACCATGTTCGATTCGATGTTGAATCACACGGCCGTGTCGCAGGCCATGTGTCAGCCCGTGTGATATACTATTTTGATACGCGTTCAGGGTACACACCCGTGTTGGTTGCCCGGCGCATCACACGACCGTGATAGCCCGTGTCCCAAGCCATATGTACCCAAAAATGACCAATTTCAAGCTCAAATTTCACCCATTTGCTTAGGTACCTGAACACATTCAAATACACAACTTTGTAAGCCAAAAACCATCTTCAATAACACTCAAACATATCAAACAAATCAACCTATGTACCTAACCAATGTGCCATCATTGACACCACAATGCATTTCATGACATTACACTCTCAAAGTTGCATATACAAGATATAGATTACACATCAAAACATCTATTTCCATTTCATACCATAGTTCATCATAATGTCAATATTTTCATTCTTGATCAACAAGTTTATCTTAGTAAAACATGCCTAATTTCATTTGTTGTTCAATCACACAACACAAGTTCAAGTAAAACTTGCTCAAAAATTAAGAACCAATATCATACATATAATAGGGTCCTAAAACATGCCATATATACCAACCAAAATCAAAGTCTACCAAAGTTTTCTTGGATAGTGTGATTTTTTGTATTGATCCTATCTTACTAGCCCTCAAAATGTAATCTACAAAATGAAACAAATACAGGTAAGCTTGAATAAAGCTTAGTAAGTTCGTTTAATAAATTGATAAATTTAAATAATGAAATTCCCATAAATCACAACTTTCGTCTGAGAAGTAACAATCTATACAATATTGTAATATATTCAGTGAGTAATGCTCGTTTGAGCAACTTTCAGTAGAATTAATAGGTATGGCTCGATAGAGCATACTTTTCAGTAAATTCTGTAGGTATGGCTCGATAGTGCATACATTTCAGTAAATTCAATAGGTATGGCTCAATAGAGCATACTTTCAGTAGAATCAATAAGTATGGCTCGATATCACATACATTTCAGTAAATTCAGTAGGTATGGCTCAATAGCGCATACATATCAGTAGATTCAGTAGGTATGGCTCAATAGCGCATACGTTTCAGTAGGTAATGCTCATTTAAGCTTCATTCAGTATATCGGTGGATATCGCTCGCTAAACTTCAATCGGTATATAATATAACATTCAATACTAGTATATTAACAAAGAATGTAAGAATTATTAGAAGC
Organism: Gossypium raimondii; assembly: GCF_025698545.1. Lineage (NCBI taxonomy): Eukaryota > Viridiplantae > Streptophyta > Magnoliopsida > Malvales > Malvaceae > Gossypium > Gossypium raimondii. Next base: position 20,346,089 of record NC_068576.1, read on the forward strand.
ATAAATAAATGCACGAACTTACAGGATTGATTTACAGTAACGACTCATAGTATTTCAACCAGTGATCGATGTCATTTCAATTCATTATTTCCATCTCCAATTACACACATCAATGTAATCCAATGTTATGCAATTAAGTTCATATAATACATATATAAATGTACTAAAATTAAACCAAACGTTGTAACACCCCTAACCCATATCCGTCGCCGAATTAGAATTAATGAGTGATACTAAATATAGCAGAGTGAACCAAATATCAAGCTATATATAAATATGCGTCTTGAATATGTAAATATATATATTTAAAATCCTAATTTATTTCACCTAATTATCAAAAACAATTTATTCGCCAAAATTATAAGTCATTAACAATCCACACCAAATATCAATCATGCTTTACTAATTAAAAATTTTATATCATTCAAATACTTAAAACATTTTAAAATTAACATTTATCAATACATATCATATGCCGAACCAATATTAAAACTACTATTTGCATACATTTATTTCATTAATAAATGATTAACTATGTAACATACTACAGACATAAAGAACCAACCCTGTTTTGGACAGCAATTATTCATCAAATTGGACAGCAATAATATGCTCAAAATTTGACAACATTATACATTAAAATGGACAGCATCAATATACTTAAAATTGGACAGCATTATACATTAAAATGGACGGCATCAATATACTCAAAATTGGACAGCATTATACATTAAAATGGACAGCATCAATATACTCAAAATTATAACACAAAAATGTACCTATTTTCTCACTACCATTTTGTGCGCATATGACCATGGCAACTTGAACCATATTATACACTATTAACCTCTAATTTTATACCTAATTTACATGCTTTATATGCATACACTAAATCAAACCTGCACCACACAATCGATCATCACATCTTTAAAAAAATAATATTTATTGAACTCATATCTAAGCCAAATATATACATTATCTAAATCTAATTAATCATGCACATAATACATAAGCATATACCCCAAATTGTCCATTAAACTATATGTATCAAAGTCAAATTCAAACAAAAAGAGATAAGCCATTTTCGCATGGCTTTTAATTACACAAACACATTGGTTTCAAAATCAACATTTTTAACTATGCTATACATGCCATATATTTGAAAAAAATTTAGCAAAATACCAAAAGGAGACACCGATAGTGTGATGAGCTTAGCTGACGATACCCGAACACGTAGCGATCACCAAAATCTATACATCAAAACTATAATCCAACACATGGTAAGCTAATTTAGCTTAGTAAGTTACAAGCAAATAAACTCTACAATTTAACTTGACATCTAGAATAATATTTAACCAATTCATACTTCTAAATCATCTTACCTTTAGCTTACCATAGCATAATATAATTATTCACTTCATACTATGATTTAACAAAAATCAATATAATAACACAACTATAAGCATTTCTTCAAATTTAAGTACAAGGCCAAGTACATTATGCATTTTATTATCATAAAATATAAAGAATCATCTTAAATAAATATGATTCCAATTATAATCACCACCTAGGTTTAATACTTACAAAACTTAATCTTGAATACCACCAAAATAATTATTACTCACTTTATTACTCATGATTTCTCGTTAAGTCAAATACTCGATATTAATAATCTTTCGAAAATATTTAATAAGTACGCACACTTAGTGCTTAATAATCAAACTCACACACTTAGTGCTTTACCCTTATACTCGCACACTTAGTGCATTTCAATTAAACTCGCACACTTAGTGCTAATCTCATTATCGTATATTTTTATACTCGCACATTTAGTGTTGGAAGTCAACAACTCAATACGTCATATTTCAAAAATTTTATCACTACATATATATCAATTCAATTCAGCATAATTATGTAGATGTTAAGATAATTTAAAACGACACAAATATGTATGCTTAATAACTTACCTTGGATATCGTCGACCAATAGATCGGCTACTCAACTACCTTTGATTTCCCCCGATCTAAATCCGATTTCTTGGTTTCTTGATCTAAAAATATTCAAATAAATCTCATTTAAACATATTTTCATCCAATCTAGTCTAAGAGCACATAAATGGGCAAATTACATTTTTACCCCTACTATTTCACATTTTCACAATTTAGTCCTTTTTGCTCAAAACACAAAATACACAAAATTTGACTACATTCCTTAAGGGCCGAATAATCCTAGTGTCCATACAAACCCACACCTTTTTATTTATTTCACATTTTAGTCCCTCAAAAATTTTATTTTTACAACTTAACCCTAATTACTCAAATTCATCAAAAATTCAAAGACAAAGTATGTTAATCTTTCACATATCTTTCATATTTCATCATCAACTATCACAAAGCTCAAGCATTCATCAATGGCATTTCTCAAATCATCAACAATTCACAAAATTAAGACATGGGTTTTGAAGTATTCAAAGCAACGATCTCAAAAATGTAAAAATTATCAAAAACCGAACAAAAGCTAACCTTGAATTAAGCTTCCAAAATGGCCGAATATTTCAAGCTCTCAAACCTTGTTTTTCTTTTCTATTTTCGGTGATACAAACAATGAAGAAAAAGCTTATTTCTTTTATGTTTTATGATATAATAACATAATATTATACTATTATTATTATAACTTTTATATTTAATATATAAAAACTATATATTAACTATTATTGCCGTCCACTATCCTTTAAAATGGGCTAATTTCCCTTTAAGAACCTCATATTTAAAAGCCACTATCAAATAAACACTTTACACCTTAATAAGAAAACTTCATATTTTATGCAATTTGATACTTTTGTCAAATTAAACACATAAACAACAAAATTAATTCACGAAACTTTCACACATTTAAATTCACACATCATAAACACACAAAATAATAGTAAAATATTTTTCAGACTCGAATTTGTGGTCTCGAAACCACTATTCCAATTAGGGTCAAAATTGGGCTGTTACAAACGTACTTACCTGACTAAATTGCAACAATAACAAAGGTATAGGGACTATTTGGTAATTTTCTATTTTTGGTTTTCCACCCATTCTTTATCTAAAATAATAATTTCATTCAATTCACTAATTCTAACAGCAAAATTAATTCATTTTAGCCAATTTAGTCCTTTTTGACATTTTTATAAAATTGCCCCAATATTTCACTTTTATGCAATTTAGTCCTTAAGCTCAAACTTGCAATTTAACCAATATTAAATAAAACCAAGTTTAGCCGAACTGTATAAGGCCTCTCTACAGCCCATGATTTCTTTTATTTCACAAGAAGTCCTTGTAATTTTATCACTTTAATGATTTAGTCCTTAAACATTAGAATTACCAAAAGTTACTTTACAAAATAGTCCTATCTAGCAACCAAGCTCAATACTATTTCATAAAATTTCAAGAATACACTAAACTCATTAATGGCATAATCCAAAACATTTAATGATTTACAAACTAGTCCTCGAGTTAACTAGATTAAGCTAATACGAGCTCAAAAACATAAAAATTACTAAAAACGGGTAAGATTTACCTACCAAACCTAGGAAACCTAGCTTGGCCAAAGCTTTTCTCTCCTTGCTATGGTGTTTTGGTTTTCAATTGAAAGAACAAAGAAGATGAAGCCTTTTTCTTTTTATTTGTTAACTTTTATTTTATTTACTTAATTGTCCATTTACTAAATTAACCTTCAATATAACCTATAAAACTACTAATTCACGTCCATACATATCCACAATATATATGGTTTAATTACCATCTAGGTCCATTGATTTACCTTTTTAACTAATAAATCCATCTTTTTCATATTTATAATTTAGTCCTTTTACTTAATTTACCATCCAAACGTTAAAATTTCCTAACCAAATTTTAATACGACACTAATGACCTCAAAAATATTAAATAAGTAATATTTGCAGCCTAACACATTGGAGTTGTGCCCTCGAAATCACCATTTTCGATCATACAAGAAACGATTTAATTAATAAATCCTTATTTAATTAGGATTTAATTGCAATTTACCACAATCTAGAGAATTCCACATCATTTTTATTATTAAACCATTTAAAGAGGGTCCAATTACACGGTTGGTCCTTCAATTATATTAAATTCCAACTAAACAAACTTAATTTCAATTTAACCCTAAACTAATTAGGACTAAAGAGAAATAGTCCAAAAGTTAGTAGATTAATCATATCCACCACCGTTTGGAATTTTTGACCATAGTTTAATTACCATTTTGGTCCCTTTACTATTTTAAATCTATAGCAATTAACTTTTACCTCTTTTACAAATTAATCATTTTATCTAATTAAATAATAAATCATCAAAATTACCAGACCAAACTTCAATTCACATATAATACGACTCCTTAAATATTTAATAAAAATATTTACGGCCTTAAAATACGGAAACGGGGTCCTAATACCTCGTTTCCAATAACCACTTGACTTTTGAACCGAACCATTTATACTAACTTTTAATTCAATTGGTTAATTTCATCATATCAAAATTCAATATAAAAATTATCATTGACTCGTATAAGTTAAATACTAATTATATGAACTTACTCGTCAGATTTGTGGTTCCGAAACTACTGTTTTTGAAACCACTAAAAAACAGGTTGTTACAATGTTGGTTTTGAAATGGATTTTGAGTACTTGTGAATATTGTGCTTGGTTTGGTACATTTGTGTGTATGGAACTTGTTTGGTATATGTAGATAAGCCTTATAAAGTGTGTGAATATTGCTAAGTACTTTATGAGTAAAAAGAATAGTGTTTTGGTATAAATTGTTATTAATGGTTGTGTATTGTGTTATGATACTATGTTTTGAACATGATATTGATTTGACAATTGAATTGTGGTGTCAATGAGAGCACATTGGTTAGAGTTTTTATGTGTTTGAATAGGCATCAATATTGTCTTTTGTGTGATAGGAAACTTTGGTATAAAATGAACTTTTAAAGATGAGATTTTATCATTTTGAACCTAGGTATCGATACTTGACCATATGAATAGTTTTAAAACAAACAGAACGCCAAAATGGTAACGATTTTTATTTGAGTATCGATACTTTTTCATAATATATTGATACCCTAAAATAAGTATCGATATCATTTTTTTACAAAGAAAATAATATTCAATTTTGGTACCGATTTTCAAAAAGGTATCAATTTGGTATCGATACCAACTATGGATTTTCACTTTTAGCTTTAAACTTTTTTTTTTTTGTAAATCAATCCTATTCCGAGTTGGATTTTACAATTAGTTACTTTTAAAGTTTTAAATATTTAATATGTTTGATTAAGTAGAATATCAATTATCACTAAGTATGTATTGTTTAATAACGTGGTTATTAATCATTGAAGGTTACTGTAGCATCTCTTTACTTGGGTCCAGTGACCAGGCTAGGTAAGGGGTGTTATAGTGTGCTTAGTTCTTGGTTTAATAATTCTAGACTATTGATCTATGTTTGATGTGCTTAAATCAAAAGAGGAATAGGAATAGGCCCTGTTTAAGAGTAGATCTTACGTAATTGAGTGGAGTTGCATGCAATCCTAGAAATAGGACGACATAAATCTACTAGATTAGAGTCAAATCTAATAGGGAATTCATAAATCGAGTTAATGCAATAATAGAGTTTTAATTAGAAAGAAATTTCAATTAATCAAACTAGAGTCAGTTGCTCTTACTCTCGAAAGAGATACTAGCATAATTTAGGGATTTCTACGGATCAAGTTACTAAGTAAAGAAATTGTGTAATTTAGATTGATAGTGATAAATAAAATCTAAGCAAATTCTTTCCTGGGTACTATTTCACTTCTTGGTTGTTAATCATTTATTTGCTTGTTTTGTTCTTTGTCGTGTTCATTAGTTAATTAAGTTAGTTAATTTTATTTTTTAATCAATCACTCGAATTTATCAATTAAATAATAGAAATATGATAATTACTAGCACTTTTAGTCTTCGTGGGAACGATATTTGTGCTCACCATAGCTATACTATTAATTGATAGGTGCACTTGCCTTAGTCAAATTTTTAATTAGCTCACAATGCATTAACTCACAAAAGGGTATAAAATACTCTCTATAATTGCCATGAAACTCACACCAAAACTCATATCCCACAACATCTTGTCGCCCTCAATAAAAAAGCCCTTGTTGATTGACATATCAAAACAGGGATACAATGACCCATCTAAATAGGCTTAAATTAGAGTTCTAATCATACTAAAATATCTCTGAAATAATTAGATTCTAACTGGGAGAAACAGTCCTGCTTGAAGTCTAAAACGCGCTGCCAAATAGGAGAACATGCCGTGACATCGCAACATCCAATTCGCCTAGTCGTGACGTTGTCCATTACGTCGCCTCGACGAGCTGGCGCTCCTCCTTGTCTCGACATCATGCCTGTTTTGGCCCTTATTCGGTTGCTCGTCGATTCTCATTTAAGGTACCTATCAAATGTTTGATAAATGCAAGGCATACCCCACATATATAAAATACTATTTTTTACTCTTTATTATTCGCTTGGCCTATATGCATGAGAAAATCTGAACAAAAAATTAGTGTTAACCTTGTTTTTCTTAAAAGAAAGAAATTGTTTTCATGAGTAGAAAGTATTGGATATATGTATGTGATAAATATATATATGCTTAATTTTAATTTTTTTATATATAATTGAATGGTCAAACTTTTATATATATATTAGATTTCTTTATCACCTGCATTGTAGATGAATAAATACTTAAAATAAATAAAATAAAATAAACATAATATTTAAAATAATTAATATTTTATAAATAAATAATTTGAAAATAATATAAAATTTTAAAATCATATTAGAAAGTAAATTATAATATTAAATTAAAATGAAAAATGTAAAATAAAATGCTTCAATTATAATAATGATTCATGATAAGCACAAAAGATAATTACATTAAATTAATAAATACATTTAATAATGATAATTAAAAATAATTATTGAAATCTTATATGGTAAATCTTTTTACTTATATTTTAAATCTCTCTCATCCTTTTACAATTTCACCTATAATAATAATAATAATAATAATAATAATAATAATAATAATAATAGAATAAAAAGAAAGTATAAAATAGTACTTGCTTCACACGAAATAAACAACTTATAATTTAAAAAAAATTAACACGATATTATATAATGTCATCATCAATTAAAATGATCTTACATATTTCGTGATGTTCTCCGTGCCATTGTCATTTAATGGTAACAATTTTCATTCTTTTATTGATGGTTCTTTTAGATACTACTAATGGATGTTATTTATAGATCTAAACTTAAATTTTAATTGATATATAACTCTAACACCAATTAAGTGATAATTAAAAATAAAATTAATTTCTATTCATACACTTAGACTTTTATTCAAGTTATAACTTTATTTTTTTTGAACAAATAACTTTATTCTATTACGTTAATAGATATGAAAACAAAAAATTTACTTATAAAAATAAAAATAATTCACAATTTTAAAATAATATTTTAACCTTAATTATTAGTTATTTTGATTGGTAGAGTGAGTATGCTCAGACTTTTATTCTAGTTATAACTTTATTTTAGAGTTAATAAGATAATCACAACTTATTTTTAAATAAAGTTATAACTAATAATTTTAAATTAAATTATAAATATTTTTAAATGTTAATTTTGTAATATGGTGGAAATAAAGGGTATTTTCCTCGGTTCAAAAGTTTTTTCAAACTCGTGCTTTTATATATATTATAGATAAGTCTTGACTTAAATGAAGTAATGGTTAAAACTCTTGTAAGACATCCGTTTGACACGGATTAAAACCGTATGAGCCCCATTCCCTACCCCAATATTGTATAAAAAAACTCTTAATGAAGTTGGTTATTATAATAGTGTCTTTCATAAATATGAGATATGTTTTGAAACATATAGAAAACTATGAATAAGATTTTTTTATATAGTTTTTTTAGTGAGTTTTAACTTGATTCGAATTCATATTGTTATCGATGTAGGGTGATATGGGTTCGAGCACGTTGAAACGTGTTTATCCTCCTATTTAAAGGTTGGGAGGGGTTATGGGTAATTCTAACTATTGTATAAAAAAATGCAAATTAGTCCCTCTCAAAAAATTGAAGCAATTTAATCCTCATCAATTTCAAAAGTGAGCAACTAAGGACAACTGATCATAACATTAATGTTTTTCATCAACTGTACATAATTTTGATTGATATAATAAATTTAGCCCTCAAGGTTTACATATCTTGCTAACTTGGTCCTGATTTAATAAATTTAGCTCACAATGTTTGTGCAAATGTGTAAATATTGAGGCTAAATTTTTAGAATTAAGGCCAAATTAACAAAATATGTAAACATCAAAGGCTAAATTTGTTATTATACCGGTGTACAATTAATGTAAGACATTAATGTTGTGATTAATTGTCCTTCACTGTTTACTTTCAAAATTAACGGAAATTAAATTACTTTTGAATAGATTAATTTACTCAATATTAAAATTGAAAAATTTGAAGAGGTGTTTTTACCATTTTATTTTAAATGAAAAAAAAAACATGTACTAGAAGTGTAGGATGGACTGGTTCTACAATGTTATGTTTATTCAGGATTCAGTTGACCAAGTAGAACACACTGCTTTTAATATGAGGAACATCCATATCCTCAACTCTGTAAAACACTGCTTTTAGTTGTGCTGATGGGATTACAACTCACCCAAATTGTCTTCACACGTTTGTGGTAATTCACATTTTGGTTTTGAGTTAAAGATTACTTACCTAAATTCAATCATATCTCAACTCTTCATTTCCTCCCTTTTAATGCTTTTATTGTATTTTTCCAATGAAATAAATTTTACTTTACTCCTAACACTAAATTTAATCAAATATTTTATTACTGTTTTTATCAACCACTTGGAATGCAAATCTTCTCCAAAAACAAAAAAAAATGTTCCCAATACTTCAAATGAGCCCTAAATATATATTACGTACTATTGTTTATTACTTCTAAGGTCAGAATAAAGAAATTACAAATATTCAAATTTATTGAACGTTCAATAAGTAAAAGATTGATTGATTATGAAATTTATAAATTGAAAAGTGATTTATTACTGCTATTGTTATTATTATTATTAAATAGTAGCTAGAGTGGCCCAATGACCAAAATTTCCATGATGCTGCGTTCATGGTAAGAGACAAGAAGAGAGACGGAGGCAGACGAAGTTGAGAGGTTGTTCAGCTCCATTATTTTAACCCAAAATTTTAGTACATTTTGATTAACATCCACCACCAAAACAAATTAAAATTAGTTAATGCCATTATTTTAACATAAATTTGATAATCAAACTTTTGTATTATATTCTAATTCCTTCTTAATTTCTCAGCAAATTAAGCTCCTCTAGTTTTTTCTCCTTCTAAAGTCAAACCTCTATTATTTCCTTCTCCTTGTTCCATTTGTCTGACAATATTCATTGCAAAACTTCAATGCTTCAATGATCTCCAACAACAAGTTGTTATTATTGGGTTAATTACAAGACTTCGATCATAAGTTGGAGAACTTGGTTGGGTTGATTATGATTTTGATAACCCGACATGGGGTGTGTATGATATGATGGAAGGATTGGTTTACTGGATTTTAACATGTTTTGTGTTTTCAATCGTTTGTTTCTTCAATATTGTTCAATCAACTAATGCACAAGGTTAGTATCATTAATGATCTCATTGCATAGTGTTATTGTCTTGTCAGAATTTATGTTGGATACTAACGAGTTTCATATACGATGTTCATTGGAAAATAGAATTGATTAGGACAAGTCAATCCAGATCTTGCTTGATAATTGGTGAATTTCAGATGATCTGTAAAATTTGATGTTCTAAACTACAATACTTTTTTTTCATGCAGGGTTTTTGAGCATAGCATGCTGCGTTCAATCCAGTTTTACAGATAAAAATTTGACTTGGATACCTGATGATCAATGGTTTACAAACAGAAAAGGTTGCAAGAACTTGAATCAGGGAAACCAAAGTGCTCGGATTTTCGAGATCGAATGGGGGAAAAGATGTTATAGCTTACCGACGGTTAAAGATCAAGACTATCTGGTAAGGGGTTCGTTCCCTGTTGTTGAAACAGAGGGAGCTGCTGAGTTTGAATCTTCATTTACTGTTTCAATCGGTAGCACGCCACTAAGCGTGGTGAACTCATCGGCGGACTTGGTGGTTGAGGGGATTTTCCGAGCTGCTAATAGCTATACTGACTTCTGCTTAGTGCATGGAAAAGGAGATCCCTACATATCGAGTCTTGAACTAAGGCCTTTTAATGATTCAGGGTATTTGAATGATAAATCATCCAATATTTTGAAAGTGGTTAATAGAACTGATCTAGGAGGCTTTGGAGAGACCAGGTATATGATTTTCCATATCCTTAAAAACATTATAAATGATTCAAGAGGATGAACAAATGCAGGAAATGTCATCTTTTTTATTGCATACTTAACCTATACAAAACAAGTGCTAATTTGGTTTCGTATTAATGCATATTTGGCAACTTCAGGTACCCAGAAGACAGATATGACAGAATTTGGAAACCAGCATCAAGTCTTTACTCACGAGCAGCCAACTCCACTGTTATTATCCACAACAATGTGAATACAACAGTGCCTCTCAATGTTCTACGAACTGCTGTTACGGATTCAACACGGTTGGAGTTCCTTCAAAATGACCTAGATAATGGGGATTATAACTACACTGTGATCCTCTACTTTCTTGAGCTCGATGACAGTGTTAGAATTGGCCAAAGGGTGTTTGATATTTTCATCAACAATGAGAAGAAAGCGGATAATTTTGATATATTGGCAAAAGGATCAAACTATGGAGAGTTAGTTTTCAATGTGACTGCTAAAGGGTCTCTAAATTTGACCTTGGATAAGGGATCTAATGGATCTGAACTTGGACCAATTTGCAATGCCTTTGAGATGTTGCGGGTGCGCCAAAGGGATCAAGAGACTGATTACAATGATGGTAAGTCCAACAAATTGTACTGGTGTTGTAGTAATGCAAGATTCTGACTTATTTCTTCATATTCAGTGGTTGAGATAAAGAAGGTAAAAGAGGAGTTGTTAATGCCTAACAAAGGAAATGACTTACTGGAAACTTGGTCGGGCGATCCATGCCTTCCTGATCACTGGCCAGGTCTGGCCTGCAACTCCTTCAATGGTTCCACTGTCATCACAGATATGTAAGTTCTTTTCTATACTGCACCAACTCATTATTTATCTTCTTGACATGAGTAGGGGTCGATTACTAACTTGACAGCTGCTTGCTTTCTTAATATATAATTTCAGGGATCTTTCTTCAAATCAATTTCAAGGGTCAATTCCTCCGAGTATCACAAAGCTAACCCACCTGAAAACATTGTATGATCTCCCACCATCTTTGATATTTGCTTTTTGGGTGTGGTCTATTATCTAATTTGTATCATGTCACTTGATTGTGTACTTTTAGGAACCTGAGCAACAATGACTTCAGCGGCGAGATTCCAACATTCCCACCATCCTCCGATCTCACATCAGTGTAATTTTCTCTTCAAACCAAATTTCAGCCCTTTTTTTTATTAGTTCATTCATTAGCCTTAAAAAGCTATATGTGGATATTGTCAGGGATATAAGCTATAATGAACTTGAAGGATCTGTACCACAATCTCTTGTCTCACTTCCCCACTTGAGTACACTGTGAGTTGTTTCTTAAAAAAAAGAAAGAATAAAATGTGCAAAACTAGCTATTCTCTATCTGAAATTATGAATATATAGGCTTGTGACTCAATAATTGTTCAATTTCTTCCCCAGAAACTATGGATGCAATTCTCAACTTGACAATGACCTGCCATCTACCTTGAACAGCTCAAAGCTAACCACTGAGTATGAAATTATTCTATTTTCCTACTCTGAAGAGCAATGGAAGCATTTCAAAGAAAATGGACTGATGTGTTGCATTTATGTCTCAGTTCAGGAGCATGTTCCAGAAAATCAAGGGGTCCAACAAAAGGAATTGTCATTGGTGCTGCTGCATGTGGGTCTGCTGTAGTTACTATTGCTCTTGGAACCATTTTGGTTTGCCTTTATAGAAAAAAACTAATGGCTAGGAGAAAATACAATGGGAAAGGACTCTCCTTGGCAAAGAGTCAGTAACCCACTCTTCTCTAATCATTCATCCCTTAGCTCCATTTCCAGGAAGCTAATATCAGAGTTCCTGTATCTATTTTGTTCAAAATGCAGATGTGGTGTTCTCCCTTCCTAGCACAGATGAAGTTTTTGTTAAGCCAATATCTATACAGACATATACTCTACAATACATTGAGATGGCCACCGAAAAGTACAAAACATTGATTGGTGAAGGAGGGTTCGGATCAGTGTATCGAGGTACTCTTCCTGATGGTCAGGAAGTTGCTGTGAAGGTCCGATCAGCTACCTCAACTCAAGGAACTCGAGAGTTCGAGAACGAGGTATACATCTATATGCATAAATAATCAGCTTACAATCTTCAGGCTATGGCTTTGATACATATTAAAATGTATCTGAATTCCTAACTACTTTCGGTCTCTCCATAGCTAAACCTTCTTTCGGCTATTCGGCATGAGAACCTGGTTCCTCTTCTTGGTTATTGTTGTGAAAACGATCAACAAATCCTCGTTTATCCTTTCATGTCCAATGGCTCTTTGCAAGATCGACTCTATGGTACTTTTTCACCAGAAAGCATTGCACTTATTGCTTGTGTTGTTCATCACTTTTCTAACCATCAGTTATTTTAACAGGGGAAGCAGCAAAACGTAAAATTTTGGATTGGCCAACCAGGCTTTCTATTGCTCTTGGTGCTGCTCGAGGTAAGTTGCTTAGCTATATTAATGATTTTTACATGATTGTTTCTCTACATCAAAATAAGAACATTGATCCGGTTTGAAGTGTATAATGAGCGTATCCAATATTCAGGTTTGATGTATCTTCATACCTATGGCGGGCGTAGTGTTATACATAGGGATGTAAAATCAAGCAACATACTTTTGGATGATAGCATGAGTGCTAAAGTAGCAGACTTTGGTTTTTCAAAATATGCTCCTCAAGAAGGTGACAGTAATGCTTCCCTTGAAGTAAGGGGCACAGCCGGATACATGGATCCAGAGTAAGAGTCATCGTTTTCGAGCTAATTTTCATTTTCTTGAACTACTTGAGTATGCAACCTTACGTTACTGGGGTTTGGATACGAGAACGTCTCTCACGTGGTTCAGTTTTTCCCAAGTAGGCTGAATCATAATTTTTGTTGTTATTCAGGTATTACTCAACCCAGCAACTATCTGCAAAAAGTGATGTCTTCAGCTTTGGTGTGGTTCTACTTGAAATTATAAGTGGAAGGGAGCCTCTAAACATACAGAGGCCACGGAATGAATGGAGTTTAGTTGAATGGGTATAAATCATCTGATCTTCAGTTTTTTCATCTCTAGATTGTTGAGTAGAGAGTAACAAAGAAATTACCTTTCCATGCAGGCAAAACCTTATATAAGGGAATCAAAGATTGATGAAATAGTTGACCCTAACATAAAAGGTGGGTACCATGCTGAGGCAATGTGGAGAGTAGTAGAGGCAGCATTGGCATGTATTGAGCCCTTTTCTGCTTACCGACCGTGCATGGAGGACATTGTTCGAGAGTTGGAAGATGCTTTGATCATAGAGAACAATGCATCTGAGTACATGAAGTCCATTGACAGCATATATAGCTTGGGAGGGTCCAATCGCTTCTCAATAGTGATGGAAAAGAAGATAGTTGTACCACCTACACCAACTGCTTCAGAACCCTCCACTACTAATCCACAAACAATGGCTCCTCCCGAGCCACGATAGTAGGATGAGATGTTCATCAGTTTAAAATTGATAAATCAGCTAACTGCAAGAATTATTCCCCAGTTTTTTTCAATGAAAGACCAACAAGTACCTTCATCGCTTCCATTTTAATTTTCAAGTTTTAGTATTATTATTGCAGAACTTCAATGCGGTGTTAATGCACATTCCTTAGTTCCTATCCTGCTCCTGTTTTTACCGGTTAAATTAGCCAAGCCGTTGCGACTATTTATCAACCAGCTCTGTAGCTAGGCCAAATCTGTAACGCCAATATTTAAGCCGTATACATTTGAATGATGATGACTTTAGACTAACTGAAACTCTGGTTGTACAAAAACAATGTTTACGTAGCCTTGCAGAACAAGCACTATTTTAAGTTCAACCAATATAGAATTATTGTAGTTTTAATCTCGTATGCTAATGTGAACTTAATCAACCCATCTCACTCACCGAAGATAATCTATCCACTCACTAACGATAACAAGATTTCTAGATTTGCCTTTAATCAAATATTCCTCTAATGAATTCATTAGTGCCCTCAAAAACTACACCCATGATGAAGGATGAAAGTCCTTTATAAAGCTCCAATCCGACTTGAATTGTCTATAGAATCATCCTCCTTTTAACATTAAGATAAAGCAATAGATAAACTTCCAATGATACTGAATATCTGTTGGGACCTTAGCTATCCTTATATCTTAAGTTTTTTTATCATGTTTGAACGGCTGCTTAAACTGCACCAAAATGAAAAAATAAGTATACTTTCAAAGGTTAAATCGTGAATTAAGCCTTTTAAAGGTATGTTTTCCATAAGTCTAAAACAATGATAAACATCCTTAATATTATACATATCTTAACATTAATCCCATCAAATCTTTGATGAATATTAAGCTTTCACCATCTATTTTGCTTCACATTTTCGTAAAATATTACAACTAGAAGTTGCATCCCAACATTTGACTTGATTAGTACATGATCCCTTTTCTTTCTTTTTTTTTGGATCGAAGAATAAGATCTGAATCTCCATTTTCATGTGAAGTGATGACAAAAACAGAACACCAAACCAATGAAAATTTCAGACTATATATGTCCTTGTAAGGTTTTCAGGCATCTCTAAAGCACTACCCCACATGAATTTAAACCTAGATGGGTTGTGTTTTCTTTTTCTTTTCTTTTGAGGACAATAACTAGCAAAGTTTTGAAGAGCTGAACTGAACATAAACATGGTGTATAATAGCAACTTGAATGACCTGTAAAAACTTGATTCCCATGTCTCATTTGGTAAAACCCTGAATGGCAACTCAAAAAGGAGCTTATTTCAAGCTGTGACTGGTAATAACCCATTGTGCCTGAGCAATGCCTCGGGTGAAGGTTCACGTCCACGGAACTCCACAAACACCTGGACATGCAACATCAAACATGTTAAGCAGATTCAATGAGGAAGCACTTCTAGGGTCAACATTACAAGTTTCAGTGCCTATCGAGCACTTTAATGGTGATAAGAGTAAAGATCAAAACTTGGTGTTCTCTTCCATTAGAAAGTTGCTGAGAAAGGAAAAGAAACAGAATATGATTAAAATTTTTCAAAATTAGGAATGTGAATATACAATTTGCATACACTAACCTCTAATGGTGCTTTTCCACCTCCAAGAGCAAGAACAGTCTCACGGAACTTGTGGCCGGTTTCTTTAACAGCCTGTAGGAAAACAATCAATGCATCATAGCTTAAGTACTAACAAAAACAGGATCATAAATTTGTTTTAGCAAGCAGTGACTCTTGAAGCAGAGTTTTAGTATGCAACAAAATCAGCATTAGAGAAGTATCCATATTCAATGAACATGTTTGTGCTTTTAGAGAGAAATGAACATATTGTTGAATATTTTATTAGGACCCACGGCTCACCAAATGTAAGCAAAGCCATAAAAATTGGTAAGATTTTGATCTACTTTATGTACACATTTGAACAGGAAAATATATAAAAGAGAACAAAATATTTTAAAAAACAACTATGAGTAGCCTTCTCAATCACCATACCTTGCTGTCTTCTAATCCAGCATCCTCAAATGCTGAGAAAGCATCTGCAGACAACACTTCTGCCCACTGCAAAATAGCATTTTGAATTTCAAATCACATAGCTAAGAGCAAAGGAAAAGGAAAGAAAAGGTATAACAAGGATCCAAATCATGCCCACAATCCATTAAAACATCACAAGAACTTAGCAGACAAATACTTGATACAAGATAGACTGAAAATGCAGGCTACAAGAGTTAAAAAGAGAAGGAAAAGGAGAGGCAAACAGAGGAGGATCATTAGTTATACAGTCTTTCTCAGATTGGTGATAATCAGATCGTTGTAGCTAGTTCCAACAACAAACATTTAAAACATGTTCCACAGTAGTTTTCTAAGAAAGAGACTAGAAAAAAGATAAGAATTTTACCTTGTAACTGTAGTATCCAGCAGCATATCCACCTGGCATTCACAAAAGCTATCAAGTCAAAAATTTCCTTGGTGAAGTCTGCACCAAAACAATAGTACTAAAAAGTACATAAGGGGGGAGAGGGGGTGGGGCTGGAAGAAGTAGAATTAAACCTGCAAATATATGGTTGAAACCACATAGAAATCTATCTTCTGGCAATGGGGGGATCACTTGTGTTTTTCTGGAAACTCTCTGATCAACATCATAAACAGATTCTGGTCCATCTGGTATATATTTTGTATGTAGTTCCAAATCCAAGCTAGCAAATCGAATCTGGAAAAAGAAAAAAGTTAGAAAGGATCAAACTATTAGAGCAACCAGAGATCAACTTCTCCAAAAATTAGTCTCCTTACATTAGAAGAAAACAACTTAGAAGAGTTACAGAGTTTACAAGAAATATTGCACGGAGTCACAAAAGGTAGTAAACATAAGTTACAATAAAATATACCCATTGTGTCCATTAAAATCATCTTATGCTACACATTTCTGTAACACTCTGTGATTTTCATGGACATAAAAGTGCATGCTTTAATGCATAAAAAACAGATGGTTCAGACAAGATATTTCAATATCATTACAAAGTAGGTCCTTTTCTTTTTCTACAGCCAACTACAAGCCTTTTTAGCTAACACAGTTAATACTAAAGGGAAGAACATACAAAATGAACCCAACATGGAGGTAAGAGAAGGGTTAGAAGGAAAGATAAGTAAGAACAAAAGGAAAAATGAGGAAAATGAAGGAAGATGAGAGGAACATGGAGCTAATGAACCCTTACAATGTATCATACCATGTATTAAGGTGCAGGATTCAGTACCACGAGATGCACTCAGGAAACACATTGTTTCTGCATAAAATATATACACCAAGATGACACGAGGGCAGAACGAGTTCAACTGACCTGACGAAGACTTAGAGAACCAGCACGGAAAGTCCTTGCAGCAAGGAGCTTCAGGTATACCTCTTCAGGGATGCTCTCCCCGGTTTGATAATGTTTTGCAATGCTCATCAATGTATCCCTGTAGCAAAAACAAAAAGAATTCAAACAAAAATCTACTAAACAAAAGTTATAATTGATTTGGAAGATGAAATACACATGATGGGTATGGGACACATATTCAAATAAAAATCCCAAACATATGGGTATGGGACACATATTCAGACAAACTAGTTAAGAGAATTAGGAAAATTTGATGTTAGTCCATTCCCAGGCAACAAAATAATGAGAACAAAGCTCAAGATTCACAACCATAAGGATCAAATTGCCATATCTTCTCCTAACCAGTTGTTGTCACATTGTAATATTATGATAAGATGCAACAAGAAAGACAAGAAACAGTGTAGTAGAAAGATTAAAGAGTTATAAATATCCAGAAACCACAAACAAGAGACCATATAACATACCATAAGTATTGGGCTGCTTTACAAAGCCATACATAGAATAGAAAGTTATTATATAGGGCATTGTTTGCATATTTTCCACATGCAAGTACTTCTAATTTATTTCTTTTAGCAAGAAAAAGGGAATTTAGTCTGAACTCTGAAGTAATCCCGGAGATGATAATTTGGTGGTTGGAGATGTTAACCTGTGGTAACACCAATTTTCCATGAATTGGGAAGGCAACTCAACAGCATCCCACTCAACACCCCGAATGCCAGCAACTAGACCTTCATCTTGCTTGGTCAGCATATGCTGAAGTGCATGGCCAAATTCATGGAAAACAGTCTCAACCTGAGAAAAGAAAACCGATCAGACACAGGAAAATTTTAGCAGCCACTTTGAACATCCAAAAGAGCCATTATTGCTACAATAATCAGTAAAAAATGATAGGATAAAAGCATATCCTATCTTAATCCATAAAAACCACACATGGGAGCAGTATAAGATGGAAGAAAGCCAAAATATTTGGAAGAAAGATCTGAGATTAGCTAAATATATAAATAGTTCATCCTCTCAGACTTGGCTAGTCTTGGCCTTTGTTTAAACAATAACATTATAGAAGATTAGGCTCCCATAGAACCAGGCAGTCTAGCACACAGATGCATATTTCTGTAATGGGTATATTTATTTCAAAGTGTGTACTAGAGCCATGCTTTTAATTGTAATAAGTTCTAAATAGAAGCATTCACGCATGAAGCCTTCTAGGAAGGCATGTTGTTTAAATATGCTAACAGTAGAAAACCACTGGCTATGATCATATGTGCTCAAGGATTATCACCTCCGTACTTTAACTTGAATGTGATTTACATGAGACTGCTTTAACTGATATATTAATGATAAAAGCAAATTGCTTAGGCGGCTAAAATCTTTGTTTTTGGGGATAAGATCAGAAGCACTACTACAAGAGGAAAGGAATTGAGAAGGGCTACAGATGGGGAAAGCTCTAGGCTTCAGGACCTCAGTTTGCATGTCCAATCATTCAGAAAGCAGAAGACAAGAATTTACTAGCATTAGCATCATGCTTAAAACGAATATCTTCAACTTACTTCACGGAATGTCATGAGGCTTGGCTTGTCCCCAACTGGTGGTGTTTGATTGCACACCATGTGAGCAACAGGTAACCTTGCTGTGGTACCATTATGGGACAGTACTCGACTTCGAGAAACAACCTCATCCATCCATGCACCTTCCCTTTTCTCTGATGGACGAGAGTATGGATCAAAATAAAAGTAGGCAATCGGACTACCTGCAGAATCTTTAACACAGTAGAACCGCACATCTTTGTTCCAAACCTTCAAAAATAATAATTATAATAATAAAACTTGTTAGGATGTAAAATTAATATTTCATGTGATAGGCAGTGAAGAAATGTGTAGAGGAAGCAAGAAATACTTACAGGAGCTAGACCATCAGCTGCCTCAATATCAATCCCAAAAAGTATCTTAGCAAGGTTGAAAAGGCCATCCATAACCTTTGAAAATGAGAAATATGGCCGGAGTTCTTCCTGTATGATATTTTCATCAGGAAAGACATGTATTATCACAAAACGGAGGTCTTGAAGGCATGATTTTTAACTAAGAAATAGAGAAGAGTGAGAGAGTCAACCTCATTGATGTCATATTTTGACTCACGAAGCCTCTCACTCCAGAAGCTTATGTCCCAATGGCTCAAACTATCAGCTTCTGAAGCACCTTGACTTTTGGAGTAACTTTTTAGGTCTTCAACATCTGCAAGGAGCAGAAAGAATTGTATACTAAAATCTCTTTCCATATATCTTTTGTCTAGAAAGGCTTGCAGTAATAATGAAAATATCAAACAGGAACTGTTTAGGATAAATAGGGAAAGCAAGACATGTTGGCTTGAGGAAATCAGGTTCTAAAATTGTATCAAAGAAAAAGCAACCTTCCCGAGTACACCATGAACTTGAATGCAGCATTAAGGTGAAGTCAAATCAGAGAGTAGATAACGCAAGCTAGAGGTGTCCATCGGCTGGGCAGAGTCCAACCAAAATTTTAGGCCCGTTAGGCCCAGCCCAAAAATGGGCTTAAAACTTTGCCCAAACCCGACACAGATAAAAATGCTAAAACTCGAGCCTGGCCCATCCGTATTAATTTTTTTATATAAAATTTTTTAAAAATATATAATACATCAAAAATACTAAAAACATTAAAATAAATGTTTCCCAAAAAATTAAAAAAAATTAAAAAAAAAATGTATACTCAAATAAGACTAAGATAAGTGCAACTTAACAAGTAAATGCCTCTAAAATAGTAACAAAATTAACAATAAAATAAGAGTTATACAATATCCAAACAATAACAACAAAAGAGTAACAACATAATAGTGGATAGTAAAATAGTGAAAAAAAATAGCAACAAAATAGTAAAAAACAGCAAGAAAACATTATAAAAAAAACCAGCAGTCTTTTTTTTGCATATTCAAGCCGGGCCAAGCCAGGCTAGGCCTGGCTAGTGCCAAAAAACCCTTACCCGAGGCTAAACCCATTTTATAAACAGCCTTATCTTTTTAACCAAACACATTTTTCAAACCTATATTTTTTCCCAAACCCTCCTATTTTTAGGGCGGGCCTTCGGGCCGGGCCAAGTGGCCCAGCCCATGGACAGGTCTAATGCAAGCCACCATAAAATTAATTGTTGTAGGTGCAGTTTCATTTAAAATAAGCTAGCATATTAATGTATTTCTAACAAGAAAAACATCTACAAGTTAAGAACTGAACTTTAAACTATAAAAAGACAAGGAAAGAAAGAAGTGTAGAAAAAGGGATCAATATTATTATTTTTATTTAGAAGATTAGATTTAATTTCTAATTATTAGGAATTAGCTATTGTAATTTATTCACTTTCCTGTTTTGTTGGGATTCCTAATTAATAGGAATTTTGTTTTCTATTTTAATGGGTTGTAATACCAGCCACTCTTTAACCCATATTAGGTTGTAATACGATTCTACTAAGAATAAAAAAAAAATTCAGATTTATCTTTAGAAAAATTTATATTTATTTTCATGGTATTGGAGCCATGACTTCTCAATCAGAGTCTCATCCCTCAGTTTACTCCATTTCTGACACTTCTCACCTTGTCACAAATCACAAACTTCATGGCCATAATTTTCTCCAATGGTCACAATCTATTTTCATGTACATCCGCGGAAGGGGGAAGGACGGTCATCTCATAGGCAAAACTGTTGCTCTTGAAAAAACAAATCCAAAATACCGATCCTGGAAAACAGATGACCACTTGGTTATGTCATGGTTGATTAATTCCATGACCACAAAGGTTGGAGAAAATTTTTCACTTCATCGTACAACAAAAGAAATCTGGAAAACTACTGAAGAAATGTTAACACCTCCAAACTCTTCGAAATTGAAACTAGGTTATATGACCTAAAACAGGGAGATTTAAGTGTTACTCAATACTTTATTGTCCTCACACGTTGTTGGCTGCAACTGGATCTTTATGAAACACTTATGGAAGTGTGTTGATGACCCTATGTTTCTATAAACAGATTGTTGAACAGAAGTGAACCATCAGATTTCTCCTTGGTCTCAATAAAGATCTAGATGATTTCAGGGGGAGAGTCATGGGAACTAAACCATTCCCAACCATTCGAGAAGTAGTTGTAGAGGTTCGGAGAGAGGAGAGTAGAAAGAAACTGATGATGACAGACACCAACATCAATCCTACAATTGAGGGTTCAGCCTTATACACACACAGTTCATCTCAGAACAAGGCTGGCAAAGGAATCCCTTGGTGTGACCACTGTAAACGGCTTGGTTATGTGAAGGCAACATGTTGGAAGTTGCATGGTTACATATTGGAAACCATCTACTGGCAAATCTAAGAACTGTGCTAAGTCAAATCTAAGAACAGTGCTAAGGCTAATCCATTCACAAAAGAGTAGATTGAGGCATTGCAGAAAATGCTTAATGAAATCACTAACAGGCCAAGCACCTCCAACCATGATAGAACATCACACCAATCTCTTTGCACATCAAGGTATCCGATCCTATGCTCTTAGTGTAAAAAACAATCACTCTAAAACATGGATAGTTGACTTAGGGGCCCCGGACCACATGACTGGTGCTTACATAATGCTCAACAATTTTCAGCTATGCACTAGTGTCACGGGGCTAGAGTTTTCTCTTGCGATCCGTTCGTCCAAACTCGCCTAAGTCAGCCTTAACTCAAGTGAGGATTCCTTAAGAACTCCTCTAAGGCACCAAATTGAAGAGCAAAAGCGATTTATGCCAAAAGAAACTAAACCAAAGAACAACAGAAAGAGCGCTGACAAAATGTTTGAGTAAATGCACTCAATTCTCTTATTCACAAACAATAATGAAACAATGAATAGAGTGAGTACAACTGAGGGGGAGGCTCTCTATTTATAGTTGAGCTTCTTAAAACCTGATGGTCAAGATACATTTACATCGATGGACGAGATTAGCCATATCCCTTTATTTTAGAGATTTACAAGATATGTCATATCAAATCTAATCTAATCTAATCTTTACAAAATATGATTTCCTCTAACTTCTAAGATTAGTTACCATATCAGCCTAAGTTGACATGTCTTCATTATCGGGTCAACCAGGCTTCAATCTGACAAGCTTCTCTAATAGCTTTTTGAATCGGGTCAGTTCTCGTGGGCCAAATGATCCCCATCTGAGCAATAGACCTCCATTAGATGCATTTGGTATGATGGTCACGGGCTTTGAACTGCGGCCCGTGACATTCTCCCCCACCCATTCTCGTAACGTCCTCGTTGCGACTTTTGAATGGCACTGACTTGATTCACCTCGATCTCGTCTCGACGCCTTAACCTTTCCCTCCCTACGGGACTTTTACCTCGGCTTACGTCGCTTCTTAACTCGAACCGTCTTACTCGTTTGTACATCTCGATAACAAGAAGTTATGTCACTCTCTTGTTCACATTCTAACTTCTCTCGAACAGAATCCTCGTGATTCACCACACTTGGCTTTTCTTTCCCCACAATCTCTCGGCCTCTTTGCTCAAGAACTTCGAAAGGGCCCCTACATTCTTGCCAAGTCAACAAGTTAGAATGCAACACACTATCAAAGTGTTCGAAATGTGCCTTTGCATTTACTCTGGTCAACTGTCCCTCATGCATCACTTCTTTTTCCTTAAAGTCCGATGCACCACCCACCTCTCCCATAGGTGGAAGCCTTGTCGATGACTCGGCCAACTCTGACGCTTCACTCAACTTCAGTCTCATTGGTCCCAGCTTCACTGTTTTCATCACAACTTCTTCCTCTAAGTCTGATGACAAACTCACCTCTTCCTTGGGTGGAAGCCCCTCCGATGACTCATCAAGCTCAGACATTGTCTTTCTTTTGACTCCAGCTTGCTTTGGACAGTTCCGCAACTCAAGCGGACCACAGCACAAGAAGCACTTTACTCGCTTCTTTTTGCTCCTCTTTTCCCTCTTGGCTTCGGCTTTTCCCTTGCTCGAACCAAGCTTCTTGGGCTTATTGTCTGCTTCATTGTTCCCCTCGATGATAGACTTCCTTGGATACTTCCGCAACCTATGCGGACCATGACACAAGAAGCACTCCACTGGCTTCTCGCTTTCGGCCTCCTTAGCTTCGAAACCCCTTGCGCTCGAACCAAGTACCAAGGCCTTACCCACCGGCTTCTCCTTAAGCGCGGATTTCTTCGAACATTTCTTCAACGTGTGGACCGTCGCAGAGAAAACATTTCAGCTTGTCCGTTTTCCTCTTGGGTTTCTTCTTCCTAACTCGTGGTTTCCCATTACCACCATTGTCGCCGTTGCCATTGCCATCAACACTATATCTTCCTTGTGATCCATTTCACATACGCCTCTTTCCTCGGACTTGGAAGACCCAAGTTTGTCTTTCCCTAGACCAATCTTAACCACAGACTCAACTACTGTCATGGCTTCCGACAGCTTTTGGACACCTCTTTGTTCCACCTCCTGTCTGACCCACGGCTTCAATTCATTCTGAAAAGCAAGCAATGCTTATTTCTCGGTCACATCTGAAACTTGAAGCTCTCGAACATACTCCCCCACTGTGCCCCGTTGCGTTATCCCTTGCAACTTTGCCCGAGCTTCTTCCTCGGCAAATTCTGGGTAAAACTGTCCCTTCAATTCGCATTTGAACTCTTCCCAGTCTCAATCTCACCTTGCCTTTTATCTGTGATCCTGCCTCACCACCATAAAAGCGCAATGTCAGTAAGAAACATTGAAGCAGTGTTTACCTTAACCGCATCGTCCACGATGCCTTTGGCACGGAAGTAGTTTTCCATCTTCCACAAGAAATTGTCCACATCGCATGCAGACCTTGTCCCCACAAACTCTTTCGACTTCGGGGCATTCTCCTTACTAAGTGCTGCATTTGCCACTCTTTTCCCCACGGCTGCTCGACACAAGGCCAGCTCTCCGTCAAGCTCCTCTATTCTTGTGCTCAAAGCCCTCGTTGTGGAATTAAACAACTCGTTTACCTTATCCATGGTGGAATCAAGAGACATCTTTACATAGTCTCTAGACCGCTCCTTCCAGTTTGCTATGCGATCCTCAACCCCATCGAGTGCCTCCTTTGCATCTTCCATGGATCCGTTTACCCACACGTTCCTCTACTGCCGATAATGTCTCCCTCAAAGACTTCCTCACCCACCTTTGTTCGAACTCTTCTTTCGACATCCCAACGGTTCCTTTGAACCAATAACTCAGATATCACTTGGTTCAAACCAATAGCTCGGATACCACTTGTCATGGGGCTAGAGTTTTCTCTTGCGATCCGTGCGGCTTTAGGCGATCCGTTCGTCCAAACTCGCCTAAGTCAGCCTTAAGTGAGGATTTCTTAAGAACTCCTCCAAGGCACCAAATTGAAGAGCGGAAGCGATTTATGCCAAAAGAAGCTGAACCAAAGAACAACAGAAATAGCGCTAGCAAAGTGTTTAAGTAAATGCTCTCAATTCTCTTATTCACAAAGAATAATGAAACAATGAATGAAGTGAGTACAACTGAGGGGGAGGCTCTCTGTTTATAGTTGAGCTCCCCAAAACCCGACGGTCAAGATACATTTACATCAACGGACGAGATTAGTCATATCTCTTTATTTTAGGGATTTACAAGATATGTCATATCAAATCTAATCTAATCTTTACAAGATATGATTCTCTCTATCTTCTAATATTAGTTACCATATCAACCTAAACTGTCTTCATTATCGGGCCAACTAGGCTTCAATCTGATAGGCTTCTCTAATAGCTCTTTGAATCGGGTCAGTTCTCGTGGGCTAAATGATCTCAATCTGAGCAATAGACCTCCATTGGATGCATTTGGTACAATGGTCACGGGCTTTGAACTGCGGCCCATGACACTAGTCATGTAGTCAAAATTGCAAATGGCTCTTTGTCTCCTTTGGGCGAAACAAGATCAATTTATTTGACAAAGGATTTTCATCTTTCTTCTGTTCTTTATGTCCCTAAATTGAATTGCAATTTACTTTCCACAAGCCAACTTCCATTCCAATTGTTGTTTTCAGGCAGTGGATTCGGGGAAGGTGATTGGCAATACTGATATGCATGGTGGTCTATATCTGATTAAGGAAAAGAATCTTTCAAGTAGACAAGTTCACTCATCAAGTTGTGGTTCAGATTCTAGTCAAAAGTGTGTCACATTTGCTTCCAAATCAATGTCTGTTTCCAATTCTAATTCTATTTCCATTGAAACCCAAGTTATGTTATGGCATAATCATCTTAGTCATCCTAGCTTTACTTATATTGAGAAATTCTTTCCTCATGTGTTTATCCATAAAAAACCAAATTCTTACTTTTGTGAAGTTTGTCAATTAGCAAAACACACTAGACATGTCTATTCAAGTTTGCAATATAAACCCTCACATCTATTTTCAGTGATTCATAGTGACATTGAAGGTCCCTATCATGTAAAAAGCATCAATGGAGCTAGGTGGTTTGTCACATTCATCAGTGATCACACTAGAACAACCTGAACATTCCTTATGAAAGAAAAATTTGAAACTGTCTCTATTTTTCAATCTTTTCATACCATGCTCTCTAATCAATTTCAAAGCAATATCAAAGTCCTAAAACCCGATAATGCTCGAGACTACTCTAATTTCATTCTTGGGTTATATTTGTCCAAACATGGTATCATTCATGTAAACTCTTGTGTCAACACACCACAACAAAATGGAGTATCTAAAAGAAAAAATAGACACTTGCTTGAGGTAGTGTCACGGGACTAGATCTTTCGTCTCGCGATCCATGCGGCCTTAGGCGACCCGTTCGTCCAAACTCGCCTAAGTCAGCCTTTACGCCCAAAAGTGAGGATTCTTTTAGAACCCCTCCAAGGCACCAATTTATATAGCGGAAGCGATTGTGCCAAAAGAAGCTACAAATGAACAACAAAAAGCCAAAGAAAAAATGCACACAAAGTGTTTGAGTAAATGCTCAAAGAATTCTATTACTCTTAAGATATCAGCTTACAATGGATGAGTACAAATGAGGGGGAGACTCTCTATTTATAGTTGAGCTCCCCCAAAACTGACGGTCAAGATACGTTTACATCGACGGACGAGATTAACCATATCTCTTGATTTTGGGGATTTACAAGATATGTCATATCCAATCTAATCTAATCTAATCTAATCTTTACAAGATATGATTTCATCTATCTTCTAAGATTAGTTACCAAAACTAGCCTAAGTTGTCATGTCTTTATTATCGGGCCAACCAAGTTTCAATCTGATAGGCTTCTCTAATAGTTCTTTGAATAGGTCCAGTTCTCGTGGGATAAATGTTCCCCATCTAATCGATAGACCTCCATGGGGCGCATCTTGTGCCATGGTCACAGGCTTTGCACTTTGGCCCGTGACATTCTCCCCCACCCATTCTTGCAACGCCCTCGTTGCGACTTCTGAATGACACTAACTTAATTTCACCTTGGAACTTTCTCGTTGCCTTGGCTTTTTCCCGACTTGTCTTGTGATCGGGTTGTCCCTTGCTTCGGAACCTTTGCCTCGGCTTCCGTCGTCTCTTAACTTGAACTGTTGCACTCGTTGGTACATCCCGTTGGCAAGAAGTCTCCGTTCTAACTTGCCCCAATTCTAACTTATTCTCACTGGAATCCCCTAGATTCTCACATCTTGACTTCGTACCACCAATAGTCTCTTTGCCTCTTTGATTATGAACTTTGAAAGGGCCCTTACGATCTTAGCAAGCCAACAAGTCAGAATTTAAAACACTATTAGGGTGTTTGCAATGTACCTTACTCGCAGTATTTACTCGTCCTGACTGTTTTTGCATCGCTCCTTTTCCCTCTAAGCCCGATGCACAACCCACCTTTCTCAAAGGTGTCGGCTCCACAGTCAAATCTGCAGGCTTCATAGCGATCTCTTACGCCACTAACACTTCCGAAGGGGCTTTCGTAACATTTCGTTCTGACGAGTTAATGTTCCTCCCATACGAAACATCTTCGACTAGTTGGATTGACGATAACACCTTGGTCCCAACCTTCATATCCCGATGCACCGGCACGACAATTTTTGTTGACGAACCGGTGACAATATGGATTTGATCGGCCAATGGTTGCAGAGTTTCCTAAATTCTATCAAGGAAATTTAAGCCAAGCACATAGTCATAATCATCTAATTGGATTCCTTGAATTCTTCCTTACTCTTCCATTCGCCGATTTGTAGTTCCACATCACGAACTACTCCCACAGTTGGGGCCTTCTCGAAAGTTGTTATCTTGATATTCTTATTCGATTTTCTAATCAACAGACCAAGATTATTCGCAGCCTTTTCCAGTATGAATAAGTCTGATACTCCCGTATCAATAAGAGCACTCCGCTTCTAACCCGCAATATTGATGTCCACAAACATCAACCCCTTTTCACCATTCCTCTTCTTAGGAATGAGGATCATCGAATTGACCCTCGATGTCTTCCCCTTAATAGGCTTCACCTCTTCCTTCGGTTCATCTTTCTTCTTGATCGTCGAAACCATCAATTTATTTGGACATTTTCGCGCCATGTGTGGTCTTTGACAAAGGAAGCATTTTATTCTTTTCCCCTTGTCCCTTGGGTTATTGGATCCCCGCTTCGCATATCGTGGTTTCCCATTGCCACTTGTGCTATCGGTACTGTTGCCATCATCGCTATGTCCCTCTTCATCTTCTTCATAGTTTCTCTCACCATTGCCCTTTCCATTGGGCTTAGACGACTCGAACTTGTCTTTCGTTGGACCAAGCTCAACAAAGGACTCTGCTTCGACCATGGCTATAGTAAGTTCGGTAATTCTTTGCCTACACAACTCATGCTTTGCCCACGACTTTAACCCATCCTCGAACCAATAGAACACTTCTTTCTCGCTCAAGTCGGAGATTTGAAGCATCAACTCGCTAAATGCCTGAACATACTCCCGAACAGTGCCTTGTTGCGTGAGACGACGCAACTTATCTAGAGCCTCCTTCTCGGCATACTTTGGGTAAAACTACTTCTTCAACTCTCTTTGGAACTCCTCCCAAGTCCCAATTGCGTTCCCACCACGTTTCTCATCCATGGACCTACAACGCCACCACAAGAGAACCACATCAGTAAAATAGATTGAAACAGTGTTTACCTTAATGGCATCATCCTCGATGCCCATCGCTCAAAAGTATTGCTCCATTTCCCACAAGTTGTCCACATCCCTTGCGGATCGTGCACCCTTAAATTTCTTCGGTTTGGGAACATCCATTACTTGTTGCTTCGGCCTTGAAGACAACATCCCATTACTCGAAGCGGCTTTGTAAATCGTGAGCTCCCCCTTGAGCTCCTCCATTTCTTTCTTCATGGCTAACACTATATCCTCGAGATTCTCATCCCTCTCTGCCAGCTTTTTCGCAGTAGACTCGACTAATTCATTCATCTTTTCCGCATTGGCATCGATAGAATCCAACACAAAATCTCTGAGTTGCTCTTCCATTGAGTCAAACCCATCCGTGCGTCCCTCGACCAATTCAAGCGTCTCTTTCATGTTCCCTACGAATTCCTCGAGATTAACCACTCGATTTTCCAAAGCTGCCAGCATATCCCTCGAGCGACTTGCTTTTCTGGCCCTCCCATGGGTCTCCATTGGCTCACTCTGACCAACTTATTTCAACATCCCAACGGTGCCTTCGAACCAATAACTCGGATATCAATTGGTTCAAACCTATAGCTCTGATACCACTTGTCACGGGACTAGACCTTTCGTCTTGCGATTCGTGCGACCTTAGGCGATCCGTTCGTCCAAACTCGCCTAAGTCGGCCTTTATGCCCAAAAGTGATGATTCTTTTAAAACTCCTCCAAGGCACCAATTTGTATAGCAGAAGCGATTGTGCTAAAAGAAGCTACAAATGAACAACAGAAAGCCAAAGAAAAAATGCACTCAAAGTGTTTGAGTAAATGCTCAAAGAATTCTATTACTCTTAAGAATTCAGCTTACAATGGATGAGTACAAATAAGGGGAAGGCTCTCTATTTATAGTTGAGCTCCCCCAAAACTGATGATCAAGATACATTTACATCAACGGACGAGATTAATCATATCCCTTGATTTAGGGATTTACAAGATGTCATATCAAATCTAATCTTTACAAGATATGATTCCATCTATCTTCTAAGATTAGTTTCAAAAATTAGCCTAAGTTGCTATGTCTTCATTATCGGGCCAACCAGGCTTAAATTTGACAGGTTTCTCCAACAGTTTTTTGAATCGGGCCAATTCTCGTGGGCTAAATGTTTCCCATCTAATCGATAGACCTCCATGGGGCGCATCTTGTGCCATGGTCACGGGCTTTGCACTTTGACCCGTAACAGTAGCCCGTGCTACTATGTTCACCAATAATGTACCTATACATTTCTCGGGGGAAGCAATTCTTACTGCCACTCATCCCATCAATAGAATGCCTAGTCGTGTCCTTAAATTTCAATCATCTCATCAAGTTCTTATCTTTTCATATCTTCATACCCTCTCTTTTTCTACGGACCTTCCATTAAAGGTTTTTAGTTGCACATCCTTTGTTCATATCCACCACAATTACCACACCAAACTCGATCCTAAGTCTCTCAAGTGCATTTTCCTTGGTTATTCTCCTAATAAAAAGGGCTACAAGTATTATCCACCCATTACTAGGAAAGTGTAGAAAAGGTGTGCGTGGGTGCACTGAACATCCGATTGAGAATTATGTTGCATATAGGAAACTATCGTATCTTTATAAGGCCTTTGTCACAAATCTGGATAGTGTGAAGGTGTCAGATTTTATACAAGAGACTCAAGAGTCAGGCGTGGAAAAAGGCAGTAGAAGAGGAGATTCGGGATTTGGAAAGTAACAACACATGGACTCTTGTCAAGCTACCTCTAGGTAAGAATCCAGTTGGATGCAAGTGGATATTTATTGTCAAGTTAGGGCTGATGGAAGTGCCGAGAGATTCAAGGCCAGACTTATGGCAAGAGGGTTCACTCAGTTGTACAGAATTGACTATCATGAGACGTTTGCACTTGTAGCAAAACTTAACACTGTTCAAGTTCTACTTTCTCTTGCAGTTAATATTAAAAATGCATTCCTAAATGGGGATCTTGAAGAAGAAGTCTACATGACTATTCCTCCTGGTCTAGAAAACAAGTCAAACAATAATCTAGTTTGCAAACTGAAGAAGTCTTTGTATGGCTTAAAGCAATCTCCTCATGGATGGTTTGAAAGATTCACTAAAACAGTGATAGCCAATGGATATCAACAGTGTCAAGTCGATCACACACTGTTTGTTAAAAGTAGAATAGAAGGGAAGAAGACTATTCTCATAGTTTATGTGGATAATATTATCTTGACAGGAGATGATTCTAAGGAGATTATGAATTTGAAAAAACTACTAGCAACATAATTTGAGATTAAGGATCTTGGGACTCTCAAGTATTTCCTAGGAATGGAGGTGGCTCACTCTAAGAAAAGGATTGTTATATCTCAATGGAAATACATCTTGGATTTGTTAAGTGAAACAAGGCTACTTGGATGCAAACCAGTTGACACACCTATGGATCCAACAAAAAGATTGAACAGAAGTGAAGGAAACAGTCCAGTAGACAAGGGAAGGTACCAAAGGCTAGTTGGAAAGCTCATCTATCTATCTCATACCAGGCCTGATATCGCATAGTCAGTCAGTGTGGTTAGCCAACATATGAACAATCCAACTGAATATCATTTAGAGGTAGTAAATAGAATCTTGAGGTATTTAAAAATGACTCCGGGACTTGGTCTACTATTCAGGAAGTGTGCAAACCGAGAAGTGGAAATTTACACCAATACTAGTTGGGCAAGAGAGCAAACTGATCGGAGATCAATCACTGGTTATTGGTCCTATGTTTGGGGTAATCTTATTACTTGGAGGAGCAAAAAGCAAGCTGTAGTCTCACGGAGTAGTGCAGAATCAAAATATCGTGCTCTTACACTTGGAATATGTGAAGGAATGTGGTGGCTACAAAGATTGTTGAGGGAACTCAAAGTTGAGGTACAGGACTCAGTCATGATGTTCAGTGACAGTCAAGCAGCTATTAGTATAGCTAAAAATCTTGTACACCATGACAAGACAAAACACATTGAAATTGATCAACACTTCATTTCAGAGAAGGTCAATAACAATATTGTCCAGCTCAACTATATTCCTACAAAATAACAGATTGCTGATGTTCTTACTAAAGCACTCCCAAGGGATAGTTTCAATGAATTGATTTCCAAGCTTGGTTTGTATAACATATACAACCCAGCTTGAAGGGGAGTGTAGACAAAGGGATCAATATTTTTTTATTTACTTAGAAGAATAGATTTAGTTTCTGATTATTAGGAATTAGCAATTGTAATTTATTCACTTTCCTGTTTTGATGGGATTCCTAATTAATAGGAATTTTGTTTCCTATTTTAGTGGGTTAAGATTCCGTCTGCTCTTTAGACTTTATTAGGTTGTCATACGATTCTACTAAGAATAAGAAGAATTTTAGATTCATCTTCAGAAAAATTCAGATTTATCTTCAAGTTTCATACATAAAGTAGAGTCCTTTTAATCAAATAGACAAGCACTGAGGAAAAAGGTTCATATGATAAATCAAAGATCGAAAAATTGGCAATCTTTTCAACCAAAAATAAACTAAATTTAGCATAATACCTTGGACAGCAGCATCCCATGAAGCACTACGAATCTTTTCTAATAGTTCCTCAGCTTTATCAACAGTAGCCATCTTTGTTGCCATGCTTATCTAATCAAATATGCTTTAGTAAGCCTATGAAAAGGATGAAGTCTAGCAGATACTCTAGATCCATACCTCAGCATAATTATTGTAATTGAGAAGCTTAGCCTTTTCCAACCGAAGTTTCAATATCTGGTTGATGATTGGTGTATTATCCAAATCACCACTTGATGCCCGAGTTATATAAGCACGGTAGACTTCCTCACGCAAGGCACGATTACGAGCATGTTGCATAGCAGAAATAAAAATTGGAGCATCCAATGTAATCATCCATGGTCCATTCTCAGCAGTTGCATTTTCATGCCCCTAGGCAGGTATAGAGAGAGAACATATATTACATGACCGAAAACTGAAACTGCACTAGACTTGACAATGAGAGACCATTAATAAATGCAAACACGTTCTGAAATTTGGAAAAGAATACCTTGGACACTGCTGTTTGAGCAGCTAGCCCAAGAGCAGTTGCAGGCAAACCATCAATTTCTTTCTTATCAGTTACCAGCTTTTCAAACTTCTTTGTGGCATCCAAAACATTCTCACTAAATTTGTGAGACAACCTCTCCAATTCCTGCAAATTAGCTCAAAGTAAATAGAAAAGAATAGCCAAAAGGAATGAACATGATACAATTGAGCATAAATGTTTATATGGTTACAAGAAGAAACCAGACACCAAGAACTTCAAAGGAAACTTGTACAAGTACTTTCCCTTCATTTTACTTTTCACAGAAGTTGACTTCAAAAGAAGTGTAATATGACACATTCATTTTACTTCAACTTCATAACTACTATATTGTACCTGTTGAATTTTGTTAAACTGTTCTCTTTTATCATCTTCAAGTGAAACACCATTAAGAACAGCTTCCTTTATCTGGGCTGAATGCATACAATAAAACAAAAGAGATATCAAGTCAAACACTCACAGAAACTAAAAGGAATGGAAGAAGCATGTTGTAATGAGAACACTTTTATATCAGCAATATCTACCTGCAGCAACACTAAGTTGGTTTGTTTGTTTTGTTTTGTTCTTTTAACAGAATGCTCATCTTAATATCTGCTATAGCAAGCCAACTAATAGACTGTGCACTCAGTATTGAGTAATGGTTCTGGCATTGAATTAAGGCACCAAAACGGAAAGGGAACATATACTTACCATCTACAATACGTTTGCGAGCTTCACTCAACGATTGCCAATCAGGAGATTCTTTAATCGCCTTGAAGGCATTATAGATGGGTTTACTTTGTCCCAATCTTAGTTGAAACTTCACTTTTTCAGGCTGTAAGGAAAAACTAAACATAGTAAGGACAAGAAGTTTGATGAGACTATGGAGTAAGGCACCGATGCATATTTCATTAATCTCTACAAAATACTAGGATCAAACTGAACAACTGCCAAACCAAATTGCTTCAAAACCAATAGGAAAACCACAATTTCTGATTCAACCAATAAAAAATAACTCCCTCCCTAGTATATCATGCTGTATGCTAATGCTAATATGATTTATGTCAATATAATAACAAAAATTCATGGTTTAATCTAAGATAAGAATGAGATAGTTATTAGATGTCTAAAAGGTTGATGCCAAATATTTTGAAGATGGCAATTCAAGCATAAACATTACATTATTAGTTTTTACATATACATACTGCATGTTACATATCTGACTGCTTGCAATCATATAACATAAAGAAACAACAATGTACCTGGACTTCTTCAATGGCAGCACGGAGCTCAGCTGAATCTTTAACAGCCTTAAGATGATTAACCATTCCCCACACAACAGTCAACCGATCAACAATCTTTTCCAATGGCTCCACCAACTTTGGCCATGACGGCTCCACTGTATTCTCCAATTCATCCAAATCACTCTCCTACTCAACCAACACAAATATATCAAATCAAACACAAATAATCCAGAAACTCCAGATGCTAGAGCATAAAAAAGTTTCAAATTTTAAAAACTCGAACAAATAAAAAATCAAGGCAACCAAAGTTTTGAATTCTCAAACAAGGACTAAAACCAGCGAATGATCTAGCAAAGAGAAAACTCAATATCGAACCCTAGAACAAGGTTGAAAAAAAAAACCCTCAAAACCCAGAAATGAAAACAGCCCAAAAGATAAAAACGACATACGACTTTCTTCAACAAGGCACGAATCCCAGGCCTAACATGTTTGGCTTCAACAATATCAAAAGGTGGAAAGTCGAAATCTTGCAGGAGAGGATTGGAGCCGATGCTATCATCGACGGTAAATGAGGAAGCCATTGAAGGAGGAGAAAAAGAAGAACAAGAAGAAAATGAAGAGGAAGAGGAAGAGGAAGAGAGATAAGGAGAAGTAGAGTGATGCAAGGTCTGAAGGCAGAAGGAGAAAGAAGAGGACCAGAGAGGACAAGGGTAGGATTTAAGCAAAGCCTTGGGGGCAAAACGGGGAGAAGAAGAAAAAGGGGGGCGTTTTAGGATGGGTTGAACTGAGCGGGAGAGAGAGAAGCGAGTGGAAGCCATTAGTATGTTGACTGAAACAAAGATAGTGTTGAACAAGACTCTGTTCGGAATGTGGCGTATAAGTCTCATTCTTTTAACTGAGCTTGATATGTTTTTCGTTGTAGGATGATTCATATTTTGAGATGGATATTATATTTTTCCCTTTTTACTTAGATTAATTAAACCATTTAACAAATCAATGCTGACATGTTTCATTGGTTACAACTGTCAGCGTTTTTCTAACACTTTAATTTGTTGGAAAAACTTTAAATTTATGACTCCTTTTATTTTGTAATTTGAGGTGATAAATTTGGTATCACTTTTAACTTCAATTTCATGCACTTTGTTAGCTTAATTATCTCTACCACATTTAATTTAACTATTCATAAAAGAAAAACAAATTGAATGAAAATATATTTCAACATATTTCAACACTCATTCTCCTGATTATTACATTAGTAATAGTACCAAACGAAAAATATTTTTTCAGAAAAATCTATTAGGTCATAAAACTTTGAAACTTGTGTAATTTGGTCATTATTTTGTTTTGAAACTACAATTTTTTTCTGATTAAAATTACTTGATGGATAGATGTAGTCTATAATAAATATTTAAATTTAAATGGATGAAATATATATCAAATATTTCAAGTAGTGAAGTTTTTCAGATTTGATAACTGAATGTGTTCATAAAAGATAAAGTGTATAATTATAAGAAAGTAAGAGCTAGAATGTAATATTAATTTTAAAAATAAAATAATAGAAAATGGTGTATTACATGAAAATAAATAATTGATAATAATAATTATTTTATAAGTAAAAAAATCATATAACTTATGAATTATGTTTTAAAATTATTACTTGGCAAAATATTATAATAATATGATTTTAAATAAGTCGCATGTATTTGGAGATAGAGAAATATTATATTTATTTTGTACAGTTATTACACTTTGTTTTTTTAATATAAATTTAAAATTTTATAATTGTAGGACTTTTCCTCGTGATTTGATTTGATTTTGATTTTATTGTGATGGCCATTGGGCTACAATTTAGAAATCTCTGTTGGACTGATTGGCGTTGGGCTTGTAGAGTAGAGTTATACGGAGGAGCTCATTGGTTTTAACAAAAAATTAAAAAAATTTCGCTAGAAGGAGGGCTCGAACCTCCGACCTTATGGTTAACAGCCATACGCTCTAACCAACTGAGCTATTCCAGCTTACGTTCTTAGGCTAAAATTTAATAATTTTTGAATTGTGTGAAAAGCTGGAATCCAATCTGATGAAAACATGGGTGACGTTGATGCAAAGTTACCGTTAATCCGAGAAATTTAACTTTGCAATGTCTTCTTTTGTTAATGTTTTGCTTTTATTTATATTAGTTTTCTTTTTTTATTTAAAAGAAAGTTACCGTTAATTTTACATAAATTTTAATACGATAAAATTGTTTTAATTTTAATAGAAGTAAAAATAGTTATGTATAAATATTTAATTATAAAAATTAAACTTAATTGGTTGATTTATTAATTTAATTATATCTTAAGTTTTGAATTTATGTCATTATTGTTTAGTTAAAGTGTACTACAATTATAAACTAAAAGCTATAAATCAATAAATCATTTAGTAAATGGTTAAAATATACACAAAATAATTAAAAGATTATGTTAACATGGCTGTAGTAAAGAAATGTATAACATAATAGTTGTAAATTTATCACCAATACGTAAATTTGCGTAAGCTATAACACAAGTGTTTATCCATTAAAATGGCATCATTACGATAACATTAGTTAGGTCTAAACTTATATCAACTCTGCATGTTATTTCACAAATATTAAATTAATAAATTGCATGTTGCTAATATTACCAATCTTTCCATAATAAAATTAGGACAACTATTTGAGAGATTCAAAGAAAATTCACTAGTGGAGTTAAATAATTGTTAAATATTATCGATTGAGTCTTAACTCGATTGGCATGGATATTATTGTCAAAATGTAGAAGGACATGGATTCGAGTGCACTAATATACATTATCCTCATATTTATGAGTTGGGGAGAAAGTATGAGTAGTTTTAGACATTATGTAAAAAAGAGTAGATATGATCAGAACCTATAATGGAGCTAATAAATCTCCACTTAGTGTATTTGATTATAATCTATAAAATTAATCATTATTTTTATGATTAGAAATTAAAAGAAAATGTGATAGCAAATATTGATAATAAATTTATTAGAATCATAAAGATTAATAACTGTAAATGAATAATAGTAGTAGTAAACTATTCATAAATTAGTAGTATATAGTTGATAATAAAAGAGTAAAGTAAATATATAATCACTCAACACTTCATTAATTTTAACTCAACTCTTCATTAATTTTTAATTGGCCATTAAATTGTTAGTATAATTAATTTTAACACCAAAGTTAAGTTTTAATTTTTTTATTCTTAATCATTGGTCACAATGATCGGATGTCATGAGTCATGCCAATATAACAATATTTTATCAAATGTATAATATTGCCACAATTAGGGGTGAGCAAAACTCGATTCGACTCGAAAAAATTGAAAAAAAATTCGAATTTCTAGTTAAACGAATCGAGTTATTCGAGTTAATCGAGTTATTCGAATCAACTCGAATTTTTTTTCAAATTTCGATTTCGAATCGAGTTGAGTTTTCGAATTCGAATAACTCGAATAATTCGAATAATTCGAATATCAAACTATAATATTTTACATTTTTAGCCCAAACTCCCATACCCTTTTACTTTTCCCTCAAAACTTTTACTCCTTCCTACTTTCCCCCAAAACTTTTATTCCTCCTCCCAACCCCCAATCTACCCAAAATCCATTTCCACCAAAATTTTACTCTCCCATTTATTTTTCTCAAAATTTTACTCCCAAAAACCCTCAAAACATTTTATTTTCCCCCAAAATTTTTACTTCCTCCCACTTTTCCCCTAAAACTTTTATTCCCTTCCCATCCCACCTCCCATCTATCCCAAACCCTACCCCTCTAATTTTTTTTTTAATATTTTCCCTCCAAACTATTTACTTTCCCTCAAACTTTTATTCTCCAAAACTTTTTATTTTTCCCCTAAACTTTTTACTTCTCACCCTTTACTCTTAAATAAAAAATCAAAATTATCCAAAAAAAGCACTAAACATAAATAGTAATAATTTTATTTATATCTACTATTTATATTATTAAATTAAATTTCACATTTTATATTATTTATATTATTAAATTATTTAGTCATATTGAATATTTATATTAAAATTGAATTATTAATTATGCCATAAAATATTCAAGTTAAAATTTTACATTGGTATCAATTTCACATTTTATTTTTAAAATAACTTTTATTAAAAATCATATTTTTACATTTAATATATTTTTAATTCTAAAATACACAGTGACAAGAATCTGAAGATAATTGAAACAACTAAGCAAGCAAAGAAGCTAATCAATATATAAAAAATTAATAAATAAATTATGAAGTGAAGAAAGTTAATAAAAATTTTGATTAAGGTTGACAAATTTTATTACGATGGGTGACAATGGTTATAAGGACCTAAAATTATTTTTTAAAATTTAACTCGAACAAATATATTCGATTCGATTCGATTCGAATTCCATCTCACTCGACTCGATTCGAGAAAACTTCAAATAAAGTTAGGATGATAAAATGAGATTCGAAAACTCGATTAACTCGAAAATTTTCGATTCGATTCGATTCGATTCGATTGAATGCTCACCCTTAGCCACAATATTTAATATGCCACGTGACAATATCCATATACTATTATTATTTTTTAGAAAAAGTAAATTACATTTTTGGCTCCAAATTTTTGTAAAATTTTTATAAATTTATATAACTTTAAAAATTTTATAATTTGGTCATTGATTTATTTTTTTTTGTGAAAAAAAAAGGCAAAGCTTAAGTACTAACATGACACAATTGTGAAAATGTGACTTCCAACATCTCTATAAATATTAACTGGTTCAGAGTTGGTGGCAAGTCTTCGAAGATATGAAGGCCAAAAGCCATAGTCAAAGCCAAACTTTAACATGATCTACACTTTGATTTGCCTTCGTGATACTCATGTTTGATATCGACATCCTAATCCCTCGTGCAAAAGTCTTTGTATCGAGTTCACCAATGAGGCCAGGTATCCCATCCCTCTATTACTCTCGAGCATATGAATTGCTGTAAAATTGTCCATCTCCAATATCATTTTGTGAAATCCAACATTCCACATCAATAATAAACCTTCATGCACTCCCTAAAGTTTAGCTTGCATAACTGAAGTATGACCAATATTAGACATAATTTATAATTAAAATTTGGTCACTAACTCATTTTGGCACTACAAATTTTCATATTTTAAATAAAATTTCTTGATTAATCAATGCAACCTTTAATAATTACTTAAATTTATTTGGATGAAATAGATATCACATGCATTAAATAATGCATTTCAATAGTTTTTGTGGGGTGTGCCTCTTATTTCAATATTTTTTTCTCTTAATTAAACTTTGCTATCTTTTCCAAGTTGAACTCTGATTAATCTAAGAATATTTTAGTCATATTAGGACTTTAATATTAGCATATTTAAAGGGTCTTTGTAACCCTGTTTTAAAGAGTTTTTTAGAATATCTCTTATGTGAGTTTGATGAAGAGTTTTTGAGAGAACTTTGTATTTGGGTTTTGGGTTTTGCTCATTTAGGTTATTTTCTCCATCTTGTACTCTTTGTTGGTTTGTCGATTAGTGAATTTTTCTTTGTCCATGGTTTTTTATCTTTTTTAGAGGAGTTTTTCATGTAAAATTTGTGTTTTCGATCTTCTCTACTTTTTTATTTTTTTGTTTATACGGGTCGATTCCCAACAAATTGGTATTAGAGCTTGATTCGAATTTCGTATACAACCTGTTCAGATATGGCAATGAGATACGATATCAAGTAGTTCAATGGGATCACAAATTTCAGTCTATGACAAGTTCAGATGATGACAATTCTGGTTCAGAACGGTCTGAAGAAGGTCATTACAAGGCAAAAACCCGCGGATGTGAATCAGACAGAATGAGAAGAGCTTGATAAGAAGGCACTGTTAACAATTCAGTTGTGCCTCACGAACAATGTATTGCAGAAGGTGCTTACAAAGAAAACTCTTTCCAGAATGTTATAGGTTGGTTCACATAAATTTGTGTGTTCGATCTTCTCTAGTTTTCTTGTTAGTTATTTATTCGAGTTGATCCCCAACAAACTGGTATTAAAGCTTGGTTCAGATTTTGCAATTGACACGTTCAGATATGGAAACAAAAAAGTTTGATATTGAAAGGTTTGATGAAATCACAAATTTCAGTTTATGCGAAGTTCAGATAGCGACAATTCTGGTTCAGAACAGTCTAAAGAAGGTTATTACTGGGCAAAAGCCTGAAAACCTATACCAGTTAGAATGAGAAGAGCTTGATGAGAAGGCTCTGTCAACAATTCAATTGTACCTCGTGAACAATGTGTTGCACGAGGTGCTTACAGAGAAGATGGCAATAGCCTTACGGAGAAAATTAGAAACCCTATACATGACAAAGTCTCTGGCTAATCGATCGGTGTTTAAACAACGCTTATATACATAGATGATATGAAAAACCTTAGGGTCACATCAGTCAATTTGTTACTCTCTTGAATGATCTGAAGAATGTCTAGGTTAACATAGATGATGAAGATCAAGCTATGTTATTATTGTGTTCTTTTCCCCATTCGTTAAAACTTTTATGGAGACCTTAATTTATGGTAGAGATAAACTCTCATTTGAGGATGTAACCTTGATTTATGGTAGAGAAAAAGGATAAGGACCTCTCATTAAAACAAAAGCTCTACGAGATACCTTAATGCCGCTTAACTCGATAGAAACCCCACAATCCTTTGAGTCTAAATTTCTCAAGGAGATGAGATTCTTCTTTAAATCAGGTACATGCTTGACATTTGACAGTGTCCTAATGATTCTGTCGTGCATCCTGATTTGAACAGTACCAATATTGGTTACCTTACAAGTTGAATTGTTTCCCATAAGCACAAGTCCACCTTCAACTGGGCTATATGTAAAGGCCTTCAACTAGACTATATGAAAAGTCCTTCTCTTTTTTCTTGGAGAATAAGTTGATTGTTTTACTTAGAGATTAAGGTTTTTATGGGATAATTATTGATGATTATTTAAGAGATAAAATTAACACTTAAATTAGTGATAAAGACTTATCTCTTTAGCGGTTAGCCAATGTTTGAAGAAGGCCAATGAATATTATGCTTATTAGTGTCTTCAAGGGGTAGTTTTTTAATTTCTTTTGCAAACAATTACTTTATGCTTACACTTGTTATTTTTGTGAAACTCTTGTTAATTTTTCTTGGAGATAAATTATTGATTGTAAATAAGGTTGTTTGGGCTGAGTGATTTGTAACAATTAGGTTCATTGTTGGTGTAGCATCTAAAATTTTTAGTGGTACCAAAAATGGTGGTTTCAAAACCCTGATTTTCAATGATCGAGTCCAAAATTATTATAGAATTATATTAAGTCTCGGTCCAGTAATTTTAGCGATTGAATAGTTAATTAAAGAAAAAAGGACTAAATCGTAAAAGACATAAAACTTAATCGCCATTGATTTTTATTAGCTAAAATTCATGATTAATGCTTGTTAAGTTAAATGTTAATTTACCCATTTTTATATTAGTGTACGATTTCTACTTGATTTTATAATAATTTTGTTAAAAGTTAAGCTAAAAATTAAGTTAAAATATATTAAACATAAAACTTAAGCGGGTGGCCATTTGGTTTTATCATCTTTTCTTCTTTACTTAACCAAACCACCATTGTTAATAGCTTGAGGAATTCAGTCACTCTTCCTTACCTTGCATGGTGAGTAATTCAAACTCGTTTTTTTTGTGTTTTTGAGATCGTTATAGTTTAATCTAGCTAATCTAGGGACTATTTCATAAAATTGTTAAAAATTTTGAAACTTACCATTAATTATTTTTAGTTATTCATGAGCTTAAATGATGAATTTATGAGCTTGGTGGTTAAATAAGACTATTTTGTAAAGGAAATTTGGTTAGTTTTGAGCTTAGGGACTAATATGAAAATATGTTAAGTTTAGCATAAAAATTCTATAAATTTTAGTATTTGAAGGCTGCCTAAGGATGAAATTATAATCGGTTTTGAGTATTGGTGTTTAAATGTGGAAATTATAATAGTTTCAGTTTTAGAGACTAAATTGAACAAAGTGTAAAAGTTAGGAAAATTTATAAAATGAAATTAATAGGTCATATGCATAAAAATGAGCATGATAATGTAATTGAAATTGATAAATTGTATTTAACTATTATATAGATAAATGATTGAACCGAACGAAAGAAAATTAGGGAAAAAAGAAAATTGTAGAATAGCCCCCACGAATCAACTCGTTAGTAGAATATATTAGGTAAGTTCATAGTATAGATGAATGTGTATATATTTATAACTTATGTTGTTTTGAATTGATTTTAATTGAACTATGGTTGAATATTTGATATTGATTTGAAATTATAAATTGTTTATAATTAAGTACAAGGTGAGAGAGTACTTATTTGGAAATTGTTGAATATTTGTAAAACACAAGTTATATGATTTTGGAATGAACATATCTAATTTACAACATGCGTATGGATATTATGGAAGTGTCTCTGATTTATAAATGTTATGAATTCTATTAAATGGCCCTTTAAACGTAGTAAACAATTAGGATGCGATTGGCATGCCAATAGAGTTAGAATGCACACTTGTATGGGATTGCACTTTAGTGCCTCTGTTTGAACTTTGGTGCCTCTGTTTGCACTACGATGCCTTTGATTGCACTATCGTGTCTTTGTTTGCACTATGATGCCTCTATATAGCATTATGATGATCTTTAGTGTGGTGTAGTTACCCGAGTGTCTGAGTTATGTTACTATAGTTCATCGAGCTAGTAAAACTTGTGAATGATCTTCAAATGACTTATTAAGATATGTGAGTTATTATAAAAAAAGATTTACAGACTTAAATGAATATACATGAATGTTTTCAATCGAATATACATGAATGATTTCAATGGAATATATATATGAATTATCTTGATTAAATTAGTGATGAACATGAATTATTTGATTATTTAATCCTATGCAAATCTCACCTGTTCTTGCAAATTGAATGTAAGGTTATTACAATCTAAGTTGTTTTTAATTTCATTTGCTTGAATGAGGTAAGTTGGTTTAGAATTTAATTATGAACTTACTAAGTTATATAAGCTTACTCTGTTTCATTTTCTGGTTTCTATAGTTAATGTTTTGCAAAACTGGGTAGTCGAATCAACTTCAAGGCTCACACTATCAAACTTTAGTCTTGGTAGATTTTGAATCATTTTATTTCAGTTTTGTGGCCTTTATGTAGGCTATTTTGGTTTGATAATTTATATTAAAAGTTGAAGTTGTAATATATCATAATGGTGGTTATGTAACAGATTGATTTAATGATTTCCTATGGTATGCATTTGGCAAATGATGAAAACATGTTTGGAAATGGTATGTTTGATCTTAGATGATGAAATGGTTGGGGTAATGATTAAATTTAGATGAAATGCTTGGCATTGTTGTTAGTTGATTGTTGTGGAATATGCAATTCTGATGTTAAAATGTTCATGGATTTGGTAAGTTGTGTATATGTACCAAAGTAATTGTTTGTTTGAAATTTATTTATGGATAATATTGCTAAGAGTTAAGGCATGTCTTAGGTTGATAGAAAGTTAAGGTTTGAATGGTATTTATGGTGAAATCCATATTGGTGTAAACATACATACATATGCTTGTATGAATGAATGGATAGGTTGTAGTAGAAAATTTGAATAAATATCAAATTTATACATGAACTGTGGTCCAATAAGTAATTTGATTAATGAACTTTGATTTGGTGCGTTATATTCCTAAAAGTTGAATTGTAGTTTAGAATTATATATGAAACTTTGATTTTAATTTAATTGTACATATACAAAGAAATAGATACATACATTTATTTTCATATTTGATTAATATCGTTGTTTGTGTATGCAATATATCAATATAAAATGGTGCTAATTCGATAATGTTGTTAGTGATTTGTGAAAATTGAATCAAATTAAAATTTCATTTATAAAATCACACAAAATCATAGTATATATAAGATATTGTACATTAGATAAAAGTTCATGTATAACTTTGGTATTTATTGTAACACCCCTAACCCATATCCAATGATGGAATAGGGTTTCAGAGCATTACCGAGTAAACGTAACCTAAATCATTTATTTCAAAACATTTCAATAATCATAACATAACCCATCATTAAACATGTGTATCATCCCTTATTCAAGCCCTCAAGGCCTTAAAATCACTTTAAAAATGATTCGGGACTAAATCGAAAACATTTAAAAAAATTAGAAAAAAGTTAGAAAAATTTCAACTGCAGGGGTCACACACCCGTGTGGCCAGGTTGTGTGCCGCACATGGCTGAGACACATGCTCATGTGGCCAAGTCGTGTAACTCTCTGACTTGGATCACACGCTCATGTGTGTTGCCCGAGTGTGACACACGCCCGTGTGGCCAGGCTGTGTGCACCCAAAAGTACCTTAAAACTCAAGTTTACCATTTCCTACTTACTTAGGCACTAAGCAACTCATTTACCAATCGTTTAACCTATTTATAACACGATTAAACATGCCCCAAATACACCAAATT
Source organism: Gossypium raimondii (assembly GCF_025698545.1). NCBI lineage: Eukaryota > Viridiplantae > Streptophyta > Magnoliopsida > Malvales > Malvaceae > Gossypium > Gossypium raimondii. The sequence goes on from NC_068576.1 coordinate 20,390,476, forward strand.
CATCACCTAATATGCCTAACCAATGTACCCTCATTGGTACCACATGTTATATCATCAAAACATATCATCCATGCATCATTCAAATCAAAGTTTTAAACATGCCAAAATCAATCAATTTGGCCTAGCTTATATCCACCTAAAACGTCAAACTTAAATTCACATACACATTAAATTCACATACACATCACAAGCAATGGTTCCAAAATAACATGCCAATTTATGGCTTTAAACATAAACATATATTTATATACTCAAACCAACATTATGCTTATAACTCCATTTACAATCTATTCATAAAATAACTATCAACTAAGACATCCTAGGTACATGCCATCAGAAAAGGTAAACATCACCACATTTGAGATCGGAATTGTTGTTGGATGCTGAGTCGGCGATCAAAAGAGAAGCACCTAACCTGTGCACGAAAAACAAAACCGTACGCTAAGTAAAACTCAGTGATATTTCTATAATCCAAACATTTAAAGATATAAAGATACATGAATGCTCAATTTGAATTGTATAATCACATTACTATCTAACAAGCAATTGTAATTTATCACCATCTCAATTTCATGCATAAAACCACATTATTTCATGATTTGCTCAACTTCACAAATATTCTTCCATTAGTTGGTTTAACATATAACTCAATTAATATCACTTGCTATAAAAGCATAGATCATTCAACAATTCATTTTAACAATGGCATAAACCAACCATATTCAATCCATGAGTACATTACTCATATATCTAATTTATGATTAGAACATTGTCACCTTTCATATATCAATCTACTTTTCCATTTCCAATTCACATATTTTTCCATTTCAATATCGATCATAGAACTTTATTATTTAATTACCCCTATTAACATGACTTGGACTCGGACGGATACACGGATCCAACCAACACACCAGTTTGGCACCTAGTGCCTCATCGAATAAATCTGAAGTAATAACTGTGCCCAACGCTATATAAATTGACACCTAGTGTCTCATCGGTTAAACAAAAGCAAATTGGCACCTAGTGCCTCATTGACTTGAAGTCGAAAAAATCCCTAAACTCTTCCTATCCTATGGCACACCATCTATATCTAACTCAACCCGATACAGTTAATAGGGTTTCATTTCAATGTTCAAATACAACCAATATCCAATTCTTATATTTGCACATTATCACATTTATACATATATTCATTTCAATTCAAATAATCAATACATTCATAATGTATATACCAATTCAATCTATTTCAATCAACTATAATTTCAATTCATTATCAAAGTGCCAAAATACTCACCTCAACCACTTACCATGTACATTAAATCAAAATACAACAATTAACAACTAGGTTCGGATTTATAGAAATACAAACCGTGGATTCCAAGCTATTCGACTTCGATTTTGTCCTTCCCCTTTTTAGTCGAAGATTTCGGTATGACGTTAGCTACGAAATTAAAACAATTAAAATACATCAATAAGACACAATTCAATTGCACATTGAATATTTCAAGTTTTACTCAATATTTTCTTAAATTCTAATTTAGTCCCTAAGCCAAGACTAATTTTTATTCTTCACATAATCCTATATTTTTATACTAATTTCAATTTAAGCTAAATTTATCTCCTTATTTTCAATTAAACCCTAAATTTCAAAATTTTCACACAATTTATTCTACAATTTAATCATTTTCTATTTCTAGCTTAAAATCTATCAATTAAATCACTAATACTAAAAGCTGTTCAACAATAACAATATCTAAAATCTTAATCAATGTTAAAATTTTGACATGGGTCATGTAGTACTTAACACCAAGATTCCAAAAATATAAAAATTACAAGAAAATGGACTAAATTAACTAATTAATTGAACTTGAAAAGTTCAAAACCCCTTATGTTGTTGTCGGCCTCTTCTTCTCTCTCCTTTCTTTCTTCCTCTTTTATTTTACATGCATTCACTTTTTCTTTCCACTATGTTTCTATTTTCTTTTATTATGTTTCTATTATAATATCATTATTATTAACATTATAATTAAAGTTAACATATATATAATAAATATTATATACATGCATATATATCATTAAACCATGGCCGGCCACCTCTCAACCAATTTAGTTAATGGTACAATTGCTGCATTAGCCTTTTTACTTTATTTCAATTTATAATTCAACTTTTAACCTTTACGTGATTTAGTCCTTATACTTAATACCTTTTAATTTCACAAAATTCACTTAATCTAAATCTAATTAACTTCGTAAATATTTATTAAAAATATTTACGAGTCCGATTTATGGAACGGAGTCCCGAAATACACTTTCAAACACCCACGATTATAGGGTCGTTACATTTATCCCTAAAAAGTTAAACAAATTCTAAAAAGAAATTAAAATATTCAAAAGCTATAAAAATGGGTTCAAAAATTATAAAACAATTTTTCTAACCATCAAAAATTATTAAAATATAAAAATATAAAATTGAAATTTATAAAATTGTAAAAATTATAAAAGTAGATAAAAATTTATTAAATTGTTAAAAATTTAAAAATAAAATTATTAAAAATATATATTTTTTAGAAGCTTGGAGTTTGAGGATCTAAATAGCATTTAAAACATTTTCTTATGGGCCATTAGTTATTGTAATTTATGTGATTTTAACAGTCAAAATAATAATAAGTTGTGTTCACAACAGACTTTCATCTCTTTTTCGTGGAAAACCTTGAATCTCTAGCCTAACCCCAACCTACCCTTGTTGTCGTCCAGCTGGCCACTAGCGTAAGGTTGTCGACATCTTCATCCTCCTCCCTCCCCTCTTTGTCCTATTTTCCCTCCAATCTCTTCACCCTTTTCTCCTTTATTTTGTTGCCCCCCTCTCTCTCTCTCTCTTGCCTTCCAATGATATGGTGTTCGACGCCATTCTTGGTGCAATATTCTTAACAACCTCACCCACTTTAACACACCTTTTTTTGACAATGTCTGTCACGAGTCTAACTTGCTCTTTGTAGGATATTAATCTATTCCAAGCAATGTTTGAACTTTGAAATTGGAAGACTTTTGATTTTTTAAACTACCAAATCAAAGCCGAATCCTGTCTGCTTCCCATAAACACAGTGCTCTGTCTTTCCAACTCCTGCACCTAGAAGAGAAGCTCTCTTATTCAAAATAGTCATAACTTTTTCACTTGTATGACCAAGTCGCTTGTGCTTTAAACGACTTGACTCTGACTCCTTAATAGACGAGGAAATTACTGTTTTACCAGTCACCGTTGAACCTGCAGAACATAAAGACTATTCATTTTTTGACCTCTAATTAGAACGAGAGCTCCACGAGATACCTTAATGCCGCTTGACTTGATGATGTAACAACCCATTTTTTAGCAACGTCGAAAAATAGTGATTTTGATAACACAATTCCGACGAGTGAGTTTGTAAATATTAGTAATTAATATTTATGAGTTACATATAATATTATGGTGAATTATGATTGGATAGATTTTATTAATTGGTTAGTTAGTCAATGTATAAGTGGTGCGTATCGAAAGTAAGTGATTTTGGAAAATGAGGTATCGTCACCTCGTTTTCATAAACTAAGATCTTAAAATTTTTATTAAATATTTACGGAGTTATTGCATAAGTGGATTGAAGTTTGGTTTGGTAATTTTGGTGATTTGATAGTTAATTAAGGAAAAAAGACTAAATAGTAAAAAAAATGTAAAAATTAATCGTTATTGAATTTTATTAGTTAAAAAGGTTTAATCATTAAATGTGATACAAGTCTCAAGGCCCAATTTTAGACTCATGGATGTGATGGACTCACACTACCTCAAGGATCAACAATAATGTCAAAGGCTAAGTAAATCATATCAAGATTCGATCAAAGACAATATTTGAGGACGAATCTTTTCGAGGAAAGGGGGAATGATACATGAACGGATTGGATGGAATTTATTAAATTCCATTCACAGAAGCTACCAATTTTCAAGTTTAAGAAATTAGTAGAATTGCAATGACTTTTTGGATGGGATCCAAGCATTTCTTGAAGCCTCCCAAATGCAACCTAGACATTATGGCTAGATTGAGAAGGGTACAATAGCCACCGAAATAGCTAAGCTAACTTACGTTACTTTTGAAAACCTTAAATAAACTAATTTTAGAGAAAACCATAGTTGTACTTTGAGTTAGCTTAAAAGCATTCATTCATTAGGTTGTGTATACATTAGATTCATTTTATTGTTGATAGTGTTGTTTTAGAAAAACCATTTGCTTGTCGCTCTTCTTTAAAAAAAACTCGATGTTAAACTAATGCAGTAGAAAAACTATTTTTCAAGTTATTTTGGAAACTTAGTTTCCTTATTGATTTGTTTTTCAAAAACAGTTCCTTTGCAATGTAGTGGAAACTAGGGAACAATATCAAATTTTACTTAAGCTCGATATCATGCATTATCCGGTTATTATGCTTGAGTAATCCATGCATGCAAAAATCCTCAAAAGAAAAGTTACCAAGCCACAGACCAGAGATAATTAGAAATTACAAGCCAAAACCAATAAAGACTTAATAATACTTATTAAAAATAGTCTGAGGTCCAAGATGATTCTCTGAATACAGAGTCCGGTCCTAGTTTCGAGGTTTACTTGAAAAGTTAAACACTATTGGGGGTGAGCTTATGAAAAGCTCAGTGTAAGTCAAATAATTATTTAAACAAACATAAATATCGAATACAGTGAAACAGGTTAGCTTTAACAGAAGAAAATAGAACCATCATAAGAATTTCATATCATTACATAGCCATTTTCAAATTGACGTCAAACGGTGTATGAGCATAGGTCATCATTCACTCGAGTAATATTCATTAATTTCGATACCATTTAATACAACAAAATACAATACGTAGCATAAATCAATAACATTTGAAAATGTCATGCACATGATGCAATGCAAAAAGATTCCTACCCATAACATCCGCTACACACCACTAGTTCCCCAAAACCCGTCATCCGAACTCCAAAACATTATGGGCTTAAGCCCGTTGTGGTTAAAACCACTGATAACAATATGCAAAAATTTTTGCCAGTAAAAATGCGATAAATCGCCATTACCCTCGGTACTCCAGGTGCAATGCACTGACTACGAATAATGCGAACTTAATATGTCGCCGGTAGGGGTGAGCAAAACTCGATTCGACTCGAAAAAATCGAAAAAAAAATTCAAATTTCGAGTTAAACGAATCGAGTTATTCGAGTTAATCGAGTTATTCGAATCAACTCGAATTTTTTTTTCAAATTTCGATTTCGAATCGAGTTGAGTTTTCGAATTCGAATAACTCGAATAATTCGAATAATTCGAATATCAAACTATAATATTTTACATTTTTAGCCCAAACTCCCATACCCTTTTACTTTTCCCTCAAAACTTTTACTCCTTCCTACTTTCCCCCCAAAACTTTTATTCCCCTCCCCTCCCAACCCCCCAATCTACCCAAAATCCATTTCCCACCAAAATTTTACTCTCCCATTTATTTTTTCTCAAAATTTTACTCCCAAAAACCCTCAAAACATTTTATTTTCCCCCAAAATTTTTACTTCCTCCCACTTTTCCCCTAAAACTTTTATTCCCTTCCCATCCCACCTCCCATCTATCCCAAACCCTACCCCTCTAATTTTTTTTAATATTTTCCTCCAAACTATTTACTTTCCTCAAACTTTTATTCTCCAAAACTTTTATTTTTCCCTAAACTTTTACTTCTCACCCTTTACTCTTAAATAAAAATCAAAATTATCCAAAAAAGCACTAAACATAAATAGTAATAATTTTATTTATATCTACTATTTATATTATTAAATTAAATTTCACATTTTATATTATTTATATTATTAAATTATTTAGTCATATTGAATATTTATATTAAAATTGAATTATTAATTATGCCATAAAATATTCAAGTTAAAATTTTACATTGGTATCAATTTCACATTTTATTTTTAAAATAACTTTTATTAAAAATCATATTTTACATTTAATATATTTTTAATTCTAAAATACAGTGACAAGAATCAAGATAATTGAAACAACTAAGCAAGCAAAGAAGCTAATCAATATATAAAAATTAATAAATAAATTATGAAGTGAAGAAAGTTAATAAAATTTTGATTAAGGTTGACAAATTTTATTACGATGGGTGACAATGGTTATAAGGACCTAAAATTATTTTTTAAAATTTAACTCGAACAAATATATTCGATTCGATTCGATTCGAATTCCATCTCACTCGACTCGATTCGAGAAAACTTCAAATAAAGTTAGGATGATAAAATGAGATTCGAAAACTCGATTAACTCGAAAATTTTCGATTCGATTCGATTCGATTCGATCAAATGCTCACCCCTAGTCGCCGGTACTCTACGAAACTCCTTTTTCAACCACAAAATTCTAACCCAATGCATATGCAATATGTCTTACAATCTCATACATAATCATATCTCAATACTTTTCACATTCATTTGAAATGCTCAGTATGTCCTCAATAATCACATACTTTCAGTAAATGGAAATAGTGTTCCAAACTTTCAAATTACCATTGTGTTGGTATCAATCAATATCGTTCAACTTCACATAGTTTACAGATTTTCATTATGCTTAATAGCACCCTTTTCAGTAAACAATATAATAAATATCTCATGCATTTAAATCATACATAAGCTTAATACCTCAACACATTATATCATTCAGTCAAACATTCTCATATCTCATAGCTCAAATATGCAATTACAAACTCAATCAAACATTCATATTATCAAACTAGCAATTTTTGCAACATGTCAATCTTTTAAAGCTCGAAACATACCTGGTTCAGCCACTCACAAATTCAATAATTTGACTATTAAGTCAATCCAATCAGTAAGCTAATTTATCAAATATAACGTGATATTTAACATTTTCAAACAATTTTATGAGTTTAGGACCCACACCTTATTTTTCGCTTCCTCGCAGCATACTAGCAAATCTTCCAATTTTCCTTAATAATTCCTTAAACGAACCTAAACCAAAATTCAATATAAATTCAATTAATTTACCACTAAACCAGCCCCCAAACACCCACTTATGAGTTCAAACCAATCGTTGAAATTATAACTATTTTTTTGAATCCAAACTAGTTAGATTCCTTACACTGTATCGATGCGAACCATATGCACAATCGTTCATCGCCTTTATGGATGATTTGGGGCGTTTGAGTCAGCACCTAATTCAATAACATACTGGAAAATCAGTATCTAATTAATGATTAAATTCATTCATTTAATAAATTCATAACCTTTACCCAACAACTATGTCGAAATAAAAAACAAGTTATCCTTAATTGCACTTACACTTCACGATTTGTGGGATCTGATTAACTAATTAATCAAGAATGTATCTCCTTAATTAACATGTGATTAAAATATGATTAGGAGGGTTCAAGAAAAAAATTTAATGCTGAAAAAATATGGTCAAGACCCAAGAAACAAAACAACCTCCTTTCTTGCACATAGGCGCCCCACCACCACCCATGGTGGCCAAAATTGGGGCTGAATTTTAAAATGGTTTGAGATCTCAGTAAAATTTGGAAAAAATAATTTTGAAATAATTTAAAATCCCCCAAATTCTAGATCTAGAATTTTTGGTTTTTAATTGATAAGATTAATCAATAAATGAAGAGACAAGAGTTCTTACCCAAGCTACTTGAGAGAAACAACAATGACACTTTCTTGGCAATGTTCGGGATTGATCTTGGGATTCAAGATTTCATATTTGGGTCTAATTTAGATGAGGATAAATGGTAGCAATAGAGTAAAGGAGATGGTGCACAATCTTGATGCAAAAAAGAAGAAGAAAGAGATGGTAAAATGGGAGGTGTACACGATGACAACAATGAGAGAAATAAAGAAAATTGAAGAGAAAAAAAGAGGAAGAGGGTGAATGGCTAGGGTAGGGAAAAATTGAATTAAAGGCTGAAAAATAAAATAAAAATTTGTATTTATACTTAGAGTTTAAGGGTATGGATGACACACACATTAAAAAAACAAGGGATTTTACAAAATTTAATTATTTCGCAAGGGAAATGATTTAAACTTAGGATCTCATTTAATTTCCATGCTTTCTCATATTTCTTTTAACCATTAGGATTTTTCCTTATGCTTGAAATAAATTTTCAATATTTATTTTAAAAACAAGGCATGCCACATACTAAGGTTTAAGACAAAATTTGCAAAATAATAAAAATGGTGAGAGAGAAGGGATTTGAACTTGGGTTTCAAGAAATGTTTCACTAAAACTTAACCAAAAAAACCAATACCTCATTTATTTCCTAAAAATGCATAGATAATCTTACAAATTAAGTCATGACCACTCTCTCTCAATTTGCAAATTCGATTCTACTAACCTCGATTTTTTGGATGTTACATTTCTAGGTTGAGATGTCTTCATCGCATTCGAAGATCTATCTATTAGCTTTGAAACGCACTTTGAATCACTCAATTTTGAATTTAGGGTCTCAAGTGATGACCATTTTAGTGAAGACTATGCGAGCAGAATTTCTACACGGGATTATTACGGAAATTATTAGTTTCGGGCTTTTAATTCGTGTTTAAATCATATTGGGTTCGATTTTTAGCCTTAATTTTTATTATAAATGATCCCAATATTGTATTTTTAATGTTTTATTATTTTATTATTTATTTATTCCAAATTTTGGATATTGTTTAAGTATTTTAAGTTGTTTTTGAGTTTTATGTTTCTTAGTTTAAAACTACTTTTTGTTTAGATTAATTAGAGTTTCAATATACTTTAGAGTTTTATTTGGATATACTTAACCTATATAAAGGCTTCTTCATTATTCATTAATGAGACAATTTGTTTTCATTAATAAAGTTTTCAACTCTGGGAGTTAGTTCTTTGTGCAAGATTTCTTTCTTATGATTTTTAGAAGTAGTTTTCTTCTCGGTTTTCTTCAAGGAGTCGTGGGAATCCATTCTTCTCCCTTCAATTTGCCAATGACTATTTCTTGGAGGGTTGATTAGAGCCATTAATTGACTTTGTTGGGATTTATATATCAAATGGTTCAATTGGACGTTTATCCTTCTATCCATCATATCCATCGGTTTATCATTCCATTTTCTACTTTAATTTAATCTATCTTTTCTCTATTTAGTTATTATTTTGAATATTTATCCTTTATTTTTTTAATTTTTTCTTATTTTTTTTATTTCCTTTGTTATTTTTTAAATTTATTTGGTTTCTTCTTTTCAAGTCACATCCAAATCTTTCCTTCTCGAGTCAAATAACTTGATTTCAATCCTTCTTCTGCTTCTTCCACCTCACTCACTTATCAAAATGTGTAAGGACTTATGTTATAATTAAGCCCTAATAACCTTATTGGGATGGTTGGTGCAAGGTTTTTAATAAATTATATATTAATTTAATGAATTAAGTTAAATAATAAAATGTTAAAGTAAAGAAAAACAAAAAAAAACATCATCATCTTCTTTCATTTTCTTCTCTTCCAACCGAAGAACACCATTTTTGCTTAAGGGAGAACCGATCAAGCTTGTGTCTTGTGCATGTAATTCAAAATTGAGCTCGTTTATTGTAATTTTTATGTTTTTAAGATCGTTGCAGCTAGGTCCAACTAACTCATATCTTTGTTTTCAAAACTGTTAAAATTTCTAAAGTTGTCATTGATGAAAATTAAAGTTTTTTTTTATGTTTAAAGACTAATTTGTTAAGTATATTTTGTTAGTTTTGTGTATAAGGACAAAATTGTAATAATGTAAAATTTGTCATGAAATTTAAAATATATATATATTTAGAGGGCTTTACTGTGATAATATTGTAACTGTATTGAAAATCAAAGCTTGACTTTGAAAGATATAATAGTTTCGATTTTAGGGGCTAAATTGAATAAAATGCAAAATTTTAGAGAAATTGTGCTAAATGAATAAAAGATATTATGATACGAGCAACTCGGTCCAATTCAAAGGCCATAATAGAGATGAGCTTAATTTCCCTCAAGGCCCAATTATGAGATCCAAATCCAAGCAATTAAAGTCAAAACTCAACTTATTCATTCAAGACTTTATCACACACAAAAAAAATTCGAGAAGATGAATTTTAGAAGGAACTAGAATATCTCTGGAATAATCAAAGTTCGACTGGGAAAAGAAGTCCTACTTGGAGTCTAAAACGTGGCTACATTAGGTGAGATATCGTCGCGACGTCGCATATCTCCTCATCGTGACGTCGTCTGTTTGTTTCCGATATGTATATCATATTCATATTCATATTATTATTTTATTATATTATGTTTTAATTATTTCTTTCATTTAGGTATGCGTATAGTTAAGTAGGATCTACAATCGGTACACCTAATATGAAAATAAATATCTATACTAATTAAATAAATTTAACATTATTTATAACATTAATTATTTAGTCCAAATGTTATTTAGTTGTTCATATAAGGAATGACCCTAATCAAATGTTGCAAGTGGCTTAGAGAATAAAGGCAGACAAGTCGACCACTAATGGATAGATATTTAATTGGAGTTAGGAGTTAGAAAATGGGGCAATGAATTGAAAGTATTTAGAGTTTATAGCAAGAATTATAACATATTTGAGAAATAAAATGAGATAAAATTTGGTAATAACTTACCATGAAATTGATTTTTCATTTTCTTAAAGGATAAAAATTAAAAATAGAATAAATTTTGAGTGTCAGAAGGTAAAATTAGAGATAGAGGCGAAGTAAAAAAATTTGGTGTTAGGATCAAAATAAAATTACAAAATTTTGAGAGAGTTAGAATTAAAAATTTTATTTTAAAAAGGTTTAAATTGAATGGTTGATTATTGAGTGAGACTTAAACTACTCGAGTTTCATTTTAATCGAGGCTTTGCCATGATGAGGGAAAAGAAATTGTTGTTACCTCGAGTTGTCTATTTGTTTAAAATAAAAATTGTAATGGAAGTGTTAGAATGTAATGACCACTACAGTCTGGTATTGTGAAAATTGTGCAAACAAAAATTACCAAGGTTTGTTTACGCAATTCAATTTTCCTATGTTCATAGAGTTTAGCTCAGTGAGTAATTCCACTATCTTTAATCCACAGTACAAGTAAATCACACTCTATCACTCCCCAAGTATAGAGATCTCTCATTTGTACTTAAATACTAGAATCCTCACCTCCAAATTCTCCCCTGAGAACTTGGGCAATAAACACTCAACAATGTTTACAATATCAGTTTGCAGTCCTTCACAAAATGGTTCCTCAAATGAAAAGATTAGAATGCACTCATAGCTCTCATACAAAACCTATACAAACTTTAAGACATATATTAAGTTCGCCATACTAACATAGAATCTAAGCGAATACAAAGTTCCTTGAAAATAGCTATTACATTAATAATAATCAAAGCACAATCGAAGATGTTAACAAGCTTAGGCATTTCACTTCAATGACCCCAATCAATCCCACAAGCTTAGGCGTTTCATATTGGGTTCAGGTTTTAGGCTTAATTTTTATTATATATGAGCCTAATATTATATTATTAGCTCTTATTATTTATTATTTTTTATTCCAATTTTTTATAATTATTAAGTATTTTAAGTTATTTAGGAGTTTTATGTCAATAAGAAATTTTAGTTTAAAACTACTTCTTGTTTAGGTTAATTAGAGTTCTAGAATACTTAAGAGTTTTATTTAGATTTATTTAGCTAGCTTATACAAACGCCTTTACATTTTACACAAAGAATCAATTGATTATTATTCTACAACTTGTTTTTGAGTTAATAAATTCTCTTTGGGTTTTTCTTTTCAAGAATTTTTCATGAGTTTTCTTTTAGAAGAGTTTTAACAATTTTTTAAGATTGAGGGGCTCATCTTCAAAATTTTTCTTACCAAGTTTTATTTCTTGGAGTGGAAATTAGAGCCACTTGAAAGGGGTTGTAGATTCTTCTTGTTTTAAATGCTTCTTAGGACTTTTACACGCCACATTCTATCTTTTCCATCTATCTTCTTTACTTTCTTCTTTATTGTTTAAATATTTGATTTATTGTTCTATTTTATTTATCTTAGTTATTTATTTTAATTATTTTACCTGAATTGGATTCGATTGCGTTCCAGGTTGTGCCAAAATCCAAGTTTCTTTCCAAACGTCTAGAGCTCTAAGTCAAATCCGTGACTTGGAAAAACTTTACGATCCTCTTCCGCTCTTCCATATCATATTATTCATGAATTGAGATGATTTAAAAGTGATAAAAGATGATAATATGAAATTGATAATATGAAATGAATTATTATATAGATCAATGATTGAATCGTTCGAAGGAAAATCAGGAAAAAACTCGTTAGCTGAATATATTAGGTAAGTTCATAGGGTATATATATGTATATGTATGTATTTAATTTTTGTTGAATTGTGTATTTGTATTTGTTTATACTATTTGAAACTTGAAATGCTATAAAATAATACCAATTTGAGAAAGGACTTATTTGGAAATTGATGAATAATTGTAAAACATGATTTATATGGATTTAGAGTAAATGTGACTTGTTTTGTAACATCCTACACCCAGTCGGGTCACCAGACCTGAGCTATAAGATGCTACGATAATTAACAATCAATATCATATATGAAATCAACTTAAATATTCAATCAAACAACGAAGCATTCAATAATATTAGTGTTATATGATTTACGATCAAAAGCAAGCCTTAATTGAGCTTACAAAGCTTTTAGACCAACTCGGAAACAAATCAGGACTAATTTGAAACTTTTACAAAAAATATAGGTAAAAAGAAAAAACAAGAGTCAAACAGTTGCGTGACAGGTTGAGGCCGTGTGGGATTAAACACGCAGCCGTGTAGCCTAATCGTGTGTTCAAATGGTGTTTATAGAGTCACACAACTGTGTCGATAGGCCATGTAACTAACTATTGGTTGTGTTGGACCTAATTGTAAAACTTTGTAAATATTCACATGGTTATCTCGCCAGGCCGTATGAGAGATTGTGGTCATGTGCATTGTATTGAGATATCTGTATGTCAGCAAGTAAAAATCAAGCATTAGGTTCCTTCAGGTTTACTACAGCCTATTATGATTCCTAATTGGAAATGAGAACGCATTACGATAGACTTGTATTGGGACTTTCATTAACTCCAAAAAAGAAAGTATCAATTTGGGTAATTGTGGATAGGTGGGAGAAGTCAACTCATTTATTCCATTCAAGACTGATTACTCGCTTGAGAAAATTAACTTAACTATATGTCGTTGAGATTGTCTAATTGTACGAAGAGCCATTGTCTATTGTTTTTTATTGGGATCCGAGATGGTTTAAAAGCTGTTTCAGATCATAAGAAATTGTTTGTAGATTTGAGAAGAAAAGATGTCGAGTTTAGACTGGTGACAAAGTATTTCTAAAAGTCTCCCCGTGAAAGAAAGTGTTACAGTTTAGCAGAAAAGGGAAGCTTAGTCTGAGATTTGTTTGGACGCATGAGATTATCAAGAGAATTAGTCATGTGACTTATATACTAGCATTACCTTCGAAGCTAAAAAAGATTCATAATGTTTTCCATGTTTCAATGCTATGACGATATAGATCAGATTTCTCTTACGTGATTACTTTCGACAAGATGGAAATACAACCTGACTTTTTATATTCAGAAGACCCATTCAAAATTATAACATTGGAAATAAAAGAAATCTGAAATTAGTGAGTGTCGTTAGTGGAAATCTTGTGAAATCAACATGGTACAGAAAAAGCTACTTGTGAAACGGAAAAGTTAATGAGATCACAGTATCAAAAACTATTTTTAGGTAAAAATTTCGAAGACGAAATTTCCTATAGGGGAGAGTTGTAACAACCCAATTTTTAGCGGCGTCGGAAAACAATAATTTTAGGAATCTCTGATCGTGTTGGTTACGGAATCCAAACCAAACTTTAATACTAATTTTTTGGGGATCAACCTGTATAAACAACAAACGAGAAAAGTGCAAAAGATAGAACACACAAATTTTACGTGGAAAACTCCTCCAAAGAGGATAAAAAACCACGGATAAAGAAAACTTCTAACACCCCTAACCCAGCCTGGACGTTATGGCCGAATCTGGCGGTGTCACATGCTAGTGTTTTTCGAAAAATGAATTGTCTTCGAAAACCTCTTATCTTTACCACCTCTTTACACTCTCTTATGCTTAATTCCAAGACGTGTCGATCAATTTCAACGTGATTTGTATTCAAAAGTTATTCTCTTTCAAAACGTTATTAATTTTCAAAACGTCACTTATTGTGGAAGCTTTTCAAAATAGTTTGCATGTTTGTGTGAATTTTGTTAAAATGTTTGATAAGTTTTGAAAACTCAATTATCCCTACTACTAGCAGTTGTAAATCAAAACAATAAAAACCCAAAATTAAAAATAAAAACCCAAAGAGGCCATTATTACAGTAAAATATCCCAAAATAAAATCAGAATTATAATTAATTACTAAGTCGAACTAAATAGGTCGTGCGGCCACCGTTAAGTCTTCCGTCGCACTGATCTGCCTATTTCTAGGGATTACCTGTACAGTCAAATCAGAAGGCTCAGTGTGTAATCCCATATAAGGCAAACAGTCAGAAGGCAATCGCAATCTGGGCCTAAGCCCATTTCAGTATAGTTTCAATTTCAAATAGGGTCATAGCCCATTACAATACAGAAGCAGTTATGCATTTGGGCCTTGGCCCATTACAGTATCAATAATCAGTGCAGTAACAAATATACAGTTTCAAATCCTACCCAGCTAGCTTCTACACTCCAACTCCGTCCAACCCTACACTCCATATGGGGATATAATCAACCCACACATCCTTATACTCCAAAAAGTACAGAATGCGGCACTGAATAGTAATTTGTAGCAAAGTTGCCAGTAACATAGGCTCGAGGCCTTTCAGTACACTTCCTCTGAATATTATAATTCCCTAACCCAATGTAATGCAATATACATATATGACATACTGTAACATAATATGATGCATGTAAACAGAGCATACAGTATCAAATCATTGGGACATCATCAGGCTTAATCATACCAGTCATACAATCATTTCAGTCAGTTAAGGGTCTAGGTAAACTTACCGTCCCTACAGTAGGTTCACAGTCGACTTGGGCGACTAGTGCAACCTTATCAGTCAAACAGTGAAAATGGGCCTACGAGCCCAAGAAGTTCGCCTGTGTGGGCCCACACGCCCATGTAGCCCACATGGCCCAAATTGGCATTGGCCTCGTGATCCATTTTAGTGTAACCCATGGTAGATAATTATTCATATGTGTTTCCACTATTTACTGATAATCCTTCAAAGCTGTCTACTTGAGTCACTGTTACTAAATTATTTGTATCTTAAGCTACAGAATTTCGAATCAAGGTCCGTAAATTTTCCCTGAACTTACATATCTTTTTACCATAAAATTTTTAGAATTTTTGGTTTATCCAGTAAGTACAGTTTATTCATTAAATTTCCCCTACGCTGCTATCTGGAAATTTTGACCTTTCTGCACTAAAAATTAATTATCTTCTCGTACATATTTTGGACGATGTTTCTGTTTGTATATCATGAAAATAGACTCATTCAGGATTTTAAACATATAAAGTATAACCCATAATTATTTTTATACAATTTTTAATAATTTTCAGAAATCAGGACAGGGGATTCTAAAATCATTCTGACCCTATCTCACAAAAATTTCATTATCTCATAATATGAAATTCTTGTTCTTATTTGTTTCTTCTATGAGAAACTAGACTCAAATATCTTTAATATAGCCTACTGCAGCTGTCCAAACAGCAAGCAATATCGGCTTTTTGCTGAATCCCTTATTTTTGTGTTTCGGGTACACACTTGGTATCAATTGATGCTACAACAATCCCCGAGCACTCCAGAACCTATAATTGACCAATTTCACTCAATTTATCACTTAATCGATTGAACTAAAACTAAATCCGAAACAAGAAACACATCCCTTAAGCGATGAAAATCTTACCCCAGCACCTCAAAATAGTTGGTTACGCAATAGCACGATGAGACCCCTAATCCACACGAGATGCTGCTGCCAAATGCCACAAACCCCCGAATTAAAGTTGGAAAAAATCGTAAGTTAAAGAGAGCAAAAACTCTACTTACCAGAACGTGCGACGGAAATTGACCCAACGGAATGAAGGTGTGGTAGCCAACAAAAGAGAAGGAAACAGAAAGAATAATGGAAAGAAAAAAATTCGGGTTTGACAACAGATAAACAAAAGGTGAAGAAGAAAGGGAGAATAGATGGCGTCAGAAAGGTGGAGAGTTTTGGGAAAATCAAAATTTTACAAAAAAGGAAATGATAATGCTCAGAAAATCTGATAACCATAAAATCCACACCCCTAAATTCTCTCTACCAAACTCCCACTACTCAGATTTCTAATAAAACACAAACTCTCCAACTGATGAGCAAATAAAAAAAATATTTGTCCTTACACTCACACAGGGATTTGAACTCCTGACCCTCTGCCAACCAACACTCCCCTTAACCACCAGACCTGCAGGCCCATTTTGATAAGTACTTACAAACTTTTAATTAAAAGCCTACTAGCCCGAAATAGGGGCTAAGTCAGAAAAATACTAGAATTTGCCAAAGTCAGGGCTTGAACTCAAGACCTCCTAGACTCACCCAGAGCACTTAACCACAAATGCTGATACACAATTGTGTCACATTTTCACTATAACAAAAATAAGAATTTTGGGGGCGTTACAACTCTACCCTCTTACAAGAAAATTTCGTCCTCGAAATTTACCTGGTCTGAAAAGGTGAGGATACTGATGGCGTATCACATCCTCAGGGTCCCACGTAACTTCCTCAGTGCTATGATTACGCCACAGAACCCTAACCAACAGGATGGATTTTGTTCTTAAAAGCTTTACATCACGCTCCAAAATCTAAACTAGCTCCTCCTCAAAGGTCAGATCTGGCTGACCTCGATCTCCTCAACAGGAACAATATGCATAGGATCAGAGTGGTAGCACCTCAACATAGAGACGTAGAACACGTCATGAATCCAATCCAATTCCGAAGGTAACTCCAACTGGTAGGCAACTAGTCCTACACGTGAAACCTTAAGAAAAACGAAGTCCCCCATAAAATACTCAATCTCTCGACGCTTCAGATTGGCGTAGGACTTCTACCTATCAGATGTCGCTTTCAGTCGGTCCCAAATCAGTCTAACTTTATCCTCGGTATCAGAAACTAGTTCAGGGCATAGAATATGCCACTCGCCCAACTCAGTCCAACGTTAAGGTATGTGACACCTACTGCCATATAAAGCATCATAAAATGCCATCTGAATGCTAGGATGGTAGCTGTTGTTACAAGCAAACTCTACTAATGGCAAGTAATCCTCTCAACTACCTCGAAAATCAATCACACAAATTCTCAACATATCCTTCAGTATTTGAATCACCCTCTCTGACTGACCGTCAGTCTGAGGATGGAACGCAGTACTAAAGTCTAATCTTATACCCAGAGCTTCATGTAGCTTCTTCTAAAATCGAGACGTGAAGCGAGGGTCCCTATTAGATATTATCAAAATTAGCACCCCATGCAGTCTCACTATCTCAGACACATGCAGTTTAGCCAACTTCTGCAGAGAGTAGTCAGTACGAATCGGTATGAAGTGGGCAGACTTGGTCAATCGATCCACGATGACCCATACAGAATACTTCTTAGTAGATGTGAGGGGTAACCCATTAACGAAGTCCATAGTCACTCTCTCCCACTTCCAAAGCGGAATCTTGACTGGCTGCAACAAACCCAAAGGTAACTGATGCTCAACCTTAACCTGCTGGCATGTCAGACACTTAGCCACAAATTTTGTAACCTCTCGTTTAAGACCTGGCCACCAGTATAACTCACGAAGGTCGTGGTACATCTTATTTCCACCAGGATGCATAGCATAAGGGCTACTATGCGCTTCTCGCAATATAGGCTTCCTCAATTCAGTATCTTTCGGTACACATATTCTCCCATGGAAATAGAGCACCCCTTCGCTATTCAGTCCAAAATCCTCGATATTCCTGTTGAAAACAAAGTCCCAATGACTCATCCTCTTTCTGCTTACCCTTAATCTTCTCTATCCACGTTGGTTTAACTTGTAGTTCGGCCAACAGGCTACCATCATCAAATAGACTGAGACGAGCAAACATCGCCCTCATGTCAGTCATAGCACTATGGCTCAGTGCGTCGGCCACCACATTAGCCTTACCAGGGTGGTATTCAATAGTACAGTCGTAGTACTTAAGCAGCTCAATCCACCTACGTTGCCTAAGATTCAGCTCCTTCTGAGTGATGAGGTACTTGAGGATCTTGTGATCAGTGTAAATGATACACTTCTCACCATACAAGTAATGCCTCTAGATTTTCAGTGTGAATACCACTGCGGCCAACTCTAAGTCATGCGTCAGATAATTAGCCTTATGAGTTTTAAGCTGACAAGACGCGTACGCTACCACCTTACCCTCTTGCATCAATACACAACCCAAACTGACATGTGATGCATCACTGTACACCGTAAACTCCTTTCTAGACTTTGGCTGTATTAGAATAGGGGCCTCAGTCAGTACAGTCTTGAACTTCTCAAAGCTCTCTTTCTGTGAAGTAGTCCAATTAAACGGCACACCCTTACGTAGCAGCTTAGTCAAGGGTACGACAATTAGAGAAAACCTTTCTACAAATCGTCGATAATACCCTGCCAGTCCCAGAAAACTACGGATCTCAGATATATTCTTAAGCTGCTTCCAATCCAAGGCAGCCTCAATCTTTCGAGGATCGACTCTAATCCCTTCAACAGAAACCACATGCCCTAGAAATGTTACTTCACGTAACCAAAACTCACATTTACTGAACTTGGCATACAGTTGTTTCTCTCGCAGAATCTGTAAACCACTCTGAGGTGTTCATTGTGCTCATTCTCAGTCTTCGAATACACCAGTATACCATCAATAAATACCATTACGAATTGAT
This sequence comes from Gossypium raimondii, assembly GCF_025698545.1. NCBI lineage: Eukaryota > Viridiplantae > Streptophyta > Magnoliopsida > Malvales > Malvaceae > Gossypium > Gossypium raimondii. The sequence goes on from NC_068576.1 coordinate 20,409,527, forward strand.
CTAGATAGGGTTGCAACACTCGGTTCATCAGATCCATAAAAGTTGCTGGTGCATTTTTCAGTCTAAATGGCGTTACTAGGAACTCATAGTGACCATAACGAGTCCTAAATGTCGTCTTATGCACATCAGCCTCCTTAACTCTCAACTGGTGATACCCTGACTGTAAATCAATTTTAGAGAAAACTGAAGCCCCTCGGAGCTGATCAAATAGATCATCTATCCTTGGTAGGGGGTATTTATTATTTATGGTCAACTTGTTCAGTTGCCGATAATCAATACACATACGCATAGATCGATCTTTCTTTTTTACAAACAGAACCGGTGCTCCCTACAGAGACACACTAAGGTGGATGAACCCACAATCTAATAGCCCTTGAATCTTGGCCTTAAACTTCATAACTCTTTCGGTGCCATTCTATAAGGGGCGATGGACACTGGATCTGTACCAGGAAGGAGCTCAATCCCAAACTCTACTTCACGATTCGGAGGTAACCTAGGTAGCTCTTTAGGAAAAATGTCTGAAAGCTCCGTAACTGTTCTGATATCCTTAACTGAAGTGTCCCTAGAATCTGAAACACTGATGTAAGCTAGATACACCTCACATCCTTTACGAACCAACTTTTGGGCCCTTAATACAGAAATCACATTCGATAAGTAGTTCTGTCACTCTCTAATTACGACTACCTCGCTGTCTTTTGCAGTTCTCAGTACAACCCTTTTTGAGGCACAATCTAAGCTTACTCGGTGTTTAACCAACCAGTCCATTCCTAGTATCAGATCAAATTCCCTAAAAGGCAGTTCTATCAAGTCAACCAACAGTTTGTTAACCCTTATTGACTGCCCCAACGGGCTCAGTACAGTGACCTCACTCGTAGTTCTCTCAACCAATATACCCAAGTTTTTAAATACGATAGAAGCTATATAGGAGTGAGTGGATCCTATATATATCAGTGTAGTATATGGTATATTATACATAAAGAACGTACCCGTAATGATGTCTGGAGCATCTCCATCCTCTCGATGACAAGTAGCATAAATTAGAGCCGGTTGCCTCACCTTAGTATGACCAGCACCTTTGCCCGGTGCCCTCTAACCACGGCTTAAACCATTACCACCTCTGGTTTGACCCCAACCACTCGGTGGCTGATGAACTATCCTTAAGGGCTGCGCAGTATTACTACCCAGAGCTTGCATCTAATCAGACCTCCGTGGGCACTCTCTAATACGGTGCTCTAGAGAACTGCACCTCAAACATGCCCTAGTTCTTTTCCAACACTCTCCCTGATGGCGCCTACCACAGTCAGTACACAACGACTGTCCAGTAGCAGTAATGGGAGCTCCAACTCTCATTGGCCTATCAACTCTGGCTTTTTTCTTAAGCCTCCAAACGGAACTCGAGGGCTCTAAATCACTTTTATTCCTACCTCTCTCTGTCACGGTTCTGGCGCTTAGTGCGTTTCACTTCCTCGGTGATCTCCGGCTTATCAACCAAAATAGCAAAATCTCGCTCCCTTTGTAGATCTATCAGAACCCTCAGATTATCCTTGAGGCTATCCTCAAAGAAAACACATCGCTCATACGCAGTCGCTACCATACCATGTGCATAGTGGCTCAATCGTAAAAACTCGGCGTCATACTTGGCCACTGATCTATCTTCCTAAATCAGATTTAAGAACTAGCCCCCACATATTTCCCCTGGAAAGCGGTCTTAAAGAACTCTCAGGTTAGTCGATTGGGCTGAGTGCCCTCCTTAATAGTGAGCCACCACTGATACGCCTCATCACGAAGCAGCGATACAACACCCTTTAATTTTTGCTCAGGGGTGCAGTCCAGGTTGTCCATAATTCTCTCTGTGGCCTCTATCTAGTATTCTACCACATTAGGGGCAACTCTAACAATACCCCTGAAAAGCTCAGCTCTGTTAGACCGGAGTCGTTCTATAACCGACCCTCGGCCACTAGCTCCAATATTTGGCCCATCCGACCTTTTCTAAAATCCTTAACATGGCTTGAGACAGTGCGTCATCCCCAGCCGCTCGATCTTATGACCTAGTCTCAGTGATAGGCGACATCGGCGTCTCGCTAGTGTCTAGATTTGGTATACTGCCCAGTGAAGAGGACTCAGCTCGAGCCCCTCTACGGCCTCTACCTCGGCCTCTAGTACCCCGTCCGCTAGTACCTCGTGCACTTATCGTCTAGTTGTACTTATATTTATTAAACATTTTATGAATCAGTTTGCAGTTCAATAGTTATTAGCAGATGTTTTATGGAAACAGTTTCAATAGTTCAGAGTTTGTTTTCGTACGACGTAGTGTCTACAATTGTTTATCGGTTTTACTACAGTATTAGTATATACTAACCTGAGTGTTTTAGTACAGTCTATCTATAGTAGTCTCAGTATATACTATCTATAGCACTTTCAATTTTTAAACAGATATCAGTTCAGAATACTTACAGGATCGACGCCAAAGACTCGATGTGCCACACATTTAGTAAAAACATTACACGTCATTTAAAAATCAATTCTTAGAAAATCAAATCTTAAAAACCCAAATCCAAAGTCGAGTTTTGCAACCTGTCTCTGATACCACTAAACGTAACACCCCTAACTCGGCTTGGACGTTATTGTCGATTCTAGCGGTGTCACATGGTAGTGTTTTTCGAAAACTGAGTTGTCGTCAACAACCTCTTATCTTTATCACCTATTTACACTCTCTTATGCTTAATTCCAAAATGTGTCGATCAATTTCAATGTGATTCATATTCAAAAGTTATTCTCATTCAAAACATTATTAATTTTCAAAACGTCACTTATTACAGATGCTTTTCAAAACAGTTTGCATGTTTGTGCGAATTTTGTTAAATTGTTTGATCCGTTTTGAAAACTTTATTATCTCTACTACTAGCAGTTGTAAATCAAAACAATAAAAACCCCAAATTAGAAGTAAAAAACCCAAAGAGGCCATTATTGCAGTAAAATACCCCAAAATAAAATTAAAATTAGAATTAATTACTAAGTCAAACTAAATAGGTCGTGTGGCCACCGTTGAGTCCTCTGTCGCACCGATCTGCCTATGTTTGGGGATTACCTGTACAGACAAATCAAAATGGCGGGTTTATGAAAACTCAATGTGTAATCCCATATAAAGCAAACAGTCAGAAGGCAATCGCAATATGGGCAAAGCCCATTTTAGTATAGTTTCAGTTTCAAATAGGGACATAGCCCATTGCAATACAGCAGCAGTCATGCATTTGGGCCTTGGCCCATTACAGTATCCATTATCAGTTCAGTAACAAATATACAGTTTCAAATCCTACCCAGCCAGCCTCTACACTCCAACTTCGTCCAACCCTACACTCCATGTGAGGATATAATCAACCCACCCATCCCTACACTCTAAAAAGTACTGAATGCGTCACTAAACAGTAGTTCGCAGCAGAGTTGCCAGTAACATAGGCTCGAGGCCTTTCAGTACACTTCCTCCAAACATTATAATTCCCCAACCCAATGTAATGCAATATACAGATATGACATGCTGTAACATAATATCATGCATGTAAACAGAGCATACAATATCAAATCATTGGGACATCATCAAGCTTAATCATATCAGTCATACAGTCATTTCAGTCAGTTAGGGGTCTAGGTAAACTTACAGTCCCTACAGTAGGTTCACAGTCGACCTGGGTGACCCGTGCAACCTTATCAGTCAAACAATGAAAATGGGCCTACGAGCCCAAGAAGTTCGGCCGTGTGGCTTACATGGCCCAGATTGGCATTGGCCTCGTGATCCATTTTAATGTAACCCATGCTAGATAATTATTCATATGTGTTTCCACTATTTACTGATAATCCTTCAAAGTTGTCTACTTGAGTCATTGTTACTAAATTATTTGTATCTTAAGCTACAGAATTCCGAATCAAGGTCCACAAATTTTCCCTAAAATGAAACTGACATATCTTCTTACTAGAAAATTCTTAAAATTTTTGGTTAAGCTAGTAAGTACAGTTTATTCTTTAGAGTTTCCCCTACTCTGCTATTTGGTAGTTTTGACCTTTCTACACTAAAAATTAATTATCTTCTCGTACAGATTTTGGACGATGTTCCCGTTTGTATATCATGAAAATAGACTCATTCAGGATTTTAAACATAGAAAATATAATCCATAATTATTTTTATAAAATTTTTAATAATTTTTGGAAATCAGGACAGGGGATTCCAAAATTATTCTGACCCTGTCTCACAAAAATTCCATTATCTCATAATATGAAATTATTTTGCTTATTTGTTTATTCTATGAGAAACTAGACTCAAATATATTTAATCCCATATATTTTCACCCTCTAACTCGATTCCCACGATTTATGGTGATTTTTTTTAAAATAGCTACTACTGCTGTCCAAATAGCTAGCAATATCAGCTGTTCACCGAATCCCTTATTTTTGTGTTTCGGATACATACCTAGTATCGATTGACGCTACAATGATCCCCAAGCACTTCAGAACCTATAATTGACCAATTTCACTCAGTTTATCACTTAATTGATCGAACTAAAACTAAATCTGAAACAAGAAATGCATCCTTTAAGCGATGAAAAGCTTACCCCAGCACGTCAAAACAGTTGGTTACACAATAGCACGATGAGACCCCTAATCCACGCGAGATGCTACTGCCAAACGTCACAAACCCCTGAATCAAAGTTGGAAAAGAAAATCATAAGTTAAAGAGAGCAAAAAATCTACTTACCAGAATGTTCGTCGAAAATTGACCCAAAAGAACGAATGTGTGGTAGCCAACAAAAGAGACGAAAACAGAAAGAATAATGGAAAGAAAAAAAATTCTGTTTTACAATAGAAAAATAAAAGGTAAAGAAGAAAGGGAGAAGAGATGGCGTTAGAAATGTGGGGAGTTTTGGGAAAATCAAAATTTTACAAAAAGAAAACGATAATGCTCAGAAAATCTGATAAACCCAAAATCCACTCCCCTAAATTCTCTCTACCAAACTCCCACTACTCAGATTTTCAATACAACTCAAACTCTCCAACTGACGAGCAAATAAAAAAATATATTTGTCCTTACACTCACGCAGGGATTCAAACTTTTAATTAAAAGCCTACAAGCCTGAAATAGGGGTTAAGTCAGAAAAATACTAGAATTTCCCAAAGCCAAGGCGACTCACCCAGAGCACTTAACCACAAATGCTGATACACAATTGTGTAACATTTTCACTATAACAAAAATAAGAATTTTGGGACGTTACAAAACTTCTCTAATCGACAAACCAACAAAGAGTACAAGATGGAGAAAATAACCTAAATGAGCAAAACCTAAAACCTAAAACCTAAATACAAAGCTCTCTAAAGAACTCCCCACAAAACTCTTCATCAAATCTCACATAAGAGATATTCTAAAACTCCCTAAAACAGGGTTACAAAGAGCCTTTAAATATACAAATATTTAAGTCCTAACATTATTAAAATATTCCTAGATTAATCAGAGTTCAACTGGGAAAAGATGACAGAGTTTAATTAGGAGAAAAAACTTGATATATGTGGGAACACATCGCCACGTCGTGACGTTGTTTATCAGTTCGCCATGTCGTCTTGACGTTCCTCGTTGTGATGTCAGGACTGTTTTGGCCCTTCTTCGGTTGCTCATCAATTGTCTTTCTAAGTGCCTGCAAAGAGTATGATAAATGCGAAGCACACCCTACAGTATTTTAATCACTTCTTTTTCATTAAAATAATCTAAATAAAGGTAATGAATTAAATTTACATAAATATAATTTAACAAATTTATCTCATGATTAATATATAACTAAATTAAAATGAATTTAAAATTTTTATTTTAATTTAAGTTAATTATATGTTATAAATAAATCGAGTATATTTAATTTTATAGTACATCAATACTAAAATTCTCTTATTTTGTAATTAAAATGGAGAAATGAAATAAATAATAAGAGTATAGTTATTTTTATTTACCTTTAGAAACTTATATATTTTTATTTAAAATTTACTTAATAAATAAATTATGAAAATTTCTTCAAATATGAGAGATAAGTGAGTATTACATTATGAATATCTTATTAAGTGGGATGTTCATCATGATCAAGATAAAGTTTTGATATACTTTAAATTCTAATAGTTATTAGAGTTAGATCTCTACTTCTTTTATACTTCTTATGCCTATAAATAGAGACTACGATGAAGCATTATAATCATCCCTTTAATCAATAAAGTACATTCTCTATTACTTTTATATTTTCTTTGTTCTATATTCTCTCAATCTCTCTTTATTTTATAGCACGTTATCGATGCGATTTTACTCAAAGTGATAGTTCCTTTTATCAACTATCAAATTTATCCTCCATGATTTCCAATATCTTTGATGGCAAGTTGCAAAGTTTTTACAGGATGTTTGTTTTATTTAATATTTCGTGTCGATTATTATTTTTCATTCTTCTTTCATTATATGTTATCATTATTTTGGTTAACTTATTTTACTTTTAGTTCTTAAGGATGGTGAAAGATTTGATATTGTTATCTATATGAAATTGAGAAATAAGATACACTCTCAAAGTTTATTTTGATATTTGCTTGGGGATGATCTCTTTCTCTTTAGTACAAAAGGATGTTTATAATCATTACTTCTTATCCATGGTAACGTAAGTCAATCTAATCAACTTCTTTTGAAATTTGATTTGATTTCTATTAAAAGTTCAATTTATATAATTCACTATTTGTATCTTTATAGATTTATAAAACCCTTCGCACATTTACTTATTGGGATTTTTATATGGAGATAAATATTTTTTTCATTTTAATAGAATTGATTGGTTTAATTTTGATTTTGATTAAGATATATCATTATTGCGGAATGTGAGTAAAATACTTGTCATGAACTTTGGGGTATTCACCTGTGTGATAATTTCATATCATTGTAAAATCGAAATGAAATTATGTATAAGAGGTGCGAGTTAGTAAATGTTTATATTTAAACCTTTATAGTTGGAAAGTTATTTTAATTTGACACTATAATATTTTGTGTTGTGTTATGATCTATAAAAAATATTATCTAACCACAATGATTTATTAGTAACATGAATTTATTATTTGTTATGTTTAATATATGTTTTACTTATACGTATTCATTTTATTTTTATATGACTAAATAAAATTTTAGAAGATCCTAATTTTTTATCATTCTTGTTAAAAAGAATTGCAAAACTATATATTATTTAAAATAAATTAAGCATTCAATAAGGTTATATAATAAAATGATTATATGCTCCTGAAGAGCTAATATTGCATTAAATTGTAAAAAGCTTTTTAAGTGTAACAACCTAATTAATTTAATTTTGTTTCTGTGAATTTTGTCATAAATGAGTATTTGTTTCAGTGGTTAAGTGATGTGGGTGTGGGCTTGAGGTCTTGAGTTCAAGTCCTACTTTTGGAAATTTTGCTATTTTTGATCCTAGCCTATTCATTGGCGATTAGGCCAATATTTTATCTTCAATAAACTCATATTAGAATGAGCCTGCTGGTTCAAGTGGTAAGGTGTTAGCTTGCCTAATGTTCAGTGTTCGAGTCTCTATGTGAGTAGAAATGGTAATTTTTACCTTGGTTTTCTGGTAGAGGTTCGGTGGAGTTCAAATTCTAAGGTAGTTGGATATGGATTGCGATGTCGAATTTTGATTTTGATTTTGATTTTTCTTTCTTTTTCCCAAAAATTTCCTCCCCATTCCGACGTATTCTTGTTTTCTACTATCAAAATTTCCTTTTCCTCTTTCCCTTGATTCTGTCATAATTCATCGTTTATATCACTATGTTTCGAATTCGCAGTTTCTTCATTCGATTCACTAAGTGGTGTGTGGTTTATTATTCTTGTTTTCGCTTTCGGTTTCTATAAATCAATTGCTGAGTGTTCTTTTGGAAAGGCGTAGGGGTGTGTAGTTAAGGGATTTGAATATTATGAATCTTTTGCGTAGGAGAAGACGGTGAAGCGGTGGTCTTCGCTCCAACGGTCTAAACTGTGTCAGTGGTGGTTTTTGTCAGCTGTAAGTTTGTGGGCATTGTTTGAATTTTTTTGTTGTCGAATTCGTAAATTAGTTGCTAAATGGCATTTGGATTAATGTTTTTATGTGTCGGAGGCCTTTGGATTGCTTTTGCATGAAAAATGAACCAGATGTGTAATGAAAATGCGAGAAAATGAGCTTCGGCAAAAGCTAAAAAAGTGGTTTGTTGACGCCACACGAGCGTGTGCTCGATTGTGTGGTAGGCCGTGTATGGCACACGACTGTGTGACGGGTGTATGTGTGGTCGTGTGACTAGGCCGATTTGGGTGTGTGGGCCCACACAGGCATGTGGCCTAAAATTTTAAAATTTTCCCCAAGGTTGCACACGTTATTCCGATCGACTGTGGGCCTTCCGTAGGGTCGATAGGGCAAAATAAACCCTAATGCATGAGATCTACTAATCTGATAGACTGATTTGAGTATTAAGAAAATTGATATGTATGATTTAACTGTTTTGTATAAATATGTATAATATCTGTATGTGAGCATGCATGACATGTTAATTCTTTAATATCTGTTTATCTGTTATCTGTATCTATATATGGGGTAGGATTTGTATATGTAGAGGAAGTGTTCTGTGAGGTAACATTTCTCTGATATACTGGCAGCTTGGCTGTAAACTATTCTAATAAGTGTCGTATAGACACTATATGGTGTGTAGGGATGAGTGGGTGTTTTATACCCCACATAGTATGTTAGGATTGTCGGAAATGGTGTGTAGAGGATGGGGGTAGGACTTTGTATATCTGTATGTTTCTGATAATCTGATTCTGTTCAGGACATATGTCCATGTCTGATCTGTTATGTGATAATCTGAGTTAATATGCATGTAAGTTTCCGTTGAATTATACACTGAGTTTTTGAAAACACACATCTGTTTGTCTGTTATATCCAGGAAACCCTCAGATATAGGCGGGTAGGTGCGACGAAGGCTCAGCGGTGACCAATTTTAAATAATTCAGAATTTGTTCAAGCTTCTGGATTTTCTTTGAAAGTTTTGTAATTTTAGGACTCTCCCGACTGTTGGTTTTAAATTTTTGGATTTGGATGCGTTTATGATTTTTATCTTACGATGTTTTACAAAACCATGGTTTTACATAAACAAATGTTTTTGAAAATAAAAACTCGGTTTGTTTTAAGATATAACGACTTTCAAACTTCCGCTACAAATTTTTGTTTTACTTAAAAGAACAAGCAACTGATGGTTTCATTAAAGATTATAAAAATAAGTTTCTCCTAAAATGAGAACTCTCTCTTTTAGCTATAAACTGTACGAGGTTTTAACATGATAAGTTTAGTTTTAAAACCCTTCTTTTTAACATTTCCAGATTAGGCCATAACGATTGGGCTGAGTTTGGGATGTTACATTTAGTGGTATTAGAGCCAGGTTGCAAAACTCGAGCTGTGAATTTTAGGTTCAAAATTGCATTTGTAAAAGAACTGATTTTCAAACAAAGTTTGTTTCTTTTTTTGTGAAGCATATAGTACACTGAGCCTCCGATGCTGATCTTGTAAGTACTTCTGAACTTAGAAATACTGTCGTTAGAATTGTCTGAAACTATCTTAAGTTAGTTAGAGACTAAAACATCTGAAAGATTTCTGAAGCTTCTGATAAATACTTAAAGCATAATATACTTGCTAATAAACACTGAAAATGATGCATAAAAATTTTGTAATATAAATAAAACTTTGAAATAATGAGCGCTCACGGAACGATTGGTCATGGTATTAGTGGGCACGGCAGGCGTCGTAAGGGGACTCGAGCTGAGTCTTCCTCATTGGGCAGTATGCCAAATTTGGATACGAGCGAGACACTGGCTACACTTACTGTCGAGATCGGGTCTCAAAACTACTCCACTGGGGACGACTCACTGTCCCAAGCCATGTTGAGAGTTTTTGAGAGGGTTGCTGGACTCCATTCTGGATTTGGGGGGCATATGTCGATAACAGAACGACTCCGATCCAATGGAGCTAAACTATTTAGGGGCGTCACTGGAGTCACCCTTGCTGTGACTGAACATTGGTTGGAGGCTAAAGAAAGGATAATGAATGATATTGACTGCACTCTTGAGCAAAAACTGAAGGGTGCAATATCTTTGCTTCGCGACGAGGCATACCGGTGGTGGTTATCAGTTAAGAAGGGTACTTAATGGATCGTCTTAATTAGGATTATTTCAAGACCGCCTTTTAGGGTAAGTATATGAGAGCGAGTTACGTGGATGCTCGCAGGCATGAGTTCATGAATCTCATGCAAGGAGACAGGACTATGTCTGAGTATGAGGTCGAATTTTTGAGACTGAGTCGTTACGCTCGAGGGATGGTGGCATCTGAGTACGAAAAGTGTGTTCATTTTGAGGATGGTTTGAGGACAGTCTGAAGGTTTTAATAGCTCTTCAGAGGGAGCGAGAGTTCACCGTTCTGGTGGATAGGTAAATATCACTGAAGAATTAAAAGCCTGTTTTCAGTGAAATCGGAATAGTGGTTTTGGGACCACAAATTCGAGTTTGTAAGAAAATTTATTTTAATACTATTTTATAGTCTGAATTATGATAGAAATATCATGATCAACAAATCCACTGGAAACATCAAGCTTTTAATTTCTAATGGACATCTTTTACACACTTGGTCAACTAACACATTTTGACCCAACGGACTCGATACAGACATGGCTACTTTTGACGTCTCAGGTTCTAGACTCCCAGATTTAACAAAATCAGCATTAATATACAAATGAAAGGAGCCAGGGTCTATTAGGGCATAAACAGGAGTAGAAAATAGTAGAAAGATACCAGCTACAAAATCGGTAGCATTGCCTTCCTCATGAGTCCTCACAACATACACCCAAGCTAGCGCTCTAACCTCTAATTGATGCGCAATTGCTTCATTCCCTTTCCTTGAACTACCCCTGGAGACAGAACCCCTATGACTAGCCCCATGACCTCTAATTGAAGGTACAGATCTCTGAGGGTTAGCTGGTGCAGTATTATCATTTTTCGAGCACTCACAAGTGAAATGCTCCTACGATTTGTATCAGAAACAAGTATTAGATAACGTCCAACATTTTTCTTAATGTTTCTTCCCACAATACTCTCAGCTCAGCACTTTAGAAGCTCTATTCAGTCCTTTTATACTACCAACTAAAACTATTTCTTATTGATCTCGCACTCTATCCTCCCATGCTCACAATATTCTTTAATTCGCTTGAGCACTGAATGTGAACTGGGTGTCCCAAATAGTTTTCCCAAAACACAAGGAAGCTCTAGTTTCTTGCTTAACCCTAAAGATTATTCTACCATTTTTGTATACTCAAATAAATCAACAAATTCCTTAACTTTCAATATTACTAATTGGGTTTTGATTTCATCTAGCATCCCTCGTAGAAATCCCTCATAGAAAATGTTTACAACTTACTTCTTTAGTCGGAATAAACTCCACAGTATATTTTTTAAGTTGCATATATCCTCGTTCATAATCCACTACAAATAGATCTCCTTGTTTTAACAAAAGGTATTCTTGTTTTCGATCCTCTAAATATAGTTCCCTGACATATTTCTTTTGGAACTCTAATTGAAAGAATTTCCAATCGATAGCTTTAACAGGGATGTGACGAGTAACAGTTTGCCACCAAGTATAAGCTTCCCCCTATAACAAAGAAATGACACAGATAACACTCTCATGAGAAGTACACTGCAGTTGTTGAAGTACTCGAGTTGTAAATTCTAGCCACATCTCAACTATTGACGGGTCAACCCCTTTCATCATAGCGAATTCAGTTGCACTATACCTCCTCAATTCTTTAATTGATGCCCGTCTAACTACAAGTGTAGGTATTATCATAAGAGTAGCTCCCGCTACTCTTTCGAGTGCTTCAGCTATAGTATGAAGTAAGCTCACATCGTCTTGTCCCTCATTAAAACCCGTATCGACATTAGGTTGTGGAACACCATCTAAATGAACACTTAATGCTGCTAACTCAACCCTATTTATATTTTTTAGTGAAAGTATTACTAATATGAATCTCTTGATCAACCTTATTATTCGATTCCTCTGACATCTTTATCTATAAAATAGAAAAAATCTTTAATTAGCATCCTAATCCCGACTCAGACTCAACTCAACTTGGCATATACCTTTAGATTGGATTTTGAGCTTGATTTAGTCCTAGAATTGGCTAAACATATAGCTCTAACACCAATAAATGTAACACCCCTTACCCGACCCGATCGCCGGACTCGAGTAATAAGATGCTACGACAAATTTTAGCAATCATTATATATATACACTTTACAAAGCAAAATCTCAATTCTTAATCATCAAATCACATACAATCAAACATATTGAAAATCTGCATGAACCTAACTAAGAAAATTAAGCATGAAAAAGAATTGAAATGAAAATTTTCAAAGTTTAAAGGTTAATATTGAAATCCATAGTTGGTATTGATACCTTTTCAAAAATCGATACCAAAATTCAATTTTGTTTTCTTAGCAAAACAAGGGCATCGATATTTATTTTATGATATTGATATTTTATGAAAAGTATCGATACTCAAATAAAAATCGATACCATATTGACATTCTATTTGTTTGAAAATTGTTTATTTAGTTAAGTATCAATACCGGATGTAAAAATATCGACACTTGAGTTCAAAATGGTAAAACTACTTTTTAAAAGATGCACTTATGCTCAAAACTTGCCTAAACTAAAATAACATACCTAAACATAAATAAAGGCATGAAAATCATCATTTAAACATCTTATCCATTTACAACTCAATTGAGACAGAAAATATAAGCCAAATATATATCCTTAAGATCAATCAACCTAAATAATCAACCATTAAGCCATTAAGGTACCTCAACATGAACAACTAAGCATTCAATTTCATTTATAAAGCATACACCAATGCATTATCATCTATTGAAATCAAACCATATATTAGCTATCATTCTCACAACTATGCATTAAAAAAAACTCATTTAAAATAACAACACCTCAGCTATTTAATCATCATTGCATATCAGCAAATTACTTTAGCAAGACATCTTCAAAATGATCATTACTATCAACTACAAATATATACACAATACTTACAAACTTAGAAACTCAAATACCATCAAGACACAAAATGAGCATTACATATATATAGAACATCCTAAGTACATGCCAAGATCAAAAGAACATTTCACCAACAGTTAAGTTTGGAATGGTCATTGGATGCTAAGTAGATTATCACACCGACAAGTACCTATCCTGCGCACGGAAAATAAAATCGTATGCTGAGTATAAGTTAGCGATATTTCTATAATTTGAACATACAAGTAAAATACAATACATTTATATGCTCAAGTTAAAATAAACGATGTTATGCAATATTATTTCAATCATAGTTTAATTCATTTCACACTTAATTAAACATCATTACTTAAATACATATCAATTCACTACTTTAGTTTCCAATTCACATTTTATCCCATATTTCATTCCATTCTATCATATTTGTTATTCAATAGCATTTTCATTTTCAAATCATTACTATCTCAAGTCATTATCTCAAGTTTACCATTTACTTCCCCTATTAACGTGACTCGGACTCGGACTCGGACTCGGACTCGGACTCAGATACGCGAATCCAACCAACACACTAAAATTTGGCACCCAGTGCCTGATGAATAAATCGTAGAAATGAATTGCACCCTACGCTGGTAGGTAAAACCGACGAATGGGGTGCCCAACACTCCCCGACACGTAGTCGAAAAACCCTGAACTCTTCCTATCATATGACATGCCAATTATACCTAACCCTGCCCGAATAGTTAATAGGGTAACAATGTTCTCAATTCAATTTGTAATCCCATTTCATATCATGAATTCATCCTTTCAATCATTCATTCATATACATAACCAACCATCTCATTTTCTTATCAAATCCAATATCACATACGATATACAACATTTTTACAATTATGCAACTTAATACCTTGTCAATAATAAACATTTAATCATCTCATCTCATTTCAATTCAAATTCACATCTCATAGTATTATTTCAAAAGATTAACTCACCTTATATGAACTTACCAAATAATGCATTGTATAAAAGTAATGTTTTAAATAATTTGGATTATAGAAAGACAAACCGTAAATTCCTAGCTATTCGTCATCGACTTTGTCTTTTCCTTTCTTTCTCGAGGATTTCGGGATGACATTAGCTATGAATTGAAACAATTAAAATAAATTAACAATACACAACTCAATTCGTATTAAATTATAAAATTTATACTACTTTTGCATGGAATTCAATTTAGTCCCCAAAATCGGGACTAATATAACTTCACAAATAATCCTCTAACATTAGATCAAATTTTCCTAGAACCCCTATAGGACTTTTTACTTCTCAAATAAACCCATAAATTTGAATTTTGTACAACTTAGTCCTTTTTACATAGAGTTATCACTTGACTTTCCAAAATAGTCTCATTTCACTTCTAACCTTAAAATCTATCAAAATAACACCAAGAACTTAAATTTCTCAATAATGGCAACTTTCATAAACTTCAACAATTCCAAAAATTTTAACATGGATAAGCTAGCTTATGAACTTGGGGTTCCAAAAACATAAAATTTGTATAAAACAGCTAAAATACACTAACCAAATTGAGCTTGAAAGTTTAGAATCTATAATCGAAAGTTTCCTTTCTTTCTTCTCCAAATTGGCATGCAAAACGATAAGGGAGAAATATTTTTGTCTTTCTTTTCCACTACTTTTCTTTTTTTATTTCATAATATAATCACTTATGTTTTATTATAATAAAATTTATAACATTTAATCCATCCTATCTTAATGTTGTCCACCATAATTAGACCAATGTCTTAATTGCCAAATGAGTCCCTTAATTTTAAACCAAATGGCATGTGTCTAAATGCAAACGTATCGTACGGGCAAGTGAATGTCGTTTTGTGTTGATCTTCCGGTGCTATTATAATCTAATTATACCCTGAGTATCCACCGAGAAAATAGTAGTAATCTCGTCCTGCGAGTCTATCTAGCATCTGGTCCAAGAACGGCAAAGGAAAGTGATCTTTCCTAGTCGCCTTGTTCAGCTTCTGGTAACCGGTGCAGATTCTCCATCCTGTAATCGTTCTATTCGATATCAACTCTTTGTTCTTGTTCTCTACGACCGTGATACCTCCTTCTTTTGGCACGTACTGGACTGGGCTTACCTATAAACTGTCTGAGATGGGATAGATGATACCTGCATCTAACCACTTGATGATCTCTTTTTTTACTACGTCTTTCATGATGGGGTTCAGTCTTCGTTGTCCATCGATCGTCCCTTTTTTTCCATCTCCCAGGATAATGTTGTGCATGCATACAGATGGACTAATGCTGCGAATATCAGCTATGGTCCATCCGGTGGCCTTCTTGAATTGTTTCAGAACTAAGATAAGTTTCTTTTCTTGCTTAGTGGTCAATTCTGCTGAAACAATCACAGGCAGAGTAGAAGCGTTACCTAAATAAACATATTTTAAATGAGAAGGTAATACATTGAGTTCTAATTTAGGTTGTTCCTCGATCGATGCTTTTGGTTGATAATTATCCCTCTTTTCTAACTCCAAAGATTCAAAATGGGATTGCAGATTAAATTCCCTTAGATTAGCTTCTAGCAAAGCTAAGTATTCATCATCCTT
The DNA here is from genome assembly GCF_025698545.1 of Gossypium raimondii. Taxonomy (NCBI): domain Eukaryota; kingdom Viridiplantae; phylum Streptophyta; class Magnoliopsida; order Malvales; family Malvaceae; genus Gossypium; species Gossypium raimondii. Next base: position 20,425,296 of record NC_068576.1, read on the forward strand.
TTCATCATTTGGAGGATATGAGGTCAAAATTCTTTCCAGTGGGTCCTCAACACAGTTCAGTTCCTTCTCCACTATTAAATCCTCTAAATCAGACACTGCAGAGCAATCATCCATTGTGTCAAGAAATCGCATAGACTTAAAGATGTTAAATGTTACATGATCATCCTGAACATGCATAGTGAACTCGCCCTACTGCACATCAATAAGGGTCCTTCCAGTTGCTAGGAACGGCCTTTCTAGGATGATTGGTACTCCTTTGTCTGCTTCAAAATCTAGAATTACAAAGTCAACAGGAAAGATAAACTTATCTACACGTACCAATACATCCTAGATTTTTCCTTTTGGATGTGCTAAGGATCGATCTGCTAGTTGAAGCGTAACTGTAGTTGGTCTAACTTCTCCTATCTCTAACTTCCTAAATATTGACATAAGCATCAAGTTGATACTTGCACCTAAGTCACATAATGCCTTACCACAATATGTTGCTCCAATGTTGCACGGTATGGTAAAATATCTAAGATCCTTCAATTTTGGGGGAAGTTTGTCTTGAAGATATGTACTGCATTCTTTCGTCAGAGCTACCGTCTCAAATTCTCCAAGTCTTCGTTTCTTAGATAAGATATCTTTCATAAACTTGACATAGTTCAGCATTTGCTCAAGTGTTTCAACTAACGGGATGTTGATGTGAAGTTGCTTGAGTACGTCAAGAAACTTCTTGAATTGAATTTCCTACTTCTGTTTCTGAAGTCTTTGAGGGTAGGGTGGTGGTGGTTTCATTACTGGGATTGATTCTGGTTGATTCATCTTTGGCGGTAATTCTGCATCAACGACATTGTTAGTTGATCAAAATTAGCTGGTCCTGAGATTACTTTGTCGGGTTTTGCAGATTCTGGTTCTGGTGAAACTGGAATTTCAACACTTGGTTGAACTTCTTCTGAATCTTGAGCGTCAACTGGCTCCTTTTCAACTTCGATAGTGTTGGACTCTACTATCTTTCCGCTCCTCAATGTCAATGCTTTACAATGTTCTCTCCCCAGATTTCTCGGATTCTCCGTGTCACTAGGTAGAGCACCTTGTGGTCGGTTTCTGAGTTTAGTAGCAAGTTGACCCACTTGATTCTCCAAATTCCTTAGAGTGGTGTCGTTTTTCGCCATGTATTCCTTCAATAGATTCTCTAAGCTATTGGATGGTTCCGCTTGGGTTGGTTTCTGAACTTGTTAGGGGAAACTAGGCGGTTGAGTTGGTCTAGGTTGGGCGTAAGTGTTACTGGTTCCAGCCCCTTGGTTACTCTAGAAAAAATTCAGGTGATTTCGCCACGATGAGTTATAAAAGTTGGATTGCAGTCCTTGCCTCCCTCGGTTTTGGTTTTGGTTACCCATGTAATATACGGATTCGGGGTTCGATGGATATTCTTCAACTAAATGTCCTTCCCCACAATACACACAGGCTATATTCTCAAATTGTTTAGGTGGTTGGGCTGTAAAACTGTTAGACCCATTAGTGGTAAGATTCTTAAGTATTGAGGATATTGAAGATACCTGAGATGCGAGTGAAACGAGAGCGTCCACTTTATGTATTCCTGCGACTCGTCTTCCTGACGCTGCTCGATTGGTTGGCCATTGATAATTGTTCTGGGAATCCTCTCAATAATTTCATAAGCCTCATTATAAGACTTAGAAAGGAGAGCACCATTAGCAAATGCGTCCACTACCATTCTCATATGAGCGTTGAGACCATTGTAGAATGTCTCAAGTTGAATGCAATGTAGGGTTCCATGATGAGGGCACTTTCGTAATAACTCTTTTTACCTTTCCCATGCCTCATACAAGGACTCATCATCTATTTTTTGAAAGGCAGTGATCTCATTCCTCAACTTGGCATTCTTGCTCGGTGGGAAATACTTCATGAGGAATCTCTCGGCTAACTCTTGCCATGTAGAAATGGAGTTCGGTGGCAATGAGTTCAACCAGGCATGAGCTCTGTCCTTTAGCGAATATAGGAACAGCTTCAGTCGTAATGCATCTTCGGGTACTTCGGCTAACTTGAAAGAATTGCTCACTTCCATAAATAGTCTTAAGTGAATATGAGGATCTTCAGTAGGCATTCCACTGAATTGGCCCACAGTCTGAAGCATCTAGAACATGATTGGCTTCAGCTCGAATTATTGTACCTCAATTTTAGGTCTCCTAATACACGGATTAAAATCATTAAATACTGGCACGACATACTGTCATAAAGCTTTATCCCTATCATCAATAATAAGGATTGGATTCTGAGCAAAGTTTGCTCCGTTTCCTTGATTCATATTCTCAAAGTTTATCTCTTCGGTCCTTCTCTTCGCTTGTCTTCTTCGTTGTTGAAAGGTTCATTCTATTTCAGGGTCTACAGTGAGTAAGTTGGTAATCTAGTCAATACTCATAAATACCTGAAATAATCACAGAAAGATTAAGTAAGTAAAGATTTAAACAGGAAAATAAATAAACCAAAATGTAAAAACAGATTCACAAATAATGGCTTTTTAAAAAAAAAACAGTCCCCAGCAATGGGGCCAAAAACTTGGAACGACGAAAATGTGCAAGTGTACACAATCGCAACAATTAATAAAGTGACAAGTAAATGTCGAGTTATCGTACCCACAGGGACTGTAAAAGAATTATTTATGAAAGTAAGTTTAAACACTTTGGTGAAAGAAAAATATTTGGATTTGGGAAATGATTAAAACTAGAAAACAAAGTAAAATAAAATAAAATAAAGTTCTAATGCATGATTTCAAAAGCTGATTTTAATCATTTCCTTACCTTAGAATCATTTAACTTATGATTATACTTATTACTAATAAATCACGGCAACTCGGTAATTTGCTAACTTATGAACATATTTATATATAAAAATCCATTCATCTCTTGTACACATTCCTATGTCAATTCGACCGATAAAACAGATTTATAAAGATAAACATGTTATTGCACATACATACTTATTAGATTAAACAATCTCTTGCATATTCCTATGTTGATTCAAACGATTAAGTCAACCTAATAAGCATTTAAAAGACTATGTGAGGTAACAAAGTATCCTTACCTTGAAACAGTTTAATCACAATAATCTTGCAAGTTATGCAAGGCATATGTATCGCCAAATACAATGCTAATCTAATCTTCAACTACCTTAGAAGAATTAAACATGCACTGATTAAGTATTGTGTCCATTAATTAAAATTTCAATGTGTTTAAATAATTAATTCTTTAGTTATCTTACAATTGTAATGCAAGAATAATTTAATCATGGTTTTACTTAATCAAACATTTTACCGAGCCCTATAATAGCATAAACATAAATTTAACAAATCAAGAGGACGGAATGCAATCAACCTAACACGAATTAAATTCAAGCTAAGCTGATTAAATTAACTATTCCAATAGCATAAATATTCATAGATATGTTCATTCATCATAAAAACAACAAAAATTAAAGAGATAAGGAACAAGAATCAAATCCGGTGGTTTTTCGTGGCTTGACTAGGTTGCTCCGTTCTTCCTTCTTTATTGTCCTCTCCGGTCAAAGCTGCTAAGAACACTCAATTGCTGCTCCAAAATGGCTGAAGAATACCCCTTTCCCAAGAGAAGAAATTGGCACAAGATCAAGGAACTTTGAATGGGAAAATGAGAGAAAAAAGTGAGAGAGAACAGAAGAGTTATGAGGGATGAGATGAATGGGCAGCAAAGGGGGTTTATATATCTGAATATGGCTGCTAAAAATAGAAAATTTAAGCAGCCAAAGATCCCCCTCATGGCCAGCCATCCTACATGGCAAAGTTGAGACTTTCAACTTTGCTAAAATTAGCCTATGGCAAATCCGTAAAGCCACATTTTTTGGAGGGGTTTGAATGCAAGGTTGAAAGTTCTCCAATGGCTTCTTTGCAAGCTTATTTAGTCAGCTAAATTGCTAATTTTGGTCAGCCTATGGATGGTTCTGGGCAGCCCAATTGGTGGCTGGTTCGGTTCACTAGATTCAGTTCAACCAATGCGGTTCAACTAGACCCTTTTTCCATAATTAATTAATAATAATTTATTTAGCCCAAATTAAATTGGGAATAAATTAAAATTAATTCTATTATGAATTAACACACATTTTTGGACCATCTTAGGCTGAAAATAAATTTTCCTCGATGCTTCAAATTACTTCTCAGTTTTATTCTTCGAGCATTGTCTGCCGAGCCAATTTTCGCCCTTTGTGCGAATCTGTCGAAAATAGTCAAAATTAATCAAAATTAAATATAAAATTAATTAAAATTCATCATATTCATATTTTTAACATAATTTAATTATCTTATAATATTTAATTATTTTTGACAAGAATTTAATGTAAATATCATGATTTTAAGTTAAAAGGGCATGTAAAACACATAAATTTTGTGTTTCCACATATTGGAGGATTTCACCCTAAGAGTCTATCTTTAATAAATGTTGTATTGTAAAAGTTTTAGAAAAAGATCTGATGTAATATTTTATTTATTTTAATACTTTAATTTGTTTTTAGGTATTAAGTCTTTCGGTTAAAATAATAAGAAAAATATTTTCATTAAAGAGTATTTGTCAACTGTTTGGATATTTTGTTAAGTATTGCGTAGTAACACCTAAGATCCGGACTCGAAGAATTGGGTCGAGTTTAAGGCGTTACAAGCCGATTTCTTACAACTTGTTCAGAATTTTGTTTCCCAATAATCTTCTCAATATCTTGCAATGAATTCTGAAGATCGAGATAAATTTTCATTGCATTCTTATGTAAAGAATTTGCATCCTTACCCACATGAGTAACAAAAGGACATTTAGATCCTTTATTGACCTTCTTCCATGATCGAAATCCTTGGCTCATAAAAGTATTTCCATGATACCCAAATGGCCTGTTGAAAAGAAAACAAGGAAGGCAATATGCAACATTCTTACTTGGTTTAAACTCAAGCCAAATCGAGAATAACTTGTTCCAAGATGGGAGAAATTAACATTTATTCTTGTCAATTACTGAGGAGATGTTGGAGCCTCACTTGGAGGAATCGATTGATATGACCCAAACTTAATGTAAGCTCGACGGACTCCATCCTGTTTATTTGGAGGGTAATCCCAAATAAATTTTCGAAGTCTCAGATCACGCTCTAAAGAATAAGCATCAAACTCCTTTGTTTGACTCTTGGCACCTTTTGAGGATGTTTAGGAACTTAAGGAGACCCGGTATCTCGTTTAGGATCTTGGGATTGAGAAAACATGATATCTCATTCAGGAGCTTGGGACAATCCAATAATTGATTTTTCTTCGCTAATAACAGAATGTTAAGGGACCAATTGATCATCATTGATTTTTTGACACCCTTTTCTTGAAAACAGATTCGATCTTTTTGTTGACTATAATTTAATCGAAAAACCTAAAAATTGTAATAATATATTAAACAACAACATATTAGGAAAAAGAAAAAATAATAAGTCAAATAAATAAAAAAACATAATTTAATCAAAAATATTTACAGAAAGGTCTTTTGCGTAAGAAGCTGAAAGGAAGATAATTTGTATTTTTTTTACTCTACGCTCTCAGTCTCAACAATGTTGGCACCTTACCAGAGGAAGATAATTTCTTATCAAGACATACAAATCAAAATACAAGAAAGTCACTAACCAATATGTATGGGTATGGGCTAAATTAATTAATTCTAGAATATGGCTTTAAAGTTCATATTGGGCCTCTATGTTTAGTCTTTCAAGGCTCATCATACGTTAATATTTGATTATTATATAATTAAAAACTAAAAAATACTTTGTTAATATAAAGTATAATCTTATGACTTAAAAGAGGCTAATTTTATGAAATACAATTCGCCAAGGGACAAATGTTATACAATGTGGACATTAAATTTAAAATACATGATATTTTTATATAAAATTTAAAATTTTGAAGATTCAAAAGGGCCTACCTCTCCTTCCCGCTTGATTCGAAAAAAATATATTTAAACATACTCAAACCCTTATTCTCCGATTACTATAATAACAATAGTACCAAAGCTAAAACTCATTCAACTTCACTTCTATAAATAAATGTAATATTATGTTGTTTCTTTAATAACATAAAATAAATGCAAACACCAAATTTCATTTGGATCTATTTTTTTTGATAAGTCTGTTCATCACAAATTTAAAAGTCAAAATTTGAAACTCATGAATTTATCAATAGTTTAAATTAGGACTAATATAAATTTTGAACTTTGAACTTAATAACTAGGTCCACTTTGATACTTGTATTTTTTTATTTACTTTGGTATCTAAACTTGACAACTAGATTCATTTTGGTCTCTGAACTTGAAAAATATAAAAATTTAATGACGAGATACTTAGAGATTGTGCCACATCATTACTTGAAAATTAAAAAATTTAAATAAATTTTCAAGTGATAATGTGATACGATATTAAAGTGTCACAAACGATGTTCTATTAACCAAACCAATGGTTAAACTGGCCTGACCACTACTTCCCGATTGAATCGGTTTGATTGGTTCAATTGTTAAACCAACAATAATTAACAAAAAATTTCAAAATTCATGAAAATTTTAAAAATTAAAAAATTAATAAACTGATGCAGCTTGTTCAACAATTGATTTTTATTCAAGTTTTAAACAATTACCAGTTTTGAGTTGTTTTGATTCAACCGGTTCAACCCCTTTGTTTGGACCAATGTATTGATCGGTTCTCTATCCAAATGGTTCAACCAACCAATCTGGTCATGTTCCAAGAACATGATCACAGTGCCAAATTTTGACGGAATTCAAATTTAATGGCTAAAATAGATCTAATTGTCAAATTTAGATGCTAAAATAAAATAAAAAAAAAAAACCAAAGTCAACCTAATTATCAAGGTTAGACCCTTTAAATTAATCAAAATTTGGACTAACATTGGATTTGGGCCAGTTTACTTCGATTTAAACTTTTGATTGGATTTTAATTTTAATGGATTTAAATATGCGGTGGGCCAGTTTAATTGAATTCAAGACTAAGGCTCCGTTTGTTTGGTGGAAAATGTTTTTTGGAAAACATTTTCCTTAATTTCCAGTGTTTGTTTTGTGGAAAATGAATTCCTATAGGAAATCATTTTCCAAAACACGGGTAAAACCAAAACCAATTTATGGAAAATGTCTTACCGAATTGGAAGCCGTAAGACATTTTCCCTTCTCTTCTCCCTTCCTCTCTGTCCATCATCTCTGTCCATCGTCCCTTCTCTTCGTTGGCCTCACTGTCATCGGCAGCCACAGTCGAGAAAAGAAGACCCAGAAGGTTCCCCTCTCTTCGTTGAAGCTTGTACTGAAATTGTTCGTATTGAACTACGATTGTAAGTGTTAGCTAAGTGGGTAAGTGTAATATAACTTAGTTTCAGTCATACACGCATTCACGAATTTACGATGAGAATTCTCCATCCTCTTTGAAACACTTTGTTTTCTCTAAACCTCTCTTCATTCTTCTTCATGTATTCTCTCTTATTAATTCTCTGTTAAAATTCCTTCCATATTTCTCTGTTTGTCTTGTTGTGGGATTTTTTCCCTTGTGATTGCATCGGAGGGTGTTTAAAGTTTTGTGTTAAGTCCATTGCTTCCAATCCAGATTTGAACTCTACCCACTTCCCAATTCCCTGTTTTCCAGCCATTAATCTGCTCAAGATATTGCACTTATTATCTGGCTGGATACGCGGGTTTAGTTGCTAGAAAAATCAAGCAATGAACTTCAATTGGCACCCTCTGCTCCCAGATTATTTTCAAAGATTAAGAGGCTATATCGCTATAGTGGAAAACAAAGTTGAAATTTTGCCACATATTAGCTGAAATTTCGGACCGGAATAAGGGAGGCTATGGGGTTGAAGGTAGTTGCATGCAGCAGCTGTAATCTTCCCCTGAGAATTTACATGGTTTATGCTTACAAGTGCTAACAGAAATGAATTGTTCTGCATTTTAAGCTTTCTTATATTTAAAGCCTATTATTGTACTACGAGTAGTGTAATAAAAGGTCATCTCAAGGAGCTATTCAAAAGAAATATGATTTATTTGAAGAGAATGATTCACAGTGTTTATCAAGTTTGCTAATAATAAAACTCATATTTAAACCCCATTGACTATCGGTGTTCTTTCTCATACGCTCCTTGGGGGGATTAAATTTTAGAAATTGCCTGTTGGTGATGTGTATCAAAAGTTGTGTGAGTTGTACTTGAATTCTATAATTTCCTTCACAAATTTGGATTTTATTGACAATTTTCATGGTATTACTAATTTACGCAACGATTATTTCTCTTTTTCGTACTGGTATAAATTTATTTTAATCCTAGATGAAATTATTATTTTATCTACTTTAAATTTTTATTAACCAATTTTAAAAGGAAAAACTTTAAAATTTAAAGTAGGCAATTAATAAATAATTTATATAACAAACAAATTAAAGAAAAATAAAAGACAATTTCTAAAAGCTTCACAAACACAACTTTATGTGTGTTTTATTAAACTTTCATTTTATAGATTTTTAAAATAATTTTGTGGATAATTTTGTTGTTTAATTGTGATTTGGAAGCTAATTTATAATTATTTAATCCTTGTTTTTTATTTTGTTAACACAATTACAAATAATTTATTTGACTTTGGTTGTTTTTAATTTATGACGGTTAATATTGTAGCTTAATAATTGAGTATTATTATATATTTAATTTGATTTATTTATAAATAAATCATTGCAATATATGTAAAAGCAATTTAAAATATAAAAATTTATTAATATGTGTAAGAGCCCATTTTTGCCCGGGAAATAGACCCAAAATCCAAAATAAAACAGTCCATTACATTAGTGGCCCAAAACCAAAATTACACCCAACGGGCCCAAAATAGAAAAACCTAGCCCAAATGACTTTAACAGTTTCGGCAGAAAGGAGCAAACCCTAAGCCCTAGCGCCGCATGCCCAGGCTCCAGCAATGCGCGTCGTTCCACCTCCTCGCACGCCGCCACCGCCCAAGGCTCGCCAACCACCGGTTGTCCACGCGTCTGACACCTGCAAAAATTAAATACAATGGCAAAAAGAAGGCACGCGGGTAGTTAACAGACAGTAAAGAAGAAGAAAATGTTTTTAATTCGGCTATAAAAGCCCGAATCTAATCGTTGTATTTTTTTTACGAAGGCAGATCAATAAAATCAGAAAAAGAACAAAGATTTTAGAGGTTGAAATCTTATTTCGTTTTTTTCTCCTGTTTTTCCTTTACTCTATTTATTTATTTTTACTTTTCGGTTTTAACAAACAAAAAAGGAATAAGAAGGAAGGGAAAAGGAAATACCCGAAATCGCCGCGAGCCCCATCGCCAGAGACTTTGTTCGGTCTCTGAAATCAGACCGGTAAAGGAGTGTTGGGGGTTCTTTTCTTTCGACTTTCGAGCCCAGAAGGTCCGGCCTTCAAATGGTCTCTAAACCGGGGGAAAAATCCGCTATTTGCGTCGCTCCGACCACCGCCTACGGCGGAGACGCGACGGCGCAGAGGGTGCCCCTGTTGACCGAAGGCGAGGACCGAGAGAGAGACCTTTGGCTCTCTGTTTTTTTTTAAATGAAAGAGAATGAATTTGTCTAAAAAATTTTGGGGTTTTATACATCCCCTAAACGGCGTCGTTTAGGGCTTGGCACGTAGCCCTAAAACGACGTCGTTTCGCTCCTTAGCCCGAATACCCGACCCCTTTAGCAGAGGATCTGCGCGTTTTCAAGGCCAAATGGGATATTTTCACTGGAGATCCTTCAGTTTTGTTATCTGTCTTCAATGTAGTCCTTTTATCCTTTTTTTTAGTTTTTTAATTTGACCCCATGGATCTTATGCCTGTCTCGATTTGGTTTTGCGTGAAACGGTGCACCTTAAGGGTCAGGGATTAATTTCCCAATTGGCCCCTGTACCTCTTCGCGTGTTCCAATCGGCTTCAAACTTTTTTATTTTTAATTTTCGCCCACTGTTTTTTTTATTTTAACTCCAATATAGTCCTTAATTTGTTTCATTTTTGATCTCTTAATTTATTTATTTATTTATTATTTCATTACGATTTGTTTTACCTGTTCATCGACTTCTGCTTTATTCTAATTTTATTGCTCATATTAGATTGTCTGATTTTTTTTCTTTTTTCTAATTTGGTTTTATATGTATTTATTTTAGATTTCTTTACGTATAGTTTCTTTAAAACTATTTTATGTAGTATTTATTTTAAATTGCTTAAAATTGTTCATTTCAAACTATTTTTATGTTTTATTTATGATTAAATTTTCATATTGATAATTTTGAACCTTTCGTATTATTTATTTTTAATCTTTTATTTATTTTAAATTGTTGTTACGTTATTTCATTCCATTCGTTTTTTTTTTTGTTTTTATTTAATTAGTTAGTTTTCAAATAATATATGTTGAGTGTGTATTGTCATTGTGCGTGCCATAATTAGTTTACTCGTATTTTCATATTATTGTCATACATTTGTGTAATTATCCATGTATCATTATTCCATGTTTATTATTATATTGTTATTTCACGTCATCATATTGTAAACTAAACTCCGACATAGTCATCCAACTTAGGTTATTTTATTTTATTCCAAACAAAATAAATGCTTACCTTCAAATAGATTACCCGCTATTATTCGGAATGGAGTTTTGCTAAATAAGGCAATATTTTGCATTTTGGAAATTCGATAAATTGTACCCTAACTTACTGGGTCTCGATTTTCTCGTTAAACCCAAATAGCAAAATATCCTTTTAAATTTCCAAAACACATAAGATTTTGAAAATAAAGGCAATATTCTGATTTAGAAAATTCGAGAAATCGTGCCCTAACTTACTGAGCTTCGATTTTTCTCGCGTTGATTCTAAATAACTGAATATCCTTTTAAAAATTAAAACGAATGAGGTTTTAATAAAAAAAACAAAAGGCAAGCTTACTCTCAAAATACGAGATGTCGGGTCCTAACTTACTGTATGTGACATCTTGTTACTTCGAGATAAGGAAGCATTTTCTATTTTTTTTTGATTTATTCGAGTAATTTTTGAAATAACACAATATAAAGAGGGATCGTTTTTTTTAAAATTCTTTTCGAGTTTTTAATTTTCGACACCAAGACATTAAGTAATCAACTAGGTACCAATTTTAGGCGTATCGAGGGTGCTAACCCTTCCTCGTGCGTAACCGACTCCCGAACCCGTTTTCCTGAATTTCGCAGACCAAAATCGTTGTTTTAATAAAAATTAAATCGTTTATTAAAAACAACCACTTTTCGAGGTGACCCGATCACACCTCATCAAAAAAAAGGATTGGTGGCGACTCCCGTTTTCATTCTTTTTTTCAAAATCCAAGTCGACCCCGTTTTCATCCAAAAAATGGTGTCAACAATATGTATATAAATTTATTAATATATGTAAAAACAACTTTTTCGGAAAATATTTTCAGGAAATTTGCCAAACAACAGAAAATATTTTACACAGATTCATCCAAACACCAGAAAATATTTTCAGTAAATCATTTTCCAAAAAAGTAAATCATTTTCCAAAAATCATTTTCCGGAAAATATTTTACAGGCAAACAAACAGACCCTAATATTGGATTTCAGCTCAACTTTTAATTGTTGACCCTTCTTTTTATTAAAAAAAATTATTTCAGCATTAACAAACAGTAGAGTGACTCTAATCGAAGGTCTTCATGGGTCACGCAATGTTTCAATAGAATTTTAAGTTCAGGTACGGCGGTTTAAAATTTTGCTAAAGTTTGATTAGGATAAAAATGTTAAAATTTATGGTCCATTTGTTTGCCAATAAAATGTTTTTTGGAAAATGATTTCTGGAAAATGATTTACTTTTCTGGAAAATGATTTACTGAAAATATTTTATGGTGTTTAGATGAATCTGTAAAATATTTTCTATTGTTTCATGATTTCTAAAATATTTTCTAGAAAAATTATTTTACATATATTAATAAATTTATATACATATTAATAAATTTTATATTTTAAATTATTTTTACATATATTGCAATGATTTATTTATAAATAAATAAATCAAATTAAATATATAATAATACTCAATTATTAAGCTACAATATTAACCGTCATAAATTGAAAACAACCAAAGCAGACCCTAAATTATTTGTAATTGTGTTAAAAAATAAAAACAATGATTGAATAATTATAAATTAGCTTCCAACCACAATTAATACTAGAAATTAATAATATTATCCAAATGCATAATGTAGTACACCACATAATAATAACAACATTGTCCAAGTGCATAACTAATATTACACCACATAAAAGTATTAATATCTTCAATCTTGAAAAAAATTTTGAAGCCAATTTTTTTTATGCTTCTTACTTTTAACTAAAAAAACTTTGGCCTCGAATTCATGACTCACTAGATAATCAAACACAGAACATAAGAAGTCATCATCAAATCATTCTTACTCCATCGACATCACTTGTTCGTAAAGTTGTGGTGTCTTATCCGCAGTAAATTATTCCAAAGCATTAGCAATTTTGCCAAGCTGTTCACCCACAAATTTAATTTGTTCATCAACGACACTTTCTTGAACATTTTTTCTTTTACGTTTGGATGTGCCAGTTGAAGATACATTTGTTCTTACCTCTTCAGCCTCTTCATTATCGCAGTCTACAGGCAATGAATCTTGGTTACCATCATCCAAATCTATGTCAGCAAAGGTTCTGGAAAAACTCCCTGTTGCCATATCTTTGCCAACAACAAAAGCCATTTCATCATAATGATCAATGCTTTTATTCAAAAATGGTTCAAACTTCGTGTGTGCCTGTTGGATATTATACACAATTAGAATAACAAGTAAAAAACAATTAAAATATACTTAACATATACATACATATATTACCATCACTGCTGCATCATATGTCGCTCTATCACATGTGATCATTTTCATGTTATCATCCCATCCAAAACCACTTTCACCTCGAATTTTGCATATAATCTGCCACTGGTTTTTTACAGTCCTCAAATGATTTTCCACATACTTCGCATCGCATTGGACTTGGAATCTTTCAGAAATAGCTTCGACAACTCGGTTAATAGAAACTTCTTTGAAAGTATTAGAAGGCTTATTTCCTTTCTGGGCCTCTTTTGCTAGAATTTCAAGAAAAACATGTTCCATCGGTTTTGTCCACCTGAATTGCTTGGAGGTCCCTTCTTTGTTGCCCTTACCCATCCTACATTAGTAATTTTCATTGTCAATCATTTCAATATCCAACAAGCTTAAAACATAATAAATTCAATATCTAACAAGCTTAAAACATAATCAATATCTAACAAATTCAATACATAATAATTTCAAAATCCAACAAACTAAAATTTCAATATCATTATCCAACCAACATTAACAAAAAAAAAACAATTTTAATACTAAAACATACATAACATAGAAACAATAACCCTAAGCCTTAAACCTACCTAATAATTCTAGCCATATAATCAATCCACATTCTACGTGTGAGATCATGTTGTATCTTAATATGATGTAGAATCTGAGTACAAGACTATGACACATTTTACGTGTGAGATCATGTGGAAACATCATAAGTAAAACTATAGTGTGAAAATTAAATTGTTCTTCATATCACCTCGAATCCAATCTGTTATGAAGGAACCAAATACATTGAGATTAATTGTCACTTCATTCGTGAGAAGATTCTAGAAAATTTAATCTCCATTGTCTATGTGAAGAAAGAGAAGAACTTGTTAATTTGTTTACAAAAGCATAGGATGGAAATCAAGTTGACTATCTGTATAACATGCTGGGTATGATCAATATCTATGCTCCTACTTGAAAAATAGATTTAAGATCTAGCTATTGGCAGACCAGAATCAAGAAAGAAGACATTTCAAAGACGCTCAACACCAACCTCTTATGAAAATATCAACCAAGGCCACTAACAGGAGTAAGAATGCTGAGGTAGAGGCTAGGAAAGGAGCTACATCAAGAACTGTATAGCTGGAGGTCAAACATAGAAAGAAATTAGAACTGTTAGGAGCTAGATAAATAAGAAGGAAATTGACAAAAGGAGCTAAAGAGAGAGAGAGAATCAGGGATAGCAACCTGCTAAGATGAAAGTTAGCTTAAATTCTTTTTTGTAACCACACAGATCATATATTGGCCAAGTCTTAATTTCTTTTTGGCCATTACTTTCAACTGTTAGCTAAGGAATTATTATCAGATATTGTAAACAAACAAACTCATATTCCCTTTTTTTCTTCTCTTTATTTTCTAGCCTCTCTTCTCAATTCTTGATTAAATAACACAACCCAAGCTCCTTGATTTCTGATATTTCTAAAACGTACAATAAACTAGACATGGAAATAAGATTCACTAACAAAGGAGCTGCCAGGAAATAATAGAAAAAAGATGAATAAACAATTAAACCCAAAACAAAATCTCTAATCAAAGCTCAATCCTAACAAAAGTAAATAAAGGCGAAGAAAAGGATTGCTTTTATTTTTTTTCTTTAGATTAAACCAACTTTGTTTGTTCAGTAATAATTTCTTCAAAGGTTAACTACGATCAAGAAAACAAATGAAAGAAAAATTAAGGAAAAAATTCATCTTAAATACTAACAGTTGAGTCTAAAGTTAGTGTGAGTCCAAGCTAAGATCAAGCAATTGTTTAAACCCAATTGTACCAGTCCGATTTTGAGTCTAGTCAGAATAGTGGTTTTTGGACCACAAATCTGACGAGGAAAAATGTAATGGCCTGAATTTTTAGAGGTGTCGGAACGGTGATTCGGGATCACTAAATTCGACAAATGAGTAGAAAATATTATTAATTTAGTGAGTATAAGTTAAATGTGAAGTTAGGAAAATTTTTGAAATAGTGAATAGACCACTAGAAATAAATATTAAAATAATTAGAATAAAAAACGAGGTATCGAGACCTCATAGATTTTAAACCGAGCCATAAATATTTATGGAGTGTTAAAAAGTTAGTATTAAAGTTTCGTTAAGAAATTTAAAAGTTATGATAATTAATTGAACAAAAAGAACTGAATTGTAATAAATGTAAAATTATGGGAAATGATTAAATAGCTTAAATGATAAAAGGAAGAGGGCTTAAAAGGCAAATAGACCCAAGGTCTATTTGGGCTGCACGGCAAAGGTTCAAAATCAGCAAGAAAATAAGGAAGGCAAAATTGGAATATTACAAAATTTACTTAATAAAGCTAGGATTGAAGTGGAATTATCTAGATTTCTCTTTATTTTTCTGCATTCTCATCAGCTAAAATACCATAGAAGGGTTTCCTTAAGCTGGTTCTTCATATTTTTACTGCAAGTAAGTTCAATTCTTGATTATTTCTTGAAATTTTTGTGTTTTTGTGACTTTTACAACTAGGCCAACTTGTTGTATTCATTAGTTTTTGATTCTATGAAAGAAGTTGAAAGTTGCTATGAATACATGCTGGAATTATATGATGATTTAGCATGGAATTAGAGCTTTAAATTGTTCATATGCTGATTTTATTGAAAGAATTGAATAGAAAGTGAATGTTTGGGACCTAATAGTAAAAGAGTTTGAAGTTAGGGTTATATGTGGAAATTCTGAATTTCAATAGTTGTGAAATAACTTATAATGTCTAAGTAAAGTACTAATTGAAAAAAATTAGCTTAATTGAGGGGTTAATTGAGCAAGGACTGAATTGTATGAACTGTGAAATTTGGGGCAAAATGGAAATCAACATTTTGCACTAAAATAGTTTTGGACAGCAGCAGTGGTTTAACTTTAAAAAATCACCAAAAATTGTGGGAATTGAATTAGAGAGTGAATAAAATATAAAATTAAATTTTATTGGGTCTAGTTTCTCATAGAAGAAACGGTGTAAGTAATGGAATTGTAAATTATGAGAGATAATAAATTTTGTGAGACAATGGCAGAATGATTTTGGGTTCCCCTGTTCTGACTTTCAAAAATCATCAAAAATTGAAGAAAAATAATTATGAGTTATAATTTATATGATTAGGATCCTTAATGAGTCTATTTTCAAAGGAAATAAATGGAAACATCATCCGAATTCTGTAGAATTATATAATTCATTTTTAGTGAAGAGTGGTCGGAACTGTCAGACAGCGAAATAGGGGACACTTTAAAAAATAAAATGTACAATTTGGTTGAACCAAAAATTCTGAAAATTTTATGGTAAGAAGATATGTGAGTCTAGTTACATGGAAAATTAACAGATCTTAATTTGGAGCTCTTTAGCTCTAGATAAAAATAATTTAGTGACTCTAAATCGGATAAACAACTTTGAATATACATGTGAGTGAATAGTGAAATTATAGTTAATGTTGTTTAAGTGTGTTATACACATTAAGTATGTGGAATGGAGAGGAGGAGGAGGAAAATTGGGAAATATATGAATGATTTGTGTATAATTGGTCATATGCTTGATTATAATTGATAAACGATGAAATAGAAATGATGCTTATATTTGTGCATTATTGGTCATGGTTTAAGCTCATGTGTGAAAATAAAGTTTCATAATATGTGTGTATGGTATATTCGGTATATGATTTTGTATGAAATAATGTCATGAATGGTTTATGAATTAACACATGTTGGTAAACTTGATACATGAATAAATGTTGTGCTCATCCATGCTTATAATGCTTATGCTATATGTGTATTTGGCTAACATATTTGGTGTACATGCTTAGGCTTTGGCCAAGTAGTGGCTAGATTATGCCACGTTAAATTTATAAGTTATGCATTGAAATGGTAATTGCCTAATTGAAAATATGCTTGTGATCATGAAAAGGGTGGTAAGGTTTAAATTATGTAATCTCTAGTGAAATGGTTTATCATGTGGTTAGTTCAAAAAAACGGTTATGTTTAAATACACTAGCATGCAACTATGGTTGAATGGTATGTTTATATCTTGTGTGATGTGCATAGAAAACGAGTGTGGAAAGGTAATGAAATAGTAAGTTCATATGGCTGAAATTTAATGATTAAATGTTAATTTCATGAATTACATAGTATTTGATGATATATATTTTTTGATGAATTGAGAATAAAATAAAAATGCGAAAACCGAATAAATGATCAAATTGAGTGGAACGCCGGATTTGAGTACTTCTGATTAGTGACAAGTGATAAGTAGTAGCTTCAGCTACACTTATCTGATCAGTGACAAGTGACAAGTGATAAGTGGTAGCTTTAGCTACACTTATCTGATCAGTGACAAGTGACAAGTGATAAGTGGTAGCTTTAGCTACACTTATCTGATCAGTGACAAGTAACAAGTGATAAATGATAGCTTTAGCTACACTTATCTGATCAGGGACAGTGGACAAGTGATAAATGTGATCCGTGTAAGACCGTGGCAGTGCTATGACTTCAGAAAGTGATAAGTGATCATATGCAAGATCATAGTTATACTATGGCAAAGTGGAAGTGAAGTACTCAATTTTCCATAACCGTTCCCTAATTTGATTAATGATGGTAAGTGACAAATGGGCCCAAAAGAATTAAAGTAAATGGATAAGTGGTAGTGTATTTATACCAGGATGATGTTATTATTTAAGCTAAAGTGATATTTTCATTAGAAAATTGAGAATTTCATAAATGTGTTAATGAATGGTACAATCGATAAACGTTGAGTTAAATGGTAAATACGTATTAGTGTTAAACTTAATGACATTGAATTGTATGTGAATTAAATGGAAATTGCTAGTGATATGATTTAAATTGTGAGCATGAGAAATTGCTAATTGAATGAAATGAAAATGAAGCATTGAATTGCATGAGTATGTATCGGGTCTCGTAGGCCCTATTTATTAAGATTATAATATTTTAAGGATACATTGTGAAGAGTTATAAAAGCATGTTAATAATTTTGAAAGTTTTAATTTAGATGAAATTTTATAACTCAGTTAAATACGTTTACAAGTGTATGTGTTCTGGTAATGCCTCGTACCCTATTCCGATGTTGGATACGGGTAAGGGGTGTTACACCAACACTCAATATCCACATCATAACACAAAACTATAGCTCAAATTGATCGATTAAGACAAAGTTGAAAAACGAAGGGCTTCGATTTTTCTTTTTTATTATTTAAAAAAAAATTGTATTACATGAAACAAAAGTTAGAGAGAATAAAGGAAGGAAAACATAAGAGTATTCGATCAGAGATGAGACATTAGAGAAATATGCAGATACCTCGAGGAGATCAGAGATGAATTTTTCCAAGAGATAAATAAAAATTGAGATATGAAATTGAGATAAACTGTGTTTTATAGGTTTCCAATCCCTAATTGATACACAAGCATATTAGAATCAATCTTGGTTACCAAAATTCAACAAAAATCGCAGTTCAAAAGTAACAGCTAAATAGCATAAAGAATTTTTGTAAACCCACATACAATTAAGAAAAATAAATAAATTATACGAACAATTTCAGTACAATCGAGAATCTTCAATAATGGAAGCTTCAACAAACACTTTGGATTTTTAAAAGAATTAAACAAAAAAAAACACCTGTTGATGACAGAGAGAGAAACCTTCTAGGTCTTCTTTTCTCGATTGTGGACCCTAATTTTTTAGGGTTTCTTCAAAATACAGAGGTAACGCCAACGATCGATCGACAAAGACGACGATGCAGAGATGTTGAGGTGAGGCCAACGAACGGAGATGAGGAGGCGGAGGATGAAGGAGAACCATTGCTTAGACGAGAAGAGGGAAAATGTCTTACGGATTAGAAATCAGTAAGACAATTTTCAGAATTTGCTTTTGATTTTACCTGTGTTTGAAAAATGTTTTCCTATGGGAATTCATTTTCCACAAAATAAACACCAAAAATTCCGGAAAATGTTTTCCGGAAAACATTTTCCACCAAACAAACAGACCCTTAAGCTTGATTCATTTGTATTAAAAAATTTTATATTATTATTTTTATAGAAAAAAATTTAAAAATATAATACAGCAAATACACTAAAAACATTAAAATAAATATTTCCCAACAAATTGAAAATAAATTAAAAAAAATTATACTTAAATAATACTAAAATATGTGCAACTTATCAAGCAAATATCTCTAAAATAATAGCAAAATTAACAATAAAATAAAAATTATACAATATCCAAACAATAACAAAATAGTAGTAATATAATAGCGAAACAACACCAAAGCAGTGACAAAACAATGGCAAAAGCAGTGAAAACAACAATTTTTTTTTTTTTTGCAAATT
Organism: Gossypium raimondii; assembly: GCF_025698545.1. Classification (NCBI taxonomy): domain Eukaryota; kingdom Viridiplantae; phylum Streptophyta; class Magnoliopsida; order Malvales; family Malvaceae; genus Gossypium; species Gossypium raimondii. Next base: position 20,444,571 of record NC_068576.1, read on the forward strand.
CGGGTCGAGTCGGGCTCAGGGGCTCAGCCTGTTTAAAAAACGGGCCTCATTTTTTTACCCAAGTCATTTTTCCAGCCTATATTTTTACTTAAACCTTCTTACTTTTTGAACGAATCTTCATGCCGAACTGAAAGGCCCAGTCCATGATAAGTCTACCTCGTACTCCTAAACTATTAATAAAATTATAGTACCGAAGTGAAAGTTATTAAAAAATGTGATAAAATGCATACTTATTAGTCATTGGATGACATAATAATGTAATTATTATAAAATGTGATCACATGCATGATTATTAGTCATTGGATGGCATAATAATGTAACAATATTTATTAAATGTCAAATGATATTGTCACAATATTAATATGCTATGTGGAAATATTCATATACTATTATTATTTTTCTAAAAACTTTTTCTTTTCAAAACAAATTACATTGTTTTATCTTTTAATTGCTTTTCGAAAAAATCTATTAGGTCATAAAACTTTGAAAATTGTGTAATTTGGTCATTATCTTGTTTTGACACTACAATTTTTATGATTAAAAATTTTAATGGATTGATGTAGTCTATAATAAATATTGAAATTTAAATGGATGAAATAGATATCAAATACTTCAAGTAGTGAATTTTAATAGTTTTGATAATTGAATGTGTTCATAAAAATAAAGTGTATAATTATAATTATAACAAAGTAAGAGTTAGAATGTAATTTTAATTTTTAAAATAAAATAATAGAAAATAGTGTATTACATAAAATAAATAATTGATAATAGAAATGTAAATAGTAATTATTTTATAAGTAAAAACAAATCATATACCTTATGAATTATGTTTTTAAGATTATTACTTAGTAAAATATTATGATAATATGATATTAAATAAGTCACGTGTATTTGAAGAGAGAGAACTATTATATTTATTTTGTATAGATATTACACATTGTTGTTTAATATAAATTTAAAATTTTATAATTATAGGATCCGCTTCAAGGGGCGATAAATCAAAACCTCTTATTGTGATGGCCATTGGGCTACAACTTAGAAATCTCTGTTGGATTGATTGGCGTTGGGCTTGTAGGGTAGAGTTTTACGGAGTTCATTTGGTTTAACAATTGAAAAAATTAATTTCGCTAGAAGGAGGGCTCGAACCTCCGACCTTATGGTTAACAGCCATACGCTCTAACCAACTGAGCTATTCCAGCTTAAGGTTTTATATTAAAATTTATTTACATGCCTGTAAATAATTTTTGAATTGTGTGAAAAGCTGGAATCTAATCTGATGAAAACATGGGTGACGTTGATGCAAAGTTACCGTTAATCCGAGAAATTTAACTTTGCAATGTCTTCTTTTGTTAATGTTTTGCTTTTATTTATATTAGTTTTCTTTTTTATTTAAAAGAAAGTTACCGTTAATTTTACATAAATTTTAATACGATAAAATTGTTTTAATTTTAATAGAAGTAAAAATAGTTATGTATAAATATTTAATTATAAAATTGAATTTAATTGGTTGATTTATTAATTTAATTATATCTTAAGTTTTGAATTTATGTCATTATTGTTTAGTTAAAGTGTACTACAATTATAAACTAAAAGCTATAAATCAATAAATCATTTAGTAAATGGTTAAAATATACACAAAATAATTAAAAAGATTATGTTAACATGGCTGTAGTAAAGAAATGGATAACATAATAGTTGTAAATTTATCACCAATACGTAAATTTGCGTAAGCTATAACACAAGTGTTTATCCATTAAAATGGCATCATTATGCTAACATTGGTTAGGTCTAAACTTATATCAACTCTGCATGTTATCTCACAAATATTAAATTAATAAATTGCGTGCTGCTAATATTGCTAATCTTTCTATAATAAAATTAGGACAACTATTTGATAGAATCAAATAAAAGTTTTTTAAATTCAGAAGTGAAGTTAAAAAATTGTTAAATATTGTCGATTGAGTCTTAACTCGATTGGCATGAACATTGTTGCCAATGTAGGAGGATGTGGATTCGAGTGCACTAATATGCATTATCCTCCTATTTATAGGTCGAGGAGGAGTTATGGGTAGTTCTAGATATTATGTTAATAAAAGTAGATATAACCAGAACCTATAATAAAGTTAATAAATCTCCACTGTTAGTTTACTTGATTGTAATCTATTAAATTAATCATTATTTTTATGATAAGAAATTAAAAGAAAATGTGATAACAAATATTGATAATAAAATTATTAAAATCATAAAGATTAATAATCGTAAAATCATAATTCATTACGAATAATAGTAGTAGTAAACTATTCATAATAATAAACTTTTCATAATAATAATAATAATAATAATTGTTAGAATTGAGTGACCAATCCTTATTAAAATAAAATACGGTGATAAAATAAAATAAAAATAAAATCCATAAAGAACTACACTTCTTTTATTTTATTTTAGAATAAGGTTTTTAAACCTTATTAAACTTCATCTATTTGATATTGATTTGAATAAGGTGTTTCAATCTTACTACACTTCTTCTATTAGAATATGGTTTTACAAGTCTATAATATAGTCTACTCCTTTTGTAATCATTTGAATTTGACATAGTGAATTATCTTCTCCTCTACCCGTGGCTTTTTTCTCGAAAGGGTTTCCACGTAAAAATCTGTGTGTTCTTTATTTCCTTTCTCTTTTCTTTGCGATATATTGTCATTATCGACTTTCCATTTTTCATAATTTGGTATCAGAGCTTTCGGGTTGTTTATCTTATTCACGATAATGGCGTCTTTGAAGTATGAAATTTCGCTGTTAGATCGTAACACTAGATTCGCATTGTGGCAGATAAAGATGCAGGAAGTTCTTAGGTAGATGGACTTAGAGGATGCCCTACTAAGGATAGATAAGATGCCTTCGTCATTGACGGAGGAAGAGAAGAAGTGTAAGGATCGAAAGGCGTTAACACAGTTACATTTGTATTTGTCTAATGAAATTTTCCAGGATGTGATTGAAGGAGAAGACCGCCGTTGCATTATGGAAGAGACTGGAACAAATATGTATGTTGAAAACTCTAACTAGGAAGTTACATATGTTGAAAACTCTAACTAGGAAGTTACATATGAAGCAACACCTTTATGCTCATCGTTTGGAGGAAGGTGCACCTGGGTACGAACACTTAACAATGTTGAAAGAAATTCTTTCAAACTTACAAGCCATAAAGGTTCGTTGCCCCTGTTTTATTCAACCTTTAGAGACACGATTTTATATAGCCGCGAGTCTCTCACAGTTGATGAGGTTTATGATTCTTTGACCTCATATGATAAGATGAAGCATCTTGTGGTTAAACTCGACTCTCAGGGAGGGGGTCTCATTGTTCGTAGAAGACAATATCAGAGTGCTGGTGATGATCGTGGAAGGGCACAGGAACGAAATCCTCGCGGTAAATGTAAGGGTATATCGAAGTTTTCAAATAGAGGTAAAACTTGTAACTTCTACAAGAAGAAAAAGCACATTAAATCTGAGTGCTATAAGCTGCAGAATAAGATCAAAAGAATGCTGTGAATCAAAAGGGAAAACAACCAGAAAAATCCAGTAAAGTTGATTTTGTAGAAGACTACAGTGATGGTGAACTTCTAGTCGCTTCTGTCAATAATTCTAAAGTGAGCGAGGAATGGATCCTTGATTTGGGTTGCACCTTCCACATGAATTCCAATCAGGATTGGTTTACAACTTATGGAACAGTGTCTGAAGGTGTTGTTTTGATGGGAAATAATGCTTCATGTAAAATCACAGGTGTTGAAACGATTAAAGTTAAAATGTTTGACGGAGTTGTCAAACACTTAGTGATGTGTGACATGTTCCAGAATTGAAGAGAAATTTAATTTCGTTGAGTACTCTTGATTCAAAAGTGTACAAATACACAACTGAAAGTGGGGTTTTGAAGATTTCTAAAGGTTCTCACGTTGTGATGAAAGGGTACAGAAATACTCCCAAGTTATATGTTTTGCAGGGTTCTACTGTTACTGGTGATGTAGCTACCACTTCCTCTTTCTTGTTAAATGATGATGTTACTAGACTTTGGCATATGCGCCTAGGGCATATGAGTGAGAATGACATGGCAGAATTGAGCAAAAGAGGACTTTTTGATGGGCAAGGAATTTGTAAACTGAAGTTTTGTGAGCACTGTGTTTTTGGGAAGCAAAAGAGAGTTCGGTTCACTAGAGAAATCCATAACATAAATGGGACATTGGAGTATATTCATTCTAATCCGTGAGGGCGATCCACAGTGCCTTCGAGAGATGGAGCTAATTATATGCTAATACTTATTGATAATTTTTCCAGAAAAGTTTGGGCATTTTTCCTGAAGCAGAAAGCGATGCGTTTTTTGCATTTAAGTATTTGGAAAACTATGATTGAAAAACAGACGGGAAAATAAATAAAACACCTCCACACAGACAATGACTTAGAGTTTTGTTATGATGATTTAATGAACTATGCAAGCCAGAAGGGATCGTAAAACACTTAACAGTTCGTCATACTCCACAACAAAACAGCATTACAGAACGAATGAATAGAACGATCATGGAGAAAGTTTGATGTATGTTGTTAAATGCTAATTTACTAAAGTCATTTTGGGCCGAAGCAACCTTTACTGCATGTTTTTTGATCAACCAATCTCTATCTATTGCCATTGAGAAAAAGACTCCATAAGAGGTATGGTCTGGTAATCCTACTGATTACTCTGATTTAAAGATCTTTGGGTGTCCTGCGTATGCTCATATTGATAATGGAAAATTGAAGCCAAGATCCATTAAATGTGTTTTTCTTGGTTATAAAGCTGGTGTAAAAGGGTATAAGTTATGGTGTCCTAAAAATAGAAAAGTTGTGATTAGCAGATATGTTATTTTTGATGAAATTGCTATACTACCTAACTTATCTCTTAAAGACTCTTCCAATAAAGAACATCAAAAGTAGGTGGAGCATCAGATTAATCCAGGATCTACAATAGAGTCGACTCCTCAAGCCAGTACAGAAATTCAAAATAGAGTTGCTTTTTCACTACAATACTCTATCGCCAAAAATAGAACTAAAAGAGAGATTAAACCTCCAAAGAAGTATGCCGAGGCTGGTCTAGTTGCTTATGCTTTAAATGTGGCTAAAGATATAGATGCAAATCAAGAGCCATCTAATTATTCTGAGGCGGTTAGCTATGAAGACTTAGAAAAGTGGATGTTTGCTATGCAAGAGGAGATGAAATCACTCCACAAAAATAGAACATGAGATCTTGTGAAACTTCCTAAAGGAAAAAATGTTATTCGTTGTAAATTGGTGTTTAAAAAGAAAGAAGGGACTCTAGGAGTTGAAGAACCCAAATATAAAACAAGGCTTGTTGCAAAGGGTTACAGTCAGATTCCAGAAGTGGACTTCACAAATGTGTTCTCCCCAGTTGTGAAGCGTAGTTCGATTCGAGCTTTGTTTGGTATTATGGCCATGCATGATTTGAAGCTTGAGTAGTTAGATGTAAAAACTGCTTTTTTGCATGGAGAACTTGATGAGGATATTTACATGCAACAACCAGTGGGTTTTACAATCTCAGAAAAAGAGGACTATGTTTGTTTGCTGAAAAAGTCTCTTTACAGTTTGAAGCAGTCACCAAGATAGTGGTACAAGAGGTTTGATTCCTTTATGACTTCTCATGATTTCAAAAGAAGTAGCTTTGATAGTTGTGTTTACTTTAAGAAAAACAATGATGGTTCTTTTGTGTATCTACTCATTTCTGTTGATGACATATTGATAGCAGCGAAAGATAAATAAGAGATAAGAAAAGTCAAAGTCCAACTAAGTGAAGAATTTGAGATGAAAGATTTGGGACCAGCAAAGAAGATACTTGTATGGAGATTCTCAGAGATAGAAAAGAAATTAAATTGTACCTAGGTTAGAAGAGGTACATTGAGAAAGTTCTTTGCAGGTTCAATATGCAGAGTGCTAAACCTGTTAGTACTCATTTAGCAGCCTATTTCAGACTTTCATCGATTTTGTCTCCACAATCAGATGATAAGATTGAGTACATGTCACATGTTCCATATTCTAGTGCAGTGGGATCTCTCATGTATGCTAGGGTTTGTTCACGTCCAGATTTATCATATGCAGTCAGTACAGTTAGCAGATACATGGCAAGTCTCGATAAAGAACACTGGAAAGCAGTTCAGTGGATTTTAAGATACTTACAAGGTACTACTGATGTTTGCTTATAGTTTGAAAGAACTAGGGATGACTTCATTGGGTATGTTGATGCTGATTTTGCTGGAGACCTTGATAGAATAAGATCTCTCACAGGTTAGGTCTTTACAATCTGAGGTTGTGAAATCAGTTGGAAAGCCACTTTGCAAACTACAGTCGCTTTGTCTACTACTGAAGTTGAGTACATAGCGATTACTAAGGCTTGTAAAGAAGCCATTTGGTTGAAGGGGCTCTTTAGTGAACTCAATGAAGACCTTCAAATCAGTACAGTATTTTGTGATAGTCAAAGTGCTGTCTTCTTTACAAAAGATCAAATGTTTCATGAGAGAATAAAACACATTGATTGTCGGTATCATTTTTTTTGTGATATTATTGCTCATGGTGATATTATTGTGAGCAAAATTAGTACTCATGAAAATCCTCCAGATATGATGACTAAATCACTTCCGATAACCAAGTTTGAGCATTGCTTAGATTTGGTTGGTGTTCATTGTTGAAGTTAAACCCTTAAGAGGTTTTATGGAAGAGGTGGAGAACTTGTTCGTTGAGAGTTTGCGATGAAGAACTTGTTCATTGAGAATTCGTGTCAATGTGGAGATTGTTAGAATTGAGTGACCCGAATCCTTATTAAAATAAAATACAGTGATAAAATAAAATAAAATAAAAGTAAAATCTATATAGAACTACACTTCTTTTATTTTATTTTAGAATAAGGTTTTTAAACCTTATTAAACTTCATCTACTTGATATTGATTAGAATAAGGTGTTTCAATCTTACTACACTCATTCTATTAGAATATGGTTTTACAAGCCTATAAATAGACATAGTCTACTTCTTTTGTAATCATTCGAATTTGACATAGTGAATTATCTTCTCCTCTACCCGTGATTTTTTCCCCGAAAGGATTTCCACGTAAAAATCCGTGTGTTCTTTATTTTTCTTTCTCTTTTCTTTGTGATATATTGTCATTATCGATGTTCCAATTTTCACAATAAAAATAAAAATAATAATTTAGAATTAATTAGGCAAGTGGTTTTTGTGTTAAAGAGAAGTGGTAGAAAGTTGTTTGCTAAACTTTGAAGAAAAGAATCGCTAAGGCATAAGAGAAATCTGAGGCTTGAATTGGAGAAAGTATTAGAAAAAGAACAGATGTTTTGGCTTCAGAAATTAAGAACAAACTAGATTAACAATGGAGAGAGGAACACCACGTACTTTCACCTAATAGCTAACAAAAGAAGGATAAGAAATTCCATATTTACAACAAAAAATGAGGAAGGTAAGCTATTGGAAGAACCCAACGTTTCAAAATGCTTCATTGGTTATTTTCGAGGCATCTTCAATAGTCCAGAGAAGGTGGAATTGAAAGATACAGAAAGTTCCCTTTAAGATATGGAGATATCATAAGTACCAGAGGAGATGAAGCACCTTCTATCTGCCCCTTTCGTGGACAAGGAAGTAAAGGAAGTGATGTTTATATAGGCCTATTAAAAGCTCAAGGATCGGATGGCAACCCAGCAATCTTCTTCCAATGAAACTGGGAAGTATTTGGGCCTCTGGTTACTAATGCTCGCATGGACTTCTTACTGACAGTTAGAATGCTCAAATAATTGAATAAAACATTCATAGTCTTAATTCCAAAAAGAAAGAATCTAGAAACGGTTAGTTACTATCGACTTATAAGCATCTGCAATGTGGTTTATAAGGTAATTGCCAAAAAAAATTGTTAGGCGTCTCAAACCAATTCTAAGCGCCATCATCTCCCCGTTCCAAAATGTGTTCGTAGAAGGGAGACAAATCAACGATAATTTTACCTGGTGTTTGGAAATTCTCCTTCATATTAAGAGAAAGAGTAAGGGCAAAGATATATTAGGAGGCTTAAAACTCGACATGAATAAGACATGTGACAGGTTAAGCTAAAGGTTCTTAAAGGTCGTTTTGCGGATGAGCGAGTTCAAGGAGAGGTGGGTCAACTTAATACTGATGTGTCTCCTTAGTCTCTTATAAAATTCTCCTTAATGGGGCCCTTCAGGCAATATATACCCGAAAATGGGACTAAGACAAGGCGACCTGCTATCATCTTACTTATTGGTGCTTTTCCAGAATATCTATTAATTAGCAAAGTGGAATGAGAGAAGAAAATACAAGGCCAAGGCCTCAAAGTGAGTAAAAGGAGCATCCTTATTTCACATCATTTGTTTGCGAATGACATCTATCTATTCTTCAAAGCAAATAGGCAGTCTTGTATTGAGATAAAAAAGATGCTTGATCGATTCTATGAGCTCTCAGGGTTACAAATAAACTTTTGCAAATATGAGTTAGTCCTCAGCAAAAACTATCACCTGAAATTTAAGAGGATGTTCAGGAGCATCCTTCATGTCAAATATGTAATGGACAAGGGCAAGTATCTAGGGGACGAGCTAGGGCTTCAGAGCAAAAAGGTAAATTCTTCCATCCCTTACTAAATAGAATGGAATCCAAGTTGTCCTATGGAAGGCTAAGCTCTTAAGCCAAGGTAGGAAATTAACATTAATTAAGTCTGTACTGTCAAGCTTGTCAATTTACCGGTTATTTTGCTTCCAGACCCCTAATATTGCTTGTGATAAAATTGATCATTTAAAGCGACAATTCTGGTGGGGAGACGAAAGGATAAGAGGACAATTCAATAAGTTGGAAAAATTGGTTTAGAAAGCCATTTTTTGTGTTAGCCGTGATAATAAATTTTACTAAATTTAGATTTGTGTTATTCGTTTAGTGAGACTTGTCAATTTGTGACTTTGAACCACAACAACCTTCTCCACTATCTTGAACTCTTGGTTTCTAATAGATTGGGGGCTCTTATTCATGAATAAGTCGCACAATGAAAACTTCAACTTTCCAACAGAGAAAGTTAATTCTCTCCATGGGTAAAGAAACTTCTTCATGAAGGTAAGGAGAAAGTTAAAAGATTAAAGTAGGAAGTGTGCAAGTCTTATGGAAATTGTTTTTATAACTAATATTATAGTTGAATGGTGAGTTTAGTTAGTTTGTGTAATTATAGTAACAAGGTAAAATGTTATTAATTTTCTTATGATTATGAAAATATTTCATTTGAATATATTTATATAGAATTAACTTATTATATATGTTAATTGATGTAGTTAAATTTTCATTGTTGAGTTTTAATTGACTTAAGGAAAATGCCATACAAGCCTTGGGCGAAGGTAAGGCCACTTGTAAAGATAATATATGTATGCTTGAGTTGATTGGTGTTTATAAGAAGTAAATCAAAATTATAGAGGTGAAGTGCAAATATGAATTTTGATAATGTTCCCACGTGAAAAGAAGTGAAGGATGTTGAAAGAAATCTGATTTGTAAACAATTTTCTTGAACAGTGAAAAATAAAAAATTAAAAAATCGGTCCGGTTTGTGATATTTATAGCAATAAATTGTAGGTCGAATTTGTACCTATATTTTTAGATAAACAGATCCTTGTCGTTCTCACCTTTTGACCAAACGATTTTTTCTGCTATTCTTGTACCACGAACTGCTTTGATTGTGGGCTCGAACAAATAGAATCAAACATAGAACCATAAATATTTTCTTTACTTTCAGCGAGAAAGTAAATCTCTTTGAAATAGAAACCAGTAGAATTACAGTTTCCAGAAAATATAATTTATTCTTAAAATAAATTTCTACTACATTCTACCAGAATAGTAATATTGAAACCATGTGAGAAACTTGTGTTTTTCTCTTTCTGTTGGTGTGATTTGAAGCTTACTAGTGCCATCTATTTATAATGAGAGTTGGTAGAATCCTGATTGAAGTGGTAGAATAAAAACAATATTATTTTGATAGAAAAAATCTCCAACTCCCTATTATTTAGGGAGAAGGGCAACAACCCTAGATATGAATACTAGGGTTTGCCATCCCATGTATTCCATATAAGGGGAGTTGGGCCTCTTCTGTACTAAGTCCAATTATATGTATTTCCTGGACTTTAACCGAACGCTTTATAATGTATTCCAACCCAGTACATGTTTTTTCTATCTTCCAAATTAAATATATTTGTTCAATTAGTTTAAATAAATTATTTTATCAATTAAGTAATTTTCTTAATCCAATTTTAATTCGATAAAATCATGACAACTTTACCGTAAAAGAATATAAGAGAAAATATATTTAATTTTTCTACATTCAATTAGATTCACAATGACCAATTAATTTAAATCCATTTTCGAAATTCAATTAATTAATAATTCAAAAAAAACATAAATCAATTCTCAGGTAATTTCCATACTTAGTGAGAAAACAACAATTATTTCCGAATGTACCATTTCTCTAACTTTATCGTTTCTATCCATTTTTGTTCATTTGATTCATCATGAAATTCATTTTTGGTTTCAACGAGCTAACGTAATGACCAATTAGACATATGCAATTGAGGCTAAAATAATTTATAATTAAGTTTCAACTTTTCGTTTATTAATTATAAACTCATTTAGTCACGAAGTCATTCTACTATAGTATAGTGACTAAGCTCTCCCAACAACATACCATTACGAAAGCAACTTGATCAGTGCTCGTCCAATGACCTTGTCATAAGTGTGTTACCCTCATAGGATATCCTTAATCTCTTTGGAATAATATCCATTCTCCCAATATGATCCTATTTTATCTCATGGTAACCATTACATTTTCTTTCATGAAAATTTAATTTCTATCAAATAGTAATCAAGTCATTCATCGCAAAGATGAACAACCCGTGAACACGTCTACTTTTCATCAACCATGTAATACCGATAAAAAGATATCATTTACCCATGTTCCGGGCTATGAATTTCACTATTTTGAATGATGCTACATACTTTAGAAGTCGTACACCTAGTGCACCAACTTTCGGTTCCTTATCTATTCGAACTCAGGTTTTTACTTACATAAAAGTGCATGAGTCATGCACACATAGTCCGTCATCCGCTCAAGATTTAGGTATGCCACACTATGAATGTCACAAGTGAATAAATCCATAAACAAATTCATGATCTATTCTTCTTGGGTCCAGTTTGATATATTACCAGTCCAATCAGTCACATTTATGTTTATATCTTCTGGGAGTCATCCACTCCGATGCCCAAGACAAAACATCTCCACAATTGGACTTGATAGAAGACATATTAGTTTTTCAATCGGTTTGCTCATTTTTTATTAGAATAAGTTGTCTTTCTGATTAGAATACGTAATAACCACGTAATATCGTTTTGTATTAGTTAAACATTAGACAACTAGTGAGCAACATTTGTTTCCATTTTGGTTTGCATGCAAAAATTATATGAGGACAATTATACAAAAGTACAATATGAGAAGTTGATGTTTATGATTTTGAAGGGTAGGAAATTTGGGATATGTGGTGGTACTAGGGGTAGCTAGAGAGTTGCTAGGGAAGCTTCATCTCGTCTTGAGTCTCGACCATCGATGAAGGCTTATGTTATCAGAACCAGAGGAAAGGAAGATACTCTCAATGTTATAGTTGGTACTTTTTCATTATTTGATATGTTTGTTCATGCATTAGTTGGTCTTGGCTCAACTCATTCTTACATTTGCACTGCATTAGTTGAAAAAAGGGTTTACCGTTAGAGCCTACAGAGTTTGATATATTAGTGACTAGCCCATTAAGGCATAGTGTAATAGTAAACAAAGTGTATAGAGAGTGCCCATTGATAATACAAGGTCATGAGTTTTTGGCTAATGTAATGTCACTTCTGTTCCATGAGTTTGATGTGATTTTGGGAATAGATTGGTTGACAGCTCATGAAGCCATAGTAGATTGTAAAAGAAAGAGAATCTCCCTTACGATACCAAATGGTGACATTGTGATAGTAGTGGTATAAGAATGAATTGTCTTGCAAATGTAATAATCATTTTCAGCTCAAAAGATGATGAGAAAGGTGTGTGACTCATTCATAGCCTACATTCTCAACACAAAGGTTTTTGAATTGAAGTTGGGAGAGGTACCTACATGTTGGATCTAGTGTCCTAAGTGTAGCATATTCGTTTGTATGCTTTATGTTTTTCAAACAGATTGATTTAATAAAATTATTCATGAATTACGTTAATACCATTTGTACATTATTCATGAATTACGTTAATACCATTTGTACATTACCCTCAATGGTTTTTTCATGCAAAGCAAAATGGAAGCAAATATTAGTTCACTGGTTATCTAATGTTTAACTAAAACTAAACAGATTACGTGGTTAGATCGTAATACGAAAAGACAACTTATATTTGTAGATGAACTTAAACAAGTCCTTAGTCTAATCAGAAATGAGAAAACTGATTTAAAAACTAATATGTTCTCTATCAAGTCCAAATGAGAAAATGCATTATCTTGAGAATTGGAGCGGATGACTCCCCAAAAATAGAGACATAGATGTAGCTGACTGGACTGACAATACATAGAACATAACCCAAGTAGAACAGATCTTGAATCTATTTATGGATTATTCACTTATGACATTCATAGTGTGGCATACCTTAATTCTGAGTGGATAATGGACTATGTATATGTGACTTGTATACATTGATGTAAGTAAAAATTTGAGTTCAAATAGATAAGGAACTGAAAGCTAGTGCATTAGGTATACGACTTTTGCAATATGTAGCATTATTCACAATAGTGGAATTCATGGCCCAAGACATGGGTAAATGGTATCCTTTCATTGGCATTACATGATAGATGAAAAGAAAATGTGGCCACGAGTCAGTTGTTTTTGTGATAAATGATTTAATTATTATTTGATAGTAATTGACTTTTCATGAAGGAAGATGTAATGATTACTATAACATAAAATAGGATCATATTTGGTGAACAAATTTATTCGAAAGAGATTAAGGATATTTTATGAGGGTAACACACTTACGATAAGGTTATTGGATGAGCACTGATCGAGTAGCTTTCGTAATGGTATGTAATTAGAAAGAGCTCAGTCACGATATATAGTGGAATGACTTTGTAACTAAATGAGTTTATAATTAATAGACGAAAAGTTGGAACTTAATTATAAATCATTTGAGCCCTAATTACACATGTCCAATTGATCCCTCCACTAACTCGTTAAAACCAGAAATAAATTGCATGTTGAATCAAATGAATATAAATGGATAGAAATGATAAAGGTAGATAAATGAGTTGCATTAAGAAATGAATGTGGTTTCTCACTAAGTATGTGATCTGCCATAAATCGATGTGGTAAATTAGGCTTTTTCGACACACTTAAGGAGCTTTTTTTCGAGCAAAATAGAGTTTTTAGTTTCGTTTTTTTTGTTATTTTCATATTTTTATATTTTTCGGGTAATAAGTGAAAACTCTTGTTTTAGTCTATTTTTTTGACCCAAATTGGCCGATAATGCCATTGGGAGGTCTAACGTGTGTTTGAGTGATGTAAAAATGTGTTGGAGGCTGAAAATGAGCAAGAACGACATCTAGGGCAAGGGTATTTGATATCCAATCCATGGAATCACGATACCTCCAACAGTATAGAAGACCATGGAGACCTTTTAGTGGCATCGCGACATCCTCCTTAGGTGCGATATCCACCTCTCAGGGGAAACCCCCAAGTTTAATACTGCTTGAGATATTACAATATCCTCATCTGGGTATCGCGGTATCGCTTTTGTCAGAGGGACAACCTATCTTAAGGATCGGAGGGTTACAGAACCAAATAGAACAATCTATCTTAAGTCCAAACAAAAACTCTGTTTAATTTATAAACATATATCAATTCACATAATGAATATTCACATAGGCCTTACTTCAGGTTTTTAGGGCTGTAAAATTAGTTTAAAAGTAATCAAAGATCAAAATGAATCAAAACATAAATTTTAGGAAAAACTTGAAAATTTGGAAAATAGGGGTCACACAGCCGTGTGACACAGCTCAGATCGTGTGAGTATTCGAAGTAGGGACACACGGCCGTGTCCTAGCCCGTGTCATAGACGTGTAACTCACTGACTTGAGGCACATGGCCATGTCTTATCCCGTGTCTCAGACCGTGTGAAACCTGCGCCAAAACTAACAAAGCACACACAGTCGTGTGGGGTGACCGTGTGTAGCATATGGCCGTGTGATAGACCGTGTCCCAGGTCGTGTGCTTCTAAATTAACCCCTTAAAGAAGCTAAAATCAAGCCAAAACTTACACATTCAAGATACACCATTCCACAAGCATTCATAAGACAAAAACTCATTTCAAACTTGCTTACAGTATACTAAATCAATTATCCTATATGTTCTAACTAGTGTACCAACAATAGGTACCACAATTACAATAAATTTTGAACCTATTCAACAATATAATTTCCATCATTTAGCATACCTTATGCATACCAAATGACCATATCACAAACATATCAAACAACCTTCTTTTCTCTACCCATATGAGAGTTTGCATAGCTACTATTATCTTATATGTATACACATCATTTACAAGCCTTCATCAAAAGACATAAACCAAAATGAACTTGGCACCATTAAAAAACAAACCAATCTCCAAAACAACATTTAAAACCTTATTACATTCATATCATACCAAAATAACACACAACCCTATACATGCCATTTATAACCAATTCAATATGTTCCAAACCTACAAAATTAATTTGATGGATAGTGTGATCATACTTTGATGAAGTTTCCAATCGTTCAAGCTTTTTGATGATCTAAAAAATAAAAAAGCAACTATATAAGCAACTAATGCTTAGTAAGCTTATATAAAAGGAGTTAAACTCACCAGTTGTAAGAAATTAATCAACTATGAGTAATTCCATATAGCCATAAATCATATTTCCCTTTTCCTATACACCAAACCTCACAAGGTTAGTAGGTGAAGCAATACGTATATAATTCCAACCCAGTCAAGGCATATAACATATCAAGCATTTCAATTTCACCATTCATCTATCATATGACTACCATATACCTTCATTTTCTTTTAACTATGCTTATCATATGTTCCATACCCGTACTTTAAATCAAAGATCATTTCATATGGTTATATACTGTGAAAAACTTTAATTACCCGTTCATATCATGAAAAGAATTTCACTATATAAAGTATTCATCCACATAATTCAAATGTTACCTTTCCAATCCAAACCTATCAACACAAAGTCCTTTTCAAAAGACTTTTCCATACCATAAATCACATTTACTCAAGGTAACAAATTATTCTTGTAACTAAGAAACTCGTTACAATATCTTTCACTTACCAATACTATAAATATGCCACAATATATATAAGCACATAAATAGATTGTAATTCAATTATTTAATAGCTCGATGAACTAGTAATTTAACTAGAGTACTAGAGTAACTACACTAATTCCATGTAAAAATCCATATCATTTAGTCCAAATCATTAGTACTTGGTTCACATACTCGGTCATTACTCCATTTTCAAGGGCATCGTAGATTTAGAATAGGGGCACATAAGTCCAGTCAGGGGCACCAAAGTGTGAACAGGGGCACAAACGTGCAAACAGGGACACCGAAGTGTATACAAGGGCATCGAAGTGCGAACAGGGTCACATAGGTGCAAATTAGAGACAATGAAGTGTATACAGGGGCACCGAAGTGCGAACAGAGGCACAGTTGTGCAAACGGGGGCACTTCTTTATTTCCGTATATAATAGAACCCGTTACATCCACAGACAATTTATTTCAAATTCAAGAATTACTACTAACAATCTCTTCTTAGTTTCATATATATGTATAATACTTGTAATTCTTATTTTTATATAAATAATCAAATATATCTCACATATATACACAAGTCCATTAACTAGATAGCAACATTACTATTATCTCTCATATAATTTAATTTGTCTAATTCTGCTATTTGAACCATAATAATAATTTATCACATCTTTATCAATAATTTTAACAAAACATAAATAACTATTTACATTCATCCAAAATGAAAAAAAGATAATAATTTTCTTCCTTAAACGAACTTACCTCGACAAATACAGTAGTATCAACAAAGTCGACGATTAATCCAACACATAGCTTTTCCTCAATTTTGATCTGTTTGGTTCGTTTTGTGATCTAAATAATAATGTTTCACTAAATTAAACCATTCAATAACTTAAAATAATTAATTTAACCTATCACCCTTATTAATAGGAAATTTAGAAAATTACCCTTAATGTTTTACCTTTTATTCAATTTAGTCCTTAGACTTATAACTTGCATATTTACCATTTTAAAAGAGAACCCATGTTAGCCGATTTCTTAGGGGTCTAAAATAGGCCACATCTTTAACAAATTCACATTATTTCCCTTGAATTTTACTATTTAAACAATTTAATCCCTAACATTCAAAATCACTAAAAATCACTTAACAAAATACTTATATCTAGCTATAAACTTTAATAATTCATCCATTAAAATAAAAAACCTCAAAATCATTCATGGAAAATCCCTAAACCTTTAACAGTTTTATAATTTGACCCCCAGGTTAGCTCGATTAAGCTAATATGAGCTCAAAAACATAAAAATTACTAAAATCGAGGTTAAAAATCTTACCATGTAAAAGAAATCAGCCTTGGTCGAAGCTTAAAGCCAAGAAAAATGATGGTTTTACATCTTCAAATTCGATGGAGAAGAAGCTCTTTAGAAGATGATACATTTTGTCATCTTTTACATTAAATACTATTTACCTATTTACTATTTTAACATTTAAAATTCATGAAATTTACCATGGAACCTATCCATGAATATCCACTAACTTTAAATATGGTATAATTACCATTCAAGTTTTTATCTTTTTAAAGCTTTTGATCCATCGACTAATGGAAACAAACTTTTGCACCTTTTATGATTTAATCATTTTTATTAATTAACTGTCTAAACGTTAAAATTTCTTATCCAAAATTTAATATGACCTTAATAACACTCTGTAAATATTTAATAAAATATTTATGACCTCATTTTATAGAAACGAGGTCCTAATTCCTCATTTTCTAAACCCATTTGGCTTTAAGGATTTACCACTTGAACTTAATTATTCGATCAAATAACTTAAATTATCAAATCAAAATTTCTTATAACATTATATTTGGCTCATAAATATTAAATAATAATGTTTACAGATTCATTCATTGGATTTGTGGCCCCAAAACTACTATTTCTGACACCACTGGAAAAAAGGGAAATTACACAAACTTGGACAAAAAGGGAAACATTTTTCTATTTGACCCGCCAATCACACAATGCCTGTGTAGGGGAAATTTTGGCATCGAAAAGTTATCAAAACACCCTTCAAAACAACTAAAAATTGATGAGGAGAAGACGCATTAGCTTAGTTTAGGTTTAGTTTTCTCTAGGTTTTCTTTAAATTTTCTCTGCACTTTTTTAGGATTTTTATTTTCTCTTCTTCTACCTTAGATTAGAGTTTATTTTTCTACATTTTCTTTTTGTTCTCTATGTTAGTTAAGTTGGTTAACACTGTAGCTAGGGTTTATTTACATTTACAATCTCTGTACCTTGCTTTCAAGACTTTTTAAGCTTAGTTTAACGTATTTTAGTTTATTTTACTTTAAATCTGTTAAAGCTTGTTCCTTTTATGTATCCTGCTTTAGATTTCACCGTTAGTTGCTTTTGGTTTCATGCTATTTAAGTTTTCTTGCATAAAAATATCAAATTTCACATTTTTCAAGCTTTACTTTCATGACTGCTTTGTTTTCCATTGTTATGTTTATTTTCTTGACTTTGAGTATGTGTAGCTAAACCCTTAAGGAGGTTGGTTGATGGAGATGTGGATAAATTAAAATCTTTGGACAAATGACTAAATCATAACAAATTGGACTAATTTGAATAGAATTAAAAACTTAGGTAGTGACGCCCCTAAGGGAATATTAAGATAAAGTGAGACCGAAAGGTAATCTTGTCATGTACCCATTCGTTAGACCTGGATTAACTGGTGAGATCGAATGATAAACCAGACCTAATTCGTCTAAGTCGGTAAAATTGAGATCAGAAGATAAAATAGAGCAATTTGGTAATTTACGGAATTTATGTCCATAGTATGAGATTTGGTGAACCACATCAAAGTCAACCAACCCCCATTAGTCATTTGCTAGATAGTCCCTCTAGTTTATGTTTCTTACAATTTAGTCCATAGAGTCGAATATTTAATTTTCTCACAAACTCATCTTTTATGAATCTTTGTAATAGAAAATCATATTAGTAGCCACTTAGCCTCTATTGTGAAAGATGACTCGTGAAAGATGGTCCCTTAAGTATGCTTAAAGAAGTTAGTCTTCCATAATGTGAATCTTGCTTGAAAGGTAAAATGACTAAGAGGTCTTTTAATGTAAAAGGTACAAGGGACAACCAACCTTTAGAACTTGTGCACACTGATGTATGTGGTCCTAAAAACATTAGTGCCTGAGGAAGTTACATTTATTATGTGAGTTTCATCGATGACTGTTCTCAATATGTATATGTGTATCTAATGCACCGCAAAAGTGAAACCTTTGATAAATTTTAAGAGTGTTATGCGAAAGTGGTAAAATAATTAGGTTTATTCATAAAGAATCTTCGGTCTAACTGAGGTGAGGAATACTTGTTCGACGAGTTCTTAAGATACCTTATAGAGAATGAGATTTTATCCCAGTTGACTGCGTCGGGCACTCCATAGTAGAATGAAGTAGCTGAGAGAATGAATAGAACTGTGCTTGACATGGTTTGTTCAATGTTAAGCTATTCAGAACTCCCTACTTCCTTCTGGGGATATGCGATACAAACGGATTACTATATTTTAAATGATGTGCCAACCAAGTCTGCTTGTAAGACACCTTATGAACTGTGGCATAAAAAGAAACCCACTCTAAATCACTCTAGAATATGGGGTTTTCCATCACACGTTCTGGATAAGGATGCAAAGAAGTTGGATGTACGGACAAAATTGTGCATCTTTATAGGATATCCAAAAGGAACAAAGGGTAGATTATTCTACAATCTGAAAGATAATACGATCAAAGTTTCTACTCATGCTACTTTTCTCGAGGAATGCTACATGGATAACTTTAAGCCTCGAAGTAAAGTGGTACTTGAGGAACTTTCAGGAGTTGTAGAACAATGCCCAAGTTTAATTCTCGAGAAAGTTGTAGAAAGACCTGCAAACAATCAACAACATAGGGGAATCCGTTGTAGTGGGAGAGTTTATAAGAAATCAGACTTCTTCATCTATGATGGTATAATTTATAATACGGAAGCCAATCATGAGAATGATGATCTACTCACTTACGAGGAGGCTATGTAGGACATTGATTCCAAGCTTTGGAAATAGGCCATGGATGCCGAGATAGATTCTATGAAATCTAATACAGTGTGGGAACATGTAGACTTACCGATTGGGATTAAAACCAGAGGGTGTAACTGAATATACAAGAAAAGGATAAATGTGGAAAGGAAAGTGGAAACATATAAAGCTAGACTTATAGGGAAAGACTACATACATTCTCTTCGGTAGTCATGCTCAAGTCTATCCACATACTCTTATCCATTGTCGTTGCTCTTGGTTATGAGATCTGGCAAATGGATGTCAAGATAGCATTCTTGAATGGCTATCTTGATGAGACCATTTATATGGTTTAACCCATTGGTTATGTTGTCAAAGGAAAGGAAGTGAATGCTTGCAAATTGCTAAGATCCATATATGGACTTAAGCAGGTGTCCCGCTTATGGAATAAAAGATTTAATCAAACGATGAAGACTTTTGGTTATAAGTGTATAAAGGACAAAAATGTGGTTTTCCTCATTTTCTATGTCGATGATGTTCTACTTATCAAAAATAATGTGAGAGAATTGTCATCGATTAAACTCTAGTTAGCTCAACAGTTTAACATGAAGGACTTAGGTGAAGCTAGTTATTTTCTTGGAATTTGAATCCTTAGGGATCGAAAGAATAAAATAATAGCTCTATCACAAGCTTCACACATCAATAAGGTACTGGAACATTTTGCAATGACTAATGCGAAGCCAAACGCCCAGCTGACCGTATCAGGTTTTTATCTTTCTTTAGATAATTGTCTGAAGACAGTAGAAGGAAAAGAGCATATGATTAAGGTTCCATATGCCTAGGTAGTTGTAAGCCTTATGTATACGATGCTTTGCACATGTCTAGATATATGTTTCATAGTAGGAATGGTTAGCTGATATCAGACGAATCCTAGTCTCAAGGATTGGCAAGCTATAAAGTATATATTAAGGTATCTTAAAAAAACTAGGGATTATATGCTTGGGTATTATGGGGAGAACCTTAATTCTATTGGATACACAGACTTTGACTTCCAAACATGTAAATATTTGAGGAAATTGACATCAGAAAATGTATTCGTCCTAGGCCGTGGAGCCATAGTATGGAGAAGTGTATAACAAATTTGCACTGCTGACTCTACTATGGAGGTTGAGTATGTGGCTGCTTCTGAGGCAACAAAAGAAGCAATATGGCTGCAAAAGTTGTTAATTGATCTTAAAGTCATTCCTGGTATGGAAAAAGCTATAACATTGTATTGTCATAATAATACTGTAATAGCTAATACCAAGGAAATGGGAAGTCACAAAAGGACGAAACACATTGATCGGAAGTATCACTTGATACAAGTGGTAGTAGCCAACGAAATTGTAGATATGGTAAAAGTAGCTTCTAAAGATAACCTTGCGGATCTGTATACTAAGAATCTTGTAACTAGGAGTTTTAACAAGCACGTCGAGGATATGAGAATGCGAAACATGTCAAATTTAATTCACTAGGGCAAGTGAGAGATTGTTGGGAAATGTGTCCATATTGTAGTAAACATGTAATTCTTTTCTATATATTTGAACGATGAATAAATATATTTCACATTTCACTGTTATGTCTTTTTTATTTCTATTTTTTATATTTTGCATGCATAGTGAAATTGTGAGAAACAAATATTAGCTAATTGATTGTCTAAGTTCAAGTTGATGATAAGTGGCATTGTAAGAACGTTTACATTACGAGAAAGACAACTTACTTCAATAGATAATCTAAACGAGTCTGTAATTCCGTAAAAAAATCAAAGTGAGCATTTGATTCAAATACTAAGAAGGATTATTATGCCGTCTACAATTGCAATTGAGAAGGTGGCTAGTCTTGGCAATCATAATAGTTGACTCCACGGGTAGAGACATAGATGTATTCATAGACAGAATGATACATTGAACTAGATCCAATATGAATTAATTCTGAATCCGTTTGTGAATTACTTCACTCTTGACATTCATCGTGTGGTTTACATAATTCCTGAGTTAGTCACTGACCGTGCATATGTAACTCATGTGCTTTGATATAAGATAAGGCTTATTCTCTAAAGATGATCGAGCCGATAGTCGATATGTTGGGTACATGACTTGTGTATGGCATGACTCTACTAGCAATAGTGGAATTCATAGCTCAATTAAAGAGTTAACAATATCCTCTAATTAGAATTGTGTGGATTGATAAATATGGAACGTGGCCATGGGTTGCTAGTTCTTGAACGAGCAATTTATCATAGTCATTTGTTGACAGTGATCATATAAACCATTAAGAAGACACAATGGCGACAATGAGATAAAATATGATTGTATTGAGTGAATGAGTTTAAGTCAAAGGAATCAAGGATATCATATGAAGGTAACACACACATGACGAGGTAATTGGACAAAGCGGTTGGATGAATTGTTTTTGTAAATAGTATACTATAAGGAGTTTTGAATCATGGTCCGGTTTGGTCAGGGCCAATTAAGGCCTGACCGGTCCTAATTGTATATGTCTGATTGGTCCCTCCGCTAGCTAAACAAAAGCTCGATCAAACTACTTTTGAATTAGAAGAAAATTCTACGACATTAGAAATAGTTTAATTGAGTTGATTTATTCGATGTGGAATTAAATTAGACGGTCGTAAGAATTGTTCAAGTGGAGAATTTGATTAAAGAATTTTCTTGCAAAATTAATTTAGAGAATCTAAGTGATTTTTTGGAAAATTAATTTTGATTAAGTAAAATTAAATTAATCAAATTAATTAAAATTAATATGATATTTTTGGAAATTAATTTTCAAGTTAGACAATTGGCCCAATAGGTAATTGAACTTTAAAATTGGACCTGAGATCGTAAATTGGGCTCGGGAGCCCAAAATCGAGAGCAAAACCCAAAAACTTGTTAAACTGGGCCTGGTATGTGAAATCAGCTGACGGCCCAACTGGTGGCTGGATTGGACCAGTCAGGCCTTAATTGGCCCGGACCAAACCGGTTGAAATCGAACTAGCTCGGGGTGCCGATGACTATGATGGCGACATTTCGGTGGTTGGAAAATGGTAAGCGGCGATGGTTTTTCGATTGTTAAGCAGTGGACAAATTACACTCCTAATGAAACTCAATCAGAGAATTCGATTTAAGATTAACTATTCCAAAAATAATAATATTTTAATGTAGTTAATATTAAATTTAACTTAATAGTTATCTTAATAGTATTTTATTAATTTAATATTAAAGTGATTATCTTAATATTAAATTAAATTTAATGTTTATTTTGTAGATAAATATTCTATTAATTAAATAATATTTAATATTAAATTTAATATAATATTTATGTTGATAAATATTATATTAATTTAATATTAAAGTGATTAAGTTTAATTATAGTTGAACTCTCTAAACTCTCCCTATATAAAAAGAACATTGGGTGATTATTTACACACACTTGAATTCAAGAGAAAGTTATAGAGAGAATTGTCCGAAAAAATTATTTCAGAAAATTTTTAAAGATATTTTTCTTATTTACAGCTTGACCCAAAAGTTTAGAGAAATTGTGAAATTTCTCCACCAGTTATTTTTGTGAAAATTATTTTGATTCGAAGCGAGCCCACACTCGGTAGACATGAGCTTGAGGATAACAGAGAAGACTACTCGATTGAAGCATTCATCCTAGATGAATCGAAAATGTAGAATTATGGTTTAGTGTTTATTACTTTAGATATCACAATTAAGTTCTTGTTTTGAATTTTTTTTAAACTTTGGTTTTTCCTTAAATTTATTTTCCATTGCATTTTTCCAAACCCGATTTTCCAACAATCACCCACTTTGTGTTATCATCATGAGAGGCCCCTTTCAGATCAAGTTGCGACATGGTGATCGCGTTGTCACGATGTGGCACATTGATTGTTTGTATCTTATTTTGCTTTATTTGTAATTTAGTCCAACATATCATCAATGAAATTAGAGTTCACAAATAATATAAAGTGCTTTGAAAATTAGTATTTAGATGATTAATTTCATAATTTCATAAATAATTTTGTAATATGGTTATTTCGTACATTTTGTTATTTTTACGATTTAGTCCCTAAAACTTCATTTTACAATTAGATAAGAAATATTAATTAGTTTAAATTGATTCTTTCAAATAATGATTTTAATATAATTCTAAGAGCTAAAGTATATCTAATTTGTTATTTTATGAGTGTTTTTGTGTGATGAATGTAGAATGACAAAATTGCCCTTGGATATCGTTTGAATGATTTTGTTAGATAAAGCATGCTATTAGGGTTCATACGACTACCCTTAATTGTTGATTGTTAGATAGGTATGATAATGTTGTGGTGTGAATGGTGGTCTGTAGTGTGGTCACGTAAGTTACTAATGTGACATTTCAAATTCGGGTCGGACCGTCCCAGCCAAGTTTGGTGGTATCAGAGCCATAAGTTTTGTAACACTCAAGCCTAATATTGTTTTCAAAATTGAACCGTTGATTTATTTTTGAAATAAGACTGTGAAATTTTAAGCTATGGACTACAATACCCTTGAATGAAATAATTTGCTTACGGGGTATGAATGGGAACACATTGCATTTACTATAATGCTTTTGCAGGAATATACCTTGGATCACTTGCCACTTCTCACGCTTTCATTTTTTTTTATCATTATAGTATATATGATATGCCTCCTAGATGAGGAAGTGTCAGTACGAAAGCATCGGAGGGTGGTACATCCTCTGCACCACCTCCAGGGTGGGTTATGCCTGAAGCAGGTGTTGAACTACTGATGCAAGCTATGATTGGGGCATTCTAGCGGATTGCCAATGGTAACCCTGCTCCTTCTAGTCATGGACTGCCACTCAAACGTCTACGAGCTTTGGGTGGTAAGGAGTTCAGAGGAGTGAAATGAGCCGGTCCTATAACGGTCCAAAAGTCAGTGATGGCGAAAAATACAATTTTGGGAACACGTCTCCGTAAATTGAACTCGTGAATACTTTATTAAATATTTACGGAGGTTATATTAAAAGTGACTTGAGTTTTGGATAGGTAATTTTATTGAATTAGAGACTAATTAAGGTATAAGAACCAAATTGTAAAAGTGTCAAAAGTTAAATTGTTAGTGAATAATTATTTAAAACTTGATTAAGGGACTTATGAGGCAATATTACCACTATATAGATGGAAGTGGATATTGGTGGTGGGTTTTTAATGGTGAGTGTTATAAGTTAAAATTAAATAAATAAAACTTAAAATAAAATACAATAAAACATAATATATAATCAGGTTAGTGGAACAAAGCATTCGTCCACCTTTTATTTTTCATGTAAACCAAAGACCATTTAGGGAGAAGGAGAAGACGAACGGTTAGGGTCCTTGAATTTCAAGCTTCAATTTGGTTAGTGCAGTTTAGTCCTTTTTGTATTTTTTTTTATTTTTGGAATCCCGAAAGCTTAAGCTAGTTGACCCCTGTGTCAATTTCTAACACTGTTAAAGGTTTAGGGAGTTTCCATTGATGGATTTTTGAAGTCTTATGGACTAAATTGATAGCGTTTAAGCTTAGAAGGGAAGAAGGACTAAGTTGTGAAATAGTTTTGTTCAATAGGGAGTAAAATGAATAATTTTGAAATTTTTTATAGTAATGAGAAATAGGAAGTTTTAGAAGGACTATACTGAAAATGACTTGAAATATTGAGTTCTAGATTTAAGGTTAATCTACTATCTATTTTAGAGACTAAATTGAATAAAATAAAAAAGTTACTTAAATTAGCAATTGAATATGACTTTGTTTGTATATTGATGATTTGGTATGTTTTTGTTGATCCGTAGCTAACGTCGACCTGGATTCCTCGAAAAAGAAAAGAAAAAACAAGACCGTCGATAAATAGCTCAAAGTTTTCGGTTTGTGTTTCTATAATCCGTAATACTTTGCATTGTTGCATAATGAATTATTTTTGCATGGTAAGATCATGAGGTTAGTCGTTTTGTTAAAAATGAATTGAATGAAATTGATTTGATTTGATTGGTAGTAAAGTGGAATCAATTGAATATATGAGAAAATGTTGTATATTGATATAATTGTGAAGTTAAACTTATATTGAGATGAACTATGTTACGATACGTATGAATCAATGATTTGATGATGAGAATATGTTATTGATGGAGATATTGATCGATAAAGAATTGAGTTATGAATACCCTATCGACTATTCGGGTAGAGTCAGATACAATTGGCATGCCATAGGATAGGAAAAGTTCAGGGTTACTTCGACCACGAGTTGATAAGGCACTGGGTGTCAAATTACTTTGGTTATACTGATGAGCATTGGGCGCAACTTATTACTTTGGATTTATCTGATGACACACTGGGTGCCAAACTAGTGTGTTGGTTGGATCCGTGTATCTGTCTGAATTTCTGTCTAGTTAATAGGGAGATAAAATGTAAAAATAGAATAATCATATTTGAAATGAATTGAAACGATGATGATTAAGTTCCTCGAATTCATGAAATTGAAAATTTTAAAAGAAAATGTGATACTTGATAATTAAGGCTGTAAATGGGATATGAAATGGAATTCTTATGTTTTTATACTTGTGAATTGTGTTAGATTGGGATAATTAGTTTGAGAAATAATAGAATTGACATGATAACTTGCATATTATTATTCGTTCTTTAATTCATACATTTAAATGATTTTGCTGAGTTATACTCAACGTGCAGTTTTGTTTTCGTGTGTAGGTTAAGGTTGTTATTTTGTTTGCCCGTCAATATTAGCATCTAGCAACAATCCCAGACTCAAAATATTAGTGATGTTTTAGGTTGTTAATGACATGTACCTAAGGGTGTCATATTTATACAAGTTATATTTTGAATTATGTTAGTATTTTGAGTTATCATTTGTATATATATGTGTCTGTGTGTGTATTGGCCATGATCCTTGTTAATGGTATCTTTGTTGTGGTTTTGGTAGATATGTATGTTTAGAAGCTTAAATGGTGAGTAGGTGGTATGCTATGGAATAGGTTTGGTAAAAACAAATAGTTTTTAAGGAATGAATGGTATGCTTGTTAGAGTATGCCCAAAGATCAATCATGAGATGGTTGTAATAACATACTTGATTTATCATGTTTATTAATATAAGACGTTACCATTATAATTTCAGTTTCTTTTCTGTGTGTATAAATAAACTGTTTTATAATAATGTCTTGAGAATAATATGATTATTCTTAAAAGGTCCTTAGTCAGGTATTATTGTTGGCTAGAACAACAATAATGGATTAAGACTAACATGTAGTTGATTGATGATAAAGAGTTGTCATTGATATGGAATGTCAAAATCGATGCATGAATATGTGTGTTAGAGAATGAAATATTGGACTGACTCATTATGAGTATGTTTCTTAGATTATTATGTAATTGTCACAACATTACTCATAGTGATTAATATGTATATGATCCTCAGACTTGAGATCATCATAATCCCAACATCGTGAGTTGTATATTTTGATACGATCAAACGTATAATCGTGAATCGGGTTGTTCTATAAAGGCTGATGTTGGATATACCACGATCTGTGTAGAAGGATATGGTTGATCGGTATAGGATAAGCCCCTCCTACATAATGGGAGTAATATCTTAGGCCACTTGATTGAGTGAGACTAAAAATGCATGGCCATGCTCAAATAAGCTGATATGAGATGTCATACTTATTTGTATATCATAGTCTACTTAAGATATCAAGGAACATGGAATAGACTATGCAAGTGTGACTATTCCATGACTTGTGTCCAATCCAGAGATAAAGGACTTAAGGATTATTGCATGAAAGGTTAATCATAAAAAGGTTATGTCGAATCATGATTTCTTGTGACTTATGTAGCAATGATGCATTGCTAGGTGCCACTCATTGTTTGTAACACTGGAATCGTTCTAGTATTATTGCTAACGTTACAAGAACCTATAGGGTCACACCCTATATTTGAAATGAACGGGATAAAAGATAGTTGGTATTGTGTTTAGTTGTCGCTTGAATTAAATTAATTATAGAATTAATTTAATTGGGTAATTAAATATTGAATACATTATATGTACAAGGTTGTTGTATGCATAATGAGAACATGAATTTGGTTCGTATATAAATTCAAATAAATATATAGTTTACCGAAATCCTTATTATAATTAATGTAATTATTATTTTCTGTTTAAAATATTGTTATATTTATTTAATTTCTAGAAACCCTAAAGAATAGATATAAAATCTCGTTTTTTCTTTGCTTGGTAAGTCTAGCAGTCGTCAAAGAAAAGTCATTTCCAAAACAGTTTTGGGGATTCCTTTCGTTCATTGTCAACTGGGTGGATTACGTAGAGGCCGGAGTCACGATAGATTGCGGCTTGGTTCGATAGTAGATCAGATTACTTATTACCGAGGCGTCGCTGTCTACTCATAATAAAGATTTGGTAATTTTGAAACCTTTATTTCACCCCGATTCATTCCTCACACATGGATCCATGGTTAGGATCGCCAGATGTTTTATTTTTCCACTGCGCTGTAGGGGTGCTGGCATTCCAACAATGCTTATGTTGGCTTGAATAATATGGTAAGTTGTGGTGCATATTTTTAGGGTTGATATTGAGTAAATTTTGAGATGCTTAAATGTTTAGTTAGTATATGTCAAGTTGGTAGTTTTAGGGTGCCATTGGAGGTACAATGGTATTGGTTTGAATATAGTACATTGAGTGATATTCTATTGAGTTTGATGCAGGTTCTAGTTAGGTATTACAATACTGCAGACCGTGGTTTGTGTTTGGATAATGGCTAGGTTTGAATTAAGTCTTAAATTCCATATTTTGAACCACATAGTTGGCTGCACAGCCATGTGTCATGCACAGTTCTGTGACATAGCCGTCTAGTACTGATTTATAGCTTCAACAAAATTGCACATGATCTCAGACTGTTACATGGGTTGGCCACACACCCGTGTGACTTATTGAAGTTATGCTCGTATGGTTTCACATAGCTTTAGCCTGTTACATGGCTCGACGACACGACCATGTGATTATTGTTGAATAATTACATTTTTGACCTACACGACATCAATTTGTTACACGGTCCATCTACACGGTCGTGAGATTCCACCCTCACACAGATTTAGCCTTTCACAGGGCTATGTGACCCTTGTTTTATAAATGTGCCTATCTTTTTGTAATTATTTCAATTTGATCCTTGATTTATGTTAATATAGTTTTAGAGTTTCATAAGCTTGTATTAGACCCATTCTGATTGTAATGTACAATGTATATGTAATTACTTAGGGTGCGTTTGGTTCGCTGTATTGGATTAGAGGTGTATTGGATTAGAGGTGTAATAGCAAATCAACTGTTTGGTTGAATGTAATGGAATAGAGGCGTAATAGTAATCTTGTGTTTGGTTGAATGGAATAGAGGTGTAATAGCATAATGGAAAAAACTAAAATGACTAGAATACCCTTAGCATAAATTTGTTTTGGTAAATGATTATTGTTATTGTTATTTAAATTTTAATAAGATTATTATTATCAATAATAAATATTTTAATCATATTTAAACATAATTATTATTAAATATATTTTAATTAAAATATATAATTGAATAAAATTCTTAATAATTAGCGAAATTTGTTTTGGTAAATTATTATTGTTATTGTTATTTAAATTTTAATAAGATTATTAATATCAATAATAAATAATTTAATCATATTTAAACATAATTATTATTAAATATATTATAATTAAAATATATAATTTAATAAAATTCTTAATAATTAATATTCTTATATGAATTTACTCAAATCATAATATATGATCTTGTAAAATATAAATTAACATAATTATTATTAAATATATTATAATTAAAATATATAATTTAATAAAATTCTTAATAATTAATATTCTTATATGAATTTACTCAAATCATAATATATGATACTATAAATGAAAATTTGAAATAATTATATTAAATATATTTTAATTAAAATATATGATTTAATAAAATTTAAAATAATTATAACTAATAAATTATATTTTATGAATTTGTATAATTTAAAATAATAATTATTACATATAATTTAATAATTAATATTAAATTTCATAAAATTCTTGATAATAAATTTTCTTATATGAATTTATACAATTTAAAATAATTAATATTAAATATAATTTAATAGTGATATATAATTTCATAAAATTCTTAATAATAAAATGTTCTTATATGAATTTACTAAAATCAATATATAACTTGAGAATTATATTCGCATAAACATAATTAACTTATATTAAGAAAATGTTAGATGAAAATGAAATTGTACATCATAATCCATATGTTATATAGTTTTACAACATCAAAAGTTTGAACATTGATATTTAATGGTGAGAAAGAAATCTTCTGACCCATTCCTATCGAGCAACTGAAGGTAAACTAAAGAAAATGATCATTTGAGTTGGATGATCGAGAATTTTACTCAAAGCATCATACCGTGATCGTCGGTTAAACCTTCAATTGACCATAAGGTGAATATAAATTTGAAGCTTTTCTTCCATCTTTTGATGTTCTTCGACTTCTGTTGAACTACCACCCTGAGGCAATACTCCTCTCGATTTGATCGCCAATGGGCTGGATTTTTTCCCCAACAAAGTGGCGACCTCATCAAATGAAGAATACACATTATCACGAGCATCAAATTTCTTCTTTCTCTTGTTTGAAGATGAGGAACCCCTTGGTCTCTATCTCCTCGCGGATCTGCATGCGAAACATCCATGTCGTCTAAAGAGACGTCACCTTGATCATAGAATGTGTTTCTCTCTTCATTCATATCGTAGTACGTTCATCCTCAAGATGTATTTCTTCAAGAACATCAAGAATTGTTTGAGCGTCTTTCCCAGTCGCCCGATCTCTTGCGTATATGGCAGTAAGCTGGTTGTAGTAAGGGAAAGAACGATGTCTGAACTGAGAGGCTTCTTTGTGACTCTAAACAAAATGAGGAAATCATATTAGTTATAAGTTTTGTAAAAAAACAAATAAATACTTGAAATACATTTTACCTTTACATAGGATTCCCAAACTGCATCTTCAGCAACAACGAGCTGCCTATGCTCGTCCCAACCAAAACCGCTGTTGTTTTGGCCATTAAGCATGTCGGAGACGACTGACCATTCCCTTTTTAAGCACCTAATCCGAGATTCAATATTTGGCTTCGCCTTCAACATTGCTCTTGGTAAAGCCTTTTCTAGCATTTTTTCTAGCTCGTTCAAATAACCGACCTTGAACCCGGTATCAGCATTAAATGTTCCTACATTGTGCAAATCCACCATGCAAGAAACCAAGGCTGCATCTTCTTCTAGAATCCATTTTGTTTTGCTTCCTCGAGAAGCTTGAGAAGAAGCATGTGATTGTGGAACACCTGACATAATTATCTTAAGAAAAAAAAACAAATTAACATTATTTACTGTTTTTAATATCATGAATCAAAAGGTGAACAATTTATAATATTATATCGTTAGTTCAATATCATGAATCAAAAGCTCAATACTAAATTTAATGAAATAACACATGCTGAATGAAAAGATAATTAAATTATAATTCAACAAAGTTTAGTACAATACAGAATTTTAATCAAACACCACCAAAGTTTCATAAACTAAATACATAAAATAACATCAACAAATTAATTGTAACTCAATTTGTCCCTAAACCTAACTAATTTCTAGATGCTTGCCATTCATCGAACATTTGGTTGGCTAGTTCCATCCTCCAAGTAGCCCAAGCATCCGATGGATGAATATTTGTGATATTCAGTTCATCGTCGTCCACCACATTAGTAGGTAATCCTTCTCCCACCTTCGCTTCAATGGGATCAATACTCATATGGGTTCGAATAAAATTATGGAGCAAACAACATGCAATAATAATTCTATTGTGCACCCTTACAGGATAAAACGATGGACTCCTAAGTATTCCCCATCTAAGTTTTAATAAGCCAAAGCATCTTTCAATGACATTACGTGCTGAGGCATGTTTCATATTAAAAAACTCTTGCGGAGAACTTGGCTGATAACCCTGACGCCACTCGTTCAGATGATATCGCTGTCCTCTAAATGGTGCAAGAAATCCCTCACAATTTGTGTATCCAGCATCAACTAGATATTAACAACCTATAAAATAAATTTTTTAATAAATGATTAATTCAGCACACAAAGTTTGATCTTAATGAATAATTCAAATTCCTCTAACTATACACTTTACCATGAGGAACTTTTAGTCCATGTCTTCTACTAATGGCATCTCGAAGTACCCGTCCATCGGCAACTGAACCTTCCCAACCAGGAAGAACATAAACAAATTGCATCTCAAGTGTACAAACATCTAGCATATTTGTAGCTATGTCACCTTTTGGTGTTCGATATCTAGGTTTATCAACTGTTGGCACCCTAATCTTGATATGGGTTCCATCAATAGCACCTAAGCAATTCTATATCACATGATATAAAACCTTGAGTTAGAATACTAATTTAAATCTAAGTTAACTAAATGTTGTACAAGCTATATATAAAACTCAGTCTAATACCTTAAACCATTTCCACCTTGTGTCAGAAGAATCGGCTGTAATTGGCTTCGGCTTTTTAAATAACACATCTTGTAAGCGTAGCAAAGAATTTAAAACACAATGAAATGCTCTGCTAACAGTTTCCCCGGACCTTCTAAAGTGATGCTTGATAACTCGATTTTTCAGGTGATGGGAGATGATATGTAAAAACATTGCTACTTACTCATCAACAAGCATGAACCTTGACGACTTCAATCCCCCTATCGATTCTAGCATCTCACATAGTTTAAAAAAGGCAGTTCTATTCATCCTAACTTGTTCAATACAGGTCTCGTCACTAGCATATATAAGCATTTTCACATAATCCCGTTTTGCATAAAAATCTAAGGTATAGGACCTAATCCTTGGTCTATGTAGGCTAAGGCTGGCACCCATTCTAAATAAGAGCCAAATCGCAATTCTCTGATTTCCAACCATATTGTCACAAAGAATACCAATTCTTTTACGCCTCACACTTTGTGCAATTAAAGGCATTGAGCCATAATCGCAACATATTAAAATTGGAATACACTATCAATGAATTGAAGTTGCAATTACACATTATCAAATAAAATAAACAATACAAATTTAGAACACACGAAGCAAAAAAGTATCTACTAAATGATATCGTTGCAACTTTAATTTCATTTCTTTATCAATCACCCAAACAATAAAGAAATTATAAAGCATGTATAATTGACCTAAAATTAATTGTTGGTGTATGTATAATTGACCTAAAATTAATTGTTGGTATATGTATAATTCAAGTTTTAAAACTTTTATAACATTTAATTTCGTATAAATATATTGATTAGTTCATTAAAGCATGTTCAAAGTTTTAACATTGATTAGTTTAATAAAGCATGTTCAAAGTTTGAACATTGATTAGTTTATTTATTTATGATTAGTTTAATTAAGGTTTTCTAATTTTAAAACAAATAAAATAAAGAATGAGGATTTGATTTAATAATAAAATATTAAAGTCCTTATTTTAATTATTAATTATTTAGCTTTAGAAATAGATTACAAACTCTTTCACCCTAAAACATCATGAAGGGCATGAAAATTAATTAAAGGAAAGGTATTTTAATGAAATCAATTACTTGCTTTTACAAGTTTTAGCGAATGCTTTTACAATTTTTTTGAAAGCCAATTTGAATGCTTTTTTTGAATGCTCTTTGATGAAATTAATTACTTGTTTGATCTTAATGGCTGACTTTTTCCTTTGTATTATCATGGTCTATGTTCAAAACACATGCTCTTGAAATCATACTCTTATCCCAATCTATATGCCTGTCCATGCATCACTCATTGCCAAATTCAGCACATCAAGATAAAGTTCACATAATAAACAGGGGATCACCAACCAGCATTCTTCATCTAACAAAAAATAGTTATATTTCCATATAGACACAGATTTGCCAACTTCATATGATACTGAAATTTAATAAGAGAAACGACCATTCTTTAAACCAATCATCCATCATTTTGATTATATTATAACAAAAGACCACTTATCACACACACAAAAAATTCCAAACACATGCTTTCAGTTGTTTCACGCTCTTAGGAGAATACCCTATTCAGTCTTGTTCGAATCTTGTCATCCGTATAAAAATCAAAATCAACAATTAACACAAATAATCAGAAGATTGCAAGGCAGCAAAGAATTTTGAGCATTAGTGCCATTTATAAGCAATCCAAGCAGCAATTAACATAATCAATCACGGGACCGGAAAGCAAGAAAAAACAGAATAAGACGAACTCAAACAACCATTCAGAAAATTTGCTCAGAGCTAAGATCTTTTAAGCTCTAATGCTTAGTTGCCAATAACAAATTAAATCATTCCTATAGCCCCTGCCATAAAACTAAATTATTAAATTCCCTTGCACTTAAAATAGGAGAATAAAGATTTAACAAGCAGATAGAACCATCATGATCTAGCAGCTTAAAGATAAAATAGAAATTCGAGAACAATCTAAAAAAATGACATTCGCATCAAGCAATTAGATCAAAACAAGAATTAAGCAAAAAAAAAAAAACAAAACCCATTAAAACTAACAAAATCAAGCATACCCAGATCAATAGTGGTATAAAAAACGAATGCATCAATGTGCATGATAGAATTAGGAAAAGTTAAGAGATGGAAGAATAAACTCCTCTTGGTTTGAAAAGGGTGGAGAAATAGTGGGGATTTTACATATAAAATATAAATAAAACTTTGAACTGAAGGCAACAAATTTTGACATCTAAGCTAAGGGATCAAAGATTAGATCCATTTTGTCCACAGCTTCACAGAAACATCCATGCAATGCATGTATATCTACCCCTCCCTACACCAAAAACCATATATGCTAAAATGCCAGTAAAGTCTAATCGCCTCTTTCTTTATCGCTATTTATCATATTTAAAAGATTTAATCAGGAATAAGCAAAAATCGATGAAATTAATTAATAATCCTAGCACTTTGTATCTTCGTGCTAAATGATCAAGAAAATAATAAAAAGGGATTCAATGATAACAGAGAGCAGAGATAACAAATCTAAATTTCAATAATATACATGCACAACAGTTGAAGATAAACATGCAATCGGAAACTAACTCAGTAATGAGCAACTCGGCAAGAGTGCAACGAAGAAGAACTCAGATATTGATAAGAGAGCACAAAAACATGGTTAGGCTTATTTGATAAGAGAGCATCGATCACTTAACAAGATGTATATTGAAGAAATACACCGAAAAAAGCATGAAGAAAATACCAATAAGCAGGAAGGATTCAAACTTAAACGTATTTTCCAACTGACAAATAAACCTCATTCATTTAAAGGATCGTAACCTTTTTGGAACCCAAAATTTTAGAAAAGTAGCTGTTAAAGAGGGTGATAATCCAAGCAAAAAGGAAAGTATTTATCATACACCAGTATATATGTACTCAGAAATAGAGAAAAGTATTTGCCCATTGATTTCATGGATTCGGAAGAGACCAACCAATTCGGTTAATGAAATTCATATTATGTACATTCAAGCAAGAAATGTATATCAGATAAAAGAAGCTCTCAAGGGCCCCTTTAATATTCTTTTTTGATCCATTTGTAGTATAAAGTTCAATTCCTAATTTTCTTTTGTTCGTACATATGAAAGCTCATTCAGCTTGGCTATACACATGCAGCTATCTAATTTTTAATTACTTGGACTTCAATAATCTCATAAATTATATTTTCAATAAACTGTGTACCTGCACAGAATCAACTTACCAAAAAATTTGGGCAATTACTCTTCAAAACGTCTCAACCAATGTCTCTTCAAGAAGATCAGTTTCATTAATTGTGTCAAAGTTGAACTTCACCTAAAAACAGATGTAGGTTCCCAAGAATAAACACAATAGCAGCCTACAACATCTAATTAACCAAATAGAATGCACAAAATGCATAAGAGTACTGTATGTTGGACATTGTATTTGTTCTTGCAACATTCACGGTTCTCAGAAGGTGTTGGCATGAACTCTGATATCCCTTGTGTGACCTAAAGGACACAAGATTACAAAGTGAAAGTAAAAAATTAATGTCCACCTGTCCAGGAGAATCTCAGTAGCATCAAAGAAGCATCAGAGGAAAGTTGGTCTAATCAAACTAGCAAATCACCCTCACTTTTGTGTTACATTTGCTCAATAAGATTCGAGTTACAAACTCCAAATTGGAGTCTCATCCACTAGAACAGTCTAAACACAAAAGTTGAAGAAGTGAATGCACTAACAAGGCAGTAACCTTTACCTTTCAGTAGCAGTAACCTGGAAACCCACTACTTGAGAGCAATCGAAAGAGTGATAGAGAGAAAAATAAAAGAAAAAGGTCGACTGGTTGAGAAGGCCAATCGAAAGAGTGACAGAGAAGTTGTAAAGAAAAAGAAAAGAAGGTAGAAGGTAGAAGGTAGAAGGAAATCGGTCGAAACTTGAGCAAATGGGCAGAATGTAGAAGGAAGAAAGATAATGGGGAAGCCAATCGGGAGGGTAAAACAGGGAAGGTAAAGGATGCAACACCTGATCTGAGCAAATGGGATGTATTACAGATCGGTGGATTTCACCGATTGGGTTAGTATTGTATTACAGGCGTAATAGCATAACTATGAACCAAACAACGGCATAGAGGCGTCTTAAGTGGGGCCTACCGATTAGGGGTGTATTGGCTATGCCAATACACCCAACCAAACATGGCGTTAATGTTTTATTGAATTTTTGAAATATGAATTGTATGTAATTGTTCTGTAATCTTTTGTAATATCTTATTGCTCGAGTCTAGCGACCAGACTGGATGAAGGGTGTTATAGATCCAATGGTAGCAACTTATGGGCTCGAAGGAGTATAGAGGATCCTTGAGCAGATGTCTTGCTTGGATGAGGAGAAATTAGGTTGCACCATATCCTTGCTTGACTGCGAAGCTCATTGTTGGTGGAATACAATAAGGAGAGGAACTACAGCTGATGATCTAATTTGGGATTATTTTCTAAAGATGTTTTAGAGGAAGTTTATGGGTGAGCAGTATATGGAAGCTCATAAGTGAGAGTTCCTTGATTTGGTTTAGGGTAGCATGTCTGTGGCTGAGTACGAGTCAAAGTTTGCTCGACTTAGCCAATATGCTTAGGAGATGATTCTCATTGAGAATGACCGAAGCAAGAGGTTCTGATTTGGTCTGAATTGAGATGTCTAATTTTATTTGGTAGCACATGATATGGAGGTTTTTTATGAGGTGGTTGAGAAGGTGAATGCAGTAGAGGAGACACTGGTCGAGCCATTGCGATCAGAAGTGACTAAATAGAGAGAGTGGGCTTTTGATCTGTTTGGTGTTTTAAGACGATCACATAATAGAGGCCGTGAGTCACAAGGTTTTGGTAGAAGTGCTCGACGTAGGTTCTGGCTGAGCCAGTCCAAATAGTAGAGAAATTCAGTGGTTAGTGCTGGTGGTTCATCGAGAGCTTCGGGATGGCCACTTTGTGAGCATTATGATTGTAGGCACCTGGACGAGTGTAGGAAACGTACTAGGGGATGTTTCCAATATGGTTATAAGGAGCATCAATTAAGAGACTTTCTGAGGAGGGTTGAGGTTTTCCAGACTCAGAGTTCTACACCTGCGTAGAGGTAGTACGGGGAGACAGACTGGGTAGAAAACTATTGCACATATGTTGCAGCATAGAGTGACATCGAAGGACCAGTATGAGTCTATGCTTATAAGGAGCCACAATACCGTGACTTGAATGACGTGATAGTAGGTACCTTTACTTTGTAGTCAATTCTATTATTTTCGTTTGTTGATTCTAGTTCTATGCATTCGTACATTTTGAGTGATTTAGCTGGCAAGTTGGCTATTTCGGTAGAGATCATTAGATTTGGTATGACTAAAACTAGTTCCTTGGGTGACAGCATTGAAGTGGATAGGGTGTACCATAGGTGTACTTTGATAATTTAGGGACTTGTCTTTCCCGTGGATTTGATGGAGTTGTCTTTTTATGGTTTTGACGTAATTCTTGCGTGGTGAGAATGGATTAGAGATCGTGGTAGCTAGGGAGAGACCTAAATTTCTCTCTAACATGGTTTTAGAGACCAAGGCTAAGAAGATGATGAGCAAGGGTTGTGAAGGTTATGTAGCATATGTGTTGAATTCGGGAAGGAAGGAGTTGAGAGTCCAGGATATCCATAACATAAGGGATTTTCGTGACATTTTTCTGGAGGATGGTACTTTGAGGTTGTGCATCGATTATCAAGAACTAAATAAGTTGATCATCAAGAACAAGTATCCATTGCCCTAGATTGATGACTTCTTCAATCAGTTTATAGGAGCGACTGTGTTTTCAAAGATTGATTTCAGGTCTAAATACTATCATCTTAAGGTGAAGGAGTCGAATAACTTAAAGACTGTGTTTAAGACTCGACATCGTCACTATGAATTTTTGGTCATATTGTTTGGTTTGACTTACGCCCTGACTGTGTTCATGGATTTGATGAATCAAGTTTTTCACTCGTATCTAGATCAGTTCGTTGTTGCCTTTATAGATGACATTTTCGTGTATTCTCGCATTGAGGATGACCATGGTGCACATCTGCGGACTCTTCTACGGATATTGCGGGAGAAGTAGTTGTATCAAAAGTTGAGTAAATGAGAGTTTTGGCTATAAGGGGTAATGTTTTTGGGTCATGTGGTATCGATAAACAAAATTCGAGTAGATCCAAAGAAGATTGAGGCGATTTTGTAGTGGAAATCGCTGAAGATTGTAACGAAAGTTCGGAGTTTCTTAGGTGTGGCTGGTTACTACCGTAGGTTCATTGAGGGGTTTTCCATAATTTTCGCACCCTTAATGAAGCTAATACAGAAGGATGTTGAGTTTGAGTGGATGGATGAGAGATAGAAGAGCTTTGAGAAACTTATGGTAGTTTTGACTGAAGTGTCAATGTTGATTCAACTGGAGTCTAGGAAGGATTTTTTTGGTCTATAGTGATGTTTCTTATATAGGTCTCAGATGTGTTTTGATGTAGGACGATAAGGTTGTGGGGTATGCCTTAAGACAATTGAAGTTGCATGAGCGTAATTACCCTAACCATGATTCGAAGTAAGATACTGTGGTGTTTGAGCTTAAGATTTAACATTATTATCTGTATAGTGAAAAGTGTATTATCTACACGGATCACCAAAGTCTTATGCATCTCCTTACTCAAAAGGAGTTGAACTTAAGGCAAATATGATGAATTGAGCTGTTGAAGGACTATGATTGTGCGATTGAGTATCAATCCGGTAAGGTGGATGTAGTCGATCATGCTTTGAGCCTAAAATTGATGATTGAGTTGCGAGCTATGTTTGCACGCTTAAGTGTGACTGGTGATGGAGGGTTGTTGGCTAAATGATCTACCACAAATTGATGTGGAAAATTAGGCTTTTCTTACACCCTTAAGGAGCCTTTTCTCAATCAAAATACAATTTTTAGCATAGTTTTTCGTTATTTTCGTATTTTTGGTTAATAAGTGAAAACGTCTCGCTTTTGTCTATTTTGTAACCCAATTTGGCCGATAGCACCATTTGGAGGCTTAACATGTTTTTGAGTGATGAAGGACGTGTTAGAGGTCGAAAACAAGCTAGAATGGCACTAAGGGCAAAGGTATTGCGATATCCAACCCTTGTAATCGCGATACCTCCAACAGTATTAAAGAGTGAAGATGCCCTTCAGTGGTATTGCGATATTCTCATCGTGGTATTGCGATATCACCTTCGTTAGGGGCAAACTTGGATAAAAGGGTAGTTTTTGTCTACACGACCTAGGAATCACACAAGGCTCGTGTAGGGGCATTTATGGTAACAAGAAGTCATCAGAATACATTCCAAAACAACCAAAATTTGCTGAAGAGGAGAGACACACACATTAGCTTAGTTGTAGGTTTAGTTTGCTTTAGGTTTTCTTTAGTGTTTCTCTGCACTTTTCTAGGTTTTTTATTTTACTCTTCTTCCACCTTAAATTAGAGTTTATTTTTCTGCATTTACTTCTTGTTCTTGTTGTTCTTAGTGTTAGTTAAGTTAGTTATTACTGTAGCTAAGGTTTATTTACATTTCCAGTCCCCGTACCTTACTTTCAAGACTCTTTAAGCTTTACTATAATGTATTTCTATTTTTTTTACTTTAAATCTGTTAAAGCTTGTTCCTTTTATGTTTTTTGCTTTAGATTTTCTTGATGAATGCTTTTGGTTTCATTCTATTTAAGTTTTTTTACCTAAAAATATCAACTTTTATATTTTTGTCAAGTTTTACTTTCATGGCCGCCTTGTTTTCCATTATTATATCTATTTTCTTTATTTTGAGCATGTGTAACTAAAAATTTAAGGAAGTTTATTGATGGAGATGTGGATAAACTAAAATCCCTTGGAAAAAGGATTAAATCGTAACAAATTGGGTTAATTTGAATAGAATTAAGAACTTAGGTAGTGACGCCCCTAGGAGAATATCAAGACAAAGTGAGACAAGAAGGTAATCTTGTTGCGAAACCGTTCATAAGTCCCAGATTAATTAGCGAGATCAGAAGATAAACTAGATCTAATTCGTCTAAGTCATTAAAGTTGAGATTAGAAGATAAAATTGAGCCACTTGGTAATTTATGCGATTTATGTCCCTTGCCTGAAATTTGATGAACCACATCGAAGTCATCCAACCCCATTTGTTATTTGTGGGATAGTCCCTCTAGTTTTACATTTCTTGCAATTTAGTCCTTAGAGTAGAACATTTAATTTTGTTGCAAACTCATCTTTTTATGAATTTTCGTACTATAAAATTGAATTAGTAGCCGCTTAGACTCTATTGTGTGTGCTCGTTATTGTCTATCACCTCTTCTATTGGGCTCAACCACTTGGAATACTTAATGTTTCATCGAAACTATAAATATTATTACTGACACTGTACGCTTGCAGTTAAAACCCACTCTTTAATTGATTTCATAAATTCATTGTTTTTACATGCATGCGCAAGTCGGGTCACTGAAGTTTAGGTGAAGCCCACTTTGTTGCCATAGATTAAGGAGAAGCAGTTGGTAGATGAGAGTTTGTCAAATAAGATTCATCTGGTTGAGCAAGGTGGAAGTGGAGATTTCGATCTTAATGCAAATGGTGTATTGAGTTTTTGAAGGAGACTGTGTGTGCCAAATGATGATGAATTAAGGAATGCAATTCTCATCAAGGCGTATAATACCCCATACGCTATGCATCCTGGTAGTAGTAAGATGTATCGTGATCTTCAAGAGATGTTTTATAGCTTGGATTGAAACAAGATGTGATGATTTCTGACTAGGTGTTTGGTGTGCCAGTAGGTGAAAGCGGAGCATCAACATCCTTCGGGTTTGCTGTAGTAGATTAGGAATTTGGAGTGGAAATGAGAGAGAGTCATCATGGGCTTTGTCTTAGGTTTTCCTTTAACCCCGACAAAGAAAGATTCAGTTTGGGTGATTGTTGATCAGTTTTTGAAGAGTGCACATTTTTTGGCAGTGCGTACTAGCTATTCATTGTAGAGGTTGGAAAAACTGTACATAACAGAGATTGTATGTCTCTATGGTGTTCTGATTTTCATCATTTCAGATAGAGATTTGCGTTTTACTTTTAGATTCCAGAAGAGTCTGAAGGAAGCTTTAGGTTCAAAGCTTAACTTTAGTACGACTTATCATCCTTAGACGGATGGGTAGTTGGAAAGGGTGATTCAGGTTCTAGAGGATATGCTACGCAATTGCGTTATTGAATTAAGTGGAAGTTGGGAGCAATATTTGCCTTTAGCAGAATTTTTCTACAACAACAAATTTTAGATGAATATCCAGATGACACCGTTTGAGGCATTGTATGGTAAGAAGTGTAGAACTCTCTTGTGTTCGTCAGAGTTGGATGAAAAGTGGAGTGTAGGGTTGGATTTGATTCAAGAGACTAAGGAGAAGGTGAAATTGATATGTGAGAGATTGAAGGCTACCTTAGATAAGAATAAGTCGTATACAGATTTGAAATGTCGAGACATTAAGTTTCAAGTTGGAGATAGGGTATTTCTAAAGGTTTCACCTTGGAAGAAAGTTTTGAGATTCGGACAGAAGTGTAAATTGAGTCAGAGATTTATTGGACCTTATAATGTTATTGAGGGTTGGACCGATCACCTATTGGCTCAGGTTGCCGTCAGAACTTGAGCATATTCATGATGTGTTTCATGTGCCCATGTTTCAGAAGTACCGATTTGATCCCTTGCATATAATACTGGTAGAGCAGATTGAGGTTTGACTTGATCTTATGTACGAGAAGGATCCAATTGAGATTTTGGTTCGGAAGCTGAAAGAATTGTGTAATAAGAGAGTTTCGATGGTTATGGTTTTGTGACGTAACCATAAAACATAAAAGGTTACTTGAGAAGCCGAGAACGTGATTAGACATCAATATCCTTATCTGTTTGATTTAGGTAAATTTCAAGGACAAAATTCTTTTCGGAGGTGGAGAGTTGTCACATCCCAAAATTTGGTCTAGTTAGTGGACCGGGTATCTAATTTCGATACCAAAATTTATTTTGAAAATTGAAATCCTAAAATTAAGTTCGAGAATTTAGAATTAAGTGTCCAAAAATCATTTATCACAAAATAATTTTAAAAAAATAAAATCAGATTTAAAAAGAATTAAAAAGGATTTTAATTAAAAGAGGACTAATTTGTAAAAGGGTTAAACTTGAGAGTGGCCCAAAAGTAATTAATCCCAGCTTTAAAAATATGTTTTTTTTTCATGTAGTTTAAAACCCCTTTCACATTTTCTTCCCTCCCTCATTCTCTCATTTGAAATTTTGCCAAACACAAATCTATATATGTTTCACTCCTAACAACTAAACCTTTTTTATTTTCTCACTTCCCAAACACTCAATTTTCTCTTAATTTTTAAGCAAACTCTCAAATTTTTCATTAATTTTCTCATTCTTCTCTAAAGGGCTTTCAGGAAATTCAAGCTTCAATTGTTTTTCTTCTCCAAGAAAGGTTAGCTTCTGATTCTTGATGATCTTTTTATGCATGTTGCTTTTTCAAAATAAGGTTTGGTCCTTTATAACGATATTTCTATGTATCTAAAGATTTAAGCCAAAATTGAGCTCTAAAATGGTGAAATTCGGATTTCTAAATTAAACTTCTATTTTAAAATAGCTTTCATATTATTTTGAAGTGATTAAAAGTTCTTTAAACTTGATTTAACAGATCACTAAGAGATTTTAAAGATTTGATGATTTTTCTCTTGAATGTTCATATGTGGTAATTTTTCTAGAAAAATTGAAATTTGAGTTTTAGGTGTATAAAGTGGTATAGATCTATTCTAAAATGATATATAAACTGTTTAGAATCAGGTTTAAACAATAGAAACAATAATTAACCAAGGAAAAACTAAGATTTCAGTAAAACTTGTCAAATTTTTTGTTTAAGAAGGGAAAGAATGGATTTTCATTTTTGTTGAGATTTGGATGTGTTGTGGTTGTTAGCGACCATATTATACTAATTTTAATGTGTATGCGAAGTTACGGATCCACTGAAGCCCTCTAAAAGTAAGGCGAAAGGCAAGGAGAAGCTTGTTTAAGCTTACGATAGTGAAGGAAAAGCTAAATCAGTGAGTGATCTAGAGTTACTTCTTGTAATCACAATTGAATGAGTTAATTGGGAGCTTAGGTTATCCTAAACACCTATCCTAAGTTCCAAGTGTAATCCTTCTTACTGGAGTTTGCTTTATTTTTCAAAAATGCATATATGATGTGATATGTAATACATGATGAGTAATTAAAGCAAATGTAATGTGTTTATGTCAATATATGATAGAAGCTTTGCTGGTTTTATGCACACATATGAGATCTAATGTGATTGTGGCCCATTGAACATAGTGTTGGCACTTATAATTGCATTAAACGTGAATGTGATAGTGTTGTGAATATGATGAACATGAACATGTGAATCTGTGTATAAAACAATAATTAAATTGTGTATAAGTGGATATGCTGGCCTTGTGATACATTGAAATCATTGGATATAGATGATATGACATAGGATTTGAGTACTCACACATGTGTTTGGTATATGAGACATGTTGGATAGATAGGAGAATGTTGATCCTTGACTCCATTTATGTTACACTTTATTTGGGACATGATACACTCTTTGAGTCATAGTGAGGTGATATAAGGAGATTCGTTTATCCAATGAAATGTGTTTTCTTATATGTTTCACAAGTCACAAGTATCCAATATATGAGTGTTTGGATTAGTATGCTTTCCTTTAACCTAAAAAATTGTGTTTTATTTTGGCAATCTTGAGAACTCACTGAGCTTGTAAAGCTCACACTGTTGTTTAAAAATTTTGCAGAGAAATAACCCTACTGAAGAGTGAGAAGTGGAAAAGCAAAGTGATCTATTCAAGGCTTAGTGGTTGGGTATGTGTTGAGGTTTTTGAACTCTTTTAATAAAGGCAATGTGGGTTGCTTTTCTCTTTTTGGTACTGTAAGAATGGACTATGGACTTTGACAATTGGTTCATATTTTGATACATGTGAATAATATTGAAAATGTATGATGTTGGTTGAGGTTTATGATAAAGAGTTGCATAAATCTTGATTAAAAGATTGATAAGAATGTTTGAATTGTATTCTTAAAGATTTTACATGTTTAGAATGACCAAATGGTTCAATATAAACATATAAGACCTTTAGAAAATCAAGATATGCAAATATGGCATGTTGAGTAAATGTTTTTGGAGTTAGCACTTGTATGATTGCGTAATCAATTATTTGAGGGGTAAAATTTTGCTATTGATTGTTATAATGTATTTGAACATGTTTTAAATGATGTATGTATGTAACATGACTTGCTAGAATTGATAAATAGGCCTAAATGAACGAAATGATATACTAGGTAGTGTTTAAACTTGACAATTACAAGTTGTTGGGTTGTTTTTTAGAAAATATTGCGA
Organism: Gossypium raimondii; assembly: GCF_025698545.1. Taxonomy (NCBI): domain Eukaryota; kingdom Viridiplantae; phylum Streptophyta; class Magnoliopsida; order Malvales; family Malvaceae; genus Gossypium; species Gossypium raimondii. The sequence continues at coordinate 20,489,184 of NC_068576.1, forward strand.
TTGCATCGTAACGATGTGGCACACTGGTTGTTTTTGTCTTGTTTTGCTTTCTTTGCAATTTAATCCAACATATCATCAATGAAATTGGAGTCCACAAATGCTATAAAATGCTTTGAAAATTTCCATACTTAAGATCTAGATGTTTAATTTCATAATTTCATAAATGATTTTGTAATATGGTTATTTCAACATTTTGTTGTTTTTAAGATTTAGTCCCTAAAACTTTGTTTTAGAATTAGATAATAAATATTAATCGATTTAAACAGATTCTTTCAAATAATTATTTTAATAGAACTCTAAGAGCTAAATGTATATCTTATTTGTTATTTTTTCAGTGATTTCGTGTGATGAATTTAAAATGACAAAATTGCCCTTGGATATTGTTTGAACGATTTTGTTAGATAAAGCATGTTATTAGGGTTCATACGACTATCCTTAATTGTTGATTGTTAGATATGCATGATAATGTTTTGGTGTGAATGGTGGTCTGTAGTGTGGTCACAGAAGTGACTAATGTGACGTTTCAGATTCGGTTTGGCCCGTCTCTGTTGGGTTTAGGGCATCACATCCTTAACTTTTAACCCAGTACTTTATAATTCAATCCAATCCAATACATGTTTTTCTTAAATCCAGAAGTTTTTATCACTTGATCAAATCTTTGATTCCATGAGCGGGATGCTTGCTTAAGTCCATATATGGATCTAAACATTTTGCAAACTTTATAGTAATTTATTTTAGATATATATTCGGTGTGTTACATCATATAGATGTTCTCTTCAAGATATCCATTCAGGAAAATTGTCTTAACATCCATTTGCCAAATCTTGTAATCGAGAACTGTCATAATGGATAACTATAAGCATATTGACTTGAGCATGACAACTGAAGATAAGGTTTCTTCGTAATCAATACCTTCTTTCTAAGTATTATATTTTTCTACAAGTTTGACTTTGTAAGTTTCCACTTTTCTGTCCTCATTCTTTTCTTCTTGTAGTTCCACTTACACCCTATGGGTTTTATCCCTTTTTGGTAAGTCTACAAGTTCCTACACTGAGTTGGATTGCATAGAATCCATATTAGCTTTCATAGTTATTTTCTAGAGCTTGGAATTAACACTTTGCATCACTTCATCAAATGTGTGTGGGTAATCATCTTCCTGTTCTACTAATCATTTGTAGGCCTGTGAGAGACCTTCCCACTGTGGTGAAGCTCCCTATGCTACTGATCATTTGTAGGTCTAGTATTAGGAGTTAGTTTTGGAACCGTTACTGTAGGGTTTTGTGTATTTCCTTAACGTTCCTCAAGTACTTCATTACATTGAGATTTAAAATCGTTCATGTAACTTTCCTCAAAGAAAGTAGCGTGAGTCGACACTATCACTGTTTGCTCTTTTAGGTTATAAAACAAACCACATTTTTTCCTTTAAGATATCCTACAAACATACACAATTTCATCTGTCAGCCTAAGTTCTTCGCATTTTTATCCAATACGTGGGATGGGCCTGCCCCAATCCTTAAATAATTTAAATTTGGCTTCCTGTCATGCCATAATTCATATGGTGTTTTAGAGGTTGCCTTAGTTGGTACATTATTCAGAATACACCAACCCTTTTGTAAGGCGTATCCGCAAAAAGAGATTGACAACTTCGAAGAACTTACCATCGATCGAACCATGTCTAACAAGGTTTGATTTCTTCTCTTTGGCATACCATTCAATTATGGAGTTCTCAACGTGGTTAATTGAGATAATATCCCATTCTTTATGAGATACCCTAAGAACTCATCTGATAATTATTTCCCACCACGATCAGACTGAATTGCCTTTATGGGTAAACCTAATTGTTTCTCCACTTTTGCAAGAAACCCTTTGAATTTATCAAAGATTTCACTTTTGTAGTGCATTAGGCACACAAACCCCGATATGGAATAATCATCCATAAATGTTATATAATATTCATAACCACCTCTTGCACTAACGTTCATGAGGCTACATACATCAGTGTGCACAAGTTTTAAGGGTTTCACAACCCTCGTTCCTTTTGCATTAAAAGATCCTTTCATGCAAGATTCACATTGTAAAAGATCAACTTTTTTAAGTGAACTTAAAGTGTCATCTTTCACAAGCCTAGTGATTCTTTCTTTGTTAATATGACCAAGTTTCAAATGCCAAATCTACGACTCATTCGAGTGAGAAGTTTTAAGTTTTTATTCAAAATTTCAGTTTCAAGCAGTTTGTACATCTTTGATTTGATAAAATAGAAATTATTATACACCCATCCATTACAAATAAGCTTACGATTTCTAAATATTACAATACTATTAAAAGTAACGGTCAAGCCATTTTTAAATAAACATGCAATAAAAATTAAGTTTCTTTTGGAACTTGGTACATAGAAAATGTCTTTCAAAATAATCTTCCTAAAATCATGAAAATAAAGATGCACCTCTCCCACTGCTTTAATTATAACACTTGTCTTATTTCTGGATAACAACAATAGGCCTTTATCTCTGAGATTTTTCATTTACATGAACCCCTGTAGAGAAACACACAAAAATGGTTTGCGGCTCAAGAATCAATGACCTAGTGGTTTATCAAATCTTCCACTAAGCAAATTTCTAACATAAATCGTTCCATACATTTTCCCTTAAAGGCTGGGTAATCCTTCCACTCTTTGCTATTGGCCTTAAAGTGCTTTTTCTTGTTGCAAAAGATACACTTAGACTTGGATTCGTCTTTAGGTTTCTTGGTTCTCTTCCTTTCCACTTTAAGTGTCCCAGATGACTTAGCCTTGTTTCTTTTAGCATGATTTCCCTTTCCCTTAGAGGAAAAAGTAACTGTTAAGTTTTCTTCTACTTTTGGACTAGTTGACCGCCATTCAATATGAACTCATAGGGTTGTAATCCCTTCATGAGTTGTGTAAGTGTCAGATTCTTGTTTCCAAGGTTATATGTGGCCATAAAGTCTGCAAAATCCTTGGACAAACTTTTGAACACCATCTTTATTTGCGTGTTTTGGTCTAGATTGGGTTTGCTATTCGTTGTTTCAAAAAAGTATCCTATAAGAGTAATCATATGGTCTTTGACCAAAGTGTCGAGTTTATGCTGGGCATTCATCAAATTAGTTATAGCCGACTATTAAGCCAAGGCAACTTGGCCTCCAAACATGTCCTCTAGTTTGTCTAGAATCACTTTAGCAATCTTACAACTCTTCAGTTGCTTATAAAGGGTGCTAGTCACACTTGCCAGCATATAGCGGCGAGTTATCTCATCAGACTCCTCCTAACGTTTTCTAGCCCCAGCTTGAGTGGCTGCGGAGAATTTAGTATCAAGGACTGATTTCAGTTTGTCACAGCTCCGGACAATCAATAGGTTTCTTTTACATTCCTTATAGTTGTTTTCGTTCAGTTTGTTCTCAATAAGAATATTCAGTAAGGGAGTAGGTGTCATTTTTGAACCTAAAAATAAAATATTCATTCATTAATATATTTGTACTTAGCAAATATGAATAGAACATTTTGCAATATATGATATGCATTAAGATGATGCATGTGTCTTACGTTAAAATTTGAAAACATTTGTAAGTTGTTGCAACGGTAATTCCTACATCCATTGAATTAAGTTACCATGGAGGCAATCTTAATCAACTAGTAAGAACATGGATTTCCATCTAATTAATACGTGAACCTACTTCCTTAGGCATTCACACCTACTAATAATCATCTAACATTTGATCATCATTCTAACTTAAGTAGAGCTTCATGGGAAGTGACTTAACTAGAAGATATTGAGTGTATAACCATGAACTCCACACCTGTCACATCATGTACCACAAATGAGTCATCGTGGGACAATCTCATTGAGTGGCATGTTGTGACTAGTTGTCATATTTAAAGAAGAACTCATATTTATATCATATGATAATATTTACAATGTGGTCAGCCAACTATCATACTATTACAAGATACTTCTTCTTTCTTTTTGGAAATCTCCTCAGTGAAATCCACTTGACAATCCTACCGTGGGGTAGTTAAATTATCATGCCATCACAAGAGACCATTGATGGAGGTCGTAGGTCTTGTTCAGGGACCTTCTCCCACTCAATCATCATGCTATCATAAAAAACATAAATTTAAATGACTCTAACTAGCCAAATTGTTCAAGATTTCATCATAGAAAAAATTAAAAATAAAATTACCCTAATGCATACTTTGGGTCTTCTAGTTGAAATCCAAATATATTGATTTTTAGTGTTTTTCCAAAAACCACTAATGACTTGTATAACACCAAATGGATCTACTGTCAAACTGCTATGGCCACCATAGACTTTTGTTGCAGCCATGGTTGACGTTATTGTTGTTCGGTCATTGTCGTTGCCATTCCTAGGCCGCCGTCAACCACCGCCAGCCACCACTATCGTCGAGCATCGTCGGCCACCATTGTTGTACCACCGGTAGCATCCATTGTTGGACCACTATTGCCCTTTTCCAATTCGTTGGAACGAGTTTGTGTTGTCTCGATTAGTCTTAGATGTGTCTCGGTTCCCTGGCATTCTTCAAAAAATTGATTACATAATACTTATGTCTATTTCTAGCTCACGTTTACTTTTCATCTATCATGTAATGCCAATGAAAGGATATAATTTACCCATGTCTTGAGCTATGAATTCCATTACTATGACTGATACTACATACTACAGAAATTGTACATCCAATGCACCAACTTCCGGTCCCTTATCTATTTCAACTTAGATTTGTACTTACATCAAAGTATATGGGTCATGCATACCTAGTCCGTCCTCCACTCAGGACTAAGGTATGCCATACTATAAACGTCACAAGTGAATCAATCCATAAATGGATTCATGATCTATTTTACTTAGGTCCTATTTGATGTAATGTCAGTCCAGTCAGCAACATCTATGTCTCTAAATTTTGGGAGTCATTCACTCCGATGCTCAAGACAATGCATCTCCCCAACTAGACTTGATAGATGACATATTAGTTTTTCAATCATGTTTGTTTATTTCTGATTAGACTAAGGACATTTTTAGGTTCATCTACTAAAATAAATTGCCTTTACGTATTATAAACTGACCACAAAATACTGCTTAGTATTAGTTAAACATTACATAACAAATGAGCTAATATTTGCTTCCATTTTGCTTTACATGACGAAGCCGTTGAGGAAAATATACAAAAGGGTATTAATATAATTCATAAATAATTTTATTAAACCAATTTGATAAAAAAAATACAAGTTTACAAATGAATATGCTATACTTAGGGCACCAGATCCAACTGTTGAAAACTATGTTTTAAGGGAAACAAGAGTTTTAAAAGATTTCCAAAACAAGAACTTGATTGTATTATCTAAATTAATAAGCACTTAATTAAAATCGTACCTTTTAAAATGTATAGGATGAACATTTCGACCAAGTACTCTTCTCCGCTATCCTCAAGCTCACATCTGTTGGGTGTGGGCTCGCTTTGAATAAAAATAAAATTCCACAAAATTATCAGTGGGGTAATTTCATAATTTTTCTAAAATTTTGGGCCAAGTTGTAAATAATAAAAATATCTCTAGAAATTTTCTAAAATAATTTCTTGAAAATTTTCTCCTTACAACTTTCACTTGAATTCAAGTGTGTGATAAATAATAACCAATGGTTTTCTTTATATAGAGAAAATTTAAAGAGTTCAACTATGATTAAACTTAATCACTTTAATATTAAACTAATATAAGCCTTATCAAGATAAATATTAGCTGAAATTTAATATTTAATCTATTAAATGAATAGAATATTTATCTACAAGATAAATATTAAATGTAATTTAATATTAAGATAATCACTTTAATATTATATTAATAAAATATTATCAAGATAAGTATTAATTTATTAAAATAGTATTATTTTTGAAATAATTAATTTGAAATCAAATTGTTCGATAGAGTCCTAGTAGGAGTATGACTCTTCCACTACTCAACCGCAGAATAACCATCGGCCGGCCACCGAAATGTCGTCGTCCCTGCCATGTCTAGGGGTGTCATCGCAGGTGCGACACCTTCATGGCACTCCGACCCATATTGGCTTTTGTCGACTCAGTCTAGGCCAAGTGATGGCCTAACTGGTCCGATCCAGCCGCCGGTCCCAATTTGATATACTAGGTCTGGTTCATTCAACTTATAGGTCTTGACCTTGGTTTTGGGTTCTCGGGCCCAATTTTCGATTTTAGGTCAAATTTTTAAGTACAATGAGTCAACTGTTTGACTTCAAAATTAATTTCCAAAAATATCATAATAATTTTAATTAATTTGATTGATTCAACTTTACTTGATCAAAATCAATTTTCCAAAAAATCACTAAGATTTTTCAAATTAAATTTTCAAGAAAATTCTTTAATCAAATTTTCTAGTTGAACAATTGTCACCACTGCCTAATTTAGTTCCACATTGAATAAATCAACTTAATTAAATTATTTTCAATGTCGTAGAAATTTTTTTCTTATTCAAATGCAACCTGATCGAGATTTTTTTAAGCTAACAGAGGGACCAATAAGACATATACAATTAGATTCTTGTAATTGCAATTATGTCCAAAAGCATCGTTTCGATAATTCGTAATTACTTAATCATGGAGTCAGTCCACAAGAAGTACCATGATTGAAAACTACATAATGTATACTCTTTACGAAAGCAATTCATCAACTACTCTGTCCAATGACCTCGTCATGTGTATGTTACCCTCATATGATATCTTTGATTCTTTTGAGTTAAATCCGTCCATTCAATACAATCCTATTTTATCTCATTATCACTATTGTGTCTTCTTAATGATTAATATGACCACTTTTTACAAATGACTGTGATAAATTGCTTGTTCGAGAATATGCAACCCGTGGCCACGTTTCAATTTATCAATGCACACAATGCCAATGAGAGGACAATGTTAACTTTTTAATCAAACTATGAATTAATTTATTGCTAGTAAAACCATGTCATACACAAGTCAATACCCAACATACCGGCTATGGGCACGATAATTTGTAGAGCATAATCTTTCACTTATATCAAAGCATATGAGTTACATACGCATTTTAATGACTAATTTAGGATTTAGGTTAATCACACCATTAACTTAATTTACTAATGTATTCAAATTAATTAAACTTGGGTCCAGTCCAATGTATCATTCTTCCAATGAATACATCTATGTGTTTATCCGTAGAGTCAACTGCTCTGATAGCCAAGACTAGTCATCTCCCAAATTGGAATTGTTGATGACATAATATCCTTCAAAATATTTGAATCAAATTCTCACTTTGATTTTTTTACGGGATTACGGACTCGTTTAGATTATATACTAAAGTAAGTTGTCTTTCTTACAATGTAAATGTTCTTATAGTGCCACTTATCATCAGTTTGAACTTAGACAACCAATGAGCTAATATTTACTTGTCACAATTTCACTATGCATACAAAACATGAAAGATAGAAACACAAAAGATATAATAGTGAAATGTGAAATTAACTTTATATATTCATTCATCATTCAAAAACATAGAAAACAATTACATGTTTAGTACAATATGAGCACATTTCCCAACACCAATATACTGAAGAAGTTGTATTTCGTTGCTTCGGTAATGAATGTGATGTTCTGTTGCTCGGACTCGATGATTGGGTTAGGTAATGAGGTGTTACATTACTCATATGCTCTCTTTCTTCCGATGTATTAGGATCATTATCCAAAGAAAGATAGAAACCTGATGCATTCGGTTGAGCTTCTGGCTTTGCATCGATTATTATAAACTGTTCCAATACCTTATCGATCTATGAAACTTGTGATAAAACTATTGTTTTATTCTTTCGATCCCTAAGAATTTGAGTTCAAGAATATAACTAGCTTTACCATGGTCCGTCACTCTAAACTATTAAGATAACCATAGTTTAACCAATAACAATTCACCTACATTGTTTTCAGTAAATAGAATATCTTTGACATATAAAGCGAGGAATACCAGTTTTTTGTCTTTTATACGCTTATAAACACAAGGTTAATCAGTATTCTGCTTAAACCCAAAAGTCTTGATCGTTTGATCAAATCTTTTATTCTAGGGACGGATGTCTGCTTAAGTCCATAACTGGATCTTAACAGTTTGCAAACTTTCTACTCCCTTCTTTTGACAACATAGCCAATGGGTTGAGCCATGTAAATGGTCTCATAAAGATATATATTCAACAATTTTGTCTTGACATCCATTTTTCAAATCTCGTAATCGAGGGTAGCGGCAATGGATAAGAGTAAGCAGATAAATTTGAGCATGGATACTGGAGAGAATGTCTCATCGTAATCATTGTCTTCTTTCTGTGTGTAGCATTTCCCTACAAGTCTACATTTTATGTGTTTCCACTTTCCCTTCTGCCTTTCTCTTCTTCTTGTAGATCCACTTACACCCTATGGGTTTAATACCAACTGTGATAGGGGGTTGCGCGCGGACCAAGATCGAGTTGTCAAGTCACGATAAACTCCTACGAAAACTCTAAACGCTTGGATTTGAAACGAAAACAGAAAATTCGGCTTAGAATCAATTAGATATGAAACGAAAATGCCCAAATCAATAAAAGATCAGCAAAGAATTAAAAACACTGAGGAATAACTAATCTTGGAAGCCAAGAACATGGAATTGATTTCAAGATAGGTTCCAAATAGTCGAATCTGAAAAGAAGAACACATAACAGCAAGTTAATTTCAAAAAAACTCAGCAGATCACAAAATCAATTAGATCTAGGGTTTGGACGGCAATAAAGAGGGGTTTTGTCAAATCATAACGTTTCTTGTTGTCCAAGGTTGATGCCGAACAGATTCTTGAAGGTTGAACGGGGCTGGAGACGCAACAAGAGAGTTTAAACAAGTTAGATAATGAAATCGACATGAGCAGAAAATTAAAAAGATTGAACAGCAAGAAAAATAAAGATAAAGTCCTGAGAAGCCTTGAAATCGAGAAAGACTTCACAACTCCCTTCAAACGGCTCTAATCTCCCCTCCAATGAAGAACAATGGCAAGAAGAAGGCTGAAGATGACTCCCACAATAAAAAAAGATTGTTAAAACTCCTTCTAAAGAAAACTCAAGAGAAAATTCTTGGAGAACTCAAAGAGAATTTTCACTCAACAAAACAAATCTGATTTCAATGTATTCTTCAAGTGTTTTCAGAAGGTGGCCGGCCAAGCCTATTAATAGGCCTTCGAACTATTTTCCTAATCTTATTAGAAAACTAAAAAAAAACCTAATTATTAAATTTAGAAGGAAATATTCGGCCAAGGCATTTAATGGGCTGCTTGGGCTGAATTTTTTTACATAGGCATTAATCATAAAGTCTAACAATTAAACTGGGTATTTAAAGAATTAAAATTTTACAAATTGGGCCACTTTGACAATTTGGCCTGATTTTCTACCAAGTCTCATTTAACTTTCTTGATTGGGCTTGGAACATCTTATTGGGCCTTGCCTTCAAGAACTTGGGCTTGTAGTTCGTTTCCTTCCGAAATTGGTTCGTTGATGCTCGTAACGGAGATCCAATATGCCATAGCTGCAAGATTCGGTTTCTTGGACCAAGATTTCCAAGATTTGAAATCTTGATTTTCTTGATTCTTGAAATCGCTCCAAACAGCAAAATTGGACCAAGATTCGGTTTCTTGATTTTCTTGAAAACAAGAAAGTGATCTTGATTTTCTTTTTCCTTCGTGTACGCATCTAAGGCCTTGCTAATAAATTCTTGAATGGTTTCATTTAGTTTTGAACGCATTTGTCTGGCCTTTGACCTCGTTATTGGGCCTTGTGGTAAATTGAGCCTATCACGTTCTTGAGCTTGAGTTGGGCCTTTGTGGCTCGTATCATTCCCCCTTCCTCAAAAAGATTCGTCCTCGAATCTAAAAAATCAAATGGAGATAAGTCAGCCACATTGAAAGTAGAACTTACGTTGTACTCACCGGGTAGATCAATTTTGTATGCATTATCGTTGATCTGCTCGAGTACTTGGAAAGGCCCATCGCCCCTTAGGTCCAACTTGGTCTTTCTTTTTGTAGCAAATCGTTCTTTCCTCATATGTACCCAAACCCAATCTCTGGGTTCAAGGACAACCCGTTTGCGACCCTTGTTTGCTTTGTTGGTGTTGACGTCATTTGTTTTGGCTATTCGTTGCCTAGCCTTCTCGTGTAAGGATTTCACCAACTCAGCTTTCTGTTCGCCATCTAAATTAACAATATGTTCAAGCGGTAATGGCGCAAGATCAAGTACTGTTAGTGGGTTAAAACCATAAACACAAATGGAGAATAACCAGTTGTAGAATGAATAGATCTATTATATGAAAATTCGACAAATGGTAGACATGCTTCCCAATTTTTAATGTTCTTTCCCACAACAGATCGTAATAAGGCTCTTAAGATTCGATTAACTACCTCAGTTTGGCCATCGGTTTGGGGGTGACATGTAGTTGAATAAAGTAATTTCGTATCACGCTTACCCCACAATACCTTCCAAAAGTGGCTAAGGAATTTGACATCTCTGTCAGAAACAATTGTTTTAGGGATGCCATGAAGTCTTACAACCTCTTTAAAAAATAAGTCTGCCATATGTGTAGCATCATCTGTTTTGTGACAAGGAATAAAATGTGCCATCTTGGAAAACCTGTCACAACAACAAATATATTATCTCTTCATTTCTTAGTTCGTGGCAAACCTAGAATAAAATCCATGGATAAGTCTACCCATGGTGAAGTAGGAATCAACAAAGGAGTGTAAAGGCCATGAGGCATTACCTTTGATTTTGCTTGTTTGCATGTAATGCACTTAGAACATACCTTTTCGACATCCTTCTTCATATGTGGCCAATGGAAGTGTTCTTGCAAGATGTCTAGTATTTTGGCCACTCCAAAATGTCCCATTAAAGCATCAATAAGTCTCGCATGGAACACTTTGGTATGCATAACCTGTTTATACAAAAAAGAAAGCCATCTACGAGATAAAACTTCTCAAAAGTAGTATGTCCACAATTTCTATAGATATGGCCAAAATCAGCATCATCATTATATAATTCCTTAATATGCTCAAACTCTAATACTTTAGCATTCAATGTAGTTATTAAAGCATATCGTCTAGACAAAGCATCCGTAACTACATTATCTTTACCTGTTTTATATTTTATCACATAAGGGAATGTTTCAATGAATTTTACCCATCGGGCATGCCGTTTACTTAACTTACCTTGTCCCTTTAACCACTTGAGGGATTCATGATCTGTATGTATGAAAAATTCATTGGGCAGCAAATAATGTTGCCATACTTGAAGTGCACGAACCAATGCCAAAAGTTCTTTATCATAAGTTGAGTAGTTTAATTGTGCACCATTCAATTTTTCACTAAAATAAGCAATTGGTTGCTTATCTTGCATTAAAACGGTGCCAATGCCAATTCCTGAAGCATCACACTCAAGTTCAAAAGTATTAGTAAAATCAGGTAATTTAAGAAGAGGAGCAGAACATAACTTAGCTTTTAGGGTCTGAAAAGCCTTTTCTTGAGTTTCACCCTATTTGAAACCCACAGATTTTTTGATAACCTCTGTTAATGGGGCAGCAATAGTGGAGAAATCTTTTACAAATCGTCTATAAAAACTAGCTAAACCATGGAAAGATCTCACCTCAGTTACCGATTTAGGAGTCGACCACTCCTTGGTTGCCTTCACTTTGTCCTCATCGACATGAATACCTTGAGCACTGACTATGAAACCTAAAAATATTAGCTTATCACAACAAAATGTGCATTTATCAAGGTTGGCAAATAATTTTTCAGCTCACAGAATATCCAAAACGGTTCTAACATGGAAAACATGATCATCTAATGTCTTTGAGTAAATTAAAATATCATCAAAGTAAACTAATCAAATTTACCCAAGTGAAGCCTTAAAACGTGATTCATTAATCTCATAAATGTACTCGGTGCATTAGTAAGGCCGAAAGGCATAACTAACCATTCATACAATCCAAATTTTGTTTTAAAGGTTGTTTTCCATTCATCCCCTTCCTTCATTCGAATTTGATGATAACTGCTTTTTAAATTAATTTTAGTAAATATAATTGAACCATGTAATTCATCAAGCATATCATCAAGTCGAGGATTTGGATGTCTATACTTTACCGTTATTTTGTTGATTGGATAGCAATCAACACACATTCTATACGTACCATCTTTCTTTGGTACCAATAAGACAGGAACGACACAAGGGCTTAGGCTCTCACGAATGTACCCTTTGTCTAGTAACTCCTCAACTTGCCTTTACAATTCCTTTGTCTCCTCGGGATTGCTTCTATAGGCTGGTCGATTTGGTATTGAAGCTCCGGGTGCTAAGTCAATTTGATGCTCTATCACACGTAAAGGTGGTAAACCTTTAGGGGTCTCACTAAAAACATCCTCATAATCCTGCAAAATACACTGAAACACACTAGGCAAATTTTCGTTAATGTTAGATAAAGATAAATAGCTTTGCCTAAACCTCACAAGGATACAAGGCTGTTTATTGAGTAGGGCTCTCCACACATCTTTTTTTGTTGTCATCAACTTTTTCACTCTTATTTTACCACTTGCGGATTCACTCACCTTTGGGCTATTTAGATTTTGACTTTTTTCACTACTAGCCTCTTTTCTCTCTGTCTTTTCTATTTGTCCTTTCTCCCTCACCCCCTTACAAAATTTCATCATCTTTAATTGATCTTTATATACATCAGAGGATCACGTAGACCAAGATCGAGTTGTCAAGTCACTGGAAACTCCTACGAAAACTCTAAATGCTTGGATCTGAAACGAAAACAGAAAATTCAGCTTAGAATCAATTAGATCTGAAACGAAAATACCTAAATCAATAAAAGATCAGCCAAGAATTAAAAACACTTAGGAATAACTAATCTTGGAAGCCAAGAACACGGAATTGAATTCAAGATAGGTTCCAAACAGCCGAATCTGAAAAGAAGAACACAAAACAACAAGTTAATTTCAAAAAAACTCAGCAGATCACGAAATCAATTAGATCTAGGGTTTGGACGGCAATAAAGAGGGGTTTTGTCAAATCATAACATTTCTTGTTGTCCAAGGTTGATGCCGAACAGATTCTTGAAGGTTGAACGGGGCTGGAGACGCAACAAGAGAGTTTAAACAAGTTAGATAATGAAATCGACACGAGCAGAAAATTAAAAAGATTGAACAGCAAGAAAAATAAAGATAAAGTCCTAAGAAGGCTTGAAATCGAGAAAGACTTCACAACTCCCTTCAAACGGCTCTAATCTCCCCTCCAATGAAGAACAATGGCAAGAAGAAGGCTGAAGATGGCTCCCACAATCAAAAAGATTGTTAAAACCCCTTCTAAAGAAAACTCAAGAGAAAATTCTTGGAGAACTCAAAGAGAATTTTCACTCAACAAAACAAATCTGATTTCAATGTATTCTTCAAGTATTTTGAGAAGGTGGCCGGCCAAGCTTATTAATAGGCCTTCTGACTATTTTCCTAATCTTATTAGAAAACTAAAAAAAACCTAATTATTAAATTTAGAGGGAAATATTCGGCCAAGGCATTTAATGGGCTGCTTGGGCTGAATTTTTTTACATAGGCATTAATCATAAAGTCTAAAAATTAAACTAGGTATTTAAAGAATTAAAATTTTACAAATTGGGCCACTTTGACAATTTGGCCTAATTTTCAACCAAGTCTTATTTAACTTTCTTGATTGGGCTTGGAACATCTTATTGGGCCTTGCCTTCAAGAACTTGGGCTTGTAGTTCGTTTCCTTCCGAAATTGGTTCGTTGATGCTCGTAACAGAGATCCAATGCGCCATAGCTACAAGATTCAGTTTCTTGGACCAGGATTTCCAAGATTTGAAATCTTGATTTTCTTGATTCTTGAAATCGCTCCAAACAGCAAAATTGGACCAATATTTGGTTTCTTGATTTTCTTGAAAACAAGAAACTGAATCTTGATTTTCTTTTTCCTTCGTGTACGCATCTAAGGCCTTGCTAATAAATTCTTGAATGGTTCCATTTAGTTTTGAACGCATTTGTCTGGCCTTTGACCTCGTTATTGGGCCTTGTGGTAATTTGAGCCCATCGCGTTCTTGAGCTTGAGTTGGGCCTTTGTGACTCGTATCAAACTGGTAAGTCTACAAGTTTCCACACCGTATTGGATTCCATAGAATCCATCTCGGCATCTATGATCTATTTCCAGAGCTTGGAATCAATATCTTGCATAGCCTCATTGTAAGTGAGTGGATCTCTATCCTCATGATTAGCTTTCGTATTATAAATACTACCATTACATATGAAGAAGTTTGATTTATTAGAAACTCTCCCACTACGACAGATTCCCTTATATTGTTGATTGTTTTTAGGTCTTTCTACAACTTTTTCGAAAATTAAATTTAGTGGTTGTTCTACAACTCTAGAAATTTCCTTAAGCACCACTTTACTTTGATGCTTAAAGTTATCCATGTAACTTTTCTCAAAAAAAGTAGCATGAGTAGAAAATTTAAGCGTATTATCTTTCAGATTGTAGAATAATCTACCATTTGTTCCTTTCGGATATCTTACAAAAATGCACAATTTTATCCGTCCATCCAACTTTTTTGCATCCTTATCCAAAACATGTGCTAGACAACTCTATATTCTAAAGTGATTTAGAGCGAGTTTCTTTCCATGCCACAGTTCACAAGGTGTCTTGTAAGTAGACTTGGTTGACACATCATTCAGGCTATAGCAAGTCATCTGTATTGCACATCCTCAAAAGGAAGTATGGAGTTGTGAATAGCGTAACATTAAATGAACCATGCCAAGCAAGGTTCTGTTCATTCTCTCATCTACATCATTCTACTATGGAGTGCCTAACGCATTCAATTGAGATAAAATCTCATTCTCTATGAGGTATCTTAAGAACTCATCAAACAAGTATTCCCCACTTCGGTCAAACCGAAGATTATTTATAGATAAATTTAATTATTTTTCCACTTCCCCATGAAACTCTCAAAATTTATCAATGGTCTTGCTTTTATTGTAACACCCCTTACCCGAGACCGTTGCCGGAATCGAGTACGAGATGTCATCCAATTTAACTTACCAATTCGGAGCATAAAAATTTACTTTTAAAATTAAATTCACTGTTCACAGCAAAACTGTCTACCTGTATAACTGTCACTAATTTAATTATAACTTGAGCTACGAGAATCAAAATTTAAATCTGTAAATTTTCCCCGAAACTAGACTCATATTACTACTGACCATAAAATTTTCAGAATTTTTGACTTGGCCAATTAGTACAGTTTATTCATTAAAGTATCCCCTGTTTCACAGCTCGACAGATCTGACCTCTTGGCACTAAAAATCAATTATCTCATTGTAAAGAATTCATATAAGGTTATCGTTTGTTTCTTTTGAAAATAAACTCACTAAGAAATCTACACTTATAAATTATGACCCATAATTCTTTCTGTACAATTTATAATGATTTTTCAAAGTCAGAGCAGGGGACTTCAAAAACCATTCTGACCCTATCTCACTAAAATTCAAATATCTCAAAATACAGAATTCCTTTGCCTACACCATTTCTTTCATATAAAAATAGACTTGATAAGCTTTGATTCCATATATAATTCACTCTCTAATTCCATTTCTACTATTTATCGTGAATTTTAACATTCACGTCACTGCTGCTGTCAAAGAAACTGCTTCTTTGAATTAGTTACTATTTAACATACATAACACCCAAAACATAATTTTTACTAGCTACTTCAATAGCTAATATTAGCCATATCATTTGAACATGCTCAAAATGATTAAGACTCTATACATGCCATAGTTTAAACGTTTTGAAAAGCACATAATACCGAGACGATTATGATAGTGTGATACGAGCTCGACGATCCCCACTTGATCAAGTTCAAATCACTATAAAACAAAGGAAAAGAAGAAAGGTGTAAGCTACCAATAGCTTAGTAAGTTACATGTAAATAATAGGTACTCATTTAACAATTAACACTTTTAACATATAACTAATCAAAACATTTCTTAGCAATTTCAATCACTTACAAATGCACAATCTTACCAAATCACTTGCATATACATTTTCACACTTTTATCACATATACTCATTCTTTCAATTGTACCTGCATACACACTTCATTTCATATTCACTTTAATTCATTATTAATCCCGTTGAACACTTGGAATATACACGGATACGTAGAGATTTAGCACATAAGTGCCACACTGATATGTAGCCGAAGCTACCACTGATATGTAGCCGAAGCTACCACTGAATGTAGCCGAACCTACCACTGAAATGTAGCCGAAGCTACCACTGATCAATAACACTGGAAATGTCCACGGGCCTGCTCACACAAGCTGTCAGGTGTCTGCAACACATGCTAGACCACCCAGCACCCGGGACTCACTGTAACACTGTAACACTGGTCTCTAGTGACATGTCACTTGTATCCACTTCTATTCCTAAGTTCAACCGGGAATTTACACTTAACACTTTATTTTAAACACTTTTTCACTTGAATAATTCATGAATAATTTTCCTTTCACATTCAATATTGATTCACATATCAAATATAATTCACAATTTATAAAAATATAACTATTATTTACACATAACTTACCTCGGATGCAAAACGACTATTTTTGTAATTTAGTCGATAACTTTCTCTTTTCCCCGATCACTTCCACTATTTCTTCTTTCTTGATCTATATTAACACAATTTAATACATTTTATCAACATTTCATTCAAATACAATTCATACACAACATTTTGGCAAATTTACATTTTTCCCTAAACTTTTCAAAATTCCACTTTTGTCCCTAAGCTCGTAAAAATAAAATTCACTAAATTTTTAAATTTCAAACTTCACTAAATCATATTTCATGCTCATAACAGCCCTCAATTTCACAAAATCACAACTTTATGCACACTTTACCATCTTTCACAATTTAGCCCTTTTTCAACATTTTCATCAAAATTCATCTAGTAAAACTTGTAATTAACACTTCAAACATTCATTATCTAACATCACTAATCAATTTACAATTATATCATGAATGGGTCAATTTTAAACTTTAATTTCATTTAAATTAAATGGTAGAAACATGAAATTCAAGCTTCAATAAGCATAAAAATACGAAAATAATCAAAAACAAGGCAAGAAATCACTTACAATTGAGCTTAGGAAGTTCAAGAACCCTAGCTATGGTGACATGAATTTTTTTGGCAGCAAGCGTCTGATTTTAAGAAGATGAACACTTGTTTTCATCTTTATTTTGTCTTTATTCAATTTGGACAAAATGCCCTTGACCCATTACTTAGATATTTTTCTAGAAATACCCTTTTGTGTCCATAACACTAATTCATGGTCTAATTGCCACATAAACACTTCCAATTTCATGCAATAATTTAATTAAGTCATTTAATCACTAATTAGACACACTTTGCATTTTTCTCAATTTAGTCCTAAAAATTCAATTAAGCACTAAAGCATTAAAATTTTCTATCCATATTTTCACACAATATTTCAATCAATCAGTAACTAATAAAAATTTATAAAATTAAACTATTTCACTTCGGATTTGTGGTTACGAAACCACTATTCCGATTAGGCCCTATTTCGGGCTATCACATTTATGGTGCATTAGATAAACATATCCATGTCGGGAATATTTGTCGATGAAAGTCACGTAATAATCATAACCTCTTCGGACATTGATGCTCATGGGACCACATGCATAAGTGTTCACAAGTTTTAAGGGTAGGTTGGCCCTTGTACCTTTCGCATTAAAAGACCTTTTATTCATTTTACCTTCAAAGTAAGATTCACATTGTGGAAGACTAACTTCCTTAAGCATACTTAAGGGATCATCTTTCACGAGTCTAGTGATTCTTGGTTGGTTAATATGACCAAGTCTTAAGTTCCATAGGTATCCCTCATTAGAGTGAGAATTTTTAAGCTTCATATTCACCATTTCAGTTTGAAGCATCGAGTAGTTATTTGGTTTGATAAATAGAGATTATTTTCCATCCATCCATTATAGATCAAAGAATGGTTTCTGTGAATATTAATCCCTTTTTTGAATGTCACGAAATAACATCATTAAATAAACATGCTACAGAAATTAAATTTATCTTAAAATGAGGTACATAAAACACGTCCGTTGAAATAATATTCCTAAAATTATCAAATGGTAAAATAACTTCCACTACATTGATTGAAACATAGCTTCCATCTCTGGTCCACAAATAGAGGCTTCTGTCATGCAAACTTCTCATTTCATTGAACACCTGTAAAGAAATACACACGTGGTTAGTGGCTCCAAAATCAACAACCTAGTTGTCAATTGATTATTCACTAAGCAAGTTTCAACAACAAAGATTTTCATACATTTTCCCTTTTCGGCTAAATAATCCAAATACTCTTTACAATTTTATCTGAATCACCCTTTCCTTTTGTATAAAAAATATTTGATCTTTCTAGGATCTTTTGACTTCTTAGTATTTTTCCTATCCACACAAGGTGTAAACGAAAACTTAGTTGGTTTCTTATTTCCCTTAAATTTTTACTTCCCTTTAAAGGACGGGTGTCCCACAACTAATTTTGCCTCAAGTTTCTTCTGAACCAACTTACCACCATTCAGCACCAACTCATAGGATAGTAATTCCTTCATAAGCTGAGTCAAGGTAAGCACCTTGTTCCCCAAGTTGTAAGTGGCCCTAAAGCTAGCGAACTGCTTGGTCAAGGATTTGAACACTATTTCAATATAGGTTTTCACGTCTAGTTCAGTCTCATTATCCTCTGCTTCATTGAAGAGTCCCATATGCTTAAGCATATGTTCTTTGATCGAAGTGTTAGGTTTCTGCTGGTAGTTTATCAAATTTGTAATAGTGGATTATCAAGTCAATACGACTTGGCCTCCGAACAAATCCAACAAATTTGTCATGATCTCTTTAGGAGTATGAAAATTCTCATGTTGTTTTTGCAGCACACTACTCATGCTTGCTAACATATAGCATTGAGCAACCAAGTTAAAATCTCTCCAATGATTTTTCACTTTGGGCTGAGCTTTAGGTGGGAAAAGTTTGTCAAGGTAGAATTTGTGTTTCTCACATCTGAGAACTATCAGCAAGTTCTATTTTCATTCTTAAAAGTTATTCCCATTCGATTTATTCAAAGTAAGAAAGCTAATAAGAGGAGTAGGAGACATATTTGAACTGAGAAACAATAAAGATTCACTAATTACTATCTTTGTATTAAGCAAATATTTTCATTTCAACAACATATCAAGAATGTAATATGATGAATGTGTCTTGTATTAAAATCTTGAAAAACAATTTTCCATTACTATGATCATTCTAACACCCATCAGTCATGTCTTCTTAGGGTCCCATGATTATCTAGTAAGAACATGGTTTATATCTAATCAGTTTGTGGATCTTAATTCTCAAGACTCCACATGAACCAACCAACGATTGTTTAACATTTGGCCATCATCTCTAGCTTAAATATTGTTTCTTGGGAAAATATTTAATAAGAGACGATCTTGAGTGTGTAATCAATGACTCAACGCCCATTATGAACATGCTTTCATTTTTGAGTCATCTTGGGATAATCTCACTGAGAGTCATGCATGACTAGTTGTCCTTAAAAGAAAATCTCATCTAGTGAACCCACATGATAAAAAATTACCTTAGGGTGCAGTCAGGGTAGGAACCGACTTGAAACTTCATCATGCTATCATTTAAAAACCATCAATGGATGCCATAGTTCTTGTTCAGGGACCTTCTCTCACTCAATATTTTAAAAACATGCAAGGTTTTTATCCTAGATTTTAAGAATGGCCATACAATAGTCCTAAAGTCATTCTTACCTAATCTATATGATATGCTTCCAATATATGCATGGAATGCTATGATAGTTTTATAATATTCACATTCATTCATTCATTCATTCATAAGAATCAATCAATCATAAAAACAAACAATTTTGATTCTCCATAATTTTTCTTTTAAGGGAAAAACTGAAGAAGTGAATGGGAACCGTGCACCAGGTAGGGTCCCTGGAAAAGAAAGTGAGTCATATTTGATCACTTAAAAACCAATCCTTTCCTTGCTAGAGCCAATCCTAGACATGCACATGCACATTCTCATTACCACACTTCTCATAGCAATCGAATAACCTAAAGAAATAAATGGAACAATACAACATATGTATTTTTTTATTATCACACCTCTTATTTTTTAATCGATCAACTATGGATCATCTCATACATATATATATAAATTATAATATAATAATTACTAAACATATATATATATAGAGAAGGGTAATTAAAATAAAATTGTCAACCAAGGCTTTTATGGTTCTATTTCTAGAAAATAAATGAAAAACAAAATTACATACTTTTTCACAAGACATTCATTGGGTCTTCAACCATCATCGCTCCATCTTCCCTTCGTCATGGACTCCTTTTAAAAAAATTACATTTAAATCCTATGTTTGTTTCGGCTCATAAGAATTCTATAAATTTTAAAAAAAAGTCCTACGTGGAAATGATAATTCACAGTCTATTTCCTAAGAACCACAACCATGACAAAAATAACAATTATATAAGAAATATATAATATCACATCCATTTTCATATATAACTTAAAACATGCATAAGATCTAAAGAATATCACTTTCTATGTAATCAAATCATACAATAAGAAGAGAATATATAGAGCACAACCTAACTCTGATATCAATTGTTGGAAAATCATATATGGAAAAATGCAGGGAAATATATGTTTTAAGGAAAATGAGTGTTTTAAAAATTTTCCAAAACAAGAACTTGATTGTATTATCCACAGTTATAAACACTTAATCAAAATCATACATTTTGATTTGTCTACGATAAACACTTCGACCGTATAGTCTTTCCACTATCCTCAAGCTTACATTTGTCAAGTGTGGGCTCGCTTCGAATAAGAATTTTTTTCACAAAATTACCTTTGGGGTAATTTCTCAATTTCTCTAAATTTTTTAGTCAAGTTGCAAATAAGAAAAATATCTCTAACTTTTGTTTCAAAGAATTTTTTCTTTGCAACTTTATCAAGAATTCAAGTATGTGATAAATAATGACTCATGGCACTCTTTATATAAGAAGAATTTAGAGAATTCAACTATAATTAAACTTAATCACTTTAATAATAAATTAATATAAGACTATGTGATAAATAATGACTCATGGCACTCCACTTTAATATTAAATTAATAAAATATTATCAAAATAAGTATTAAATTTAATATTCAATTTATTAATGTCGAAACCATTTTTTTGAAAACAAAAATTTAGTAGTCGACTTAAAAAATTGGAGTCGCCACCGAACTTTTATTGAGGTGTGATCGGATCACCTTGAAAACGATTTTAGGTCTACGAATTTTGAGAAAATAGGTTTGGGAGTCAGTTACGCACGAGGAAGGGTTAGCACCCTTGTAACGCCCAAAATTGGTACCTAATCGATTGTTTAATGTCTTAGTGTCAAAAATTTGAAAAGATCTTAAAATACGATTCTCAAGAGGATTGTGCCCTAACTTACTGGGCCTCGATTCTTTTCGTTGAATTTAGATAGCCAAGTATTTCTTTTGCAATAAAACTATACAAATTCTAAATAAAAGTTTTTCGGTATTTCAAAATGTTGGATCCTAACTCACTGGATATGACATTTTGCTACCTCGAATTAAGAATTTTAAAAAAAAAGGCAATATTCGGTATTTAGGAATTTTGGGAAATTGAACCCTAACTTACTGGGTTTTGATTTTTCATTTGACCCAAATAACCAAGTATCCTTCTCAAAATGCATGGGTTTTAAAAGTCAAAAGATAAACTTAATTTTGAAGATTAAAAATGTTGCGTCCTAACTCACTAGGTGTGACATTTTATTTCTTTGAAATAAGAGTGTTTTATTATTCAATTTATTCAAGTTAAAAGGATCGCATTTTAAAATCTTTTCAAAATTTCGACACTAAGACATTAAACAATCAATTCGGTACCAATTTGGGGCGTTACGAAGGTGCTAACCCTTCCTTGTACGTAACCGACTCCCGAACCTATTTTCTCAAATTTCGCAGAACAAAATTGTTTTTAAGGTGAGCCGATCACACCCCAATAAAGGATCGATGGCGACTCTCAATTTTCATTTTTAAGTCGACAACTAAATTTTTGTTTACAAAAAAATGGTTTCGACAACTTGGCGACTCCGCTGGGGACTTAGAGAGTCAAGCCGTAAAATTGATTATTTTTTGTCTTATTGTTGAAAATTGAACATTTGATTTGAAAAACTACGATCCTTTCACTACATTTGTTGGTGGTATGGTTACTGTAAATTGAGTTTTATATCATGGCATCATATTGCATAAAGGCTATTTAGTTTTGCCCCTCTAGGTGGGAGTGAGAAACTATTCCTTCGTGAGGTTTTCACCTCCGTATAGGATAGTGGATCGCTTTTGGGATACACTCGTACCTATACCTTCGTGAGATTTTCATCTCCGTATAATCATAGGGAAATGTATTCCCCTGAACTGAACTCAATCCGCATGAGCCTATAATGGGTGAGGGTCGAGGAATCTGTTGGTTCAGGTACCTTTGCCTTAGAAGCCAAACCACATATAGTGAACCTTAGGAACTTGCCCTAGGTAGAACTATGTTGAACCCTAGTAGATACCCGAATAGGTGTTCTATTATTTGTTGATTGTATTGGATCCTATGTTTATACATGATACTGACCTTTTGTGTTTTACTTTGATTGTATGGCATTTCAACTACATGGCATTTCATTATGAAAGGCATTGGTTCATATTTGGTTGCTAGATAGAAAGCTTATTATGGAAAAAGGGTTTCTTGATAAAGTGGAAAAAATATGGCTGCCCGAATATATTTCAAGAAACACAACAAAAGAAGGGTGATGAAGAAGTGTATGACTTTACTTCGTGGCTTGAGAATTCAAGTTGATTATTCAAGAGTTGGCGACATTTAAAGAAGCAGATGAGCATTACGAGGATGGGCAAATGATGGATCACGCAAAATGGAGATAGTAGTGGCTTCCATTGGAAATTCGCATGATTTGTCTTAAACATCCGGATGAAGGAAAGATTGACGTTGTTTCTTGGAGTATGAGGGCGAAGTCGTACATGCATCTATTTTATGTAAAGAGATTTGCTTTCTAGTAAAGTTTTCTAAATGAAATCGAATTAGAATCGACGCCTTTTTGCATTCATTTCATGCATCGCATCATATGCATTAAGGATTGTCAAAAAGAGCCTAATTGATTAAATTTATTTCAGCTAATCTGGAAACTAACCAACCAACCAAACACCGTTACGGTACTCGAGCAAAAACCAAAGACATGGACCAAAGATTGGAAAAACTTGAACAGTTCCAAAAGGAGATGCAAGACCAAATTTAGCTGCAAATCGAGAGCAGCTAGCTAAGATTCAGCATGATATCATGGACAAAATGTTGGAGTCCCAAAAAGACATGATGAATCAGTTGACTCAACTGTTGTTGGCTGGAGGAATTGATAAAAGAAAGAGCCCTATGGCTAATGCTAAAGAAGGGGGCAATGACGGACCTCTCTATCCTCCAGGCTTTACTCCTCCACATGTGCAAACCCAAGCCAAGGTGTACCCACGCAAATCTTCCGTCACAATCAGGCCTCAGCAGTTTCAAGTCGGTGCCCCAATACCAACGAGCTTCCAAGCTGGATCGGGCTCTAATCCTGAAGATAACCCTGTTAATACCGTTATCCTTGATTTTGATAAAGTGGCTGAGAAAGACAAAACAAAAGAAGAATTGCCAAAACAAAAGAAGAATTGTCAAAACAGTTAGAAGAAAGGTGGAAATAGATTGAAGAGAAATTCAAGGCCATGGAAATTACTGAAAGCTATCGTGGGATGGATGCCAAGGATTTAAGTTTGGTCCCAGATTTGGTACTCCCTTATAAATTTAAAATGCCCGAATTTGAGAAGTATAAGGGGACCAGTTGCCTTGAAGCCCACATAACCATGTTTTGTAGGCGGATGACTGGGTATGTTAATAACGACCAAATACTAATACATTGCTTCCAGGATAGCCTCACAGGGGTAGCATCTAAATGGTATAATCAATTGAGCCGTACCAAGATTAGTTCCTAGAGAGATTTGGCACAGGCTTTTATGAAGCAGTACAGTCATGTAGCAGAAATGGTGCCTGATAGAATCACCTTACAAAACATGGAAAAGAAGTCAAATGAAAGTTTTAGGCAGTACGCAAAAAGGTGGAGGGAGATTTTCGTCCAAGTTCAGCCACCCCTTTTTGAAAGAGAAACAACAATGCTCTTTGTCAATACATTGAAGGCCCCGTTCATCACGCATATGTTAGGAAGTGTTACAAAAAGCTTTTCTAACATAGTTATGAATGGTGAAATTGAGAATACTATAAGAACCGGGAAAATTGATGCGGAAGAGAGTAACAAGAGGTCAGCTTCAAGGAGAAGAGAAAATGAGGTGAACAACACAGGTTACTCTAAATCAGTTACTGTGAGTCAGCCAGGAAAGGTGGTTGATAATCAACAAAATTCATCAAGGCCAGATTCTAGGATGAAGACTGAGAAGTTCCAGTTTACACCAATCCCAATATCGTATAGGGAACTGTATCAAAATTTGTTTGATGCACATGTTGTCTCCCCTTTTCATGTGAAACCTTTACAACCTTCGTATCTCAAATGGTATGATGCGAACACACAATGTGATTACCATACGGGAATTACGGGGCACTCAATAGGGAATTGCACTGGCTTCAAAAAGCAAGTTGAAAGACTCATCAACATGGGTGTTGTCAAGTTTGATGACTCATCTAGTGCAGAAAACCTGCTACCCAATCATGATTGATAATGGAGTGAATACAATGTATGAAGAAGTGTTGGAATATGTTTACATCAATGAAGGCGCAATTAAAAAGGGTCATTGTTAGATATTTGCCCTTATCAACTTGGAGGTGTTCTAAATAATTGGACTGCGGAAGAAATCCCTATAGTATTTAGAGCTTTTTTAGAGTAATATTCAGAACACACTTGTTGCTTTTAGCCTAGAAGCAATAAAAATTTCTTTGTGAAATAGGCTCATGTCTGAACGTTATTATTTTAATGAAATACATCTTTGCGGTCATTTTTGAGCAAATGTTCTTTCATTCCATATGAATAATTGTTTTTTTGATTCTTTCATTCTTTTGGATTTTCTTCCACATCATTCTTTGGTACCTACAATAGGTCCCTATATATCAATGTCATGAGTGACACTGCTACAGACTTAGAATCCCCTTGTGAGCGAGACACGTGTTTAGAGGGATCTCATGACTTTGAAGATGACATAGATCGTGGCCTATCTCCGGACTTATTGAGGATGATAGAACAGGAATATAAACAAATTTTACCTCCTGAGGAGACAATGGAGATTGTGACCTTAAGGGAACATGCATAACCGGAGAAACAAAGTAAGACCTTGTTGAGTTACCTTAAGGGTTCAAAGATGTCTTCGCATGGTCATACCAGGATATGCCCGAGTTAAGCACTGATATTGTAATCTGAGCAATAGCACGATGTAAAAAATTTGCAGTATGTTCAAGATTAACGTCATGAACGATGCAGTTAGAATTCTTTGCCAGGGCAACACCTTCTTCTTTGGCTTATCATATTTTTGCCCGTTGAAGTCAAGTTGTCATTTCTCCGCATTCTTGTTGGATTTCATCCTAATTGAAGAGGAATATCTAAAGTTTTTTGGTCACAGTTAAATTTCACCCCAAAAGGCTCTATGAGAGAAACCTGATACCAAAGAAGATCTTTCGTATACAAAATGAAAGTGGAAGATCTTATGTGGAAGACCTTATCTAGAATAACATTGATTCTGATCGTAATGGGTGACAAAGACTTGCCTAATCCTATTAGTGCAGATTCAAAAAGAAGAAGAAGAAGAAGAACAAAAAAAAGAACAAACAAAAACCTCTACCGGGACAATGCCTTTCTCTTTAGCTCATCACGGTTTTTCCATTGAAGTTGAAATTCTTTCTCTCCAAGTATTGGCTGAGCTGAAGTAGGATGAAGATCCAATCTCAATATGATCAGTTGAACCTAATTGAAGGAAAAAGGCTAAAAGCTATTCGTCACTGTCAGATGTGCCAAAAACGGATGATGCGAGCTTACAACAAAAAGGTTCGTCCCAGAGAATTCTACGAGGGAGACCTGGTATTGAAAAAGATCCTTCCTCTAAAAAAGAATTTTAAAGGAAAATGGATGCCAAATTGGGAAGATCCTTATGTTGTAAAGAAGGCCTTCTTTAGAGGAGCTTTGATTTTAAGCGAGATGGATGGAAAACCTGTCAAATCCTATAGACTCAGATTCAATCAAGAAATACTTCACCTGAAGAAGGAGAAGGGAACAAGGTAAAAACCCGCAAAGGGCGCTTTGAAAATAAAAATAAAAAAATAAAATGGAGAGGCCAAGGTGAAAACCCGCAAAGGGCACTTTGAAAAAAAATAAAAAAGAAAATGGAGAGGCCAAGGTGAAAACCCGCAAAGGGTGCTTTGAAAAAAAATAAAAAAATAAAATGGAGAGGCCAAGGTGAAAACCCGCAAAGGGCACCTTGAGACCAAAGGGGATTTGAGTTGAAAACCCGAAAAGGGCGGCTCAAATATTGATCAAAATGGGGAATGAAGTGATCAGAGCAGCTCAAATATTGATGAGGCATGCGTTGGTCTTGATATACCTGAATGAGCAGGAAAGGGTATGCGACATCTTGGGGCATCGACAGTGTAACAGCCCGATTTTAGATCTAGTCGGAACACTGGTTTCGGTACCACAAATTTGACGAGGAAAAATTTATTTTTTATTATATTTCTATGGTCTACAATTTCACGGAATGATTTCATAAAAATTTCGTTCAAAATTTCGACGTTTGGGCACTCAATTTAGCCAAAAGGACTAAATTGTAAAAAGTTTAAAAGTTGAGTTCTAGAAGCTAGAGGTGTTAAATTGCTATGAAATTTTAAATTGGAGGTCCTTAAATGGTAATTAAACCATTGGTTAACTTGTTGGGCAAAAATGGACAAGAGATAAGTGAAATAGGATTTTTTTTAAGTTGGGGGCATTTTGGTCATTTAGTAATTAAAAGAATTAAAAGGCCAAAATAGCCAAAAATTTGTCCATCTTCAAGCTAAGGCCGAATTTAGCAAGGGAAGAAGCCATAGTTAGGGTTTTCAAGCTTCCAAGCTCCATGGTAAGTGATTCTAAGCCCCGTTTTTAATGTTCTTTACGTTTTTGGAGTCCCAGTAACTTGTTTTAGCTATTTCTAACAATAATTTAACCTAGGGTTTATATTTGGAAAAATACCCATAGGTGAAATGTGTTTATTTTGATGTTTTATGGTAGAATATAAAGCTAGAAATTATGTTAAACAACTTTTGCTAAGCGATTTTAAGTGAAAACGAGTAAAATTATAAAAAAAATGTGGTTAAGTTTGGGAAAGGTGGTAAAATGTTAAAAAAACAAGGTTTCCAATTGAACACTCGGAATAGACCGGAATACATTGGATAAAAAGGGGTTGCTAAGTGCAGATTCCCCGAGGGGTTGCTAAGTGTTGATTCCCCGAATTATTGATTCTAAAGGTGGTTGCTAAGTGCTGATTCCACCGTATATTTGATTGTGAAAGGGGTTGCTATGTGCTGATTCCCCGTATCACTGAATATAAAGGTGGTTGCTAAGTGCTGATTCCACCGTATATTTGAGTGTGAAAGGGGTTGCTATATGTTGATTCCCCGTATCACTAAATATAAAGGTGGTTGCTAAGTGCTGATTTCACCGTATGTTTGATTGTGAAAGGGGTTGCTGTGTGCTGATTCCCCGCTGACCAATTAACATAATAACATATAATCAAAAATAACATTAGAAATGATACTTATTCATATGAACTTACCTCACCGACCAAGGCGTAAAAACGAGATCGACTAAATTGAGGCTTTAGCTTTTTCTCGATCTAGATCCGTACGTGGTCTATCTTGATCTAAATTGACAAATTCAATCCATTTAATACTTCTATTATTCAATTCATTTCATATTTTTTTTGCAAAATTACTATTTTGCCCCTAACATTTTAACTTTTCACAATTTAATCCTTAAGCTCATAAACTGAAATTTAAACATTTTCATCCCTCATTCAAGCTAACCGATTTCATTAAGGACCTATATCAACTCATACAAACCATCATCTCTTGACTTTAACATGAACTTTTACTACTTTTATAAATAAGTCCCTAAATGTCATTTTCATTAAAAATATCTTTACAAAACTTGTGTATTTATCAACAATGACACATAATCTTTCATAAAACATAAAGAATCGTACAATAACATTCATCGTATAATCTTAATTCTTTAACAGTTTTGCAAATTGATCTTCGGGCTAGTTAGGTTAAGCTATAATGATCTCTAAAACATAAAAATAATTAAAAACGAGGTTGAAAATCATACCATGCAAGCAAAGAAGCTTAGCCGAACCTTCAACCTTCAAAAATGGTGTTTTCTAACCCTACTTTTGATGGACAGAAATAAATGTTGAAGATGAGACAATTTTTACTTTATTTTTCTATTACTTATTTGTTAAATTACTAAATTAACCTTTATTTTTAACTTTAAAAACACTTAATTCCATGTCCATAAAAGTCCACTAACATTATAAATGGCCTAATTACCATTTATGTCCAATCACATATATGTTTCATAGTCATTTAACCCTTTTAACTAATAGAACTTCATTTTTTCACCTTTTACGATTTAGTCCTTTTCACTTAATTAAGCATGCAAACGTCAAAATTTCTTAACGAAATGTTTATACTACCTTACTAACATTCCATAAACTCTAAAATAATAATAAACAAAAAAATTCATTCGTCAAATTTGTGGTCCTAGAACCACTGTTCCGATTTCACTGAAAACAGGTTGTTACATACGATCTCATTTAGATTATATACTAAAGGAGTTGTCTTTCTTGCAATGTAAACATTCTTATAGTGCCACTTATCATCAGTTTGATCCTAGACAATGCATGCAAAACATGAAAGACAGAAACACAAAAGACATAATAGTGAAATGTGAAATTAACTTTATTTATTCAATCATTCTTGAAATACATAGAAAAAAAATACATGTTTACTACAATATAGACACATTTCCCAACACCAACATACTAGAGAAGTTGTATACCCAACACACCAACTTTCGATTCCTTATCTATTTGAACTCAGACTTTTACTTACATCAAAGTATACGAATCACGCATACATAGTCTCTTATGCCTTAATTTTTTTTAAATTATCTATGAATTGTTAGGAAACAAATGAGGTATTGGTTTGTTGGTTAAGTGTTAGTGTAACATTTCTTGAAACCCAAGTTCAAATCCCTTCTCTCACATCATTTTTATTATTTTGAAAATTTTGTCTTAAACCTTAGTATGTGACATGCCTTATTTTTTAAAATAAATATTTCAAATTATATCAAGAATGAGTTATTGGTTTGATGGTTAAACATTAGTGAATTTATCCTTGGGGTCCTAACTTCAATTCCCTTCCCATGCAAATAATTTAATTTTTTGATAAAAACCCCTTGTTTTAATGTGTGGGCCATCCAAGCCTAGTTAACCTGGGTATAAATATTAATTTTTTACTAATAATCAACCTTTAATCCTCCTCCTCATTGCCCTGGCCATTCCTCTCCTCCTCTCCTCCTTTTTTATTTTAATTTTTTTTCCTTTTCTCTATTGTTGTCGTTGCATACACCTAGTGATACGAGTCACAGAGGCCCAACCCAAATTCTTGAAGGCAAGGCCCAATAAGAAGATTCCAAGCCCAATCAAGAAATCCACCCATACTTAGTTGAAAATCAGGCCAAATTGTCAAAGTGGCCCAAGTTGTAAAGTTTTATTTTTATTTTTATTTTTATTTACTTATTTATTTATTTTTACTTAGTTTAATTTTTATGTAAATATTCAGTCCCAGAGTCCCAAATAAAGACCCTTGGCTGAATTTCCATATTAAAATAATTAGGAGTTTTTTTATTTTAGTTTTCTAATTAGATTAGGACTAGTTATAAGGCCTATTTAAAGGCATGGCTAGACACCTTGTAAAGAACTTCTCAAATATATCAAAAATATCGATTTGTTTAAGTGCGAAATTCTCTTTGAGTTTTCTCCAAGAATTCTCTCTTAAGTTTTCTTTAGAAGTTGTTTTAACAATCTTTTGATTGTGGGAGCCATCTTCACCTTCTTCTTGCCATTGATATTCTTTGGAGGGAGATTAGAGCCGTTTGAAGGAGTTGTGAGATCTTTCGGGATTTCAAGGCTTCTTAGGACTTATCTTTTAATTTCTTCTTGTCAGTTCTTTCTTTATTTCGCTTGTCTTTGAATCTTTATCTAATTTATTTTCTGTATTTTTATTGTGTTTTCACCTTTTTCTATCTTAAGGAATCAGCCCAAAAATCTCCAATTTCTAGGGTTCTTCCATACTCTTTTTGGGTGAAATCAGATTGTCGAAATTTGGGGAAAACTATCTTGGTGTTCAATTGGGCAGAATCGTAATCTCCTTTAGGGTTTCAAGAATCCTTATTAACACTTATTTCTATTCTCAATTTGATTCTTTGCTGTTTTGGGGATTTTATTTCAGATCTGGAAATTCAAAATTCTAATCTTTTAATTTTCTGTTTCGTTTCAGATCTGATTGTTTAGGGTTTTTCGTAGGAGTTTCCCATGACTTGGCAACTCGATCTTGGTCCGCGCACAACCCCCGTATAATTTGGTATCAGATTTTGGGCGTTTTGGGTGTTCTTGGTTGATTTCTAAACTGATCTCTATTTTTTAAACTATAAACAGCAGTTTTACCCAGAAAGATTTTTCGAAAAAAATTTATTTGAGTGGGTAAACGTTGTCCGATTGATCTAAAATTTTACATACATATTTGTGGCACTGTTATTGAATATTAAAAAAATTAATCCCGCAAATAAAGAAGTTGAAAAAGTCAAAAAAATCAAAAAATACGAAATCCAATAAAAATTTTAAAAAATATTCAGCGGGTTGAATTTGGTTCCAAAACTTTCCAGATAAAAAATTCAATATTTAAGGACATTCCAAATTTAATTTTGTGATTTTTGGATATCGGGAACACCTCGAACGAAGTTGTCAAGTTACTCTCATGCTTTTTTGGGTTTTCGGTTTCACAATTTTATTGATTCTTAGTGTAGGTTTTCATTTGTTTGCTTTTTATTCTCCCTTTACAATATCTAACACCTTCTTGTTTCTTGTGTTAGTAGGATTTAAACGTGTGCACAATTCTTCCTCGGTGCAACACGAATCAATTGGTGTCTCGTCAGTTTTTGGCATCTTAGTGCAAATTAGGACTCTTTGGTAGTTTCGGTTCATACACTTTCTAATTGGTTGATATAGACTCTACTAAAAAACTCACAAGACTGAATTCTACCTCATTGAGAATTTGATTTTTCTTTTTGAGTGACTAACGGTGATGTTTGCTAATTTTTCTTTTGAGTGTTGAGTATTTGTTTTACAGGTATTTCAAAAAAAAAAAGAGAAAAAAAAATAAGATGGTAGTCTGCCGCACCCTTAACATCCAAATGGGAGACGATTGTGATAACCAAAGGACCAATATTTTCCATTCTAGGTGTTTTATAAAAGGTAACTTATGTTCACTTATTATTGATAGTGGGAGTTGTTCGAATGTAGTTAGCAGCTATTTGGTGGATTCCTTAAAGTTACATTGTATTGAGCACCCTAAGCCGTATCACCTTCAGTGGCTTAATGAATGCTCAGAAGTTAAAGTTACAAAATAGTCCTTGATCACTTTTAAGCTTGGGAATTATGAGGATGAGGTATGGTGTGATGTGGTCCCAATGCATGCGGCACACTTGCTCCTTGGACGGCCTTGGCAATTTGATCGTGATGTTACACACCAAGGCAAGCTTAATAGATACTCTCTTGTGTTTAAAGGCCAAAAATTCACTCTTGCTCCTTTAAATCCCAGTGATGTATATAAAGATCAATTAAAAATGATGAAATTTTGTGAGGGGGTGAGGGAGAAAGGACAAATAAAAAAGACAGAGAGAAAAAAGGCTAGTAGTGAAAAAAATCAAAATTTAAATGGCCCAAAGGTGAGTGAATCCGCAAGTGGTAAAATTAGAGTGAAAAATTTAATTGCAACAAAAAAAGATGTGCGGAGAGACCTATTCAATGAACAGCCTTGTATCCTTGTGAGGTTTAGGCAAAATAATTTATCTCTATCTAACATTAATGAAAATTTTCCTAGTGTGTTTCAATGTTTTTCGCAGGATTATGAGGATGTTTTTAGTGAGGTCCCTAAAGGTTTATCACCTTGCGTGGGATAGAACACTTCCATTGGCCACATATGAAAGATAACTTCCAACTTCAATACCTTTCCGATGAAAGACGCTTTCTTACGATCAACATAGGCAAAGATGAAATCACACTACATGAGCCCGAAGGTAAGCGAGGTAAGGAAATTTTATCAACCAAGTCCCGTGCAAATTTAAAAATTATTGATAAAACTTTTGGTGACTTAGTTCTTAAAAGATCCCTTCATTTTGTTCTGAATAATTGTTACTCTTCGATTGTGGTTGATAAGATCATTATGAAAGGAAGCATGAGTTGTTATTCTCTTGATTTGCCTTGTGTAAAATTCTCGAATTGGTGCAAATCTATTTTGGTGAATAAGGTAACGAAATTTGTCAAATTTGTTTTCAAATTATATTCGTGCCTTAAACAGTTTATGTGGTTGTACATGAAGTTTGAGTTTCATTTGACAAAGGTTAACTCAACAACGGAGCTTCGACTACACTATGCCCTCGATGAACGAAGGTTTGTATTAAATGGAAAAGGTAAAATCGACCCTTATTCTTCTGCTAATAAAGGTAAGATGCTTGAAACTTTTGAAACACTTCTATACTCCTCGGATAGTGACAAAGATCGTGTTGATGATTTAATTTTTGTAAAACACTTAGATCGAAATGTGCTTAACTGTCCTATTTTATTTATTGATGATCTATCTGTTTTGATGGTTGATAAAAAGATTCTTGTTTTTTATAATGCATGTATAAGTGAATCTATAGACCATCGATTAATGCATGGTATGATTGTGCAACTCTGTGAACCGTGTGAACCTTTTCAAATACCTACTTGTGATGATTACGTTTACCATTTGATTTATTACTCGCGATTTATTCATAGTTTGTGGAAACAATTTGAGATGATTGAATGCCTTAAAACATGTCCATCTTTGTTTCGAATATTTGACGAGGCATTGGCGAGTAAATTAGCTTGTTTGCATGGTAATCCGAATCTGTCCATTCACATGCGTTATACTTATTTTGTTATGCTTATGTTTGGACTACAAGTTCTACTTTCAATGTGATTAACTTATCTCCATTTTATTTTTTAGATTCGAGGACGAATCTTTTTGAGGAAGGGGGGAATGATACGAGTCACAGAGGCCCAACCCAAATTCTTGAAGGCAAGGCCCAATAAGAAGATTCCAAGCCCAATCAAGAAATCCACCCATACTTAGTTGAAAATCAGGCCAAATTGTCAAAGTGGCCCAAGTTGTAAAGTTTTATTTTTATTTATTTATTTATTTATTTTTACTTAGTTTAATTTTTATGTAAATATTCAGTCCCAGAGTCCCAAATAAAGACCCTTGGCTGAATTTCCATATTAAAATAATTAGGAGTTTTTTTTATTTTAGTTTTCTAATTAGATTAGGACTAGTTATAAGGCCTATTTAAAGGCATGGCTAGCCACCTTGTAAAGAACTTCTCAAATATATCAAAAATATCGATTTGTTTAAGTGCGTAATTCTCTTTGAGTTTTTCTCCAAGAATTCTCTCTTGAGTTTTCTTTAGAAGTTGTTTTAACAATCTTTTGATTGTGGAAGCCATCTTCACCTTCTTCTTGCCATTGATATTCTTTGGAGGGAGATTAGAGCCGTTTGAAGGAGTTGTGAGATCTTTCGGGATTTCAAGGCTTCTTAGGACTTATCTTTTAATTTCTTCTTGTCAATTCTTTCTTTATTTCGCTTGTCTTTGAATCTTTATCTAATTTATTTTCTATTTTTTTATTATGTTTTTAGCCTTTTTCTATCTTAAGGAATCAGCCCAAAAATCCCCAATTGATAGGGTTCTTCCATACTCTTTTTGGGTGAAATCAGATTGTCGAAATTTGGGGAAAACTATCTTGGTGTTCAATTGGGCAGAATCGCAATCTCCTTTAGGGTTTCAAGAATCCTTATTAACACTTATTTCTATTCTTAATTTGATTCTTTGCTGTTTTGGGGATTTTATTTCAGATCTGGAAATTCAAAATTCTAATCTTTTAATTTTCTGTTTCGTTTCAGATCTGATTGTTTAGGGTTTTTCGTAGGAGTTTCCCGTGACTTGGCAACTCGATCTTGGTCCGCGCGCAACCCCGTATCACCTAGTTTTACCTTCTCTTCCTTTTCTTTTTTCTTTTTCTTTTTTCCATAAGATTTGTTAACATATTATCCATCATATTGCTGTCATTTTTCTCATTAAAATCAACCCCAAATCTGAAATCTTCAACTCCAAGATCGATCTCGAATATTGCCAAGAAAGTGTCATTGTTGTTTCTCTCGACTAGCTTGGTAAGGTATCTTCTCTCTTTAATTTCTTAATTAATCTTGTCCATTAAAAACCTAAATTTTTAGATATTGAATTTTTGGGATTTTAAATGATTTAAAAGGTATTTTTCCAGAATTTAATGAGATCTCAAACCATTTTAAAATTCAGCCCCAATTTTGGCCACCATGGATGGTGGTGCGTGCGCCTATGTGCAAGAAAGGGGGCTGTTTTGTTTCTTGGTTCTTTCCTATATTTTTCCAGAATTAAATTGAGTTCTTGAACCCTCCTAATCAACTTTTAAACTAATTTCAATTAGGGAAAATTTTTCTTGATCGATTGGCTATTCGGATTCCACAAATCATGAAGCGTAAGTGCAATTAAGGGTAACTAGTTTGTTATTTTGACATAGTTGTTGGGTAAAGGTTAAGAATTGATTAAATGAAGGAGTTTAATCATTAATTAGCTACTTATTTTCCATTATATTATTGAATTAGGTGCTGACCCAAATGCCCCAAATCATTCGTAAAGGCAAAGAACGATTGTACGTACGGTTTGCATCGATACAGTGTAAAGAATCTAACTAGTTTGGATCATAAAATAGTTATAATTTCAACGATTGGTTTGAACTCATAATTGGGTGTTTGGGGGCTGGTTTAATGGTAAATTGATTGAATTTATACTTAATTTTGGTTTAGGTTCGTTTAAGGAATTATTAAGAAAAATTGGAAGATTCAAAGATTCGCTAGTGTGCTGCGAGGAAGTAAAACATAAGGTGTGGGTCCTAAACTCATAAAATTGTTTGAAAATATTAAATATCATGTTATATTTGATAAATTAGCTTGCTGATTGGATTTGTTTAATAGCCAAATTATTGATTTGTGAGTGGCCGAACCAGGTATGTTTCGAGCCTTAAAAGATTGACATGTTGGCAAAATTGCTAGTTTGATAGTATGAATATTTGATTGAATTTGTAATTGCATATTTGAGTTATGAGATATGAGAATGTTTGACTGAATGATATAATGTGTTGAGATATTAAGCTTGTGTATGATTTAAACGTATGAGATATTTGTTATATTGTGTACTGAAAAGGGTGATATTTGTGGACAATGAAAATCCATGAAGTATGTGAAATTGAACAATATTGATTGATACCAACACAATGGTAATTTAAAATATTGGAACACTGTTTCCATTTACTAGAAGTATATAATTATTGAGGATATGCTGAGCATGTCAAATGAATGTGAAAAGTACTGAGATATGATTATGTATGAGACTGTGTGACATATTACATATGCATTGGGTTGGGATTTTGTGGTTGACGGAGGAGTTCCGTGGAGTACCGGTGGCATATTAAGTCCGCATTATTTGTAGTCAGTGCACTGCACCTAGAGAACCAAGGGGATTGGCGATTTTATTGCATATTATATGTTATTGGCGATTGTATCGCACTATTTGATATCTGACAAATTTTCTGTATTATTGATTATTCAGTGGTTTTATCACATCGAGTTATGCTCATAATGTTTTGGAGTTTGGAAAACGAGTTCTAGGGAACTCGTGGTGTGTAGCGGATGGTATGGGTAGGAACCTTTTTACGTTGCATCATGTGCACGACATATTCGAATGTTATTGATTTATGCTACGCACTGTATTTTGTTGTATTGAATAGTATCGAAATTAATGATTGTTACTCGAATGAATGGTGACCTATGCTCATACACCGTTTGACATCAATTTGATAATGGCTATGTAATGACATGAAATTCCTATGATGGTTCTGTTTTCTTTTGTTAATGCTAATATGTTTCACTGTATTTGATGTTTTTGTTTGTTCAAATAATTACTTGACTCACATTGAGCTTTTCATAAGCTCACTCCCCAATAATTATTTGGACCTCGGATTATTATTATTTAATTAAGTATTATTAAGTCTTTATTGGTTTTGGCTTATAATTGTTAATTATTTCTGGTCTGTGGCTTGGTAACTTCTCTTTCGGGGATTTTTGCATGCATGAATTACTCAAGCATAATAACCGGATAATGCATGATATCGGGCTTAAGTAAAATTTGATACTATTCCCTAGTTTCCACTACATTGCAAAGGAACTGTTTTTGAAAAACAAATCGATAAGGCAACTAATTTTCCAAAATGACTTGAAAAATGGTTTTTCCGCTGCATTAGTTTAACTTTGAGTTTTTTTTTTAAAGAAGAGCGACAAGAAAACGGTTTTTCTAAAACAATAGTGTCAACAATAAAATGAATCCTAAGCATACACGACCTAATGAATGAATACTTTTAAGCTAACTCAAAGTACAACTATGGTTTTCTCTAAAAATGAGTTTATTTAAAGTCTTAAAAAGTAACGTAAGTTAGCTTAGCCATTTCGGTGGCTAATGTAGCCTTCTCAATCTAGTAATAACGTCTAGGACAGGTTTGGGAGATTACAACAATATACAATGGGTATTAATGTAATTAATATATTTTATTATTAAACTAATTTGTTCTAAAAATATAAGTATACAAAACGAATATACTACACTTAGGACACCACATCAAACATACATAACAATCTAAAATAACCTAATTACTTAACTCATGTTAATTGTATATTTTATAATCTACTATAAAGTTAGTTACACATTTACGGTTTAAGGTTACATATGATTAATATAAAATGTACATTATAATGCCATTATGGTACATATGGTTATATATCATTAATAATATACCTTATATCATAAATTTAGTTTCAATAAAAGAATGCACATTATCATAATGTAATATGTATGTTTATCACTTATAAAAGACAACATCCTTTTATCTCACCCCATATGATTGTCGAAGAAACACGTAAAAAACCACTCGACATCATCAAATTCAAACATAAAGAAGAAACCAATGTCTGAAATGGAAAGGGATCTGATCAGCCGCCACCGGGGGGGATCCTCTTCTTTCTCCGGTTGCTATACGATGTCCCCATCATGCTTCACTGTGCACGAAGATATGGACTACTCTAGGATCCATTATTGCAGTGAAAAGAGAAGAAAGCGATGGCGAAACCTGCTGAGGAAGTTGGTTAGAGATGGGAAGAAGAACAGCATGTACAGTCCGAAGCCATTGTCTTTTCACTATGATGCCGTTAGCTATTCTCAGAATTTCGACGAGGGTTGTCACCGTGAAGAATCTGGACACTGCCGGCGACTGTTTTCAGGATGTTAGATGGGAACTGGGAAGTACATCAACGTGTTGTGTTTATTTATGTTTTTGTTTCCCCCCCTTTTTTCCTGTAAGTTCAGATCATCTTTGTTTTAACTATATATAAATTAAGATCTGTCAACCAAGAATTGCAATTTTGCTGAATTACTGTTCTTTGTTTCTTCACTTGTTAATGATTGTAATTAATGGGTGTAATCTATACTCGTGACGATGATGGGGTTGAATATGGCAGGGCCATTGGGGGTGCATCTTTTTCAGGTTCCATGCCTAACCACAAGGAGCAAACTCTTCCGGTTTTTATAGGACTTCATTGAGGGCAGAAAGTGGTAGTTACAGATTTGGTGAAAAAACAAGAACTTTCTAAGGTAATAATTTAAAAAAAAAAAAAAAGTAAACTACCCGTAACTTAATCAATCCGTCCCAATCCCGACTTTTAAAAGAAAATAATGTGAAACCCGAAATTTAATAAAAGATCGGACTCTGACTCCGATTTAATCTGAATTTAGTTTAATTTTTTTTATTTTCTATTTTGATGTAAATAAAATTCTATTTTTTAATTATTTTATTTTAAAATAAATAAGATTAATTTTTAAATTTAAGCCCAAAATTTAATATATTTATTTATTAAAAATAAAATTCTCAAAATAAAGCGGAATAAATTTACTTTAAACTCAATATAATCCAACAATTTATTCTAATTGCACCGATCACGACTCACCCGAATCAAATTTTCTAAAAAAAATCTAACCCTGATAAATCGAATTGAATTGAAAGCCATCAAAATCAAAAAAAATTGCCATCCTTAAAGGAAAATGAAGGTTTTTATTTGGTTATTTGTTGATTGGTGTTATCTGACACTGTTGAAATGGATGGTCATGATTCATCATCATATCTTGGCAGTGATAAGAGTTACATGGCTAAATTTGTATGGTTTTTGGATCAAAAAAGGGTGGGAGAATAATTAACGGGGGCAAATGGTGGATTGGTGGGGTAGACCTCTGCAAATTTGCTGGCAAGTGGCAATCATGTATTCTTGAAACTGTAATATGATGTCTGAGAACTCATCACATGATTGTTTTTGTTGTCAATGCAAGTTCATATTAGGTATAAATTTTAATTTTATACATAAACTTTCATCGAATATAAAATATGATTTTTGATGCAAGTATACATTAAAATTTTTATTTTGGTTCACTTGCATATATAAAATATTGATTTTAATTTAATAGTATAAATTTAAAATAAATAATATTTGATCAATATAATTATTTATATATACAATATGTAAATGTAAAACTACGTAATATCAATAATGATATTAATAATTTGTAAAAATTAAATCAATTAAAAATTTTATGTATTCAATTATATAAAATTGAAGTTTATATATTGTGTTACACATTAAGCCAAAATTTATGTATAATTTTATATTTATCCCCTAATTTATAGTGTTTTTATCTCCCTTATTTAAACTTTGGGTAAACTACATAGTTAGTCATACAACTTTTA
The DNA here is from genome assembly GCF_025698545.1 of Gossypium raimondii. Classification (NCBI taxonomy): domain Eukaryota; kingdom Viridiplantae; phylum Streptophyta; class Magnoliopsida; order Malvales; family Malvaceae; genus Gossypium; species Gossypium raimondii. The sequence continues at coordinate 20,528,713 of NC_068576.1, forward strand.
TAAGTTTTTTTTATTTTGGCACTGAAAATAAAAAAGTTGCAAATTGTGCACTATCATAAGCAATTATTTTCATTTTAGTCACTCAACTTTAATAAATTTACATTTTGGTCACCCTTATTAATTCAATGTTATTTTGTACACTCATTTTAGTCACCAAACATCAATAGATTTTCATTTTGATCACTCATTTACTTTTTAAAATTATTTTTCTACAAAAAACTTAAACTTTTACAAGAAACTAAGTTATTTAGTTGTGGAGATGAAACTCCAATTTTTTCCTATAACCCAATTCTCTGTAAAAACTAAGTTATTTATGAGGAATCTAAGTTTTACCTTTTCATTTTTTAAAGTAAAACTTAATTTTAAAAAGAAAAATAAGGAAATTAAAAAATAAAATGGTTTTTCCATGTAATCAATATTTCTTTTTAGAACTGCAGGTTTTTCCTTTTATTGGCGAAAATTAAAATTAATTCTAAAAACAATAAAAGAAATTAATAATAAAAATGGATTTTCCTATCAAATTATTCCACGTAAAACTCAAATAACTCCTTATAAAACCTTTAATTTTTCGCTTTTACTGAAAAATCCTTATGAAATTATTTTCCTATAAAATCCGAGATAATTCCTTAAAATCCAATGCTTTTATCTTTTACTAGAAAAAAACTAATTAATTCTAACAAAAGAAAAAATCTCATGTAAAAATTCAAGTGATTCCTATAAAGTTTTAGATTTTTTCTTCTTATTGAAAAAATCTAAAATTAATTAGATAAACTACATCTAAAGTCACTAAACTATCAGTAATATGCTAATGTGTTCACCAAATCAACGAATTCTTCTCACAATAGAGTGTATCTCTTAAACCGAAAAATAATAAATACCGAAACAAAAATTTTAAATATAATTTTGAATCTCACGACTCTCTACCAACTTAAAACTAGATAAAAGTTTAGCTACTCATAAATTTGAACATAATTAATGGAAGGTTTTAACAATAATTAATTAAAGTAAAAATTGAAAGAAAATAAATAAATAAAATGGTGGAGCAATAATGCCCTTAGCGAAACGAAATAGAATAGCTACAGGGGAATGATAATTCAATTGCAATTGAATTCTGAAAAATAAAGGTACCTTCAGCCTGCGCATATGCTGCGCAATAATAAGAAAATAAAAGTAATAAAAAAACATAAGTCTGATACTACTTGAACTCTTTAATTTAATCTAATATTAAAAGGTTATCTGAAAATACTGAAAGATAAAATAACAGAAAATTAAAATATTCTCCTACTGAAAATTAAAAGAAATATTTTTACAAATAAATCCCAAAACAAAGTTCTCAAAATTTTATCATGGTCCTTCAACTGATTCTTCAACTTCAAATTTTTAGGTCAACTTGATTTTCAACTAACTTTCCGACTTTGTTTGTATACCTAATCAAAAATCAAATAATAAACCTAAAATTAGCATTAGCATTCAATATTTAATCAAAATTAAGCACAACAAATATGTAAAGTAAGCCTATTAATCAAATTCTCCTACTTAGCCGATATTTATCCTCAAGCATATCGTTCATTCCTACACTAGAATCATTCAACGACTTTCAGAAGTAGGTTTTACTCAACAACTTTATATAATTCAAATAATTGGGTGTAATATGAATGGATTTCTCAATCGACTCAATTCAAGCTACAAGTGTTGAAATTTTTTTTTCTTAATTCACAAAATCAATAATTCACGACATTAACAATCGACCAAACTTGCAAGGGCAATTGTTCTCAACTTTCACACAAAGGTCTCATTTATTTTCTTTTTTTTTATCAAATTATTTATTTAGGACATAATCGAATCTTTTTACACGAAATAAGATGACAACCCAAACACCCCATATCGGTTACTCAATTGGACACATCTCTAAATGGTTCTTTTTACCCTACTCATGGTGGCTCCGGTTTACGGAGTAATTTCAAGATTTGGTACGTTACTCGAACCTTTTTACGCAAAAGGAAATGACAATCCAAACACCCCATTCCGATTACTCAATTTGGTCACAGTTCCCAAGTTCCAAAGCTGTCAGCGAAGTAGTTTATTCGTATATTTTTCTTTCAAAAGAACAACTAAAACACATATTATGAGAAAAAATTATCCAAGCAAGTTCAACAAAAATCAATTTCATGAAAGATAAATTTTGGCAAAACATTTAGTTCCAACAATACCCAACACTTACCAAAAAAACTAAGTTATGAAAAACCATTTCATCTAATACCCAAACATTTAAATCGACAAAGTAGTGGTGTTTCAACCCAAAGCAAATGATTGAAAAATGACCAAGTAATAGAAATTAAGATATGCAAGATCAAACTAAGCAACAAAATCAAAAGCAATTCATGATAATTATCTCAAAACCCCCCTACTTATCCCACATTGGCCTCAATGTGCACAAAAAATAAATACAAGCCAAGGAAAAAGAATACTCCCTGTGTAAAGTCAACGATGGGGCAGATGAGGGTGGAAGGAGCCACCTTGAAGAGCCGTTAGGATGTCATTCATTTGAGTTCTTAATGTGTAAAGTCGAGCCTCGATGTGATCTAGATGGGCCTCGACGGATGTGGAGACATTAGGTTGCTGCTCGATCTATTCTTGAGTTGCCGATCAATTTCTTTGTTGGAAAATACAATTGGCACGTGTTGTCCATGTATCTGCAGGAGGAACAAAATAAAATAAAATGCAGCAGGGGTGCCAACAAATAATCCTATAGAAGCAAGACAATATTCATCAAGGGTATCCATAGTGTGTGCAAAATTCAAAGATTGAAGATCAATGCTTATAGGATTCAACTACATAGCTAAATGAGTAATGAATAAGCCCAAAATTTAGTGGCCGATAAGCACGCACAACATGCTGAATTATACGATGAACTAGTACCCTAAATTGACTCTGTGACCTAAATGCATGCACTATAAGAAAAACAATTCAGTTCTAGAAAGTATGGTCGAAGCATCAATGCGTTTAGAAAAGCTAAATGCAAGAAAACGATGTACATACTTAAGTGTTGGATCATGCAACCAAATTGCCTTAGACCATTTAGAGTCATAGGCGTGATACGAGCCGTTTGTTAACACTAAATATGTCGCATCAACATTAAAGTCACTCAGAATATCAAGAAGAGAGTTATAGTACATGTCTGAATCAACAAAGATAGGGTTTACGAAACCCATGGCTATATTAAATCTTATTGTCTACATGCTATGGTGCATGCCAAGTAATCAAAAGGTGATCACATTAGGCGAATCAATAGACATGGCAGTAGCTTTATCAAAATAAAACGTCGAATAAAACTCAAGCACAAGCTCATAAAACATAGAATGATTAATACGTGCATATGCCGTCCAACCAATAACGTCAAAATAATGCAAAACCAGGTCATGTATGTGCAATGTATCAAGTGTAAGGAACGAGATATTCTGACAAATTGAGAGTGGTCGATGACGGATTTGGTCGTAGCGTGTCCAATACTTCTTGTTTGTGAATGTTAAGTGACCTCAGAATCAGTTTTCCAGAGGCATCATGAATGTACAACCTCGTTGGTTCTGTTCATGACCCGTGGATGGTTGAAACTCCACTGCATGGCCATTGGTTTCAAGGCTTGGCATATTTACAACATTAGTATTATTGTGGGTAGATTGTGTCAGTTCTAGACTTGACGAATGAGGTTGTTATCAATGATGTTCAATAAGGACAATAACTCTTCTTTGTAAACTTAGAAAATAGGGTGACAATTGTTTAGGCATATTTAGCACAGGACAATTGTTGAAAATGACTTTCTAAAAGTAGAATAATTGAAATATAAATGCAATTAGATTAGAGTAGCATTCTTTGAATAAATTTAGGACTTATTGTCTTAATTTCATAATTTCAGTATAGTAATAGGGTCATAATTTTGTCATGGTAAAATAATATGAATACTCCAATGTTTGAACTTGTTGAGTAGGTCAGTAATATTTTGTTTGCTCCATTATATTGTTGACCACAAAAATGAGTTCAAATATGAGTGTTTGTCTAATATATATATTTGTACATATTCTAGGGACACTCCACTGAATCTTGAGGCTAAATTGCTAAGAAGGTAGTCGTTTGCTCCATCAATCTTTTTAGTTAAAAGCTTTTGTTTCATGAGTGATTTATATTCAAATTATGACATTATGTAATATGTGGTAGTCCAGTGTATGCTCCATTGAGGTTGTCAAGTATATAATCATATGACAATATGAATTCTCTAGGAAATTTTGTGTTGAAAATTGAATTAGTGCCTAAAAGAACCGAGTTTAGGAGAGAGATAACCTAAGTATATTTAGAGATCTGCTATAAATTTAATTACTGAAATATTTAGAAAATTTTACCTTTAGGAACCATTTTCTGCACTGCATTTGGTAAATAGGTTTACAACAATTGTAAGCATTTTTTCTTTGTTTCAATAAAATATTACTGAGAATAGAGGTACACAGTATGCTTATTACGATTTGGCAGTACATTTGGTGACTGATTGTTTTGGCAATTCCATGCATTCATGCATATTCAAACATCATTTGCTTGAGGACAAGCAATAATTGAGGTTTGGGGGTGTGATAACTCTTGAAAAGAGTTATATTTAAGGACTCTAAATAGAATTAATTGGTTGTAATTAAGCGAATACATTTGCATTTTTAGGATAGTTTTAGAATATTGCATAACAAAGCTTGGATGGTGATATAATGGTCATTATTTGTTACTTTTATCACTTGAGGAGGAAAAATGTGGTTTTGTGTGAATACAGGTGCAGGAAGAGCAAGAAAATGAAGAGGGAAAATAAAAGAAGTGAAATATTATCGTGACAAATGGTGAAATTGATTGCCAACAGATTTGCCATGGTAATTCTGAGAAGATAACTCAACACTTTATCCACATCATTCTCAACCAGTTGTGCGTGTACTAGCAAATCCAACTTGAAAAGAGGAATAGAAAAAGTGTGCTAAGGTAGGATAGATCTATCCAATAAAAGAAGGAGACAGAAGAAGAAAAAGAGGGGGAGAATTTCAGAGAAATATTCTCTCTGCATAGAGAAAAACTCCATTAGATAATTTCAGAGAAAGAAAGGGTAGCAGCTACAAAGAGCAAAATATAGACGTCAAGGGGAAGATACATCTATCCCGGATTCACATACGATTGGAAGTTAAAAGAGAAGTTGGAGTGATGTGAGTCTCAAGGCCCAAAATAAGGCTCATGAACGTGATGGGCTCAAATTTCCTCAAGACCTAATAATAAGGTCAAAGGCCAAGCAAATTCGAGCAAGATTGAACGGGACCATCCAAGACTTCGTTACTAAGGCCCTAAATGTGCACACGACCGAAAAAGGAAATTAAGATTCAATTTCTTATTTTCAAGAAAATCAAGAAACCGAATCTTGGTCCAATTTTGTTGTTTCGAAAATTTTCAATAATCAAGAAAATCAAGATTTCAAACCTTGGAAATCTTGGTCCAAGAAATAGAATATTGCAGCCAAGGCGCATTGGATTTCATGTACGAGCTTGAACGAGCCAATTTCGAGAGCAAACAGATCACAAGACCAAGTTATTGAAAAAAATGACTTATTAAGATGTCTACAAGCCCATCTTGAAGTTTGGAAAGTAATTTAATTGAATATCAGGCCAAATTATTAAAGTGGCCCAAATTATAAAATATTTAAACTATAGGTACAATTTTATTTTACTATGTGGATCATCATGTAAGAATTGAGCCCAAAGAGCCCATTTAATTCCTTTGGCTGAATTCTCATTAAAAGTCCACACTTAGAATTATTTTGTTTTTTTTATTTGATGAGTTGTCATGTTATTTATTCTATTAGGGTTAGGAAAACTTATTTTGGGGGCCTATAAGTAGCATGGGTGTTCACCCTTATACACATACAATTGATTTTTTTTTGAGTTAATAATAATTCTCTTTGAGTTTTTCTTCAAGAATTGCTCTTGAGTTTTTTTTAGAAGTTGTTTAAACAATATTTCAGGTTGTGGGAATCATCTTCAAGTTTTTTCTTGCCAAGATCTCTTTATTGGAGGGGGAATTAAAGCCATTGAAAGGAGTTTTGGATTCTTAATGTTTCCAAGGCTTCTTAAGACGTCATCTTCTCTTTTCTATCCTTAATTTATCAATTCTTGCTGTTTTGGCTTGCTGATTTTATTGATTTTAGTTCTAGGTTATATTTGCTTCAAGAAATATGTTTTCCTACTTATTCCATCAAGAAACACATCAAAATTAGGAGTTTAATCTTTTCCTGTTGTTTCAAACATTCTTGCACAAAACAGTTTGCTTTTATTTTTAAAATCACTTCTAACAAATCTATTTGTGTTTTATTTTTCCAGATCTAGTTTGGGCATTTTCTTGAGGTCCAAGGAGGATTTCTTTCCATCCAAGAAACTCTAACTCGTTTTCTTTTGGACTTTTTACTAGCCGATTCATCTTTCATTTTTTTTAATTTCGTTTGACTCTCCTTTGTGACAACTAATCTGTTTTCGTTGTTTCTTGTTTCAGTTTACGTTCGTCTAGAGATCTAGGGTAAATCCACGACTTTGAAAAACTTTACGATCCGCTTCCGTATTCATCCACATCATTTTTTATCATTTGGTATCAGATTTGGGTGTTTTGGGTGTTCATGGTTGATTTCTAAACTGATTTCCATTGCAAACAACCTATAAACAGTTTTTACACAGAATTTTTTTCGGAAAAAAATATTTTTGAGTGGGTAAAAATTTTTCAATTGATCTGAAATTTTATATATTGATTCTTTGTATTGTATTACAATATAAAAAATATTTTCCACGAAAAAAAGTGATAAAAAAGTGTAAAAAAATAAGAAAAGAAAAGAAAAAATAAAAAAAATATTTTGTGGGTTGAATTTTTTGCCAAAACTTTCTAGATCAAATCTATATTATTTGAGGAGGATCGAGTTTAAATTTTGTGATTTTTTGAAATAGGAAACACTTCAAATGAAGTTTGTCAAGTTGCTTTGCAATTTTTTGGGTTTTCGGGTTTCAAAAATTTTCATTGACTCTTAGCCTTATGTTTTCATTTGTTTTTTCTTTTTATTGTTCCTATATGCATTCTAACACTTTATTGTTTCTTGTGTTAGTAGGTTACGTCATGTTGCACATTCCTTCCTCCGTGTAACACAAACCTTTGGTGTCTAGCCACTTTTGTACTCCTAGTGTCGTTAGGATATTTGGTAGCTAGATTCTTTAACATTCTAATTTATTGTCATAAATACTCCTAAAGGACTCACAAGATTAATTCTTACCTCATTGAGAATTCAATTTTATTTTTAAGTGCATAACGGTGAGATTTGTTTAATTTTTTCTTTTTGAGTGTTGTGTTTTTTTCAGATTTGTCACAATGTCTCGTAGTGGTAAAGGGAGTGATGACCAGAGTGACACACCACTAGTGACCATAAAAAATGTTGCCGGTTTCGTAATGAAATTACAACGTGACCTCAATGAAGTCAATGAAGTCAATGGAGTGTGGCGAGAAATCCTACAATTTTGCCTTTAGTTTTCCTGATTTCCGTGATTCAAACTTCTTTAAGTGTTGATGAATGATTTAAAGTTGGTATTTACTTTTCCACCCATGAACTAAACCTTTTTTGGGTTGGAGTTATTTGGGTGGATGTTTATCATCTTTAATGCTCATGATTTGAGATTGCCTATATCACTGCTTCATTCGATTTATGTCTATTTTAACTACATGCATGCAAGCTCTAGACATAGTTGATTGTATGTTGTGTTCATAGATGTATTTTTAATTCTGAAAAGGTTAAAGATACTAGATCTAGAATCTATGCAAGTGAATATTCGACAGAATATTCGTAGCACTTTAGACATTGATGTTGCGAGTTATGTAGAGAAGAACGATCATTGCAGTTATTAATCCAGAATTCTATAGACATATAGTAACTTAGAGTTTTAGCTTAAAATCTAGCTATCGAAAGAGGTAGGTTACAGTAGCAACTCTCGGAACACTCACCTTTGCAACCTTTGCTTCAATGACAAAAACTCAAATAAGCTTTTGTTTGCCTTTTTCCTTGCTTGTAGAAGCTCCCAACTAATTTGACACTTTACATACACATCAAACACAATGCAAATATATTACAAATAGCAGCAAGCACAATCAAATCACTCTAGAATCATAGATCTAGGCTTCTCATTCACAATACCAGAAACTAGCTAGTTTTGCCGAAATAGAAGTTTTGACACCCTAATCTTGTTTCTAATACTCAATTTCAATTTGAAACATCCTAAATATCATTTAGTTTTAGATCTAAATCATCAATTTCATCAATTAACTCAGATTTAACTTTTCCAGAAATTCAAGCTTGTATGAACGTGTAAAAGATAGAAAATGCTTGATTCTTAAAAATCCGGTAATGATCTATTGAATTAAAGAAAATATCTTCTAATTAGGTTTAAATGAATCAAAATTCACATTGAAACATTAAATTTACTTAGGATTTCAAGATTTTCCATTTTGAATCAAAGCTTACTTTAAAAACATGAGATCTTAATAATTCTCCATATAGTCGTTAAAACTCAAATTGATTAAACAAGACAATTTATTTAATCATAGAAAGTCATAATGTTACATTGATTTGTCAAAAACAGTGATCTACAACTCTAATTCAAAGTTTTACATGAGATAAACAATGGTGAATTTGGAGAAGAAATCGTAGTTTTTTCTTTAAAATTGAAGATTATTTTGGTGTTTGGGAAGTTAATATATTTGAAAGGATGAATTAATTTTAAAAGAAACTCTCAGATTTAGATTTGAGAGAAATTTCAAATGAAGAAGATGAAAGAGGGAAGGTGACATATTGTTGCTTATATAGCTAACCATTTTTCAAAAATTGAGTAATTGCCCCATAAACCCCTTCCTATTTCATCCTCTTTTCAAGTCAATCTCAATTCAATTTAAAACTCACTATTTTCAAATCCGACCTCGTAACTAAATTTCGTTTTAAACTAATTAATTATCAATCGTTTAATATTTTTAATTTCCTTACTTAATTGTTACATTAAAATCTCATTATTATTTTAATTAATTATTACGACTCTTATTTCAATATCCGACTTGAACCCTCAACTTAACGACCCGATTCTCCTATAACATAATTTTTGGGATGTGTCATGGATCTTCTCTAAGAAACTTTGGTAGAGCGAGTGCAGGGGTTTTCATAAGAATCCATTCTAGGAATTGGGTAATTGGAGCGTATTGACATATCACATAGAAGTGGATGAACTAAACTTTGCTGGGGACCTAAACATTACTCATTTAGAGATAGATGTGGATGCCACTACTATTATACATTTCATGTCTATTGATGCAATTTCTAATATTCATTTATCTTCTTTGACCATTGGCGGTAGGATGCTCCTATGTAGTATGACTTCTAGGTCAACAAAGCATTTCTTTCGAGAAGACAATAAGTGTGCGGATACTTTAGGACGTCTTAGAGGGAATTCTCAACCTGATCTTGCAATAGCTGAGGACATTACATCCCACAATTTATTTTGTTTATGTAGTACTCCTCCTAGTTATTTAACTTCCGTATTAGCTACAGGTATGCAAGGAAGTGTATTGTATAGAACAATTTAGTAATTCCGGTTAATGACATCTAATTCCTTTATTTACAAAAAAAATAATAAGAAGAAGAAGAAGAAGAAAGAAATAATTTAGTTGAAACTTTAAAGAACATAATGTCTTATGTTCAAATCTTAACATAACAATATTCAAAAAACATTTTATCAAAATAATATTTTATATAAAAAGACAAAATATTAGCATATTAAAGTGAGTTTTAATCATTTTTAATTGGATTAGTATGTCTAATTGATTTGTTACATCAATTCCGTCAAAAATTTAAATAATAGTATAAATATTTACAGTAAAAATTAAAACATTAGGAAAGTTATATGGAAATTTATTTTGTATAATTTTAGTTATAAACTTTCCAAAAGTTAACTAAACTACATTTAAAATTATAGTAAAAATTCAACGACTTTACAAACTAATTTGTACTTTGGATAAGTAAGCAGCTTAGTTTGATCCGATGATAAAGATCGAGCAAGAAATCATTAAATTTAAAATTATATTTGTTATTAATATTGCAAAATATTATAAATTTCTCATAATAATAAATTAAAAACTTAATTTTTGAACATCATAAATTAAGTTGCATGTATAAAGTTTTTATAAGAATTAAAGCTTTATCGTAAAAAAATATTTACTGATTATCTTCATGTATTTAACTCATTTATATGAACCGTAATTAAATAGATAATAATAGGTACAAAAGTAATGAAAAGAGTCACACTCTTAAATTAACCTCTGTTATGGAAAAGCCTTTTACCAAAGGAATTATAGCCAAATTTTCACTTTTTCCCTCTACAAATTACATCATATATTAATATTATAATCACATAATTTTTTATTTAACTGGACAAATAAAAATATGTGATTTTAATTATTATTTTTAAAAAATCACAAACTATCGTAATTATCTGGTGATACAATTTTCCAAAGGCCGAGGTTCGTAGTTACGGTGAACACTTCCGTTGACTCATCTAAATTACCTGGTATGGGACGGTTACTCAATATACTCTAATACTATCCAAATCAATAGAACATATATATGCTGCACCAGCCCTATAGCTGTGATCTTTATTTGCTGCACACTGTCTATGACAAAAAGCAGAACCATTAACTAGGTTCAGATTGGTCAAGTTTGCAGGGCAGCAATGTAGTTGGCCTGCAATTTTTAATGAATAAGAACTGTTAATGACCTGCATTTGAAGATACACAGCAAGACGGCAGTGTCAACTTTTTTAAAACATGAAGTTGGCTACTAATATGAAGATGAAATATTTCATTGTACTGTTCACTTTATATTTGTTTGCATCCGTCCCTTGCCGCATCATAACAAAGTCCAAACATAAAACACCCAAATCTTATGGCTGAAATAATCATCACCAAAAATGTAAACCAAAACATTCCAAAACTTTTAAGGCTGAAATAAGTGTAGCCGCAAGGCAGCCCTGATAAGCTCCAGGCCAAATTTCAACAAGAAAATTTTGATTTGATATAAATCCGCTCCAGGCCAAATTACTATTTTATTAATAAATAATGAATACCACTATAAAGTTTATATTAAATCAACAATCAATTCGGATGGATTAACTGGGCAAGGCTAAAAATAAGCTTAGTCAAATAAAATAAATAAATTCCAAATAACTAAAACATCACAAAAATAAACTGATGGGTGTCGAGTCCACTAATATAAACCTACGCCTAGTTTGCAATTTGAGCAATATAGGGAGTAGGGTCGATCCCTTAGAGACTGGGTTTACTTCAAATTGTTGCTCTTTTGACCAGATTTATGTCGGGGCAGTTGTCGTGCCCAAGATATTAGGGGGGAGAATAAAATCGAAAACCTGGAACCTGAAATAAATAAATAAAACGCGTAAAAAGTAAAAGTTGAAAATGAAATAATAAAATGCAGTTAAATAAGTTTGAAGAAAGATTAATTAGAATAAGCTCAGCCTTAGGCACGGATTTTTCCTCGTCTTTGAACCGATCCTCGAAATTAGATGAACTCCTATCCAATAAGCTAGTTATAGCTACCAAGGATGCCTCGGACACCAACTCTTCCTTGTGTAAATTAGTTATGGAACGTCCAATAACTAACTCTTACCGATCGAACAACCACGAAACGTTCGTGATTTAGAACTCCAGTAGCTTTGCGTTCTAGAAGAGCCTAGCTCGAACCAATGCCCTCAACCGTGTGGGACATTTAAATCCGGTTACTACTTCCCTTGACGGAACCAAACAACAATCTCCACTTGGCACGCCAATGTGTTCACAGAAAACCGATTAGAAACGTTCCTTTTGAAATTCCAACTGTACGTCTAATCACACTAACTCAAACGACGTCTTTTTGACTTAGTGTTGATCTGACTTTATGAGCTGAAAAAATCATACTCTTAATCCGGAGAAATAATAAGTACTGGAATTTAGGAGTTAAATCGCTCGGGTTCGTAACTCACGGGTTTTGACGAGGTTAAATCTGACCTAAAGCTGAAAATGGGTTTAGTTGGCTAAGGTTTGGGGCATGTTGGTATTTGATAAATTAAATAAGGTAAATGGGTGAAAAGATGGGTGACGTGATTGATTATGGGGGTTGGGAAAATATATTAAAGTGGGGTGGTTGACTATTGGGAATGAAAAGAGAATTTGAAAAAGAAATTGTAAATTATGAGTGGTAACAAGCTGGAAATTTTAGGAATTGAAAGTAAAGGTAAATGAGTGGTTGGCTACTGAAAATTAATAATTTGAAGGAAAGGAAACTAAAGAAACAACAATGCTACATGAGAAAGGAGAGAATGAATTGAAAGATAAAAACTTAATACTTTTGATTGATGAATAAGTGATCAATACAGGCTCTATTTTTACTAGTGAATTTACTAAATTAGGAGCCAACTAGTCATAGAAAATTAAGGAAAAAAATATTCCACGATAAAAAATATCCCAAAATAATCTCCCCCTAAGTCAACAATTTCAGCTAATTATTCTTGGAAAAATTCTGCTTTGACCCTCCTTCTTTGCTTCTTTCTTCAATCTAGCCCAATTGTTTCCTTTTTCTTCTATTTAGCCTCAAATTGCATTTCTGCACAAAATTCAATAAATATGGCAAAATTAGTGGTGCATTCTCATAAATTAACCAATTTAATTACATAAAATATGTAACTTTAGCATTTAATCAAATCCCCCCTACTTAGCTTATGCTAGTCCTCGAGCATTTTGTATGTATCTGCAAGAGGAAAAATTTTCTCCAAAATAGGACTTGACCCCCATGGTTTGCACAATTCAACAATTTAATCCTAGCACATTAACATCTCAAATAGCCTAGCCTAAGAAGTAAGTAAATATATTTCAGAATTTATTAGAGTTTGATAGACTTACCTTCATTTTATTATTTTATTTATTTATTTTTGTACTTAGGACATTTTTGAATTTTTTGATGTGAGACATGGTGACAACCCAAGCACCATGTTCCGGTTACTCAACTCAGACGTCTCTAAGCGGGTTATTTCGCCCTACTCATGATAACTTGTTAGCGGAGTGAGTGCAAAGAAATTGAGCAGCCACACGAGCCTTTTTACGCGAGATGTAATGACAACCCAAGCACCACGTTCTGGTTACTCAGCCCGATGTACAACCCCAATTTTTCACTCTTAACATTCGTATCAGAGGAGTATTTTCTTTTTTGCATTCAAAAATTTGACATATGATAAAAAGTAGACAGTCAAGCAAACTTATAATTTCCAAAAATTTCTTACCCACTAAGTCTAGGTTATTGAAAAGTTTCATGTGTAAAGAATTAAATAGCTAAATAGGTCAAACCATAAGTGTACCATCCCAATTTAAAACAAAAATTTTACCTTTTACCAAAAACATGCAAAAATAGCGATGACAGATAAGCAAATTAGAACCAATTTATGTTTCACTCCCCTACTTATTTTACATTGTCCCAATGTAATTCAAAGAATAAAAGTAAAGATAAGTAGGAGAAAGAGAGAAAAAAGAAACTCCCCATGTATTTCAATGTCGTGGAGGTTGGTCTCGTAGGTAGAGTGGGCCTTGGCTGAAATAAAAAGAATTTTGTGGGTTGAGATGTTTAATTTAATTTTGTTTTGGAATGTTTTCCTACAAAAATAAAATAAAATAGTAAAAATAAATAATAAAAATAGGAAAATTAAAAATTTTTTTCTTTTCAAATTTATTAGCTAAGCTATAAACTCAAGAAATAAATTATTAAAAACTAAGATTACGAGATTTGGTAAAATAATCGTGATAAATACGCCAAGTAAGTTCCCAGGAAAGAGAGGTGAGTCACAATGGACATACTTAAGTACCAAGTCTTTCCTTAGACAGAACTAATCCTCGACATGCATTTTCATTTCCCATTTTACCAAAAATTTTATTTGCATAAAGGAAAAGAAAATTTGGGTTGCCTCCCAACAGCGCTTTGTTTAACGTCGTTAAGCTCGACGACCTGTGTTATTCAAATTCTTTATCCTTTTGTAATAGACTACAAAGCGGTTGCATGATCTTCGAGAAGTCTTTTATGAATCGTCTGTAAAATCCGTACACTGTGAAATCATTCATGAAGACTTCAATGATTTTCTCGACATAATCGGAGAATATGCGCACCATGCATCTCTGGAAACTGGCCGGAGCATTACAGAGTCCAAATGTCATTCGTCTATACGCAAACGTTCCAAAGGGGCACGTGAAAGTTGTTTTGTCTTGATCCTTAGGCACTACCAGAATTCAGAAAAATCCTCGACTCGTCGACAATGGTTGCGTCTCCAAGTGTTTGACAATTTCTCGAAACGGATCTTCTATAACAATTAACTCCTCGAGACGACTCAATACATCCATGTCAATGCTTCTGTAAAGGACAATTTCCAACTCATCAAAGTCATGATATTCAGAATAATTTTGAGTTAAATAATCTATACTATCGATACTGGAAATATTTGATAATGAGTTAGGATGACTCATGACTTCGTAGACATTGAATTTCACGATTTCGCCATCAAACTCCATTGTCAATGTTCCACTTTGAACATCAATTTTTGCGTTTGCGATACTTAGAAACGGTCTTGTAAGTAAAATGTCAGACGAATTAGTTGAGTTATCATCCTCCATATTAATAATGTAGAAATCTGTAGGGAAAACTAATTCGTTAACTTTAATAAGGACGCCTTCAAGCAACCCTTCGGGATAGATGATTGACCTGTCCGCCAACTGGATTATTACTCCTGTCTTTTTCAAAGGACCTGCGTTAATCAACTTATAAATAGGATAAGACATAACATTAATGGAAGCCCCTAAATCACACATGGCTTTCTTAATGCCTACATTACCTATCTCACAAGAAATAGCAAACATACCTTGGTCCTTGTATTTGGGCAGAACTTTCTTTTGTAGTACTGCAGAGACATTCTCTCTTACATTTACTCTTTCGTTACCTATTAACCTCCTCTTGCTAGTGCACAATTCCTTGAGAAAATTTGCATAGCGAGGGATTTGTTTGATAGCATTGAGCAAAGAGATATTTACCTCTACCTTCCTGAATGTTTCGAGTATTTCTTTTTCCTCCTTCTCTTTCTTATCCTTCGCGAGCCTCCCTGGAAAAGGAGGTGGCATCACGACTGGTTTCTGAATTTCTGATTCTGGTCTGGCTTTTGGATCAGATATCTGCTTTTCCTGTTCCTTGTCTTTGCCCATGACTTTTTTCTGGAACTGTTTCCAGAACTTTTCCGCTACGAAGAGTTATTGCACTTACATTCTGCCTAGGATTTGGCTCTGTCTGGGAAGGTAATTTACCTTGAGATTCTAAACGATTAACTGCCATCGAGAGTTTACTAACTTGATTAGTTAGCTATTGTATTAATGCGTCTGTCCTCTGTTGATATTTTGCAGCATCGACGGTAAGTCTCTTCATAATAGCTTCTAGAGATGTGCTCGGATTGGGTGGCGGTTGCAGTGGTCTTGGTTGGTACGATGGATTATATCGGGGGTTAGCTCCGTAATTCAAGTTGGGATGATCCTTCTACTTGGGATTGTAGGTGTTAGAGAAAAGATCATAGCGTCTTTGCGGAGGTCTCGGAAAGCCTCCGACAGCGTCGACATGTGCCGTTGAATTTTTGTTAAGGATTGGGCACAAATTCGTCGGATGTTCAGACGTAGTACATATTCCACACAGTTGGGTCAGATTCTTCTTTCCTGTAAGCATAGATTGAACAATATTAGTAAGCTTATCCAATTTATCTTCTAAGGATGAAACATTTACCCCATTGACCCGTATTGTGGGTTCTGAATTTGGTCGATACTGTTGAGAATTTGCCGCCATGGTGGATATCAGTTCTCTTGCCCTTTGAGGAGTCATATTGACAAGCGCCCCTCCACTAGCAGCATCAATCATTTTCATTTCCATAGGGAGCAAACCCTCGTAGAAATATTGAAGAAGTGATTGCTCGGTCAAACCGTGTTGAGGACAAGTTGCACACAGTTTTTTGTACCACTCCCAATAGTTATAGAGTGATTCACTTTCCATTTGGCGAATTCCCACTATGTCTCTCCTAAGTTTAGCTGCTCGCGATGCTGGAAAGAATCTGTCAAGAAAAACACGAGATAAGTCATCCCACGTTGTAATAGAACCTGGAGGTAAGTAAAATAACCATTCTCTTGCTGTATCAACTAAAGAAAAAGGAAAGGCCCGAAGTTTAATTTCATCTTCGGTTACTCCCTGAGGTTTCATGCTTGAGTAGACCTTGTGGAATTCTCTCAAGTGAGTGTGTGGATTTTCATTCTTCAAGCCTCAAAAAGTGGGCAAAAGGTGGATCAGGCCTGACTTCAACTCGAATGGGGTTTCTCCGATTGGATAGTTGATGTATAACGGTGTTTGCTCGTTGGGAGTAGCGGCTAGTTGACGAATGGTTCGGTGTGCCATCCTTTTTGGTTCACCTAGGTTGTCTTCTGCTTCTTTTGTTTCAGGAAGTGGTTCGATCTCAGGATCAACCACTTCGACTTGTTTCCCACGTCGAATTGCCTCTGCACGAATTGCTTGTCTCAACTTTTCAATGTCGGTTTCTAAGAGCCCTTTTCCTAGCTCAACTTCTGCTTTACTTGCACGTTTAAGAGCTTCTGTCTCTTTTCGTCGTGCTCGTGCTGATTTTTCTATCTCTAGGTCATATTCGAGATCTCCGGATGAAGATCTGGTCATGAAGATAATTTAAACAATTGTGAGTGTTGCCAGTCCCCGGCAACGGCGCCAAAACTGATGGGTGTCAAGTTCACCAATATAAACCTACGCCTAGTTTGCAATTTGAGCAGTATAGGGAGTAGGGTCGATCCCTCAGAGACTGGGTTTACTTCAAATTGTTGCTCTCTTGACCAGATTTATGTCGGGGCAATTGTCGTGCCCAAGATATTAGGGGGGAGAATAAAATCGAAAACCTGGAACCTGAAATAAATAAATAAAACGTGTAAAAAGTAAAAGTTGAAAATGAAATAATAAAATGCAGTTAAATAAGTTTGAAGAAAAATTAATTAGAATAAGCTCAGCCTTAGGCACGAATTTTTCCTCGTCTTTGAACCGATCCTCGAAATTAGATGAACTCCTCCTATCCAATAAGCTAGTTATAGCTACCAAGGACGCCTCGGACACCAACTCTTCGTTGTGTAAATTAGTTATGGAACTTCCAAGAACTAACTCTTACCGATCGAACAACCACGAAACGTTCATGATTTAGAACTCCGGTAGCTTTGCGTTCTAGAAGAGCCTAGCTCGAATCAATGCCCTCAACCGTGTGGGACATTTAAATCCGGTTACTACTTCCCTTGACGGAACCAAACAGTAATCTCCACTTGGCACGCCAATGTGTTCATAGAAAACTGATTAGAAACATTCCTTTCGGAATTCCAATTGTACGTCTAATCACACTACCTCAAACGACGTCTTTTTGACTTAGTGTTGATCTGACTTTATGAGCTGACAAAGTCATACTCTTAATCCGGAGAAATAATAAGTACTGGAATTTAAGAGTTAAATCGTTCGGGTTCGTAACTCACAGGTTTTGATGAGGTTAAATCCGACCTAAAGCTGAAAATGGGTTTAGTTGGCTAAGGTTTGGGGCATGTTGGTATTTGATAAATTAAATAAGGTAAATGGGTGAAAAGATGGGTGACGTGATTGATTATGGGGGTTGGGAAAATATATTAAAGTGGGGTGGTTGACTATTGGGAATGAAAAGAGAATTTGAAAAAGAAATTGTAAATTATGAGTAGTAACAAGCTGGAAATTTTAGGAATTGAAAGTAAAGGTAAATGGGTGGTTGGCTACTGGAAATTAATAATTTGAAGGAAAAGAAACTAAAGAAACAACAATGCTACGTGTGAAAGGAGAGAATGAATTGAAAGATAAAAACTTAATACTTTTGATTGATGAATAAATGATCAATACAGACTCTATTTTTACTAGTGGATTTACTAAATTAGGAGCCAACTAGTCATAGAAAATTAAGGAAAAAAATATTCCATGACAAAAAATATCCCAAAATAATCTCCCACTAAGTCAACAATTTTAGCTAATTATTCTTGGAAAAATTCTGCTCTGACCCTCATTCTTTGCTTCTTTCTTCAATCTAGCCCAATTGTTTCCTTTTTCTTCTATTTAGCCCCAAATTGCATTTCTGCACAAAATTCAATAAATATGGCAAAATTAGTGGTGCATTCTCATAAATTAACCAATTTAATTACATAAAATATGTAACTTTAGCATTTAATCATAAACCCATCACAAATAAATATTTATAACTTAGAGTTATTAATATTTTAAAAGAGTGCTACTTGGGGAATGCTTGTTCATGAGTTGAGTGGCTCGTTCGACCCGGTTTAATTTGAGTTAAATTTAGATAACGATTTTTTTTATTTTTAAGTCAATCTGACTTAAATTTAAATTAAATAATTTTAAAATATTTTATTAATTTTATTTATTAAAATATATAAATATTAATATAAAATAATATATGTTTACCATTATATTACTTTTTAAACAATGATTTGAGCTTTCTGAATAGACTGGATTGAGCACTGGCTTAAAAATTCTTTTACATTTGAGTCTTGGCTTGAGCTAACTTGATTTGTGGATACCGTTAAATAGATGTAGTTAATTGATGCTTAAATTTTCTTTTTCTAAATTTTTCTTGTTTTCGATGAGTTATTTTTGTTAATATTTTTTATGTCAAATTAGAATACATAAAATAAAATGAAAGTAAGGGATCGCAGCCCCCATAATAACATGAAAATTTGTAAAATATTAGCCGAACACGATATTAGCATGCCGTCTAAGCAAATTGATCAGTCGGCTTTACATTTGACAAAAGGATTCAATATTCCCTAGAAAGTTGTTTAGAATTGTCCAAAACTCGCCTTGAATGGTCAGGATGCAGGCCAATTGTTGCAGTTTGGTGAGCCTTGAATTTGTATACATATGCATCTGTTTAGGTAAAGTTGACCCCTTTTGTGATATTAGCAGCTTCAATTATTAATTAATTATATATATATGCCGATCGTTGAACCAGAGGAATTAATTAATTAATTAAAATTTATAAGAAATAAAAATATGCTGAACTACTCACATAGGCCTCGAAAACCCTTTGTCACCTTCGCTGATCTCTTCTATGCCTATCTACAATGGCTCTCTCTTCTGCAAAACAAAACCAGTACTCTCCTCTTATCAACCTCTTCATTTCCTTTCTTTTGTTAATCGCTTATGCCGAGCCACTTTCCTTTAACTTCCCCAGTTTCAATCCAAACACACCAAACATTCACTTCGAAGGCGATGCTTTCTCCTCATATAACGTTCTACAACTCACCAAGAACGCTGCTATTGGCACTCTCACAGGTAGCACTGGACGAGCCTCTTATAATCAACCGCTGCGCCTTTGGGATGCTCGTAATGGGAAGCTAACGGATTTCACCACCCATTTCTCCTTCATCATAAAAGCAGTCAATCTCAGTGAATATGGTGACGGGATATCCTTCTTTATTGCACCTTTCGACTCCAAAATCCCTTCTAATTCCAGCGACGGCTACCTTGCACTGTTCGATCCTGACTCTAAGTCAAACTCTTCCACTAATAACGTCGTTGCTGTGGAGTTTGATAGTTTCGAAAACATAGGGGATCCAAGTGACGATCATGTAGGCATCAACATCAACTCCATCCGTTCAGTAAAAACAGTGCCATGGAGAAGTAGCATCAAGAATGGATCAACAGCCAACGCATGGGTGACTTACAACTCTACCACAAGAAACCTCAGTGTTTTTCTAACCTATGCTGATCAACCACTCTACATTGGGAATTCAAGCCTTGCGTATGTTGTAGATTTGAGGGAGTTTTTGCCAGAATGGGTTAGAATAGGTTTCTCAGCATCTACTGGGCGTCAGGTTGAGATTCACAATATTCTTTCTTGGAGTTTCCAGTCAAGCTTGGAGACAAGTGGGAAAAGGAAGAACTTGGGGCTGATTGTTGGTTTGGGTGTAGGTTTCGGTCTAGTGGCTTGTGGGTTAGGTTTGGTTTGCTTCATCATGTTGAGAGCAAGGGCACGTCTGAAGGACGGTGAAGCCATTGATGTCACCATTGAGGATGAGTTCGAGAAAGGGACGGGGCCAAAAAGGTTCACATATAATGAACTATGTCGAGCGACAAATAGTTTTGCTGAGGCAGGGAAGCTTGGAGAAGGAGGATTTGGAGGAGTTTACAAAGGGTTATTAAGTGATTCCAACACACAATTGGCAGTAAAGAGGGTTTCAAGAGGATCAAAGCAAGGGAAAAAGGAGTATATATCAGAGGTGAAGATTATTAGCCGATTGAGACATAGGAATTTGGTTCAACTCCTTGGTTGGTGCCATGAAAAAGGTGAACTCCTCCTTGTCTATGAATTCTTGCCCAATGGAAGCCTTGATTCTCACTTATTTGGAGGTAAAATCATGTTAACTTGGATTGTAAGGTACAAAATTGCACTCGGTTTGGCCTCGGCCTTATTGTATCTTCATGAAGAGTGGGAACAATGTGTAGTTCATAGAGACATAAAGTCTAGCAATGTAATGTTGGATTCAAATTTCAATGCCAAACTTGGAGATTTTGGTCTTGCAAGACTTGTGGACCATGACCTGGGTTCACAAACAACTGTTTTGGCCGGCACCATGGGCTACCTAGCCCCTGAATGCGTCACTACGGGTAAGGCTAGCAAGGAATCCGATGTGTACAGTTTTGGCGTTGTGGCACTTGAAATTGCATGTGGAAGAAAGCCAGTTGAACCAAGGGAAGAACCAAGCAAGGTAAGGCTACTAGAATGGGTCTGGGACCTATATGGAAAAGGCCAACTTCCTGAAGCTGTTGATAAAAGACTAGGCAAGGTTTTTGATGAGCGGCAAATGGAATGTTTGATGGCAACTGGGTTATGGTGTTGCCATCCAGATTACACTCGCCGCCCTTCTATTAGGCAAGTGATAAATGCCCTAAACTTTGAATCTCCATTGCCTAGCTTGCCATCCAAGTTACCAGTACCCATGTATTACGCACCTCCAATGAGTCTCTGCAAACTTTCCTACACATCATCATCAACAGGGATCACAGATGCGGAGAAATGTCGAACTCAGTGTTCATGCAGTAGCTGCTCTACTCATACATATTCATCAGCAGCAGCAGGTTCTGGGAAAGCTCTTTTAAGTTCTCATAAGCCTAGTTAGTAATATATCCCCTCCAAAACTCCATTACATGCAAATATAAGCAAAGAGATACATGGAATATAGTCAGAACATGTTACTTTGTGTTTTAGTTTATGTATTTTATGAAAATTGTGAAAAATGGATGCCTTGCCAAGCGTATAGAATACGCAGAATTTGGTTCTAATACTTGAAAATGAATTGAATTCACAGTGCCATTTCACTTGTAAGCTTGCTGAAATCAAATTTCTGGAAACTTATCCATTGTTATATTAACAATCAATGCAATCTGTCGTTTTTCTCAGGATCAGCTTTGGGCTGTTTTTGCCCATAATTTTTCTTCGTAAAAGAAAAAACTCAAACTTGATAATTTTATACAGTGATTTTCGCCATTTGGATTGCGTTGAGAAGCATCATTGGCATGTCCGAGCGTATAACACCAGAAAGTTTCAATGGTAAAAACCAAGCATGCACAAAGGGCCAATCTGTCAGCTATCTCCATTCAGACAAAACTAAATTCAAAGAAAACATCCACCATTGTTTGTCTTATGTTCTTCCATTCTTTAAACCTAGATTATCCGACACTAATTTTCCCCTTTGGTTTCATCGAAGCTTTTATATGATAACCATTACTTTTTCTATCAAGCTTTTTTTTTGCTGATATAAGGTCACAAAATTACAATATACCTTGGACGAACCTGATTGAAACGTACAAGACTATGGTTAAATTGATTAGCAAATTAGCATAATTAAGCCCCCTTGATTTTCACGTCTTCATTCTTTAAATCGGGTTCAAATGATTAGCAAAAAACAATTAACTTGTTATTGAATACAAACTTAACTTCGAGATACACCGGAATATGATTACATTTCTAAAATGCCTCCTCAAGATAGGTCATGAGTGTGCGCGTGAATATGTTCCTGTAAACATTAAAAATTGAGAAGTCAACAATGGTTTGATTAGAAGATGAGTGACACGAAGTAAACAATGCCTCTTGTCCACTGTGCTACAAACATTTCACAAAATGGTGGAATTTAGAGACTCCTGTATAGAGAAAATGTCAACGCTTCGTATACTGAAATTTTTTTCAAATTCTAAAACGGTAAATGGTCAAAAAAGTTGATTGTACATTATTCATTTTTTTAATGCTAATGGTACATTATTCATTTAAATAGCTTAATTATGTGACATTAGACTTAAAATTCAAGATTGAATGGCAAAAATCACAAAATAAATATATTTTTTTTGTATCATTATATCTTCTAAATTTTCAAAAGTACATTATTTAAGATTGAATAATATCAACAACAGAAAACTACGATCATATAAAAAACTCACTCGGATTGATTAAGGTTGTGTCAAACCAACCACGTTGAAAACCAAAAAAAACTCTTACTCCTATGTCAAGATCACCAGCACTCAACTTTTGGATTGTAAGTTCACAATTCAGCACAACGAGTCATATCGATTCTCTACCATCCACACATACAAGATTAAACTTTCCCATCTCCACACTATCAAACACCACCTCCGAAAATAGGAAAAAGAATTCCCGCCCTTACTTTAAAAAACCATCAGAATTTATCCTTTAAAAGAACATCACAACATTCCATTATTGTCTTTCTCTCAAGGCTTAAAAACCAATAATCCATAAAAAAAATTTCCCAAGAATTGGTCATATCTTTTCAATCTTAAAAGGAACTTACGAAATTTGACATCTTAAAATAAATATACAAATGAACCTTCACACCACAAGGAGCATATATGGTACAACAACCAAATCAAAAATGAATTCACATCACTGGCCCTTCCCAATCACTACACCAAAACAGGCTTTTAGCGGCATGTTTTGTGGCGTTTAGATGACAAATGCCGCTAAAAGTCGAGTATTAGCGGCGCATGACACAAAACGCCACTAAAGATCTAACATTAGCGGCGCTAATTCTAATACGCCGCAAAAGAACATCATTAGTGGCGTTTAAAAAAAACGCCGTAAGAAAAACTGACAAAACGCATCGTTTGACCTTCAGGAATAGTGGCAATAGCGGCGCAATATAAAAACGCCACTATATAGCATAATTAGCGGCGTTTATTTGTAAGCGCCGCAAACAATGTTAGCCAAAACGCATCGTTTGTTCCCGAGGTATATTAGACTTGGTGGCGTTTATGATAAATGCCGCTATAGTATATTATTAGCGGCGTTCTTTAGTAAACGCCGCAAAATATCTTAACCAAAACGCATCATTTGGTCTTGAGGTATATAAGAATTAGTAGCGGTTACAAAAAAACGCCGCTAAAGGAGAGTATTAGAGGCGCTTTGTAACAAATGCCACTAATCATCTTAACCAAAACGTAGCGTTTTGTCTTCATGTATATTAGAATTAGTGGCGCTTGTGGAAAAACGCTATATACGATATTAGCGCTTTTATACGAAATGCATAAAATATCTTAACCAAAACGTATCGTTTTGTCTTGAGGTATATAAGAATTAGTGGCGGTTACGGAAAAACGCAGCTAAAGGATAGTATTAGAGGCGCTTTATAAGAAAGGCCGCAAACTATCTTAACCAAAACGCAACGTTTGGTCTTAATGTATATTAGAATTAGTGGCGATTGTGGGAAAACGCCGCTATAGCACATTATTTGCGGCGTTTTATACAAAACGCTGTAAAATATCTTAACCAAAACGCATCGTTTTGTCTTGAGGTATATAAGAATTAGTGGCGGTTACGGAAAAAGGCCGCTAAAGCAGAGTATTAGAGATGCTTTGTAAGAATTGCCGCAAAATATATTAACCAAAACGTAGCGTTTGGTCTTGATGTATATTAGAATTAGTGGCGCTCATGTAAAAACGCATGTAGGTTTGGTTTTGAGGTATAGAGTGAATAGCGGTGTTTGGTTTAGGGTATTAGGTTTTAGGGTATAATGTTTAATATTTTTGGATTAGTTTTTGAGTTTAGGGTTTACGATGTAGGCCTATTTAGTATTTTCGATTTAGAGTTTGAGAGTTTGGTGATTAAGGTTCAGTGATTATTATAAGTTAAAGTTTATCGTATATGATTTAGGGTTTTAGGGTTAATCATTATATAATGTTTGTGATTGGAGTTTTGAGTTTAGGGTTTATGATGTAGGTTTAGTGTTTTGGGTTTAGGGGTTGGGAGTTTGGGGTTTAAGGTTTAGGGTTTAGGTCATTTTAGTCATGTTAAGAGGTTAGTGTTCAAGGCTTATAAGAGGTTAGTGTTTTAGGGTTTAGGGCTTGTGATTTACGGTTTACAGTTTATAATTTAATATTTACAATGCATGGTTTTAGGATTTGGGCGATTTAGGGTTTATGATTATGAGTTTTAGGGTTTAATGACTTTTTTGGCACCAAATTAAAAAAATGACAAATGCGTATTGTTTTTAAATTATTATTATGATACTAGGGTTCTAATTGACAGAAATGATTAGTTTACAAATTGACGAATGGCATATTTATATGTTATATATGATGAAAAAACAAATTATTTAATTGTTTTATTTACATATATATTAATAATTTATATATTCACTTAAAAATAGAGTATATATAAATTTAAAATTATAATACATTATTTGAATATGTAAATAATTAATAATTTTGAATATTGATAATATTTAAATTATACACTCTCTAAGATTTATAAAATTTATAAAATTTTAACAATTAAAAATAATAAATCAGATAAAATTTTTAAATAATATTAATAATAATATTAATAATGTCATAATTTTAATGTATCAATTAAAAATAATGTCTAGAAGAATGTATAAAAAATATAAAAATGTTAATATTAGCGCTACTGTTCACAAAATGCATAAAAAATATATAAAAATGAAGCAATACAGCACCGTTTCGTTGGGGAGTTAAAGATTAGTGGCGTTTTAAGTAAAAACGCCGCAGAGGTTGTGAAAGTAGTGGCGTTTTAGTGTAAACGCCGCAAAAATTATAATATCGAACGATGTCGTTTTGATAGTAATAAATAGGCAATCGTTACCGGCATTTTGATTTAAAACACCACAGAAATCTAAAATTAGCTGCGTTTTTAAGTAAATGCCGCAAAGAACATAATAAAAATTAAACGAAATGGCACCGCTTCATTACGAGTTAAATTTTAGTGGCGTTTTTTTTCAAAACGCCGCAAAATTTGTGAATCTAGTGGCGTTTTTATGTTTGCGCCGCTAATGTTAAGAATATAATACGTTGCCGTTTTTAACATAAATAATATTAATATAAATTTAAGGTGTGGTGGCGTTTTGTAGTAAAACGCCAGAAAATATAAACATTAGCGGCGCATTTTTGTAAAACGCCGGAAAGTGCACGTTTATAATTTAAGAAAACGACACCGCTTCGTTGCGGAGTTAAAATTTAATGGCGTTTGTTTTCAAAACGCCGCAAGATTTAAAGTGATAACGACGCCGTTTTTGTCCAAAATCAGCTTCTTTCTCTTAAGTCATCGCCCCCAGCCCGATTTCCCCCATTTCTCAAAATCCCTAAACAGGCAGAGGGAAATACTCCAAGAGATCAAATCGTCGAGAAGTCGAGTGCTTGTTTTAGCAGCAAGGAGAAGGTTCATTTTTTGGGTTTCTTGCAAGGATACATAACCCACACAGAGAAGAAGGTGATTTTGCTGTCGGTTTTTATTTTTGGGTATTCATTATTTAAGGTACCCTTTTCTTTATATTTTGTATTTAAAGGTTGCATTTTATTATTTTTGTTAAATTTCTTGTTTGTAATTTGTTGATGACCCGTTGAATGAACTGAAATGCGAGTGTTCTCTGTGTTTAGGGTTTGTTCGGTTCGGGGCTTTCATTTCTGTTCATCGCAGGCAAGGTACTGTAATGCTTTAATTTCTGTTATATTGGGAATGCGCACAATCCTTTCTTGACGGAGTTCAATGATTTTTAGGGTTTTAGGAAGTTTAGGGTCTTCTCCGTGTTTAGGGTTGGTAGGATTGTTGATTATTAAAAACACATAGGATGGTATTCTGTTTTGGCACAACAGTTAAGCAAATGACTTTGTGGATTACTTGGTATTCTGTTTTGGTAGGATTGTTTTGGCACATTACTTGGTATTCTTTTTTTGGTATTCTGTTTTGGCACAGTTTCTTTAGTCTTCTCGTATTGCACATTTTCAATGTTAACCGAATGAGTTTAGGGACTTGGGTTAAGCATAAACATGAACTGAACAAAATTTGGTTCTTTGAAAACTATGTTAAGCTATGTTAAACATTTTGAATGTTAAGCATAGTTTTGAATGTTTAGCTATGTTAAACATTTCGAATGTTAAGCATATGAGTTTCTGCAATTGGTATTCTGTTTACCTATGTTGTTTAGATTAAAATTGTAAACTTTGAAAACTGAAAAAAAATGATGCACAGTTAAACATAAACTGAACAAAAACAGTTTAGTTAAGAACTGAACAAAAATCCATCAAATGTTTCCTATTTGTTACTGATTAACAAATTTATTCAGAAGGATTGTCGCACAAATATGTATTCAGTTTGACCTGCTGTATTTGGTTTTCATTTTTTTTATTTGGTTTTTTTGTATACAATTCTGATTTGTCCTATTCCTTGTTCGTATACTATTTATTTATTTTTGGTTTTTATTTGGTTTGTTTGTATACAATGCTGTTTTTTTGTATACTATTTATTTATATTTTCAGCATATTTATATAAACATCTCGAGCTATTATAATCCGCAACAATTTCTCTCTTTATTTAACAAAGAAAAAGGTTACCGTTTTCTATAATTAAAATCAATTATAATCATTGAAGAGACTGATGAGTTTCAACATTAAAATCAATTATAATTATTGAAGAGACTGATGAGTTTCAACTCTCTAAAATGTAATTTTTTAAGATTTAAAAATTTTAAATTAATAAATATAAAATTCCACGTTGACTTCTCTTAAAAAAGATAAAAATTGATTTAATCCTTTTAAAATTATAAATATATTGACTATTAAAATTGTGAAATTGCACTTTTACTATTACAAATTTAATTTCGGGATCCCTAAAAAATTCGACTTCGCTCTATATATATACCATTTTAATATATATCGTGTTTTTCTAAATTTAAAATTAATAAAAATAAAAATATTGTAGGCGGATTTGAACTTGAACTCAACTAAAATATTGATTTATTAATTTAATATTTTTAATTTTACTATGTACATTTTATTATTTTTGGATAAAACTAAATTTTTCACACTTTCAATTTAATTTCCTATCATATAAAATGACAATGTAAATTATTTAAATAAGGTTCATTTTTTGTTAAGAAAATGCCATAATACATAACTTACATATAATACACAATATGTATAACTTTTTAGATTTTCATAGTACATAACTTACATAATATTGAACTTACTTAACTTTAATAATAATTTTCACAAGTACATAACTTACATAATTTTCATAACCTACATAACTTATTCAATACACAACTTACATAATTGTTTATAATACACACTTACATAATATTGAACTTACATAATTTTCATAGTACATAACTTACATAATATTGAACTTACATAATTTTTACAAGTATATAACTTACATAATTTTCATAACCTACATAACTTATTCAATACACAACTCACATAATTGTTTATAATACGACTTACATAATATTGAACTTACATAATTTTCATAGTACATAACTTACATAATATTGAACTTACATAATTTTCATAACCTACATAACTTATACAATACACACTTACTTAAATTTCATAATACATAGCTTACATAATATTAGAACTTACATAATTTTCGTAATACATAACTTACATAATATTGAACTTACATAATATTGAACTTACATAACTTACAATATTGAACTTAAATAATTTTCATAACCTACATAACTTATACAATACACTTACTTAAATTTCATAATACATAGCTTACATAATATTGGAACTTACATAATTTTCGTAATACATAACTTACATAATATTGAACTTACATAACTTACATAATATTGAACTTACATAATTTTCATAACCTATATAACTTATACAATACACAACTTACTTAAATTTCATAATACATAGCTTACATAATTTTGAACTTACATAATTTTCGTAATACATAACTTACATAATATTGAACTTATATAATTTTCATAATACATAACTTATTTAATTTTCATAATATAAAACTTACATAACTTATACAGTACACAGCTTACATAATTTTCATAATACATAACTAACATAATTCTTCATAGTACAGCAGTTACATAATTCTTAAAGAATTAAGAAATGGACCGGTCTTGGATAAATTTGTCAAGGGTAAGCAACAATTATCGAAATGGAGTACAGACTTTTTTAGATTTTGCATTTCAATATGCAAGCCAGGAGAACATGATTCTTTGCCCCTGTAAGAAGTGTGTCAACATCAACTGGCATTATCGTGAGGTCATATACGAGCATCTAATAGTTGATGGGTTTATTCGGGGTTATAAACAATGGCTTTTTCATGGAGAATGCCCGCCTAGTACTTCATCTTCAAGGATGGATGTATCTTATTCTGGTACTGGTTACCATCAGTCTGATAGAGGGGATGACATGGAAGGTATGTTGCGGGATGTAATATGCACAATCATGGTGTCCAATCCTTCCCAGCAGACTTTGTGGCTTCTCATGATTGTAATCTTGGTGGAAATGCTTTTACTGAACTGGGAAGTAGTGTACCTCATGAAGAGCCGAATGGAGAAGCGGCGAAGTTCTACGCGCTACTTAATGATATGAACGAAGAACTGTATGAGGGATCAAAATTTTCAAAAATGTCCTTCTATGTTCGTCTTTTTCAATTAAAATGTTTGGAGGGTGGACCGGAAAATCATTGACAATGCTGTTAGAGTTTTTTAGAGAAATGTTTCCGTTTGCAAAAATCCCTCAGTCATGCAAAGATATGAAGAAAATGATAAAATATTTAGGCCTTGGGTACAACAAAATCCATAGTTGCCCGAATGACTGCATGTTGTATTGAGGCGATCGGAGAAACCAATAGTGCTGTCATGTATGCGGCCACTCCTGTTGGATAAGTAGACACACAGAAGATGGGAATGATGATGAAAATGATGCACACTCAAGAAAGAAGCCTGTCAAGATTTTATGGTATTTTCCGCTGATACTAAGGTTTCAAAGGCTTTTCATGTCATCGAAGACAGCAGAGTTAATGACGTGGCACCATGATGGACGAACCGATGATGGATTACTAAGGCATCCGGCAGACTCTTTAGCTTGGAAATCATTTGACAATAAATTTCCAAGCTTTGCAAACGATCCTAGGAGTGTGAGGCTTGGGCTAGCATCTGATGGATTTAATCCTTTCAAGATCATGAGTACTGCGTACAGTACTTGGCTAGTAGTGCTTGTTCCTTACAATCTGCCTCCATGGATTTGCATGAAGCAATCTTCTATTATCTTATCTATGATTATCCCTATGGAGAAAGGGTCCAGGAATGATATCGATATTTATTTACAGCCACTTATTGAAGAGTTAAAACAATTATGGGCTGGTGTCGAGACATACGATGTGCTGAGAAAGGAGAACTTTAATTTACGTGCAGCTTTGATGTGGACCATTAATGACTTTCCCGCTTATGCCAATTTATTCGGTTGGAGTACCAAGGGTCGTTACGCGTGTCCTTGTTGTGCTGCACAAACATGTTCACAATGGTTGTACAATGGGAAGAAGTTCTCTTACATGGGGCATCGTCGGTGGTTACCGGAAAATTATAGATTTAGATTTCAGAGTTCTGTATTTGACGGCACTGAAGAGTTCAGAGAAGCTCCTTCGCAGACTAGTGGCTCTGAAATCTTGTTCATGTTGGAAAATATGAATTTGATTTATGGGAAGACGAACCAACTGCGAAACACGCAAAGAAACAGAAGATCAAATGATGAAGCTGATGATGACTCCGACGAAGAGGACGATCCTAATGAGGCGGACTTGTGGAAAAAAAGAAGTATTTTTTTTGAGTTGCCTTATTGGGAGCATCACCTTTTACGACACAATCTTGATGTTATGCACATTGAGAAAAATGTCTGCGAGAACATTGTGGGTACAATTTTGAATGTCGACGGAAAATCAAAAGACAATCTTCAGAGTCGACTTGATTTAGTCCAAATGGGAATTCGGCCTGATCTTCATCCCAATCCACTTCTGAATGGGAAATATCGGTTGCCACCTTCTATTTTCTCAATGTCCAAGACAGAGAAAGAACTGTTTTGCATGGTGCTGAAGGATATAAAGGTTCTAGATGCATATGCATCAAATATATCTCGATGTGTTAGTGTTAAAGATCGAAGATTATATTCACTAAAATCACATGACTATCATATCTTGATGCAAGATTTACTGCCACTTGCTCTACGATGTTGTATGTCCAAGAAGGTGACGTCTTGTATAATTGAACTATCCAATATAATGAAATCCATTTGTGGCAAAGTTTTGGATGTTCAAGAACTTCAGAAGGTACAAGATCGAGCCGTTTTGACTTTATGCAACATGGAGAAAATCTTCCCACCTTCTTTCTTCACCATTATGGTTCACTTGATAATCCATCTCCCGCACGAAGCAATTCTTGGCGGACCCGTTTTCTATCGATGGATGTATCCCATAGAAAGATGTTAGTTGAAATTTTAAAATTTTCCTTCATTCACCTCTATGGCTTTAGTAATACACTTTTGATAATGTTGTATATCTTGTTTAGGTTCCTATCCAAATTAAAGTCTTACTGCCGCAACAAGCGATATCCAAAAGGATCGATTGCTGAAGGCTACTTGGCGGAGGAATGTATGACATTCTGCTAAAGATATTTGGAAGATGTCGAAACAAGGTTGAACAGACCAAATAGGAATGCTGGACTCACGGACTATAACTTAGCCGATACTTATTTGTTCCAAAGTTTTGGAGAACCAATCGGTAAAGTTGAAATTGCAGAATTAGATCATTTATCGTGGGCACAAGCACATCGATATGTTCTGTTTCACCACGAATCATTGGAACCTTTACGGAAGTAAGTTCTACAAATTTTATAAATATTTATCAAACTAAAAATTGTTTATCTTCTAACAAAGTGAACATTTTTTTTAACATAGTGAGTACAAACAAATATTGAGATCTCGTTCGCGCTCCCGAAGAACACAACATCGATATATCAATAAGTTGTTTACAGAATCTTTTTATGAATGGTTAAGCCAAACGGTATGCAGTTGGAGCTTCCGCTTACAAATAATAATGCTTTCTCATAACATTTTTAATTACTCAGTTTATTTTCCATTCAATAGGTTTGGAGTGGGAAGAACGTAAACGACGAAGTTAAATGGCTCTCCCAAGGTCCAAATCGAGTGGTTAAAAGATATAGTACGTTCCTCATCAACGGATTCAAATTTCATACAAAATATCGCGAGAGGTTGAGGAGAACGCAAAATTGTGGAATTGTCGTCAATTCTGTAATTACAAGTTATGTTAGTGCTAGGGACAATAATCCTGTTGAGGGAAATGTGTAATATTTCGAACATCTTACTGACATAATTGAGTTGGATTACTACGGCAAATGGAAAGTTGTCTTATTTCGAGGTGATTGGGATGATGTTAATACAGCTCGTGGAATTAAGCAAGATGAATTTGGTTTTACAATGGTGAACTTTGACTGATTGATTCACACAGGACAACAACAGATAGATGAGCCGTATGTATTCTCATCTCAAGTCAAACAAGTTTTTTACTCAAAAGATCCAACTGATGAGGGTTGGTATGTTGTACTCCGTAACATCCCTAGAGACTTGTTTGACATGGGCAGTGGAAGTAGAGATAACATCGACGACAGATCAGAAACTTTGCCATTTCCAGAACAAAACTTAAACGATAATCTCCCTAGTACTAGTGCACAATTTCAATGGGTTCGTCAGGATACCGATGATATTTACAAATAATGATGTAGTAAGATTTTACGATTGTTTAATTATATGTAATATCATAATTTAAATCTTGGTTTTATTATATATTTCAACTGTTTTATATATGCTGTTATTGTTGTAATTAGTTATTAAGTTGTGAAATATTTTATGTGTATTGCAGATAAAATGCCTAGAAGAAAAATTCTAAGGGGAAGCATTGTTCAAAATGATCCAAACTCGACAGAAACAAATAGTACTGAACAACAGACAGCAATTGGATCTTCGAATGTTCTGATTACAGCTGACGATCCAAAAGAAGTTCAAAGTAATTTTACATTTAATTTACATGCGTGTTGACTTATAGTTGATTTATTTTTCAAATTCTTATATTATAATATACCATTTGTAGCTGAAAATGGTGGGACGCGCAGAGGTCGAGGACGTACGCTACTTAGAGAGTTATAGGAGTTAGATCCAGTCGAGCGTGTCAAAGTTGGACGAAATAGTTTTGGTCAGCCTGTTGGATTAGAAGCTCGACTTTTAGCAGGATACATGGGCATTTTAGCACGAAATCCAAATATGTTGCCTATCAACTACGAGTCATGGAATCAAATGCCCGATAGCAACAAAAACCAAGCCCTCGATAATATTAAGGTAACACAAAATGTTAATGTCATCTGTAATGCTTGGGAAGTAGTTTCATTTATATTTACTTTATTAACTTGTGTTTTTTTGTTTTTTGTAGGCGAGGTTTGCTTTAGAGGTCTCGGATACTTATGTAAAGAAGGCATTGGGAAAAGATGGAGAGACAATAAAAGTACTTTGAAGAAAAATTATTATAAGACAAAAACAACCCTCGATGAGAAATTGCAAAATGTCCCGCCGGGTATGTTGAGGTACCAATGGGAAGATGCAGTTAGATTTTGGCATTCGAAGAAATGCGAGGTATAACGTACTTCCAAACTATTGTAATTATTTTGGTTTACAGTATTTTCTATTTACGTACTAAAAATTTCATAACGTAGAATCGTGAACAAGTTGGAAAAAGCAGCAGGCAGAAACAAAAATTCACCCACACAGCCGGGTCGAGAAGTTTTGCATGTGTAGTCGAGGGAGGTATTTTTCATTTTTAATATTGTCAAATATGTATAACTTTCTATTAAATAATATTTTACTACTATATTGTAGGAGCGTCGTCGGTCAAAAGTTGGACACCTTCAACTTTTTGAAATTACACATAGGAAGAAAGATGGATCTCCCATGACTCCTGAAGCTGGTGAAATAATGGTACGTTTACTTAATACGATTTGACTTGTTTTAGTTATTTATAGTGTTTATTTTCTAATGGTTTAATTCATTTCTTGTAATGCGACTATTGTTACGTTGCATATGTTTTTAATATATAATATTGCGCTCCTAACTATGTGATTTATTTATTAGGAAAACTAAAGGATAAAAAGGCGGAGTACAAAGCGATTGCTTCTAGTGATAGTTCATTCATCTTGAAGACATTGATAACCGAATTATTCTGAAGTTTTGGGTCTGAAAGGTATGGTCGGGTTCGATTTCAAGGATCTTTTGTTAGCCCAACCCAATATTTTGGATCCAGCTCGTACCAATACATGGCTTCGGGGAGTCAGGCTCAAGCTGAAGTTCAGAGGTTAAAAGACGAGATGGCTCAGATGCAAGCGACCACAGTTGAGGTTCAAAGGAAATATGAAGAACTCCAACTACAACTTAAAGTAGAGGCGGCAGCGAGGGAAGCAGCGACTGCAGTGAGGGAAGCGGAGGCTGCAGCGAGAGAAGCAGAGCAGAGCAAAAAGTACGACGAACTCCAACAAGCTGACTTGATTATGATGAAGATGTTTGATCATAACTTCCGCCGTCATAGTGTATGGCATAAATATTTTTATCATTTTAACATTTAACATTTTTTGCAAAAATAATATGAATTCACTTTTATTTATTTATATTAATATTGTTTTATTCGTTTAATTTGAAATATTATATAAATTTATTGCTTTTGGCTAGTTTAGATCTGGTTGCTTTTGATTTGTTTGCTATATAGGAGGGCTGAAAAAATAAAAAATTTAATATAAAAAAAATCCCCTAAAAAACATGTTCTTTAGCGGCACTTAAGAAAAAACGCTGCTAAAGAACATGTTCTTCAGAGGCGCTTAGAAAAAATGCCATTAAAAACCATGTTCTTTAGTGGCGCTTAGACAAAAACGCCGCTAAAGACCATGTTCTTTAGAGGCGCTTAGAAAAAAACGCCGCTAAAGACCATGTTCTTTAGCGGCGCCTAGAAAAAAACGCCGCTAAAGACCATGTTCTTTAGCGGCGCCTAGAAAAAAACGCCGCTAAAGACCATGTTCTTTAGCGGTGCTTAAGAAAAGACGCCGCTAAAGAACATGTTCTTTAGAGACGCTTAGAAAAAAACGCCGCTAAAGACCATGTTCTTTAGCAACGTTTTTTCTTAAGCGCCTCTAAAGAACATGTTCTTTAGCAGCGTCTTTTACTAAGCGCCGCTAAAGAACATGGTCTTTAGCGGCGTTTTCATTTGTAAACGCTACAAACGTTTGCGACGTTTTCCTTAGCGGCCTTTTTTGCAGCGCTTTTGGAAGCGCCGCAAATACTTTTAGTGGCGTTAAAAAGCGCCGCTAAAGGCCTAAAAAAACACCGCTATAGACCTATTTTGGTGTAGTGAATACAAGCATTACACAGCCCCAATTTATCATTTGTCACGCTTAACCTTCCTCCGTAAAACAAACATCCCACCCTACATCAACAAATGTGAGAGACCATACCTTTTCAAACCACTATGGCGTAAACTTCTCCAATTAAGACTCTTAATCAACTTTATGCTTTTGAATAAATAACTTCAAATCTCACCATAACATTTACTTGCCCACACCTCTAATATTCTAAGAAAGAATAGGCAAGGTTCTCTTCCACACTCAATCAAAAAGCTTTAATTATTGAGCTCGCACTCTGGATCTCCTCTGGCTTACAAGATAGAGACAAGATCCTTCACTATAATTTCCTCATCTCCTTTCGTTTGGAGACCGAAAACTTCCCAAACTATAATATCTCCTCCGCTGCTTTTAAGATGACCCTTTTTCGATTCTTAACATCTGAGTCCGAAATTGACGCATTAGCCACCAAACACTTCTTCCTCTTCTTATGGCTTTCACACTGAATCTCCTTTGGTTTATGCCCTATGCACATTTTTTTTTATGTTTTGGTCATCACCTATCTCATTTAATAACGTAACTTTTCTAAACCTTCTACGATCAATATTTGTCTCAAAACAACTTGAATCATCATGGCTCTCCTCGTTCTTCCTATTGTTCTCCAAAGCCCCATTACAATAGGACAGCTTAGTACCTATAATACGTGCCTTTGGCCCAACATCAAAATCAACAACCATAGATCTAAGTACGAGGAACGAATCGTGTTGAAATAGGGTTGAAAATATACGTTTTCGATCTAATTCCCTTGCACAATGTCAATCCCAAGCCAAAAAAAAAAGTCTTAGTCTCTACGTAGTCACCCAATTAAAGAAAGAACAACAAAATTCTCTCGAACCTTTTAGATAGAATTTCAAAAACGGCTGCTAGACCCGATTTTCCCTCTTTTTTTGGTAACCTATACACTTTTGGGATTGTATTTTTTTTTAAATTTCACATAATAAAAACAAAATAATTCCTTTTTTTCATTTTTAGAGAAGCATATGGAAAGCATTAAAACACCATGTTCTTTCCAAAATAATATTAACTTCCATATTTTTTATCTTTGACCGGAATTATAATAACTATTTATTTTAATAATTTCAGTAAACTATATTCAATTAATATTTTTATATGAATCAAATTCATATATTAATTTTAATTATGTTCTCTACTTATGTACAACAAGTTTGTACATATAATGCGTTCAATATTTAAATGTCAATAATTAATTTAATTTACGTGACAGCTAAACTGGTACATGCTAAAAATCAGGGGTTAGTATAATTGGGTTTGTGAATTGAGAGAGAGTGGTCATGTCCTAACTTTTGAGATTATCTGTGCGTTTTTGGGAAATCAATGAGGTATTGGTTTGTTGGTTAAGTGTTAATAAAACGTTCCTTGAAACCCAAGTTCAAATCCATTCTCTTGCACCATTTTTATTATTTTACAAATTTCGCATCAAACCCTAGTATATGACATGCCTTGTTTTTAAAAATAAACTTTGCAAAATTATTTTAAGAATGAAGAAATAGCCTAGTGGTTAAAATAAATATAAGAAAGTATAAAGTATGAGAATCAGATTAAAGTCCCAAGTAAAATTCCATTCCCTCGCAAAATAGCTTACTTTTTGCTAAAATTTTTCGTTCTCCTTAATTTGTGCCGCCCAAGCCTTGAAACCTAGGTGTAAATACAATTTTTTCTCGTATTTTTCAGCCTTCAAGTCAATTTTTCCCTACCCTAGCTTTTCACCTTCTTCCTCTCCTATTTTCTCTTCATTTTTCTTTCTTTCTTCCCTTGTGTGTTGTCGCCCAAGAAACCAAGATTCACCATCAATTTCTCTTCTTTTTTGCAATGGGTTCTTACACCATTCTTTTTCTCTTCTTGCACCATCATTTTCCTATTTTTGCTTTCATTATATCATAAAATTTCTAAAATTTTAGCACTCAATATCGGCCTTCATTGATACCCCAAAAGAACTCAATTGCCGCCCTTATCTTCTTGCTTGAGTAAGTGCCATTTTCTTTCGTTTTTTTTTATGGATCTTTCAATAACATACCAAAATTTCCAAATTTTGAATTGGGGTGATTTTTAAAGATTTATTGGGTATTGTTCCAATCTTTAAAGTGAGTTCAATTTTGGTTTTAAATCAGCCCCGATTTTGCCACCATTGGTGGTAGTGCGCTGTGCCTAGAGGCACAAAAGGGGGTTGTTTTTTTTTAATTTTTCCCGTCTATTTCAAGAAATATCTTGGGTTCTTTAACCCTTCCTAATCATCCTTTAACCATATGTAATTTAGGAAAAATCAATCTTGATCATTCGACGACTTAGATCTCACAATTCGGGAAGCGTAAGTGTGGTTGATCATGGGATAGTGTGTAGTTTCGCTTTAGATGTTGGGGGAATTGTTAATTGATCAAATTAAAGTTTTTAAAGATGGAATAGGTATTGGTTTTTCAGTATTTAAATGTGTTAGATGCCAACTTAAATGCCCCAAATTAACTGTAACACCTCTTACCCGTGTTTATTGCCGAAACAGGGTAAAAAATATTATCAAACATAAAATACATATTTTCATACAATCAGAGTTTTTTTTTATATAAAATTTTTGACATAATCCCTTTTACAAATGTCTAATCCCTCCTCCAAATTTTCAAAACGCAATCTCAAACCAATTCAACATTTCAACTAATACAGCTATATACTTAAACATAATTAAATCATTCACGACATTCAAAGTAACCTCGCTAGCATTTTAAAAAAAACCTATCAATTAATATACATTAAAATCTTAAGCTAAGTAGTAATTAGTATATATATACATCACATTAACATTAAGTCTTCTATACATGCCATAATTCAGAAATATTGGTTTCAAAATACCAAAAGATGTAGATAGTGTGGATGATCCCCGACTCTGTCCGAATTCCGAGATGATTTATAACACTATAAAACAAAAAAAAAAGAAAGAGAAGTAAGCATATAACTCAGTAAGTACGTATGTAATTGATAAACAAATTTAAAACATGTTTCCATAGATAACATAATTTTAATCAACCATAAATTTGATATTTATTCAAATTCCAGCAAACTGTTTTTCTGCATCATAGTCACTAAATTATTTTTATCTGGAGCTACAGAACTCCAAATTAAGTTTCCTAAATTTTCCATGAAACTAGACTCATATACCATCTTATCATAAAATTTTAAGAATTTTTTACTTGGCCAATTAGTACATTTTATTCTTTAAAGTCACCCCTATTTCACTGCTCAACATCTCTGACCTCTCTTCACTAAAAATGAATTATCTCACTATACAGAATTTGGATGATATTTTTGTTTGTTTCTTTTGAAAATATACCCATTAAGGATTCTAATGTTATAAATTATATCTCATAATTATTTTTTTACAATTTTTAATGATTTTTCGAAGTCAGAATAGGGGATTCCGAAATCAATCCAACCCTGACTCACTAAAATTCAAATATCTCAAAATATACAACTCTTTTTCTTGATCTGCTTCTTTTATATGAAAGTAGACTCATTAAGGTTTAATTCCATTTCTCATTAAACCAATAACTCAAATCCTACAATTTTTGGTGATTTTTCAAACTAACATCACTTCCACTATTCAAATCTGTTCTGTTTCAATTTCACTCATTTACATAACATTACAAAAATTTATTTTGTAAGCACAGTACGAAACTTCATCACTCCATTTGCTCTTTAGCAAATTTTCAAACTTCAATCACATACTCATATTTGTTTATCAATGCTCATATCCCGTTGAACACGTCGGTATAATAGCGAATATTCGGTGGTTTGCACATAGTACCACCCGTGTAATTATTATCATTCGATACACGTAGTAGCCTTCACATAGTACTACACGTGATCAAACTTTCCGGTTCACGTAGTAGGCTGTACATAGTACTACACACGTGACCAAAGCCTTCCGGTACACATAGTAGCCTGCACATAGTACTACACATGTAACCATTATCTATCGATACACGTAGTAGCCTGCACTTAGTACTACACACGTGTTTATAGGCACTTTATTCAAGCTTTTCTTATTAAAGCGGTCCACGTAGATTCTTACTTTTCAAGGATTTACAATTTATCTGTACACAAATCACAATTTCAATATTTCAGTCCAATCCCATAACAAATTTAATAATTCAATTCAACTACTTCACTTATTACTTGTCAATGATATATCCACAATTCAAGCGATTTTAATCGATTCAACTATAAATTCTAAATTTCTAATTGTTATATAACTATTTCATAATCAACCATTTCTCATATATTATAACAAAATATCGAAATAGTTGTAAACAATGTATTAATTACATATTACTTACCTCGGTGCAAAGTATAGGAATTTTGCAATTCAATCCACAATCTTTTCCTTCCCTTATTGAGGTTGATTCCACGTCTTTCTTGATCTATAATAGAAATTTTAGCTTGTTTAATATTCATATTTATCAAAATAATCCTCGACTCAATTTTTGACAAAATTACAAATTTGTCCCTAAACTTTTGCATATTTACATTTTTGCCCCAAAGTTCGGAAATTAAATTTTATTCCTTATTCTTATGTTTTATAACATGCTGAACACTTTTCGTTCTATGGAAACAGCAAATTCTCACTCTAACTCTTACTTATGAACATTAAATATTTTTACCGATTATGTTATTTTGCTCGGTTTCACTTAAAATCGACTAGCAAAAGTTGTTTAACATAAATTCTAGCTTCATATTCTTCCATAAAACATCAAAATACATACATTTCACACATGGGTAA
Organism: Gossypium raimondii; assembly: GCF_025698545.1. Lineage (NCBI taxonomy): Eukaryota > Viridiplantae > Streptophyta > Magnoliopsida > Malvales > Malvaceae > Gossypium > Gossypium raimondii. The sequence continues at coordinate 20,568,563 of NC_068576.1, forward strand.
TTTTTCAAATTTCAATCCTAGCTCAAAATAACAGTAGAAATAGATAAACTGAGCTATGAGAATCTAAAAAATGCAAAGAACATTAAAAACGGGGCTAAAATGCACTTACAATCAAGCTTGAAAGTGGCCAAAACCCTAGCTATGGAGTCCTTCAAGTTTCAGTAGCAAGCAAATATGATAACACCATTTTTTACATCTTTTTCCCATTTTAATTCTATTTATTTACTAAATGACCAAAATGCCCTTACTTAAAAAAAATCTTATTTCACTTATTTCTTGTCCATTTTTGTCCATCACTAACTAATGGTCTAATTACCACATAAGGACCCCTAATTTATAATTCCATAACAATTAAATACCTTTAACAAATAAAACTCAAATTTTGCACTTTTTACAATTTAGTCCTTTTGACTAAATTGAGTGCCCTAACGTCAAAATTTTCAAACAAAATTTTCACGAAATCTTTCCGTGAAATTGTAGACCATAAAAATATAGTAAAAATAAATTTTTTCTCTTCGAATTTGTGGTCTCGAAACCACTGTTCCGACTAAGCCCTAAATTGGGCTGTTACATTAACACTGAAGTTCATAGACATTCGCGCGTGCAATTCGCATCAAACCAGTGTAAGAAACCTAACTAGTTTGGATCTGAAAAATCGATATAATTGTGATGATTGGATTGAAACCATAAGAGGGGATTTTGGGGCTGTTTAAGTGGTATATTAATTGAGTTAAATGATGATTTTTAATTTAGGTTCGTTATAAAGTCTTAAAGAGAAACCGCGAGATTCACAAGTGTGTCGTAATATAACTTAAAATAAGGTGTGGGTCCTAACTTGTTAACTTGAATATTTTAATATTATTTTTAAATGATTTAATTGATGACTAAGCTTGCTGATCGGGCTTGGTTAAGTGGCTAAGTAATTAAATTGTAAGCGGTCGAACCAGGTACGTTTTGAGTGTTAACTGTTTGGCATGTTAACAAAAATGTGAGAATGACTGAATAATTGTGTGATTGATATTGTTGTGGGTGATTAGTTATTTACGCATGATATATTTGTATGAATGATTTGCTATAAAATATTTAAAAGACTGTTATACATGCACTCGGAAAAGAATTATAATTATATGATATTATGATATAGTGAACGACACCATCATAATGGTGAATTGAAAGTTGGACAAATGATCCTATTTATTAAAAGTATTTAATAATATGAGGGCATGTTGATCATGCCAAAGAAATGTGAAAGTACTGAATTCATGACTATGTATGAGATTGTATGACGTATTGCATGTGTATTGGGGTGATATTGATATTATGGTTAACGGAGAAGTTCTGTGGAGATTCGATGGCATATTAAGTCTACATTTATTTGTAGTCAATGCACTGCATAGGAGATTTGAGGAGATTTGGCGATTTTATCGCATTTATTTGTTAAATGACAGATTTTCTGCAATTATGTTCATTTAGTGGTTTTACCACATTGAGCTTTGCTCGCATTCATTGGATTTTGGCAGACAAGTTCTTGGGAACTCGTGGTGTGCAGCGGATGGTTTGGGTAGGCAATTTTGTATTGCATCATTTGCATCACCCCATGCTCATACACCATTCGACGTGTAACACCCCAAAATTGGGCTTAAAAGTTTTGAGGGCTAAATAGGAACTTTAGCTCTTATGTACTTGGAATTTTGCAAGCATGATAGCCAAAAATGTTTTCGTCTATGGCTTTTACAAAATTAAATCAATTTCTAAAAATGAGTTTTAAATACATTTATTTTTGAAAATATGACTGATTTGTAAAAGAGTCAAAACTTAGAGTTTGTAAGAGGCAATTAGACCAGATTTTAAAATTCAACCTAAAAACCCCTATTTATAGTTTTATTTTCACTTTAGTTCTTCTCCATAACTTCTTATTGCTGTCCCTTTGTTCTCCCATGATAATACTCTGAAATGACATATTTTTATGTATTAATTACATTTTTATTTTGAGTATGATCCTACTAATTTGGGCTATTTATGGTTTTTTATCTTGTAGGGACTAAATTGCAGGCAAAAGAAGTTTGAGGGCAAAAAGCGTGAATTTAAAGACAAAATGGATGAGCATGCGAAATCGGGAAGAAATGGTGCTGAAAATACAAAGTGCAGGGGCAAAAATTCAAAGAAGAGATTTTTGAACAGAAGACTCTATTTAAATTCAAATTTTATTGTTAGGATTATTATTAGGATTATTATGATATTATTAGATTTAATTTCAGACTATATTTTTATTTATCTTTTAAGAGTTTAAATAGGAACAAACTAGGTTTTCTATGTACTATAAATAGGGGATGGAGTGACTTTAATATTCACTCATCATTTTCTATAAAAAGCTCCTTTCCTCTAAGGCTCTAGCCTTTTTGTTTCGTTTCCCTTTCCAATAAAATTTTATTCTACTACACTTGTGTTTCTTTTCCTGAAAGCATGAGTCACTAAACTCATCTAGCTAAAGGTTATCGAGATTCCCCAAAAAAGGTTTATGAGGCTCAGAACCTGCACTTAGCCTTCTCAACGAGTATTCATCGTTTCTCTGCATTACGGGATTGACGCTTCCATCCATGTCCTTCCAAAAGTGACCTTTTCATCTTGTGCAAATGCGGCTGCTTTGTATGTTTCGGGAATGTTGCACAGTTGGTTTACTAACTTACTTATCAGTAGTTGTCGAACCCAAGAGATGAAATGGCATGGCATTCACCATTAAGAAATGATGATCTAGTGTAAAACAGCCCTACAAAAGTGACGGTTGGCTAGAGTCAGGTTCCTCTAAATCGCAAGTCTAAAATCTAAGTGGAGCTGGTGGTCGTAGGCATTCTCTGCCACTATAACTGGCTTATTCTGTTATGAGAGGGATCACCTAAAAGCCTAGGATTGAACCAAATGAGGATCGAGATAACCGGAGGCTAGAATTCCACAAATTGAATAATCCCTTTCTTTAATTCTGTTTATTTTTACAATTTCAATTTCAATTTATACAGTTTCAACTCGTCCATATTTTTAATTATGTTTTTTCCTAAGTACGCTGCTTTTCTTGGGCATGACTGTGCCCAGGATTTCGAGGAATAAGAAGTTGTAGCAATCTAGTCCTTGAGGATTTGACCCTACTTCCCCTATACTATTCTTTTCATTATTTCTTAGGGATAGGTTATTTTTGGTGCTCTCAACGACACACCAAATTTTGGCACCGTTGCCGGGGACTGGTAACGTACTAAACATATTCTTTTGCTTATGACCAGATCTACTCCAGGAATTCTTACGTTCGATTTAGAAATAGAAAAGACTGTGAGAGCTAATCGCAAGGAAACAAAGCTATAGGAAAAACAATCAGAGGTGGTAGGAACTCAGAGTAACCCACCATTGGAAATAGAAGCAGACGACGAAGTTGAGTCTAGGGTTAATGAAAACCCTAATCAAACACAAGTGAATGAAAAAATAAGAGTTGATCCACCATAAGAAGTGTCTAACGCTAGGGTTAAGTGTAACAGCCTGATTTTGGGCGTAGTCGGAATAGTGGTTTCGGGACCACAAATCCGATGAGGGAAAATATTATTGTCATTATATTTTTATGGTCTACAATTTCACAGAAAAATTTCGTAAAAATTTCGTTCAAAAATTTTGACGTTTGGGCACTCAATTTTGTCAAAAGGACTAAATTGTAAAAAGTGCAAAAGTTGAGTTCTACATGTTAGAAGTGTCTAATTGTTATGAAATTATAAATTGGGGGTCCTTATATGGTAATTAGACTATTAGTTAATTGATGGACAAAAATAGACATAAGAAATGGGTGAAATAGATTTTTTTAATGGGGGCATTTTAGTCATTTAGTAATAAAAAGAATTAAAAAGGGAAAAAGATGGCAAAATGTGCTCATCTTCTTCATGGTGAACGAAATCAGCAAGGGGGAAGCCGTAGTTAGGGTTTTTAAGCTTCCAAGCTCAATAGTAAGTGATTCCAAGCCCCGTTTTTAATGTTCTTTACGTTTTTGGAGTCCCGGTAGCTTAATTTAGCTTATTCTAGCAATAATTCATGTTAGGGTTCATATTTGGAAAAATATCCATGAGTGAAATGTGTTTATTTTGCTGTTTTATGGTAGAATATGAAGCTAGAAATTGTGTTAAACAACTTTCGCTAAGCGATTTTAAGCGAAAACGGGAAAATTGACATAATCGGTAAAAATAATTAATGTTCAAAAGTGTGTGTTAGAGTGAGAATTTGATATTGTCATAGAAGGGAAAAATGTTCAGTATGTCATAAAACATAAGAATAAGAGATGAAATTTAATTTCCGAGCTTGGGGACAAAAGTGTAAATATGTAAAAGTTTGGGGCAAAATTGAAATTTTTCAAAAAGTTGGGGGAGGACTGTTTTAATAAATGTGAATATTTAATGAGTTAAATTTTCTATTATAGATCAAGAAAGGTGAGATGATAATCTCAAACGGGGAAAAGAGAAGGTCGTGGAGTAAATTGCAAAATTACGATATTTTGCACCGAGGTAAGTAAACATGTGAATTAATGCATTATTTTGATATTATTCAATATATGTTGAGATTTAATTGAACATATAATAAATACTTGGTATAGATACTAAAAATGTGGTTAAGTTGGGAAAGGTGGTAAAGTGTTGAAAAACACGGTTTTCGGTTGAACACTCGGAATAGGCCGGAGTACATTGAATATAAAGGGGGTTGCTAAGTGCTGATTCCCCGAATCATTGGTGGTTGCTAAGTGCTGATTCCACCATATTTTAAATGTGAAGGGGGTTGCTAAGTGCTGATTCATTAAAGGGTTGCTAAGTGTTGATTCCCCGAATCATTGGTGGTTGCTAAGTGCTGATTCCACCGTATTTTAAATGTGAAGGGGGTTGCTAAGTGTTGACTCCCCCCAAGGGGTTGCTAAGTGCTGATTCCCGGAATCATTGGTGGTTGCTAAGTGATGATTCCACCGTATTTTAAATGTGAAGGGGGTTGCTAAGTGCTGATTCCCCCAAGGGTTTGCTAAGTGCTGATTCCCCGACTCATTGGTGGTTGCTAAGTGTTGATCCCACCGTATCTTAAATGTGAAAGGGGTTGCTAAGTGCTGATTCCCCGAATCACTGGTGGTTGCTAAGTGCTGAATCCACCGATAACGGACAACTTCCGAGTGTTCAATAGGGGAAAATCGGAAAGGTGAATATATATAAGGTGGATGAGAATATGTGAGGGATATTGGGTTTGATAATTAATCAACCCATGTGTGAGGTGGAAGGAAACATCAAACCTACAAAAGAGCAAATTCAAATACAAAACTGTTGTGAACAACAACAGTTGAGAAACTTTGAAAAATCACTATAAATGGTGGAAAATGAATTAAAAGTTGAGTAATATATGAAATTTAAGCTGAATGAGTCTATTTTCATATGAAAGAAAAAGGGGAAGCAAAAGTGTTGTATATTTGGGGATATTTGAATTTTATTAGGATAGGGTTGAACTGATTTTGAAATCCTCTGTTCCAATTTTGGAAAATCACCAAAAATTGTAAAAAAAAATTATTGCTTGGAATTTACATTCTTGGATTCCTTAATGAGTATATTTTTAAGATAAAGAAACGAGAACATTGTTTGAAGTTTTTTACAGGGAGATAAGTAAATTTAAGTAAGGAGAGGTCAGAACTGTCAGGTAGTGAAACAGGGGAAGGTTTAAAGAATAAACTGTACTAATTGGCTAAACCAAAAATTCTGAAAATTTTATGGTGGAAATGTATATGAGTCTAGTTTTGAGGAAAATTTACGGAACATAATTTTGAGCCCTGTAGCTCCAGATAAAAATAAATTGGCGAATGTGACGCAGAAAAACAGCTTGCTGGAAATTGAGCAAACAATGAAATTTATGTGTGATAAAAATTATGTCACTATGTAATCTTGTGAAAAATTTATTTACTTGTCATATGTTTACTTACTAAGCTATATGCTTACTCATTTTTTCTTTCCCTGATTATAGTGACATCAGCCAGTTCGGAACTTGGACGAAGTTAGAAAATCATCCACACTATCATCAACTTTTTGGGTATTTTGGCAATCAACACTTTTGAAACATGGCATGTATAGATGACTTTATGTAATGTGGTATAAATATGTATATATAGTATTGTTCGGTTTAATAGGTTGGTGTTTATTAATGGATAAATTGTGTATACACATATATATCTGCAATTGGTTGAAATGTTGAAATCGTTTGAAATTGTATTTTGAAAACTTGCAGGGGATTTTATGTAAAAATAAGCAGAAATGCTGTCGAAATTTTTTTATAAAAAAAAATTTAGTAATACCTCATACTCTATTCCGTTAAGGAATACGGGTAAGGGGTGTTACATTAACATAAACCCGGACCAATCACATCAACCTATGGCTCAAATGTTTCAGCAAATGGCCGAAGCTCCTACAGAACAACAGCCGTTATGCATTTTGTATCCTATTACGGATACTAATTTTGAACTGAAGTCAGGATTGATCCAGTTGCTGTTGACTTTTTGTGGGTTGGAAAATGAAAATCCACACAAACATCTGAAAGAGTTTTATATGGTTTGTCTTAGTATATAACCTCAAGGCGTAACTAAAAATCAAATTAAATTTGGTACCTTCCCTTTTTCCCTAGCAGATTCTGCTAGGGAATGATTATTTTATCTACCTCCTGGATCTATCACAACATGGACTGATCTTTCCCGTTTGTTTCTCAATAGATTTTTCCCAGCATCACGTGTAGCTGAGTTAAGAAGGGAGATCGTTGGGATAAGGCAAAAAGATGTAGAGTCTCTGTACGACTATTATCAGCGGTTTAAGAAGTTGTGTGCAAGTTGCCCACAACAAGGAATAACAGAGTAGTCTCTACTCCAATACTTCTATTAGGGCTTGAAACCCATAGAAATGAATATGGTAGATACTGCCAGAGGAGAGGCATTGGTCAACATGATTCCCCAACAAGCAGCGACTTGACATCTACAATGGCTGTGAATACTCAGCAATTCTGAGCCAATCCTGAACCGACTAGAAGGGTTCACCAGCTAAGTAATTCAACCTTAGAAGTTAAAGCTGTTAGACTTACTAATATCGTGAATTCTCTTATTGTAGAAAAAAAAGACTAGCCCGACTATGCAAAATTTGTGCAACACCCGAACATACAATTGATGCATGCCCTAGTTTGTATGATGATAGTCTGGCCCATTTGAATGTTGTGAGGAAATTTCCTGGACCACCCCAAAGGCAATATGAACCCTACGTTAATACCTCTAACCTAGGATGGAAAGACCATTCTAACTTGAGTTATGGGGCTAACTCACGGTTTAACCAACCATACCAAAATCGGTTTCCACAATAAACTTGAGATTCAGGTACCTCTCTAAAAACCATGGTCAATAAATTAGCAGTTAATATGCTTGATTTTCAATAGAAAAATGAGGCGTCTATATGAGAGTTGACCACATCAATTGAGAAAATGAATTCATAAGGGAAGCTGCCGTCACAAACGGAACCTAACCCAAGACAAAATGTAAATGCAGTGACGCTGCGAAGTGTAAGAGAACTGGAACCAAATCCTAGAAAAAATCTTGGCCAAGATTCTGCCTAAGAAAAGCACGAGAATGATGAATAGGTCCGAACAAAACCTCCATTACCCAAAATTCAACCTTTATTTCCAGGATGGTTGAACTAACAACAGAATGGTAAAGAGGATAAAGAAATCCTTGAAACATTCAGAAATGTCGAGATCAACATACCACTGCTGGATACCATCAAACAAATTTCGCATTATGCCAAGTTTCTTAAAGAGCTTTGCACCAACAAGCGAAAATTAACTAGAAATTAAAGAGTAAGTGTTGGTGAGAATGTATTCGCGGTGCTACAGTGGAAGATGCCAGCAAAATGCAAAGATAGAGGAATGTTTGCAATACCATGCAAAATAGGCCACTAAGGAATAAAAAAACCATGTGTTATTTAGGAGCTTCCATAAAAATAATGCCCTTTTCCATTTATGAATCACTTAACGTGATTTTTTTTTTACGAAAACAAGTGTTACCATTCAATTGGTAGACAGGTCTATTGTACATCCTAAAGGAGTCCTTGAGGATGTGTTAGTGAAAGTCAACGAGCTTATCTTTCCTGCAGACTTTTAAGTAGTGAAAATGGAAGAGGATAACACTCCTAGGTCTTTGGACATCTTTCTAGGCCGACCTTTCTTTAGTACTGCTAGCACTAAGATTGACGTATGTAGCAGAACCCTCACGATAGAATTTGATGGAGAGATCATGATGTTTAACATTTATGACGCTATTAGTCACCTAAGTGAAATCTTGAACGTAAATCGTGTCGGCATGATTGACTCATTAGTAGGAGAAACTTTTGAGTCACCTTATGAAGATAAACCTGAAAAGATGTTTAATGATTTTGAATCTGTTAATGAATTTTTGTCTCCGATGAACACTAAACTTCTACCTTCTGTTGTGCAAACACCAGATTAAGATTTGAAACTGCTTCCTGAGCATCTCAAATATGCATTTTTGGGGGAAGATAATACCTTCCCGATCATAGTCTCAATTAGACTCTCCATGCTCGAAGAGAAAAGTTTGATACAAGTAATAAAAAACCATAAGGAGGCAATCAGCTGGACCATTGCCGACCTAAAATGGATAAGACCTTTGACATACATACACAAGATTTATATGGAGGAAAACACCGAACCAAAGCAAGAAGCGCAAAGGCGATTGAACCCAAATATGATAGATGTGGTAAAAAAAGGAAATAATTAAGTTGTTGAATGCTGACGTAATCTACCCCATTTCTGGCAGTAGATGGATAAGTCCAGTTTAAGTCGTGCCCATGAAAATAGGCGTGATAATAAAGAAAAATGCTAAGGGCAACCTGGTACCAACCCGAGTACAAAATAGATGGCGTGTTTGCATTGATTACAAGAAGTTGAATTCTTATACTAGAAAAGACCATTTCCCTTTTCCTTTTATAGATCAAATGCTTGAATGTTTAGCTGGAAAAACTCATTTTTGCTTTCTTGATGGATACTCAGGTTTCTTCCAAATCCCAATTGCACTAGAGGACTAAGAAAATACCACTTTTACATGCCCATTCAGCACATTTGCGTACAGAAGGATGCCATTCAGACTTTGCAATGCACCAGCCAACTTCTAAAGATGCATGATGAGTATATTTTTTGAATATGTAGAAAGCATTATTGAAGTTTTTATGGATGATTTTACTGTGCATGGGAATTGTTTAGATGAATGCCTTAAAAACCTTACGATAATTTTAAGTAGATGCATAGAATTTAATCTTGTCTTGAATTACGAAAGTGTCATTTTATGGTAGACAAAGGTTTAATTCTAGGACATATAGTTTTATCTAAAGGGATTGAGGTCGATAAGGCCAAAACTGGCATTATAAATTCTTTTCCATATCCCTCAACTGTAAGGGAACTTCTTTCTTTCTTTGGCCATGCAGGGTGTTACAGATGCTTTATAAAGAACTTCTCAAAAGTAGCTGAACCACTCTGAAAATTGTTGTAAAAAGATAAGAAATTTGAGTTTAGCCCAAAATGCAAAGAGGTTTTTGACACACTCAAACAAAAGTTGGTTTCTGCTCCTATAGTATAAGCACCAAATTTGAACTATCCCTTTAAAATCATGTGCGATGCAAGTCAACAAAGTGTGAGGGCCGTGTTAGGGAAAAAACTAGATAGAGAGCCCCATGTCATTTGTTATGCCTCAAAAACCCTAGATGCTGCACAAAGTAACTACACCACCACAGAAAAAGAACTTTGGCTATTGTATTTGGTTTGGATAAGTTCCAGTCTTATCTATTGGGATCTAAAGTAATTATTTTTTCTGACCATGCAACTCTTAGGTATTTGATTGCAAAGAAGGAAAAAAAATTGAGGCTCATTAGATGGATTTTACTGCTTCAACAATTTGACATTGAGATTTTAGACAAGAAGGGATGCAAAAACTTGGTGGCTGACCACTTGATCAGGTTAAAACACCTTGTGATGACACTCCTATGAAGGGCAAGTTTCCTTTTAAAGGCCTATTTTTCGGGTAAAGCACATTTCCCATGGTATGCGGATATGGTAAATCTCCTTGCCACAGGATCATTGCCCACTGGGTTAACACATTCCATAAAGGACAAGCTTAGAAGGGAAGGTCGATATTATATTTGGGATAACCCATACCTGTGGAAGCATTGCTCAGATCAGATAATAAGACGATGTGTTCTAGAAACTGAGGTGGCTTCTATACTTACTTTTTGTCATACCGAAGCTTGTGGAGGTCACTTTGGCCCTAAACGAACTGCTCATAAGGTATTAGAGTGTGGGCTATATTGGCCCACAATTTTTCAAGATGCATATAATTTATGTAAATCTTGCGATAAATGCCAACATACAAGTAACATAACTAAGCGAAATCCAATGCCCCTATCCCCAATTCATGTATGTGAGATTCTTGATGTGTGGGGCATTGACTTCATGGGTTTGTTTATTTCCTCATTTAGAAATGTCTATTTAATTCTTACGGCAGACTATGTTTTTAAGTGGATAGAAGCAAAGCCTACTAGCAATGACAATGGAAAGACTGTCGTGGAGTTTCTAAAACGAACTATTTTTTCTAGGTTTGGCACACCTCGAGCCTTGACCAACGATCATGGAACCCATTTTTGCAATAGATTCATGGAGGCACTTATGAAAAAATATGGATTTCACCACCATATAGCTACATCATATCACCCCTAAACAAAAAGGCAAACATAAGTCTCGAATTGAGAAATCAAAACCATTTTGGAGAAAACGATTTGACCTAACCGAAAGGATTGGAGCCATTGGCTAAATGACGCACTTTTGGTCCATCGGATGACATATAAGGAACCAATTGGTATGATCCCATATCGGCTTGTTTTTGGCAAGGCTTGCCACCTTCCGATAGAATTGGAACATAAAGCCTACTAGGTCGTACGACAATGTAACATGGAATTGGAACCTCCAGGAAGAGCAAGGAAATTAGGCATCTAAGAATTGGAGGAAATTCGTAATGATGCCTATGAGAATGCTCGTATCTATAGGGACAAAACAAAATTGTTCCATGATAATAAAATATCCCGAAAGCATTTCTCGATAGGACAAAAAGTGTTACTTTATAATGCCGTACTAAAATTGTTCCCCGATAAGCTTTAGTCATGATGGTAAGGACCCTTTATTGTAACCAAATTATTCACACATGGTACAGTTGAAATAGAAAGTGAAGGGTTGGGAAAATGGTTCATAGTCAATGGTCAAAGGTTGAACCTATTTTATGAGATTCAAACCCATACGGTTGAAAAAATTTAGTTGGAACCTCCGTAATACTAATCGGGAAGTCAAGCTAACGACATAAAAAATTTATTTATTTTTATTATTTTTTATTTTATTTTATTTTATTTCCATGTTAATAAATTTCTCTTCTTCTGTTTAGGTGAAACAACGAGAAAAAAATTCAAATTGGAACGACATCTTGAAGATATGGGCATGCTTTAGCAAAAACCCCATATTCTACCCTAATCCATTGGGAATAGCGCATCCCTGCTTTAAACTTACCCAAACCTACGTCCAAACACCCACCCTACAGCCAAACACCCTTCATTCTACGCCTTCAAACCCTTATTTTTCACCCATTTTCACCCAAAAACTCCCTCAAGCCGCCGTTAGACCTCTCCCCTACCCCTACCACTAATTTTTGAACCACCATGGTTAGGACTAGGAGTCGCGCAACACCGAACATCCTCCATCTCCCTCTCCTCTACATGATGCCAAACCTTCCTCTTCTCCCTCTCTTCCTTCTACTCCATTCGCACCTTCCCACTAGACTTCACCGTCACCCTTACAGATTTCCCTTCCCCCACCGTCACCTTCGCCGATCGCTTCACACCCATCTTTTTTGTCATCATCCTCAACTCTCGCCCCCACTTGTCGTTGGACCCGTCAACAGGCATAGGGTCTTTCAGCATAACAAGCAGCCGTATCTAGCGACACCTCCTCCACTAAGTCTGTCAACCTCAAGCCAGAGTCCAACTCTGGTGTCGACACCCACGGTCGTCCCAAATGCTCCGGCGTATCGGGAAGTCACGATAACCACCGACCATTGCCAGCCTAAGATAGGACCTATCGGTTGCGAGTGAATATTCTTCCACCGAAATTCCCTTTAAACAATAACTTAGTATTTGATAATATTGCTGATCGAGACAGGTATGATCGTTTACGACACAAACAAGTAGTGCCTTGCAAATGTTTATCACTGTCTGTTTTGAATGCTTTGCATATTGACATTATTGTTACCGATTATTTTCGCAATATTGGTTAGGTTGGTAATTTTGATACCATTCACTCCACTTATTATGAACTAATTTTAGAATTTTATTCCACCTTCCATTTTCAATGGCATGGCCAATTTTCGTTGGACACACCTGGGATTATAACATTTCGACTACTTGGTACCACACACAGTTTGTCCCTCATTGATTTTAATATTTCACTTGCTTTTGTGACAGAGGATTATGCTATGTCCACAGACTATGAAAATAGTTTGTGTACTTTTCCAGTAGACTTTAAGGCTATTGAGGCCTTTGCGTTATTAATAGACAATGTCGAAACCACATATAGCCTTAAAACATTAAAAGATTTATGGTTTCGTAACCTTGCCTTATGTTACGTACACCGTTATATGGCTTACAATTTTTCGAGCCGAAGAGATGCGCCGGCTACCGTCTCGAAGAAGGAATTTTTTTTATTGTGGTGTATGTACACCGATCGTCCGATAAATTTGGGCTATTGGTATGCGTTTCAAATTGAGCATATTATAAATGCAAAACATCCTCTAATTTTGGGCTCTTTTGTTACACAACTGCTATTCTCTTTACATGGCTCTAATGATCTTATTTCAGACTTACATATTGCTTGCCAAGCTGGTCCATTGGATGCTCGCTGTCTCGACTCAATGGGAGTACTTCTTGGTACTCATTCTTCCTTTCATTTTGTCCCTCTAGGTATCCGATCTTCACTCACTGAATGAATCTTTAGGTAGCAAAATCAGCACGAGGTACCCAATCAAGATTGAACTTCCATAACCATCGAGCAACATTTGGAGTGCATTGAAGCACAACTCGACACCTTCGTCCAGTAGATGGTTGATCTCATTGGTACCTCTGTGTGAACGACAGTGACTACATGGGGAGTTTTTCTAAACCCTTTTTCTTTCACCTATTTGTTTTTTTTCACGTTGAGGACAATGTGTTTTAAGTAGGGGAGGCATTCCTTATTGTTTTTGCTGTTTTATCTGCTATTTTGCTATTGTTGCTGCTGCCTTGTGCTTGTTTTGCCTACATTTATTTATTTTTTAGTATATCCTGGCCTTTTTCATGCCTAAGATTTTGACTAGGAATTACATATTGTTTGACCTGTGAGCATGATTCTTGTCTACTAAGTTAGTTATGATTTTGCTATACTGATTTCATCTCCATTGTTTTATTTCTATTATTCTAAAATAATTATGATATAATGAACTTAACCCTATCCTTCTTATATTAAAATCGTCTAAATGCAAAGAGGACACTTAATACGAATGTATGCTAAATTTATTTTCATGACTGATAGGTAATTGTCAAAACTTATTTTTGACATTTGATTGTTTTTCCTAGTCCTCTAAAATTTAAGTTATGTTTTATTAAAATAATAATAATTTTTCGTGTTTATGAGCACAACTTAAAACGTGACTGACTGAGTAACTGGGGTGGGGTGCTTGGGTTGTCATCTCTCTTCGTGTAAATAGGTTGTGTGACGTGTTAGGTAGCGCTCGGCTAACTGAAATTAAACAATTTTTTTTAAGAATGTGTTGGGCTAAGTAATCGGGGTGGGGTGCTTAGGTTGTCATCCCTCTTCGTGTTAGAAGGTTCAATACAATCTTAAGAAATAAATTAAGAGTATATTGGGGTGAGTAACCGGTGTGGGGTGCTTGGGTTGTCATCTCTCTTTGCGTCAAAAGGTTTAATACATTCCATTAAAAAAAAGGGAAAAACAAGTAACTTTAAAAAATTATATATATTGCATTTGGGGACTAAGGTTGGAACAAATAAGGTGTCTTGGTAAGTTTAGTAAATTACCTAATTTTCATGAAATAGTCCAAGTCGATTTAATTTTTGTGTGTTTAAATTGGAATAATTTTCGGTTGTACTTAAAGAAAGGTAAAAAGGTTTCTTTATTTTCATATGCATTATGCCTAATTCTTATGAAACTTTTGAGTAATACTTCTTTCATGACAAAATCTAAGTTACACAGTGGATAAGAACCATACTTGAGGACAAGCATGGGCTAAGTAGGGGAGAATATGATAATACTCTGAAATGTCATATTTTTATGTATTAATTACATATTGAGTATGATCATACTAATTTGAGCTATTTACGGTTTTTATCTTGTAGGGACTAAATTACAGGCAAAAGGAAGTTTGGGGGCAAAAAGCGTGAATTTAAAGACAAAATGGTCAGAATGCGAAAAAAGGTAAAAATGGTGCCACAAATATTCACTTATATACCATTCTAATTATACCGAAAAGAAACCTATCTTCAAGCATGATAAAATACCTATTGACATAGTAAAGTGTCAAATTGTACCAAAACAACCTATTTAGCCAAATATACATGCCACTACCCTAAAAGAGACAAAAACTACAACCTTTGATGGATAGTGTGAGCCGATTGATTAACCCTTCCAATGTGTCAGCAATAGAACTTTACAAAACAATCCATAAGAACCAATAAGTTTACATCACTTAGTAAGATCATAGTATTACATTCAAACAACACAATTAGAGACAATTCCTATACTATTAGATTTCAAGGTTAGTAGAGTATAAATAACCCACGTAAATGTGTTCAGGGGTACCGAAGTACAAATAGGGGCACGTATGTGCAAACAGGGGTACCGAAGTACAAAGAGGGGCATGTAGGTGCAAACAGGGTTACCAAGTACAATTAAGGGCATGTACATGCAAACAGGGGTATTGAAGTAGAATCAGGCACACGTATGTACAAACAGGGGCACGTATGTACAAATAGGGATATCGAAGTACAATCAGGGGTACCAAAGTACAACCAAGGGCATGTATGTGCAAATAGATGTATTGAAGTGCAAATAGATGTATTGAAGTACAAACAGGGGCATATATGTGCAAAAATTCAATAATTACTTATCGTCCTTTGACTAAGGAAATATAATGTAAAAGTACAAATAGAAATTCATTCACTTATTGGAACACTATAGACTTACCTAATATTCAATTCTGAACAACACGTAGGGGCTAGTCCGCTATTTTCTGTTTTCCTCGATTATTGTCTTTTTTATCCAAATTTTGATTTATATAATAATTAAATACAATACATTAATTTCATACATATATCACATTCCATTCAATGCATATGACCTTTATGTTTTCATTAATTACACATTTCCACGAACTTTTATAACTTTTGGAATTTAGTCCTATAAGCCAATATTCATCAAATTTAACCATTTTCTAAGAATCCAATTGCAACTAAATAAACTAGGCTCTTTAACAATCCCTATTATACATCAAAATCACTTCCAAACCCTGCAATTTTGACATTTAATCAATTTAATCTTTAAATCAAAATCTAACAAAAATCATTTCACAAAACAACCAAATATCCCAACAAAAGCTTCAAACATATAATTATCATAAAAAAAACATTCAAGATTCATTAAATGGAAACTTCCAAAATTTTTAACAGATTCAAAAACGATGGTACGGGTTAGCTGAACTTAGTTGCAACAATTTCAAAAATATAAAAATCATTAAAAAATGGCTTGAAGACTCTTACATGCAATGAAATCAAGTTGACCCAATGCTCTAGCTCCTTTATACGGTGAATTCTGTGGAGATGAGTTGAATTGAAGAAGATGGACATGTTTTCCTATGTTATTTTTAGTTTTATTTACTAATTTACCTTTTTGCCCTTTAAAAATTATCAAAATTTCAATAATACCAAATCAATGTACATCCACTATCAACATATATGGTATAATTACCAATAAAGTCCATTAACATTCACTTATAAAGCTATTCGACTCTCTTATATATTAGAACTCAACTTTTTCACCTTTTATGATTTAGTCCTTTTCACTAAATTAAGCATTTAAACATTAATATTTGATAACAAAATTTCAATACGACCCTAATAAAATCCTATAGACACTAAATAAATAATAAAATAATATTTTACTCATCAGAATTGTGGTCTCGAAATCACTATTTCGATATCACTGAAAAACGGGTTGTTACAACTCTCCCTATTTAGAAAATTTTGTCCTCTAAATTGTTACCAAATTGAGTCAGACATTGTAATTTCATCGATTCCTTGGTTTCCCAGGTAGCCTCTTCAGCACCATGCCGATGCCACATAATTTTCACTAGCGGTAGTCGTTTATTCCAAAGTTTTTTGACCTCTCGAGCCAAAATTTTCACTGGTTCTTCAGAATAAGTCAAATCTAACTGTAATTCAACTTCACTTTGAGGAATCACGTGTGAAGGATCAGATCTGTGCCTTTTTAGCATTGAAACATGAAATACATTTTGAATTTTCTCAAGTTTGGAAGGTAAAGCTAATATGTAAGCTATAGGGCCAACTCTTTCAATAATCTCATACGGTCCGATAAATCTCGGAATCAACTTTCCCTTCCTACCAAAATGTAGTACTTTCTTCCATGGAGAAACATTTAAGAACACTTGATCGCCAATAGCAAACTCAATATCTTTTCTTTTCAAATTTTCATATGATTTCTGACGATCAAATACAGCTTTCAAGCTATCTCGAATAATTCAAACCTTAGCTTAAGTTTCTTGAATCAAATCAATCCCCACCATTTTGGCTTCGCTCAACTCGGACCAATACAACGACATTTTACATTTTCTTCTGAATAAAGCTTCAAACGGTGTGATTTTTAAACTAGACTGATAACTATTATTATAAGCAAATTTAGCTAACAGTAGATACTTTTCCCAACTACCTTTAAACTCGACTATACAACATTGTAACATGTCTTCCAGAATCTGTATTACTCGTTCTGATTGCCCGCCCATCTGAGGATGAAATGCGATACTAAAGATGAGTTTAGTGTCCAAATCCTCTGAATTTTACTCCAAAACCTCGATGTAAATCGTGGATCAAAATCAGAAATAATAGATGTTGGAACTCTGTGCAATCTCACAATTTATGACACATACAAATCCGCTAACCTCTCAAGTGAGTAATCTGTTTTGACTAGAATAAATGGGCCGACTTAGTCAATCTGTCAACAATCATCCAGACCAAGTCTTTCTTTATTAAAGTTACTGGTAAAGCAACTATAAGATCCATCTTGATTCACTCCCACTTCCATTCAGGAATCATAATAGGTTGTAGTAAAACCGTCGGTACTTGATGCTCTGATTTTACCTGCTGACGAATCAAACATTTGGCTACGAATTAAAAAATCTCACATTTCATACCCAACCACCAGTACGTTAGCTTCAAATCACAATAAATCTTCGTGCTACCTAGGTGAATGGAATACGTACTATTGTGAGCCTTTGATAAAATATCAAGATTCAAATTTGAACTATTTAGAACACAAATTCTATTATGGTAACACAATATACCATTATCACCAGTACTATATTTAGTAGTCAAATTATCCTGAACCAAGCTTCATTTCATTTTCAACTTCGGATCGTCATTTTGCAATTTCTTAATTCTTTGTAGAAAAAAGGGTTTAATCTTCAATTCCGCTAATACAGAACCATCAGTATTCAAAGCCAAATGATAATCAATAACCAAATCATAATCATTCAGTAGTTCTAACCAACGTCGCTGCCTTAGATTCAGATCCTTCTAGATCATTAAGTATTTTAAGCTGTTGTGATCAGAATACACATGACATTTCTTGCCGTATAAATAATGCCTTCATATCTTTAAAGAAAAGACGATTGCGGCAAGCTCAAGATAATGAGTGGGATAATTTTTTTATGCGAATTTAATTGTCAAGAAGCATAAGCTACTACTTTCCCTATCTGCATTAACACACAACCTAAACCATTGAAAGATGCTTCACTATAAACAACATATGCCATTCCAGATTCAGGCTAAGTTAATACTAGAGCTTCTATTAACATGCTTTTCAGTTGATCAAAACTTTGTTGACATTTATTATACCAAGCAAATTCAATGTTTTTTTGTAATAACCTAGTCATAGGGTAAGCAATGATCGAGTAATTTTTAACGAATCGCTGATAGTATCTGGCTAGTCCTAAGAAACTTCGGGCTTTAGAAATGTTCTTCAAATTTTCCATTCAACAATCACAGATACCTTTTTCTGATCAACCCTAAATCTATCCATAGAAATAACATGTCCCAGAAAATCTACTTCTCGTAGCCAAAATTCACATTTACTGAATTTTACATACAATTGTTTTTCACGCAAAGTTTGCATTACAACTCTTAAATGTTCAGCATGATCTGACTCGTTAAGTGAATAGATCAGAATGTTGTTAATGAATACCACAACAAATTGATCTACATATGGCTGAAACACCCAATTCATCAAATCCATGAATGCTGCAAGGGTGTTAGTCAAGCAAAATGACATCACCAAAAATTCATAGTGACCATATCTAGTTTTGAATGCAGTTTTTGGTATATCTTGCTCTTTAACTCACAGCTGATAATATCCAGACCTCAAGTCAATCTTTAAAAACTCTGTAGCTCCTTTTAAATGATTGAACAAATCATCAATACGAGGAAACGAGTATTTATTCTTAATGGTGGCTCTATTCAACTATTGATAATCTATACATAGTCTCTATAACACCCCAAACCCGGCTTAAGAGTTATGGCCGAATCTGGCGTGTCACATTAAAGTGTTTTTTGAAAACCATGTTTTCATTGAAAACCCTTCTTGAAATTTTAAACTTTTTGCCATTTAAAACTTGTACAAAACCTCAATTTGTGCTTGTTTATTTTCAATCAAGGTTTATTTAAGAAAAGTTATTACCTTCAAAACCGTATGGTTGCGAAAGCTTAATTTTAAACAAATGATTTACGAAAACATGATTTTTAAAAATTGAGTTGCGAAAAACGTAGTGTTAGAAAACAGTTATTGTTCTGGAAAATCGTGTTCTACTTCTAGCAGATATAAATCACAATCATATAGAATCCCTAATTTAAAAACTAAAAATTTTAAAGGCCTTATTACAACCCGAATCTAAATCAAATTGCTTAAGTAAATGAGCACAACAGAATAAAACATGTGCAGTTGTGTGGCCCTTCCCGAGTCCCTCGCAGCTCCAAACCGTCTAACGATGGGGATTACCTGAAAGGTAAAAAATAGGGTGAGTTTATGAAAACTCAGTGTGTAATCACCTTATTAAAGAAACAGCTAGTATACAGAAACAAAATCAGTCTAGGCCTAAGCCATTTAATAGTAATAGTACAGTGTGGGCCTTAGCCCATAACAGTAACGGTGGCAAATAGGCCTTAGCCCCCATCAGCCTCGGTTGGGTCTAAGCCCATATCAAATGACACATATCACATATATCTGGGCCTAGGCCCATCTCAATATCAGAATTAGTATATACAATGCATAAATACCTATACCAACCCTACACTCCATCTCCTGTCCAAGCCTACACTCTTGTGGGGATTAAATCGACCCACCCACCCTACATTCCTCATGTAGCACCATTTGCGGCACTAACCAAAATTGCAGCAGAGCTGCCAGTTAACAGAAATGCTAAAAGCCATAAGCAAAAAGGCAGTAAGCCTTGAACAGAACTGCTACAAGCCATGCACTTCCTCCGTCAATATTAACCTAACCCCACGCAGTATGTCATGTCATAAATCGTATGTGTATGCAGAATGTCATACTCAGTAACAGTCATACATAATATATCATAAAGTAAATCAGTCATACACATATTTTCACTCCTAGCGGTAAAACAATCATTTTATCCTATAGGGGTATTTTGTTCATTTTACCCTTCGGGGGTATTTTGATAATTTTACCCTTCGAGGGTATTTCAGTCATTTTACCCTTCGGGGGTAATTTGGTTATTTTACCCTTAGATGGTAATTCAGTCATTTTACCCGTCGAGGGTAATTCGATCATTTTAACCTCTGAGGGTATTTCGGTAATTTTACCCTTCAAGGGTATTTCAGTCATTTTACCCTTCAGGGGTAATTTGGTCATTTTACCCTTTGGGGATAATTCAATCATTTTAACAACATTTCTGATGGTCTACAATCGCCTCGAGCAACACAGATAACCTAAATGGTCATAATGGTGTAAATGGGCCCAAGGCCCATATTCGGCCCAAGTGGGCCCACATGCTCATGTGGCCCATGAAGCCCACAGCTATTGTTTACCACGCAATCGTCATGGTTGGCTCATTATTTCCTATCCATCCGAGAAAATTTTACTCGCGTAGGGCCCACTCGGCCCATTCCGGTCTATTTGGCCAAAAAATGACTTAAGACCACGAGATCGCTCGTGAGGACCTCTGTCATTGTATCGACTTATCCATACACGCGTTCGTGCACTCGTGTGATAGTCGTAACCATACTTTAGCTTTTCATCTTTTCGGCATTTCGGGATTCTGGCATATGCCGATCTACAATTGGAGTGGTGTGTGTACACACCTGTTGAAGAACAAAGCAGTAGCCCACGAGCGTAGAACCTATATTCGATTAAGGTATCTGGTTAGCCATTCCTTAACGTTCACAACACTTAAACCCAAATCGTCACACTACTCACCTTGAACGAATGAGAATTGCTTAATGCCTTTGGATCGCCAATTAGGAATCTATCTCAGGGACTCACCGATTATTTTCCTGAACAAAGAAACCTATAAGACTGGGTTGTTTACAAGAATAAGACTTAAGACCCCAATATTAAATCCCAGCACTATCGACGAACAAGCCAACTTACCCCCTTCAAAAATTCAATTGAAAGATGAAAGGAGAAACTTGAATGCCTCTGCACTTCCGAGGAACCCCCCTGAATAGCAATCAGTGTAGTACGTGTGAAATGAAATAACAAGCAGTTAATAAGGTTATTTGGTTTGAGAAAGAATAGAGAACACAGGTGCATTCATTTTTAAAAGAAAAGCAGAGAATAGCTTGTGATCATTTACCGTTAGTCAGAACCTTTGCAGTAGATTGACGCAGAGAAATATTAACCATAGTGATTTTCAACCAGCCCAGAATAGAAGATGAACAGAAGTTAAAAGACGAAAAACAAAAGGAAGGTCTGGCTAGGCTATGAAGGAATCCGATTGCAGAAGAAAAGAGGTAAAGAAAAAATAAATGTTAGGTTCGGCCAAGAAGAGAGAAAGTGAATGTAAAAGATGCAGAAAAAGAATGACCTGAATGGCCAGTTTTAGTTTCGGCACTAGAGAAAAAGGAAGAAAAAAATACAAAACCCCAAATGATAGAGAGAAAATTCGACAGCTATACACTTACTAGTTGCCGAAATGCATACTCCAAAGTCCCCCTTAGCAGATCCGGCAAGAAACTTCTACAACTCAAACTCCCCTTTTTCCTCCTAAAATCACTCCTCCAATCCTCTCCTTGAAATCCTCCATGATCCACTCCTTAAATCACTCATTTGACCCATTCAAACTCTCCAATACGGAGTTCAAATCCAACACCAACTCTTGCCTTCACATGAGCAAAATAAATAATCCCATTTGCATGCAGTGAGACTTGAACCTCTGACCTCCTTGCCACACCTATATCGCCACCTTGCCACACCTGTGTCGCCACCTTGCCACTACACCATAGGCTCTTTTTGTGTTATGATTACACAAAAAAATATTTATAAAGCCTTAAAGCTAAGGCCAAGATTCATTTAAGAGCAAAAATCAAAAGTTTTGCTAAAGCCCAGGTTTGAACCCAGGACTTCTCCAACACTCCCAACACTTCCTAAATCACTTAACCACTAAAGAAGAAATTCAATTATGCATAGTTTCCTAACCATTCCCTTGCTCAAGGCCCAATACTTCTAGGCCTAAATTTCAGGGTGTTACAGTCTCATTGACCCATCTTTCTTTTTCACAAACAAAACTGGAGCACCCAAAGGTGACACGCTCGGTCGAATAAATCTGTGATCTATCAACTCTTGCAATTGTATTTTTAACTCTTTCAATTTTATAGGAGCCATCTTAAATAGTGTTATCGAAATTAGAGCTGTTCCAGGTAGAAGTTCAATCACAAACTCTACTTCTCGGGTTGGTGGCAACCTCGGCAATTCCTCAGGAAAAATATCAATATACTCTTTGACTATTAGTACTTGCTTAATTTTTCACTCAGCCACCTTCGAATCAAGAACGTAGGCTAAATAAGCTTCGTTTCCCTTTCTAAACAATCTTTGAGCTGACAGTACTAAAATTACATTTGATATGCAATCGACCCCATCTGCCCTAATACAAACAAATTCTTCATTTGGATGTTTCAAACTAAATTGCTTCCTTCGGTAACTCACTACTGCATCATGCTCAAACAACCAATCCATACCCAGAATGATATCAAAATCATCAAAAGGTAACAACATCAAATTAGCGGGGAAGTCGTAACCCTTAACTTTTAGTGGACATGTTTTACATATCTGATTAACTAAAACACATTAACCTAGTGGATTCGTAACTTTGATAGTATATTTAGTGAATTCAACAGGTAATTTCTTTTTGTCTACTAATGCAGTGTATATATACGAGTGAGTTGATCCAGGATCAATCAATGCATATACATTATTATCAAAGAGAGAAAAAGTACCCGCAATAATGTCTGGGGCAATAGCTTCCTCACGAGCTCTAATTGCATAGGCTCTAGCTGGTGTTCTCGCTTCAAAACGTTCATTCATCTTGATATTTTTCCCTCGAATAGGAGTAGTGTTCCTGGCATTTCGAAATCGTCTACCTCTATTAGAAGTTGCTTCAGGCGTGTTTGATTGATTACCAAAATCATTTTGTTTCTCCGGACAATCACGAAGAAAATGGTCAATAGATGCACAACAGAAACAAGGTCCCGACTTTTATTGACACTTACTAAAATATATTTTATTGCATTCATCACAAACAGAAATGTTTCTCTAAACATTTCTTACACTTCCAACACTAGCCGCTGAAGAATTAATTGACTAGAAATTGCTTTGCCTCAGTTTCTCTCTACTAGTGAACTCTGATGGGGCAGCTGATCAACTTGTGTAATTTCTAAACGTCTTTGATGGAGACGTTTGATCAGACTTGAACGACTCGCTTTTGTTAAAATCTCGGTATTCTGAATCTAGTTGTCGTTTACTTTTGCAAATTTCTTCAAAATTTTGAGCCCATTTTGAAAGTTTTACAAATTCCTGTAACTTTAATGCTGCTACAGACATACGGATATCATCACTCAACCCGTCTTCAAATCTAATACACATTTCCTTCTCATTTGATACTATATTACGGGCTTACTTGCTTAACTGTACCAATTCACTTTCATAAGCAACTACAGTCTAATTTCCTTGTTTTAAATCGAGAAATTCTTTCTTTTTCTTGTTAATATATAATTGACTAACATACTTCTTCTTGAATTCAGTCTGAAAGAAATCACAATTAATATGATCACTTGACATCATCATACTCAAAGTGTCCCGCCATAAATTTGCTTCATCTTTTAGTAGTGACATAGCACATCTCAAACAATCTTCGGAAGTGCACATCAACTCCGCAAAGACTCTCTTTGTATGCATTAACCAATACTCGACTTTTGCAGGATCATCATCCACCTTGCCTCTGAATTCCTTCACACCACATTTCCAAACATTTTCCATTGATATGAGATTGATCATCATTAATAAAACATTTTGAGGACCCAGGGGTGCTGGAGGATGCATATTAGGAGGTGGAGGTGGCGAAGTTACAAGATTCACTTCCTTGAATTTAGTGAACCACTGATTCACAATTCCAAGGAATACTTTTTTAATTCCATCACCAAAAGACTATCGAAACCATTTTTTTGAAATTTGAAAAATGGGTATCGATTTTGAAAATGGAAATGGAGTCACCATCGACCTTTTATTAAGGTGTGATCAGTTCACCATTAAAAATTTTAGGTCTGTGAGATTTGAAGAAATCGGTCCGGGAGTCGGTTACGCACGAGGAAGGGTTAGCACCCTTGTAACGCCCAAAATAGGTACCGAATCGATTGTTTAATGTCTTAATGTCGAATTTTTGAAAAGATTTTAAAATACGATCCTTTTATTTTGAATAAAACGAATTAGATGATGAGATTCACTTATTTCAAAGAAATAAATCGTCACACTCAGTAAGTTAGAGTGCAACATTTTAAATCCTCAAAATTAAATTTATCTCTTGACTTTTAAACCTATGCGTTTTGAGAAAGATATTCGATTATTTGGATTAAATGAGAAAATCAAGACCCAGTAAGTTAGGGCTCGATTTCATAATATTCCTAAATATCGAATATTGCCCTTATTTTTATTTGTAAGAAAAATCCTCGTCTCGAGAAAACAATACGTCATATTCAATGCGTTAGGACACAATGCGTCAAATTCCCGAGAATGAGCTTTTATTTATGTGTTTTGATTAAAGCATATTCGCGATTATTTAGATTCGACGAAGAGAATTGGAACCCAATACGTTAGGGCTCAATTTTCAAAGATTCCAAATATCGAACTTTACATTATCTTTGAAAACTTTTGTATGAAATAACTTCGACATTTGTAATCTTTTGAACGAGTAAAAAAATGATTGAATAATAATGTACAACGCGAAATGATAATTCGTAAGTTAAATCATACGCTAATGAACAACAAAGATTCAATATACTGAATAAACAATATTATATACATGAGAGCAACAATTTTATATCCTAAATTATGCAAATACAAACATCCATATTAGCATAAAATGAATTAAAAGATTAATCTTAAGAAAGTAACAAGCGAATTAAATAGAATGCAACGAGTTTTAAATACAAAAAAACATGAAAGAAGGAAATTGTATATTAAAATAAATTTAAAATAAGTAATATATACATGAAAGTTTGAAATAAATAAAATGTAATTAAAAACAAAACTTCATAAAATCATAGTATCCCAATAAATTTTAAGATAAATACTATATCAAATACATAAAGTTATATACATATATTAATTTAAATAAGTAATACATGAGAAGGAAAAATAATAATAATAAAGATGATATTTGGGCTGATGGTTAGGTGATATTTGGGCCAAACTTTGTAATATGGACTGTTATTTTATTTATTTATTTTATTTATTTTTTTCTAAAATATATGTGGGCCGGGCAAATTTGGGTTACTACAGCTGCCCCTCTTTGCTCATTGTCGTGTAACGGTAATGAAGCAAACACTAAAAATGGCCAATTAACCCGGTTGTGCTGGACCTTGGTGCTATTTTTTCTTCAAGTTGCCTCATTCCAACCTATTGCATCTTCAGAGGTATAGGAATTGGTGCTTCGATCCACTCCACTATAACATCAGGGAGATAGGATTACCGGCTTCAATCTGCCATCTTCGATCTGCTTCGCTACTGCTTAGGGAGACAAGATCTGTAGTTTCCAACCTATTCCACTGCTGGCAAGGGATACAGGACTTGTAATCTTCGATCTACTGCATTGTCGACGCAGGAGGGCAAGATCTGCTATCTTTAACCAGCTCCACAGCAACCGATAGAGGCAAGGCTTTGTTTTCGATCTACTTCACTGTTAACGCAGGAAGGCAAGATCTGCTATCTTTAACTAGCTCCACTGCAACCGATGGAGGCAAGGCTTTGTTTTCGATCTGCTTTGCTGTTAACGCAGGAAAGCAAGATTTGCTATCTTTAACCAGCTCCACTACAACCGATGGAGGCAAGGCTTTGTTTTCGATCTGCTTCGCTGTTAACATAGGAAGGCAAGATCTGCTATCTTTAACCCGCTCCACTACAACCGATGGAGGTAAGGCTTTGTTTTCGATCTGCTTCGCTGTCAATGCAGGAAGGCAAGATCTGCTATCTTTAACTAGCTCCACTACAACCGATGGAGGCAAGGCTTTGTTTTCGATCTGCTTCACTGTCAATGCAGGAAGGCAAGATTTTCTATCTTTAACCAGCTCCACTGCAACCGATGGAGGCAAGGCTTTGTTTTCGATCTTCACTGATCTGTTCTCTGGGGAACATGACCTGTAGAGTGAACCTAATTATGCCTAATGATTAGGATGACATGATCAAAATGAATCAAATGCTCCTAACTAGACATGTGTGAATGGTGTTTGCATGAATGCAGAATTTTATTTTTCCGAGAACGATCCCGCTTAGGTTGTCATTACTCGAAGTTTATTAAGGCTTTCTGACTGACGTGCTATAACGCCTTCTTTCTCAACTGACTTTTCTGAAGAAACATTTAGCCAGGTTGCCCCCACTGTAGACCTCAAAGTTTAATCCATTGGGGCGCAAAATTTGTACCATCATTCTCCCATTGTAATCCAAGGGTAGAAATATGGCTTTTCCTCAATCCTCTCTTATCCAATTCAAGGATACAAGATCTACATCGTTCTGGTTCCTAACACCATTCCCAGGGTGTCGTACCAAAGACTTATGCGCAGATGAAGGCTCTGTTCTCTGAGGTAACCTCTTCCTATTGCCTGATGATCATTGCTTGTTTGTTCATTTAAGCTTTGCCATTAACCCGTCATCTTATCATTTTATTCAACCAATGCATTTGACAATGAAATCCAAAGAGAAAGTCTAAATTTAGACTATTCCTTCTCAAATTTCCAACCTTTAAATTTGGTGTGTTCTAAACAATAGTCTTGTTTCAGGCTCCTATATTATTTAGAAACTTTTCAGAGTAATATGCAAAACTTCCTTTGTGAAAGTTTTATTAGTCCATTAATCATTATTCCAATGCAACATGTTTGCAAAAAAGGTTATAACAATGGATAAGAATAAAGTTTGTTCTGAGCATAGCTCGAAAGAACAAATTATCAAAAATAGTAAAGAAGGATGACAAAGAAATTGATTAGGAACGTGTATCTTGGAAAAGAATGAAATATTCCAAGAACAACAAATAATATGAGAATTGGGTGCCCCAGATATCGCAGCTTGAACTTCTCTGTACAAACTTTTTGAAGACCATTTTGAGTTGGACATGTGTTTAGGAGATCTACAGTGCTCTGTCGATGCCCTTAGATGTCGCCTATCCTTTCCTGTTGATTCAGGCATAGCAAGATCACCACATGCCCAATCTGATCAAGATTCGAGTTGCTTTGATTACCTCATACCCCCACTTTAATCAATATTTGAGCCACCCTTTTCGGGTTTTCAACTCAAATCCCCTTTGGCCTAAGGTGCCCTTTGCGGGTTTTCCCCTTAGCCTCTCTGTCATTAATTTTTCATTTTTCATTTTCATCATCTTCTTTTTTTTTGTTTTTTTGAAATTGGTCCTTTCTTCTTCTTTAAACGAAGTATTTCTTGACTAGATCCGAGTTTATAGGATTAGCAATCTCTCTCGGGATCAGTGCTCCTCTAAAAAAGGTTTTCTTTACAACACAGGGGCATCCCCGGCTTAGCATTCATTTCCTTCTAGAATCCTTTTGTTGAGGAAGGATCTTTTCCATCATCCAGCCCTCTCGTGGAATTCTCTGAGAGGGCTCTGTTTATTATGGGCTCGTATCATTTGTTTTTGGTATATCCGACCCTGACGAATAGCTTTTAACCCTTTTCCTAGGTCCAACTGATCACATCACGATTTGGATCCTTCCAACTTTAATACCCAAAGAGAGGGGATTTCAATAGGTAATACCACCTCCATCCCGTAAACCAAAGAGAACAACGTTGCTCCGGTAGAAATCTTGGTAGATGTTCGGCAAGCAAGGAGGGCAAATGGTGATTTCTCATGCCAGTCCTTGTAAGTCTCAGTCATTTTTCTTCAATTTTCTCGATGTTCATCTCTAGGAAATTTAGTGACGAATCGTGATGTTCGCTTCTGAATTGATTTCAAACCTCAGCTATCGCACTATTGTTCAAATTCAATGTAATTTCCAATACCATATTCTCTGGAATATTGGCGTATGAAGCAGCCTCTAATGATCTAAAAAATGAAGCAATGCCCATTAGAAGTCTTCGATAATGATGATGTCCATGCCCAATTTTGCTCAAAATTTGAGTCACCCTTTTTGGGTTTTCAACTCAAAACCACATTTGGTCACAAAGCAGCCTTTACGGGTTTTTGCCTTGGCCTCTTCTTTTCCTTTTCCTTTTTTTTTCATTTTCATTTTCATTTTGACTTTGATTTTGATTTTTTTTTAAGATTGGATCTAAACCAATAGGACTAGGCAAGTCCTTGTTATCCCTCTTTCGACAAGAATCAATGTTTTTATAGATAAAATCCTCCATCTAAGATCTTTCACTTTCATCTTGTATGCGAAAGACCTTCTTTGGTATCAGATTTCTTTCATAGAGCCTTTTGGGACGCAACTACAACGGAAAACTTTGGATCTTTCTCTTTAACCAGGATAAAATCCAACAACATCTTGAAGGGATGGAAACTCGAATTCAAATGGGCAAAGCTATGCTGACTCAACGAGAAAGGCATTGCCCCGGCAAAGAATTGCATCATTCATACTGCAAATTTCTGCCATCGCGCTGTTTTGCAGATTTCATTATCAGCGGTTAACCCGGGCATATCCTGGTATGATCGTACAAAGACATCTTAAAACTCTAGAGGTAACTCGACAAGGTATTGCTTCGTCTTTGCGGTCCGGTCAATTCTAATCTTTACCGAGCTCACAATTTCCAATGATTCCCTGAGAGGTAGGATCAGTCTATCCTCTTGTTCAAACGTCCTCAACAAGTCCGAAGATAAGCTACAATCTTTGTCATTTTCAAAGTCATGAGATTCCTTTAAGCACATGCCCCGCTCAAAAGGAAAATCTGGGTCTGTAGTAGAGTCATTCACGTAATTGATATCTGGGGACCCATAATAAGTACCAAAGAATGTACAAAAGAATGTATAAATTTATGAATAATTATTTATAGAATATGATTATGAATGAATGAATGATGTGGAAGAAAATCCAAAAAAATTAAATAATCAGAAATAATTGTTCAAATAAAATAACATTGGCTCAAAAGTGATCGCAAAGATGTATTTCATTAAAATAATAACATTCAGACATGAGCCTATTTCACAAAGGAAATTTCTATAATTTTTAGGCTAAAAACAACAAAAATGTTTTGAACATTACTTTAAAAAAGCTATAGAGACTATAGGGTTTTCTTCCGTAGTCGAATTGCTTAGAACACTTCCACGTTTATAAGGGTGGATATTTAACAAGGTCCCTTTTTCAGTTACTTGTGCATTACATTCACTCCATTTATCAATTATGATTGGGTAATGGATTTTCCGCACTGGAGGAATCATCAAATTTAACGACGCCCATACTGATAAGCCTTTCAATCAGTTTTTTAAAGGCAATGCAATTTTCTATGGAATGCCCCGTATTTCCCGCATGATATTCGCATTATGTATTTGCATCGTGCCATTTGGGGTACGGAGGCTGTGGAGGTTTTGTGTAGAGAGGTGTAATAATGTGCGCGTTGAATAAGCTTTGATACAGCTACTTATACGACATTGGAATTGGCGTGAACTAGAGGTTCTCAGTGCCTTGTTTCACATAAGATTCTTGTCTTGATGAACCTTGTTGACTAGCGACCCCTTTACCTGGATGACTTACTGACCTTGAGTAACCTGTGTTGTTCACCTCATTTTCTCTTCTCCTTGGGGTTGACCTCTTATCACTCTCTTCCGCCTCAATTTTTCCCGCTCTTATAGCATTCTCAATCATTTCACCATTCATAACTATGTCAGAAAAGCTTTTTGTTGTGCTTCCTAACATATGCATAATGAATGGGGCCTTCAACGTATTGATGAAGAGCATTGTCGTCTCTTTCTCCAAGAGGGGTGGCTGAACCTGGACTGCAACCTCCCTCCACCTTTGTGCATACTGCCTAAAACTTTCGCTCGATTTCTTTTCCAAATTTTGCAAGGTGATTTTATTGGGAGCCATATATATTACATGACCGTATTGCCTTATGAATGCTTGAGCTAGGTCCCTTCATGAACCAATCTTGGTACGGCTCAACTGATTGTACCATTTCGACGCTGCTCCAATAAGGCTATCCTGAAAACAATGTATTAATAGTGATCATTGTTAATATACCGGTCATTCTCCTCTGAACATGGTGATATGGGCTTACGGGCAAGCTGGTCCCACTATATTTCTCAAATTTAGGCATCTTAAACTTGTGAGGGAGTACTAAGTCTGGAACCAAGCTCAGATCTTTCGCATTGATTCCATGGTGACTATCAGTGCTTTCCAGGGCTTTGAATTTTTCCTCCAACCATTTACACCTATCCTCCCATTTTTTTGACAGTTCAACGTTTGCCTTCTCTTTTTTAGCTATTTCATCGAAATCAGGAATAACAAGAATCACTGGGTTATCTCTAGGATTAGAACCTGATCTAGCCTCGGTCTGAATCTGCGCATGCAGAGGCGTAAAGCCTAGAGGATAGATAGGTCTATCCTTGTCTTCTCCTTCATCTTTAACCATATGACCCTTCCCCTTATTTACACCTTTAGTCAGTAGGTGATTCAATTCAACCATCGCATCTTTTTGAGCCTTGATCAGTTTTTCCTTCATGTCTTCTTGAATTTTATCTAGCCGCTCTTGCATTTGTACTTGTAACCGTTCTTGCATATCCTTTTGTATTTGCTCCAGTTTCTCTAATCTTTGGTCCATTTCTTTAGTCTTTCGACGAGTATCGTATTGATGCATAATGGGTGAGCTTTTTTCGGTTTCCAGATTAGCTGAAATAAATTTACTCAATTAGACCCTTTCAATGGACTTTAATGCATGTAATGCGAATGCATGAAATGTATACCTAAAGAGACGTTGATTCTAATTCAATTACATGTAGAAAAATTCTCTAGAAGACAAATTTCTTTACATAAAATGGATACATGTACGGCATCACCCTCATATTACTAGAAACAACATCGATCTTTTTCTTCAGGCGCATGTTTGAGATAATCTCACCAATTTCCAATAGATGCCACTGCTAGCTCTTTTTCTTGATCTTGGTCACGATCCATCACCTGCCCATCTTCATAAGGCTCGTCAGCTTATTTAAGGGAGTTGGAACGTCGAAGGCTCTTAGACAGTCGCCTTGAATCCTCAGGCCACGAAGCAAGGTCACGAACTCTTCCATGTGTTTTTCAGAATATATTAAGGTAGCCGTATTGTTTTCCACTTTATCAAGGAATCCGTATTCCATGACAAGCTTTCTAATTTAGTAATTGGACTTGAATCAATATCTCTTTCCTAAGATGCAAATGCAATGCAATCACAATCAAAACATAACAAAAGGGGTTAGTACAAAACATAAGTAAACAAGGAAAACAGAAAGTACCTAATCAGGTAACCACTAGGGATTTGGAGTGGCTCTACCTAGGTTAAGTTCCTAAGTCCACTATATGAGGTTTGGTTCTAAAGTTAAGGTACCCGAACCAACAGATTCCTTGATCTTCCCCCAATATAGGCTCATATAGACCGAGTTCGGTTCAGGGGAATACATTTCCCTATGGCTGCACGGAGATGAAAATCTCACGAAGACATAGGCACGGATGTATCCCGAAATTGATTCACTATCCAGCACGGCGGTGAAAACGTCACGAAGGAGTAGCTTCTCACTCCCACTTAAGGACAAGACTAGTCTTATGCAAAATGATGCCAAAATATACAACTTAATTTAAAATAATCATGCAAAAAAGTGCAAAGAAAAGATCCTAATTTTTCAAATCAATTTTCGACAATAAGACAGAAAACAATCAATTTTACGGCTTGACTCTCTAAAGTCCCCAGCAGAGTCGCCAAGCTGTCAAACCATTTTTTTAAAATTTGAAAAATGCGTATCGATTTTGAAAATGGAAATGGAGTCGCCACCGATATTTTATTAAGGTGTGATCAGTTCACCATTAAAAATTTTAGGTCTGCGAGATTTAAGGAAATAGGTCCGGGAGTCGGGTACGCACGAGGAAGTGTTAGCACCCTCGTAACGCCCAAAATTGGTACCGAATCGATTGTTTAATCTCTTAATGTCGAAATTTTGAAAAGATTTTAAAATACGATCCTTTTATTTTGAATAAAACGAATTAGACGATGAGATTCACTTATTTCAAAGAAATAAATCGTCACACTCAGTAAGTTAGAGTGCAACATTTGAAATCCTCAAAATTAAATTTATCTCTTGAATTTTAAAACTTATGCGTTTTGAGAAGGATATCAGATTATTTGGATTAAATGAGAAAATCAAGACCTAGTAAGTTAGGGCTCGATTTCACAATATTCCTAAATATTGAATATTGCCCTTATTTTTATTTGTGAGAAAAATCCTCGTCTCGAGAAAACAATACGTCCTATTCAATGCGTTAGGACACAACGCGTCAAATTCCCGAGAATGAGCTTTTATTTATGTGTTTTGATTAAAGCATATTCGCGATTATTTAGATTCGACGAAGAGAATTGGAACCCAATACGTTAGGGCTCAATTTTCGAAGATTCCAAATATTGAACTTTACATTATCTTTGAAAACTTTTGTATGAAAAAACTTCGACATTTGTAATCTTTTGAATGAGTAAAAAAATGATTGAATAATAATGTACAACGCGAAATGATAATTAAGTAAGTTAAATCATACGCTAATGAACAACAAAGAATCAATATACTGAATAAACAATATTATATACATGAGAGCAACAATTTTATATCGTAAATTATCCAAATACAAACATCCATATTAGCAAGCAAAATGAATTAAAAGATTAATCTTAAGAAAGGAACAAGCGAATTAAATAGAATGCAACGAGTTTTAAATACAAAAAAACACGAAAGAAGGAAATTGTATATTAAAATAAATTTAAAATAAATAATATATACATGAAAGTTCGAATAAATAAAATGTAATTAAAAACAAAACTTCATAAAATAATAGTATCCCAATAAATTTTAAGATAAATACTATATCAAATACATAAAGTTATATACATATATTAATTTAAATAAGTAATACATGAGAAGGAAAAATAATAATAATAATAAAGATGATAATATATACGTAACAATTTATGTAAAGGATTTGAAAACAACGAAACATGTATAAAATAAGGTTTTAAAGGCACATTACGAGATGGAAGTTATAAAAGAATATATTATATTATATTTAAGAAAAATAATTCGTCATAAGGTTAGAAAAATAATGTATGATGATAAAACAAAAGAATTTAAAATAAAAGTGTATAATGAAGTAACATATATATATATATATGTAAAACAATAAGTAACCAAAAATGTAACCAAATATAACAATAATGTCAATAAAAATAACAAAAGATAATAACAAATTAATAATATATATATATATATATAAATATATAAAAAGGGGTTTATTCGCAATTAGATCTAAATTAACAAGCTATTAATAGAATTAAAACAAGATGAGGGACCATATTGCAACGCGTGAATTATATGGGGGTTGAGTGGGAAATATCCCGCTTCCCAAAACGCTGCGCAGCAACATGGATCAAAATGAAGCAAGAGCAAAATGAAGTGTGAAATTCGTAAATAAATAAAAAAACTAACATGAAAACACCAAGAAGAAAGGTCGCAATAGACCAAACGACCAAAATGCGCAGATCCTTCCCTCGGGTCGGGTCACCGCGTGGGTCGTACGTCTTTAAATGACGCCGTTTCTTTCGTGGTTAAAAAAACTAAACCCTAATCTATTAAACATTTTCTAATCTAACAAAACAAAAAAACTAAAAGAAAAGAGAGAAAAACTCTCTCTTTGCGCCGTTTGACGATGAACATCTGGAGGCCCCTAAACCACCGCTTGGTTTCGATTGCGACGAAAAAAGCGACACCAGCAAGCCAGGTAAACTCTCTTCCTTAAACCTCTCTTTTTCTGTATTTAGTGTATTCATGAAGAAACAAAAAAGAGAAAGAAAACAGTGAAGAAAAAACGAAAAGAAAAAAGATGAATATACCTCTCAAATCTTCTTTTTTTCTTTGTATTCAAACAATTGTGTCAAAAAAAAAGATCTTTACAGTTCTTGTATTGGCATTATATAGCCAAAAAAAAAATACAAAAATCCCTATTTTCTATTTTTCCTTTTTCTCTGCTATTACAATTTTCTATTGTACAGAGGTCGTACGAGACTGGGGCAGAGGGTATGGAGGCGCACGTTAGGAGGCAGACGCGCAAGGGAGGAGCTCGGTGCCTAGATCTTCTAGGGTTCCTTGTGTTGATTTTTGTTGTTTTGGGCTTGGCTCAAATTTAGGCTGATGGTTAGGTGATATTTGGGCTAAACTTTGTAATATGGACTGTCATAATGGACTGTTATTTTATTTGTTTTCTGAAATGTATGTGGGCCGGGAAAATTAGGGTTACTACAAAGACTATGTAATTCATGCACTATTACGTGCTTCAAGATTCAAAGCTTGAACATTTCTTTCAGCTTTGTTAACTACAGCCCGGTTTGATTCATCTGACATCTTGAATCTATAAGAAAATACAATATTAGAATGGATCAAAAGTATCACAGTATCACAGGGTATATGTGGTATGTATATACTACCTCTACTCCGCTACGTTAGTCCTACAATCGATTAAACCGTAGCTCTGACACGAATAAATATATTACCCCTAACCCGTATCCATCGCCAGATTAGGGTTACAGAGCATTACCGTACAATTGAAACATTTAAACAATATTTCATTCACTAACATAAACATACCATATCTCAATCATACATGCACATTTTGTCCCTAAATCGAACCCTCTAGGCCCTAGAAATATGTTAGAAATGATTCGGGACTAAATTGAAAACATTTGGAAAGTCTAAGAAAATTTTACAAAATTTTGGAAACAGAGGTCACACGACTGTGTAACCTTCGAACTAGGGACACATGGCCGTGTCCCAGCCTGTGGCCATGCCCGTGTAGCTCTTTGAGTACGATCACACGGTCGTGTCACACGCCCGTGTGCCAGGCCGTGTTACACACTCGTGTGCCTGGCCGTGAAACTCTCTAAGTTGCCCCACACGCCCGTGTGCCAAGTCGTTTGTTAGGCTGTGTAACTCACTAACTTGAACCTTTTGAAACCTTCAGATGACACACAGTTGTGTCGCCAGGCCATGTGTCTCACACAGCTGAGTCACACGCTCGTGTCCTAAGCCATGTGAACCCAAAATTTACCTATAATCTAGCCATTCCACAAGCAATTCATACCTAACCAATCTAATCAATGAAACATGCATCCAACAAACATAAACATCATTCACCACTACTCAAACATGACATTTAAATGTCCTAAAATCAACCAACCAATGTGCCATTCATAGACACCACAATTATATCAAAACATAATCAACTAAAACATATCAACATTGATTACTTTCTTTTATAGTAACTTAGTTCAATCATACACCAAAACATACCACAAATGTTCAATTATATACCATTCTAATTATACAAAAAAGAAACCTATTTACAAGCATGATAAAATACCTATTGACATAGTTAGTAAAGTGTCAAATTGTACCAAAATAACCTATTTAGCCACATATACATGCCACTACCCTAAGAGACACAAAAACTACCAACTTTGATGGATAGTGTGAGCCAGTTGATTAATCCTTCCAAGGTGTCAGCAACAAACTCTACAAAACAATCCATAAGAACCGATAAATTTACATCACTTAGTAAGATCATAGCATTACATTCAAACTAACACAATTAGATGCAATTCAATACTATTAGATTTCAGGGTTGCTATAGTATATGTAACTCACGTAAATGCATTCAAAGGTACCGAAGTACAAATAGGGGCACGTTTGTGCAAACAAGGGTATCGAAGTACAATTAAGGGCACGTAGGTGCAAATAGGGGTTCTGAAGTACAATCAGGGGCACGTATGTGCAAACAAGGGTACCGAAGTACAAATAGAGGCACATATGTGCAAAACGGGGTACTGAAGTACAAATAGGGGCACGTGTGTGCAAACATGGGTACTGAAGTACAATCAAGGGCACGTATGTGCAACCATGGGTACTGAAGTACAAATAGGGGCATGCATGTGTAAACATTCAATAATTAATTACCGACCTTTAACTAAGGAAGTATAAAAGTACAAATAGAAATTCATTCACTTCTTGAAACACTATGAATTTACCTAATATTCAATTCTTAACAACACGTAGGGGCTAGTCCGTTATTTTTTGTTTTCCTCGGTTATTGTCTTTTTTATCCAAATTTTGATCTATATAATAATTAAATACAATACATTAATTCCAGACATATTTCACATTCCATTCAATGCATATGAGCCTTAACTTTTCATTAATTACACATTTCCCCAAACTTTTTTAAACTTTTTCATTTTAGTCCTCTAACCCGATATTCATCAAATTTAACCATTTTCTAATAATCCAATTGCAACCAAATACACTAGGCTCTTTAACAGTCCCTATTATACATCAAAATCACTACCAAACCCTAAAATTTTGACATTTAAACAATTGAATCTTTAAATCAAAATCTAACAAAAATCACTTCACAAAACAACCAAATATCCCAACCAAAGCTTCAAACATATAATTATCATAAAAAGCATTTAAGATTCATCAATGAAAACTTCCAAAATTTTTAATAGATTCAAAAATAAAGGTACGGGTTAGCTGAACTTAGTTGCAATGATCTCAAAAACATAAAAGTTATTAAAAACAGGCTTGAATACACTGACATGCAATGAAATCAACTTGACCCAATGCCCTAGCTCTTTTCTATGGTGAATTTCGCTGGAGATCTATTCTGATATAAAAAAAAAAAGGGTCGTTATAGGGACAAATTTGACTTTGAAAATAGAAGAGTCTTTGAGAACACATTAACCAAAACCATTATCATGTAAGAAATTTCGAGGATAAAATTTCCTAAGGGGGAGAGTTGTAAACAACCCATTTTTTAGTGGAGTCGTAAACAGTGGTTTCGAGACCACAAATTTGACAAGTGAGTCTGTAAATATTATTATTTAATATTTACGAGTCAAATATAGTATTATATTAAATTTTCATTTGGTAATTTTTTTAGTTGGACGAATAATTAAGTTCAATTGGTTTGTCTTTATAGTCAATTGATTTTTGAAACTGAGGTTTCGGGAACTCATTTTGAATTTACGAGTCAAACATAAATATTTTTAGTAAATATTTACAAAGTTACAATATAGGCATATTGAATTTTGATCTAGAAATTTTGACGTTCGGATAGTTAATTAAGGAGAAAGGATTAAATCGTAAATGTTGCATAAATTAATCGCTATTGAATTTTATTAATTAAATGGCTTATATAGTCAAAGTGGGAGGATTAACATAATAATTTGACCATAATTTAGCATGATGGGCAGTTTATGAATTGAAATTAATTAAATTATATGTTATTTTAATTATATATGTTAAAATGTTAAAAATGATAATAATATTAAAAGTAAAACATAAGTGAATTGTGATCATCTTCCCCAATTGAAGTCTCTCTCACTGAAACTTCATAGTTTCAACTTCTCCAAGCTTCAGTTTTGCTTTTATTCATGCATGTATGTCTTTCGGCTATCGATTTTTCATAAATTTTATGTTTTTAAGAACGTTGTAGTTGAATCTAGCTTACTCGAGGACTAATTTGTAAAATAGTTGAATTTTTTGAATTATACCATTAATGAATTTCTAATGTTTTTGAAGTTTTATGATAGATTATTAAGCTTGATAGTTAAATAGGACTATTTTGTAAAATGATTTGGTTAGTTTTAAGTTTAAGGACTAAATTGATAAAATAATAATTTTAGAATGAAATTCTTGTGAAAGTTCAATAATTATGGGTTGTATTTGAATAAATATTTTTTGGCTGGGTTTTGGGCCTAATTGTTATAATTGTGTAAGTTTCAAGTTTAGGGACTAAAATGAATAAAGCGTAAAAGTTTAGGGTAAAAATGAAAATATTGATAAAGGGTCAAATATTTGAATTTAAGTATTTTAAGGTATTTTAATTGGTTACTTGAATTAAATTATTACATTATATCAAGAAACGAATCAGTGGGTTGATAACCGCAGGAAAGGAAAAGTCGTTGAATAGTCATCGTCGAAGTGTTTGTAACCACTACTTTTTGGTAAGTTCGTATTAGATATTCTTATGTTTCTTAATGTTGAAATCATAATTGTATATAATTTTTTGTGTATATGTGTTTAATAAACATGGTTGATAAAGGTAAGTTATAATTGTGATCAAAGACTTGAAAGGAAAAATATGGCTTTGTATTTGTTCGAATTGAAACATGTTATGCTATGGAAAGTTGGTAAGAAATTAACCTTGGTATATGGTTAAAATCATGAAAGGATCAAGGTATAGAAGTTAAGCCCGTGTGAACTTAGTGAATAGCTAGAATGCAAATGACATGTCATTAGTGGAAACCCTCAAATCGGGCCTAAACGTTACGGCCCAACCCGAGAAATTACATGGGCCATAGAAATGGCTAAAACTTTGAGTTGAAATAAATGGATATAGTCAATGAAAACACATTCTAATATTCTCTTTCTATACGATGTTGAAAAATGTTACATTGAAAATTATTATTTGTAAAACATTTGTTTGATCATCAAAAATTCAAGTCCAAACAATTGAATTTACAGAAAACGGATTTAATTAAGAAATCACCAAAACATTTAATCCATATAAAAATTCATGCAAAAATTCCAATGAACCATGAAGAATGGCTAAAATGTCTTTCATAAGAAATTCCATTTATTCTCGAAAACATGTCATTTATAAAATTAATGTTCTTTTCAAAAAAACTATTAACTCCTTTTTATAAAAAAAATACTTGTATTATAACTTAATTTTGAAAACATATTTGCAGAGGATAATATTTCTTAAAATCATTTAGTGATCATCTGAAACGGTAATTCCGACATAAACAATCCATGCAATAGTTCTAAAACGTTAAAAAGAAATCTCCATGCCATAGTCCACAATTAAAATAAAGTCCCGAAAATTTAGGAAAACAATCCCAAATCAAAGTCAATATAAATCCATGAAAAGGTATTGAGTCCAATATTTTATTAAAAAATTATTTTTGAGAGAATCACCAAGAATTCGCATCCAAGTCCTAATTACGAGGATTACCTGAGACACACGAGTAATATGGGTGAGCTTGAAAAGGCTCAATGTGAGATCAAACATAAAGTATATATAATATAAAATGCTTTTCAACATATCGAATAAACACATCCAAAACAAAATATATACCACTTTTACAGAACTCTCATATCATCAATATTACACATATACATAAATGTCGAGACATGCTTATGTAATAATGCACATTTTGAAGAATTTTCCTACCCATCTTCGCTACACACCAATATCGAGTTCCCCAGAACCCGTCCATCTAATAACACACCATTTGTGGACAAGCCACCACATAAATGCCCAAAACGACCACATAGCACATTGTGGACACGCCACCACATAATCTCCAATAAGCGACCACATAATTGCAGACAAACTGCCACATATCTTCCTCCTTTCACAAATCCCACCCCATGC
Source organism: Gossypium raimondii (assembly GCF_025698545.1). Lineage (NCBI taxonomy): Eukaryota > Viridiplantae > Streptophyta > Magnoliopsida > Malvales > Malvaceae > Gossypium > Gossypium raimondii. The sequence continues at coordinate 20,608,417 of NC_068576.1, forward strand.
ATATGATATGGTCATTTTTTCATTTTAATCAATTCACGTTAACATGTTGTAAACATGCTTTACACATAGAATCACATATCACATGGTCATATTCATATTTTCATATTTGCACAACGGAACCATAATGATAACACACAAGCCATACATCATATGTCATGAGAATGCAATCTACACATATATCAATATCACATAGATGTAATTGGCACAAACATCACAATCACATAATATCATCACATCACACAATATACATTTCAAGAACAACAGATAGAGTCACTTACTCGGGTTTCTTATCGATGGGGTTTTCAACCCACTTTATGAGTACTTAGCGTACCCACGTATAAAAATTTATGAACATGCTAATATAATAAAAATAAACACTTATCACATGACATAAGTTAAAGATCCCACACCTTATTGTAGATCTAAATCATATACTCCCTTTGTAGAGGTCTCGCTTGGATCTAGTCCCAATCCCAAATCTAATCACATGAATATCTCTTTTTAGTCATGATCTAATGAAAAGAAAGTATTTTAATATAAGATCTAATGCAGGAAATCTCACCAATACTTTTCATTAATTCAAATGCTCGGATCCGTTACTCTCACGATGCCACACTATTAGTTTCCCGGAGGGTTGTTGTTCAGTCCTTCATAACACATAGAGATTGACAGTTAAGCTCAAGAAAGCAATTATAGTTGGGTCATTATTTGAGGAGGCAAAAAAAAATAAGGAAAGATAATGATTCCATCACTTTGCATAACTTACACTACTAAATAGCACAACGAAGTCGGACATGAATCTTAGAGAAAAGTTTAAAGGTTTAACGATCTACAAGGGATCATGTGATCGATGAGATTCGTACACAAGTAGAGTGAAAAAAAATTAAAGAATAAGTCAATTAGAAAAAGTGAAAGAAATCAGAAAAGATAGGAAAAGAGGAGAAAAACCCAACTCTTGGCGACAATCGATGTCGACGAGGGCAAAAATGGCGGTGGTCTGGCAGCAGTTCATGGTGACGATGAAGGGTAGCGATCAGAGGAGGAGGAGAGAAGAGGGGTGTGGACGGTGATGAGGTGGTGGTGCACCTAAGGCTCACGTTGAAGGAATGGTATCAAAGATAAAGAAAATGGTGGAGGAAATGAGAAGAAAAGAGAAAGTGGATGGAAATGAGGGTGGTGGACGGTTTGGGAGGCTTTTGGGTTGGTCAACACCTTTGTTTTGGCATGAAAATAATGTAAGGAAGGGGAGGAAACATAGGAGAAAAAAAGAGGATGTGTCTCACAACTTATGGCAAGTTTGACTTGCTAAAGGAGTAAAGGAATCCTCCATATAAGGAAACAAAGGGGTAGACGGTTGGCATCTATTGTGCACATCAAAATTGTGCCAAAAATAGAATAATAAAACAAGGGAGCAAGGGGATTTGAACTAGGGACCTCTTGGACAATTAAGGAGCTTCCTACCACTCAGCCATAACACTTCCTTATTTTCACTATTGCAAAATTAAATTAAAACATCAGAGATGACAATATCAATCTTGTATAATTAATTGAAAAGTGGGATGTGGCAATTAGGGTGTAGTAGGCACTAGTTGCCGGTCAGTACTAGGTACCTTGTACAGGTGTTGTATTAGTAAGCATTTTTTGTCGGTGCTATATTTAGCAGGTACTATGTACTAATGATGGATATCGTATCGATGGCTTGAGATCCTGCATGTGTTTCAAATTCTCTAAAGCTTGTGTAAGTAGCATCATGTATCGGTTAATGTCCTTACGATAGCTCGTGTGAGCATTACCTTCCCATGTATGAAAAGTTAATTTAGTATTGTTCTTTGGGCAAAACAGTTAACTATCAAAATGGAAATGAAATGAGATGATATGTTGAATTATATTTTGTTGATTATATATTGGTATGTGAATCTTAACATGTTATGTAGTGATGATGTGAATGATTCAAGTTTAATCATTTCGTATAGTTGGAATGACGATACAAGGCAAACGTTGGCTAGTTCTACGTTATAAATATGATTTGTAAATTAATTTGACAAGTATATAATGTTTTTATTTTACAAACTTACTAAGCTTTACAGAAGCTTACACTATTTGGTTTTCTTCTTTGTAGATTGTCAAACTTTTATTGTCGATTGGAACATCGTTGGAGATCACACTATCCGATAACTCATTCGGTAACTATTTGTTTATTTTGGCCCGATTATAAGTGGCATGTAAATAGGGTTTTAGTTATGTATGTTATAAGCACTATGGTCATATTTTGTACCATTTGAAGTATAATATGTGTATTCATGTAAATTCTAATTGGTATTTTTTGTTGCTTGTGGTGTGTGATAGTAAATGTATTTTGAATGGTTGGTTTGGAATGTTTAACTTAATAGGAGTGTTGGAATGTTTTGTGCTTTGATGAAAATTGTCATTTTTTATTCTGGTAAATTATGAACCTAGAATGGATTATATTTGCATTTGAAATTGACATAAATAGATGTTCTTTGGCATATGGTATTTAGAACTTGATTGGTGATTGAATGAGTTTAACTTGTGGATTATGTTTTGGCTTGAATGACTGTTTGTTTATATTTAAGTTATGGTGCCAATGAGGGCATATTGGTTAGGCACATAGGTTGATTGTGAATTGGTATATTTTGGCATGTTTTGGCACGTTTTGAATATGTTTGAAAGTTGGTTAATGCAAAGCTTGGAGTCTAAGTTTTGGTATGTGAAATGGCTTGTGTTTGAAGGTGTTTTTGGGCGCACACGACCTAGGACACGGCCGGGTGTCCCACACAATTGCGTGACACGGACGTGTGGCCTAGCGACAAGCCGTGTGACCCTAAGTTAAATGGGCACAAGTCATTACATGGTTAGGCCACACGATCATGTTCTTGAGTCATACAAGATAAGCTCTGTCACACGGCCGTGTGACCCTTATTTTCACTTTTTTCTCAAAATTTTGTAAAAGTATCATTTTAATCCAAAATTGTTCCTGGTTTGTTTAAATATTCCTTAAGCTCAATTTAGGTTCTGATTTTATTTAACAGCATGGAAATGATTGCATAAGAATTATTTTGGTTTTGTTTGACTAAATTATGAATAATGTTAAAGTTTTATAGTTGTAATACCTTATAGCTTAGGTCGGTGGCCAAGCTGAGTATAGGGTGTTACACACATAGCAAGGAAAAATCATATCTCCACATAATTTTGGTATGATATATAAACGACTTACCACTCTCTGTATCAAACACCTAAGTTTGGTACATTACAAAGTATATAAACAACAAGGTCCTCAAATATATGGATTTGATCATCCTAGCAGAATATAAATAATTATTATTGTAATTACTCAATATAATGTCAATTCATGAATAAATTTACCATGATCCCATAGGGTTTTTTGGCTTGTAACGTTCTGAGACTTGGGACAGGTATGAAATTTAAGTTTAGAAAGCATCAAAATAGTTTCAAGCATGAAAGTAGTTTGGCACATCGTAATGTTCTCTATTCTCCCCTTTAAATTTCCTTTCCCACTCACTGCATTATTTCTCCTTCTCCCACCTTCCTTAGTTCTCCATGTAGGAAGTCAGAACAAGGTAAAGTAACTACAATTAGCTCACGAGTTTTTGTGCACTAATGACTGAGTTTTCCAATTTTGTAACTTTTTAACATTTGACATTTTCAAATACATCTCTCACTCACAATGGTTTCTTTTTTTCGTACTTTTTCTTCTCATTTTGTTTTTTTTTTTTGAAATTTTCTCTTATTTTGAAGATTTTGGCTAAACCTATAATCACTATATCACACTGTTTCTTCCTATTTTAGTACGATTTGTACAAAATTCGCCATGATGTATCTACCTATCCCTTAATATGTATGGCCAGACGTCTAAATTCGTGCAATTTAAGGACCAAAGGAAAAGGGTATGTACAAATTGATATTTTGGCTCGGGTTTTTTTATGAAGGTTCATCAAGAAATTTTTTCTATCTCAAAATAGGTACTAAGGTTCAATGAATAAGATCACCTTTTTAGCTCTGGGTTACACCAAATAATACCTTAGGTCATCCCTAGGTATCTCAATATTCATAAATTTAATCAATAAAATTATCACAAATTTCATTATTTGTCATACATACTAGCATACTCATTTCTATGTATTTTCTATGTCATTTGGTATATTTAATTAATTAATTCTTATTTATAATGTAATATATAGAACTTAATTGTAACCTCCCAAAGCCGGAGTAGACGTTACGACTGAATCGTGAAGGCCACATTGAACATATTAGTGTCGAACCTACTCTAACAACAGTTTAAAACCTTCAAGTACTCTATTTTATAAAATCATGGTTTATATTGTTAACTTTGGAAAACACCCCTTTACTTAGTCCAACTATGCTTTAGTCAAATTAGCGAATTAGGTAAATTTTTATAAAACCTAATTTTCGGCTTTGCTTCAGAAAAAATCATTTTGAATACCTTCTTAGCAGTGGAAAAATATCATTACTAGTCAAATTATTAACTTAGTCATGTATCATGCATAGTCCAATTTCAATATGCAAGATTCGTAAAACTAATCCAAGTATGAGTGTCATGCATGTATGGGAATCCCCAAAATACCAACAGTCCTAAATCACAATTTTAAATAACTTACAATCCAAAAACCAAATGATAAAAATAATGAGAAAACAAACCAAAAATAAAATTAAAGGAAAATAATATGACAAGATTGAGTCCGAAGTTCGTCATACGTCTGCATACCAATTTTGATCCTAAGTCGTTCATTACCTGAGAAGTTAAGGTAATGGGGTGTGTTGAACAAGCTCAGTGTGAAACTAAACAACCATACATTAAGCATTCATTCAAGCAATTTTATATCGATACCCATAGCACATTCAAACATTATCAATAACAATTTAAATGCACATGATCGTGACAAATTCACATGTGAGATTACACTGGGCAGATAATTTCAATGTTCCCCTACCATAATAACTTCTTTCCCAGACTCAGTCACCAAAGTCACCCTCTTCAATGCACAATCTAATCGAACTTGATGCTCAACCAACCAGTCCATACCTAAAATAAAAAATTCATTGAAAGGAAGCTCTATCACACAGATAATAAATACCTCTCCTTGATCCTCTAAAGCACATATTTAGAGGGTCATAAGGGACTAACTACAGTTACAATGTTTTCAGTTTCCTCTACCCCAGTTCCCAGTTTTATAGCTACATTACAAGCAACATATGAATGGGTAGATCCTATATCAATTAAAGCAAAATAGGGTATTGAATAAATAGTAAAGGTATCTGCTCTAACGTCAGTCACATCTCTATCCTCTTAGTGCCTAGCTGCATAAACCAAGGTAGGTTGTCTCGCCTCACCTCTGACCCTGATTACGATTCCCATTTCGATTCTGATTATGGCCCTCTAAGCACCCTCATTACCTCTCTGATTTTGACCCCCAATTGGGCCTTGATTCTGAGCTGGAGCTTGCACTTGATCCTGATGACGAGGACAATCCCTAATCTTTTGCTCCATCGAACCACATACCAAACAAGCACCCATCCTCCTCTAACACTCGCCTGGATGACGACTCTAAAAATACTGGCAAACCCGAATCTGCTCTTCTCTAGGGTCCACTGCTTCCCTATTCTGTGGTGATCTAGCCTTTATGGCCCACTTAACAGGTTGAGAATTTGGGCCAATAGGGTCCATTTCTCTTTTGAGCTAATCTCTTTGTCTCCCTTTCTTCTCACGCTCCATACGCTTAATCTCCTCAATAATCTTAGTCATCTCTACCAAAGCCTCAAACACACGCTCTTGGTGTGGAGCTACCTGAACCTTGAGGTCATACCTTAAACCCTCCTGAAAAAGAAAACTCTTTTCTTGCTCAGATGCCACCATACTAGGTGCATAGCGGCTCAACCTTAGAAATTCCACCTCATACTCAGAAACTTTCTCGTCTCCCTATTTAAGCTTAATAAATTCCAAACGACGGGCCTCCACATAATAAGGGCCCACAAACTTACTCTAAAAGGCATCCTAAAACTAAGTCCAATTCATTTGCTCTGAGAGCGTACCTCCAATCACTAATTGCCAGCATCGATAAGCCTCATCCCTTAACAATGATACTACCCCCTTAAGCTTCTACTCAGTAGTGCAGTCCAAATCCTCCCAAATCCGTTCAGTGGTTTCCATCCAATACTCAACCACTGTAGGAGTAGTTCCAGTAATGCCCTAAATAATTTTGCCTCACTAGAGCGGAGCCTCTCAGCAATTGTCCCACGGCTATCTCCTCCTATTAGATCCCCAACAACCCTATTCAAATCCCTCAGTAAAGCCTGAGTTATTGGATCATTCTCAACATGGTCATCATTAATATTTTCATTTTCCATATTCCCACCCTCAGTAGTGGGTTAACTGTTAACCTCATTCTATTCATTATCCTGTTCTGGCCCTAATGATGCAGCCAAATCAATCAGAACCCTTAGAGGTCGCCCCCTATGAGCCCTCCTACCACGAGTTATCATTCCGTGTTCATTCACTTCTATGTTTTATGAATCTAAAATTTTCAAGTAACAACTTTTAGTACTTTGTTTAGTCTTTTACGCACTCACATTTATTATTCTTTCATTAAAGTTTTATACAATACTCTCTATACTCTTACTAAAGTTTCGTTCCTATTTCTATGGACTTGGCATCAAACTTTCGGACTCTGTCATTCCCTGTAAAAACTAGTTTCAAAATTTTGTTATTTGTTTTTCTCAAAGATACCCCCTTTTTCATGTATGCATGCATGCAGACTCATTTTGAAAAGGTTTAAAAAATTAGTTCTAGATTTTGAACCTAGGCTCTGATATCACTAAATGTAACCTCTCAAACCTGGTCTAGACATTACGATCGAATCAAAAAGGCAACATTGGACACCGTAGTGTCGAACCTACTTTAGCGACAGTTTAAAACCTTCAAGTACTCTTTTTTCTAAAATCGTGGTTTCTATTGTTAACTTTGGAAAACATCCATTTACTTAGTCCAACTATGCTTTAGTCAAATTAGCGAATTAGGTGAATTTTTATAAAACCTAATTTTCGGCATTGCTTTAGAAAAAATATTTTTCAATACCTTCTTAACAGCGAAAAAAATATCATTATTACTAGTCAAATTATTAACTTAGCCATGTATCATGCATAGTCCAATTTCAATATGCAAGATCCGTAAAACTAATCCAAGTATGAGTGTCGTGCATACATAGGAATCTCCAAAACATCAATAGCCCCAAACCATAATTTTAAGTTGCTTACAATCCAAAAATCGAATAACAAAAATAACGAGAAAATAAACCAAAAATAAAATTAAGGAAAATAATATGACAATATTGAGTCTGAAGTTTTCATACGTCCACATGTCAATTTCGATCCTAAGTTTGTTCATTACCTGAGAAGTTAAGGTAATGGGGTGAGCTTAACAAGCTCAGTGTGAGACTAAACAAACATGCATTAAGCATTCATTCAAGCAATTTTATAGAGATACCCATAGCACATTCAAATATTATCAATAAAAATTTAAATGCACATGATTGTGACAAATGCACAAGTGAGATCCTACCTATACCATCCGCTACACACCACAAGTTCCCCAGAACCTGTCTGCCAAGCTCCAACAATTGCGAGCATAGCTCGATGTGGTAAAACCACCAATAATCAATAATGTAGCTAATCTGTCGAATATCAAACAGTGCGATACAATCACCAATAACATATAATATGCGATAAAATCGCCAATCCCCTTGGTACTCCAAATATAGTGCATTAACTATGAATATATGTGGACTTAATATGCCATCGGCACTCCACGGAACTCCTTCGTCAACCACAAAATATCCCAACCCAATGCATATGCAATATGTCACACAAACTCAAACATATTCATATTTCAATAATTTTCATATTTATTTGAAATGTTCAACATGTCATAAATAATCACATACTTTCAGTTAAAGGAAACAACGTTCCAACTTTCAAATCACCATTAAGATGATATCTATCAATATCATTTAATTTCACATATTTTACGAATTTCTTTATGCATAAATAGCAACCTTATGAATATACATCATAGCAAATATTTCCTACATTTAAATCACGCATAAACCTAATATCTCAATAATTCATACCATTCAATCAAACATTCTCATATCACATAATACAATTATGCATAACAATCTAAATCACACATTCATACTATCAAACTAGCAATTTTGCCAACACATCAATCTTTTAAGGCTCGAAACGTACTTGGTTTGGCCACTCACAAAACTAATATTTTGGCTATTATGCCAATCTAATTAGCAAGCTATTTTATCAAATATAACATGACACTTATCATTATCAAACAAATTTATGAGTTTAGGACCCACACCTTATTTCTCGCTTCCTCGCAGCACACTAGTGAATCTTCCAATTTTCCTTAATAAATTCTTATACAAACCTAAACCAAAATTGAGTATAAATTTATTAAATTTACCTTTAAACCAGCCCCCAAATACCTACTTGTGAGTTCAAACCAATATCCAAAATAATAACTATTTTACGAATCCAAACTAGTTAAATTTCTTACACTGATTTGACGTGAATCGTACATGCGATCGTTCTTTGGCTTTATCGTTGATTTGGGAATTTTAGGTCAGCACCTAATTCAATAATATAATGGAAAATAATTAGCTAATAATTATGATAATCAATCCATAACCATTACCTAAAAACTATGCCGAAAAAACAAATAGTCTACGCTTAATTGCACTTACGCTTCCCAATTTGTGAGTTCTGAATGACCAATCGATCAATAAAGTTTTTCCCTAATTGACATGGGTTTAAAGGCTGATTAGAAGGGTTCGAGCACTCAATTTAAGGCTGAAATTAAATGGGAAAGATTGAAAAAATAAAACAACCCTATTTTTTTTACAAATATACAAACGCACCACCACTCATGGTGGCTAGAATTGGGGCTGGATTTTAAAATGATTTGATATCTTATTAAAAGCTGGAAAAATACCTTTAAAAACATTAAAAATTATCAAAATTCCATATCTAGAAATTTAGGTTTTTAAATTGAAATATTACTCAAGAAATTAAAAGAACAAGAGGTCTTACACAAGCTAATGGAGTTGGGCGGCAATGGCACTTTCTTGCAAGGTTGGAGTTGTTCTTGGAGATTCAAGATTTTAGTTTTGGCACTATTCTAATTGAAGAAAAATAGCAGCAAGGTAGGGATGAAGATGATGATAAATCTTGTAGACAAAAGAAAGAAAAATCAAGAGTGAATGGTGGTGATAGGTGCGATGGCAACAATGGTTGGAGAGTGAGAAAAGAAAGAAAAAAATAAAGATCAAGCGAGGGAGAGGGAGAGGAAGTTGCAGACCACTAAGGTAGGAGAAAAGAGAGTTAGAGGCTAACTATTTTGAGTAAAAATTGTAGCTAGGTTTACTAGGCTTGGACGACAACACATTAAAAAATAAGGGAATTTCGCAAAAAGTAATTTATTTTCCAAGAGATGGGACTTGAACTTGGGACCTCTAACTAACTTTCATGCTTCCACATCTAATAACCAACCATTAGGCCAATTCCTTATTTTTTATATATTTTTACATTTTTATTGAGCTAAATTTTGGGATGTTACAGCCTTACCCCCTGAAAGAAATTTCATCCTCAAAATTACTTGATTCGAAATGATGAGGATACTGAAGCCAAATTGGGTCCTCCGGCTCCCAAGTAGCCTCTTTGATGCCATGATTTCTCCATAGCACTTTAACTAGTGGAATATGCTTTTGTCTTAACACTTTGATCTCACTTTCTAGTGTTCGAATTGGTTCCTCCTCAAATGACAAATCGGGTCTAACCTCAATCTCCTCGATTGGAATAATATGCGTAGGATTGGATCGATACCGTCTCAACATCGAGACATGAAATACTTTGTGAATATGATCTAAGTCAAGAGGAAATTCGAGTTGGTAAGCCACAGGACCAACCCTCTTAAGCACTCGATAATGATCAATAAACCTAGGGCTTAACTTACCCATTTAACCAAACCTCAAAACTTTCTTCCATTGAGAGACTTTTAGGAAAACCAAATCCCCCACATTGAACTCAATGTCCTTGTGCTTCAAATCGACATACGACTTCTGTCTATCAGAAGTTGCCCTTAGTCTTTCTTGAATTAACCAAATCTTATATTCGGTTCTCGTGGTCAACTCTGATCCAATCAACTTCCTTTCACCCACTTCAGTCCAACATAAAGGCGAGTTGCACTTACAATAATAAAGAGTTTCGTAAGTTGTCATTTGGATACATGTCTTATAATTATTATTATAAGCAAACTCTGGCATAGATAAATGTTCTTCTCAACCACCTTGGAAGTCAATTACACCACTCCTCAACATATCCTCTAATATTTGTGTAATAGGCCAATTTTGGCCTGGTTCAGATCAAAAAACAAAACATAATAAAGCCCAAACTTTCTTTAAGTCCATTTACATACCCAACCCAATTATAGCCCAATACAAAAGAAAAACCCTAAGCCCAAATTGAAAACAAAAAAAACCCTAAACATCAGCAGAAACAGAAACATTAGGTGTACCGCAGCTAGAGCTGCCTTCGTCCGCCTCTCCTATGCGTGCTGCACCTCCTCACGTGCGCCTCCATACGCTAGCTGGCTAATGGCTCTTGTACTTGCAAGACAGACACGTAAACACAGAGAAAAAATGGAATTGTATTTGGCTATAAAAGCCACCAAAACCGAATGTAAAGTGTTTTACGGAGAAAATCAATAGAAAATCAGTATATTTTCGAAGGTAGACTTTTTATTTCTTATTTATTTTTTATTTTTTGTTCTCACTAGTTTTTTAGAAGGAAACAGAAAACAAAAAAAAGGGAAAGGGGATAAGGAAAAGCGTACCTTTTGCGCCGTCGTGAGACCGAGGTCTGCCGATTCCGATGAAATCAACGTTTTTTAGTCTTCTAATCGAAAAACCCAAAAAATGGGCCTTTTCAATTTTTCAGCCACCGCAAAGGGCGGTGCCGTTGCTGGCAACAGGCGGCCGCCACGGTGGACCGATGCCAGAACTAGGCCTGATTTCTGGAGAGTTGAGAGAGAGGGAGAGTATTTTTGATTTTTTTTTGTGAAATTGGGATGAAATGAAGTTTTTTTTAAAAAAATTGGGCTTAAATACCCTTATGAAAATGACGCCATTTTGAGTTTTAGGTTCAAAGGCCAAAACAACACCGTTTTGGCCTTAGTTCCATCCTTATCCGCGCGTCGACCCGACCCAGGGGGAGGATCCACGTGTTTTGCTTCGATGGGTTATTTGCACCCCTGGCCTTTCTACATTTCTATTATTTTTTTATTCATTTGGTCCTCGGGCTTTTCGCGCCTTTTGATTTTAGTCCTTATTCGTTATTTTACCCTAGTTTTCACATTTAATTTCAGTTTTGTCCCGATTTAGTCCCAAAATCTGTTTGATTTCAATTTATTTTTGCAATTATTTATTTATTTATTTTAAAATTTTTTATATTTTTTATTTTAAATTGTTTTATTATTATTTATTTTAATTTTTCACATATTATGCATTTTAAACTATATTAAACTATTATCCGTTTTAAATTTACAAATTATTTATTTTAAACCATATATATTATCTATTTGGAATTGTTTTATACATATCATTTATTTTATTTCATTTTATTATTTTTTTTAAAAGTAAACTGCTTTTGTATATTATTCATTCTAAATTTCTTTTTACATATTATTCATTTTAAACATTTTATATATTATTTTAAAATTGTCTTCTTGGTTATTTATTTTAATTTTCTTTGTATGTTATTTTTATTTTATGTTGCATATTATTTACTTTGAATTGCTTTATATTATTTGCCTCAAATTGTTCTATATATTATTTCGTTTGCTTTGATTGTTGATATCGACAGTAAAGTGACATGCATTGTGATTATTGCCATCGTGTATACCATAATTTGTTTATTCGTATTTTCACATTATTGCTATACGTTAATGTAACATTTTAGTCATGTAGTGTTTCAAATATCGCATATTTCTAAAAATATAAAATTTTAAAAACGAGGATAATATTTCGTACTTTTGGAATTCGAGAAATCGTTACCTAACTTACAGGGTTTCGATTCTCCGATAAATCTGAATATACGAACCACTTTTAAAAAAAACACATTTTTAAAATTATCTCGGTAATTAAAAAAGGATTGTGTTCCATCTTACGGGATATGATTTCTTTTCCAAAACCGAGGTAATCAAAATTTCTAAAAATAAAATTTTTGGTGAATATTCTCGTTTCGAGGTTTAAGATTATATCCTAACTGACGAGGTATAATTCTTTTTCTGGATTGACGAGAAATACACTTTTTTTTTTAAATTTTTAAGTGATTTTAACAAAAGGATCATATTTTTAAAATTCTTTTTGAATTTTTAATTTTTTCGGCATTAAGACATTAACTAATCAATTAGGTATCAATTTTGGGCGTTACGAGGGTGCTAACCCTTCCTCGTACGTAACCGACTCCCAAACCCATTTTTCTGAATATCGTAGGCCAAAATTGTTTTAATAAATTAAACCGTTACGAGGTGACCTAATCACACCTCATAAAAATGATCGGTGACGACTCCTATTTTTGTTTTCGTTTTCAAAATCCAAGTCGACCCTTTTATAAAAAAAATGGTTTCGACAGCTTGGCGACTTCCCTGGGGACTAAAAATAAGAGAGTGAAGCCACAAGTTGATTATTTCTTGTCTTTTTATCGAAAGTTGATAATTTGGTTTAAATTTGCATCTCATTTTCATAGTCTGCGACATTTCGTTGGCTTTATTTGTTCAAGTCTCTTGATATATTTTTGCATGTTGCATTTGCATAATAGTCTAGCTATACCTTTTTAAGTGGGAGTGAGAAACTACTCCATCGTGAGGTTTTCACCTCCGCATGGGATAGTGAATCGCTTTCGGGATACATCCATACCAATGTCTTCGTGAGATTTTCATCTCCGCATGGTCATAGGGAAATGTATTCCCCTAAACTGAACTTGATCCATATGAGCTTATAATGGGTAACGATTTAGGAATCTGCTGGTTCAGGTACCTTTACTTTAGAACTGAATCGCATATAATGAGCCCTAAGAGCCTACCCTAGGTAGAGCCACGCCGAACCCCTAGTGGTCACCCGAATAGGTGCTCTATTTCTTTTTTCTTGCTTGCTTTTGCTCGCTACTAACCTGTTTCGTTTTGTTTTGGTTATGATTGCATTGCACTTACATCATAGAAAAGAGGTGTTGATTCACGTTCAGCTGCTAAATAGAGAGCTTGTCATGGAAAATGGATTTCTTGATAAAGTGGAAGATAATACGGCTGTCCGAATATGTTTTGAGAAAACACAACGAGAGAAGGGTAATAGTCTAACGGAGGAGTACACAACTTTGCTTCGTTTCCCTAATATTCAAGTTGACAAAGATTATTCGAGAGTTGTCAACATCCTAACCCTTCGAAATGAAGCTAACGAGCATCATGAGGATGAGTGAGAAATGAGTCGTTGCCCGGATCAAGCAAAAAGAATCTAGTAGAGGCATCCATTGGGAAATTTGTGAGATTTATCTTAACATCTGGATGAAGAAAAAGATCGATGTCTTCGCCTGGAGTATGATGGCAATGCCATATATATCCGTTTTATGTAAATAATTTTGTTTTCTAGAAAAGTTACTCTAATAGAATTGAATCAGAATCAACGCCTCTTCTTTGCATTCATTGCATCCATGTATTAACATTACATTGCATCATATGCATTAAATCTCACACAAGGACCCTAAAATCTTGGCAGTTATCCTGGAATATCGATACACGAGGAAAAACTAAAAAAATGGACCAAAGGTTGGAAAGATTAGAGCAAATGCAAATACAGATGCAAGAGCAATTGGTCAAAATTCAACAATATATGAGGGATTAGATGCTATAATTCCAAAGAAATATGATGAGCCAGTTAACCCAGTTGCTGGGTGGAGGGTTAGAAAAAGGAAAGAGCCCTATGGTCAATTCCAGGGATGATAACGAGGACCCTGCTTATCCTTCAGGCTTTACCCCAACAATTACCCAAGCATAGCCAAATGCATATCCATAAAGGGTGTCTGTTAACCTCAGACCCCAATACCAGACCGGTACCTCGACACCGATGAACTTCTCGATAGGTTCAGGTTCTAACCCAGGGGATAATCTAACCAATCCTGTTTTTCCTTGATAATCTAGCGGAAACAAAAAAGGCAAGACTGGTGCTCCCAAATCAATACTTTAAAGGCCCCGAGGAAGAGGAAAAATGAGATGAATAACAAGGGCTATTCAAGGCCAATTACTGCAAGCCAGCCAAGGACGGTTACTACTAGCTATCAAATCCCCCAATGGCAAGAATCCAATCCAAGACTGAACTCAAAAAACCTCCGATTCATGCCCATCCCAATCACGTATGGGGAGTTGTACCAAAGTTTATTTGATGCACATGTAGTATCCCCTTTCTACCTAAAACCTATGCAGCCTCCATACCCTAAATGGTACGACACGAACGCCCAATTCAAGTACCACGCGGGAATCACAGGACGCTCAATCGAGAACTGCACCGCTTTTAAAAAGATAATAAAAAAACTCATCAAAATGGGTATTGTAAAATTCGATGATCAATCAAGTGCAGAAAATCCCTTACCCAACTATCCTGACAAAGGGGTAAACGCGATAATCAAGACAGATGTTGCAGAAGTAAAAAATCCAATGAAATGGGTTTTTAAACAAATGATAGACATATGATTCATCATTCAGAATTCAGAGAAGACACCAAAAGGGATGACGAGCTATTGTGAGTTCCACGTTGAAGAAGGTAATGAAATCCAAGAGTGTGCTGAATTCAAAGCTTTGGTGTAGAGCCTAATGGATAATAAAGAATTGGAATTCCTTGAAGAGGTTAAAGGCCCCAAAGGAGTATTTTGGAATTTGAACATTAACACCGTATCCAAAGAGGGAGCTGAGAAATAGAATTTATCAGGCATTTACCCTTACACATCTGGGAGGGTTTTGAACAATAGGACCGTGGAAGAGATCCCTGAACTTTTTATATCTAATTCAGAGTAATGTCCAAAACTTGTTTATTGCTCTAAGCCTAGGAGCAATAAGAAATCTTTTGTGAGATAGGCTTATGTCCAACATCTTTATTTCAATAAAATGCACCTTTGTTTCTCATACTGAGCAAATATTCTTTTATTCCTTTTCATTTCATTCATAACTAAAATATTCTTTTATTATTTCATTCATAACGAAAATATTCTTTTATTTCATTCTTTATTTCTTTTCATTACATTCATAACCAATCATACAAATAATTATTCTTAGATTCTTTTATTTTTTGGATCTTCCTTCGTCCCTATAATGGGTCTCCAGATATCAACGATATAAGTGACACCGCTACCGACTCAGAGCCTTCTTTTGAGCAAGATGTGGGTCCGGAGGATTCTCAGGATTTTGAAGATGATCAAGACTGTAACCTATCTCTTGATTTGTTAAGGATGGTAGAACAAGATGAGAAACAGATCCTACCTTACAGAGAATCAATGGAATCCATGGCCTTTCTCTATGTGGGGCATGGGTGTCATTGGGCCGATCTCGCCAAAAGCTTCTGGTGGTCATCGATTCATCTGCGTGGTCATTGATTACTTTACTAAGTGGGTGGAAGCTGCTTCATATGCCAACGTCACTAAGTTGGTAGTCAGTAAATTCTTGAAGAAAGGGATCATATGTCGGTATGGAATGCCAGAAAGAATCATATCTGAGAATACGCTGAATTTGAACAACAACATAATAGCGAAAGTCTGCAGTCAATTCAAGATCAGACACCATAACTCGTTGCCATATCGCCCCAAAATGAACGATAGTAGAGAAAAAAAACAAAAACAAAAAGACAAAAAAAAACAAAAAAACAAAAACAAAAAGACAAAATAAAAAAAAGAACAAGAAAAACAAAGAACAAAAAAAAACAAAAACCTCTACCGAGGCAACGCTTTTCTCTTTGGCTTATCACAGTTTTTCCATTAAAGTTGAGAATCCTTCTCTCTGAGATTTTTTGGATCCAATCCCGATTGAAGAAAAAGGTTCAAAGTTATCAGGCATTGTCAAATGTACCAAAAACGAATGATGCGAGCTTATGACAAAAAGGTTCGTCCTAGAGAATTCCGTGAGGGGGACCTGGTGGTGAAAAAGATCCTTCCCCTACAAAAAGATTTTAGAGAGAAATGGATGCCAAATTGGGAAGGACCTTATGTGGTAAAGAAGGCCTTTTCTGGAGGAGCGCTGATTTTGACCGAGATGGATGGTAAAAACTTGCCTAATCCTGTAAATTTAGATCCAGTCAAAAGATACTTCACCTAAAGAAGGGGAAGAGGTCAAGGCAAAAATCCGCAAAGGGCACTTTGAGTCTCAAAAAAAAAATAAAAAAGGAGAGGCCAAGGTGAAAACCTACAAAGGACGCTTTGAGTCTAAAAAAAAAAGGGAGAGGCCAAGGTGAAAACCCGCAAAGGACGCCTTGAGACCAAAGGAGTTTTAAGTTGAAAACCCGAAAAGGGCGGTTCAAATTTTGATCAAAGTAGTCTTGTCTTCCTCGAATTAACAAGAAGGAAGGATGCTACATTTTAGGGCATCAACAAAGCGTTTTGAATCTTCGAAACACATATCAAGTTCAAAAGGGTCCTCAAGAAGTTTATGCGGAGAAACTCATGCTACGACATCTGGGGCACCTATTTTTATCTTATTCATTTTGTATCTCAGCAACATTTGGTATCCAGATTAATTTATTGATTTCGATCTTTACTCTCAATAAAATTTCATCTTGTCCATTGCGATAATCCTTTTCAAGCATTTTTCATTGAAATAATGATTAATGGACTGATAATATTCGAACAAAAGGAGTTTTGCATATTACTCTAAAAGCTTCTAAATAGTACGAGGACCTGAAATAAAACTATTATTTAGAAGTAACCAAACTTAAGGGTTGGAAACATTTGAGAAAGGATAGTCTAAGTTGGGACTATTTCTTTGGGTAATTTGTCGAATATACCAGCCGAACAAGAAGGCAGGTTAATGCATCAGTTATAAAACTTTGATGAAAAAGAACAATGATAGCCTAAGCATTAACAAGGGATAATTCTTGAAAAATGAAATTCTATACACATCCAATTAGACGCATTTGATTCATTCTGATCATGACATCCTAATCACTTGGCATAAATTGGCCTATGAAATGGATTCTACAAGTCATGTTCCCCAGAGAACAGATCAGTGGAATTACAAATCCTATATCCCTGAAGTTGCAGTGGGATGGATTGAATTCATTACGGAAAATCTTATCTTCCTGAAGTTGCAGTGGAGTAGATTAAAGCCATCAGCCTTTTCTCCCTGAAGTTGCAGCGGAGCAGACTAAAGACAATAAATCTTATTTCCTTGGCATTGCAATGGAACAGATTAAAGCTACAAATTATGGCGGATCTTATCTTCTTGAAGTTGTGTGGAGCAGATTGAAGCCACCAGCCTTATCTCCCTAAAGTTGCAGTGGAGCAGGCTGAAGACAACGAATCTTATTTCCTTGGCGTTGCAGTGGAACAGTTTAAAGCTACAAATTTTGGCGGATCTTATTTTCCTAAAGTTGCAGTGGAGCAGATTGAAGCCACTAGCCTTATCTCCCTAAAGTTGCAGTGGAACAGATTGAAGTTACCAATTCTTATCTCCTTGAAGTTTCAGCGAAGTAGATCGAAGCTACAAATCTCTTCTCCCTAAAATTACATTGGAGCATATTGAAACCACAAGTGTAACCTTCTTAAAATTACAGCGAAGTAGATCGAAGCTACAAATCTCTTCTCCCTAAAATTACAGTGGGTTAGAATGAGGCTACGTGAAGAAAATAAGCACCAAAAAGTCGAGATTCGACACGACCAGGAAAAATTGGCACTTCTTTCTTTTCTCCATTCCCGTTACACGACAATGAGCAAAGAGGGGCAGCTGTAATAGGCCAATTTTGGCCTGGTCCAGATCAAAAATAAAACATAATAAAGCCCAAACTTTCTTTAAGTCCATTTACATACCTAGCCCAATTATAGCCCAATACAACAACAAAACCCTAATCCCAAATTGAAAACAAAAAAAAAACCTAAACATCAGCAGAAATAGAAACCTTAGGTACACTGCACCTAGGGCTGCCTCCGTATGCCTCTCCCACGCTCGCCAGACCTCCCCACGTGCGCCTCCGTATGCCATCTGGCCAATGACCCTTGTACCTCCAAAATAGACACATAAACACAGAGAAAAAAAAGAAATGGCATTGTATTTTGCTATAAAAGCCACCAAAACCGAATGTAAAGCTTTTTACGGAGAAAATCAATAGAAAATTAGTATATTTTCGAAGGTAGACTTTTATTTCTTATTTATTTTTTCTTTTTTGTTCTCACTAGTTTTTTAGAAGGAAACAAAAAACAAAAAAAAAGGAAAGGGGATAAGGAAAAACGTACCTTTTTGCACCGTCGTGAGATCGAGGTCTGCCGATTCCAATGAAAATCGGCATTGTTTTGGTCTTGGAATCGAAAACACAAAAATAGGCCTTTTTTATTTTTCGGCCATTGTTGACGGTGGCACCGTCACCGGCAGCCGCCACGGTGGTCCGGCTCCGGAACTTGGACTGATTTCTGGAGAGTTGAGAGAGAGGGGGAAAGTGTTTTTGAGTTTTGTTTTTTGTGATAAGGGGATGAAATGAAGTTTTTTTACAAAAAATTGGGCTTAAATACCCTTATCAAAACGATGCCATTTTGAGTTTTAGCTTAAACTGCCTTAGTTCCCTCCTTACCAGCACGTCCACCCGACCCAGGGGGAGGATCCGCGTGTTTTGCTTTGATGGGTTATTTGCACCCCTGGCCCTTCCGCATTTCTATTATTTTTTTAATTTACTCCCTTCTGTTTATTTTCACTTTTTTTAATTGATCTCAGAATTTTGTTCAGTTTTAAATCGGGTCCCTAACCCAATGAAGCACTGGAAAATGGTCACGTGTCTAGGGATTTTGTTTTTTATTTATTTGGTCCTCGGCCTTTTCGCGCCTTTTGATTTTAGTCCTTCTTCATTATTTTACCCTAGTTTTCACCTTTAATTTCAGTTTTGTCCCGATTTAGTCCCAAAATCTGTTTGATTTCAATTTATTTTTGAAATTTATTTATTTATTTATTTTAAAATTTTTATATTATTTATTTTAAATTGTTTTATTATTATTTATTTTAAGTTTTTCACATATTATGCATTTTAAACTATATTAAACTATTATCTATTTTAAATTTACATATTATTTATTTTAAACCATATATATTATATATTTGGAATTGTTTTATACATATCATTTATTTTATTTCATTTTATTATTATATTTAAAAGAAAATTGTTTTGTACATTATTCATTCCAAATTTCTTTTCACATATTATTCATTTTAAACTTTTTATATATTATTTTAAAATTGTCTTCTTGGTTATTTATTTTAATTTTCTTTGTATGTTATTTTTATTTTGCATTGCATATTATTTACTTTGAATTGCTTTATATTATTTACCTCAAATTGTTCTATATATTATTTCGTTTTCATTGATTGTTGATATCGACATTAAAGTGACATGCATTGTGACTATTACCATCGCGTATACTATAATTTGTTTATTCGTATTTTCACATTATTGCTATTCGTTAATGTAACATTTTATTCATGTAGTGTTTCAAATATTGCATATTTGTAAAAATATAAAATTTTAAAAATGAGGATCATATTTCGTACTTTTGGAATTCGAGAACTCGTTCCTTAACTTACGAGGTTTTGATTTTCTGATAACTTCGAATATACGAACCACTTTTAAAAAAACACAATTTTAAAATTATCCCGGGAATTAAAAAAGGATCGTGTTCCGACTTACGAGTATGATTTCTTTTCCAAAACCAAGGTAATCAAAATTTTTAAAAACAAAATTTTTGGTGAATATTCTCGTTTTTAGATTTAAGATTATATCGTAACTGACGGGCTATAATTCTTTTTCTCGATTGACGAGAAATACGTTTTTTTTAATTTTTAAGTGATTTTAACAAAAGGATCATATTTTTAAAATTCTTTTTGAGTTTTTAATTTTTTCGACATTAAGACATTAACTAATCAATTAGGTACCAATTTTGGGCGTTGCGAGGGTTCTAACCCTTTCTCGTACGTAACCGACTCCTGAACCCATTTTTTTGAATATCATAGGCGAAAATTGTTTTAATAAATTAAACCGTTACGAGGTGACCCGATCACACCTCATAAAAAATGATTGGTGGCAACTCTCATTTTCGTTTTTGTTTTCAAAATCCAAGTCGACCTTTTTATCGAAAAAATGGTTTTGATAATTTGAATGACCCTTTAGAACTGACCATCGGATTACAGATGGAAAGCCATACTGAAATCTAACCAAGTACCCAAAGCCTCGGGCAATTTCTTCCAAAATCAAGACATGAATCTAGGATCCTAATCTGAAATAATCAACACTAATACACCATGTAATCTCATTATCTCAGAAACATAAAGCTTAACTAACTTCTAGAGAGAATAATCAGTGCGAACAGAAATAAAATGGGTGGACTTAGTCAATCTGTCCGCTACAAGCCAAATCAAGTCTTTCTTGGTAGATGTCAAGGGCAACCTACTAGAAACATCCATTGTCACTCTCTCACACTTCCGCTTTGGTATTTGAATCTATTTGAGCAACCCTGATGGATACTGATGCTCCGCTTTTAGTTGCTAGCAAATCAAACATTTATATATAAATTCGGTCACTTCACATTTATAACCCGACCACCAATACACTTCTCTCAAGTATCGATACATCTTAGTACTACCAGGGTGCATACAATAAGGGTTGCTATATGCTTCTTCAATACCTAACTAATTCCTTATTTTTGATATATTTCTACATTTTTATTGAGCTAAATTTTGGGATGTTACATTAGTACTATAATAACCAAAAATTTAAAATCATTCAGTATTATGCCAAATTTACAATAACTACAATAAACTTATTTACATACTCGTAACCAATCATTTGTATTTTTACAAGCTCAAGCACACTGTGATAAGAAAAAAATAAAAGAAAAAGTATAAAACAAAATAAGAAAAAATTTCATATGTTACCCCCACACTTTAGATAGCACATTGTCCCTAATGTGCATCCCCTAAATAGATAAGGAAAAAAGTTACCTGATTGATCGTGACATTGCAATGGTCTTAAGGTGGGTGCTTCCTTCCTTGTTCGTTGTAAGCTCATATATATAATGCTTCCTTAATGTGGGGTTCCTACATAGAAAATGCAAAACTAGACAATATATATAAATCTACTTTTAATCCTACTCTTAAAATAATAAAAATATCCAAATCAAGTTTTACAAGCCCAAAATTAATAAAAACAAAAATTGTTAATGCTTGCCCTCCTCCTGAGAGTCTTGTTCCATCTCTTTCCCCTTCTCTTTAGCTTCCTCATCTTCACTATCTTCCTTTTCCTCGCTCCCTTGCTCTTCTGCTTCATGATGGGAATGTACTAGACCGAATTTATTTAGCGGGTAGTTTGGTACTATTATATTATTTTGTCGTGTGAATTCTTGAAGAACTGGGTCCATCTCTTACATCCATTTTATCATCCATTCCATCTCTAGAATGCTTCTCTCGCTTACTTCTTGTCAAAACGTTGATTTTGTTTTCTGTTTGAGTGAAACTAGGACTCCCATCTTTTCCTTTCAGCGTTTGCTCCAATCCCTTATTTGTTTTTGTTGAAGCTCCGTTTATTGTTTATATAACAAATCTCCTGTGAGACTCTTGGATGGCTTCATGAATTGCTCAGTGGTTGTCAATAGAACTCCAACCTTTTTACACAAATTCGTCAAGAAGTGGGCAAAGAAAACCCTGACTTTTTGGCAACTAATGCACCTCTTCATATAATAAGAGATCCATGTCTCGATGCATACTTGTTTCTTCTCCAAAACAAAATATAGCAAAACCGCTCAAAAAGTATTGACATTATAGATATTAAAAGTAGGACCAATTCGAGTGCATAAAAATTGTATCCACAACTTTGCAATTGGGAACATAATTACTTGATTCAAGAATGTGGGGATATCAGTACCATGGCGATGTTTCCATTCTCTCCTACCCTCTGTTAAATAGTTTATAACGTTATTGTAAACTGAAAAATATATAGGATTTTTCGTATATAATTCATCACCTTTTTACTTAAATTTATTGTTAAAACCAAGTAATTGTTAAATAAATTAATGAAATATGCGAAAATATGAAATTAGGACATGAAAATTATTAAAATGTGATTTTATGCTTTATTATATAGTTTTCAGGCATAAAATGACTTATTTTCTATTAGTTTGAGCATATTATATTTTTAAGTTAAAAAGTGGGTTATGCATGATTAAATTAAATAATAAAATAAAAATTTATATTTAATAATTCATTTTAAATATTTAATTAATAAATTGGGTTTTAATTAATTAAGTAAATTAATTAATTGAAGTTATTAAAATTATATTATTTGGTCCTCTAAACTATCTACTATTTTTGGACAAGTCTGAGAGTTTTCTTCTAATTGCAAAATCGTCCAAATTGGGGACCAAGTCAACCCAATTTTTGGCTGCACATGGCTGATCATAAATCAATTTTTGGTTTAATTACACAAGGTCCTTGAAGAGTTAAAGAAATCAGATATTTTCCCGAAGATTTGCTGGTGACCGAGTCTTAGTCCTGAGTTGTGGTGGCACAAATTGACCAAGAATCAAGTACAGTCAGCCACATTTCCTTAATTCATGGCCGGCCATCCTTGGAAGAAGTTTCAAAAGATGGACACACATATTTTTAGTAAACTAGCTCCCTTGCATCACCTATAAATAAGAGTTCATTTCTCACTTTTTCAATCATCCCTCACTCATTCATCATTCTCTCCTCTCTCAACTCTCTTAGTTATCTTTCCCCCTCACCCTTATCATCATCCTTTCATAAGGATTTTTAGAAAAATTAGCCTCTTAAAGAACCCTTGGTCGGCCACCTTGGAGAACCATCAGCAAAGGAGCAAAGCAAAGAAGCGAAGGAGCCTCGTCAGTCAGAGTCTTGGGTGACAGCCATTCTGAATTGGGTTTAATCTTTCTTTTCTTTAAGTTAATCTAAAGATGCTTTCTATGTGTTCTTTGTTCTTGTTTACAACAATGTTAGCTTAATTTTATTTAACCTAGGATGATTGATTTGATTAAATAATATTTATTTGATTCATGCTTATGAAGTTTGTGCCTCAATCGGTCATGTTTTCAATTAAAATCAAGTCTGTATTTCGTTCATACGTGATTGGAATGCACCTGAATTAGCTGAGTGATCCTGACTAGACGACGGCTAATGGACATATAATTGAAATATGCATGCTCAATTTAGATACTGACCCGTTTAAATT
Organism: Gossypium raimondii; assembly: GCF_025698545.1. Classification (NCBI taxonomy): domain Eukaryota; kingdom Viridiplantae; phylum Streptophyta; class Magnoliopsida; order Malvales; family Malvaceae; genus Gossypium; species Gossypium raimondii. The sequence goes on from NC_068576.1 coordinate 20,632,011, forward strand.
GTAGGTTGCATAACAACTCTAACCAAGCTCTGTTATCTGCATATTTTTTAGATTTGTGTGATTAAATTGTTTCAAACCTGACACGTCCCTGTTACTTCACACGAATACTAAGAAACCCTTAGTAAATAAGGATTAGTAAAATGCGTATTTACTAAGTAAAGGATTCCGAAAGGACCTAATGTGGTTTCCAAACTCATGAAAGATCGAGTTGCCATGGAATGTTTTTCTAAATGTTATTAAGCATGTTGATAATAAATTAAGTTTAATTAAAGTAATTGTCCTAGTTTATTTATGTTATAATTGTTGCAAATTGTGTTTAATTTTAGGGTTTAGGGTTAAGGGTTTACTAAAATCTATTTCATTCATATAGTTTTCATACTTAGGATAATTTGCATTAGGGATCATTGCGTTTAGTTTAATATATTTTAATCACCACTTCTCAACTATATTGTGTTTTTATTTACCAAATTGTTAATATAATTTTACAAATTAAGTGACTTAGCATAAATACAATCCTTGTGAAGACGATAACTTGATACTTACTGATAACGACTGTGTACACTTGCATAAACCTACGCATTACAAGTTTTTGGCGTCGTTTCCGGGGATCTTTAACTGTTGCCATAGCCATTTTTTTGTGAACTTATTTATTTTCAATTTGATTTATTTCTAACATTACTAACTTATTCTTTTTAATTTTTGTGATTTTCTTTTCAGGTATTTATGAGCATAGATCGAATTATGGATTTACTCCATGTAAACCCTGAAATTGAGTAAACTTTCAAACAAAGAAGACATGAACGAACAGCTCAAAGACAAGTCGAGATGGACCTTAGGAATCAAAATCAAGACCAAGGTAATGAAGCCGGTCGTGTCGAAATCTTATCCTCATTGTCGATGATAGGGATCGATGCATCAGACAATATGCTGTGCCACTTTTTAGTGAGTTAAACCCAGGAATTAGAAGGCTAGATATTAAGGCAATCCAGTTTGAATTGAAACCAATGATGTTTCAAATGCTACAAACGGTGGGCCAATTTAGTGGTATGCCCATAGAAGATCCATATCTCCACCTTCGATTGTTTATGGAGGTGAGTGATTCATTCAAGATAGCCGGTGTGACTGAAAACACACTGAGGTTGAAGTTGTTTCTGTACTCGTTGTGAGATCGAGCACGAGCATGGCTTAATTCATTGCCACCAAGTTCCATATCTACATGGCCAGAATTAGCGGAGAGATTTTTGGTTAAGTATTTCCTATCCAGCAGAAACACTAAGTTGAGGAACGAGATCATAACTTTCCAACAATTGGATGACGAGTCTTTGTATGAGGCTTGGGAGCAATTCAAGGAGTTACTTCATAAGTGGCCTTGTCATGGGATTCCTCACTGTATCCAGTTGGAGACATTCAATAATAGTCTAAATGCACATACAAGAATGATGGTAGATGCTTCCGCGAATGGTGCAATTTTTCTCAGTCTTATAATGGCTTATGAGATCCTCGAGAGGATCACGAGTAATAACTACCAATGGCCAACAAATCAAACCACTTCAGGAAGACGTGTAGCCAGAGTTCATGAAGTTGACTCTTTCACTTCGTTCTCAGCTCAGGTACCATCTATTTCCTCTATGTTAAAATAGTTAATCGCTAATAGTACTAATAATTTTGCAGCTCAGCCACCAAGTCCATTTGAAATAGTTTTCTGTGTGTACTATGGGGAAGGTCATTCTTTTGAGAATTGTCCATCAAATACTGAGTCAGTGTACTATGTGAGGAACCAATACCAAAATAGGAGTGGACAAGGACCCTAGTCCAACTTTTACAATTCTTCATGGCGTAATTATTTTAACTTTTCTTGGAGCAACCAAGGAAATGGACCAAAAAACAACTTATTACAACAAAGACCCAACCAATCTCAAGGGTTTAATCAGCAAGCTCCAAAACCACCTTAAGCTGAGGCATCAAATAGTTTGGAGAACTTGTTGAAAGCGTACATGACAAAGAAGGACACCTTGATTCAAATCCAAGTAGCACCATTGAAAAATTTGGAAAACCAAATGGGTTAGTTAGCTATGGAGCTACATAATAGACCACAAGGAACCTTGCTGAGCGATACTAAGAATCTAAGAAATTTGGGTAAAGAACATATCAAGGTAGTGACATTGTGAAGTGGTAAAATTCTAGAACCCCGATTGATTGATGTCGAAGATAAGCCCGTTGAGAAGAATCAACTAGCTGTTGAAGTTCCTACACCAAAGGAATCAGAATCTACAAATCTGATAAGGTAAACCCTGACTTAGTGAATTCAGATATTTTAACATCTTCTTTGGATACAAAATTACCTACTCAGAAAAGTTATCCGGTTCAACCAAAAGTTCCATCACCTACATATCCGCAAAGATTGCAGCAACACAAGCAGAAACATGAGGTGCAATTCAAGAAGTTTTTGGATGTTCTAAAGTAATTACACATCAATATTCCATTGGTAGAGGCTTTAAAACAAATGTCGAATTATGTGAAGTTTATGAAGGATATGCTGTCCAAGGAGACCTCACCATGCGAGTTCAAAACGACCAGGTAACCTTTAACATTCTTAAAGCGATGAAATTTCCCGATCCAGCAGAGTAGTGTTCAGTTATGGAAGAGATAGAAACCTTGGTTTCTATAGAATACAATTTTGAAAAAGATCCATTGGAAAAAGCCTTAGATCTTGACCTTTTGGAGGATGAAGAAGGTAAATAAAACATGGCTTTGATGGAAGCCAATCTGAGAAATTTTATTCAATCCACACGATATGAACCGTTAGAGTTGGAAGTCAGAGAATTTGTGCAACCCAATTTGTAAATTAAAAAACCACCTAAACTCAAACTAAAGGTACTTCCTTCCCATTTGAAATACATTTATTTAGGTGACTGTTCTACTTTGCCTGTGATTATTTCAGTGGAACTGACGAAAGATCAAAAGGAGCAACTAATTGTTGTTCTAAAGAAATTTAAGAAAGCAATTGGTTGGACCATAGCTGATATTCGAGGTATAAGCCCTTCTTTTTGCATGCAGAAAATCATTTTAGAAGAAGGTGAAAAGGCTTGAATTGATGGGCAAAGGAGGCTCAATCCTATTATGAAAGAAGTTGTGAGAAAGGAAGTGATTAAATGGTTAGATGCATGAATCATCTATCCTATTTCAGATAGTTCTGGGTAAGTCTGATGCAGTGTGTGCCGAAGAATGTTGGAATCACGATTGTTGAAAATGAGCGTAATGAGTTAATTCCAACAAGAACTATTACCGGTTGGAGAATCTGTATTGATTACAAAAAGTTGAACAAAGTTACTCGGAAAGACCATTTTCTGTTGCCTTTTATGGATCAGATGTTAGATCGATTGGCAGGTAATGAATTCTATTATTTTTTTAGATGGCTATTTGGGATATAACCAAATAGTTGTAGCGGCAGAGGACCAACATAAAACAACCTTTACTTGTTCATACGGTACATTTGCTTTTAGGCGAATGCCTTTTGGTTTATGCAATGCACCTGTAACTTTTCAACGACGCATGATGGCAATATCTACTGATATGGTTGAAAATTTTGCTAAGGTTTTCATGGATGATTTTTCTATTTTTGGTAACACTTATGATATCTGTTTGAGAATTTGGCTAAGGTACTGCAGAGATACGAAGAGACGAACCTTGTCCTTAATTGGGAAAAATGTCATTTTATGGTCAATGAAGGGATTGTCTTAGGTCATAAGATCTCAAAGAAAGGAATTGAAGTCAACAAAGCAAAGGTGGACATAATTGAAAGAATACCGACCCCAATTAATGTGAAAGGAGTCAGAAGTTTCTTAGGCCATGGCAATTTTTACCAAAGGTTTATCAAGGATTTCTCAAAAATTTCTAAGCCGTTGTGTTTGTTGTTAGAGAAGGATACAGTGTTCGATTTCAACAAAGTATGTTTAGAAGCTTTTGAAGAGCTGAAAAAAGGGTTAATCTTAGCCCCAATAATCATTACACCTGATTGGAGCACACCTTTTGAGTTGATGTGTGATGCAAGTGATTATGCTGCTGGAGCTGTGATGGGTCAAAGAAAAATTAAAGTGTTCCACCCCATTTACTATGCAAGTAGAACATTGACGGGAGCCCAACTCAATTATACAATAACTGAAAAGGAACTATTTGCTATAGTTTTTTGCTTTTGACAAATTCGGCTCATATCTTATAGGTACCAAACTTACAGTATTTACTGACCATGAGGCCATTAAATACTTGCTTACAAAGAAATATGCAAAACCAAGGCTAATTCGTTGGATACTTTTACTTCAAGAATTTGACCTTGAGATCCAAGATAAAAAAAGGTGTCAAAAATCAAATAGCTGATCATCTGCCGAGGTTGGAGCAAGATGAGGTAACTCAGTCATGTGTGTCTATCAATGAGAATTTCCCAAATAAACACTTACTTGAGGTCAATTGAATTAATGAAATACCTTGATTTGCTGATTTTGTCAATTATCTTGCATGTGGAATAATTCCTAGAGAAATGACATACCAGTAAAGGAAGAAATTCCTTCATGATAGTTGGTATTATTTTTGGGAGGATCCGTTTTTGTTTAAATAGTGTGTAAATAATATAATCCGGAAGTGTGCAGCTGAAAGTGAGATTGCTGATATCTTGTATCATTGCCATTTACCTCCAAGTAGGGGACACTTTGGTGGTTCACGTACTGCAGTAAAGATTTTGCAAGCAGGTTTCTTTTGGCCTACACTATTTAAAGATGCTTACGCTTATGTAAAGAACTGTGATAAGTGCCAAAGAACCGGAAATATATCAAGGAGGAATGAGATGCCCTTAACAAATATTTTGGAGATTGAATTATTAGACGTATGGGGCATTTACTTATTAGGCCCATTTTCTTCATCGTATAGGAACAAATACACCTTAGTTGCTGTGGACTATGTATCCAAATGGGTTGAAGCTAAAGCATACCCGACAAATGATGCTAAGGTAGTCATGCGATTTCTTCTTAATCATGTGTTTACACGATTTAGGACACAAAGTGCTATTATTAGTGATGAAGGTTCTCACTTTGTGAACAAATGGCTTAAATGGTTGCTTGATAAATATGATGTGAAGCACAAGATTGCTACCGCCTATCACCCCCAGTCTAATGGGCAAGTTGAAAGAGTGAATCGCGAAATCAAAGGTATCCTTGAAAAGGTTGTACACCCTTGCAGAAAAGATTGGTCTCAAAGGCTCGATAATGCATTATGGGCCTATCGAATAGAATTTAAGACTCCGCTAGGAATTACTCCTTATTGGTTAGTCTTTGGAAAGGCATGTCATTTGCCATTAGAATTGGAGAATAAAACTCACTGGGCTTTGAAGCAGTTAAATTTTGATCTTAAGCAAGCCAGTGAGAGAAGGATGTTCCAATTGGATGAGTTGGAAGAGCTGAGTTTGTTTTCCTATGAGAATGCCAAAATATGCAAAGAAAGATCAAAGAGATGGCATGATACTCATATACAACTTCGCGAGTTTAAAGAAGGTCAGAAAGTGTTGTTGTTTAATTCAAGGCTAAAGTTATTTACTGGGAAGCTGAAATCCCGATGGAAAGGAACCTATACCATCTACCGAGTTTATCCTTATGGAGCTATTGAATTATACAATAATTATGGAGGTACGCTTAAGGTTAATGGTCAACATCTCAAACATTATTGGGATGGTGAAGTTGAGTGAGTTGAATCCTCGTTCAAATTAACAGAACCTTTATTTTTCATGAACTCGTCTTGTAAATAAATAAATAATTAGAATTTATTTTCTTAGTTAAGTACATTTAATTAATTCTGTCTAAGGAGATTGGAACTTAAGCGGGACCGCTGTGACCCCTCCAACCTTTCCTGGGAATTAATTTAATGTAATTTGTTAAGAAGAAATTTTCTAATCAAGTTTTTTTCTAGTTTAATTTATTTTGATTAATTTTAAATTTTTATGTTAATAAAGGGGGTCAAATTTGACCCAAGTACTAATCAGTTTCTCTTTCTTGAATAAGTCTGTAAATACAAGTTTGAATTTGAGGCCCAAGACAGTAGAAAGGAGGGAAAATCCACACCTAGTGCCGCCACTTACATTGTTTGCCACCCAAGTAACCTTATTGTGGTTAAATTTTTGCTACATGTTGCCCTAAATTTTCCCTATATAAACCCTTTTTCATTATACTATTTTCATATATCTCAAAGCAATTTGCTTAGCCTTAAAAATCCCAAACCTTCTTCTTGTGCACTAGCCTCAAATCCCGAAAGAAACCCTTAGTCATTTTCTTTTCTTTTACCAAGACCACCTAGTGTCATTGCAAGAGAACTGCCGGAGCATCGACATCGCCGCCACACGTAGCTGTTATCACTGTCGCACACCACCATTGCTGTTGTATGTTACCATCGCCGTCGTAAATCCCTCGCCATCGCAAGGTTTATCGAAGCAAGTTCTACCCTCTTTTGTCGATATCTCTTGTTCCCCTATAAGTAGAAACTTTGCTGAATTATTGAGAAGAGATACCATGTCTCGTAAAAGAACCAGATCTTCAAAGACTACTTCTGGAAACCCAATTATGATCGATGAACAAGTGAAAGAGCTATTTGATTCAATTTTCAAGCATCAACCTATGATGTCGGAAAAAGGTTTTAACCTGAAAAGAAATGATGTGATGGTTGTTCCTGTGCCGATTAGAAAGATAATCAATGCTCTCAAGTGGGAACATTTCTGTGATGCTCGTTCACTTCCCGATGATGAACTAGTTCGAGAATTCTATGCTAGTTTGACTACGCAAGATGTTACTAAAGTCATCATTCGAAAGAAAAAGGTACCTCTTAGTTCTAAGTCCATTAATGATTTGTTTAATTTACCTGATTTTGAAGATGATGAGTACTACCCTATGATGAACAATATCAATTGGGATTTTCTTCAACAAGTGCTTGATGTTGTGAAAAATTCGGGATCCCAATGGATTATAAGAAAGTATGGGAGCCATTCTTGTCGAAGAGAATACTTAAAACCAGTAGCAAAGGTATGGTTTTATTTCGTTTGCTACAGTTTTATGCCTATCTCACATAGTCCCACCATCTCAATGGAACGGATGCTTTTGTTATATGCAATTTTCACAAAAAAGTTCATTAATGTAATTATGCTAAAAAGAAGGCAGGAAGTGTTTATTTCCCATCATTAATCACTTCACTTTGCTTAAGGGCCCGTGTTAAAACACTAGCAAATCTAAAGGGGCAGTATGTCCAATGGTACATTACAAGTCAGGATCTTGAAAGGTTAGTAGAGAGAGTACATGAGCTGAATCAAGGTGAGCAAGAGGAACCAATTGAGCCAGAAATCGGAGAGTCAACAAATAAAACTGAAAATGAAGCTGATTCAGTTACAGACACTGAAAAAGAAGAATCTAATAAGGAACCAAATAGTCATCAACCAGCTGAAAGAGCTAAAAATCCTGAACCGAGGGTTGAGCTAGAAGAAGAACCAGTCAAGCTAAGTGTTGAAATAGAATTTACAACTCCAATGCCGACTCCTACAAGTACTTCAAAGAAATCGGAGCTGTCAATTATGATGGACATGTGTAAGTTCATGCACAAACAACATCAAACTTAATGGAAATATGAAAAAATTAGGAATGATTCAATTCAAAATACTTTTAAGAATATCTCTAACACTTTTGTTCCTGAGTTCCCAGATGCTATCTTTGAGACATGCACGAAAGATACTGAAGATGCAAACTGACAAAGGGAATGAGTCAGAAAATTAAAAGGGGGATTCTTGTCTTATTATTTATTTAATTGTTTTTAGGTCTTTAGGAATTTATTTATTTAGTAATTAGGATATAATTTCTCTAAAATAAAATATAGAAAACATGAATAAATACTTCTTTAGAAAGAAAAAGACTAAGTGATGTGGCAATGGGAATGAACATGTCTAGGATTGGGTTATGAGGAAAGACTTGGTATTTAAGTAGTCTTATTGACTCACCTCTCTTTCTTTACAACCCTACCTAGTGTTTGGTTTTCGTTCATTACTTTGTTCTTGCAATGAGAACATTGCTTCTTCTTAAAGAGGGTAAGGCAAATTGCTCAAATTTTTAAAATTTTCAAGTATGTTTCAAATCATTTCTTTCATAAGTATGTTTTAATAAATGAATGTTTAGAGAAATTCTTTTTAATAAGATAGCTTGTATGCAAGCATGAATGATGATTTTATCTGGGTGATTGTATGTTATCATGAAGAATGGAATGTTTTTATGATATTAGTTTTAGGTAATGTTTGCCATGAAAACTAAGTTTCTTTTGAGATTACACATGCATGAAGGTTTATATCTTTAGAATTGACTTAGTAACTTTCTTGAGGCGAAATCCTAGGAGACATAAAAATCTAAAATGATATAGGCACCATTTTTCTTTGGATCGTTTGAGCCTTTTCAAGCCCACCTTATTATATTAGACCTTTGAAACTATAATTTTAAGCTTAAAGGCCTGTTCATTGTAATAAACCTACATTACAAGCCGTATCTCTATCTTTTAAAGTTATCCTAATTTTGTACACTGCCTTAACTAAAGTTGTCTTGGTAATTAACATTTGAGGGAAATTTTCAGAAGATGTATGTGATCATGCTTAAAAAAAACAGAGACAAAGTGAAAAAAAGTTTGCTCAGCCTCCAAAAAGAAAATATATGAGTATGAGTTCAAAATAAGTTTGGGGGAGTTCCAAAGTTCATTTGAAGAAAAAGATTGAAATTTGAGAAATCCAAGACAAGTTAAAGGTTAAGATTTTGAAACTGAAATGTCCCATCTCTTAAAATCCTTACCTTTAACCGAGCTCCATTACAACCTTATAAAAGACCTATTGATTTGATAATTATGTCACCTACATTAGTGGAGAGAAAGTATTAAGTTCAACATATGAAGATCATAAATAAGGCTTATGATTGTTTTGCTTGATTGATGAGAAATTGTCTTGAATGAAGAATATTATCTATGGCTATGACATATATGCAAACTATGATTCATGTTGGCATATCTTGAAACTTAGAATAGAATTTTAAAAATGTTTGTATATGAGTTACTTGTTAATAAAGAAGATCTATGAGCATGAATCTATTGATGCATGATTATGAGACGAAGATTGATGCTACTTACATTCTTAGTAAAATTTTCCTTAGCAAGACCTTGTGCTGTGCATGAACATTACTCGGGATGAGCAATGATTTAAGTTTGGAGGTGTGTAAACTGAAAAATATATAGGATTTTTCCTATATAATTCATTACCTTTTTACTTAAATTTGTTGTTAAAACCAAGTAATTGTTTAATAACTTAATGAAATATGCGAAAATATGAAATAAGGACATGAAACTTATTAAAATGTGATTTTATGCTTTATTATATAGTTTTCATACATAAAATGACTTATTTTATATTAGTTTGAGCATATTATATTTTTAAGCTATAAAGTGGGTCATGCATTATTAAATTAAATAATAAAATATAAAGTTATATTATTTTAATTAATTGAAGTGGTTAAAATTATATTATTTGGTCCTCTAAACTATCTACTATTTTTGGACACCTCTGAGAGTTTTCTTCTAATTGCAAAACCATCCAAATTGGGGACCAAGCCAGCCTAATTTTCGGGTGCACATGGCTGATCATATATCAATTTTTGGTTTAATTACACAAGGTCCTTGAAGACTTAAAGAAATAAGAGATTTTCCCGAAGATTTGCTGGTGACCAAGTCTTAGTCGTGAGTTGTGGTGGCAGTCAAATTTACCAAGAATCAAGCAGAATCGACCACATTTCCTCAATTTTTAGTAAACTATCTCCCTTGCCTCACCTATAAATAAGAGTTAATTTCTCACTTTTTCAATCATCCCTCACTCATTCATCATTCTCTCCTCTCTCAACTCTCTTAGCTATATTTCCCCCTCACACCTATCATCATCCTTGCATAAGGATTTTTAGCAAAATTAGCCTCTTAAAGAACCCTTGGTCGGCCACCTTGGAGAACCATCAGCAAAGGAGCAAAGCTAAGAAGCGAAAGAGCCTCGTCAGTCGGAGTCTTGGGTGACAGCCACTCTGAATTGGGTTTAATCTTTCTTTTCTTTAATTTAATCTAAAGATGTTTTCTATGTGTTCTTTGTTCTTGTTTACAACAATGTTAGCTTAATTTTATTTAAGCTAGGATGATTGCTTTGATTAAATAATATTTGTTTGATTCATGCTTATAATGTTTGTGCCTCAATCGGTCATGTTTTCAATTAAAATTAAATCTGTATTTCGTTCATACGTGATTGGAATGCACCTGAAATAGCTGAGTGATGCTGACCAGACGACGACTAATGGACACATAATTGAAATGTGCATGCTTAATTTAGATCCTGACCCGATTAAATTATAAGTTGTATAACAACTCTAACCAAGCTCTGTTATCTGCATAGCTTTTAGACTTGTGTGATTAAATTGTTTCAAACCTAACACGTCCCTGTTACTTTACACGAATACTAAGAAACCCTTAGTAAATAAGGATCAGTAAAATGTGTATTAACTAAGTAAAGGATTCCGAAAGGACCTAATGTGGTTTCCAAACTCTTGAAAGATCGAGTTGTCATGGAATGTTTTTTCGAATGTTATTAAGCATGTTGATAATAAATTGAGTTTAATTAAAGTAATTGTCCTAGTTTATTTATGTTATAATTGTTACAAATTGTGTTTAATTTTACTAAAATCTATATCATTCATATAGTTTGCATACTTAGGATAATTTGCATTAGGGGTCATTGCATTTAGTTTAATATATTTTAATCACCACTTCTCAATTATATTGTGTTTTTATTTACCAAATTGTTAATATAATTTTACAAATTAAGTGTCTTAGCACAAATACAATCCCTGTGGAGACGATAACTCGTTAGTTACTTATTACTTGATAACGACTGTGTACGCTTGCACAAACTTACGCGTTACAGTTATCCATATTAATACTCTAAAATATTCTAAATCACTTTCTTCCACAAAATCATATTCATAATATGGAATTTTATAAAATTCACAAATTGCTCTAAGGGTAATGAGCACCTCTTTCCCGCATACCGAAATAGTTTCCTAATTGGCATCCTTTGGCTTCCTAAACTCTTAGTCTCAAAAAGATGCATAGAATTCTTGTATTATTAGGACCAAATTAGAGTCTTTAGGGGTTACATCAAAGTGTACCCACCTATGGTATTGCACCAATGGCAATATTCCCTACATAGAATCATCGATGGCTTAAACTCTCGTTCTTGTATAAACGTCTTTCCCTGAAGTTCTAAAAAGGATTTTTTGACATTTTGGTTTGGAAAGTTTGATGGGTTTGCAACCACCGATGGTTCGAGTTCGCTAGTTCTTCTAGATTTTCTAGGTGGCATCTTTAAAAAATTTTAATTAAAAGAACTAAATAGATATCAAGCAATATATTTTAAATGCAATAAAATAGTAAAATTCTAAGTTGCCACTCTTAACCTTAACTTGAAAGCTCGTTAATCCTTTTGAAGGTTGTTCAAATTTCTTTTGTAAATGCAGAGCATTTTATCCTACTCTTAATAAACACACAAGGTGAGAGGAAAAAATTGTAGCAAAATAAAAAGAAAAAATAGATATTAGGGTTTGAGAGGTTCTCAGTGAATGTAAGGTTAAAGAGAGTTTAAAACTTAATTAAAAGTGTTTTTAGGTTAAATTTTTGGTATTTTAAAGTTAAAAATCATGTTAAAACAGGGTTACAACCAACAGGTTATTCAACGGTCGGGTCGATCCTGCAGAAAATTGCAGTAATGTCGCAACACCCCTAAAAAGATACTGATGTCCTGACATCGGTTTTCGATGTTGCAAGACACTTTAAAATTTTTGAACTCTTGGCTATAATGATTTCTTTGTGACACAAAGGTTCTGTGCCATGACATCAAGCTAAATTACTCAATTCCTCGAACTTCTGAGTGCTGTCGTGACGTGAAGGGTCTGTGTTGCGACACCGACTCTATTTTTGCCTCTCTTCTTGAATTTCAAAGTGTTCGCATTATTTTCTTGGTCAGTTTAAATAAATTAAATCCTAAAATGCATATGGGTCTATCAAAATACAATATTATACAAAAGTTTATCTCAATAAAAAATCAAGTATTGTTGTCGGATTCATCAGTCTGCTCCGTCAGTGTATACATGGATGCACTTTTGGTCGTGTTTCTATCAGTATTAGTCCAACCTCCATCGTGCCACTCCACCTTACTTTGTTTATCCCACTCCTTAAATCTGCTCTTTCAACCTGCACTTATGACAGAAAATACCTTTTTTGGTTCAAGGTAATTAGGGATTTTTACAACTATCTCAAAACATTGTTTCCCTAACATTTTTTCATATTTCCCTCAATCTGTTGGAGACGAAATTTGAAAATTTTAGTCTCACCATTGATTTTCATGATTAGCTCATCATTTTCTAGGTTAATAGTGGACCTCAACTTGGCTAGAAATGGTCTACCTAACATAATAGGGATTTCATGGTCTTCCTCAAAATCTAGAATTAGGAAATCGACCGGGATGATAAAGTTGGGCACCTTAACCAACACATCTTCAAGTACTCCTTTCGGTTGTACCAAATACCTATGTTCTACTTGGCGAACCTTCTTTGACAAGTCTTCATTCGTGGCTTGTTTCTCTTTTATTTGTTGTGAAACGATTGGTTTCACTTGTATTTCTATGAGCAGTCCCCCATCACTTTTTACACTTAGTCCCGCGAATAGAGCTTACAGCTCACTCATTGACTTTCCACATAAAGTATCAACAACCATGTTCACCTTCCCAAGGTGATATTCTATCACACAATCGTATTCTTTTAGCAGTTCTATCCACCTCCTCTATCTCAACTTTAGTTCCTTTTACGTGAGCAAATACTTGAGGCTCTTATGGCCTGTGTAAATGGTACCTCACTCATAATACAAATAGTGTCGCCAAATCTTGAGTGTGAACACCACTTCTGCTAACTCCAGATCGTGTGTTGGGTGGTTTCGCTCATGAGGATTCAATTGTCTCGAAGCATAAGCCACAACCTTCCATCCTGCATTAGCACACAATGAAGTCCCATGTGCGAGGCATCATTATATACCACAAAGTCTTTTCCAGATCTTGTTGCATCAACACAAGCGCTTTGGTAAGTATCTCCTTAAGTTTTTCGAAGCTCTTCTACCTTTCTTATGTCCACGTGGACTCCTAGTTCTTCTACAATAGCTTCATTAAGGGTGTCACAATGGTTGCGAACCCCTCAAGAAACTTTTGATAATATCATGTGAGACCTAGAAAGCTTCACACTTTAGTAACACTTCTTGTCGATTTCTACTCCACAATTGCTTCAATCTTCTTTGGTTCTACACAAACTCCCTATTCCAAAACCACATGACCTAAAAAAGCTACCTCTTTGAGCCAAAATTTACAATTGCTGAATTTCACAAACAATTACTTATTTTGTAGAATCTGTAGCACAGTTCACAGGTGAGCATCATGCTCTTCTTTAGTTTGCGAGTACACAAAGATACCGTCTATAAAGACCACCACACATCGATCCAGATATTCATGGAACACTCAATTCTTCAAGTCCATAAATCGAAAGGGCACGACCAAAAATTTATAATGCCCATACCTAGGGCGAAATGTTGTCTTTAAGACTTCTGCTTCCTTCACCTTGAGTTGGTAGTAACCAAATCACAAGTCGATCTTTGAGAACATCGTGGCACCTCGCATCTGATCAAACAAATCATCTATTCTTGACAACGGGTCATTGTTTTTTACAGTAAATTTGTTTAACTACCTATAGTCGATGCACATTCTTAAGCTTTCGTCTTTCTTCTTCATGAATATAACTAGCGAACCCAAAGGAGATACACTTGGTCGAATGAAACCTCTATCAAGTAGCTTTTGTAGTTGTATCTTTAGTTATTTACGCTATTTTGGTGTCATGCGATAGGGTGTAATTGAAACTGGAAAACTACCAGGATATAGTTCAATAGCGAACTCCACTTAGTGATTTGGGGGTATACCAGGTAGCTTGTTCGAAAATACATCAGGAAAATCCCTCATAGTGCATATGTCATGAACTCTTATCACCTTGTCTTGTGTGCCCATCACATAAGCAAGTAGGCGTCATAGCCTTTACCCAACATTTTCTCTAATTTTATTGGTGAGACTAAATTGGACATGAATTGGGTTCGCTTTCCCACAACCATAATTTCCATTCTTTCTTGAGTTCACAGTGTCACCCTTTTTAGTGTGAAGTCTATCTTGGCCTTATGCTCTGTTAGCTAATCCATCCCTAATATCACATTTAACCCATAAAAGGGAAACTCTATCAAATCAACGAAGAAAATATGTCTTTAAATCGTCAAGGGAAACCTTCAGTACATTTTATCTACCAATACACTATCACCAAATGAAATAGTGATAGCTATACCATTATCTATGTTTCCTACTGAAATATCAAACTCATAGCTCAATTCGCTTAAAATATACATGTTCGTGGAATTAGAGTTAATCAAAGAAAACAGTGGTAGGATTTATAGAGTGAAAGTACCTGTGATGACATCTGTCGGTCCCTGGTTCTATGGTTCCATAACTGGATAGACTCGTGTGAGCCCTCCTATCTCAGATTGAGTGGGAATACTATGAGCTAGGGTTCACTGCTCAGCTTGTCTTGTGTCACAACCTCTTCCTCTACCTCATTCGTGAGAACTAGCTCACACTTGTGTTAGGGTTGCGCTCTAAGTTTGCGATCCCTTTTGTCGTTCTCCCTTATCATTTGTTACTCTGATCCGCAATTAAAACATCCATCTATTTACCTTATAAAATTCTCCAGGATGTCTTCGTTTATAGTGTTCGCAGAGTGACCAACTTAGTTATCTGTGCGAACCTTCCTTTACAGCCAGGGTCTGATCAAAAACTTTTTTTAGCATTTCTACTGGTATTGCGTGAGTCATGATCCCTCTTGGATGTTCGACCATGCTATCCAAACACTGGTTTCACAGAATCGATTGCAACTTGTATATCCCCTACCCTTATTTCCTCAATAGCCTTTGCCTTATCAACCAACTCATCAAAGCTCGTTGCATCATGAGCTACCATGTTAAATCCTTCCTGACTACTTAAGTGTCATTTATAAAAGTAAGGCTTAATGGTAAGTTTCAAGTGCCCAACGTTAGGACTCGATTAAGTGTAAGGACTTTCTAAATAAGCCAATGATGTCTTTGTTTGGAGTACTCCGCATATAAAGAAAGGAACTCATGGCGAACTTGTAACACCCCTAACCCGTGTCCATCACCGAAATAGGGTTACGGAGCATTATCAAAAACTTTTAACTTAAAACATTCGATTACAATCATTTATAAAACACATCATATTACATTCAAACACATGCATAACGTCCCTTTTTTTTTAGCCCTCGAGGCCTTAGAAACACTTTAGAAGTGATTTGGGACTAAATCGGAAACATTTAAAAATTCATGGAAAAAGATGGAAAAATTCACACTGTAGAGGTCACATGGCCGTGTGGTCAAGCCGTATGACTCACATGGCTAAGACACACGCCCGTGTCTCAGGCCATGTGGACATTCGAAATAGGCCATTTTGAAGCCATTTCTTTCCCCCTAAATCTAGCCACTTACACAACCCAAATGTACCTATATTCATGCATTCAAAACACACTTAACATATGCATATTCAAGCTAAAATATCATAGTAACTAACCATTCAACCAATATGCCAAAATGGCACCTCAATCTCAACAATCAAACTTGATTAAACATTTACTAAATTCATCCATAATTTAATCAACCAATTGCACAACTTAAATACTACATTTACCATAATGTTCACATACCAATCCTATGCACAACTAATGCCATTATGACCATTACCACATATACCATCTATCTTAATAAATTTGCCAAATGTCAAATACATTCAAGGCTACCAAAAATAGCCATTAACAACTTGATATAACATCTCATTAAACACCAACCAACATTTCAAATACACATTCTAGCATAATAAGAACAACTCATGACATACATATTTTAACTACCATGCCAACTTCTATCATTTAATCACACAACACCAAAATAACAACCATTATAAAGCCAAATATACATGATATCATATGAACCATTTCATCACTCAATATAGCATTTATACAAGCCAAGCATAATGGTTAATTTCATCAAACAAAGACACATATACATGCCATTATAACCATGACTCAAAATCATCACAATCTATCGATATAGTTTATAGATAGTGTGGTGGATCTCCGACTAGCTTCCAACCAAATCGATCTTCTGATAATATGTAAAGTAAAGGATAAACAACTACGTAAGCAATGAATGCTTAGTAAGCTCGTACAAACTTTAAACATAATACTCCAATTCAATAATGAACTTTATATGATAAATATAAAGCGATACCAATGCCTCAAGATTTATCAACTACATAACCACCAACTCATAAATGAGTAAGTCTATAAAAATCATATATATTTTCATTCCTAACATAATAGGATTTTATAAAACATTTTACACCATCATTAACCTTTTCATGGAACTACAAATAACTTCCTTTACTTACTTTCCATTACATTTACTAAGCATAAACTTAAATAACAACATCAATTAACTAATTAATATATTTATTGATAATATAGGTAATTTATCATATATAAGTACATTATTCAACTCATCAATCCCTTTTTCATCATATCACATTTCAATTTTGAACTTACTTGTCTTATTACCTTTTCTTACCGTTTCACTTGTATAATACCAGACATAAGCATATACATCAATCATAATCTCAAGCTTGACATAAGCCTAATCACCATCATCACTACACAAGTTAGTGCATTTATGCATATAACTCATTTGAAGTCAATCACATGATAAACCATTTTATAAGAAATTACACCTTTTGAATCTTACCACCTTTTCATGAACATATATTTCCATTTTTCCAATTACCATTTCAATGTATATCATTAATATTAAACATGATATAATGCAACCAAAATCTTAGCACAAACCTAAGCATCATCCACAATCTCAACTGATGAATTCATTTATGTTTAGGTCAATATTCAATATGTCGCAACCATTTTTTTGTAAAATGGGGTCGACTTAGATTTTGAAAATGAAAACGAATATAAGAGTTGCCATCAATCCTTTTTGATGACGTGTGATCGAGTCACCTCAGAAAATGGCTATTTTTAATAAACGGTTTGGTTTATTAGAACAACGATTTTGGTTTACGAAATTCAGAAAGACGGGTTCGGGAGTCGGTTATGTACGAGGAAGGGTTAGCACCCTCGTAACGCCCAAAATTTGTACCTAGTTGATTAATTAGTGTCTTTGGGTCGAAAATTGAAAATTTTAAAGAGTTTTAAAATACGATCCTTTATTAAAATGCTAAAAATATTCAAAAAAGAGACATATTTCACGTTAATCGAGAAACAGAATTACGTCTCGTAAGTTAGGACACAATGTCTAAAATTTTCAATACGAGAATGAATGCCAAAAAATTTACTTATTTGAATGATATTCGACTATCTCGGGTTTAGAAAAAGAAATCATGTCCCATAAGTTAGAACACGATCTTTTATTAATTCCCCAGATCGTTTAAAAAGGTTCATGTATTTGGATTTCTTGAGAAAATCGAAACCCCGTAAGTTAGGGTGCGACCTTTTCGAATCTCAAAATACGATCCCAAAATACGTAGTTTTACTAGTTTTAAAGCCTTGATTTATGCATCGGGTAAAATTAACGTAACGTGATTTTATAGTAAAATGTAAGAATAAAACACTGTGCTAATGTGCATAGAATAATATACGCAATAACATAAATGATATTTATAAAGACAAAAATAAAATAGATAAATGAGATGATGATAAATAATAACAAAAACAACAACTAAAACTAGATAAAAATAAGAATAATAAACGAATACGTAAATAAATGGTATGTAAAACGGCTAAAAGAAAATAATGATATTAATAATAACAAAAATAATAATGTTTGGAATTATAAAAGGGTATAAACAAATACTATTATTATTATTATTAACAGTAGAATAATGAATTAATCTAGAAAATAAAAGGATATAAGTGAGTAAATAAAAAATAATATACGAGAAAACAAAATATATTTAAACTTAGATACATAAATATACATAGAAATATAATAATAATAATAATAATAATAATACTAAATTAATGGTAATAATAATAATAATAGAAATAATATTAATAATAATAGAAATAATATTAATAATAAAATAATAATAGTAATAACAATTAATAATAATTCTAATAATGATGTTAATAGTAATAAAATAAAAATAAAACTAATGATAATAATGCTAATAATAATAGTAAGAATAATAATAATATTAATATTAATAATAATATCAATAATACTAATAATAATAATAGTGTAATATTAATTAATTAAAAAATGCCAAGAATAAAGGACTAAATTGAACAAAAAAAGGAAATTTGGGGCGGATTGAAAATGAATAAAAAAGAAAGGACTAATTTGAACGCGCGAATAACAAGGAGGGACCAAATGAGAAATAATCCCCACCCTCCAAAATGCACAGCTTCAAGGCGGACTAACTTGTAAATCGAATTAAATTACAGGGCCAAATTTAAAAAAGAAAATAAACTTAATTGTAAAATAATAAAAAAAATTAGAGGGACTAAAAGCGCAATAAACCCATCAAGCAAAAACACACGGATCCTTGGCTAGAGCGGGTCGGGTCTTCAGGTCGAAAGACAAAATGGTGTCATTTTAGGAATTGAGTCCTTAACCCAAAACCGCACCGTTTTGCTTTTCTATTTAAACCAAAATTTTTAAAAAAAATTCCATTTTCTTTCTTCCTTAAAAAAACTCAAAAAAAATTCTCTCAAGTCCTCTCCCCCTCCCAAAAATTTGACCAAGAGTCTAGCCGTTAGCCACCTCATGAGATCATCAAGCACTTGCCACCAGATACAAATGACGAACTAAAAACCCCTTTTCTCTTCGATGCAACTCCTCAGCCCTCCGAGTACTCCGGGGACGGTGAATAGGTAAGAAAAGACCTCCCTTTTTTACTTTATTTACTATTTAGAAATAATAAAAATATAAAAAAATAAAACGAAACAAAAGCAAAAATAAAAAATGGAGTGACCTTTAATTTTTTGAATCTTTGTTCGTTTTTTTTAATCCCTTTTTTATTCCAATAAAAAAAAACACCCATTGATTACACGATGGATTTTATAGCCATTTTACAAAGTATTTTTATTATTTGTTGTTTGCTGTTGTTTCTCTCTGATTTTGCAGGTGCAAGTGGGTGGAGTTGGTGCGGCACTGCAGGCGGTCAGGGCTAGGTGCGGCGGCCGAGTTGTCAGAGGCTAGGGTTAGGGTTTCTTATTGTTTGATGATTTTGGGCTATTGGGATTAGTTAGGTTGGTTTGTATTTGGGTTTATTTGGGCTGGTTATTTTAATTTGTATTGGGTCAGCAGATTTGGGTTTGGACTGTTTAATTATTTTGGGTCTCAATTTTGGGCCTAGGCATAAATGGGTCATTACAGCTGCCCCTCTTTCCTCATTGTCGTGTAACGAGAATAGAGCAAAGACTTTTAAGAATGACCCATTTTTCCCAGTTTCGCCGAGTCTTTACTTTTTCTGGTGCTTCTCTTCTTCAGGTAGCCTCTTTCCAGTCCACTGTGTCTTGTTGCTTCGATCCACTCCACTGCACTTCAGAGAGATGCGACTTGTAGCTTCAATCCACTCTGTTGTAACTTTAGGGGGACGAGATTTGTGGTTTTAGTCTACTCCACTACAACGTTAGGGGGATAAGACTTGTTGCTTCAACCTACTCCACTGCGACTTCAGAGAGATAAGGTTTGATATGATAAGATACGCTATCTACAGTCTGCTCCACTACAACTTTAGGGAGATAAGACTCGTTATGGTAGATTTAATCTGACCTACTTCAACTTCAGAGGTATAGGATTCATTGTTTTAATCCATTCCACTGCAACTTCAGGGAGATAGGATTAATAGCTTCAATCTGCTCCACTGCAATAAGATTGGTATCTTCAACTTGCTCCACTGCAACTTCAAGGAGATAATGTTGGGTATCTTCAGTCTGCTCTACTACAACTTTAGGGAGATAAGACTTGTTGTGGTAGATTTAATCCGACCTACTGCAACTTCAGAGATGTAGGATTCATCGTTTTAATCCGCTCCACTGCAACTTCAGGGAGATAGGATTAATAGCTTCAATCTACTCCACTGTAACTTCAAGGAGATAAGATTGGTATCTTCAACCTGCTCCGCTACAACTTCAGAGAGATAAGGTTGGGTATCTTCAGTTTGTTCCATTGCCACTTCAGTGAGATAAGACTTGTTATGGTAAATTTAATCCGATCTACTGCAACTTCAGAGGTATAGGATTCATCGTTTTAATCCGCTCCACTGCAACTTCAGGAAGATAGGATTAATAGCTTCAATCTGCTCTACTGCAACTTCAGGGAGATAATATTGGTATCTTCAACCTGCTCTACTGCAACTTTAGAGAGATAAGGTTGGTTATCTTCCGTCTTGATCTGCTCCGCTGCAATGCTAGGGAAACGAGATTCGCTACCTTTAGCTTTAATCTGTCCCATTTTAGCTTTAATCTGTTCCACTGCAACGCTAGTGAAATAAGATTCGCTGCCTTCAGTTCGCTCCACTACAACTTTAGGGAGATAAGACCGGTGTCTTCAATCCACTCGAATAGGATCTGTGGTTTCACCGATTTGTTCACTGGGGAACATGACCTGTAGAATCCCTTTCATGAACCTATTTATGCCTAGTGATTAGGATGTTATGATCAGAATGAATCAAAATCTCCTAACTAAATATGCATGCATGAATGCAAAATGTCATGAAAATGATCCCTTAATGTTTGAGTTGTTATTGCTCGTTATTTATTAAGGTTTTATTACCAACACGTCAGAACACCATCTTGTTCAGTTGATATCACTCATATCTTACTTAACCAGATTGCCCCCACTGTAATCTTCAAGGCTCAATCCACTGTAATCTTCAAGGTTCAATCCACTGTAATTTTGGGACATAAAATTTGAACCATCCTCCTCCTACTGCAATTTAAGGATACAGGATGTGAATCTCTTTGGCCTTAGACCATTCCCAAGGTGTCGTACCAAATGTTTATGCACAATTGCAAAATTTTCTTCTCCGAGAAAACCTCTTCTTATCACTCGGTGATCATTGCTTGTTTTTCATTGAAGCTTTATCACCAACATGACATCATGTCATTTTGTTCAATCAATGTTTTGACAACAAAATCCGAAGGGATAGTCTTAGACCTTTCCTTCTTAGATATTTCAACCTTTAAACTTGGAGCGTTCTAAACAATAGTCATGTTTTATGTTCTTGTATTATTTAGAAACTTTTAGAGTAATATGCAAAACTTCCCTTGTGAAAGTATTATTAGTCCATTAATCATTACTCTAATGTAACATGCTTGCAAAAAGATCATAACAATGGATACAAAAGAATTGATTTAGGAGCATAGCTCGAAATAAATTATCAAAGATAGCAAAAATAAAAGAGGAATTGATTGGGAACACGTATCTTGAAAAAGAATGAAGTATTCCAAGAACAACAAATTCAATATAAATATTATGAAGACTAGCTGCCCCAGATATCGTAGCTTGAACTTCTCTATACAACTTTCTGAAGACCATTCTGAGTTTGACATGTGTTTAGGAGATCTACAGTACTTTGTCGATACCCTAAGATGTCGCCTACCCTTTCTTGTTGATTCAAGTAGAGCAAGATCACCACATGCCCCAATCTGATCAATATTTGAGTTGCTCTGCTCACATCATGTCTCATTCTGATCAAAATTTGAGCCGTCCTTTTCGGGTTTTCAACTCAAATCCCCTTTAGTCTTAATACGCCCTTTACGGGTTTTCACCTTGGCCTCATCATTTTTCTTTTTTCTTTTTTTTTCTTCTTTTTTTCTTTTCTTTTTTCATCATTTTCATTTTTTGAGATATTTTGATTTTGATTTTGATTTTTTTTGAAATATATTTTGATTGGATCTAAACTCATAGGATTAAGCAAGTCCTTGTTATCCCTTTCGATCAGAATCAACGTTTTTTCGGATAAAGTCTTCCACACAAGATCTTCCACTTTCATTTTGTATGCAAAAGATATTCTTTGGTATCAGGTTTCTCTCATAGAGCATTCTGGGGTGAAATTTAACTATGACGAAATCTTTAGATATTCCTCTTCAATCGAGATAAAATTTTGGAGAGATGAAAACTCGACTTCAATGGACAAAACTATGATAAGCCAAAGAGAAAGGCGTTGCCCTGGTAAAGAATTTTCACTGCATCGAACATACTATAAATTTTTGATATCGTGCTGTTGTTCAGGTTACAATGTCAGTGCTTAACTCGAGCATGACAATGTGAAGACATCTTTGAACTCTTGAAGTAACTCAACAAGGTCTTGCTTCGTTTCTTTGGTTATGCATGTTCTGATTTTTACTATTTTTCCCTCCTCCAAGGTCACAATCTCCATTGTCACTTCATGAGATAAAATTTGTTTCTCTTCCTATTTTACCATCCTCAACAAGTCCGGAGATAAGCTACAATCTATGTCATCTTGAAAGTCATAAGATCCCTCTAAGCACATCTCTCACTCAAAAAGATATTCTGAGTCTGTATCAGCGTCACTCATGTCATTGATATCTAAGGACCTATTGTAGGTACAAAAGAATATATGAAGAATGTATGAATTTAAGAATAATTATTTGTACAGTATGGCTATGAATGAATGAAAGAATGATTTGGAAGAAAATCCAAAAGAATGAAAGAATAAAAAAATGATTATTCATAAAGGATGAAAGAATATTGGCTCAAAAATGATCACAAAGATGTATTAAAATAATGACATTCAGATATTAGCCTATTTCAAAAAGGAGTTCTTATTGCCTCTAGGCTAAAAGCAACCAGTGTGTTCTGAACATTACTCTAAGTAAGCTCTAAATACTACAGAGATTTTTTTTGCAGTCCGATTATTTAGAACACTCCCAAGTTTATAAGGGTGGATATCTAATAAGGTCCCTTTTCAGCTGTCTTCATGTATGGCATTGATGTGAACGTTTTTTTTTCAAAGAACTTTATTTTTTTATTGTCCATCATATTTTGTTGAATCTTAGCTAACCGCTCTTGCAGCTGCAGTTGGTCCTACCTCTCCCTTTGGAGTTGTTCAAGTTTTTCCAATCTTTGGTTCATGTCTTTTATTTTTGCTCGGGTACCGTAATGATGTTTGGTTGGTAGGTTGGTTTCCAGATTAACTTAGAAATGATTTTAGTCAGTCCGGATTTTTAATAGTCTTTAATGTATGTGATGTTATGTAATGCATGAAATGAATGCAAAAAGGCATCAATTCTGATTCAATTCCATTTAAAAAACCTTACTAGAGAACAAATTTCTTTACATAAAATGGGCTACAAATATGGCTTTGCCCTGATGCTCAAAACTTTAATCTTCCTAAGTAATGAAGCTAGTTCTTGCCCCCGATCTGATTCAAGTTCGTACTTTACACTCAGCATATCGGCCTGTACTGCTAAGGTCTTCAAGTGATCGGCTACCCCTCAAATCTGAACCACGGGTTATTCCATAGTGTAATCCCTGTTTCTAACTTGGTTCTAAAAATAGTGAAGTTGTTCATTCTAACGCTCTTTGCTTGCTTCAAGGAACTCAATCCTGTTTTCACAGCTTTGTAGTGCCCTTTCTAATTCTTCTATTCTTCTTTTCATATCTTCAATTTTGCTCAAGCTCACTCTCAGTTCCCTTGCGGAATTATGATTTCGATGAAGAGATCCTTCCAGTTCAGCCACTCTGGCCCTTAATTCCCTTCTTTCATTTCAGCTTTCTGACAAACTTTTCTCTAAGGTCTCATTTCGCATCTAGACCTCTTGGAATTTCTTTTCCCATCTATCAGCTTTAATCTTTTCCTCTTGAATTTCCTGATGCCACTGCTCTGAAGTTTTTCCCAACCCGGCAGTTCTCATTGAGAGATGCAACTTCTTATAGTCTATCTTCAGGCTATCTAAATCTTCATCGATTTTGTTTTTCCCTTTTCTTAATTTCTTAGACTCGAGTTTCTGAACATCCATGTCTAATCTCAAGTTCATCTTCTCTTTTTCCATTTGTTTTATCTTCTTTTCTAACTCTGTATTTCTTCTTTCAAAATCTTGTCTTATAATTTCTAACTCGGAAGAAACAACCCGTAAAGGTTCTTCTATCGGCTGACTGTCTTCCTGGCTTGGCCAGGGATATTATCATTGATTCTTCTAACCCACCATTCATTATATTCAGGAGTCATCATTGCACCTACAGCTAATCTCTTCATTCGATGAGTTTGGTTCCATGCATTGGACATCTCTCGAATCTTCTTTTTGTAGCCATCGCCTTTATATAAGAATTTACAGTCAGCTAATCCTTGGGTTGTGGGTATAAACTGCCTTAAACTATACTATCTTAGCACCAGCAATGGAGCATAACCAACAGCTCCCCAAATTCCAAGCTAAGGGACCCAATCAAAATCACCACATCGATACAAGATCTCATCCGAAAGCAACCACGGGGCTCTCCATTTGATATTCTCTTCTTGAAGACTCTGAAGAATTGCCATCCATTTTTCTTCTGAGATATCATTCCTCCTTGATGTAGCCACTATCTCTTTCAGTGGTGAATAGTTTTCAGAGAAGACTTGATAGAAACCTTCTCAACCTTCCAAAAATGACTATGAAACCATGCGAGTAGGAGCTGCGCACATCTGACAAATCTGCCTTCCCCCGCTTTCCGACACGTATTTAGTGACCTGAAGGTTTCTGCCAGAATCACCGGGACTGGTGTAACCCTCTTATCAAGTCGGTCAAATAGATTGGTGATTGCCTCATCAACATGCCCCAAAGCTTTGGGGAAGACAACTAAACTGTAGATACTCAAGGCAAAAACATCAACTTTCATTTTCGTATCTAGGTGTGCTAGAATTAGATGTTTCAAATTCTTCCAAGGAATGCATTTGCGGTCCCCCTTCTGTTTGATCCGTGTTGCAACCCATTGCTCGCTGATCCCGGTGATATTCATCAACTTCTTTACAAAAGTCGAGACATTTACAGCTCTCGAGTAGGTTTTGTCTACTTGAATTTTTGAGCAATGAAGTAAGCCCATGTATTCCTTTATTGTAGGCACCAAATAAAACTTCTCGAATGTGAAACAACTATAAGCAGGATTCCAAAACTGGGCGAGGGCGCGAAACAAGTGCTTGTCTACCTCATATCAAGCAGATAAGGCAAATCTCCATAGTTAGAGTAAAATAACTGTCTGACCTCATCATTCCACTATTCCCAGATTTCCTTCAATTCTTGCAAACCATTCTGGCCTACGCTAATACGGGTGAAGTCCCATAACTCCGATACATATCCCTCAGCCAAACTATCACATTTTTCTCGTTGTGTTGTTTCAGACCAGGTTCGAACAGCCACATTATCCTCTACCTTATTAAGAAACACTTTTTCCATGATAAGCTTTCTATCTAGCAACCGAATATGAATCAACGCCTTTTATGATGAAATGTCATGCAATCAAAACAAAACACAACCAGTCAGTATCATGTATAAAATAAAATTCAATACAAACAAGAAATAATACAGCACCTATTTGGGTATCTACTAGGGTTTGGCATAGTTCTACCTAGGGCAAGTTCCTAAGGTTTACTATATGTGGTTTGGCTTCTAGGGCAAAGGTGCCCGAACCAGCAGATTCCTCGATCCTTACCCATTATAGGCTCATATAGATCGAGTTCAGTTCAGGGGAATACATTTCCCTATGGCTGCACGGAGATGAAAATCTCACGAAGACATAGGTACAGATGTATTCCGAAAGCGATCCACTGTTCTACACGGAGGTGAAAACCTCACGAACAGATACTTTCTCACTCCCACTTAAAAGGGTATAACCGAATGGTTATGCAAATGCAATATGAAAAAACATGTTAAGAGACTTGAACAAATAAAGCAAATATAGCAAAATGATGCAAACTATAAAAATGAAATGCAACGAAAGGATCGTAAATTTAAACCAAATTATCAACTTTCGACAAAAAAACAAGAAATAATCAACTTATGGCTTGACTCTCTTATTTTGGATCCCCAGTGGAGTCACCAAGCTGTCGCAACCATTTTTTTGTAAAACGGGGTCGACTTGGATTTTAAAATAGAAAACGAACACCAATCCTTTTTGATGAGGTGTGATGGGTCACCTCAGAAAATGGCTATTTTTAATAAACGGTTTGATTTATTAAAACAATGTTTTTTGGTCTATGAAATTCAGAAAGACAGGTTCGGGAGTCGGTTATGTACCAGGAAGGGTTAGCACCCTCGTCACGCCCAAAATTGGTACCTAGTTGATTAACTAGTGTCTTAGTGTCAAAAATTGAAAATTTTAAAGAGATTTAAAATACGATCCTTTATTAAAAAGCTAAAAATCTTCAAGAAAGAGACTTATTTCACGTTAATTGAGAAAGAGAATTACGTCCCGTAAGTTAGGACACAATGTCTAAAATTTTCGATACGAGAATGAATGCCAAAAAATTTACTTATGTGAAAGATATTCGACTATCTCAGGTTTAGAAAAAGAAATCATGTCCCGTAAGTTAGAACACGATCTTTTATTAATTCCCCAGATCGTTTAAAAAATTTATGTTTAAAAAGGTTCATGTATTTGGATTTATCGAGAAAATTGAAACCTCAAAAGCTAGGGTGTGACCTTTTCGAATCTCAAAATACGATCTCAAAAAACGTAGTTTTACTAGTTTTAAAGCCATGATTTATGCATCGGGTAAATTTAAGGTAACGTGATTTTATAGTAAAATGTAAGAATAAAACACGATGCTAATGTGCATAGAATAATATACATAATAACATAAACGATATTAATAAAGGCAAAAATAAAATAGATAAAGGAGATGATGATAAATAATTAAAAAACAACTAAAACTAGATAAAATAATAATAATAAAGCGAATACTTAAATAAATGGTACGTAAAAGCGGCTAAAAGAAAATAATAATATTAATAATAACAAAAATAATAATGTTTGGAATTATAAAAGGATATAAATAAAAAATATTATTATTATTATTAATAAAGTAGAATAATGAATTAATCTAGAAAATAAAAGGATATAATTGAGTAAATAAAAAATAATATATGATAAAACAAAATATATTTAAACTTAGATACATAAATATACATAGAAATATAATAATAATAATAATAATAATAATAATAATACTAAATTAATGGTAATTATAATAATAATAGAAATAACATTAATAATAAAATAATAATAGTAATAACAATTAATAATAATTCTAATAATGATGTTAATAGTGATAAAATAAGAATAAAACTAATGATAATAATGCTAATAATAATAGTAAGAATAATAATAATATTAATAATAATATCAACAATACTAATAATAATAATAGTGTAATATTAATTAATTAAAAAAATAGCAAGAATAAAGGACTAAATTGAACAAAAAAAGGGAAATTTGGGGTGGATTCAAAATGTATAAAAAGAAAGGACTAATTTGAACGCGCGAATAACAATGAAGGATCAAATGAGAAATAATCCCCACCCTCCAAAACGCACAGCTTCAAGGCGGACTAACTTGTAAATCGAATTACATTACAGGGCCAAATTTAAAAAAGAAAATAAACTTAATTGTAAAATAATAAAAAATCAGAGGGACTAAAAATGCAATAAACCTATCAAGCAAAAACACGCAGATCCTTGGCTGGAGCAGGTTGGGTCTTCGGGTCGAAAGATGAAACGGCGTCGATTTAGGGCTTGAGTCCCTAACCCAAAATGGTGCCGTTTTGCTTTTCTATTTAAACCAAAATTTTTTAAAAAAATTTCATTTTCTTTCTTCCTAAAAAAAACTCAAAAAAAAATCTCTCAACCTCTTCCCCTCCCAAAAATCCGACCAAGGGTCTGGCCGTCAGCCACCCCGGCGCCGCCGCTGCCGTATACGGCGACCGGGAACTAAAAAAACCACCATTTTCTCTCCGATGCACCTCCTCGGCCCTCCGAGCACTCCGGCGACAGCGAATAGGTAAGAAAAGACCTCCCTTTTTTTACTTTATTTAGTATTTCAAAATAATAAAAATATAAAAAATATAAAAAAATAAAACGAAACAAAAGCAAAAATAAAAAAGGAGTGACCTTTAATTTTTTGAATCTTTGTTCTTTTTTGTGAATCCCTTTCTTATTCAAATAAAAAAACACCCCTTGATTACACGCTTTCTATGGCATTTATAGCCATTTTACAAAAAAAAAATATTATTTGTTGCTTGCTATCGTTTCTCTCTGACTTTGCAGGTGCAAGTGGGTGGAATTGGTGCGGCGCTGCAGGCGATGGTGGTGATAAGCGGTCAGGGGTAGGTGCGGCGGCAGGGCTGTCAGAGGCTAGGGTTAGGATTTCTTATTTTTTGATGATTTTGGGCTATTGGGCTTAGTTAGATTGGTTTGTATTTGGGCTTGTTTGGGCTGGTTATTTTAATTTGTATTGGGTCAGTAGATTTGGGTTTGGACTGTTTTATTATTTTGGGTCTCAATTTTGGGCCCTCCCATAAATGTGTCATTACACAATAAATAACAAATCATTTAAAATCATTAAAAAATTTACCTTACTGAGATTTTCCATACGAAGAATGACTTACGGATAAGAGTACATTGTCAGTCCAACCAAACACACCAGATGGTCACACGAGTCAATCCCTCCAACACACCAATGCTCATAAGAGCTAATCCAACCAACACACCAAACAGGGTGTATAACACGAGAGTTCACGACAAATGATGAACCTCGGTTTACTCGGGTAATATGAATATACATCACTCCATAATCATCTCCACTCCAATCCTCCGTAACACACCAAATCACGATTGTACTCTATCCCACGTTTAATCCAATCCGAGTAATCAAATTAAATATTATATCTTAAATTAACATTAATTATCAAAAATTAAAAATAAATATACAGGTTGTACCATGTTAATCTACTCAAAAATTGATATTGATGCTAAATTCTAACCGTATGAACTTACTTGGCTAAATTGCAGAAATGTCAAAGTATAGGGGCATTTTGGAAATTTTCCATTCTCCTCGATTTTCCACTCGATCTTGATCTAAATTAATATCTTCATTCAATTTATTAATACGGACAGTGAAATAAATTATTTTACGAAATTTAGTATTTTTTACATTTTTATAAAATTACCCCTAACATTTTACTTTTATTCAATTTGGTTCTTGAGCCTAAAACATGCAAATTAACCATTTGTAATGCAAAAAAATGCTAGCCGAATATACATGGCATTCAATACAACCCATTTTTGCAATAATTTCACAATAAACCCTTGTATTTTTATTATTTTAACAATTTAGTCCTTAATAAAAAATTCATCAAAAATCACTTAATAAAGTACTTTTAAATAACAACTAATATCTCAAATTCATCATTTAAAATCTAAAATCACGAGTTTCATCAATGACGACATTCAGAATCTTTAACAGTTTCAAAATCAAATATATGGGTAGTTGGACCTAGTTGCAACGATGTCAAAAACATAAAAATTACTAAAAACGAGCAAAGTTTGCTTACCTAATCACCAAGCCAAAGTTTGGCCGAATATACTTCCTTCTCTTTTAGGGTTTCGGTGAAGAACTTCAAATGAAGAATATGATAATTAATTTTGTCATGTTTTGATTATAATATACATAATTAATAATTTACTCTTTTACCCTTGTAATTATAATCAAACATTAACAATTTATAAGCCCACTAACGTTCACCAACCCTTGAATGGTCTAATTATTATTTAAGTCCCTTTTCTGTTATTCAATTAACCATTTAATCACTCAAGTCAAATAGAGATCAAATTTTACGTCTTTTACGATTTAGACCTTTTCAATTAATTAACTATCGAAACGTTAAAATTTTTCGACAAAAATTTAATACCACCTTAATGACACTGTAAATATTTATAAAAATATTTATGGCTCGATTTATAGAAGCGAGGTCCCGATACCTCGTTTTTTTAAAACCACTTGACCTTAGGGTCATACCACTTAAACTTAATAAATCGCTTATATAACATAATTTATCAAATCAAAAACCTTGTTAAAACCATATTTGACTCGAAGATATTAAATAATAATATTTACGAACTTACTCGTCGGATTTAGTGGCGCCGAAACCACTATTTTTGACACCACTAAAAAATGGGCTATTACAAATCTCCCCCTTACGAAAATTTCATCCTCGAAATTTTTCACCTAATACAAGCAATCAAGTCGAGTCTTTCTGTCATCTTTTTAATGGTAATTCATAGATAGGTCAATCAAAATTCATTTCGATTTAGAAATCGTATCAGAAGTCACATCAGAACTTGATATTATGTCTAAACTTAACTGAACAACTATGATGTTCTCCTGTCATAACTTATCATTAATAGTATAACTACCAAGAAATTCCTAGTGATCGTCTGTCGAAACATAATTGAGAAACCCGGATTATCAAACTCTGATTGATACTTCTAACATATTTGTATCTGTAACTTTCAACTGATATTTGTTCCTCTTTTTTTGGAAAGCGTCAAGCAATATCATTTACACAAGCGCGACAGCTTCAACTATCAAGATAACCTTAACTCCTAATAATATTTCTCGATTATAGCTTATCGAATAGATATATTTCTATATCATGTCTTCTAGAATATGAATTTTTCATTGAGACTGTCCATCTATTTAACAGTGAATCCGCAAATTTTATTCCCAAACCTGAGGATAAACTCAAATATAAACAACTTTCCTAACTTTTCAAATGAATAACCCATTTTTGAATAACACAATCGAATATTAACATTTCAGAATAATTCTTTCTTCTTGGCTTTAAGATAATCTAGATATACCGTCTATCATAATTCCCTCAGAATACCAATCGAAGATCAGCAGAAATTGCATTAACTCAAACAAAAAATAACATCCTGTTATAACTCATTGACATAAATCAATATTACCTGAGGAATGAGAACCAATATACAAGTTTAAGCTCAATCTCCCACTGTCTATACTTTTGTTGTTACCTATCCCTTTCATGGAAGCTAGAAATGGGATATATATAATGAAACAATTTCAATTATTAACATCGAAGATTTTAATTATTCCAAAGCAGCAACTATCGGATGAATTAAAACTATAGTACTTTATTAAGACCGATGTTATAACCGTATAGATAGAACACTACCTCAAATATCAATAGTGCAATCTGTGACAAAAGAGAAAAATCGAATGTAGTCCCAATAACAACTAGTGCAGTAATACAACCTCTATAATCTAAGATCGATATCACCGTGCTCCCATGATTGAACTAGGAATTATAATTGTAATAGATCTAATTACCTCCGACCAATGAATATCCCTTACAGATAAACCATGTTTAATAGATTAAACAATAAAAACGATGAGAAAATTGAGATAATGAAATCCAAGATGTGGAGCTCTATTGAATCTCCGAGAATACAATGCATATTGAATGATAAAGAGATTAATGATACCCCAAAGAAAATTTAGAAGAAGAATATGGATCATACGCACTGGAATCAGTTGTGACAGAGACAACATAAATTGCATAAATATATTTCAGAGCATCAACCAGTAGAAGAAATAATATAACATCATATAAGTCTTATCGTTAAATTTTCTACCAAACATAATATAATAGAATGCTAAAGAAATATAGAGCAATACCGGTCATAAGTCAACCAGCCTAACAATACTTCCGTCTAACATTATGGTTAGCTAGCATTCTCATATGATAAGAATCACATCTGAAGATGAACAATTGCATATATTTCTAAAGATAAAAGAGCATATAGAATACCCGAAGAGACCATCATAAAATACTCGACTATAACTGTTGCATTCAAATATTTTTGCAATTCAAACATTATTCCACTGACTACTACAGTCACTAATAATCCCATATTATCACGTTCATTAAATAAATCAATTCAGAAGAAATTCTAGTTAATTCATTCTTTAGATACCATACCTGAATAAGTCGATTACCCGTGAATAACTTCTTCCTTAAAAGCGACATTGCGTATACCGAATGATCTTCACAAAAAGTTGATATCTTTTCTAGAACTCCCTTTACTTGCTAACCCATTCTCAGCTCTAACCACATTATTATTCATTCACCACTGAACTATTCAGCTTCTCTTTTAATCAACATAAATCTTTTAAATTCCTGTGTATAATACCTTGAAGGTAAGGGGGTGGAGATCGTAAAGCCTCTAAATTTGACTCTCATATATATATTCACATAACATAGCATTCATCATTAACATAACACTATAAACATTTATTCATACCTTTATGAGCTTCGACTCATCATAAGCAGCATTTCAGCATTATCGAAATTAGCTCGATTGGAAACCATCTTTGTCTATAAGTAAAACAAATCTCATTAAAGTCAAGAGATATCACACTACACAGGTTATATAATGCCATGCATTTCTAGACTTCATACATGCTATGTTCAATCCGAGAACCAACTAAATCGTAGCTCTGATACCACTAAATGTAACACCCCTAACTCGTGTCCACCGCTAGAATAGGGTTATGGAGCATTACCAAAAACTTTTAACTTAAAACATTCGATTACAGTCATTTATAAAATACATCACATTCCATTCAACACATGCATAACGTCCCTTTTTCAAGCCCTCGAGACCTTAGAAACACTTTAGAAATGATTTGGGACTAAATCAGGAACATTTAAAACTTCATGGAAAAAGATGGAAAAATTCACACTGTAGGGGTAACATGGCCGTGTGACTCACACAGCTGAGACACATGCCCGTGTCTCAGGCCATGTGGACATTCAAAATAGGTTATTTTCAAGACATTTCTTTCATAAAAAATCTATCCACTTACACAACCCAAATGTACCTATATTCATGCATTCAAAACACACTTAACATATGCATATTCTAGCTAAAATATCATAGTAACTAACCATTCAACCAATATGCCAAAATGACACCTCAATCTCAACAATCAAACTTGATTAAACATTTACTAAATTTATCCATAATTGAATCAACCAATTGCACAACTTAAATACTAAATTTACCATAATGTTCACAAACCAAACCCATTCACAATTAATACCATCATGACCATTTCCACATATACCATCAATCTTAATAAATTTACCAAATGCCAAATACATTCAAGGCTACCAAAAATAGCCATTAAAAACTTGATATACCATCTCATTAAATACTAACCAACATTTCAAATAACCATTCTAGCATAACAAGAACAACTCATCACATACATATTTTAACTACCATAGCAACTTCCATCATTTACTCACACAACACCAAAATAACAACCATTATAAGGCCAAATATACATGATATCATATCAACCATTTCATCACCCAAAATAGCATTTATACAAGCCAAGCATAATGGCTAATTTGATCAAACAAAAACACTTATACATGACATTATAACCATGACTCAAAATCATCAAAATCAACCGATATAGTCGATGGGTAGTGTGATGGATCTCCGACTAGCTTCCAATCCGATCGAGCTTCTGATAATCTGTAAAGTAAGGGATAAACAACTACGTAAGCAATGAATGCTTAGTAAGCTTGTACAAACTTTAAACATAATATTCCAATTCAATAATAAACTTTATATTATAAATATAAAGCTATACCAATGCCTCAAGATTTATCAACTACAACCACTAACTCATAAATGAGTAAGTCTGTCAACATCATATATATTTTCATTCCTAACATACTAGGATTTTAAAAAAAAATTTACACCATTATTAACTGCATTTAACTTACCTAACTAAATTGCATAAATGTAAAAGTACAAGGGCATTTTGGTAATTTTCCATTCTTCTCGATTTTCCACTCTACCTTAATCTAAATTAATATATTCATTTAGATAGTAAAATAATTTATTTTCTAAAATTTAGTATTTTTGAAATTTTATAAAATTGCCCTTAACATTTTACTTCTATACAATTTGGTCCCTGAGCCTAAAACATGCAAATTAACCATTTTTAATGCAAACCCATGCTAGCTGAATATTCATGGCATTTAATAAAGCACATTTTTACAATAATTTCACAACAAACCTTTGTACTTTTACTATTTCAACAATTTAGTCCCTAATTAGAAAATTCATCAAAAATCACTTAATACAATAATTTTAAATAAAAATAATGTCTCAAATTTATCATTTAACATCTAAAATCACAAGGTTCATAAATGACAACATTCAAAATCTTTAACAGTTTCAAAATCGAAGATTTGGGCTAGCTAGTAAAGTTTGCTTACCTAATCACCAAGCCAAAGTTTGGCTAAATATATTTCCTTCTCTTTTAGGGTTTCGATAAAGAACTTCAAATGAAGAAGATGATAATTAATTTTTTCATGTTTTGATTATAATATACATAATTAATAATTTACTCTTTTACTCTAGTAATTATAATCTAACATTAACAATTTATAAGCCCACTAAAGTCTACCAACCCTTGAATGGTATAATTATTAGTTAAGTCCCTTTTTATTCAATTAACCATTTAATCACTCAAATCAAATAGTGATTAAATTTTACATCTTTACAATTTAGACCTTTTCAATTAATTAACTATCGAAATGTTAAAATTTTTCAACGAAACTTTAATACCTCATTAATGACACTCTGTAAATATTTATGAAAGTATTTACAACTCGATTTATAAACGAGGTCGATACCACTTTTTTTAAATCCCTTGACCTTAGAGTCATACCATTTAAACTTAATAAATCGCTTATATAATATAATTTATCAAATCAAAAACATTTTTAAAATCATATTTGACCAGTAAAAATTAAATAATAATATCTACAAAATTAATCATCAAATTTGGTAGCCCCGAAACTACTATTTTTTATAGCACTGAAAAATGAGTTGTTATAGAACTCTAGTATATACAGCGCATAAGATATTCTAAAAGAACAAAGCTTATGGCCAACTCTAAAGAATGGTAAATATAACGAATCAAGGAGTGTTGGTAAGAATATTTATATGAGTAAGGCGCATAGTATAAAGTACATTTATGAAGTAGTGTTCACCAAAAAGCCCTTTTTAGTGTGTAAAACGGGCAGATTCTGACATGAAAACAAATACACAAGGACTCCCTATGAGATTTTGATGGTAAGTGAAATAGAAGTTGTAATACGAAAAAAATGGTTATAAGGTATAAGTCCACGATAGTGATATAGTACATCTAGTGACCAATGTGGTCCCATGACAACTAATTTGTGAGGAAAGGTGGTTAGGAATTAACCAAACATGAACTAGAAGGGTTATGAGCTAAATAAGTAATTGAGTAAGTTCTTAGAGGTGGCAAATTTTGATAAGGTCACTTAGTTTTGACGTGGCGTTTACCAAGTTCCCATGGAAACTTGGGTTAAGTTAAATGGACACTTTGATTGAGTTGTGAATAAGGTTATCTCCTCCACCCTTTTTCCCTTGAAAGCATTTATGATCTAGAGCCAAAGAAAGATAAAAACATTTTCTCTACGCTGAGTTAGGAGTCCTGGATATATCTAGTGACTTCCTTTATTACAAGGTACATTTCGTGAGTCTGTCTGTCAAGAAAACAAAGAAATGTAAGTATGATTGAAGAAGCACAGCTTTGGGTGATGTAAGGGTTTAAAATGATGATGACAGTTACCCAGATGGGTTCTAACGAAGTGTTTCTGTTCTACAAGGTAGAGGAGACTTTAGCATCATGTTGAATGATTGATTTGAAGGCTAAGCTTCCCTTTGATGTTATAAGGTGAGTCCTTAAACTGACTCATTCATGCATAAAATGCCTATTAGAAACTTCTATACTAAGTAACCAAATCGTAAAATAGAACTAATGAAATAAGATGTGATGACACCAATGAGGAACATAAGATTTATGAACTTGCATGTATGGAAAACATGAAGTTTCGTGGTCAAAGTATGAAACATGAACCTTGAGGTTAAAGTATAATTGTGTATGGATAATGGAAATGTGTTAATGTGTCTGAAAATTCTAGATGTGTATGTTACAAGTAAGTCAAAATATGATAAGTTCATGAAAGATGGATCTAAGTATAAAGAGCCTTTGTTTGTCTTCGGAGTCATCAAAGGGGTCCGTTGGAACTAGAACCATGAATCTCTAAAAGGACAAGTCCATGGCCATGGCGCTGAAGACCATATTGTGTAAGTCTATAACTGGTGGATTATCACATCATATGGGGAAAATTAAGAAAGGTTTTTACATAATGTGGTTCTCTGTGTGTTCCAAGATAAAGAGAGGCAAACCTTACCAAGTGTGAGTCTAGGCAAATCCCTACTGCCTAAATCATCAGGAGAAGGAAAGCCTTTGTGGCAAGTACTAAATGTAAATGACACCCTTTGTGGGAAAAATTTGGATAGAAAAACCTTTTTGGTGAGTACTAGATATAAAGGATAGCCTTTGTGGCACAACTCTAGACATGAAAGCCTTTATGGTGTGTACTAAATGTAAATGACAACCTTTGTGGCAAAACTCTGGACAAGAAAGCCTTTATAGCGAGTACCGAATGTAAAGGACAACTTTTGTGGCAAAACTTTGGAGAAGAAAGCCTTTGTGATGAGTACTAGATATAATGATAGCTTTTGTGGCAAAACTCTAGACAGGAAAACCTTTGTGGTGAGTATTGAATGTAAAGGAAAACTTTTGTGGCAGCTTCTGTTTAAGAAGACCTTTGTGGTAAATCTCTTAAAGGAAATGCCTTTGTGGTGATCTCTGCCAAAGGAAAGCCTCTATGGTTACTTCCGTAAATGAAGCTTTCGTGGCGCAACCTAAGGACATGATGCCTGGTGGAAACTCTATAAAGGAAAGCCCTTATGGTGAATACAAAGCAAACTGTAATAGGCCAATTTAGCCCTGGCTCATAAAAAAATAATAAACCCAAAATAATAAAACAAAATCCAAAATTATATCATTTGGCCCGATCGAGATGGCCCATTACTTGAAAAGATTGAAGGTCTATCTACAAGCTTGATGCATATGGAAACATAATCTTCAAGGATATGGAATCTTAGATACAATATGTAATCTTAGATATGATATGCAATCTTAGATATGATGTGTAATCTTAGATATGATATGCAATCTTAGAAGATATGATTTTGTAATCTTAGAGATTTAATTTGTAGATACCTTTTAATCTTAACCGTTGATGTAATTAATCTGTACCGTTGGATTTTGGGGAGGCTCAACTATAAATAGATGCCTCTCCCTTCATTGTAAAGGAGGGAAGTGGGGAGTAATAATAATTCTTAAGAGTATTTACTCAAATTTCTCTCTCTCTTGCGTTCTTATTTTGTTGATTTGTGTATAATTTATTTATTGATTTGTATATTGTTGATTTCAAATCTCTTTTTCCCTTATTATTCATTTTCAAATTCATTATTTTCAAATTTGTTTACATTTTATTTGGCCTTTTTTATTTTATACTATTTGTTTTAAATTCATTGGTCTTTGATTATTGATGCTATTTAATCCTCTATTTGTTATTTTAGTTTTTATTATTAAATTAATTATTTTAATATTATTAATACTATTATGTGGCATCATTAATCTTGTATTATTATTATTATTATTTTATTCATGCGCATGCATCGTTTTATTTAATATATATTTTATATATAGTATCGTATGCTTATATATATTTTATACATATGTTTTATTTTTATTTTACTTCCTAACTTTTATATACATATATATACTTTTATATTTAGTTTCAATTTTTCTTTTTACTTTTGTATATATGTACATGTATGTATTTATATATTTTTCTAATGAATATTTTTATATATATATACGCACATGTCTATGTTTTTATTTGCTTAAATACAAACTTATATTTTTAACACATATGTTATAATATATATGTATATTTATATATTTTCTTTATTTTCATAAATGCATTATATATATTTTGTTATAAATTCTATAGTCCAAAATTTTATATGTAAACCCTTGTGTATGTCTTTTATTCTTTATAATTTCATGTATATATTTTGTACCTTATTTTCTCTTTATTTTTTTGTTTATTTCCTTCATTTGCTTATTGATTTATGTTTTCATTTATATTTTGTTCATTTGATACTTTACATGTTGTTGTTTTTATGTACATTAATTTCGTTTATTTCTATGCCATTGTTGTATTTATTATTGTATTTTACACTTAATGTAGCATTACATCATTTTTTTACTTGATTTTAAAATTTTCAAAATTGAGATAATACTCGTTTTTGGGATTTTCAAAGAAATTGAGCCCTAACGTATTGGGTTCTCATTTTCTTCGTTAAATCTAACAATCGAGAATTGCTTATTAATCAAAAAATAAAATGAAAAGCTTGTTGTCGGGAATTTAATATGTTGTATCCTAACATATTGGATGTGACGTATTGATTTCTGGAGACAAAGATTTTTTTAAAAAAAAATAACAAAGGAAATATTCCAAGTTTAGGATTTTGAGAAATTGTGCCCTAACGTATTGGGCTACAATTTCTTTATAAATCTTAAACAAATGAATATTCTTTTAAATTTTATTACACGAGTATTTTGGACTAATTCATTTTTGAGGAATTAGAATGTCGTGCCCTAACACATTGGGTGTGACATTTTCTTTCTCCGAAATGATAAGAGTCTTAATAAGTAACGTTTTTTAAGTTTTTATTATGAATCATATTTTTAAATTTTCGACATTAAGACACTAATTAATTAACTAGGTACCAATTTTGGGCGTTACGAGAGTGTTAATCCTTCCTCGTATGTAACCGACTCCCGGATCCATTTTTCTAAAACTTGTAGATCAAAGCTATTTTTTAGGTGATCCAATCACACCTCAATAAAAGATTAGTGGCGACTCCCAATTTTTGTTTTTTTTTTTAAAGTCGACAACTAATTTTTGTTTTGTTTCTCAAAATAAAATGGTTTCGACAGCCTGGCGACTCCGCTGGGGAATTTTTAAAAAATAAGAGAGTCGAGCCACAAAGTTGATTAATTTTTATCTTATGGTCGAGAAAATATTTCTTTTTTTAAAAAAATTCATGAGATCCTTTTGAATTCATTATTTTCTTGCTTAATTAAACTTTGCATTATACATTACATGAGTTGAATGATTTAACCCTTTTTAGTGGGAGTAAGAAACGATTCCTTCGTGAGGTTTTCACCTCCGTATAGGATAGTGGGTCGCTTTCGGAATACGTCGGTACCTATGCCTTCATGAGATTATCATCTCCGTATAGTCATAGGGAAAATATGTTCCCCTGAACCGAACTTGATCTATATGAGCCTATAATAGGTGAAGATCGAGGAATCTACTGGTTCGGGTACCTTTGCCCTAGAAACTGAACCTCATATAATGAACCTTAGGAACTTGCCCTAGGTAGAGCTATGTCAAACCCCTAGTGGTCACCCGAATAGATTTTCTATTTATTCTTGCTTTAGCTTTGTACTAACCTGTTTTCTTTTTGGTTGCGATTGCATTGCATTTTCATCATAAAAAAGATGTGTTGATTCATGTTCAGTTGCTAAATAGAGAGGTTGCCATAAGAAAATGGGTTTTTTTGTAACAGCCCGATTTTGGGCCTAGTCGGAACAGTGGTTTCGGGACCACAAATTCGACAAGGAAAAATTTATTTTTCTTTTATTTTTATGGTCTAAATTTCACGAAATGATTTTGTGAAAATTTCGTTCGAAAATTTCGACGTTTGGGCACTCAATTTAGTCAAAAGGACTAAATTGTAAAAAGTGTAAAAGTTGAGTTCTACATGTTAGAGGTGTTCAATTGTTATGAAACTTTAAATTGGAGGTCCTTATATGGTAATTATACCATTGGTTAAGTTGGTAGACAAAAATGGGCATGAGATAAGTGAAATAGGAAATTTTTAAGTTAGGGGCAATTTGGTAATCTAGTAATTAAAATGAATTAAAAGGGAAAAAGATGACAAATTGTGCTAATCTTCTTCATTTGGATGAAATCAGCAAGGGGGGAAGCCATTTAGGGTTTTCAAGCTTCCAAGCTCCATAGTAAGTGATTCTAAACCCCGTTTTTAATGTTCTTTACGTTTTTGGAGTCCCGGTAATTTGATTTTTGCTTATTCTAGCAATAATTTAACCTAGGGTTTATATTTGGAAAAATACCCATAGGTGAAATGTGTTTATTTTGATGTTTTATGATAGAAGATAAAGCTAGAAATTATGTTAAACAACTTTTGCTGAGCGATTTTAAGTGAAAACGAGTAAAACGACATAATCGGTAAAAATACCTAATGTTCATAAGTAAGTGTTAGATTGGGAATTTGACATTGCCATAGAAGGGAAAAATGTTCAGTATGTAACAAAACATAAGAATAAGAGATGAAATTTAATTTCCGAGCTTTGGGGCAAAAGTGTAAATATGCAAAAGTTTAGGGGCAAAATTATAATTTTTCTAAAGTTTGAGTTAAGGATTGTTTTGATGAATGTGCATGTTAAATAAGTCAAATGTGTTATTATAGGTCAAGAAAGAAGTGGAATCGACCTTGATTGGATAAAAGAAAAGATTAAAGACTAAATTGCTAAATTTCTATATTGTTGCACCAAAGTAAGTTGTATGTAATTAATACATTGTTATAATTATTTTTGTTTTATTTCGTGACAATATATGCGAAAGGGTTGGATATGAAATAGTTATATTAAAGTTAGAAATTTGAAATTGATAGTTGATTTGTTTAAAATCAGCTTGGTTTATGAATATACCAACTGCAAGTAATGGTTGAAGTGATTTAAATCGAATTATTAATTTGGTTATGGAGTGGAGTGGAAAGTTGATATTATGATGTGATATGGAGAAATTGTAAATTATTGGAAAGTAAGAGTCTTTGTGGAACTGTCGAAATGGTAAAGATTTGAATAAGGTATCGATGAACACGTGTAGTAATCTTGTGTGAAGGCTACTACGTATCGATAAATAATTGTCACATGTCTAGTACTAAGTGAAGGCTACAATGTGTACCGAGAAGCTTTGGTCACGTGTGTAGTATTGTGTGAAGGCTACTACGTGAATCGATAAATGATGGTCACATGTGTAGTACTAAGTGAAGGCTACTATGTGTATCGAAAAGTTTTGGTCACGTGTGTAGTACTATGTGAAGGCTACTACGTGAACCGTAAAAACTTGATCACGTGTGTAGTACTATATGAAGGCTACTACGTGAACCGTAAAAACTTGATCACGTGTGTAGTACTATGTGAAGGCTACTACGTGAACCGTAAAACTTGATCACGTGTGTAGTACTATGTGGAGGCTACTACGTGTATT
The DNA here is from genome assembly GCF_025698545.1 of Gossypium raimondii. NCBI lineage: Eukaryota > Viridiplantae > Streptophyta > Magnoliopsida > Malvales > Malvaceae > Gossypium > Gossypium raimondii. The sequence continues at coordinate 20,673,664 of NC_068576.1, forward strand.
GAATGATAAAAGTAACATGGGTAGTACTGTGTGAAAAACCCCAAATATTTGTTGTTATACCGACATGTTCAATGAGATATGAGTATGTGATTGGAACGTGATAAGTTGCGAAAGAGTGACTGAAGTGATGAAGTCTTGTATTGTGTTATAAAATAAGTGGTTATAGTGCTATGCGAATGAGGGATGTTGGAATAGAATAGATTTGGACAGTGACAGTGATGTTAGTTTGAAAAATCACCAAAAATTATAGAAATTGAGTTAGTGGTTGAATAAGACATCAAATAAAATCTTAATGAGTCTACTTTCACATAAAATAGAAAGAATGGCCAAATGAGTTATAATTTTTTGAGATATTGGAATTTTAGTGAGACTGGGTCAGAATGATTTTGAAATCCCCTATTCTGAATTTGGAAAATCTCTAAAAATTGTACAAAAATAGTTATGGTCTAAAATTTACACGGTTGAATTTCTCAATGAGTGTATTTTCAATAGAAACAAACGAGAGCATCATTTGAATTCTGTACAAAGAGCTAATTAACTTTTAGTGAAGAGGGGTCAGAGCTGTCGAATAGTGAAACAGGGGAAACTTTAAAGAATAAATTGTACTATTTTGCTAAACCAAAAATTCTAAAAATTTTATGGTAAGAAGATATGTGAGTCTAGTTTTAGAGAAAATTTACGTATCTTGATTTGGAGCTTTGTAGATCCAGATAAAAATAATTTAGTGACTCTGACTCAAATAGACAGCTTTGAATATACATGTGAGTGAATAGTGAAATTGTAGTTAATGTTGTTTAAGTGTGTTATACACATTAAGGATGTGGAATGGAGAGGAGGAGGAGGAAAATTGGAAGAACATATGAATGATTTGTGTATAATTGGCCATATGCTCATTTATAATCGACAAACGATTGAAAAGAAATGATGTTTATAATTGTGCATTATTAGTTATGGATCATGTGAGAAAATAAAGTTTCATAGTATGTATGTATGGTATATTTGGTATATGATTTGGTATGAAGTAAGGCCATGAATGGTATATGGGGTAACTCATGTTGGTAATACAAATTGTGAATTATATTTGATATGTTATTGTTTTGTGTGATATTCAGTAGGAAATGGATGTGGAAAGAAAATGAAATACTAAATTCACACTTGAAGAGTAAAATGAGGAATGAGGATGATGAGTTGATTCGATGTTGTTATTTAAACTTAAGTGATGTTTGCTTTGCACTACTAAGAATTTTATAAATGTGTTAAAAATGGTAAAATCGATAAACGTTGAGTTAAATAGTGAATATGTATTAGTATTGAACTTAATGATATTGAATTGTACGAGAATTAAATGGAAGTTTCTAGTGATATGTTTTGAATTAAAAGAATTATTGTGGTCTTGAAATGTATATTGGGTTGAGAAATTTATTTGAATTGTGAACATGAGAAATTATGAATTAAATGAAATGGAAAAGAAGCATTGAATTACATGAGTAAGTATTGGGTCTCGTAGGCCCTATTTGTTATAATTATAATATTTTGAGTTATAATGTGAAGATTTATAAAAGAATGTTAACAATTTGGAAAACCTTAATTTGAATGAAATTTTGTAACTCGATTTAATACGTTACAAGTGTATGTATTCTAGTAATGCTTCGTACCCTATTCCGGTGTCGAATACGGGTAAGGGGTGTTACATTTAGTGGTATCAGAGCCAGGTTTAGTCGGTTCTCAGACCGAACGTAGGATATGTGAGTCTAGCTATACATGCCATGTTATTACTCGTGATGGTGTGATATCTTCGGGCTCTAACGAAATTGTTTTGTTAAGATAAAGATGATTTTCAACCGAGCCATTTTCGATAATGTTGAAAATGATATTGAGATAAATGAAATATGCTCACGTTATGTTAGAATTTGGAAAGGTAAGAATAGAAATTTGTGATAGGTATGTGTTCATGTATAAAAAAAACGAAATGAAAGTTTATGTTGTGATAAGCTCATCCAAGTATGTTAGTGATCATATGATGTTATGTGCTCAACATATTTGATTAAGTGAATATGGAAACGAAATTTACTTAAATAGATGGAATGTGTGTTTATGTATATTTGCTTGAATAAGTGAAATCGGTACGTTCATATGACAGAATCTTATGTTTAATTGTTAAATTGGAGGTAATATGATATTTTGTTTTGTGTATTTATTATTAAATCATGAATATTATAATAGTATGAAAATTGAATTGGAAGATCAAATTGAATAGAACACAGGAATGAGTACTTTTGTTCAGTGATATGTGATGAATTGACGAAAAATACCATGGTTTGACCATGCAACATGTGAAAATGTGATTATGAAATCTCCGTGTAAGACCATATCTGGAATATGGCATCATTGTGATATGTGATTCCGTGTAAGACCATAGCTGGGCTATGGCATCGGTATGTGATATGTGATTACATGTAAGACCATAGTTGGACTATGGCAATGTGAAAACGAAGTACTCAATTCCGTAAGACGTTCTGTAATTTGGTAAATTGTGGTAAGTGTTAAGCAAATTTTATGTGATAAAACATATTGAATAGTGAAATTGAGCTCAATTATGTGATCTCACCATTCAGAGATTATGTTTGTCAGGTTATGTTAATAAATTATGTGTATGTGAATTTAAGTGATGAAATTAAGCAGATAATGATATTGAGCTCATTTACATGAATCATCATTTGAAATTGTGATTGACAAAAAAATAGTGATTTACATGCTTATGTATGGTTATAAGTATTTATCTGAAATACAAGAAAATGATGATTATTGATATGGCTATAAAGTGAACAAGTGGTAAAGTTAAAAGATCAAATGGGTGAGAAAATAAAGTTCATAGTATGTATGGTATATTTGGTATATGATTTGGTATGAAGTAAGGCCATGAATGGTATATGGGGTAACTCATGTTGGTAATACAAATTGTGAATTATATGAATGGTATATGGGGTAACTCATGTTGGTAATACAAATGGTGAATTATATTTGATATGTTATTGTTTTGTGTGATATTCAGTAGGAAATGGATGTGGAAAGAAAATGAAATACTAAATTCACACTTGAAGAGTAAAATGATGAATGAGGATGATGAGTTGATTCGATGTTGTTATTTAAACTTAAGTGATGTTTTCTTTTCACTACTAAGAATTTTATAAATGTGTTAAAACATGGTAAAATCGATAAACGTTGAGTTAAATAGTGTATATGTATTAGTATTGAACTTAATAATATTGAATTGTACGAGAATTAAATGGAAGTTTCTAGTGATATGTTTTGAATTAAAAGAATTATTGTGGTACTAAAATGTATATTGGGTTGAAAAATTTATTTGAATTGTGAACATGAGAAATTATGAATTAAATGAAATGGAAAAGAAGCATTGAATTACATGAGTAAGTATTAGGTCTCGTAGGCCCTATTTGTTATAATTATAATATTTTGAGTTATAATGTGAAGATTTATAAAAGAATGTTAACAATTTGGAAAACCTTAATTCGAATGAAATTTTGTAACTCGATTTAATACGTTACAAGTGTATGTATTCTAGTAATGCTTCGTACCCTATTCCGGTGTCGAATACGGGTAAGGGATGTTACATTCTTGATAAAGTGAATGATAATATGATTGTCTTAATATGGTCCAAGAAAACGTGATAAGAGAAGGATGATAGTTTAATGGAGGACTACACGACTATGGCTCCGTTGCCTAAGGGTTCAAGATAACAAAGATTATTCGAGAGCCGCTGAACTTTCTTAAAGAGAAGCCAACGAGCATCACGAGGATGAGTGAGCAATGAGTTGTAGCCCGGATCAAGCAAAGAGGAGATGGAAGAGACGTCCCTTTTGAAGAGTTCGTGAGATTTATCTTAACGCTCGAGTGAAGAAGAGGATGGAATGTCTTCGCCTATGAGGGCAAGGCCGTATAAATATCCTTTTTATGTAAAGAGATTTGTTTTCTAGAAAAGTTTTCTAAATGTAATTGAATCAGAATCAATGTCTCTTTAGGCATTCATTTCATGCATCTGCATTACATGACATCATATGCATTGAAAGAGTCTAATTGATTAAATTTATTTCAGTTTATCTAGAAACCAACCAACCGACCAAACACCGCCACGGTACTCGATCAAAAACTAAGGACATGGACCAAAGGATGGAAAGGCTAGAACAGTTTCAAAAGGAGATGCAGGATCAGCTTCAACAACAAATGAATGAACAGCTTGAGAAAATTCAGCAAAAAATGATGGACAAAAAGATGGAATCTCAAGGGAGTATGATGGCTCGATTAACTCAGTTGTTGACCGGAGGAACTTATAAAGTAAAGAGCTCTGTGCTCAATGTTGAAGAAGGAGATAGTGAGAGACGTATTTATCCCCTAAGCTTTACCCCTCAGCATGTTGAGGTATATTCGCGCAAATCTTCTGGCACTATCAAGCCTCAGCAGTTTCAGGCCAGTGCTGTAACACCAATGAATTTTCAAGCTGGATCAGGCTCTAACCCCGGAGACAACCTTGTTAATCCTGCTATCCTTGACTTCGACAAAACATCTGAAAAAGAGAAAATGAAGGATGAATTGCCAAAACAGCTAGATGAAAAGTATAAATGGCTGGAAGGGAAATTTAGAGCAATGGAAAGTGCTGAGAGCTACTATGGGATTGATGCTAAAGAATTAAGCTTGGTTCCGTATTTAGTACTCCCTTACAAATTCAAAATGCCCGAGTTTGAGAAGTATAATGGAACTAGTAGTCCCGAAGCCCATATTACTATGTTTTGTAGGCGGATGACTGGGTGTGTTAGTAATGACCAGTTGTTAATACATTGTTTCCAGGATAGCCTCACAGGGGCAGCGTCCAAGTGGTACAATCAATTGAGTCGTGCTAAGATTAATTCCTGGAAAGATTTAGCACAGGCATTCATAAAGCAGTACATTCATGTAACTGACATGGTACTTGATAGAATCACTCTACAAAACATGGAAAAGAATCCCAGTGAAAGTTTTAGGCAATACACATAGAGGTGGAGGGAGGTCGCCGTCCAAGTTCAGCCACCGCTCCTGGAAAGGGAAATGACAATGCTATTCATAAATACATTGAAAGCTCCGTTCATCACACATATATTAGGGAGTGCCACAAAAAGATTTTCTGACATAATCATGAATGGTGAAATAATTGAAAGCGCCATAAGGAGCGGAAAGATTGATGCTTGAGGAAATAATAGAAGGCAAGCCTCAAAAGAAAAAGAAAATTAGGTGAACAGCGTGAATACGTACAACAAATCGATTGCAAATCAGCAGGGTTCATCAACACAAGAATCATGTGTAAAGCAAGGTACTAAAAAACTCTAGTTCACGCCAATTCCAATGTCATACAAGGAGCTGTATCAAAGCTTATTCGATGCGCATGTTGTTTCTCCTTTACATGTGAAGCCTCCACAGCCTCCGTATCCCAAATGGTACGACGCAAGTGCACAATGCGATTATCATGCAGGAATTACGGGACACTCAATAGAGAATTGCATTACCTTCAAAAAGCTAGTTGAAAAATTCATCAACATGGGTATTGTCAAGTTGGATGGCTCATTTGATGCAGAAAATTCGCTACCCAATCATGATTGACAATGGGGTGAATGCAATATATGAGGAGATGTTGGAAAGTGTTCACATCAATGACATATAGGGAGACACAAATGAAAGGGGGACCTTGTTAGATATCCACCCTTATAAATCAGGGAGTGTTCTAAGTAATTGAACTGCGGAAGAAATCCCTGTAATTTTTAGAGCTTATTTAGAGTAATGTTCAGAACATTTTGTTGTTTTTAGCCTAAAAATGATAGAAATTCCTTTGTAAAATAGGCTCATGTCTAAACGTCATTATTCTAATACAATACATCTTTGCATTCATTTTTGAGCCAATATTTTTTCATTCTTTTGGATTTTCTTCCACATCATTCTTTCATTCATAATTATATTGTACAAATAGTTATTCATAAATACATTCTTTTGTATATTCTTTTATATTGGGTCTCCAAATATCAATAACAAGAGTGACGCTGCTACAGGCTTAGAATTTCTTTTTGAGCAAGGCATGTGTTTAGAGGGATTTCATGACTTTGAAGATGAAATAGATTGTAGCCTATTTTCAGACTTGTTAAGGACGGTAGAACAAGTCGAGAAACAGATCTTACCCTACAAAGAATCATTGGGATACATGACTTCTCCTTATATGGGGCATGAAGGTCATTTGGTCGATCTCACCAAAAGAGTTTGACGGTCATTGATTCATCTTTGTGATCGTCAATTACTTTACTAAATGAATGGAAGCTGCTTCATATGCCAATGTCACAAAGTCGACAGTTAGCAAATTCGTGAAAAATCATATGTTAGTATGGAACGCCAAAAGGATCATATCTAACAATGTACTAAATTTGAACAACAACATAATATCAAAAGTTTGCAGCCTGTTCACGATTAATGCCATATCGCCCAAAAAAAAAGATGGCACAAAAAAAAAAACTCTGCCGGGGCAATGCCTTTCTCTTGGGCCCATCGCGGTTTTGCCTATTGAAGACAAAATTCTCTCTGAGTTTTTGAATCGAATTTCGATTGAAGAGGAATGTTCAAAGTTGTCCATCATGGTCAAATGCGTCAAAAGCAAATGATGCAAGTTCACAAAAAAGGTTCGTCCTAGAGAATTCCTTGAGAGGGACTTGGTACTGAAGAAGATCCTTCCCATACAAAAAGAACTTCATCCTAAGCTGGGAATGACCTTATGTGGAAGGCCTTATTTGGAAAAGCGTCGATTTTGATCAAAAAGGATAACAAGGACATGCCAAATCCTATGAGTTCAGATTCAATCAAAAATATTTCAAAATATAAAAAAAAAAGCAAAAAAAAAAAAGAGAAAGAAAAGAAGAAAGAAAATGGAGAGGCCAAGGAGAAAACCGCAAAGGGCGCCTTGAGACCAAAGGGGATTTGAGTTGAAAACCTGAAAAGGACGGCTCAAATATTGATCAGAATGGGGTATGAGGTGATCAGAGCAATTTAATTTTTGATCAGATTGAGGCATATGATGATCTTGAATCAACAGGAAAGGGTAGACAACATCTTGGGACATCGAAAGAGTACTGTAGATCTCCTAAACACATGTCAAACTTAGAAAGTTTGTATAGAGAAGTTCAAGCTGCAATATCTGGGGCATCTGATTTTCATATTGAATTTTCTATTCTTGAAATACTTCATTCTTTTCCAAGATACACATTCCCAATCAATTTCTTTGTTATCCTTATTTACTATTTTTTGATAATCTATTCCTTTCGAGCTATGCTCAGAACCAATTGTATTCTCATCCATTATTATACCCTTTTTACAAGCATGTTGCATTGGAATAATGATTAATGGACTAATAAAACTTTCACAAGGGAAGTTTGACATATTACTCTAGATGTTTCTAAATAATACAAGAACATGAAACAGGACTTTTGTTTAGAACGCACCATGTTTAAAGGTTGGAAATCTTAAAAGGAAGAGCCTAAATTAGGACTTTCTCTTTGGATTTTGTTGTTAAAAACATTGATTGAACAAAATGACAAATCTTAAATAAACAAGTAAGCAATGATCACCAGACAGTAGGAAGAGGTTTCCTCGGAGAAGAAAACCTTTATTTATGCATGAGCCTTTGGTATGATACCCTGGGAATGGTGTAAGGGACCAGAGAGATTTAGATCCTATATCCTTGAATTGTGATAGGAGAGGATCGAGAAAAAGCCATATATTCCTACCTTTGGGTTACAGTGGGAGAATGATGGTACAAATTTTGCGCCCCAATGGATTGAACTTTGAGGTTTACAGTTGGGGGCAACCTTACTAAATGTTTCTTCAAAAAAGCCAGCCAGGCAAGAAGGCGTTGTAGCACATCAGTGTTAAAGCCTTAATAAACTTCGAGCAATGACAACCTAAGTTGGATCATTCTCGGAAAAAAATTATTAAAAATTATGCATTCGTGCAAAGACTATTCACACATGTCTAGTTAGGAGGATTTGATTCATTTTACGCCATCCTAATCATTAGGCATAATTACGTTCATTATACAAGTCATGTTCCCCAGAGAGCAGATCAGTGAAGATAACAGATCTTACCTTCCTGCACCGACAGCGAAGCAGATCAAAGACACCAACCTTGCCTCCCTGGGTTGTAGCGGAGCAGGTTAAAAATAGCAGATCTTGCCTTCCTGCACCAACAGCGAAGCAGATCGAAGACACTAGCCTAGCCTCCCTGGGTTGCAGCGGAGCAAGTTAAAAATAGCAGATCTTGCCTTCCTGCACCGACAGCGAAGAAGATCGAAGACACCAGTCTTGCCTCCCTGGGTTGCAGCGGAGCAGGTTAAAAATTGCAGATCTTGCCTTCCTGCACCAACAACGAGGCAGATTGAAGACACCAACCTTGCCTCCCTGGGTTGTAGTGGAGCAAGGTTAAAAATAGCAGATCTTGCCTTCCTGCACCGACAGCGAAGCAGATCGAATATACCAACCTTGCCTCCCTGGGTTATAGCGGAGCAGGTTAAAAATAGCAGATCTTGTCTTCTTGCACCGACAGTGAAGCAGATCGAAGACACCAGCCTTGCCTCTCTGGGTTGCGGCGGAACAGGTTAAAAATAGCAGATCTTGCCTTCCTGCACCGATAGCGAAGCAGATCGAAGACACCAGCCTTGCCTCCTTGGGTTGCAGCGAAGTAGGTTAAAAATAGCAGATCTTGCCTACCTGCACCGACAGCGAAGCAGATCGATGACCCCAACCCTATCTCCCTGGACAGTAGTGGAATAGGTTGAAGATTATAAGTCCTATCTCTCTGGTCAGCAGTGGAATAGGTTGAAGATTGTGAATCCTATCTCCCTGAGCAATAGTGGAGTAGGTTGAAACTAGTAGATCTTGTCTTCCTGTACTGGCAGTGAAGCAGATCGAAGAATCAATCTTATCGCCTTGACGTTGCAATGGAAAAGATTGAAGCCACAACGGCGAATCTTATTTCCCTAGATTGTACCGGAGCAGATTGAAGCCATGACGGCGAATCTTATCTTCCTGGAGTTAAGGCTTGGATTAGCTAAAGTGGAGCGGATTGAAGCTGTGGGCAGCGAATCTTATCTCTTTGGCATTACAGTGGAGCAGATTGAAACCACGACGGTGAATCTTACTCCCCTGGCGGTGTAGTGGAACAGATTGAAGCTACGACGGTGAATCTTTTTTCCCCAACATTGCAATTTAAAAGACTGAAGATGGCGAATCTTATCTCCCTGAAGTTGCAGTGGAGCAGATTAAAGCCAATAATCCTATCTCCCTGAAGTCGCAGTGGAGCGGATTAAAATCACAGATTTTATCTCTCTGAAGTTGCAGAGAGCGGATCGCATCTAGTCTTATCTCCCTGAAGTTGTAGTGGAGCAGACTAAGTAAGCAAGCCTTATCCTCCTGAAGTTGTAGTGAGGCAGACTGAAGATGGCGAATCTTATCTCCCTGAAGTTGCACTGGAGCAGATTTAAGCCAATCATCCTATCTCCCTGAAGTTGTAGTGGAGTGGATTAAAATCACAGATCTTATCTTCTGAAGTTGTAGAGAGCAGATCGCATCGGGTTTTATCTCCTTGAAGTTGCAGTGGAGCAGACCCAAGAAAGTGAGTCTTATCTCCCTGAAGTTACAGTGGAGCAGACTCAAGAAATTAAGTCTTATCCCCCTAAAATTTCAGTGGGGCAGACTAAATAAACAAATCTTATCTCCCTAAAGTTGTAGTGGAGTGGATTAGAATATCTCTGAAATTACAGTAGAGCAGATCGCATCAAATTCATCTTTAATGTTGCAGTAGATCAAGTTGAAGCTATAAGTCTTATCTCCCTAGGAGTTGCAGTGGAGCAGATTAAAGATAGCAAATTTTGAAAAACTACAATGTGCAAATCTTATCTCTCTGGCATTGCAGTGGAGTAGGTTGAAGCACCAGTTCCTATACCTCTGAAGATGCAGTAGGAAGGAATGAGGCTATTTGAAGAAGAAGAAGAGCGCTAAAATCTAGCAGGACTAGGCAAAATTGGCCATTTCTAAAGTCTTTGCTCCATTCTCGTTACACGATAATGAGCAAAGAGGGGAAGCTGTAATAAGCCAATTTAGCCTGGGCTTATAAAAAATAATAAACCCAAAATAATAAAACAAAGTCCAAAATTATATCATTTGGCCCGATCGGGATGGCCCATTACTTGAAAAGGTTGAAGTTCTATCTACAAGCTTGATGCATATGGAAACATAATCTTCAAGGGTATGCAATCTTAGATATGATATGTAATCTTAGATATGATATGCAATCTTAGAGATGATATGTAATCTTAGATATGATATGCAATCTTAGAAGATATGATCTTGTAATCTTAGAGATTTAATTTGTAGATACCTTTTAATCTTAGCCGTTGATGTAATTAATCTGTACCGTTGAATTTGGGGAGGCTCAACTATAAATAGATGCGTCTCCCTTCATTGTAAAGGACGGAAGTGGGGAGTAATAATAATTCTTAAGAGTATTTACTCAAATTTCTCTCTCTTGCGTTCTTATTTTGTTGATTTGTGTATAATTTATTTATTGATTTGTATATTGTTGATTTCAAATCTCTTTTCCTTATTATTCATTTTCAAATTCATTATTTTCAAATTTGTTTACATTTTATTTGGCCTTATTTTTTTATTTTATACTCGGTTTAAATTTATTGGTCTTCGATTATTGATGCTATTTAATCCTCTATTTGTTATTTTAGTTTTTTATTATTAAATTAATTATTTTAATATTATTAATACTATTATGTGGCATTATTAATCTTGTATCATTATTATTATTATTATTTATTATTTTTCTTTTTATTCATGCGCATGTATCGTTTTATGTAATATATATTGTTTTATATATAGTATACGTATGCTTATATATATTTTATGCATATGTTTTTATTTTTATTTTACTTCCTAACTTTTATATACATATATATACTTTTATATTTAGTTTCATTTTTTTACTTTTGTATATATGTACATGTATGTATTTATATATTTTCTAATGAATATTTTTATATATATATACGCACATATCTATGTTTTTATTTCCTTAAATACAAACTTATATTTTTAACACATATGTTATAATATATATATGTATATTTATATATTTTCTTTATTTTCATAAATGCATTATATATATTTTGTTATAAATCCTATAGTCCAAAATTTTATATGTAAACCCATGTGTATGTCTTTTATTCTTTATAATTTCATGTATATATTTTGTACATTATTTTCTCTTTATTTTTTTTGTGATTTCCTTCATTTGCTTATTGATTTATGTTTTCATTTATATTTTGTTCATTTGATACTTTACAAGTCGTTGTTTTTTATGTACATTAATTTCGTTTATTTCTATGTCATTGTTGTATTTATTATTGTATTTTACACTTAATGTAGCATTACATCTTTTTTTACTCGATTTTAAAATTTTCAAAATTGAGATAATACTCGTATTTAGGATTTTCAAGGAAATTGAGCCCTAACGTATTGGGTTCCCATTTTCTTCGTTAAATCTAACAATCGAGAATTGCTCATTAATTAAAAAATAAAATGAAAAGCTTGTTGCCGGGAATTTAATATGTTGTATCCTAACGTATTGGATGTGACGTATTGATTTCTCGAGACAAAGATTTTTTAAAAAATAATAACAAAGGAAATATTCCAAGTTTAGATTTTGAGAAATTGTGCCCTAACGTACAATGCAATTTCTTTATAAATCTTAAGCAAATGAATATTCTTTTAAATTTTATTACACGAGTATTTTGGACTAATTCATTTTTGAGGAATTAGAATGTCGTGCCCTAACGCATTAGGTGTGACATTTTCTTTCTCCGAAATAATAAGAGTCTTAATAAGTAACGTTTTTTAAGTTTTTATTAAGAATCATATTTTTAAATTTTCGACATTAAGATACTAATTAATTAACTAGGTACCAATTTTGGGCGTTACAAGGGTGCTAATCCTTCCTCGTACGTAATCGACTCCCGGATCCATTTTTCTAAAACTCATAGACCAAAGCTATTTTTTAGGTGATCCAATCACACCTCAATAAAAGATTGGTGGCGACTCCCAATTTTTGTTTTTTTTAAAGTCGACAACTAATTTTTATTTTGATTCTCAAAATAAAATGGTTTCGACAAAAACGTTTGTAGATATTTAAATAAGGAAATACTTTCATGAAATTTTTTTGAATGAATGGCGTGGAAGGAATTAGGAATGAGTGGTATGAATGGTCCCCTGATGACAAAGTAAAGATAGGACTCTGAGGTATAGTAAGTGTTTGAGATGACGTGTAAGACAAGTAGAAAGAACTAAGTATCCGACGAACTCTTAAAGAAAAGCACCATCATATGTAAATGAATTGAGAAACTCCGTCTAGTAACAAGAAATGAACAATAAAGCTAAAGCATGCCAGAATAGGTGGTGAATCTGAGATATGTGCTATAGGAATGTATTAGTGGTACCATAGAGTAGGAAAGATCTAGGCGAACTCTGTGTTAAGTATTAGGCGTAGTCTACCCCACAAAAGGTAGTGGTAAAATCAGGGTTTATGAAATAATATCTTTAGTCTGGTAATAAGGAAAACAAATTGGTTAAGGACTATGTGAAGAAAATATTTTAAAAAGGTACATATAAAGTAATGGGATTGTATGTATAGTACGCTCAAAGGAAAGAAATGGAAATTTGAGCTTGGACCTCGACTCTAGAGCCTAATAGAGTGAAGACTTAATGAATATGAAAGGAAGATAAGTCCTTAATGACACTGAGAGTTACACAAATGTCTAAAATAGAAAAGAGTAATTATAGCCCGCTAAAAGAAATCTTAATGAAGTAATTACTGGAAGGAATAAGGAAAACTTGAACGACATAAGAAGGACCTGTGGAGCATCTATCACGCTTTGATGTAATGAAACAGGTATTTAAGGATTATCTCACTAAGTTCTTATGAACTTACTAAAGTTATTTCCTATTTCAGGCTGTAAAGAAGTATGCGTCGGGGGACAACGCCAACGATGTGCTAAAGGAGGGGCAAAATGGGCTATTATGCATACAGAGCTAGTTAAGTGGTGATTCAAGTTTGGGCATCTATTTACACATTGGCGCACTGAGATTCTAACAGTAGTGTGGGAGATAATAGTAGATATCGCTGTAATTGTAATAATTACGAATCGTAATAGTAAGCATCCATTGTATTTACATAGGAATTCTCGAATAGAATATTAAACTTCTCATAACCATAAATAGAAATTTACATAGGAAATAAATAAATACGTGAAGTTGCATTTGTAATAGGGTGTAACGTTCAACATTCAAATTTGGTAAATCGGATCGAGTGAAGGGTGTTACATACCAAATAAAATTGGATGTCACGGTGCACCCCAAAGCAAAACCTTTTGCAGCGATCTCCTTCCTGTGAGACCATTTCAGTTACGTACTGGTTAAATCACACAAACTTTGCTTCGTATTCAGCCACAGTCGATTCGTCTTGCACCAGATTTATAAATTCTTGTTTACTAGCTTCCATATATTGCTAGCCCTTGAATTTCTTCTTAAATGTCTCCAAGAAGAAACCCTAAGTTAGTCTATTTACAATAGTTCCTTGCTTCACGATATTCCACCAGCGATGGGCTTCATAAGTGAGTAATGACACTGTGTATCCCAATTTTTCTTCCTCAGTACAAGTCATTTTCTCAAGGATTTTATCAACACCCTTGAGCCATTACTCTGCCTTGGTAGGACCGACTCCTCTAACTCCACTAAACTTTTTACCACCTAGAGCTCGCAAACGCTTCAGTGACAATCCTCGACTGGTTGGAGCAGGGTTCATTCTAGTGTATCGTTTAAATGCTTAAAGTATGGCTTGCACTAATGGTTCAACACTCTCATCCAGATCACTTGCCTACGAGGTCGCAAAGGTGATGTTGAATTCCTGTCACCTTCTAGAGGATCTGCAATTCCATTTACATGGTTCATATTCACTCTTCTGGGAGGTATTTGACTTATTCTAGACGTACATAAGACACAAGTTTAAGTACATGGAGTTATACATCCTAAGCTGAACAAACACATATGTGAACTCAGTTTGCCAAAACACATATGCGAACACAGTTCGCTAAACATAACTATGAGCATAGCTTCCCAAAACATACTTGCAAGGAGAACTGTTAAGAAGGTGAGTGACGGAGAGTGATCCAAAGTGTAATCCTGTAAAACAAATAGTTGAACAAAGGCAATGTATGTTTTTCCCAGTCCTATCCCAAACAACAAACAATCATGTTTATCACTTTAAATAATTCATAAATTTAGTGAGTCTTAACATGTTAGCCTATCTTGGTGAACTTGTTACGTTAACAATCTAGCGAACCACACAAATAAACCTAGCAAGCCTATCACATTTGACTAACCAAGCTAGCAAACCTGTCCAACCTAGCGAGCTCTGATACCAACAAATGTAAAACCCCATACCCGGTCCGATCATCGAACCCGAGTTATGGAACGCAACATTCGCCTCCTGAGTGACTCTCCATTAACTCTCAACCTAACCCACTTCACACCACATGTAAAACATAAAAGATGCATAAGTTCTCAAAGTACATCGGAATGTCATATATGTACTCTCACAAAAATGTTAATACTAGTTGGCACACAGATTAGGGTTTGCATACTTAATAAGTTAAGGGTTCCCATATATGTAAGTAAAATATGCACAAAATTAAGACAACCACACCCCGCGATCTCACTTCATAAGCTTTAGGGTTCGCAGCGGCAGAATTATGTGAACCTACTTTGCATGCATACAATGTACTTCACGAAGCACAATAGTTCATCTATCTAACATAGGGGTTCACACCCCTGTATAGCACGCACAATCAAAGTCCTTTAAGGGATAGGAAGTTAAGATAGGGTAGGTTTCATGAGCTACCCTTAAGGGCTATGGTTATGCAAACTCAATTCGCAAGGTTCCCTGTAACTCAAAAACATTATGGCTTTTTGGATAGTATTTCACCAATCGCTAGGTTTCGTACTTTAGCAAGGTTCAACCCCTGTTGCTTCGCAGCAACCTCGATGAACTTAGTAAGTTTGCCAGTTCTAAAACATTCACGCTATTGCCTTTGGCGTACCCAAGGTTTAGAAATTAGTGAACCCATCAACTAAGAAAACATTAAACATGGATTAAAAATTTAAACTTGAAATACAGAGGTGTTTATAAAATAATATCGGTTCACAGATAGAATATGAAGACAAACGTAAGGAAACATAAAGAAATTAATTAAGTCCTAAGATAATAAGCGAAGTCATAATAGCAAAAAATAATTACCAAATTGCTCACACTAAGGTTTGAACCCAAGACCTCTAACCAACACCCAAAGCACTTAAACCATGAAAATAATACTAATTATGGCAAAATCTAACAAATTAAAAATTAATTTTTGGGACATTACAATACAAACAAGCATTTATCAATAAAAATTATATAAAAAATTATAATAAACCATTTGAATAATATTATTTTAGATACATAAAATAAAATAATAAACAATAAAATCATATATAACACATTTGATATTAAAGAAATTAACTATATCTAGCCTTTTTATCAATAAAGTTATTTAATTTTTGTGTTTAAAATGTTAATTGTGAATCGATTAAAGTGATTAAACTGTTCATTGAAATATCTAAATGTGTAAGAGAAAGAAAACCCTTATAAGGCAATCAAATTTGATAAAAAGAATAAAAAAAGATATCTTTTAAGACAACCATATGACGTAAGATTAATTTAGTAGATTCTAGGGTACATGAGAGGTCTTGTAACTTGGATAGTGAAAATATAGTGATACATTTTTCATCAATCACTCGCCATCTTAGGAAAATCTTCTAGAGATTTGGCAAAGTTGTTGACGCGTTTATTCTTTTTTCTTCGTGATGTTGATGAAGGTGGAGGATGCAAAGAGAATCATTTCTTCTCTCAATAGAGCATGCATTTGTAACTATAAAGTAGGGGTAAACCTATGGAGATTCAATTCTAAAACCTCATACCGGAGAAGAGTTGCTCTGTATAAGTTTGATAAGGTTATGGATCGGGAGGGGAAACGTCAGTATGAGTGGGCATGTGGATGAGGTGTGGATTCTTAGGTTGGGGAGGTGATTCTTGGCCTTTGAGTATGGAGATTGATTCTTTAATTGAGAAGTTGAGGTACGAATGAATTAATAGTGTATCAGTTGAGAAGATCACCAGAGCTCTAACTCTTGGACTCTAATTTTGATCTATAAGTTAATTCAAAATGATTTTTATTAAATCCTAAACCTTAATTTAAAACTAATTAACATCATTGATATAGAATGAGAGAAACATAAAGTAATTAAGAGAAGAAGGTTTTATTCAAGTCCCACTTGTCAAACAATACCAACCTATATATACATAGAGGAATAACAAACTATTTCACAATAATATATTTCAACTTTAAATAATGGATAATAAAGCTGATAATATTACTAAAGAAAAGGAAGAATCCCAACAACAAGATCAAGGTGGTTGAAGAATCTTATCATGCCCCCGCAATATAGACGATGTTGAAGCAAGGCCAATCTTGTTGACGACATTAACGAACTATCGGTGAGGTAATGGTTTTGTGAGAGCATCAACAAACTGGTCGGTAGTGGAAATATGAGACACACGAAGACAACCGCTTTGTACTTGTTCACGAATGAAGTGGTAGTCTAGCGCAACATGCTTCATGTGTCAATGAACTACTAGATTAACACACAGATGAGTGGCTCCAACATTGTCACAATATATCACTAGTTGTTGTGGTATGATGACACCACGTTCAGATAGAATGGAGCACATCTAGTGTAACTCAACAACTGTATCAACCACGGAATGATACTCAGCTTCGGTAGAAGATCGAGTAATCATTTTCTATTTTTTCAAGCTCTAAGACACGGGATTACGACCAAGATAGATAATATAAGCACTTGTAGAGGTAAAGTTGTCTTTGTCACTAGCCCAATCAGCATTAGAGAAAGCATGAAGGGCAAGAGGCAAATGACGATGCATGGAGAGGCCATGATCTAAGGTACCACAAAGATAGCGTAATAGTCATTTGACGGTAGTACAATGGTCGGTCGTGGGTTGATGCATGAACTGCGACAACTTGTTAATAGCATAAAATGATAGATACTGAAGACTGCCAACAATGGTGTGATAGGCAGTTGCATCTGCTAATTGGGAACTAGAGTGTAATGTAAGAGACACCGAGGAGGACATAGATGTTGAAACTGGTTTAGCTTCAGTCATCTAGGCTCTGTAAAGAAGGTCAGCAATGTATTTGCGCTAACTAAGAAATAAACCATTAGCATCGGGAATGACCTCGACACCAAGAAAATAATGCAAGTGACCAAGATCCTTCAATAAGAATCAAGTGGATAGGTGCTGAAGAAACTGAGATATAGCTAAAGAGGTATTGTTGGTAATGATGATATTATCAACATAGACAATAAGATAAATTACAGTATTGTGACCATGAAAGACAAATAGTAATGCATTAACAATGGAGTTGATAAATCCAAAAGATAGCAAGAATGACTGTAATTCATGATACCAAGCACGCAGAGCCTGTTTAAGCCCATAGACAGCTTTCCGAAGCCAACACACATGATTAGGATTATCGCGGTCGATGAACCCCGGAGGCTGAGTCATAAATACATCCTCTGAAAGGGTGCTTTAAAGGAAGGCGTTATTGACATCAAGCTAGTGAAGGGCCCAACCATGACTAACAGTAAGGCTAAATACCAGGCGCATCGTGGTTGGTTTAACAACGGGACTAAAATTTTTAGTAAAATCGATGCCCGGGCGTTGATGGAAGCCTTTTGCAGCTAGACGGGCTTTGTACCTGTCAAGTGAACCATCAAAATAATATTTAGTGTGGAATATCCATTTACAGCCTACAAAATTTTGAATGGGGCACAATGGAACAAGCTCCCATGTTCCATTGTGAAGAAGAGCATCAAATTCATCAGACATGGCATGCCTCTATTGAGGGTCTTTTAAGGCTTGAGTAACTGTGGTTGGTTCATAGGTGGGGTGGTGGAGTTTTGAATGAAGGTTGAGTTTTTTAATGGGTTTGTGTATATTTTGTTTTGAACGAGTAACAATACCAGGAAAGGGTAAGGGTGCCTGTATGGTGGTGGTGGTTGGTAATTCAGGTTGAGTAGGTGTAGTGGTTGGTGATACGGTTTGGCCTAGAGTAGTAAGAGAAGACAGCTGAAGGTTTGGATCGGATGAAGTGGTGGAAGGAGATGGAGCATTAGAGGTGGGTGTAGTGGTAGGTGTTGAAGTGGATGAAGTAATGATTGGTATAGACAAGGAGCACCATTCAGAAATAGTAACAGGAGTAGGCCTCGGGAGAGTAGAAGCAGTTTGTGTAAAAGGGAAGACGATTTAAATAAAACGAACATGACGAGAAGCATACAGGTGACGGGAAGATGTATCAGGGTAGAGATAGGCACTCTGAGAAGACTGAGTAACCAACAAAGAGACAATGAGTCGATATGGGTTCAAGTTTTTGGGAGGCATAGGGACGTAGCCAGGGATAACAAAGGCAACCAAAGCTTTGGAGTTTGCTATAGTTAGAAAGAGTACCAAAAAGTTTGAAGTATGAGGAGTCATTGTGAAGGCTGGGCGTAGGCATACGGTTTATAAGATAAACGGTTGTGGAAACAACATATGACCAATAGGATAGCGGCATTGAGGCATGGGAAAGAAGGGAGAGACCAGTTTCTACTATATGTCGATGTCGACGTTCAACAAAGCCATTATGCTTAGGGGTGTGAGGAGGAGATGTAAGATGAGAAATTCCATTGATGTTGAAAAAGGCAATAAGGCTTGGTATTCACCACCATTGTCTGAACAAATTGTTTTAATTTTAGTGTTGAGGAACTTTACGACAACAGCTTTGAAATGGATGAAAGTATCACGACCCGCAGACTTGCCCTTAAAGGATACAGCCATATGTATTTGGTGAAGTGATCAACAAAGATTATATAATATTTAAATTTGTCGACAAAGTGTATTGGAGAGGTCCATACATCAGTAAAAACTATTTCATGAAGGGATGAAGATGATAAGGTGGAAGCGGAGAAAGAAAGTTTGTGACTTTTATTAGAGTGATAGGCATTACAATATGTATCTGACAGAGAAGATGTGTTAACATCTAAATGAAAAGAGGAAATCATGTACTTGAATGTCGAGAAAGATGGGTGACCAAGTCGTTGATGCTAGACAGAAGATGTTGTCTTTATTGTAGAGAAAGCAAGTAACGGGATGGAGTTTAAGGGCCACTCATAGACACCATGTTTAGGTTGACCTTGGAAAAGAACTGCCCCAGTCTGTAGATCCTTGACAAGAAAAGAATAAGGTAAGAATTCAATATAAGCATTGTTCAATTTGCAAAATTAAGACACATAAATTAAATTGCGTTTCATATTAGGAGCACAGAGGACATTAGATAGAGTAAATGAGTGAAAGGGAGTGGGAAGAATGGTAGAACCAGAGTGAGTAATAGCAACGCCAGAGCCATCACCAATCATTACTTCATCCGAGCCAGTATAGGGATTGTGAACAAACAAATTTTGGAGATCAGTTGTGATGTGGTGTGTAGCACCACTATCTAATAGCCAGGGATCAAAAGATGAGGAATTGGAGGTAGCTACATGAGCTTGAGGTTGCCATGGTGGAGGCATACGAGATGTAGATGAATTGACCAAACGTGGAGGTGCGGCTGCATTCAGGAACTGTTGGCGAAAGAAAGAGCACTGAGTGACAACATGCCCCTGAGTTCGACACCACTAACATTTGCCCAAAAACGGATGCATAGGTCTATTGTACTGTTGAGATGCAGATGGCGTAGGAGATTGGTGAAACCGCTGATTGGGGCATTGAGTGTGAGTTGAGTAGGCGGTGACTAATACACTTGAGGGGGAGTTGTGTAAGACGAGCTCTCTATTGATCAGTTTCTCATGTAACTCATCAAAGGTGATGGCAGTATCGCGGCTATTGACAGTATCAATAATGGTTGGAAGGTGTCATCAAGCCCTTCTAGGACTTCTTCAATAAGATCCTCTGCATCTAACCGTTTACCAAGAGTAGCAATCTCATCGTCTTTGATTTTAATAGCTTGCATATAGTCGGTGATAGTTTGGGAGCCTTTGGTAAAATGTTTTAGAGATTATATTCGATTTGTTTGATATGAACACGAGATGGATGAGCATAAGTTTTGGTGAGGACCGTCCAAGTTTCAACTGAGGTTGTGCACTGTAAGACTAGAGGTACAAGGTTTTGGGAGATGGTGCCAACTAATGCACCAAACAAGAGTTTGTCTTGTCGTAGCCATGTCTGATATGTTGGATTGATGGAGGTTTTGTTATTGGTAGTGATAGTTTTTGGTGGAAAGGGATGTGTGGCATCAATGAATTTGAAGAGGTCATAGCCTATGAGGATGGATTCAATTTGGGTTTTCCAAGAAAGATAATTGGTGGAGTTGAGTTTGATAAAGTTCTGGATTGTGACTATGATGAGGGGATTGTTGGGGTCAAGAGGGTTGGAAAGGAAATTGTCAATAGCCATTGAAATTGAAACCTAACCTTGTTTGAGATAGGCAATTGATACCATATAGACCGAGAGAAACAAAAAGTAATTTAGAGAAGAAGGTTTTTATTCATGTCCCACTTGTCAAACAATACCAACCTATATATACATAGAGAAATAACAAACTATTTAACAATAATATATTTAAACTTTAAATGATGTATAATAAAACTGATAATATTACTAAATAAAAGGAAGAATCCCAACAACAAGATCAAGGCGGTTGAAGAATCTTATCAATTGGCACATTGGTTGACTGTCGTAGCCAAACTGGAATCTGATGCCGAAAAATCCCATTCGTTGTTATCGATTTTCATCATATAAATTACTCGAACTTTACAATTGTTTACTGTTCTTTAAACAAAAAAGGAAATTGCCTTCATGCTCACTCCACTTGCTCTTGCTCGATTGTGGTCCTATTATGGGAAAAATGTACCCCTTAATTGCCTTTAATGTTACCCAAATTTTTTATTTCTTTTAAAATTATTTAAATCCCATTTCTATATATAATAAATAATAGTTTTCATCTCATGAAATACACGAATTAATTGTATGTGTTAATTATTATATATTAAATTTATTCATAATTTTTTTAAAAAGATTACACTTTTTACAAATAATATGAAATAAGGTTTCTAAATACCATATAAATTATTGTATAATATATACTATTTACTATTTAGATACAACATTTTAATACTGTAAAAATATTGTAAATATTAACTTGCTCCCGAACTCAATATTTCCAAAATGAAAGAAATCCTTGCTTTACTATATATATATATATATATATATATATATATATATATATATGTATATATATATGATACTAGTTTTTTAATTGCGTGTATATTAATTTAAATGTATTATATTTTATGTTAACATTTTTAATATATAATTGAAAATTGAAAATGTCTTTAAAATTACAAAAAGATACATAGATTTTTAATTTTAAAAAACATAGTTTTTAAAAATATATATTAGTTTTAGTCTGGAAAATTTTACTTTTGAAATAATTTGAACATAAAAAATAAACATTAGCTATCCATTTTAAAGATACTAAGGTATAACTATAAATTTTATCACATGCATATGTATGAGGAAATCATGTATTTAGAACATAAGTGTGTCTTTAAAATTAGCATACAATAAGTAATGAAACGTAAGGTTTGAAGCTAATAATAACACATGCAATATGTACGAAATTAAAATAAAAATAGTTTAACTTGTGAGTAAAAGAAAATTGAAATAAGTAAATACATCATGTTAATAATATTAAATGCACTCCAATTATTTGTCATGATATTGTCATTTTCTATAGCACGACAAAAAGTTATCAAGTCAATGAAAAGAAAATCCAATATCAAAATTCTAGTTATTAGAAATTAAATATGGAGTTGACTTATAACACTAAAGCAATCAGTGATATTATCTATATACACAAATTTGGTGAGAGAAAACATTTTATGTTAAAAAGTTAATTTTTAAAGTTTACTCAAGAATTATTATTGGTGTAGTGGTAAAAATTGTTTCTAGTTTCATTAAACATAGATTCAATCCTAGAAATGTTAATTTTAGTTCTTTTATTTAAAAACTATGTGTTTATTTGGTCAATATTGAGTAATTGAATGATAGTGTAATTACACTCACTTGTAAAGCATTGTAATTCACTAGAAGTGTTTGGTTGATGACAATATTAATTAGTATAAAAATTATTAGTATCATAAAAATAATTTTTGAAGAAGTAGCAAAGATTAAAATCAAATGATATCATATGTATTATGTTAGTCTAATATATTAGTTGATAACATTATTACTAATAAAAATAGCAAGAAAAACAAACATCATGTGTAATTTTGTCTAATCATTCTAGTACATCTTTGTTGGGTTATTCCCCCTTTAATATTTAACATATGCTCCTTATCATCATTTGTTGGTCCTTAATCGAGTTCATCGTTATTTAAATTTGAACATGCAACATTAAGATTATAAAGATCTCCTTCTTCCATGTACTTTACGAAATATGGATCATCTCAATTTCACCTATGATTGAAGTCATGAAATATGTAACATACTAGTACAATCCAATCTTTTTTTTCTGCTATATTAAGGTGATGTTGTTAATAAGAGAAACATTTTTTAGAACAACAAATATCTTCTAAAGCGTATTTTGATGCCTTGAATATCTCAAATTAAAGAGTTTGTGAGTTGTCTATGGTGTTCAAATGGTATTATACCCCCATAATATGGTGCAAGAAAATCTTTTCTATTTGCATAACTAGCAACAACCTTATAATGTTTGGGTTCATAGTCCAAATAATCTTTAGCTTTAATTAAAAAACTTATATAGGCTTAATTTGGAGAAAGACATATGCTAAATTATATCTATTTTTATAACACGTAAATCAAGTAAAAATAATAAATAACTTATAATATATAACATTTATAAAAAATATAAATTGTTCAAACCTTTC
Source organism: Gossypium raimondii (assembly GCF_025698545.1). Taxonomy (NCBI): domain Eukaryota; kingdom Viridiplantae; phylum Streptophyta; class Magnoliopsida; order Malvales; family Malvaceae; genus Gossypium; species Gossypium raimondii. The sequence goes on from NC_068576.1 coordinate 20,696,901, forward strand.
ATAACAATTCCTATAAATAATATTTTTTCATTAGAAAGTCAATTTTATAAATAAGTTATGATTAAAAATTATAACATTTTTATGAATAAGTATATTATTTTATAATATATGGTATGAACACATAAGTTATGTTCATATTTGACCATAACTTTTATAAATAAATATATTATAACACTTTTATAATATATAAATTATTTTTATAATGATTTTGTATCATAACTTTAGACTTTTTTAAGATTTAAATAATATAATTTTTGTTATAACTTTTTAAAAATACACAAAACAGTTTTCTAATATAATTTTTAAGATTTATAATATAAGATTTTTTACAAATAAGTTATCATAAAAAATATAACACTTTCTTTTACGAATAAACATATTAATTTTATAAGATATAGCAAGGATACATAAATAAATTATATCAATACTTCTTGACCTTAACTTTTATAAAATAAATATATTATAATAATTTTATAACATGTAAACTGTTTTTGCAATAAACTTTTAGCTACAACTTTAAAAAATTAGGATTTAAATAATATAACTTTTATTATAATTTTATAAAATACATATAAGTTATTTTATAATATATATTTTAAGATTTATAATATAAAAATTTTTGGTTAGAACCATCCTAAACATTCATACGTGTTTATATTTATAATATAAAAATTAGAGAGGATCCACTTACAGTATAAAAAGTAAAGTAGTTTTGCACACACCGTAACTATTTATATGATTAATATTTTAACGATCCAACCATTATATTTCATGGTCTATTCATGTATATCATGCATGTCAAATTTGATGTAAATTTAAAACTTTAATTATTTGTTTTATGCAAAAAATTCAACTATTAAATATATATTAATATATAGAGTATTTTATATCGATATGGTAGAGATAAAGTACAATTATATTGAGAAATTCAATAGTTGGATCGTTAAAATATTAATTATATAAATAATTACTAAAGTGTGTAAAATTACTTTAGTTTTGAAACTGTATAAGTTAATCCGTCCTCAAAAATTTATAATTTAAACTTGTGTAAAAATATTTTTTTAAAATTGAAATTGGGTTTTATTACCTGTATAATTACTCTAAGAGCTTGTTTGGTTGGGTGTATTGGCATAGCCAATACACCTCTAATCAGTGGGCCCCACTTAATACCTATTTAATACTTTGTTTGGTTGAGGGTATTCCTATTACAGGTCTAATACACTACTGACCTAATCCTCAAAATTCACGGATTTGTAATCCCACCCTTTTGCTCAGTTTAGTCATTGCTTTGATTACTCTCCTGTTTTACCCTCCCGATTGGCTTCCCTTTCCTTCATTTCTTCCTTACATTTCGGTTTAGTCGCTTCACAACTTAGTCGTTCCTTCATTTCTTCCTTACATTTCGGTTTAGCCGCTTCACAACCTTTTCTTTTCTTTTTCTTTACAACACAATTTACAACGGTGGTAAAGAGTACGTTGCAAGCGATCCGTGAGAGGGTCTCCGCACTTTCTTAAGGGAGCTCAAGGATGATGGCTTCACGTTCGTAGTTCCACTCTCTTCCTTTCTTTTGTTATTTCGATTTCTTATAATTTCTATTGTTTATTCGATTCAAAAATGGATAACCCACCTTATTCTTGATTTTTTCCTTTCCTTTCCTTCGAGAAGTGCTTCTTCGATGGAAACCTTCGTAAGTCTAATTACATCTCTTATTAATTTCTAGCTCCTTTTTCTTAATTGGAAATTTATCATTTCTTTACAAATGGAATTAGGAGGTTCTTGAAATTGAAATTTTAATAAATTTTAATTAGAATTAATAGAATCCATTGGAATATCTATTGGATTTAGCAATATGATTATTTTATTTTACTTTATTTTCACGAGATTTGGATAAATAGAAAAGAGAAACTTTAACTATCCTTTAAATTTAAGCTTACCAAGAAGAATTAGAGACTTGAATGTAAATCCGCTTGATTTGGGGAGAAATAATGGAAGCTAGGAAGATTATCCACTTTGGTGAGATGTTTCGATTTAAAGATTCTAAATTACGACTTGCATAGATATTCGGTGGTCTGTTTGGGAAAGGAAAAGGGGAAGTGATTTTATAATTAGAAAGCGATTCACCGGTAAACCATGTGAATACTTTAGCTCCTAAAGTATTTAGAAACATTAGGATTTAAACCCCAACTTTCATGGGTCTAATCCATGTTACTTCCATTGATGAAGCTTAAGCCCCATATTTTGCTATTACAAATGAGAAAATTGTTTCATATAAATCTGGTATGGCTCAATGAACTGTGTTTGAAAATGGGAAAAAGTTGATAATTTTTCGGATAATATCATGATGTATAACAAATACTCTTGAATAATATCATGATGTATAACAAGGCATCCCATGTGGACATACCTAAAGTGTATTATAGGGATGCATTTGTCAGAATTGTTAAATGTTTATTGTGATGCATTTCAGATTGCGAATATAATAATTTTTATTGTTATGTTTTTTATTTATTTAGTGGAAGTTCCTCTATGAGCATGTACACCAGGTAGATGCTTAAATTCTTTTATATGTTGGATAACCAAGCCTTGTTTTGTTGTTTCAGATATCTGTTGAAAGTCTTTGTCCAAAGCAAGCGGAGAACGAGCTTGAGGTTCGGGGACCTCCGCTTTGAAAGCCTTTGACCCTCGTGGAAATCCTACAAAGGTTTTGGTCGCCTCTTATTATGCTTTGCTATATATTTTTCTCACGAGAAGAAGGAAGTATGATGTTTTGTCCGGTGATTTTGGTTGTTAATGTATAACTTGAAGAGTGAAGATTCGCGCGTTCCTTGAGTTTTGCATTTTTCTTTTTATTTTGGTTTCTACCTATATGAAATTTGTTGTTTATCGCAGTGCTGAGGGTTTTTGCCGCAGATATCTTTGTTCCACTAGATTCTTTGTTCGAAAGGCGACGGTGAGTCAATTTTGATTCTGCATAAGGCTTGAGTCTCGAGATTCGTGCTTCATCTATTTTCTTAATAAAATTACTTAATATGACGTTACAACTTACAATCATGATAAAAACATCAAATAGGAAGGAAAACAACAGGCATTGCGTATTTCTTCATTCATGTCATGTTGTAAAAGAAGTGATTCTTTTTTTTGGTCAAACGCATAAAAATGCATCTTACGTTCTCTTGGTATAAATTTCTCAAATTCGAGCAATGAATTGTACCTACTTGGTATAAATAATTGTGTTGTTGTTACTATATTAATCAAGAGAAATTATTTACCTTTCGGGTAGATTATGTACTTTATAACAGTCCTTGCCCTTACATTAGTGGAACAAATTATTATAGGATATCTTTGGTACAGCTCCATGCAATATCTTTTCATGTTTAGATGGTATCATTGCATTTGCTTTATCTGCAAAAAGGAAAAAAAATAGAATAAGTACTTACAACTTAGCTGATTCTTTTGTTCTTTCTTCTGTTTGAATTCGTGAAACTTGTGGATTATATCTCAGCGCCTTCACATCATCATCTTCACTTTTTACAAGCAATGCCTTTTTGCTTCTAGCTCTAACAGCTCCTTCACTCTTCATTTTCACATCATTATGTTCAATTTTGGACATATTTTCATTCTCCCCAAAGTTTATCATTAACTAGTTGTCTCCTTTGTGTACCAACCATGTATTGAGTGTAAAAAAATGTAATATAGTTCTATCCTTCTAAGAGGCATTTAAGACTCGAAGCCCTCAGTAAATGCTTCTCCAAAATGCTATAGTTTTATTAATATTTTATAATTTTGTGAATAATTTTGATCTAATTAATAAAAAGAAAATTGTTTAAAGTCTTGTTGTAATCTGTTGTAATTTCTTTTTTAATTCCTGTTGCTTGTTTATGATTAAAAAAAATGGGGGATAAACCATATAAAGTTGAAGTAAGCAGAGAGTAATAATGGAAGGAATGAAATAATTGCCAATTTTAGATGCCAAAGTTGACAAGAAAATATGAGAATGAATTCAAGGAAGAATTCCATGGCATCTAAAATGGCTAGACGAAAGTAAAGGAATATGATTCTGCCTCATCCCAATCTATGCGTATGTATATATGTATATATATATATATATATACACAAAAAAAAATCATAATAATTGTTTGAATGTGATTGTACTTTTTGGAGCTTTACTTACAATCCTTTTCTTACCTATTGGATATCAAGATATGCAAAACTATGTTTGAACACAAACCACAGTTTACACAACATTATAACAACCTGCTAAGCCTAATCCATTCAAAACACAGCATGCAAGAGGCGGGTTGTGTAAACCATCAACGATAAATAGCTTGCACATGAAGATCGTGGAAACAAACACAACATCCAAAAAGAGAGACAAAACTATCTTGTAAATCTAATTTCTTGTATTAGATTTGAACACCGTGATTGCGAATCGCATTGATTATCATTATTATTGGAATATCATTACATATAATTAAGTAAACAACTTGATTAAACAACAAATATTCAATATATTGAAATTGGATTATTAGATATAATCAAGTAAACAACTTGATTACAAAACAAATATTCAATGGAAAACAAAAGAATCCCGATTGAAATGGGTCAAGATTTCTTTCTCACCATTAAATATCAATGTTCAAACTTTTGATGTTGTAAAACTATATAAAATATGGATTATGATGTACAATTTCATTTTCATCTAACCTTTTCTTAATATAAGTTAATTATGTTTATGCGAATATAATTCTCAAGTTATATATATTGATTTTAGTAAATTCATATAAAAACATTTTATTATTAAGAATTTTATGAAATTATATATCACTATTAAATTATATTTAATATTAATTATTTTAAATTGTATAAATTCATATAAGAAAATTTATTATCAAGAATTTTATGAAATTTAATATTAATTATTAAATTATATGTAATAATTATTATTTTAAATTATACAAATTCATAAAATATAATTTATTAGTTATAATTATTTTAAATTATTTTAAATCATATATCTTAATTAAAATATATTTAATATTAATTATTTCAAATTTTCATTTACAGTATCATATATTATGATTTGAGTAAATTCATATAAGAATATTAATTATTAAGAATTTTATTAAATTATATATTTTAATTATAATATATTTAATAATAATTATGTTTAAATATGATTAAATTATTTATTATTGATATTAATAATCTTATTAAAATTTAAATAACAATAACAATAATAATTTACCAAAACAAATTTCTGCTAATTATAAGAATTTTATTAAATTATATTTTTAATGAAAATATATTTAATAATAATTATGTTTAAATATGATTAAAAATTTATTACTGATAATAATAATCTTATTAAAATTTAAATAACAATAACATAATCATTTACCAAAACAAATTTATGCTAAGGGTATTCTAGTTATTTTAGTTTTTTCCATTATGCTATTACACCTCTATTCCATTCAACCAAACACAAGATTACTATTACGCCTCTATTCCATTACATTCAACCAAACAGTTGATTTGCTATTACACCTCTAATCCAATACACCTCTAATCCAATACAGCGAACCAAACGCACTGTAAATCTCACCCCTTAAGAATTGAAAAGTATAATTGAGTGTTCCATTTACACCGAATTCAATGCGATCCACCAATTATAATGGCTATCCAAAAATACCTATCCCTTTATAATTATGAACATTTATACCTAAATTCAATTACTAAATGACCTTCTAAACACTATCTAAATAAAATTCTCTTTATTATCTTCTGAATGATTAGAATCCATCTTTTATATGATTATTAATTAATAATTTCCCATATTTAACCTTATTTATAAATGTTTACTTTATAAAGAAAATATTTTATTTATTTCTTTTATTATAAAATATATTATTTAAATTAATAAAAACTTATTATATTTTATTTATGAAACAAAAATCTCCGATGGTTTTCCATGGATCGAACATCTTTTTTGTAAAAGATATAAGAAAATAACGTAAAGTCAAAAATTTAAAATAAAATAAATGAGATTTTATTCTTGTAGATATACTGTTTTAAATTTAAAGTTCAAATTTTAGATAAGATTTATATATTTTTAAAATTTTAAACAATATTTCTATGGATGGTGATGTATATAAATAGACCTAATTGTATCAATGAAAGCAAGCTTTTTATATTTTAATTTTGTTAAGGAGAAAGCAAGCACTTTTAACTCTCTATTCTTGTATCATATCATTATAGTTTCTTCCTTAAACCGCTGTAATTAAAAATAGACAATGAAAAGAATCCGTTGAACTCTAAAAATTGGTTTATTTTAAGATTTAAAAAAAATCAACATGGCCAATTTATTTATTTAATTATAAAATAAATGACTCGACTACCTGCTACAGAGTATATACATGCATATTTGTATACGGTATATATGAAGTCCAGCAGACTGTAACATTATGGCTTCTGCACGTTTTCAAAAAGCATTAAGAAGAAATCCCTTGCCACATTTTATAACGAAAAATGCGAGTGTTTACGAGAAACCCTTTGTCTAAGTAGGAAATTCATTGATTTCTCCTCTTTTGTTTCCTTTTGCTTCGGAACCATTGAACGTTGTCATGTTGGACTTCTTTCCATTTATGTTGATCCCCAAAGCTCTCTTTCATTTCATTACCAATTTTTTGGGATTCTTTGCATTTAAGGCTCTGAACAACACATTACACAATTAGTATTTGAACCCTCTTCTTATTGTTTCATCATTTGCTCTACTAAGAATGATGGAGAAGGTGGTGGTGCTAAACCAGACTCACTCCAGACACCCTCTTTTATGGCTAATTATCGTCTTTCAGTTTTCATTGCTATTTTTCTCGGCTTTCTCTGCTGAAATCACAGCCAGGTTCGTTCTTTCTTCTCCTTCCACATTCTCCCATGTTTTCTTGCCTTGTTTTGCTCTGTTTTATGCTATGAAAGTAAATGAATGTTGGTGTTTGAGTTTTGTGGACGGAGAAAATATTGCTGAGAGAACTTTGCTCCCAATTAGTGACTCATACTCTAGTTTTAGGGGAAGCTTAATATGACTATCTGACATCGGAGGAGGTGAGACAAAAAAGAAAATTGCTGATATGTGGATTTGCTTGCATGTTAAACTTTGGGTTGGATTCTTTTTTGTTCTATATATGTCTTTTTCTTCGTCTATTTCAATTATCTTTTTAGACCTACTGGTTTTAGACACCATGACTTTTTCACACTTAACCTACAGCACAAGGCATGACCAAATTGTGAAACCTGACAGTAACTTTTAGTAAGAGTTGGTAACAGTTCTATGTCAATGCTTTTTGGGTGGCCAAAAAAATTCCCTGTAAGGTACCTTCTGGTTTACATCAACATGTGAATGCATGGTTTTTACTTATTATCATTATTATTTTGTCTTTAGTATCAAAATATTCTTAAACTGGTTTATATCTTTCCAAAATAAGGGTTTGAAGCATTGGTTTGAAGTTCAAACTCCAAATTTGACTTGCACTCCATTAAAAACATCATCATGAAATGTCAAATTTTATATATATATATTTTTATGTTTGAATTGCAGAAAAATCCTCAAAGATAAAAGCAAGAAATCTCCCAAAGTCCGTTTGGAAAAAACAGATGAGAAAGTAAGATCAAATTCTCCCTCTCCTGTAATTCCAAGCTTAGTATATATGTCAATAAAGATGAAAAAAAGTTAAGTTTGCTTTTCTTTTGTAGCGCAGCATGAAAAATTTGACGTTAAATTAAAATATTTGAAAAAAAGGAAAAGGAATGCATGGTTTACTTAAATTCTTTTTTTCTCTCATTTATTATTGAAATTATAGTATTACTATTTACCAAATGGATACTTTTTCAGGTTATTATTAATAATGGACTTGTTGAAGTCACTATTGAGAAATCTACTGGTCATTTGCTAGGAATTAAGTATAAGGGAATAGATAATGTGCTTGAAACCGAAAACGACAACGATAATAGAGGGTATGCGGTTTTAAATTGTTTCCTGTTTTCAACTTTTCCATTTCAGGAAAAAAAAATTCAGTTTTAAAGTAAAAATCCAATCAAATAGATTCAAATTGAAATTCATTGGTTTCCTTTACATGTTTTAGGTACTGGGATATTGTGTGGGATCATGAAATGTATGACAAGTAAGTAATTCGCCAATTTTTACAGTAATGATTTAATGAAAACATCATCGGTAATATCTTTAATTAACGCTACTTTTTTTTAAAAAAAAAATTAGATTAGCTACACGACATGTCATTATCATTACACAAAGTGATGAGTTAGTTGAGCTTTCCTTCACTAGAGTGTGGAACAAAACAAAAGACCATGGCATCTCAGCTCCTGTAAGCGTAGACAAAAGGTTGGCAAACATTCACCGAGATTGAATGTGGAACTTGAAAGGACAAACTTTTATGGTGTCTTTTTTTGCTTTGATTTTAACAAATTTCCAGGTATATAGTACGACGAGGACTTCCAGGGGTGTATATGTATGGTATTTTCAAGCGACGAAAATATTTTCCCCATACTTATATTCGTCAATTAAGGATTGTTTTCAAACTCAAGGAAGACAAGTAAAAATTACGGAAGATCCAACTATTTTTTTTATGCCTAGAGACCTAAAAGTTCAGGAAACTAACACATTTGAATGTTATTGTGACATATTGATTCAGGTTTCATTTCATGGCGTTATCAGACACGCAACAAAGGATCATGCCTAGACGAGAAGATCGAGAACATAGCCACTGTCAGGTTCTTGCTTACCCAGAAGCTGTTCTATTGACTAATCCAATCAATCCGAAACTTAAAGGAGAGGTTGACGATAAGTACCAGTATTCGATTGAGAGCAAAGATAACAAGCTTCACGGGTGGATAGCGGATCACGACGCTGTCGGCTTTTGGATAATCACCCCCAGCGATGAGTTCCGAACTGGTGGCCCGCACAAGCAGGACCTCACTTCTCATGTTGGTCCTACTGCTCTCTCCGTAAGTCTACACTTACAAACCAACTCATACATACATACATACATACATACATACATACATACATACATACATATAATGAGCTTGAATTAATGTGATTGTTTTGATGATGTAGATGTTTGTTAGTAATCATTACACGGGGAAGGACATTGCCGAGTTCTACAAGGAACGAGTGGCTTGGAAAAAGGCTTTCGGCCCTGTTTTGATCTATCTCAACTCTGCAACTTTTGATCATGCTCATCGTTACCGCAAGTCACTGTGGAAGGACGCTAAAAAGCGGTTGAGTAAAGAAATCAAAAGCTGGCCTTACAGTTTCGCTGCTTCAAAGGATTATCCTCATGCTGATCATCGAGGAGAAGTTAGTGGTCAATTACTAGTGCGAGACAAGTATGTGTCTTTTCTTCTTCATCTAATTAATTTAGTATTCCCTAAGCTTATCTTTGCTTTATTTTCTCGGCTCAGATATTTGCACAAGCAATTAATGAAGGCCAAATCTGCCTTCGTGGGGTTGGCAGCGCCTGGACGTGCAGGATCATGGCAAACTGAAGGAAAGGTTAGTATCTAATAGTTTTAACTGAACCTAAATCAGTCAAGAAGATAAGATAACAAGGTTATAATATTTTCTTTTTTTATTTTCAGGGATATCAATTCTGGACTCAAACCGATAAGGCTGGTCGTTTCAGTATAAAAAATGTCCGACGAGGGAAATATAACTTGTATGCATGGGTCCATGGTTTCATCGGGAACTATAAATTAGACCGCAACGTCAGTGTCCATACAGGTTAATGAATTTCCTAGGTCGTTGGGCTATTTGAACTCGGTTTTATTGGAGACATTCATAGACATACATATTTCTGAATGCAGGATATAAGAAAAACTTGGGTACACTTATATATGACCCTCCAAGAAGTGGTCCTACATTGTGGGAAATCGGGATTCCCGACAGAACAGCTGCCGAGTTCTTCATACCTGATCCAAATCCAACATTTGTTAACTCAATCCTCAACCATGACGATGAAAAGTAAGCTCTTTTGCTCAAACCTTTTTACCACCCAGATTTCATTAACTTAAAATCATGTTTCTTAACGTAACAGATTTAGACAATACGGATTATGGGATCGGTACTCAGATACTTATCCTCACCATGATCTTGTCTTCAAAGTTGGGGCTAGCAATTATTCCAGGGATTGGTTCTTTGCTCATGTTCCCAGGTTCCATTTTCAACTGACATTTCCCAGGGTGTTTTTGTTCTTAAAATTGTTTTTGGTGCTAATATTTACAATCACAGGCGCACAGGAAACGATACCAAGGCAACCACATGGAAGATTAAATTCAAACTCCAGGAAGTGAACAAGTCTGGAAAATACACTCTCCAAATGGCCTTGGCAGCCGCTAACTTTGCTGAGGTTCAGGTATAAATACTAACAAACATCACATCCTCACCCATCATTTATAAGTGCTACTCTTTGACTTTTCACATCATCTTTCATAGGTTCGAATCAACAAACCAGACGGTAGTCCCCATTTTACGACGAACAGAATCGGGTACGATAATGCAGTAGCAAGACATGGAATTCATGGATTGTACAGATTGTATAGCATAAATGTGCCTGGGAAACGATTACGGGTAGGGAACAACACGATTTTTCTAACTCAGACAAGATGCAAAGATGAATTCATGGCAGTTATGTATGACTATATTCGATTAGAAGGACCTGCAGTTTAATCAATTAGCTAATCAAGTACTAATAGAAGGTTGCTATATATTCTTTCTGAACATGGTTTAACCCCAATTTTGGCTAAAATAAATACATAAAATGAGAATAGGAAATAGTTGTTTGATATTGCTCATCGGCTTGGTTTGCATTCTTTGATTTCGTAAACTATCCTACTTTCCCAATTGCAAGATAGACCAATCCAGTCAATTGAAAAGAAAGTTACCCTAAAGAAGCCAAATCAGAACTTGATAAAATATTATAGCTGCACTTTAAACAAAAACCCTCACTACAATGTTCGTTCATTACAACTGTTTATTTTTTTCAATGTTAACTGTACCTGCCCGGTATGTGTACAGCAAACAATTTGTTACAAAATTATGGAGCAGGCAGGTTCTATTTTTCAAAAATATACAACTTGGTAAAGTTTTCGTGGACATCAGATTTCGTCATTTTGGACTCAACTCTCGGATCACCATCACTACACTACTGAGCTTATACCTCTTACAGCACCATCGAGACCACCATCATCGGAGATCTATCTTCATACTACCATCCACTATTCCCCCAAGTTCCTACTCATCCGTTACCCAAGTCACCAACGAAGCCATACAACCCCCTAACGTATGACCACCGTGGACTGCACAAGCCTTCGCCCAGCATCTCTATCTCACTCACATTACACCATCACCTAAGCAAATATTAAATCTATTCATAGCTGAAGACAGTATAAAATAAGAAAGGATTTATAAAAAAATACGAGGCTTAAAAAATAATTTAAATAGAAATTTATGAATAGATTTTTTTTTTTTTACTTCAACTCAACTTAGCATGATTCTTTTTGTAAAATATTATATTTTTAAATAAAATAATCATATTTATAGAATTTTAATCTTTTTTCATTTAACCTTCACCCAAACTCAAATTCAAACTTAAACCCAGTACTATCTAACCCAAACAAAATCCATACTAATTAAAATTCAAGCTTAAATTTGTTTTCTTTTCTATTTCCAAACCAATCCATCTACAGTTGTTTTGAGGTTTATAATTTTAATTTCTATTTTCATGTAAATAAATGAAGCAGGAGTAATCATTATCGTGTTTTCGTTCTTTTTTTTTAATTTCTTTTTCAAATTTATAGAATCATTCGCTAAAATAAATAATAATTAATTGTAGTAAAAAAGTTTTATCTTCGCAAAATTTGGGCTTTTTTTATAAATTAATCTAAAAATTTAATTAATTATATAAATGACCTATTTTTTTATTAAATACGTAAATGACTTGAAATTTACAGTGAAAGTTGAAAGTTGGTGGAGCCATGCAATCGGATTAAAAAATTAATTTTTTGGTGGAGCCATATAGAATGCCGCCACCTGTATAAATATCAGGAAAATACTATTGTCGAAACCATTTTTTTATTATTTTGAAAAATGGAGATTGACTTTGAAAATAAAATGGGAGTCGCCACTGATCTTTTATTAATGTGTGACCGGTTCACCATTAAAAATGATTTTGGTCTGCGAAATTTGAGAAAATAAGTTCAGGAGTCGGTTACGTACGAGGAAGGGTTAGCATCCTCGTAATGCCCAAAATTGGTACCGAATTGATTGTTTAATGTCTTAGTCTCAAAACTTTGAAAAGATTTTAAAATACGATCCTTTGGTGAGAAAACTTAAATAAACTAAATTGAATGAAAAGACGCACTTATTTCGCAGAAATAAATTGCCATACTCAGTGAGTTAGGGTGTAACAAATCAATCTTCGAAATTAAATTTGTCCCTTTCTTAAGAAAATCATGTGTTTAATGAAGGTTACTTGATTGTTTAAGTCAATCGAGAAACCAGAATCCAGTAAGTTAGGGTTCAATTTCTCAAAATTCCTAAACCTCAAATATTGCCTTTATTTTAAAATCGGGACAACAAAATGTCGTATCCAGTAAGTTAAGATCTAACATTTTTTAATCTTAAGAATTTTCTTCTAACAATCGTATGGTTTTAACAAAATGAACAGTTGATGATCTAAATTCATCGAGAAAGATTGAAGCCCAGTAAGATAGGGCACAATTCTCTCGGGAGCTTATGAACACCACGCTTTTTTAGGAACTTTGAAATAAAACAATTATAATGCTTTAATGAAATGTAATTCTTACAAATAGAACATAATTGAATAGCAATACATGTAATGTAAAAGATAAATAACTATCTAAATTTAAACTAGAAGCAATCAAGCAAGTAATAGGCTAATACAAACATTCCTTAATCATGTTATGCAAACATCCATATTAATAATTAAGCAACATAAAATTAATAATCAATAAATAAAAAATTCAAACAATGAGAAAAAGAAAAGAAAAAATATAGTAACAATGAATAAGATGAATATTTGATACAATTTTGGTAATTGAACCAAAAACAAATAAAAGCTTTGAAGAAATTCTAATGAAATATTTTAAAAAAGGAAATAAAATAAAAGCGAATAACATAAAATTAGTACTTACATTTTGATTTATAAAAAAAATCTAGTATAAATAATCATACATACATAGTAATAATGTACAAAAGTTAAATAAATAAAATAAAAACAAATTTAAAAGGAATAAAGTTTCTATGCATAAAAAAATATCATTTGAAATTAATAACATATTATTATTATTATTATTATTATTATTATTATTATTATTATATATATATACTAAAAATACTACATATACCTATATAAAAATATGAAGTATTATAAAAAAACTTGAAGTTAATTATATATATATATACGTGAACAAAAAATAAAAGGTATATAAGAATTATGTTAAGGTAATATCCTAAACATATATAAGAATATTTATAAAATTAAGAAATGAGTATATAAAATAATATGATATAATAAAAAATTATAGAAAGATTAGGTTAACTGATACCCGTATATATATATAAAAAACTATTAAATATAATAACGACAAATGATAATAAACTAATTAATTTACGAAAGTGGATCTATTTGAATCCAAACAAAATTCTAAGGGTTAATTTAAAATAAATGAGCAATCGTCCATATTGAAAGTCACTGAAAATCAAAGGGACCATTGTAGCAATTTAACACAAAAATCCTCTTTGGCTTACAGATTGAAATACTCAAAACGGCGTCGTTCTAAACTGTACTCAATTGAAATCTGAATCAATAGTAAGGTATAAATTAAAATAAATAAATAAAAATTGAATCAAAGTCATATAAAATCTAGAAGGACTTGCTGCATAAATAATCCATAAAGGCAAAATGCGCGGATCCCTCCCTCGGATCGGGTCACCGCGCGGATCTATGCCTGCGAACGACGCCGTTTCGAAGCCATGGCCTTAGCCTCAAACGACGACGTTCCCTTCACCATTTAAAACGCAAAACCCTAAGCCATCTGATATTTTCCCCTAATCGAAAAGAAAACCAAAAGAAAAAAAAATGAACAAAACTCTCTACGCCGCTTCCTGAAAAATCGCACAAAGCGAGTCCTCCGAACCCTCGCTCCAGCCCCGACTACGACGTAGAGAACGAGGATTCGACCGCAAGGTATGTTTTTCTGATTTCTCAACATCTTTCTATTATTTTTCATATGGTAAATAAAAAACAAGAACAGTAAGGAGAGAACAAAATATAAATATAAAAAACGGAGAAAAAAAGAAAATACATGCGAATCACCTCTTTGATTCTGAATATTTTTTGCTCTTTATTTTCAAAATCTTTGTGTGTGTGTTTTTTTCGTGTGTAACCCTTACAAATGCTGAAAAATGGCTTTATATAGCCGAAAAAAATGAAAATTACAAAATGTATTTTGCTCTTTTTTTCTTATTTTTCCCTTTTTGCTGTCGATTTCTTCTTCTTCTTTTTGTCCGTCTTTTGTTGCTTTGTGTGTTGCAGGTGTACGGAGGCCGTACGGTGATGTGGCACGACGTGGGTAAAGAGGCTGTGCGGCGCGATAGGCTAGCTAGGGTTTCTGTTTGTGGTTCTTTTTGTTTTGGGCTTCAATGTAATTGGGTCGAGGTATTTGGGCCATTGTTTGTATAACTGGACATTTGGACTTTAGTTATATATATTTTATTTGGGTTTTAATATTTGTATCGGGCCGGGCAAATTTGGGCCATTACAACTATAATTTCTGAAAAAATGGAGGGACTTTAAAAAAAAATTCATTTTCTGGTGGAGCCAAATAAATTGGCCACATTGCTTCAATGTGAGTTTTTAAAGTTTTTAAAATTTTAAATATATTAAAAAATTTTAAGTATAATTAATTTTAAAATTTTAAATATATTAAAATTTTAATATACTTATATATATATTTTTAATAGGTAAAGACAAAAAGATTTTCTTAATATATTTAAAATTTTAAAAACTTAAAAATATTAAAATGTTAAGTATAACCAATTTTAAAATTTTAATATATTCAATATAGTTTTTAAAATATATTTTAAAATTTTAAAATTTTAATATATTTTTAATATGTAAAGAGAAAAATAATTTTAATATATTTAAAATTTTAAAAACTTAAAAATTTTAAATATGAAATATGTTAAAGAAAATGTTGAGTATAACCAATTTTAAATTTTAAATTTTAAATATACTTAATATATTAAAATATATTAAAATATATTAAAATTTTGAACCTATTAAATAAAATTTTAAGTATTAATCAATTTTAAAAAAATTAATATATATTTTAATAGGTAAGGACAAAAAAAAAGGTTTTCTTAATATATTAAAAATTTTAAAAGGAAAAAGGGGTGGGTAACTTTGGAAACTGGTGGTGCCAATTTATTTGGCTCTACCAAAAAGGAAAATTTTTTTTAAAGTCCCTCCATGTTTTCCAAAATTGTAATATTTTCTTGGTATTTATACAAGTTCTTATTGTTTCTACGGCTCCAAAGAAAAAATTGATTTTTTTATCCCGATCACGACGTGGCATGTTGGTGGCGCCAAACTCTTTGGCTCCACCAACTTTCATTGTAGATTTTAGGTCATTTATGTGTTTAATTAAAAAATGGGTCATTTATGTAATTAATTAAAATTTTTGGGTTAATTTTATAAAAAAAGCCCAAAATTTAGGCTCTTAAGAGAAATAAAAAAACTATCAAATCAAAGCTCTAATTTCACAAAGGTAAAATTTTGAACTCTAATTAGAAATTGCTCGTGCTTCAATGCATATCCTTTTTAATATCGTGCACTGATTTGATTGATTAAGTATAAATTTTAAGCAGTATCGATGTAGATTCTATTTATAGAAAAGAATAGCAGAAAACAGTTATGAAAAACCACACATCTTAGGAATTATGAAAACTCATTTATCAGTTAATAAAAGTTCTTGGACCAAAATTGGAAGTTCTTCAAAAACAACTAGACTTGGAAGACTAGATACTGCAAGTCTTACCATATGATTAGCAATTGTGTTTTGGGATCTAGGAACATGGTGAATGTGAACCTTCCATTCACGATTAAGGATCCATGAATCAAACGTAGCTCCACCATTCTGCTATTGACAGATCCACTAGCCAACAATGATTCCACTAGAAATGCATTATCACATTTGACCTCAACCTGTCGCAATCCTTTCCCCCATGCAACACGCAAACCCTCTAGCATAACTCTTGCTTCCACCTTGAAAATATTGTCCTTGCCCATTCCCATAGAAAAACCACATACCTAGTCCATATCTGCATCTCTGATAGCACCCCCGATTGTTGCCTGTTGATAAGTAGGAATCAACTGTAACACCAATAACCTGGACGTATCATAATCCCTTGCCAATGATAATCTTGTATCCAACACATCCTGCATACTAGTATTGCCATCAGAGAAAACATAGCAGTTGTGATTCTTCCACGATTACCAACATAAAATTGAAAGTAGAGTTTGCCAACCAACATGTTCTCTGCTCAAATGTCCTACATCACATAAATTCCAAACCAACCAATTGTTGAAAGGCATAGAAAAGAAAAGACTACACAGTTAGGTAGGAACCACTGATTTCTAAACCACTATAGATGAGGGACAATCTTGTACTATATGTACCGTAGATTCCAACACATTACCACATCTTGGGTAGTGACTTTCGTTAGACCTTCTAGTTTGTTCCTCATTCGTTAGCAACCTATTCTACCACAATAACCAAACAAATACCTTAACCCTTTGCGGTGTCTTAGCATTCCAAATCAGGTTCCAAATATTAGAAGATCCATCCTTTTCAAAATGATGCATATTTCTATAAGTTTCAGAACTAGAGAAAGAGTCCTTAATCATTCACTTTCAAGATAACCAATCAAGCCCTGCATCAGTAGATGGTGGCAATACAAAAACAATAAAATCTATAAAGTGATCAAGCATAAGTCTCCTTCACCTAAACCAATCCCAACCACCACTAACATCAACCATATCACAAACATGAAGCGTATCATCTCGCTTACTAACACTGAAAAAGAAATTCTTAAAGGGGCTGACTTGATAAATCCAAACATCGTTCCAAAAATTTGTGAAACGACCGTTCCCTATAGACCGAAAAAACATTGCCCACAACATCATGTCACACCTTCTCTAATGATCACCAAATGAAGGAGCAATTACTCCTCTTGATATTATTCGACAACGTCCCATGAATATTGTTGTACTCATTATGTACAGCAGTCCTCCCAAGATACCAACGTCGACTTTTTGGCATTTGGCTTAGAACCCCAAATGAAACTTCGTGCAAGCTTTTATTCAAACAATAAACATGAAGTAGTTAGGGATAGCAATCAACACATACCTTACCAGAGTTATTCAAACTGCCAGTGATAGCCTCCTCGCATCCCATCTGTTAGCTTGCTTCGGACCTTGTTGACAATGAACTCAAATGTACTAGTCATCACTCGCTTGTGAATCATCGAAATACCAAGATAAAATCCAAATTCTTCCACCCCTACAAGCCCTATATCATTGCATATATCAGAAGCCATAGCCTTCAGAGTATTAGGAGAGAAAAAAATATGTGACTAAATTTTTGGCTAGAAGAATGACAAAATATATCAAGAATATTACCAAGTTGTGTTGTTTACTCCCTATTTGCATCACATAATAGAAAGAGATCGTCCGTAAAGAAGAGGTGAGATAATGTCGGACCTCTTCTTGACAAAAAAATAGTAACAAACTCCCTCGAGCAACAGTTTCCTTAATAAGATAACCTAACCTCTCGAAGCAGAGTACCAATAAATAAGGTAATAACGAACCTCCTTGCCTAATCCGTTGCCAAGGTATGAAAGCTTTTGTTACCTCTCCATTCTAAAGCACTTGAAGCAAAAAAATATACACAGTGTAAAATCACCAAAATCAACAAAGGAAGAAAACCAGTGTTCGACAACGTATCTTCTAAAAAATCCCACCTTACTCTATTGTACACCTTCTGAAGATCAATTTTCAAAGCCAGTCCATATATACTTCCTTTGAAATTCTTCATAGAATGAATAGCTTCTTGCGCCACCACAATGTTATCCGCAATATTCCTACTAGCAATAAAGCTAGCTTAATTTTGTCAAGTCAACTTAACCATTAATGAATGTATCGTATTAACAATAGTTTTGTGACTATCTTATACAAAATAGTACATAAGCTGATCGGTCAGAATTGTGTAATTTTTTCAGGACTAGCAACCTTGGGCAATAGAACCAAAACTGTCCTATTAACATTCGGGCCTAAATGACCTCCTCGCAACACCTGTCTGACAAAAGAACACACTGAACCACTTAGCACATCCCACTGCGATTGATAAATTTCATATGGAAATTGTTAACCCTTGGAGCCTTCAAAGAAGCCATACTGAAAACTGCTTGGCAAATTTCATCATCCGGTGCCACTACCCGCATTACTTCTTTCTTACCATCAGATAGCACAGGAAAATTTCCTCTGGACAAAAGTACCCCATCAACTTCATCCTCCCTGGTATCAAGATTTTTAAAAAACCTCCACCACATGCTGCTTCAAGTCTTCATCATTAAAGCACCACTCACCCCCTTCCGTTATAAGGCCGTCAATTCTATTTCTATGCCTTCTCGTCAAAGTTCGGCTATGAAAAAAATCTTGTGTTTTTATCTCTATTTGCTAACCCTTCCAATCTAGACTTCTGAAACTACAACAATTCCTCGTGTATCAAGACCTTCTCAACTACTTTCTGTAGTTTCAGCTCACGTTCTCGTAGTCTTGTTGAAAATCTAAGTTCAATAATGTTCTGTACCCGAATCAACTTATACATCAACTTTCGCTTATGAGTGAAAATGTTACCAAAACCCATTTTATTCCAAGTCTCAACAACTCCCTAAAATTGCCTCAGCGTTGTACTCACGCCCTCATCATTACTCCAATTCTCCCTTACCAATGTCTTAAATTCAAGATGAAGTAGGGAATTAGCTAAGAAACGGAATAATTGGCATCCACTTTTGCGCTACTAGCAAAGTGACACCAGCAAAGGTCTATGGTCTGACTTGAGATGATGAAGGTTACGTACCACAAATTTGGTGTAAAAAAATCCCAAGCTGAGTTATAAACCGCCCTATCCAATCTTTGAGATAAATTACCCTTACTCCAAGTAAATTGTGGCCCACTAGAACCTAAATCACGTAACCTATTATGGAACAAAAAGAATCAAAACCATTTGCAACCATGCACATTCTCTGTACTCACTACACGTTCAGGTCCATCTAAAATAAAGTTAAAATCACCGACAACAATCCAAAACTCATTAATCATAACAACAAAGGAGTTCAACACAGACCACAGAGCACGCATCGAAGATGATTGCGGACTTGCATAAATAACAGAACATAAAAAACTCGCTATGCCATTGCCATCACAAACCCTCAAGTGCACCACTTGCAGATGACAATCCAAAATGTCCACTAAAACAGAATCACTCCATATGATCCATATACCCTTGGCAAATCCATTTGTTTCAACTCAAAACAAATTAGGTAATTTGATTTAGATATAATCCCATTCGCCAGGGATCTATTAAATCGAGTTTTGTAAAAGCATAGAATATCAGGTTTGAATTCCCTCTTATATTCAGACACAAATTTGTGGAACTGGAGATGGCAATCTCTTTGATAATTCTACACAAAAAAATTGTATCCATAAATTTAAGAATTTTAACAGAAACCATACCTGCAAATAACAAATTAACATGTAGCCATGTCATGTAGTTTGATGTATTGTGATGCATCAAGTCTAATTTTCTGTAATTATATACATATATCAATTTAATTTTAATTAAACTCTTATAAGTTGTTGACAATGTTGCAGACAACAGATCAGTTTTAAAAAAGATTAATTCCATAACCTTATGATTAATATATTTGTAATAGTTGTTCTTTCAAAAAATATATATACCTGCTAGATGATAGTTTGGCATAAAAATAGCTCTATGAAATCGATACTTAATATCATCACATAATAGCCCATGCTTGCTACAATACGTAGGTTTGATGTGCATCGGTAGATGGTGTCTTCTTCTTTACTTACCGTTCATCTACCTTCTGATGAGTCTCAAGTGCTGCATTGGGGTCTTGGTCTGGGAAAGGGATTGAGAGATTCATCTGTTAGTTGGTTTTATTTTTCTGATAATGTTTGGTTGTAAGGAGAGGAATCAGTTTATTGGGTTGTTTTATTGTTTATTTATTTTGGTTAGTGAGTAGCATTGGGACATGTATTTCGATTTTTCCACAAGGTTCTTTCTTCCCTACTTTTAATACGAGCTGGAATATGGTATTCAAAAGTTACCTCAAGTGAAGATTGACATGGTCGGTTTGGTAGTGTAGGAGGATCAGTACTATCTATGAATCATCTTGTAATTCATCACATCCACCCAACTCAGTGTTTTCATTTTCATCACCTCTTTCTTCACTTTCCAAAGCAGTATTTTCATCACCTCTCTTTGCAATTTCTGGAATATGTGGTTGCGCTTTTGGTGTAGCATTTTTATTAGTACTCTTTTCATGCAATGGGAGAAATTCCTTCACTACATCATCAAGATTAATCACTTCATTATGTTTCTATAACGTGGGGTTTGTGTAAGTGTACACAGTCGTTATCAAGTAGTAAATAAGTATAAGAGTTATCATCTCCACAGGGACTGTATATGTTAATCAATATTTTTGTAAAATTAATATTAATAATTTGGTAAGAAAAACACAATAATTTTTATTGGTTGATGTTAAGTAAAATAATCATCTAGATGCAAAATGATCCCTAATGCAAAATTAATCCTAAGTGTAATGTATGAAATAAAATGTATGAGATGGATTTAGCAGCAAATTCACAAGCTTCAACAATAATAACATGAATAGGCTACAATAATCACATCAATTGACTTAATTCATTTTCATAATGTTTAATAATGTTCTGGAAAATATTCCATGGAAACTCGATCTTTCATGAACTTGAAACCTATATTAAGTCATTTCGGAATCTTCTACTTAGAAAAACAAGCATACTACCAATGATCATATTTAACTATAGGTTTCGTACAATTCATGTGAAGTAACAGGGACTGGGTCGGTTTGAAACAATTTAATCGCATAAACATAAAAGCTATGCAAGGTAATAGAGCTCGTTCAAGTTATTACGAACCTTAATTTATTCTGGATCGGATATAAATTAAGCATGTACATTTTAATTATTTTGTCCATTAATAACCATCTAGTTCAGATTAAAAAACTAATTCTAATGCATTCAATCACATTTTAATGAATGAAATACACGCATGATTTTAATTGAAAGCATGAACGATTGAGGCACAGAACACCATGAACATGAATAAAAAGAACTTTATCAAATTGATGTAACCATTCTAGCTAAACAAAATTAAGTTACCATTGTTGATGAAAAAACAACAAAACAAATTGCAAGCATGAGAAATAAAAGTAAAAAAAAAAGATAAGGAAGATTAAACTCTACTTGATTCGACTGTCCTCCAGAAATCGATCGTAGTGGCTTTCTCCAATCCTTGTGTTTGCTCATTCGGAAAGTACTCCTCAAGGTGGCTGGCCAAGAGAGTATTTTCTCAAGGAATTACTAGCTAAGGGAAAGGGAAAATGGGAATGGCTATGTGTGAAAATGAGAGGAAAATGAATTGAGAGAAGAGAATGTGAAGTGAAGAATGAGGGATGTCGGATGAGGGATGTAAAGGGTAGTATTTATGGTGGATGGATGGTTAAGAGGTTTACTAAAAATAGCTTTAAAATCCCTTAGGTTTCTCTTTCCCATGGTCGGCCATGAATTGTGGAGATGAGAGGTTGTTGGTTGCTTAATTCATACATGAAATCATGCTTGAATCAAGTAAGGTGGTGGGCGGTTTCAAGGGTGAAAGTGGTGTGATAATTTTTTTATTTATTTCCAAGTGTAGGGACCTTCGAATAAATCTCTCAAAAGCTTATTTTGGGCTGTTCATATGCCCTTGTTGAATTACGCTTCTCTCCCCCTTGTTTGGACGATTTTGTGACCCAATTAGTTGTCAAACTTGTCTTTCATTTAAACCATCTTTAATTGGATCAATGTGGCATCTTCATTACCCAAATTGCATGTTTTTGCCATCCAGCTAGGGTAGGAATAGTCTCATGTCCATGTAAAATTTAAAATGAGCTTCATACTTTATTAACTCTCTAGTCCCACTACCCATTAAAATAAAGGAAATTTATATGTAGCATGAATTAATTAAATTATGCACAAATTTAATACATAAAAGCATAAAATTTTATACTTTATTAAATCATCCCCATTATCATAATATGAACAAAATTCACCCAATTAACTGTCATATTCTCGGGATTACATAATTTTTTAAGTAAAAAGGTGCCAAAAACAACTATAAAAACTAAATATAAATTAGAGTTTACAATTTCCCCCCTTGAAGTGAAGAATCTGCAGAGTAGAAAAACTTATTTTCTTGGAAGAAAACATCCATAGTGACATGAAGCCTCTGACAAGAAGGATCGTAACATTTATACCCTTTTTTATAATTGTCATATCCCATAAAAATGTATTTTACATCTCGAGATTCAAGCTTATTTCTCTGATGGGGATACAAATGAACATAAACAACAAATACAAAAAATTTTGGGAGGTACATGAATAATAGTTGGAAGACTGCAATGGTCAGACAACACATCTAGTGGTCATCGATAATCAAGAGTACTTGAAGGAGTAAGATTAATTATGTAAACTGCAAAAATTATGGCTTCTCCCTATAAGTAAGATGGAACATGTTCTTCAATTAAAAAGGATCAAGTGACCTCCAAGAGCTGTCTATTTTTTCATTCTGCAATGCCATTTTGCTGCATGAGTAAGGGCATGTCGTTTGATGAATCATGCCAACAGAGCCCATGAATTATTTTAGTTCTTGGTTCAGATATTCCCCTCCATTATCTGATCTAAAAACCTTTGTTGACATACCAAATTAAGTTAAAATCATCTGATGAAAAAGGTGAACAATAGAACTTACATCACTTTTCTTTTTCATTAGATAAATCCAAGTCATCTTAGTGCAATCATCAACAAAAAAAAATACCATTTCATTCTATTAAGAGTTGAAATGGGTGTTGGCCTCCAAACATCGGAGTAAACCAAGGATAATGACATACTTGTTTTATTTTCACTTAAAGGAAAGTGAGCATGATGACCTTTTGTAAGGGCACAAGTTTTACAAGCAAAATCTGAAACACTAAAACCAACAAATAATGAAGGAAATAATCTTTTAAATAGAAGAAAGATAGATGTCCCAAACATTTATGCCATAACCAAATCTTTTCGTATCAACTGAATTCTCTTGTACCACATAAGTCTGCCCTTTGCTAAAATATTGAAAACCATTTTCCAGATAGTATAATACTCCTCTTTCTCTACCACTACCAATCTTCACCTTGGTGTGAAGATCCTGAAAAATATAGTGAGTGGGAAAAATAATACAAGAAACATTACGAGATTTGGTTAATTTTTGTACTAAAAGAAGGTTACAATTTAGTGATGGAACAAATAAAACATTTTTATATCAAAATGAGATAATGGGACAGTACCAATACCGACAATTGGAGAAGAAACTCCATTAGAATTAGTGATAGTATTCATAAAACAATTAGATAATTGACTGAATTTTTGTCTATCACAAGTCATATGATCTATTGCACCTGAATCAACTATCCAATCACTGTTACTAGTAAGGGTTGTACCTGATTGAGCAACAAATCCAAAACTTGTGGCTATATTAGCCTTTGGATTGATGTTCTCCTCTTGGTTATTAGAGGATGCTTGAGGTGCCTTCTTACTTTTTGGGTGCCAATCCAGATATCTATATAACTAAAAGCATGTATCCCCTGTGTGACATGTGCCATTACAATGGGTACATTTATGATCTTTTTTTAAAGAGGTCTTTTTGGTGATCATTGTAGCTCATTCTACAATTGTCCCTCCAAGCATGGCTCATTGTCGTTTAGCTTCTGCATAGAATACAACATACACACTTTGGATATTTGGGAGTGTTTTAGTAGCAAGTACTCAACCTCTTACCCTATCCAATTAAGAATCCAATCTAGCAAAAAAAAAAAATACACACCTTGTGTATTAACCTTTGTAGTATATTTTGTGATGCCAATTGCACACTCCATTAAAATCATCAAGTTGTTGCCAAATATTTTGTAGTTTTCCAAAATAAGGAATAATGGACTCACCATTTTTCTAAATAAAAATCACTTCACAATGAAGTTGATATGCTTTTGAAGCATCTTGCTTGACATAATACGTTTGTTTTATAGCATCCCATATTTCTTTTGCCATGCCCAACCGAAGGAATAATGATCTGATGTCATTTGTCATTGCATCAAGAAGCCATGATTTGACCAAGCAATTTTCTTGTTGCTAGGTTTTGTACTCATCTAAAAGTTCATCTTTTAGTGGCACTTTTGTACCTGAAATTAAACCCCAACACTTTCTTCCACAAAACTTATTCTGGGCATTTAGAGACCCTTCAATATAATTAGTTCCATCAAGGCATCCTAAGGTGATTAGAGAATTTTCCTGTATTGGGAAAACATTTGTAGGGTTGTTTTTCTCATGAGAACCACTGTCACCCTTAGAATCAAACATAGTGAGCGTGGTATAAGGAAGAAGCTTACAACGGAAGCGTTAAACAAAAATAATAGTTGTTTCTGCTTCAATTACAAAAGAAATTGAAGGAGGATCTAGCACCATCTAAATCAACACAATTATGAAAATATTTTTGTATATTTTCAACAATAGAAGAGTTACAATATATATAACCTATAATACATGAAGCTTTATAGGGAAAGAGTTGAAGAATTCCTATAATCAAGGATTGACTCAATCCTAAAGAAAGAAAGAAATAAAATCTGATCAAATTATAACCAAGGATTGACTCCGTCCTAAAGAAAGAAAAATAATAAAATCTCATCAAATTTGTCTCAATCAACTACTTGATTTCTATCACATACCTTTCTTTAGCAATAATTCTTTCATTGGTATCCTACCGAGTTTCACAAACCAAAGGAAACATTGAACTTTAGGTAGGACTTTCATTTTCCATATGTTGCTCAATGCGGTATCCATGTCTAAACCATCTATTGAACATAAGAGATAAGATAGTCTTTTCATAGAAAAACGACCAAGAGAATCATGTTTCTACACATGAGAGTTGAATTTATAGGGCTCCACAACCAACATCCACTATACTCAATTCTATCAATTTATTGATTTCCCTATCAAACAACCTTTTGGAGAAAAATCCATCCCATTGATCATGATCGATATTAACCTACCATTTTACTGAATTTATAACTCACCAACAATAGGGTGAATTTATAACTCACCAACAATAGGGTGAATTTATATAATCACGTATATTAACCTACCATTTTACTGAGGCTTCATAATTTTTGTAGCTACAACCCAAACCTATTCAATGTTAATGCATGAGAATAAAAAATGAACTTATAAAAAATTAATGAAGGCTTTAGGAAATGTAATCATGCCACTCTCTTTAAGGTTATATTCACTCCATCTATATTTTGGTGTGCAATAGAGCAATTGACAAATAAACCTCGATGATACAATAAAGCTCAATAATTGTCGATGTTTTGCACTAAGAAAAATAGGCCACATCAATTTCTATAAATAACTTTTATAGTAATTCTTTATAGAGCAATCTAGGAATATTAGAAGATAGAGGTGTAACACCCCACACCCGGCCTAGATGTTATGGTTGGATTATGGAGATTACAACGCTTAAGCAAAAAGAAACAAATGCTTGGTTTGAAGAAAACTAATTTCGACGGAATTAAAGTTCTATCGATTCACTTATATAAAAAACATATTAAGTCTCTCCAAAATTTAAAACTTATTTGTGTTTCAAAATCCAAAACTAATTTATGTAACATAATCGCGTACTAAAACATTTTAGAAAAACTTACAATTAATTTTGCAACGAAAAAACCTTTAAACTTATTGTTTGTAAAACCGCAATCCAATTATACTTGTCTTCGGTTAAGTGTATTTAAGAAAAAGTCATTTGCATAATAAAAACCAAAATAGTGCTAATGGTCTAAGCAAACATAGAGTGTTAAAAAATAATCAAAACCCAAGAAACAGTCCCAAAATGTCCAAAATAACAGTTAAAAATTCCACAGTGTTTAAACCATAACAAAATATGAAACCCGAGCTCCAGTGTCGCCGTCCAATCCTAATTTGGAGGATTACCTGAAACCAAACAAACAAAGACGTGTGTTATAGCCCATATTCTCAGTGCATATTAAAAAAAAACATATGACAAAATATCAAATAGCTTATCTTTTCAAATATTTCATATCGTATCAGAAATTCATACGGATCATGACTTTTCATATCGTAGCAAAACATGTCGAATGTATCATAACATATCTTATCAAACCGAATCATAATCATAACATATTATATCCTACCCCCATCCACTACACACCATCTCCGTCTAGCCAATCTCACCATATAGGACCACAGGGGCCCATCCATCCAATCACACCAATACGTGGCGGTGTGCCACTATCACACCAATACGTGGCAGTGTGACACTCACATATATTTGAAATTGAGCTACCATACATATAATTTGTGATCTAGCTGACATATTTACAGTATGAACTGCCATATACACTTCCTCCATCATAATGTAACCTACCCCAAACATATGCATATCATGCTCATAAACATAAAGCGTACATACATATAGTATATATCACTTGGCATGCTTACATACATAATTCATATTCATCATAACATAGCATATAGTTTAATTATAGCTTGTCCTACGTATCATAACTTTTAAACCTACTCATACGAACTTACGTACTAAAACTTACGATTTTTTGGCCCCTTACAATGTCTTCGGACCCAAATTTTGAGTCCTTTAAATGACCCCTAATCGGGCCCAAAATTTTGCCAAAAGGCCCACACAGCCTACCACACGGTCTACAAAAGTCCCACACGCCCGTGTGACACACACGGCCTACAAAAACACACATAGTTGTGTGCACCACACAACCTGGCACACGACCACAGTCAGTCACATGGCCTGCACCCACTACTGTGTGATGCTGGTAGCCCACTTTCGCGATAAATCAAGTTTTTAAATGAGTTTTTGTATCGAATTCACCCACATGATCACATAGTCGACTAACTCCACTATTGGGAACTCAGGAACCTATAATTATTCAACAATCGCACTAATTAAACGCAATAAAATCATCCAAAATTCACGTCGATTACCCAAAATTTCAAATCCTAAATAGCAATTCACTTACTCACCTTTTCAGAACTGTGTTCAAAACTGAATCTACTCTGTTGGAGGGTATTGATTCACCACTCTTTGGCCTAACAAAAACCATGAAATTACTACTCATCATACCATTTAAGAAAAATACCAAAACATCGTCCCCTTATTAAAGAAAACTAAAAGCAAAATCTCAAGAGAAAAGAAAATATCTAAAGGATACTTACCCCACGAGTGAACTATTAACCAAGAAATAACACCCCCACAAACGCAACAAAATTTGATTGGAAGAAATCAAGAATCAATGAAGCAGGAAGTAAGAAAAAGAAATAATAAACAAATAGGGAGGGAAAAAAGAGAGAACAAAAAGAAAGAAAGTAAACATACAAAAGAGTGGAAGGGTTGGACGGTTACTTTTGGGAGCAAAGATAGGAATATCTTCTCCTTTTTTTATTAAATCCAAAAAAAAAAAATATTTACTAAAATCCTTTCCCATAAAATTTTATCAGATATAATTGGAGTTTGAAAATAACTCAGGCACTAACACATGTCAAGAAACAAAAACAATTCCCACAACGTAGCCCTTGAGATTTGAACAAAGGAACTTAGAGTAACAAAATGCTCAACCATTGAACCACTAGGCTCATCATTGTCACAACCTAATAAGGAAACTAATTTATGCCCTAAAGCTCAAGCTTAACTCAAAACCAAAATTAACAGAAAAACTCAAAACAAGGGAATCAAACACGAAACCTAAAGAAAACATCCAAGGCACTTAACCAACACACCAAAGCAAATTACTTTGCAACCAAACACATTATAAACAATCAAAAATTTGGGGCGTTACAAATCTGCCCTCCTAAAAGAAATTACAGCCTTAAAATTTACATAATTCAAAGAGATGAGGATACTATTGATGAATCAAATCGTTTGGCTCCCAAGTGGCTTCTTTGGAACCATGATTCTGCTAAAGTACTTTAACCAGAGGAATGATATTTCTTCTCAAAACTTAAACCTCATGATTCGAAATTTGTATCCACTTCTCAAAGGACAAATCTGGCTTTAACTTAATCTCCTCCATTAGAACTACATGCGACGGATCAGATCGATAATGTCTCAACATAGACACGTGAATGATGTTGTGGATGCGATCCACCTCCAAAGGCAACTCAAGCTGATAAGCAACAGGCCCAACACGCCTCAAAAACTGATACGACCCAACGAAACAAGGGCTTAACTTTCCCTAATGACCAAACCTGAGAACCTTTTTCCAAGGAGATAGCTTAAAAAAGACATGATCCTCTACCTCATACTCAATCTCTCGCCTCTTAAGGTCCCTATAAGACTTTTGTCTCTCAGAAGCGGCTATAATTCAATCTCGAATCAAACGGACTTTGTCCTTAATCTTAGCCATTAGCTCAGGACCCAAAATTTTCCTCTCTCTCCTAATACAATCCAAAAAAGTTGAGTGCGATATTTCCTACCATATAAAGCCTCATAGGGCACCATTTGAACGCTAGATTGAAAGCTGTTATTATAAGCGAATTCAGCCATAAAGAAAAACTCCTCCTAGCTACCCCGAAAATCAATTACACAATTCTAAAGCATATCCTCTAAAATCTAAATTACCTTCTTCGACTGACCACTAGTCTGAGGATGAAATGCCATACTAAAGTCATGTCAAGTACCCTAATCCTTATGTAACTTTTGCCAAAAGAGAAAGGTAAAATTAGGATCCTGATCTGAATAATAGACATAGGAACCCCACGAAGTTTGACAATCTTAGAAACATAAAGCTTTGCCAACTTCTATAAAGAGTAATTGGTCCTAACCAAGATGAAATGAGTAGACATAATTAATCGATCCACAACAACCCAAATCGAATTCTTCTTAGTAGGTGTCAAAGGCAACCCAATAACGAAATCCATGGTTACCAATTCTCATTTTCATAATGGAATCTTAACAAGTTGAAGTAGTCCAGAAGAAAGTTGAAGCTCAGCTTTAACTTGCTGGCGCGTCAAACAATGAGACACAAACTCAGTCACCTCATGCCTAAGCCCAGGCTACTAATACAAATCACGAAGATTGCGGTACATCTTATTACCTCTGGGATGCATAACATAAGAGCTATTATGCGCTTCTCGCAGAATAGACTGTCTCAAATCCATATCCTTAAGCACATAGATACCACCCCGAAAACATAGAATCTCATCATTATTAAACCCAAAATCTGAAGTCTTACCCTCATCCATCTGCTGAACCTGGCTAATCAGAGACTCATCCAATAGTTGTTTTCTCTTAATCTCATCCAACCAAGATGGCTTAACCTTTAGCTCAGCCAGAATTCTACCATCATCGAACAAACTTAGGCAAGCAAACATCTCCCTCAAATTAGACATAGATATCTGACTAAAAGCATCGATCACCACATTGACCTTATTAGTATGATACTCAATTGAACAATCATGATCCTTAAGGAACTCGATTTAGTGAAGCTGCTTAAGATTCAACTCTTTCTAAGTGAGGAGGTACTTTAGACTCTGATGATTAGTGTAGATTATGAATCTCTCACCATAATGCCTCCAAATATTAACTGCAAATACAACTGCAGCAAGCTTGTCGAATAATTACCCTCGTGCTGCTTAAGTTGTTTAGATGCGTAAGCAACCACTTTACCTTTTTGCATCAGAACACACTCCAAACTAGTGTGTAAAGCATTACTATAAACCATGAACTCTTTCCCAAGCTCAGGATGAATTAAAATAGGTGCGTGAGTCAAAACCAACTTGAACTTCTCAAAGCTCAATTGTTGCTCAATAACCTACACAAATGGAGTATTCTTACATAGCGGCTTAGTCAAAGGTTTTGCTATCAAAGAAAATCCCTCAACAAACCTTCAATAGTGTCCCGCCAAACCTAAAAAACTTTGAACCTCAGTCACATTTCTAGGTTGCTTCTAGTCGGATACCCTAGGCAAAAACCATGTGCCCCACAAACATAACCTCACCCAACCAGAACTCACATTTACTTAACTTGGCATACAATTCTTTTTCCCAAAGAATTTGAAGAACCATACAAAGATGCTCATCATGCTACTCCTTAGACTTAGAATATATTAGAATGTCAATGTCATCGGTAAACTCAAAGATGAGTTTATCCAGATATGGCTGAAAAACCAGATTCATGAGATCCATGAACGCTGCCGGAGCATTAGTCAATCCAAAGGGCATAACAAGAAACTCATAATGTCTATAACGAGTCCGAAAGGCAGTCTTATGCACATCGACTTCCTTAACCTTCAACTAATGATACCCAAAATGAAGATCAATTTTTGAAAACATAGAACCCCCATTGAACTGACCGAATAGATCATCAATCCGTGGAAATGGGTACTTATTCTTTATCGTCAAGTTTTTCAACTGACAATAATCCACACACATCCTCATCGATCCATCATTATTCTTAATGAAAAGAATTAGTGCTCCCCATAGGGACACACTAAGCCGAATAAATCTTATGTCTAAAAGTTCTTGAAGCTGTAACTTAAGTTCCTTTAGCTCCTTTGGCACCATTTGATATGGAACAATGGACACCGAAGCAATACCTAGTAGTAATTCAATATTGAACTTGACCTTTCTATCCAAAGGTAATCTCGGTAGCTCATTGGGAAAGACATCCGGAAAACCCCTCACCATTTGAATTTCCCCCACAGTCGAACTCATACTACTCATGTTATACACACATGCCAAATATGCTTCACAACCTTTACGGATTAGCTTTTTAGCAACTAAAGTTGAGATAAAACTATATAAATAATCTTGACGCTCCCCAACCATCACAACCTCCTCATCCTCTTCAACCTTAAAGGTCACTCTTTTAGTCTCACAGTCTAACCTTACCCAATGCTTTACCAACCAACCCATACCCAAAATCAAGTCGAACTCCCCAAATGGCAACTCCAATAAATTCACAGGGAATACATACCCCCTGAACCTCAAGCGGACACCTCCTATATACCATAGTAACTCAAACAAATTGACCCAGAGGACTAATCATAGAAAGTTCATAACTAGTGTTCTTCGCTACAATCCCCAGATTTCCCACTTCACTACTGGATATATAGTAGTACGTAGAACCACAATCAATTAAAGTAAAATAAGGTAAAGTATGGATAACGAATGTACTGCAGTCACATCCACAACATCTCTATCCTCACGGTGCCTTACCGTATAAAGCAAAGTTGGCTACCTAACCTCAGCTTGACCCACACCTCTATCTGGTGCTCTCTGACCATGACCACCACTATTACCCTCATGTATCTGACCACGACCCTTAGTAGGCTGCTGACCAACCCTCTGAGGTAAAGCCTAATCCTGAATAGGAACTCGTCCAGGCTCAACCATAAGGGGACACTCACTAATCCTTTGCCCGACTGTCCCACACCTAAAGCTTGCCCCAGTCCTCCTGCAACACTCGTTCGGATGGCACCTGTTACAATACCTACATATCAAAACTTGTTCAACTCTGGTACCTGGCTTTACCTATGGAGGTCTGTCAAATCTGGCTCATTTCATGGTCCATTGAGATAAAGTAGAAGGATTCAAACCCCTATTTTTTTATTTTGATTTTCTCCCACTTCCTTTTCTCGCGCTTGTTGTGTTTAACCTCCTTAACAATCATGGCTTTGAGCACTAAGGCCAAAAAATCTGCTCCCTCTAAGGAGCTATCAAGACCTTGAGATCATACCTCAAGCCCTTCTTAAAACGTACGCTCTTCTCATAGTCATTAGCAACCAAACCTCTAGCATACCTACTCAACCACAAAAATTCAGCCTCATACTCGACTGCAAATCTGTCCCTCTGAGTTAGCCCCATAAACTCGCGTTTATGGGCCTCAATATAACTTGCCCCAATGTATTTGGTCTGGAAGGCACCACGAAAATAATCCCACATCAACTGCTCAGGTTGAGCGTCTTCCTTTACTATCAACCACCACTAACATGCTTCGTGACGGAGCAAAGGTACTGCCCCCTTCAATTTCTGCTCATGAGTGCAGTCAGGATCATTTATAATCCTTTCTGTTTCCTCTAACCAATATTAAGGTATAGTCGAAGCGACCCCAGAAACACCTCTAAATAATTAAGCTCCATTAGACCGGAGTTGTTCAGTAATTAAACTCGACTCTCTAATCCAGAATGGGTCCTAGTGACCCTCTCTAAAACCCTCAACATTGCTTGGGATAGTACATCATCCCCAGCAGTCAGAGCCCTAGACTCAGTCTTGGTAGTAGGAGTTCTCACAGTCTCACTCGTAACCATTCGGGGCAGACTTCTAATTGAAGAATACTCAGCTCGAGCCCCCCGACGGCGACCACTGCACCCACGAGTACCACGTCTACGAGAACCACAAGTGCTCATTATCTTCTATACAATTTTCAAGAATTTTATGGAATCAATTTATGTTTTAACCCTTAATCTTAAAGTTTTATCAGAATTCTTATCAATGTATAGAAAGTGTTTTTCTACACTACAGACTCTAAAGGTCATTCCTTATACTACAATATTGCATAAAAATATTTTTAAAGCATAACTAAAGTTTAGAGTTCTTACTCGGATTGGTGCCGGAATTTCGGTTTCATTTATCAAATATTTGAAGATCATAAAAATTCAGTTTAAAGCAGACTTTATTTTTGGAAACAAGCTGGACAAAAATTACACGGTCGAGTTTTGCAACCTGACTCTGGTACCACCAAATGTAACACCCCACACCCTGCCTAGACGTTATGGTCGAATTATGGAGATTACAACACTTAAGCAAAAAGAAACAAATGCTTGATTTGAAGAAATCTAATTTTGGCGGAAGGAAAGTTCTATCGATTCACTTTTTTTTTTTAAAAATATTGAGTCTCCAAAATTCAAAGCTTATTTGGGTTTCAAAACCCAAAACTAATTTATGTAACATAATCTCGTACTAAAACATTTTACAGAAACTTAAGATTAATTTTGTAACGAAAAAATCTTTAAAATTATTGTTTGTAAAATCCCAGTACAAATTTTAGTTGTCTTAGGTTATGTGTATTTAAGATAAATTCATTTGCGTAATAAAAACCAAAATAGTCCTGATGGTCTAAGAAAACATAGAGTGTCCAAAAATAATCAAAACCCAAGGAAAAGTCCCAAAATGTCCAAAGTAACAGTTAAAAAGTCTATAGTGTTTAAACCATAACAAAATATGAAACCTAAGCTCTAGTGTTGCCTTCCAATCCTAATTTGGAGGATTACCTGAAACCAAACAAACAAAGACGTGAGCTTAAAGCCTAGTGTGAGTTGTCGCCCAAATTCTCAGTGTGTATTAAAAAAACATATAACGGAATATCACATAGGTTATCTTTTTAAAATGTCCAAAATAACAGTTAAAACCTCCATAGTGTTTAAACCAGAACAAAATATGAAACCCGAGATCCAGTATCGCCGTCCAAACCTAATTTGGAGGATTACCTGAATCCAAAAAACAAAGACGTAAGCTTAAAGCCTAGTGTGTGTTGTGGCCCACATTCTCAGTGCATATTAGAAAAAAGATATAACAAAATATCACATAGCTTACCTTTTCAAATATTTCATATTGTATCATAAATTCATACAGATCATGACTTTTCATATCATAGCAAAACATGACGAACGCATCATAACATATCATATCAAATCAAATCATAATCATAACATATATCCTACCCCCATCCAATCACACCAATACGTGGCAGTGTGCCACTTAAATATATTTGCAGTTGAGCTTCCATACATATAATCTGCGGTCTACCCACCATATTTGCAGTATGAACTGCCATATACACTTTTTCCATTGTAAAGTAACCCACCCCAAACATATTCATACCATACTCATAAACATAAAGCGTACATACATATAGCATATATCACATGGCATGCTTACATACATACATAATTTTTTCCTCATCGGATTTGTGGTCCCGAAACCACTGTTCCGATTAGGCCCAAAATTGGGATGTTACATGCCTCATCAGCTTAGCTTTCTCAAACGCCAGAGCGTCCAATCTCCTGGCAGCTAAGCATGGCAACCAAGGTTATAAATTAAACTTAGCATTCAAACTTTAAAACTCAGTTTCCAGAAACATCCAAAACCCCTCAAAGGTTTTGAAAATTTTAACTTCATTTCATAAATTTAAAAACACCAAAAGACTTAGAACCTTACCAACACAATGGATTCTCTAATTTTTCGACTCAAACTTCATTGCGACCGCTCCATGTAGAGCTTCCCGTAATTATCTCTTCTTCAGAATAACCAAAGAAGAAGATGAAGAAGAGAAGATAATAAAAAAATTGTGAAGAATTCACCCTGAGAATTCACTTCTCAACTATTTATAGCCCTTCACGCACGGTCTTCAACCTTAACAAAACCATCAGTAATCATTTTCTCTCCCACTAGCAAACACTTGGTTCCCATCCAACCCAACTAGAATTGGAACTTAACTATTTCCAGATCAGCCACTAAATTTTCCTAATTTTCAGTAGAAGCCGCCAACTTACAACTTCTTTCAATTTAACCCCAAAATATTCCAGAATTTTAGATTTAAAGAAAACCGGGTGTGACAGTTTTATAGTGCTAGTAGTCACATATTAATGATGTGATTTGTCTCATTGAACTGAGAATTGACGTCTAACACCCCACACCTAACGTAGTCATTAGATCCAAGTATGTGACATCACATTACGTTGCTGAAGCAACTTAGACTATTTTAATCATAATTTCCATCATATTTAGTTCGTATTTATCAATAACATGACAAATAAATCATTTTATAAAATCATTCACATGCATTTACAAGGTTTAATATCTTATTATACCTAATTACAGGGTCATATTGAGTCAAAACCGAAGTTAGGGAACAAATTCAAAGTCATTTGTCAAAATTCAAGGTTGTCTCGAGATAGACTCTATGTCTCGAGACAAGCTATACAATTATTTTGGGAATTTTAGCTTCAATTTTTACTTGTCTCGAGACACTAAAGAGTGTGTCTCGAGGCAAGGTCCATTTTGTATCGAAACCAACCTCCCCTATTTTCCAATTTTGCTTCGATGTTTGGATGTCTCGAGATAAGGGGTTTCTTTCTCAATACTTAGAGCAGAGCAATATCTATTTAGCATCGATGTACTTCTGTCTTGAGACATAGGAACAATTATCTTGAGACCACATAGATATGTCTCGAGACCTTAGGCTCTTAAATGCAAAAATTAAGTGGATTTTTGTTCTAACGGTCTCAAGACATAGTGACCAAATGGTCAAAATCCTTCACTTTTAAATGTCAATTCTTTAAGCAAATAAACCTTAACATACTTAAAAAAATACCACAAATCATATTCATCCAATTAACTTATCTTAGCATATTCAAAAATTACCAAGTCATAATCTTCAATACATCATTACTAAGCCAAACCAATTTGCACATTCAAACTCACAAAATCAAGTATCATTAACTAGTAAACAAAAGATACAATTCAATGAAAATGATATTATAGGTCACTTACCAAAAGTGTCATAACTAACTTTGGCAACAAGTCAACCAACCTAGGTACATGTCTGATAACACTCTAGAATAACGTAATTTTATGTATTAATTATGTATTTATTCTGAGTATGATCCTGCTAATTTGAGTTATTTATGATATTTTATCTCATAGGGACTAAATTTGAGGCAAAAGCAAAATTAAGGGCCAAAAGCGTGAATTTAGAGATAAAATGGACCAATGTACGACACAAGAAAAAGTTGGTGCCAAAAGTGCAAGCATGGAGGACACAAGGGTGGCAAGGCAAAAAGAAGAGATTTTATTCTATTAAACTCTATTTTAATTATATTAGGATAATTAATATTGAGATAATTATTAAGGATTATTTTTAGGATTTTATTTTATTTATCTTTATTTATCTTCAATTAAATGTATTATCTTTTAGGAATTTAAGTAGGATTGACTATCTCCCCTAGCACTATAAATAGGGGGTGAAGTGACTCAAAAGACATCCATCTTTTTCTGTAAACACTCTCTCCCCAAAAGTCTAGGCTTTTGTTCTTCTCATATCTCCTTTCAATAAAATCTCCATTTTTATTATATTTATTTTCTTTTCCACCATAACCATGAGCCACTAAACCCATATAGCCGAAGGTTGTCGATATTCCCCAAAAAGGGTTCTTGAGGCTTAAAGTCCGTACTTAGCCTCCTCGCCGAGTATTCATCATTTCTCCACACTACGGGGCTGACGCTTTCGTCCTGTCCCTTAAGAAGCAAGCTTTTCAACGTATGCAAAGGCGATCGCTTTGTATGTTTTGGGAAGGTTGCACAGTCGATTCGTTCGCTTACTGCGTCAGAGGTTGGCGAGCCCAAGAGACAAAATGGCGTGGGATTCGCCATTGAGAAGCATTGATCTAGCATAAAACGATCCTACAGAAGCGATTGTTGGCTAGAGTGAGGTTCCACTAAATCATAAGTCTAAATCCTTGGAGCTGGTGGCCGTAGGCGTCCTCTTCCATTACAACTGCCTTATTTGTTTGGGAAGAATCATCTAAAAGCTGAGGATTGAACCCAAGGTGGAACGAGACAACTGGAGGCTAGAATCTCCCATAAGAATTTCCTTTCTCAACTCTATTTTTAATTTCTTGAATTTTTTATTCAATATTCTTAATTTTGTTTTTATTTTATTTTTTTGTTTCTAGATCCAAACCTTTAATTCTGTTTATTTTTTATTTTTTTATTTTTTCAGGAACGCAGGTTTTCTTGGGCAAGATTCTGTTCAGATTTCACGGAATAAGATATTGTACAAATCTAGTCCCTGAGGATTGGACCCTACTCCCTTTTTACTATTATTTTTCATTATTTATTAGGGATAGGATATTTTGGTGATTTCAACGACCGCATCAAATTTTGGCGCCATTGCAGGGGACTGGCAACGTACTAATCTTGTTTTTTGTTTCTTATGACCAAATCCACTTTAGGTACTCTTGCGCTCAATTCAGAAATTGAGAAGACTACTAGAGCCAATCACAAGGAGACAAAGTTACGAAAAAAGCAGTCAGCGATGGTTGGAACTCAAACTAACCCACCGCCAGAAATTGAAATCGAAGACGAAGTTGAGTTTAGGGTTAACGAAAACCCTACTTGAACCCTTGAAAGTGAAAAAATAGAAGTCGACTCACCAGAAGAAGTGCTTAATGCTAAGGTTAACGAAAACCCGAATCTAGCACACCAACCAATGGCTCAAACGATTCGGCAACTGGCTGAAGCTCCTACAGAACAACCGCCATTGTGCATCCCGTATCCTACTGTGGATACCGATTTTGAGTTGAAGTCAGGTTTAATCCAATTACTGCCAAATTTTCGTGGGTTGCAAAATGAAAATCCCCACAAGCATCTAAAAGAGTTTCATATGGTTTGTCTTAGCATGAAACCTCAGGGGGTAATTGAGGATCAGATTAAATTGCGTGCTTTCCCATTCTCCCTAGCAGATTCTGCTAAGGAATGGTTATTTTATTTACCCCCTGGATCTATTACAACTTGGGCTGATCTATCTCGTTTGTTTCTGAACAGGTTTTTTCCAGCGTCTCGAGCAGCTGAGGTAAGAAGAGAGATCGTTGGAATAAGGCAAAAAGAAGCTGAGTCCCTTTACGATTATTGGGAACAATTTAAGAAATTGTGTGCAAGCTGCCCACAACATGGTATAACGGAGCAATCTCTCCTCCAATACTTTTACGAAGGTTTGAAGCCCATGGAGATGAATATGGTAGATGCCGCTAGTGGAGGAGCATTGGTTAACATGACTTCCCAACAAGCGAGAGACTTGATCTCCACGATGGCTACAAATTCTCAACAGTTCCGAGCCAATACTGAACCCCCTAAAAGGGTTCACCAGCTAAGTAATTTAACCATAGAAGTTAAAGTTGATAGACTTACTAATATGATGAACTCTCTTATTGCAGAAAAAACAAAGACAACCAAGTTATGCGGAATATGTTCTACACCTGATCATGCAACTGATGCATGTCCCAGTTTGTATGATGATACCATGGTCCATCTGAATGCTGTGGGAAATCTCCCTAGGCCGCCACAAAGGCAATACGACCCCTACACTAATACCTACAACCTAGGGTTGAGGGACCATCCTAACTTAAGTTATGGGGCCAATCTACGAAATAACCAGCCATACCAAAATCGGTTTCCGCAACAGCTGTAAGGTTCAGGTAATTTTCTAGAAACTATGGTCAATAAGTTAGCAACTAATGTTCTTGACTTTCAACAGAAAACTCTTAATTTCCAAA
This sequence comes from Gossypium raimondii, assembly GCF_025698545.1. Lineage (NCBI taxonomy): Eukaryota > Viridiplantae > Streptophyta > Magnoliopsida > Malvales > Malvaceae > Gossypium > Gossypium raimondii. The sequence continues at coordinate 20,735,774 of NC_068576.1, forward strand.
AAGAGATGAATGATTTTCAACAGAAAACCGAGGCGTCCATTAGAGAGTCGACCACATCGATCAAGAAATTAACCTCTCAAAGGAAGCTGCCATCACAAACAGAACCAAACCCTATACAAAATGCAAATGCAGTAATGTTGCGAAGTGGCAAGGTACTGGAGCCAATTCCTGACAGGAATCTTGGCCAAGAAATCGTCCAGGAAAAACCCGAAAAAGACAAACAGGTCCGACCGAAGCCTTCATTGCCTAAAATTCAACCTCCATTTCCAGAACAATTCAACCAGTGTCGAAGAGGTAAAGACGACAAGGAAATCCTCAAAACATTTAGGAATGTCGAGATCAACATTTCTCTTTTGGACGCCATCAAGCAAATACCACGGTATGCTAAATTTCTTAAAGAGCTTTGCACCAACAAGCGAAAATTAACAGGTAATGAAAGGGTGAATGTTGGTGAGAATGTATCCACAATGTTACAGTGAAAAATGCCGGCAAAATGCAAGGATAGGGGCATGTTTGCAATACCATGCAAAATAGGCCATCTGGGAATTAAGAAGGCTATGTGTGATCTAAGGGCTTCTATAAATGTAATGCTATATTCTATTTATGAATCACTTAATGCGGGTTTTTTGACAAAAACAAGTGTTATCATTCAATTGCCGGACAGGTCTGTTGTGCATCCAAAAGGAGTCATTGAGGATGTTCTGGTAAAAGTTAACGAGCTTCTTTTCCCTGCAGATTTTTATGTGATCAAAATGGAGGAGGATAGCACTCTTGGATCTTCAGATCTCCTGCTGGGTCAACCGTTCCTTAGTACGGCTAGTACTAAAATTGACGTTCGAAGTGGAACTCTCACGATGGAGTTTGATGGGGAGATCGTAAAGTTCAATGTCTATGATGCCATTAGCCATCCAAGCGAAATATTGAGTGTAAATCGTATCGACATAATTGACTCTTTGCTGGAAGAGAATTTTGAGTCAATTTATGGAGATAATTCTGAACTTGATGAATTTGAATTTGTTAATGAGTTATCATCTCCAAATACTAAACTGTTACCTTCTGTTATACATGCACCAAAGTTGGAGTTAGAACTCGTAGGAAAGGCAAGGAAATTAGACATTCAAGAGTTAGAAGAAATTCGCAATGATGCCTACAAGAATGCTCGTATTTATAAATACAAGACAAAATTGTTTCACGTTAAGAGAATAACTCAGAAGCATTTTTCGGTAGGACAAAAAGTTTTACTTTATAACTCCGTGTTAAAGTTATTCTCAAGTAAGCTTCGATCACGATGGCAAGGACCTTTTATTGTTACTGAAGTGTTCACACATGGAGCGATTGAAATAGAGAGTGAAGAATCTGGAAAGCGGTTCGTAGTCAATGACCAGCGGTTGAAGCCATTTTATGAGAATTTTCAAGCCCACACGGTTGAGAAAATCCATTTGAAACCACCATAGAGCCAATAACGACGTCGAGCTAATGACGTTAAACAAGCGCTTGTTAGGAGGCAACCTAATTTTTATTTTTATTTATTGTTATTATTTATTTTTTCTTTCTTTACTTTATTTATTACTTTATTTTATTTTATTATTTATTACTTATTTGGATATTAATAAAATTTTCTTCTTTTGCTTAGATAAAACAGAGCGAAAATGCGAAGAAAACCGTTGAGCAACACTTAGAGCGCATTGAGGCTCGACTTGAAACCTTTGGCCAGCAACTGACCGATCTCATTGCCATCATATGCGATCGACAGTAACAACACGGGGAGTTTTTCAAAAATTTTCTACCTATTTATTTCTTTTCGTCCACATTGAGGACTGTTACAACCCAATTTTACCCGAGCCCAAAAGGCCCAATGCCCAAACCCATTACAAGACCCAATGACCCAAAATAATCAAAAAAACCCTAAGGCCCAACAAGCCCACAACCTAAATAGAAAAAGAAACCCTAGCCTCCTAACCTCTGGTGCCGTACCTCTACTGCTTCTGACCAGCGCCGCGCCTCTTCCCACCTGCTCCAAACTGCCCTGCAAAATGAAAAGACAACACACAACAAAGCAGACAAACAACAAAAAAGAAACAAGTTGAAAAGCAAAAAGAGAAACAGATAGGGCCTTGTATTTTCTGCTATAAAGCCATTTTTGAACAGATTGTAAAAGGGGGGATCGATTGAAAAGAAAAAAGGGATTATTCAAAGATCAATAGAAACATTTTAAGGTTTATATTTCTGTTTTATCTTCTTTCATTTTTTTAGTCTATTGTTTATTGTTTGTTTCTTACCTTATTTACACGTACAAAAATAAAACAAAAACGGAAAAGGGATCTCACCTGGTAAGTCGTCGGAGCCGCCGTCGTCAACCCTTTCCACCGAGACAGGGGCCTCATCGATGAAAGGGGAAACCTTTCGGTTTCCTTTCCATCGGTCGAGTGTCGGTCAAGTTTTCAAATATTTGAACCCCAGATCTGGGTTTCATTTGAAAAGGGGACTGAAACGGCATCTTTTGGACTTCCCGGCCACCGTGGATGGCGGCACCGTCGCCGACAACCGGCAGCCGTCACGGTGGTCCGGTGGCCGGAGCTAATGGGGCAAAGGGAGAGTTAAGAGAGGTTGAGAGAGTTTGAGAGAGTTTGGCAGTTTTTTTTTAAAAATAGGGCTGAAATGATTTTTTGGGTTAAAAAAATTCTATTTATAGTGTAGGCTATACGGCGTCGTTTTGGGCCTAAGTTTCAGGCGCCAAAACATTGTCGTTTTACCGTTGCCCGATTACCAGACCCGATCCGACCCGTTGGTACTCCAGAATTAGCGTGTTTTTGGACCAAGGGTCTATTTGCGGCCCTGGTCCTTCTAAATTTATTTTCTTTTAAATTTACTCCTTTTTTGTTCTTTTTGTTTTCTTTTAATTTAGCCCTGAAATTTTGTTTGTTTTTTTTATTTCGTCCCTGACCGTCCAGCGTACTAGATAACGGACACATGTCTGTGTTTGGGTTTTATTACCCATTTGGGCCTTGACCTTTGCGCGCATTTTGATTTTAGTCCTTTTTGTTTATTTTATTACGGTTTTTACCCTGTAATTTCATTTTTGTTCCCGATTTCGTCCCTATGTTTTGTTTATTTGTTAATTTAATCCTTTTTCGTTGTGACTTTTATTATTATTGAACTAATTAGATTATTATTATACTTTTTTTTTCTCATTATTATATTATATTAATGTTGTTTATTATTATTATTATTATTATTTGTATTATTATTATTATTGTTGTTGTTGTTATTATCATCATATTTTTGTTTATATTTACTATGTAGATTTTAAATATATGTTTCTCATTATATTATTATTATATAATTGCTTTTATATATATGTGTACACATACTTATACATACTCCTTATATTTTAAAATCTATATTTTTCTTATGTATCTTGCATAGTTTATAATTCATGTATACATATATTTTTATATATTTTACAATGCATACATGCACATAATATATGTATATACATTTTTATTTTATAAATACATATACATATACCTACCTTTATATTTTATATATTTCATAACTTTATATATATACCTAAATGTACACATACATACTTACATATATTTTTACGTACATAGATTTTTCATATTTTCATAATTTTATGCACACACATATATATATCTTTTTACTTTTTTATAATTTTATTCATTTATTTATTTATTTATTTTCATTATTGATTTGAAGGAATGCTTTAATTTTATTTGCTTGTATACATTGCTATTTCATATGTTATTGATTTGTACTTTTTATTTATCTTATTTTCGTTGCTATTACTCATATTATTTTTACATCATCGTATTCATCTTTGTTTAGTTAAGCATATTAACATCGTATCTTATTTCTACTATTTCATGTTAAATTATTTCATTCAATGTATGAATTATAAGTTTTGAATAAACAAAATTTCGTGTTTAGATTTGAGAAAGTCGTACCCTAACTTACGGGGTTTCGATTTTCTCGATAAATCTAAATACGCAAATCATTTCAAACAAAATTTTTAAATGCTCTCGGGAATTAACGAAAGATCGTGTTCTAACTCATGGGACATGATTTCTTTCCTAAATCTGAGATAATCAAATGTCTTTCAAAATAAGTAAATTCTTTTTTGGTATTCATTTTCGTATCGGGAACTCAAGACATTGTGTCCTAACTTACGGGATATAATTTCCTTTCTCGATTAACGTAAAATATGCCTCATTTTCTCAAAATTTTTAGCATTTCAACAAAGGATCATGTTTTGAATCTTTTTTAAAGTTTCAATTTTCGATACTAGGACACTAATTAATCAACTAGGTACCAATTTTGGGCGATACGAGGGTGCTAATCCTTCCTCGTATGTAACCGACTCCCGAACCCGTTTTCTGATTTTCGTGGACCAAAATCGTTGTTTTGATAAAACCAAATTGTTTATTAAAACAACCATTTTTCGAGGTGGCCCGATCACACCTCATCAAAAAAGATTGGTGGTGACTCCCATTTTCGTTTTCATTTTTCAAAACCCAAGTCGACCCCGTTTTCACAAAAAAATAGTGTCAACAAGGAAAGTGTGCTTTCAGTAGGGGGAGGTACTCTTTGTTATTACTGTAATTTTTTGCTGTGATTTTGGTTGTTGTTGTTATTGTTGTCATTATTTTTGGCTGGTGTTACTGCTTGAGGCTCCATTTTGTCCATATTTATTTAGAATCTCCTGCCTCTTTTCATGCTCAAGATTTTTACCAAAAATTGCCTACTGCTTGACCTACAGGCATGATTCTTGTTTTCTGAGGAAATTACGGATTTTCCATAATTGATGTCATCTCCACTGTTTTATTCTTATTAGGCTAAAAATAATTGTGATTTATAGAGTTAACTTTATCTTGCTTTTCGTAAAATTGATCAAATTTAATACAAAGTGGACACTTAATATGTTTGCATGCTAAAATATGTTCATGGCTATTAAGGTAATTACTGAAACTTATTTTTGACACTTGATTTTTTTTCTCTAAAGTTCTCATAAAAAAAGGTTATTATTAAAATGACATTTAATGTTTCCGTGGTTATGAGTGCAACTTAAAAACATGACTGACTGAGTAACCGGGGTAGGGTGCTTGGGTTGTCATCCTATTTCGCGTCAAAAGGTTGTGTGATGTGTTAGGTAAAACTCCGCTAACCGGAATTCATTTTTAAGAACATGTTGGGCTGAGTAACCGGGGTGGGGTGCTTGGCTGTCATCTCTCTTCGCGTCAAAAGGTTCGATGTGTTCTTAAGAAAAAAATATAATAAATTAGGAGTCTGCTGGGCTGAGTAACCAGGGTGGGGTTCTTGGCTGTCATCTCTCTTCGCGTCAAAAGGTTCAGTATATTCGTAAAGCATAAAAAATATAAATAATAAATAAATCAAAATAAAAATAAAAAAAGACAAAAAAATGAAAAAGAAAAAACATAATTTGGGGACTAAAGGAGGAAACAAATAGGGTGTCTTGGTAGGTTTGGTAATTTACCTAATTTTCATTAAATAATTCAAGTCGATTCTAATTTTTGTGTCTATTAATTGGAAAACTTTTTCTGTTTTACATAAAGCAAGCTTAGGGTTTTCTTTATTTTTCATATGCATTTTTGATTGATTTTTATAAAACTTTGGAGTTGTATTTCTTTTATGGCAGAATCTAACTTTCACAGTAGATATGAACCATACTTGAGGGCAAGCATGGGCTAAGTAGGGGGAATTTGATAACACTCTAGAATAACATATTTTTCTGTATTAATTATGTATTTATTCTAAGTATGATCCTGCTAATTTGAGCTATTTATGATCTTTTATCTCATAGGGACTAAATTTGAGGCAAAAGCAAAATTAAGGGCTAAAAGCGTGAATTTAGAGATAAAATGGGCCAATTTGCAACACAAGAAAAAGTTGGTGCCAAAAGTGCAAGCATGGAGGACACAAGGGTTGAAATGCAAAAAGAAGAGATTTTATTCTATTAAACTCTATTTTAATTATGTTAGGATAATTAATATTGAGATAATTATTAAGGATTATTTTTAGGATTTTATTTTATTTATCTTTATTTATCTTCAATTAAATGTATTTATCTTTTAGGAATTTAAGTAGGATTAGACTATCTCCCCTAGCACTATAAATAGGGGGTGAAGTGACTCAAAAGAGATCCATCTTTTTCTATAAACACTCTCTCCCCAAAAGTCTAGGCTTTTGTTCTTCTTATATTTCCTTTCAATAAAATCTCCATTTTTGTTATATTTATTTTCTTTTCCACCACAACCATGAGCCATTAAACCCATCTAGCCGAAGGTTGTCGATATTCCCCAAAAAGGGTTGTTGAGGCTTAGAGTCCGTACTTAACCTCCTCGCCGAGTATTCATCATTTCTCTGCACTACGGGATGACGCTTTCGTCCATGTCCCTTAAGAAGTAAGCTTTTCAACACATGCAAAGGCAGCCGCTTTGTATGTTTTGGGAAGGTTGCACAGTCGGTTCGTTAGCTTACTGCGTCAGAGGTTGGCAAGCCCAAGAGACAAAATGGCGTGGGATTCGCCATTGAGAAGCGTTGATCTAGCATAAAACGATCACATACAAGCGATTGTTGGCTATAGTCAGGTTTCACTAAATCGTATGTCTAAATCCTTGGAGCTGGTGGTCGTAGGCATCCTCTTCCATTATAATTGGCTTATTCGATTTGGGAAGGATCATCTAAAAGCTGAGGATTGAACCCAAGGCGGAATGAGACAACTGAAGGCTAGAATCTCCCATAAGAATTCCTTTTCTCTGAACTCTATTTTTAATTTCTCGAATTTTTGTTTCAATATTCTTAATTCTGTTTTTATTTTTTTTTGTTTCTAGATCCAAACCTTTAATTCTGTTTTTTTATTTTTTTATTTTTTAGGAACGCAGGTTTTCCTAGGCAAGATTCTGCCGAGATTTCACGAAACAAGATATTGTGCAAATCTAGTCCCTGAGGATTCGACCCTACTTCCCTTTTACTATTTTTTTCATTATTTATTAGGGATAGGATATTTTTGGTGCTTTCAACGACCTCATCAATGTCATGTGACTTCAAAACATATATATACATACAAAATAAGATCGTAATGGTTTCCGAGCTGAGCCTAAGAGTTGGATGCTTGGCTACAAAACTTTTATAGCTTTTATTCAAAAACTGCACACGAAAACAAACAAATTTGTACGTTTAGTAATGGTTAGTTAGTGGTGCTAACATAATTTGAATTAAATTACATAAACATAACAAAATCGAATAGAAATAAGAAACAAGATAGCTCAAGTTAACCAACCAACCATTTCAACATTATCATCAAGGGTACATATATACCAATAATTCATTTATCATTTCAACTAATTCTCATCAATGCTTTGCTCAACTATTCAATAATTTTCGATGCACCCTCAAGATACTTGCATCTAGTTTAACATATCATGTCATGCAACATTTCAACATTTTTATCTCATTTCAATTACACATGTATATGTTAAGCAATATTACATTTTTAATCCCTATTAACCAAATAAGATACAACAACAGATACACGGACCAATCCACCATCACACCAAATACACATCAAACCAGAATACACTAGTACCTCCAAGGTATTTGAGCCAGTGATACATTCTTGACCCCTAAGGTATTAGAGAACTATCACAATATGTATACGCATAGTGCTATTAGTACAGACCCTATTGCATGCCAAATATACTCGTGACTCTATCTGATAATATTAGAGAAAATATCATCATTAGTAATATTATAATATCATCAAGCATATATGTTTATATTCATTCAACCAATTGATCACAAATCACTCAATCAAGTATATACGCACCTGTCGAACACATTCTTATTGATAGTTAACCATCCTTAAACACATATCGGATGAAACATATATATATTTAATTATTTAATGAACTCAAGTTATTAGAGCACAAACCAAAATATCATCCGTCGATGGGTTTAGATTTCCCTTTGTCCTGGGATGGTCCTACGTTGTCTTTAGCTACGAAATTAAATTTGAATACAAATAATTCATTAATCACACAATTCAAATACAAATCAACACATTATATACATTAATGCATTTTATTCGATTTAATCCCTATATACTTTAATATTTGAAATACTCATATCTTACAATTTACCTCATTGAATTTAAATAAGGCTTTATAATTATAGAACAAGGACCTCCTACAATAATTATTTATCAACAAACCCAAATTTTTTATCCCTTACAATTAAGTCCTAAATATTACAATTTCACTGTTGACACCATTTTTTTGCTAAAACGGGGTTGACTTGGATTTTGAAAAAAAAAATGAACATGGGAGTCGCCACCAATCCTTTTTTGATGAGGTGTGATCGGTTCACCTCGAAAAGTGGTTGTTTTTAATAAACGATTTGATTTTATTAAAATAACGAATTTGGTCTACGAAATTCAGAAAAACGGGTTCGGAAGTTGATTACGTACGAGGAAGGATTAGCACCCTCGTAACGCCCAAAATTGGTACCTAGTTGATTACTTAATGTCTTGGTGTCGAAAATTAAAAAACTCAAAAAGAATTTAAAAATACGATCCCTCTTTATATTGTGTTATTTTAAAATTACTCGAATAAATCAAAATGGAAAATGCCTCCTTATCTCGAAGTAACAAGATGTCACATCCAGTAAGTTAGGACACAACACCTCGTATTTTGAGAGTAAGCTTTCCTTTCACTTTTTATTTAAAACTCATTCCTTTTAATTTTAAAAGGATATTTGATTATTTAGGATCAACGCGAAAAAAATCGAAGCCCAGTAAGTTAGGGCACGATTTCTTGAATTTTCTAAATACGGAATATTGCCTTTATTTTTAAAATTTTATGTGTTTGGAAATTTAAAAGGATATTTTGCTATTTAGGTTTAACGAGAAAATCGGGACCCAGTAAGTTAGGGTACAATTTCTTGAATTTCCAAAATGCAAAATATTGCCTTATTTGAAATTTGTTTCGAATTTGGGTAAAAGAATAGTGAAATGTAAAAAAACAAATACACGTTTAATTCATTAGTCTTTAGAGAAATCGTTTAATACGTAAATGGAATTATACGTGGCCTAATACAATAGTACGACATACATTTGAAATAGCCATGACATAATGTACATAATAAAATGTAACATGCATAACATTGTCACTCATGAATCACAAGGTTAACAAACACAAACAATAATAAGGATAATGTTAACAATAACACAAGTAATAATAATAACTATATGAGTGACATGCCTAACAACAACAATAATAATAAACTACAATAAAGATGATATCAAGGAATCCAACGTTAAAAAAATTGAAGATTAGCAAGTAATTAGATAATTAAATGATAGTAATAATAATGACATATATAAAATACACAAACTAATACATATAAAAGAATAATAAAATAAATAAATAATGATGTAAGTTTGATTAAAAATTAAAAAATAAGTAAATACAAAACATTAATTGAATTATTTAACAAAACTATTTTTTTTTAAAATATATATATAAATAGAAGTAATAAGGAAACAATAAATAGGCAAGATAAAAAAGGAAATAATAAAACAAGTCGGGGACCGATTATGCAATATCCCCGTCCCTTATGCGCACTGCTTTGCGCAAGACCGGATTGGAACAGGCGCAAAATTATGTGGCAAAAATAGAAAATAATAAAAATGTCAGATTGCACCTCAGCTCCAGATGGAGGGACCAAATGCGCAAATTACCCATTAGGGCAAAGAGGCGCAGGTCACCCCCCTTCAAACGGCGTCGTTTTGCTTAGTTCATTTAAGCAAAATTTCCATTCTAGCCTCTGTCCTCTTTTTTTCTTTTATTAGTTTCAAAGCCTTTCCCCCTTTTCTTTCAAGCACCCGACCCTTGGGTTTCTTAGCCCCTGGAGCGCCACCACCACAGCCATAAAGACCGGTGGCCAACGATGAAGGAGAGACCCCCCGACGGCATGGTCACGTCCAACTCCGGTGAGTTTCTCTTCCCCTTATTTTTTGCTTTTGATTTTTTTATTATAGTTATTTAAAATAGATTTGCAAAAGAAGGAAAAAGAAAATAAAAATAAAATAAGATAACAAATAAATAAATAAATAAGGAAAAAAGAAGAGGAAATAACAAGGATTCCACCTTTTTAAAAATTCTATTCGGCTTTTGATTTCTGATGTGGGTAAAAAAATACCAAGATTAGATCCAGGTTTTTATAGACTTATACAACTATTAATAAAATTTTTATCTGCCTATATTTGCCATTACTGTTGGCATGCTCCTGTTATTTCATTTAATTTGCAGAAGTTTCAAGGCCGACGGTGGTGGTAGAGGCATGCGTGAGGAGGCTGGCGGCTAGGGGTGTCAGACGCGTGGGAAGTCTGGTGGCTGGGGGTGGACTTAGGTGCGGCAGTAACAACAGTAGCTAGGGTTTCCTGCTGGAATTTTTTAAATTTGTTGGGCTTTAGGTGTAGGTTTTTATTTTTTACTGGGCCCGTAAATTTGGGCTTCTACAGCTGCCCCTCTTTACTCGTTTTTGTGTAACGAGAACAGAGCAAAGACTAAGAAGGACCAAATTTGCCTGGTCTTTGTGAGGCTTGACTTCTTTGGGTGCTTCTCTTCAAGTAGCTTCATTCCAATCTATTGTGTCTTGTTGCTTTGATCCATTTTATAGCATCTTTAGAGAGATATGACTTCAATCTACTCTGCTGCGACTCCATGGGGATGAGATTTGGTTTTAATTCGCTCCACTGAAAATTTAGGGAGATAGGATTGATTTCTTCCGTCTGCTCCACTACTGCTTAGGGAGATAAGACTTGATGCGATCTGCTCCACTACTGCTTAGGGAGATAAGATCTGTGGTTTTAATCCGTTCCACTGCAACTTCAGGGAGATAGGATTGGTTTCCTTTGTCTGCTCCACTACTGCTTAGGGAGATAAGACTTGATGCGATCTGCTCCACTACTACTTAGGGAGATAAGACCTGTGGTTTTAATCCACTCCACTGCAACTTCAGGGAGATAGGATTGGTTTCTCTCGTCTACTCCACTACTGCTTAGGAATACAAGACTTGTTGCGATCTGCTCCACTACTACTTAGGGAGATAAGACCTGTGTTTTTAATCTACTCCACTGCAACTTCAGGGAGATAGGATTGGTTTCTCTCATCTGCTCCACTACTGCTTAGGGAGATAAGACTTGTTGCGATCTACTCTACTACTGCTTAGGGAGATAAGACCTGTGGTTTTATTCCGCTCCACTGCAACTTCAGGGAGATAGGATTGGTTTCCTTTGTCTGCTCCACTACTGCTTAGGGAGATAAGACTTGAGGCGATCTGCTCCACTACTACTTAGGGAGATAAGATCTGTGGTTCTGTCTGCTTCACTACTTCAGGGAAGTAAAATTCGTCGTTGCGACTTCAATCTTTTTAATTGCAATGTCGGGGAAGTAAGATTCGCCGTTGTAGCTTTAATCTGTTCCACTGCATCGCCATAGAAGTAAGATTCACCGTTGCGGCTTCAATCTTTTAAACTGCAACCTCAGGGGTATGAGTAATTCCATTGATTTGTTTTCTGGGGAACATGACCTGCGAAATCCATTTCATGGACCTATTTATGCCTAGTGTTTAGGATGTCATGATTAGAATGAACCAAATGCTCCTAACTAGATGTGTATGTATGATATTTGTAGAATGTCATGAGAATGATCCCTTTTTAATGCTTAGGTTGTCATTACTCGTTGTTCATCAAGGTTCTATCACTAATGCCTTCTTGTTCAGCCGGTATCTTTGACAGAAGATTCAAAGAAATAGTCTCAATTTAGATTATCCTTTCTCAAATGTTTTCAACCCTCAGGTTTGGTCAGTTCTAAACAATAGTCCTGTTTCAAGTCCTCGTATTATTTAGAAACTTTCAGAGTAATATGCAGAACTCCTTCTGCATGAGTATTGTCAGTCCATTAAACGTTATTTCAATGAAAAATGCTTGAAAAATATTATCAAAATGGACAAAATAAAATTTTGTTGAGAGTAAAGCTCTAAACTAACAAATCAATCAAGATAGCAAATTTTGCTGAGATACGAGATGAATAAGATGAAAAAAATTATCACAATGGATAAGATGGAAATTTGTTGAGAGCAAAGCTCTAAATGAACAAATTAATCAAGATAGCAAATTTTGCTAGAATACAAAATGAGAATAAATTAATCAAGATGGCGTATTTTGTCAAAAATACAAAAAAATGAAAATAGGTGCCCTAGATATCGTAGCATGAGCTTCTCTACCCCAAACTTCTTGAGGACCCTTTTGAACTTGACATGTGTTTAGAAGTCCTAAAAGACTTTGTTGATGCCCCAAGATGTAGCATCTCTCCTTCTTATTAACTCGGAGATGATAAGACTACCGTATGCCTCATCTTTGATCAAAAAATTTGAGCTGCCCATTCTTGGGTTTTCAATTCAAAACCCCTTTGGTCTCAAGGCACCCTTTGCGGGTTTTCGCCTTGGCCTCTCCCCTTTTTTTTTAGGCAAAGTACTTCTTCACTGAATCTGAATTCACAAGATTGGCCAAGCTTTTGCCATCCATCTCGGTTAAAATTAATGCCCCTCCTGAAAAGGCTTTCTTTACTACATAAGCTCCCTCCCAGTTTGGCATCCACTTTCCTCTAAAGTCTTTTTGTATGGGAAGGATCTTCTTTAGTACCAAGTCCCCTTCAAGGAAGTCCTTGGGATGAACTTTCTTATTGTAAGCTCGTATCATTCGCTTCTGGTACATTTGACCATGACGGATAGCTTTCAGCCTCTTTCCTTCAATTAAGTTCAGCTGGTCATATCGAGATTGGACCCATTCTGCTTCATCTAACTTTAGTTCTGATAAAACTCAAAGAGAGGGAATTTCAAGCTCAATTGGTAGCGCTGCCACCATTCCGTAAACCAAAGAGAATGGTGTTGCCCCGGTGGAAGTCCTGACAGATGTTCGATAAGCATAGAGGGCGAATGGTAACTTCTCGTACCAATCTTTATAGGTCTCAGTCATTTTCCCCACAATCTTCTTGATATTGTTATTGGCCGCCTCCACCGGGCCATTCATTTTTGGATGATATGGTGATGAGTTGTGGTGCTTGATCTTGAATTGACTACAGACTTCTGCTATCGTGCTATTTTTCAAGTTTAATGCGTTGTCAAATATAATCATTTCGGGCATTCCATATCGACATATGATTTCCTTCTTTAGAAATTTGCTGACGGCTGCCTTTGTGACATTGGTGTAAGAAGTAGCTTCTACCCACTTAGTAAAGTAGTCAATCACTACAAAAATGAAACGATGTCCGTTTGAAGCCTTTGGCGATATCGGCCCAATGACGTCCATGCCCCACATGGAGAAAGGTCATGGGGAAGTCATGACGTGAAGAGGTGAGCGAGGCACATGAATTTTGTATCTTTAAATCTGGCATTTATGGCACTTCTCAGCATATTTGATGCAGTCTCCTTCCATGGTAGACCAATAATATCCGAATCTCATGATTTGTCTGGCCATTGTGAAACCGTTAGCATGTGTTCCCCAAACAGCATCATGGACTTCTTCCAAGATTTGCTTGGCCTCCACAGCGTCCACACATCTTAACAGCACATGATCCTTTCCTTTTTTGTACAGGATCTCTCCATCTAAGACGTAGTCACTAGCAAGTCTCCTCAACGTTCTCTTTTCATTCTCAGTTGCTTGGTTTGGGTATTCACGATTTTTCACGTATCGCAATATGTCCTGATACCAAGGGTTGTCTTCTTTTTCCTCTTCCTCGTCAACGTTACAACAGTGGGCTGGAGCATCATAAATGCTCATTTGGATAGGCTTCACATCCTCTTGTTTATTTACTTTGATCATGGAAGCCAATGTAGCCAAAACGTCGGTCATCTGATTCTCATCTCGTGGGAGATAACAAAAAGTGATGTCATCAAACTCCTCAATCAATTCTAGGACTAGCTTTCGATAACTAATCAACTTGGGGCCTCTTGTTTCCCATTCGCCTTTGAGCTGATAAATTACCAATGCCAAATCCCCATATACCGCAAGTACCTTGATTTTGCGTTTTATAGACGCATGGATTCCCATGATACATGCTTCATATTCCGCCATGTTATTTGTGAAATCAAAATCTAGTTTACTAGTGAACGGATAATGATCACCGTCTGGAGATACCAAGACTGCCCCAATACCGTTTCCCACAACATTTGAGGCTCCGTCAAAGTTTAATTTCCAAGCATTGCTTTCTTGTGTGTTTGTTTCAGCAGTTGCCACACACATCAGATCCTCATTTGGGAAATCAAAGTTCAAAGGCTCATAATCATCCAGGGCTCTACTAGCTAGAAAATCTGCTATTGCGCTCCTTTTTACAGCCTTTTGATTCACATAGGCTATGTCAAATTCAGATAGTAGAATTTGCCATCGGGCCATCCTTCCATTTAGAGCGGTTGACTCCATCATGTATTTCAGAGGGTCTAACTTTGAGATTAACCAAGTCGTATGCTACATCATGTATTGTCTCAATCTCCGAGTAGTCCAAACTAAGGCGCAACATAATTTTTGAATTGGTGAATATCTCGTTTCGCATTCAGTGAACTTCTTGCTGGGATAGTAGATCGCTCTTTCTTTTTGTCCTGACTCATCATGTTGGCTGAGCACCCACCCCATGGAATTCTCAAATACTGCCAAGTATAGTATCAGTGGCTTGTCAGGGCAAGGTGGCATCAGTACTGGGGCGTTGGACAAGTAATGTTTAACTTTTTTCGAAAGTTTTCTGGCACTCCTCATCCCACACACTTGGTTGTGTTTCCTAAGAAGATGGAAGATGGGGTCACATTTCTCAGTTAACTGTGAAATGAATCGAGTGATGTAGTTTAGTCTTCCTAGAAAACCTTGAACTTCGTTTTGAGTACCCGGCGGAGGTAATTCTTGTATGGCTTTAACTTTCTCTGGGTCAATTTCAATTCCCTTTTTGCTGACTAAGAATCCTAGCAACTTTCCTGATCTAGCCTCGAAAGTATACTTGGCTGGGTTAAGTTTTAGCTGGAACTTCCTTAACCTTAGAAACAGTTTTCTCAGAACTTGCATGTGTTCCCCTTCTGTTCTGGACTTTGCGATCATGTCGTCGACATAGACTTCTATCTCTTTATGCATCATATCATGGAATAATGTTACCATGGCTCTCTTATACGTTGCTCCCGCATTTTTTAATCCAAAAGGCATCACTTTGTAGCAAAACATCCCCCACATCGTTACGAAGGTGGTCTTCTCCATGTCTTCAGAATGCATCTTAATTTGGTTGTACCTGGAGAAACCATCCATGAAAGAGAACAGTGAGTATCCGACCGTGTTTTCCACTAAGGTATCGATCTGGGGCAATGGGAAATTGTCTTTGGGACTGGCCTTGTTCAAATCCCGGTAGTCCACACACATTCGCACCTTCCCATATTTCTTAGGAACAGGGACTATATTGGCTACTCATTCTGAATACTTGACCACCTATAAGAAACCAGCATCAAACTGCTTCTTAACTTCTTCTTTTATTTTTAGCAAGACATTAGGCCTCATCCTTCAGAGCTTTTATTGAACTGGTTTTAATTCTTCCTTTATAGGCAATTGGTGTACCATGATATCAGTACTTAACCCGGGCATATCTTGATAAGACCATGCGAAGAAATCTTTAAACTCTTGAAGCAACTCAACGAGGTTTCGCCCTGTTTCCTCAGTAATGCCAGCGCCAATCTTTACATTCCTTCCCTCTTCTAAGCTCACAACTTCTACTGATTCCTTATAGGGTAGGATTTGTTTTTCTTCTTCCTCCCCCATTCTTAACAAATCTGGAGATAAAACGATGTCTTGGTCATCTTCAAAATCCTGAGGATCATCCATACTCATGTCTTGTTCAAATAGGGACCCTGAGTTAGTAACATCGTCGCTCATCTCGTTGATACCTGAAGACCTGTTATTTGGACAAAGGGAGGCCCAAATGAAAAGAATCTAAGAATACTTGTATGCATAGTATGATTATAAATGGAATGAAAAGAGTGAAAGAATATTTGCTCAAGGTGAGACTGAATGATAAGTTTTTATTGAAATGAGATTTTGGACATGTGCCTTTTACAAAAGATTCTTATTACCCCCAGGCTTAGGGCAACAAGTGTTCTGAATATTACTCTGAATTAGTTCTAAATGTTACAGGGATCTCTTCTGCAGTTCAGTTGTTCAGAACATTTCCAGGTTCGTAAGGGCAAATGCCCGATAAATTTCTTTCCACCCTTTCCTCTTCAGATATGGCATTGATGTCCAACCTTCTGGTCCTTCCTTCCGTAATTTCATTCTTTCCTTCGGGGTAGACAATTCCCCCTGAAACAAATGTCTTAGATATATGGGGAAAGGTCATTGGTTCCCAATTGGTTTCCATCCCGCTCAAACGTGCTCTTCTTTTCTCTCGCTTTTTCTCCAATTCCTTCTTCCTTTCCCTTGCGTCAGTGTTGCATTTAAGAATTCCAATGATCAGAATGAACATTCTATCGTTTCACTATCGGCCTCTATATATGGCGTGTCATTGGTAACTAATGGAATGATGTCTTCTTCTGCACCTATAGTTACTAATCGGCCCTCTATTACCAATTTCAACTTTTGGTGAAGTGACGACGGTACAGCCCTTGCAGAATGGATCCAAGGCCTCCCCAATAGGTAATTGTAAGATGGTTTGATATCCATTACCAAAAAATCCACCTCGTATGTATTTGGACCAATCGAGAGAGGTATCTCGATTCTTCCCATCACTTTCCTCTCAGTACCATCAAATGCTCTCACTATATTTTGGCATGATTTCATGTGAGAACTGTCCACAGGCAGCCTGTTTAACGTGGACAAGGGTAAAACATTTAGTACTGATCCATTGTCAATGAGTACCCCCGGTAGTATGTACCCCTTGCAACAGGTAGTGGTGTGTAGGGCCTTGGTAGATCCCATACCACCTGGCGGGATCTCATCATCGTTGAAGAAGATGAAGTTGTCGGCATTTATATTGTTAACCAGGCGATCCAACTTGTTCACTGAGATATCGTTAGCAACAAAAGTCTCATTTAGCACTTTTATCAACGCATTACGATGTGTCTCTGAACTTAGAAGTAGCTCGAGCACTTAGAAGTAGTTGTTCTACCACGCTGTACTCGCTATGCTTTAGGAATTTTAAAAATTCTCTAGCCTCATTCCCAGTTACTGGTTTGTTAACATGCGATTCAATTCTGGTCATCTCTGCTTCAATTGCTAAGGTTTTTCCTTTTATGGACCCCACTCTTGCATTTGCTGGATCATAGCGTTTTCCACTACGAGTATAGAAGCCTACATCACTACCCTCTTCTGAAGCGTTTACTGGGTTCTCCTCTCCCGGGATTGTCACGTTGAAGTCATAATTCCAAGGAACCCTTTTACTATCCATGTAAGGAAAGGATACCGGTTTTTGGATTACGACCCTTGGCACCATTTGTATTTCAGATCCTGTGCTCCTTGGCCTCGAAATAATCACCACTGGATGATTTTGGGCCTTTCCCGTAGGTCCTTCCTCCGAGGCATAGACTTCTCCTTCTTCTAGTCCTTTGATCTCTTCATAAAATTCCACCTTTTTGTTGTTCATCAGGCTTTGTACCATGATTCTGAACTCGGCGCATTTTTGGATGTCATAGCCCTCTTCGGCATGAAACTCGCAGTACGTCCTCGTTCCTTCGGGCCTTTCCTTTGAATCTTGTTTGATGAGACCTCCCTCTATTATTTTTTTCCAAACCCATTTCAGTGGGGTATTTACCTCTGCAATGTCATCTTTGATTCTCCTTCCCCCATTCTCAATTATTGCATTTATCCCTTTATCAGAAAGATTGGGTAACGGATTCCCTACCACGTTTGGTCCTAATGGGTTGTCAAACTTTACGATCCCTATCTTAATGAATCTTTCCACCGCCTTCTTAAACGCAGTGCAGTTCTCAATTGAGTGCCCTGGTATCTCTGTATGGTATTCACATTGGGCATTCATGTCATACCATTTAGGGTTTGGAGGTTGCATGGGCTCTAGATAATGTGGAGACACTATGTGTGCATCGAATAGCTTCTGATACAGTTCCTTGTACGTTATTGGATGGGCGTGAATTGAAGTCTCTCTGTGTTGGGCCTTGTGTTGGGCTCTTGCCTTGAGGGGCCCTGACTAGTGGCTGCCATTCTTGGAGGGCCAACAGTAATCGATTTTGAATAACTCTTACTATATGTGCTTACGTTGTTTACCTCGCTTTCTTTTTTTCTCAGGGCTGGTCTTTTGGAGCTTTCCCCCGCGTCTATTTTGCCGCTTCTTATTGCATTTTCAATCATTTCACCAGACATTACCATATCTGAGAAGCTCTTAGTAGCACTCCCCAACATGTGGTTGATGGATGGGGATTTCAAAGTGTTGATAAATAGCATGGTGACCTCTTTTTCCGAAAGGGGTGGCTGGACTTGCGTTGCCACTTCTCTCCATCTCTGGGCGTATTGTTTGAAACTCTCACTAGGCTTTTTTTCCATATTCTGTAATGTAATTCGATCGGGTATTATGTCCGTCACATGACTGTATTGCCTCATGAAAGCTTGCGCCAAGTCTCTCCATGAACTAACTTTAGTACGACTTAGCTGGTTGTACCATTTAGCTGCAGACCCGATCAAACTGTCCTGAAAGCAGTGGATTAACAGTTGATCATTATTAACGTATCCTGTCATTCTTCGACAGAACATAGTTATATGAGCTTCAGGATAACTAGTCCCATTGTACCTTTCGAACTCTGGCATCTTGAACTTAGGCGGGAGCACTAAATCGGGAACCAAACTCAAATCTTTGGCGTCGACTCCACATTCGTAGTTGGTATTTTCCATGGCTCTAAATGTTTCCTCTAGCCATCTACACCGTTCTTCTAGTTGTTTTGGCAGGTCCATTTTCGCTTTCTCCATCTCTGCTATGTCATCGAGATCAGGGACCACAGGGTTGGTAAGGTTGTCCCCGGGGTTAGAACTCGAGCCTACTTGAAAATGCATTGGTACCGAGGCACCAGCCAGATATTGAGGTCTAAGGGTAATAGGTACCCTCTGTGGGTACACCTCTGGTTGTGCTTGGATGTTAGTTGGGGTGAAACCTGGAGGATAAGCAGGGTCATCGTGATCCTCCCCAGCATCAACTACAGGGCTTTTTCCTTTATCGTTCCCTCCAGCCAATAACTATTTTAATTGGTTCAGCATAGTGTTCTGGGATTCTTGCATGTCTTGCTGGATTTTATCCAGTCGTTCCTGCATCTGATCTTGCATCTCCTTTTGTAATTGTTCCAATCTTTCTAACCTCTGATCCATTGTTTTTGTTTGGCGACGAGTACCGTAGTGATATTTGATTGGTGGATTTTTGTTGGTTTCCAGGGTAACTATCATAATTTTAATTTATTAGGGTCCTTTTATGAAACTTAATGCATGTAATGTAATGTAATGTAGATGCATGAATGCAAAAAAGGCATTGATTCTAATTCAATTTCATTAGAAGAACTCGATTTAGAAAACAAATTTCTTTACATAAAATGGACTACATATACGGCTTCGCCTTTATACTCAAAGCCTTAACACTCCTCAGGAGCCGAGCTAACTCTCGACCTCGGCTTGATTCTGATTCATAATTTAAACTCAATACATCAGCCTGAACTGCTAGGGTTTGTAGATGATCCGCTAATTCTCGTACTTGAGTCACGGCTTCGCCCATAATGTAATCTCTATCTCTAATCTGACTTTGAGAATGATGGTATTGCTCTTGCCATTGCTCATTACTCCTCTCCAGAAGCTCCACTCGGAACTTCTCCTTTCAAAGTCTTGTTTAATGATCTCTAGTTCTGACAGAACCACTTGTAGATGCTCTTCTATCGGTCGAACATCTTCTTGGCTTGATGCGAGGATGTTATCATTGATTCTTCTTCCCCACCACAAATTATACTCGAGAGTTGTCATTGGGTTTACAGCAAGTATCTTCATTCTGTGGGTTTGGTTCCAGGCATTTGATATTTCACGAATCTTCTTATTGTAATTATCTTCTTTGAATGAAAATTCATACCGAGCCAACCCTTGTGTCACCGGTATGAATTGTCTAGATCTGTACTGCCTCAAGACTAACAAAGGGGCGTATCCAACGGCTCCCCAAATTCTGAGCAAAGGAACCCAATCGAACTCTCCACACTGATACAAAATTTCATTAGGGATCATCCATGGGGCTCTCCACTCAACATCCTCCTCTTGAAGGTTTTGGAGAATCACCAACCATTTCTCCTCCGTGATATTGTTTTGAATTGATTACATTGTTAGCTTCCTATAATGATAAAGTTTCCAAAGTTGTTTTGGACAATTCTCCAAGAAATGCTAAATATACTTCTCATATGATCTAAAAGGAGATTTTACATATTTTTGCAAATAAACTGCGTCATAAGATTCGTGAAGGCATTAGAGATTCTAAATTTTGTATCATTATTGTTGAGGCATGTGATGAACCTAAAAGGGAGCAAATGACTATTGTTTTGAGATAAGTTGATAAGAAATGATTTATAAAAAAGTGTTTCTTTAATATTGTACATGTCCAAAGTACTGCAGCAATAACTTTGAAAGAGGAAATGTGTTGTTCTTTCTCAACATTGTCTTAATATTCAAAATATTTTATGTCAAGGATATGATGGTGCTAGCAACATGCGGGGTGAATGGAATAGTTTGCAAGCATTGTTTTTGTTAGGGATCGTCCCGATTAAGCAACAAACAAGTAAAATAGCGGAAGAAATTGAGAAGATGAACACACAAATTTAACGTGGAAAAACCCCTCCAAAGAGGATAAAAAACCACAGACAAAGATAATTTTACTATAATGGCAAAAGAATGAAGAGTACAAAAGATGGAGATAAAACTAAACCCCGAAAACCCGAAAATAAAAAGAACCTCTCTTAAACGAAACAGTCATACATTTTTCCCTCCTATGACCAAGTTGCCTCCACTCCAAACGTGTTGACTTCGACTCTGTAACAGATGAGGGACATCCGATTTCACCAGTAACTGTAGAACCTTCCAAAATATAAAGACTGCCAGTTCTTTTACCTTTTAAGAAAACGAGAGCTCCAAGAGATACTTTAATGCCGCTTGACTTGATGTTGATTCTGCATCCTTTCAAGTCTAAAATACTCAATGAGATGAGATTCTTTCGTAAATCAGGTACATACCTGACATCTGAGAGTGTCCTAATCGTCCCATCGTGTATCCTAATTTTAACAGTACCAATACCAATTACCTTACTAGATGAATCATTTCTCATGCGCACAACTCCACCTTCAACCGAACTGTATGTAGAGAACCATTCTCTATTGGGACACATGTGGAAAGAACATCCCGAATCTAGGATCCACTCGGACGTGAGCTTGGAGTTATCGCTTGTTGACACTAACAAGAAATCATCACTGCTTTCATCAGCCAAATTAGGATCAGCTACATCTTCCACATTACTCTCAGCAGCTCTTTTATTTCGCAGTTTATAACAATCTGCTTTGACGTGACCTAACTTTTTACAATAGCGACACCTTTTGTCTCGTTTCTTTGATTCTACCAAAATGGAAGCTTGCCTATCTGCCTTGCTATCCAAATGAAGCTCATTGTCGAGTTTTTCTCTACTCAACAAATGACACTTCACATCTTCGAACGAGATTTTGTCTCATCCATAAATCAGGATCTCCTTGAAAGACTTGTATGAAGGGGGTAAAGAGCACAATAATAGCATAGCTTGATCTTCATCATCAATATGAACCTCAACTTTCTTTAAATCATTTAAAAGAGTAATGAATTGACTGATGTGATCTCTAAGAATCTCACCTTCGTTCATGTGAAACGTAAATAGATGTTGTTTCAACACTAAACGGTTAGCCAAAGACTTAGTCGCATAAAGAGTTTCTAACCTTTTCCACAAGGCGGATGAGGTCTTCTCCATCAATACCTCCTGCAATACCGTATTCGCGAGGCACAACTGGATTACAGACAAGGCCTTTCCATCAAGCTCTTCCCATTTTGTTTTATTTAGATTCTCAGGCTTTTTCCTGGTAACAACCTTTTTCAAACCGGATTGAACTAGAATTGCCATCATCCGAACTTGCCACAGATTGAAATTTGTCTCACCATCGAACTTCTCAATTTCAAATCTTGTTGTTGTCATATCTGAATGGGCTGATCTATGAAAATTGAACTAGCTCTGATACCACTTGTTAGGGATCGTCCCGATTAAGCAACAAATAAGTAAAAATAGCGAAAGAAATTGAGAAGATGAACACACAAATTTAACGTGGAAAAACCCCTCCAAAGAGGATAAAAAACCACGAGCAAAGATAATTTTACTATAATGGCAAAAAAATGAATAGTACAAAAGATGGAGATAAAACTAAACCCCGAAAACCCGAAAAACAAAGAACCCGAAAAATGTAAACACAAAATTCTCTGAATGTGTTATGAGTTCTAATCTAATGGGTGTATTTTCTAAGGTTGTAAAAGAGCCTATTTATAGGCTAAATTCATATGTCAAATAATAATAAAATAACCTAAACTAATCAGTGTTTGACTGAAATAAACAAACAGAGTTTAACTAAAAGATTATTTTTCAAATTTGACTGAAAATAGGAGTCATACTTAACAGTTTTTAAATGATTGTTCCTATGCATATTATGTCCATTGCTTTGTTCATCGACTCTAGGCATTAGTTGCTGCTTCTTGAGAGGTAATTCCTATTCATAATTTTTTCTCTGATTTGAACTTTATTGTTAATATAATTAGTGCCTCTTGCAAACGCCATGATCAATTACAAGTTACCCAAGCTAGTAAAGGACTTAACCAAGTTGGCACTGTGAAACGAGCAGGAGAAACCTGTTGAAGCTCTCATTTTAGTTCTATTTGTAGCTTGATAATGATGTTTGATGCTACTTGTTTTGTTCTAGAAAATATTATTGAAAGTAGCTCTAATTATTCTATCCACGGAGATGCAGCTGCAGCATATCTCTAATTAGGCTCATACGTTGGCAAATATCTACAATCTAAATAAATATTGATTTCATTGACTTCGCTTGCACTTTTGTGCTATTGAGATTCATCACCTTTATACCTTAAATAACTACTCAAGTTCCAAATATCTACAATCTAAATAAGTATTTATTTCATTGAATTTACTTGCATTTTTATGCTATTGAGATTCACAACCTTTATACCTTAAATAACAACTCAAGTTCTGTCCAGTTCCTTATTAATAAATTTGAAAAGATACGTTATAGCTTTTGGTATGTTGCAGATTTCAACACTAATATATGATTGATATTTAACAAACAAATGAAGATAATATGGTAGAAAATCTCACATTTCATCACCAATGTTGTTAACATATGAATATTGTCTTCTTTTATAGAGAGGAAAAATATCTTAGACCTATCACTAAGGGTGTTCAAACGTTTAACCGACCGATTAATCAAACCGAATGACTATTAATTGAATTACTCGAATTTTTTAAACCTTTAACCGTTAACCGAATTAATTTTTTTCAAAAAAAATTAACTGAACCGAAATATTTTTGTTAATTTGGTTGGTTAACCGAATTAACCGAAATTTATATGTTTTGTTTTTTTTTTGTTAAAACAAGTATAAAACATATAAAAATAAATTGATAATGTTCATTTGACCAAATTAACCGAATTAGTAATAGCCTAATACATATAATATATAGTATTATTTATTAAGTTCGGTTAATTCATTAATTATCCGATTTAAAAAAATAAAAAGTCATCACTATAACCATAATAAAAAATAAGAAGAAAGCATTATTGACCAGTTAGAGATTTTTACAAAGATGCAGTTTTTTTTTGTTAGATCAATCAAATAACATAATTTTAGCTTTGAATAATTTGGATTTGATTTAAGCCTATTCGATATTTCATCCAAAACAATATTGCAAGTGAAAGTGAAAAATAGATTAGGAAAGCCAAAGTACCGACAAATAACCATAACATCTTGATAATTTTAAATCATATAACTAGGACTGAAAATAAAGGATGTTAGTTAAAAAAATTATTTTTTTTAATATTTGAAATCAAGATCTCCTCTATAACATCATCTTTAATTCCTTGATACAATTCTAATCTCATCTTTTTCTTTATTTAATCAGATAAAGTTGATTTTGTCTCCTTCTACTATAGCAAAAGCATCAATCAAAAGCTAATGAAATAATTCCCCTCCTCTCAACAAAGTTCTTTCCTCTTAAAGTCTAATCTAAATCGAGTATGAAAAATAACCTCTCACTATGATAGCTCTCTGTTCACTGCCACTTGCGTATTTAATATTCAACCTAAAACCATCCTCACCAAAATAGCATAAAGTATTGGATATTGATTAAGTATGCAAGTTGCTAATTCTTTGCAAATCATTTTCCAATGTTCAACAATGATGTCAAGGTCATTAGCAAGCTCATTAACATCACCAACAATTAACTTGACTGTCTCCAACAACTATAAGAAATGCATAAATCACATTGTTATCATCTCTAGCACTTATCAATTTAAGTTTGATATTAGATACACCAAATAAGGATATTTTATCCCTGACCATTCTGAAAGCATTAACAATCTCATATGTTAATCAAACATCTCCTTTAATCCAAGGATAATAGTTTCATCAACATTAACATTAATATTTTTAGTTTAAATTTGTATTTTATTTTCTATTCATAACTATACAATTGAGCAAACTTTAGTCTTTGCCTTATAGGTTGAACCAATGATCAGGTAATTTTGACCACTTATTTTGTAAACAAACAAACTTGATCTATTGCTCATAGACTAATCAACTTTGGCACCTACAAATGTGAAGTAAAATAATATTCTGTCTAAATTTTGTAGCTATTCTACCTCATTTATAATTTAAAGGAGTATCCATAAGTGGTGCCATTCTACTTTGGGGAAAATGCACCCTACCTCCTCAACAGCACAAAGAGAAGGTTAGCTAATTACTATTCCAAGAATATATTAACTATTTCATCAAACCACATGCATGGTTTGAAAATTTTACTAGTGCAAGTTGGACCGTTAAAGTTGAATGCTTCAGTATACTTCCCTAACATTAAATTAAATTAAAAAAACAATAATCATTCATTATCACTAAAAAATTACTTATCGAAAAAACAACACAATGCAAAAATAATTAGATAAAAAACCTTCAAAAGTACTTGAAATTATGCTTAAATCATTCTTTTCCTTCATCATCACTAGTAATAGCATCTACACGTATGAGTACTCATTTCAATGATTTGATTATATTGATTGTAGATTAAAGATTATATCTTAAAATTATCCTAAAATTCTACTTATAGAACTTAAATTATGCATCACTTTGTCTAGTAAAATGAATTACTCTATTTATAGTTGTTTGTATATAATGATGCCAATATTAATTTTATACAAGACCTATCTCACATGTAACTCAAGATTGATGTTTATCTAATTTAAGTATTCTGAAGCAAATCTACCTAGTTCACTAAATTAAAAACTAATAAATCTAGAGGCAATTCAAATGAATAAATACTTAATTATGTTATCCATTAACATAAACTATATAGATAGATAGTAGACACAAAATTCAAATCAAAAGCATTCATTAAGTTAATTATAAACAAATCAAGAAGATCATGTAAAGGAAATGTTTAAGTCACATAGGTCTTCTAGGCTTGTAACTGTCTGAGGCTTAAAACGGTTTGAATTCAAAGGAAATAATATCTCACAATGATTCAAGCACTAGAAACTGTAAAACACATGACAATGTTCCCTTTTCTTCCCCGATTTTGACCATTATGCTCACCTCCTTATCTCTCCTTCTCTCACCTCCCTTTTATCTCCACATTATGCAAAACATGGTTCAATATTAGTAGGTACAAAAGCTAGCAAGTGTAAGTGCATTATGAAAGTAAAAAAGACTTTTTAAGTTCGAAGGTATTTCATCATTTGAGCACATTCTAATAAATCTCATCTTTCACTCACAATACCTTTAACACATTCTATGTTTTTATTCCACTCACTATGCTTTTTACCCTTACATTGCTTTTACTCACTCACAATTTTTTCATTAGAGCACATTTTGGCAAGAGTTTATACCTACCATATTGAACCATTTCCCCACTTTTTTACTCAAATATACATCTCTTTAAACCAGCATCACATATCTACCTAACCCTCAATATCCATGGCCCAATGTCCATTTCATACTGTAAATCAAATATAGGATATGAAAAGGTTGAGTTTCAAACACAATTTGAGTGCAAGGTTTCAAAAGTATAAAGGTTCATCAAGAAAGGATAATTAAAGGCTCAACATGGAAACTAAGGATACATAGTATAAATGTTTGTTATTTAAGCGCTTGGCTAATCAAACAATGCCTTAGAACATCCCTAAACATTTCAAAATACATAATTTCTTTCATGCTTACATTTACACAAACAAATGTCAATTGATTCAAGCACCATCCATCTACTAGGATCTATAAAACTTATCTATCATTTGGCACAAAAATCAAACATATTTAAAATAATTAATTACCTTTATTATATTCTATAATTTAACAAAGTGAACTAACTAATCTACCTTTAAAAAACCAAATAATCTAACATCAATCAAAATTTTCATGCTTGAAAGTCAACAATACATAATTCAATATCAACACCCAATAATCCAAATGTCAACATACTTCAAGCACCATACATGAAAAATAAAAAAAGAAAAGAAAAGAAAAAAATGTTTTTTATAGATTTATGAAAATTTTTAAACAGGACAAAAAATAAGCAAAAAAGAAAAACACAGAAATTAAAAATTTTATGTACACCCCTACACTTAAGTTACACATTGTCCTCAATGTGTACCCTACTAAAGATTAGTTTAAGAAAAACTCTCTTGATTTAAGATCATGTTCAGCAACATGATGGAGTAGTCCTCAAACTTTGTAAAAAATCTTAATGTAATGTAGCTTTCGGTGGGTAGACCTATATAGAAAAACAGACCAACATAAACACAAACAAAATATTCAATTAAAAGGAAAATAAAAACAAAAAACGCAATTAATAATAATCATTGAAATCCTTCATAATCAGGGTGATCCGTGTCACCACCAAAACAGAATTTCCATCTGGTTCTCAACACTTTGCATCTGAATTTGTTGCACAGTCGAGAAATATGAACTAGCCAACACTTTTCATTTTCTTATCTTCGACTGATGCGACATCCACATCATAAGCCATTTCTCCCCAAAACCTAGCCAACTCTATAAGTCGTTCGGACGTACTATAGCCTCGGGCATCACAAACTCGATCTCACAAAAAGTCGTAGATACTCAGGCTTCACTTCCCATTTCGAACTGGAAATAGATTATGCTTATTAAGTCCATCAGTTGGATCCTCTACAATAATGATTAGAAAGTGTGTTGGCTCTTCCACACCTTCACTTAGTTCGGGTTGAAGATCATGCTTAATATCTAACTCTACTCCTACTTCTATGTCAATCAGAGTGAAGACACCATCTTTTTTCTCATGACCTCATCATAGTCTCCAAGTCCGAACTCTTCATAAACACCCATATTCAGCATGTCATTTCATTATGGTACGGTAAACCTCCTCCTCGAGTTTGAAAATATCATGCTTGACCTCTCCTACCAGAGTGCTCATTTCAACTTGGCATTGGATGGCTTTCAATAATTTCTCCAATGCATTGGACATTGAGGACATAGTAGCCTGGCACGAAGACATGCTATCCTCCAACATTTCAACCCGTGTAGCAAAGGATGGGTCTTCAGTATACTCTTCAGTCTCCATATTACTTTCCAGATAGTAACATGGAGAATACGAATCATATGTCAGATAATTACCCGACCACCCTTGATTGTAGCTACCTATCTCATTGCATATTCATATGAATCATAAAGATGTTCGAGTGAATACTCTTACCTTTCAAAAATTGCCATTGAAACTCTAATGGCTCGTCGAATATCCGTTCATTGAACTCAACCTCTCTTCATATCCGTATTGGTCTCCTAGCCACCTATAATCATTATTATTAAACATGATTAAATGGAGTCTTCAACAAGGTAAATAAATAAAATAACAAAAAGAAAACACAAAACATGAAAAGTAAGGCACTTCTAAAATAACTAACTTAACAACACATTTACACCGTTACAATCTTGACAATGACACCAACAATTTGACCTTGCCACGACATACGAACGCCAACTAGAGAATCAACACAAAATTATCAAATATGAAAGCAGCTTGGCTACAAGAGTGACAGGTCAGTTGCAACATATTTGTGTTACAATGGAACACAAAGTATTCTGAGGATTAAACCCAAAAGAGATTAGGCGATAAGGTAACTAAAAAGGATAACACATGCAACTAAGAAGCCTAACTAGCTAACCACTAAGCGTTATTGTAACACCCCTAACCAGTATCCGTCGTCAAAATAGGGTTACGAAGCATTACCAGAAACTTTTAACTTAAAACATTCAATTACAATCATTTATAAAACATGCCATATTCCATTCAAACACTGCATAATGTCCTTTCTTCGAGCCCTCGAGGCCTTAGAAACACTTTAGAAATTATTCGGGACTAAATCAAAAACATTTAGAACTTCATGGCAAAAGATAGAAAATTTCATACTACAGGGGTCACATGGCTAAGACACACGCCCGTGTCTCAGGCCGTGTGGACATCAAAATAGGGACACGCGGCCATGTTCTAACCAGTGTCCGTGGCCGTGTAACTCTCTGACTTGGGTCACACGGTCAAGCCACACGTTCGTGTACCAAGCCGTGTACCTTTCGAAATGGCCTCATATGCCCGTGTGCCATGTAACAACCCTATATATCCGTCACCAAATTAAGGTTACGAGGTATTAATAGACATAACACAATTGAATACATAAAACAAATACATAAATCACAAAGTGATTTATAGAAATAAATATATAATTTACTTCATAAAATACATCAACCGAAAATGCAAAGTCAATCATCATTTTAATCTCAAATATTATAGACACAAAACCAAATTTTATTTATCAATTTTATTTATAATTACCAAAATCGTATATATATAATTTAAAATTTTATTATACCTAAATTAATTTACAAAGGTCTTTCATTTTATTACCATGTAACAACGCATTTCATAGCACATTTTAAACATATATACTATTATATAAATTCAACTTCGATCATATGAGTTTAGCTTCCCAATAGTATAACCCCGATTAAACTCAAATCCAACATTTAAAACTTTTATAAAATTGAACATTCATTTAATCTACTTATAACATGCTAGTAAAATATTTTTAAAATTTAGCATAAATACTTCCATTTATAAGTATAATATATATATACCTATATACATATTCATATAAATCTAACACTAACAAACCACATAACCAAGCATAAATATATCAAGTTTCATATAATCTTAAACCACAACCAAAATATGACTAATTTATCATTCAAACCAAAACCAAATGAAACAACTAATTTGGCCACGTTTACAAGGCTTTAATACAGATTTACTAGCAAAATAACAATTTCATCTAATCTTAGACTATACAAGCCATAGACTCAAAAGGAATTTCAACTTAAAATACCATTTTCTATCAATAGTGTAATAAGCTTTTCTGACGATCCCCGATCTCGAACCACTTCAAAAAAAATCTATAAGACAAGGAAAATAAACAGAAACAAACAATAACCGTAAGCCATTGATAGCTTAGTAAGTTTTTTAACAATTAAATTAAAGAATTATAACATTTTACAAGCCAATTTGTTTATATATATATTTATAAATTCCTTGAATGCTTATAACCAAATATTTATGTTCATCAAGAACAAATAACCAAATGTATATATATGTTTCCCACAAATATATTTAAACTAATTTATGTTCACATCAACGCCTATATCCAAATGCATAAATAAACTTATCAAACTCTTATATTCAATGCATATACTCATCCAAGGTATATATATAAAACCGAAAACGTATGTACCTATCCAATACTTTTAGCCGTATGCCTATAAACAACAAAATATAGAACCGAATACTCACAACCACATTTTTATAATTTATTACAATTTATCAATGTGATTATCTAATTCAAATTAAGACATAAATATCACTTATTCAAAATGATTCATCATCATATAGTCTGTTAAGCTTGAAGCTTGAATCAGAACACTGGCATTAAGCCTACTAGACATTAAGTCTGTAAAGTTCACCGGCATTAATCCTGTTAGACATTAAGTCTGTAAAGTTCACTGGCACTAAGCCTGCTGAACATTAAGTCTGTAAAGTTCACCGGCACTAAGCCTGCTAGGTACAGGACCTGAATATCACAAATACGAAAATAATTTCTCATATAACTCTTACTAGCATTACACATGTTCAAAACATATGTATATAGTTCATGTAACATTATCCACACTTTCAAGAAATTGTCAAACCATAACTGAATCACATCTATACTTACAATCCATACTTTTAGCTCAACTCAAAAATTTTATATATACATTTATATCCATTCGAACCACTTTCATCCAAAAATATATAGTTCATACCTTAAATTCATTTGAAGAATTTATACATACACATATAACTATGTTCAACTTCATACATTTCCATGTATATATTTCACACTTTAATTTAACTCAAAATTATACTTGTATATATATATATATAATCGAAACTCACATATACAATATAACATACATACCTTAAATCAATTTCAAAATTACACAAGTATATACATATATATATTGAGACTTCAAATATATATTTATAACTCCCATACTTCAAATAAAATCAAGAACCTATATATATATATACATATATATTGAACAATATATATATTCATACATATATCTTTCATACTTTAATTAAATTCAACCTATATATATATTTTATCACAGCTCATCAAGAATATAAATCATATACATGTATATATACTGATTTAAAAACATTAAATTGCTAATACACTTACCTCGGATGATGAAAAATCAAAGTCGAACGATTATTCGACTACTTTGGCTTTTCCTCGATCTAACTCTGATTTCTTTGGTTCTCGATCTAAATATATTCAAAATGAGCTAGTTTAATCATTATCACATTCAATTTAGTCCAAAAACACATAAATGGGTAATTTACCATTTTGCCCTTAACATTTACACTTTTTTCAATTTAGTCCCTATTGCATAAAACACAAAATACACAAAATTTGCCCACACTATGCTAGGGCCAAATGTTCATATACTTCATACAAATCCACACATTTCTTTTATTTAACATTTTAACCCATCAAAAATTTATTTTCACAATTTAACCATATTTACTCAATTTCACTAAAAATTCAAAGATAAAACATATTAATCTAACACCTAACTTTCATATTTCATCAACTAACATCACAAAGCTCAAGCATTCATCAATGGCACATTTCAAAATCATCAACAATTCACCAAATTAAGACATGGGTTTTGAAGTATTCAAAGCAACGATCTCAAAAACGTAAAAATTATCAAAAACTAAAACAATTTCATACCTTAATCAAGCTAGTAAAGTGCCGAATCCCTAATAAGCTTTAATGGTTTTCGTCTTTGTTCATTTCGGCTAAGAAAGATGATGAAATGGCCAATTTTTATGTTTTAACATAACATATATTATTTATTTGTTATTTTACTTATTTAACCTTTATTAATTAATTTAATACATATAATATAAGGGTAATGTTGACTATTTCCACCCACTATCTTATTTTTGGTCTTATTGCACCTTTAAACCTCCCATTTAAAAAGAAAACAACAATTAGATGCTTCTAGATATGACCACTAAATTTTCATTTTACGCGATTAAGTCCTTTTACTTAATCTGTCATTCAAACGATAAAATTTAAATACGAAAATTTCACACAATCAAATTCACACATAATAAACACACAAAATAATATTAAAATATTTTTTCGACTCAGTTTCATGGTCCCAAAACCAGTTTCATGGTCCCAAAACCACTACGTCCGGTTAGGATCAAAATCGAGTTGTTACAACTCTCCCCCTAAAGGGATTTTCGTCCCCGAAATCTTACCAGTGAATAGGTTTGGGTAACATTCTTTAATTACATATTCTGGTTCCCAAGTTGCTTCTTCAACTCCGTGTTTATGCCATAGTACTCTAACTAACGAAATTTTCTTGTTTCGTAACTCTTTAACCTCACAAGCTAAAATACGAATCGGTTCTTCTTCATATGACATATCGGACCTAATCTCAATTTCTGTCAGACTAATCACATGTGAAGGATCAGATCGGTATCTACGAAGCATAGAAAATGGAATACATTGTGAATCTTTTCTAGCTTAGTGGCAACAACAATCTATAAGCAACCGGTCCGATACGCTCAATAATCTCATAAGGTCCAATGAATCTCGGACTCAATTTACCTTTACGACCGAATTTGAGTACTTTCTTCCACGGCGAGACTTTCAAAAACACTTTATCCCCAATCTGATACTCTATAAATCTTCTTTTCAAATCTGCAGATCCGATGCTGCTTTCAAACTATCTCGAATTACTTTCACTTTCTTCTCAGTTTCTTTAATCAAGTCAACCCCGTGTATCTTATTCTCGCTAAGCTCGGTCCAATACAATGGTGTATGAAATTTACGACCGTATAAATCCTCGTAAGGTGCAATTTTAATACTAGACTAAAAACTATTATTATATGCAAATTCAATCAAAGGCAAGTATCGTTCCCATGTACCTTCAAACTCGAGAACGCAACATCTCAACATATCCTCGAGTATCTGAATGATTCGTTCGGACTGACCATCTGTTTGAGGGTGAAAAGTTGTACTAAAGTGTAGTTTTGTTCCCAAAGCATCTTGCAGTTTCGTCCAAAACTGCGATGTAAATCTCGTGTCTCTATCCGAAACTATAGAAATAGGTACACTATGTAACCTCAGAATCTATGAAATATACATCTCAGCTAGCTTATCAAGTGAATAATCTGTGCGAATCGAAAGAAAATGTGTCGATTTAGTTAATCTATCCACTACAACCCAAATAGCATCTTTCTTGCTCAGTGTCAACGGTAATCTGGATACAAAATCCATCGTGACTTTGTCCCATTTCCATCCAGGTATCATGATCGGCTGAAGCAACCCTGAAGGTACTTGATGCTCAGCTTTTACCTGCTGACATATTAAGCACTTCAAAACAAAGTAAAAAATGACGCGTTTCATACTGCGCCACCAATAGTGCTATTTTAAATCGTTATACATTTTCGTGCTACCCGGATGAATAGATAATCGACTACTGTGAGCTTCATTCAAGATCGTCTGACTCTAAATTTTTTGGAACATATATTGGTGGCCCTGAAACCACTATTTCTGACACCACTAAAAAACGGGTTGTTACAGTTATATTACAACAAATCATCATCAAAAAGTAATTGCACTAAACTATACCTAAGATAACTAAATTTCATAATAAATGAAAGTGGAAAAATATCTATCCCATGGGCTAAAGTGGCCGGTTGATGTCCATGTTGTAGTCAATTCATTATTAGGGATCTAGATTGCTCAAACTCCTAATTGGTTCAGTTTTACATTCCGGTCACCATTTTACACAATTAGACGATTCATTCTGGTTTATCTCTCGACCTCACCAAACTAAATTGAGCCAATCAAATTGACTCACAATAGGCTCTACTCTCAATTTCACCTATCTAAATGTTCATCTAGATGCGTTAATTCTAGTTTTAAAGTCTATTCAATTTAGTCCCTGACCTAAAAACTAACCATGCAACATTTCATTCAACCAACCACCATAAAATTTAGTGACAATCCATCGTTAACATAAAAATATCATTCAAGTTCATGCTTGAATAATTCATCAAAGAAAACATAAAAAGGCGAGCTTAAGAAAATATTAGTGACTTTTTAGGGAGTCTTTTTTGGAGATTATAGCAACACTAATGATGATGTATGCACAACCAAAGTAGAGATTTTTACACTTTTGAAAGTTCTTAAAGATAAAATCTATTGGATACTTTAAAGAGAAGTCAAAGTAACAATAGAAAGTTTTCGTATCTAATTGAAAGAAAATAAAGCTAAAGTAAAATGAAGAACTACTAGCTACAAACTGACTAAGCTAACAAAGGAAAAACTAAAAACCTAAATATGGTGATAAGAAATAAAATAGTGGGTTAAAAAAATGATAAAGATGGATCCTTTATGTTTGGCATCTAGTGTGCCTTTAATACAACCAAGTTACAACCCTAATAATTTGATAAAAATGACCTTGGAGTGTATGAATTGACTTGAGTTGGTGTTGGACACAAAATTGCCCCTACAATATTTTTCACCCTGTCAAACTTCAACATCATGCACCCAAGCTTTGGTGTCACAAAACCCTCGACAATGGCACTATCTTGGATTTGGGGATTTTCAATGATTTGACACCCTCAACAGTGGCCTTGGCTCCTTTACATCAACTATCAATAGCGGAGTTGCGACCTCAAAGGCTTGGAGTCGAGACTTTAAGCTCAATGTCACGACACAATACACCTAGTGTTGTGACATCCTTGGTCAACTACTCCAAATTGGTTTCTGATTGAAGTTTTTCTCCCCTTAGCTGATAGAGGATTAGTGTTGTGGCACCCACATCAATTGCAATTTTCCCCAAGGTTTCACCGTAGTTGTCTCTCCACACAAACTCAAACACACCATTAGACTCCCTGTGGCATAATTTTTCCAATTTAGGTCTCAAAAGGAATGAAATGAAAGAAAAACTATCTAATAATAAATAGTAAAAATCAATAAAATTCATAGGAAAGACTCATAAATTACTTAAGAACATACTCATCAAGTGTTCAAGAGAGACTAATTTGACGTATCAAATTATGGTTGATCGGCGTGTCACACATACATAGTTAATCGTCCACTCAAGATTAAGGTATGCCACACTATAAATGTCACAAGTGAATAAATCTATAGACAAATTTAGAATTTATTCTATTGAGTCTAATCCAATGTATTGTAAGTCTAGCCAGTCAAATCAATATCTATATCTCTACCTTCTGGGAGTCATTCGCTCCGATGTCCAAGAGAAGGCATCTCCCCAATTGGACTTGATAGATGACAGATTAGTCTTTCAATCAATTTTCTCAATTCTAATTAGACTAAGGATGTGTTTAGATTATCTACTAATATAAGTTGTCTATTCATATTATGATCTGACCACATAATATCGCTTTATATTAGCTTAAGCGTTAGATAATCAGTGAGTCAATAATTTCTTTTATTTTGTTTTGCATTCAAAAACTATTGAGGACAATATACAAAAGATATTAATGATATTGATCGATATTATTAAACTAATTTATTCAAAAACTTACAAGTACATAGATGGAAATCACTACACTAAGGCAATTAGATTCCAACAGGCTCTCACTTTCCCTAATGAAGTAGATGAGTCATATTTCATATTCCCTTAACCTCTATATGTTTTTCAAAATTCCTAACCACTAGAGTCTTGGCAAATAAATCCACAAGGTTGTCCTCTAATGTGACTTTGACTACACACACTATCCTATCTGTTACCGCCTACCTTATGACATGATACTTTCTATCAATGTGTTTTTTCCTGTTATAGTTTATGATTTCTTTAGTGTTAGCTATTCTCGCATTGTTCTTACAATACAATGTGATAGGTTTTTTCCAAGCCAGGAAAGACTTCGAGATCCATAAGGAACTTTTGAAGCCATATCACTTGTTTTGTTGCCTTAGAAGTTGTCACATATTCGGCCTCTATAGTGGAGTCAGTAGTGCAACCTTGCTGGACACTTCTCCATAGTTATGGATCAGTTGCCTAGGATAAAGACAAAGTCCAATGCTGATTTCCTCAAATACTGACATGTTTGGAGGTTAGAATTTGTACAATTGATAGAAGTAAGATCTCCACCAATATACACAAGCATATAATTTCTCATTCTCTGTAAATACTTAAGTTTATGCTTTACTATCTGCCAGTGTCTTTGACCTGATGTCAAATGTAGTAGTGATTTTGGTCTATTTCCGCACTTAAATAGCTTATATTCTAGCCAATTTAATATTTATAATTACATTTTTGGTATTTAGTGCTTAGTAATATAAGTTAGTAAAAATAAGTGTTTTTAACACATTTTGTGAGTGTTGTGACCTATTAGGCTGACACGGGTCTTAGGTACTAATTTGTGTAATTGAGTGTGTAGGATGGTGAATTATAGGTACAATGGACGTAGGAGCAAAGGATGAGTGATGCACAAGCTTCCCAAGCCGTTAAAGCATGAAACGAACCAAATGAGGCACAAATTACTATCGTGTCGTGCCATATACCTTACATGGCATAACATAGCCCTAACGTGATGGCCAAGTACTTCAAGGCTATTTTTGTCCACACAATCAACTTTACATGAATGGCTAAATTTCTTAGGGAGATTAACGAGTGGATGAGGGCATGATTAACGAAGGATTTAAGGTTCCCTGATAAGATCAGTTGGTTTAAATTACGCGTTCTTAAACCCTAGGCTTGACAACCCTAAGAAGTAATCATAGGTTAAACGAGGTTGGGAGATAATTTTTGTCGAGTAAAACATGATTTATCGTAGTTGAGAAAGTGAGGTCGAGAGTTAAACGAGTATCAACAAATTGATTAATCAGTTAAAGGCCAAGAGGTAATAGTTGGTTAATTGATAACTAATCCACCCTATAACCCTAAATCGAAGTTAATTACAACCTTTGAAATGAGTTAATCTTCCTGATTGGTTTTATCAATTTAGTCGTTTGTTTATTTTATCGCTCATTTATTTTAACTATTTAATCTTTATTATTAATCTATTTTATAATTTGTCGTAATATATGATTTAATTACTACTATTTGGACTTATTATTGTAAAAATATTTTTTTATAAATTTAGTCCATCCTCCATTGGGTACGATCCTCGATTTCTACTATTTGACCCGTATACTTGCAAACACCACCAATTTAATTTATTATATTTTGGTGTGACATTTTTACTCTAAATAATAACACGTTTATAGGCAATTAAGTTGTTGGCGCTGTTGCCAAAGAGGTTTCGACAGTAAGATAAATAGGAAAGTTAAAGACTATAGATACGACATGATATTTGTGTTATTTTAGTATTATTTAATAAACTTAGCAGAGGGAAATGATGGAAACTCTTATGAGTAGAACTATATTTGAAACAAATTGGCTAAAGCCTAGTATTACCCTACCAGTAATGAATACAATTGCATTTGAGATTTATCCCTCCTTATTAACATGGTTATCAACTAATCTGCAGTTTAGCGACAACTCAATCATGAACCCTATAGTTTTTTTTGAAATAGTTGAACAAATATGTTACATGGTAGGATATTTTGGAGTTTCAAAAAAAGCAATCAAATTACTACTGATCCCTTTTGCCCTTGAAGGCCAAATATGAGAATGATTAGAAGCGTTAACTCCAAGAATTATTACAAAATGGGAAGAGTTTGTGTATTGGTTCTTATAAAGGATCATAACCATGCCTATGATGTTAAATACAAATGAGGATTTCTCGCAATTCAAACAGAGTCCCATCGAAACGTTTGGTCAAGCAAGGGATAAATTCAAGATAATTGTATGAAAGGCTCTGGGGTGGAGTTAATATAGTCATTTAATTACAACACTTTCATGTAGGTTTAAATCAGAAAAGCAAAGAAAATTTTGACATAATGGTTGGAGAAAGTGTTTGGTCAAAAACGGCTCAAGAAATTGTTATGCTCCTTGAAATAGTGAGTAGAAACGATTACACTTGGAGACAAATCAGAGAAATGGAACCAACAAAAGAAGTAATGAGATCGATGAGGTGAAAGAAGACAACGAAGAAGACATGGAAGAACAATTGAGCAAAGATGAAAATTGCACTTCAAATGTTGAAGAAATCTTGGAAGACGACTTTTCTGAAAAACTGCTCGAAAGCAGTTGGAACACATTTATCAACTAGACTGGAAAAGACAATATAAATAACCTTTGCGTCAATCTGAGAATTAACCAGCAAAGATGACTCCATCAATTGTCAAACCACTTATGTTGGAATTAAAACCCTTTCCCGCACACTTGAAATATGGGTATTTGGGTGATAACAACACATTACTGGTAGTCATTGTAGCAGGCTTATTATTGGAGCAGGAGAAAATACTCTAGGGTGTACTCAAAGCTCATAAAAAAGTAATTGGGTGAACTATTGCTGACATTAAAGGAATCAATCCAATTTTATGTCAACATAAAATAGGATTGGATAAAGGAAAAAACCAATAGTTGATGCTCAACGACGTCTTAATCTAGCAATAGAAGTGGTTAAGAAGGAGTTGATAAAGTGGTTGGCTGCAGGAATTTTCTACCCCATCTCTAATAGCACATGGGTGAGCCCAACATAATGAATTCCAAAAAAAAGGAGGAATGACAGTGGTGAAAATGAGAAGAATGAGTTGATTCCCACTTGGACAGTTGCATGATGGTGGGTATGTATCGGTTACAGGAAATTGAATGACACACAACTAAAAAGGATCACTTTTAGCTGCCATTTATAGACCAAATGCTTGACTGGTTGGTAGGTAAGGAATATTATTGTTTCCTTGGTGGATATTCCAGATATCATCAAATTCCTATCCATCCAGATAATCAGGAAAAGGCTATGTTCATATGTCCTTTTGGAACATATGCTTTTCGAAGGATGTTGTTTGGACTATGCAACACTTTATCTACATTCATGCACGGTATGACTACAATCTTTGCTAACATGTTAGAAGAAGGATTAGACATATTCATGGATGATTTTTCTATTTATTGAGACTCATTCATGAAATGTTTACACAATCTCGAACGAGTTCTAAACAGATGTGAAGAAATTAGTTTGGGGCTCAATTGGGAAAAATGTCATTTTTATGGTAAAAGAAAGAATTATTCTTAGGCATCAAATTTCCAAAAAAAGGGTTTCGAGGCCGATAAAGCTAAAATTAAAGTAATAAAGAATCTAACAACAAATTTTCAAGGAGTGAGAAATTTCTTAGGACACATAAGCTTTTATAGACGATTCAGAAAAACTTTGTGCAAGCCTTAAAATCGTTGAGCCAACTAATGCAGAAAGATGTCCCTTTTTATTTCAATGAAAAATGCATCGAGGCTTTAAATATTCTAAAGGAGAAATTAGTCTCAACACCCATCATAGTAAATTGAAAGAAAATAAAACCTAAAAATAACTAAGTGGCTCACTTGTCCAAGCCCTCTAAAATAAGGCTAAACATGTCTATTTATAGAGCTTATGCTCTAACCTAATTATGGTTGATTAGCAACCTAAAAGAATCCTATTATATTACATTATGTGGACTAAAAATCCATAATTAAAATTTCTAATTATCGCCCGGTGTCGCGACACTGTCTTTCGAATTGGAACAATTTGGCTTTGAAGTCTAGTGTTACAACACCACTCCTCGATGTTGTGACACTACAGTCGTCCTTCATCTTCTTATCTTGAAAATAATGTCCTACACACTAAACAGAGTTGTTAAATCATCCTTATGCCCATAATGGCCTATTAGATCATGACATTACTCAAAATTGCGTAAAAACGCTTATTTTGCATAAATTAAACCTAATATGCTAATTAATGAAAATGATATAAAAACATATAAAAACATTAGTAAATAAGCTTGTTAAGCGCCGGAAAGACCTTAATTTGCTACAACAGATTATGGCAGATCACATACATGCAGAGAAGTTGTGCCCATGTCTGTCATATGTGAGTTTCCAAAAATAGATAGTGTCTATCAGTAGGCTAAATCTGGTCGTGGGAGTATTCGCCAGTGGATACTTCGGATCAAAGAGGGTTGTATTCGCCAAATATGGAAAACTAGTTTATCACTTTACATCTAATCTCTTAATGTTTGAAGGTTCTTATTATGGGATTTTATTTCCCAGGAACTCACTAAGTTCCCACGAACATACCTAGTTTCTTATTATTTTTAGGTTTTTAGGTTGAACGTCGTTCTAATAGCTCATTTCTCTAAAGTGTCAGAATAGTGGTTTCGAGGTGACAAATCTGACGTGTGAGTCTATAAATATTACTATTTAATATTTATGAGTAATATATAGTATAATGATAAATTTTGATTTAATGAATTGTATTAAATGGAAGAACAATTAAGTTCAAGTGGTAAGACCCTAAAGTCAAGTGGTTTTAGAAAATGAGGTAACGGGACCTCATTTCTGAACTGAGTCATAAATATTTTATTAAATATTTACAAAGTGTTTTTAAGGTTGTATTAAAGTTTCGTTAAGAAATTTTAACGTTTAAATGGTTAATTAATTGAAAAGGACTAAATTATAAAAACTACAAAAGTTGAATTCTATTAGTTAAATGGATCAATTAGCTTCGAAAAGGTGAATTAGTGGACTTGGATGGTAATTATACCATATTTAATGTGAGTGGATACTCATAGGTAGGTTGCATGGTAAACCTTGTAAAATTTAAAGGTTATAATAGTAATTAATTAATATAAACTAAAATAAACTTAACCTAAAATTATCATCTTCTTCATCCTTTATTTTCTTCAACCGAATCAATATGGTGGGTGAAGGAAAACCATTCGGCCAATTTGTTTTGGGGTGCTTTGTAAGCTATTTTTCACACGTTTCTAATAATTTTTATGTTTTTGATATCGTTGTAACTAGGTCCAGCTCGCTTGTACCTTCGTTTGTAAAACTGTTAAAGATTTTGAATGTTGCCATTGATGAATCATTGTGATTTTAGATGTTAAATGATGAATTTGAAGTATTAGTTGTTATTTATAAGTATTTTGTTAAGTGATTTTGAGGAATTTAACGATTAGGGATTAAATTGTTGAAATAGTAAAAATACAAGGACATGGTGTGAAATTGTTATAAATCTAGGCTGTAATGGATGCTATTAACATTCGGTTGGTATGAATTTTCAATAAAATTGGTTTAATTGCGTGATTAGGACATAGGGACTAAACTGAATAAAAATGAAAAGTTGAGGGTAATTTTACTATCTAAATTAATGAATTGAATGAAATTATTAGTTTAGATTAAGTACGAGTGGAAAATCGAGGAGAAGATAAACTTACCAAATAGCCCTTGTACTTAATCATTGTTGCAACTTAGCTTGGTAAGTTCGTAACTTGATTAAATCAATTAGTTTTGGTTTTGATTGTTTATATATGAATTGAGTTTATTGGTCTGAAGGAAATAAATGAGACCATAGTTGAAAGACACTATGGCACCATACCGGAATTGAGTAAGACCATGGCTAAAAGACGTTATGGCATCACGATTCTATCGAGTAAGACCATGGCTGAAAGACGTTATGGCATCATGATTCTTTCGAGTAAGACCATACCTAAAAGACACTATGGCATCATGAATCAAAGAAATAAGACCATAGTTGAAAGACACTATGACAATACAACGAAAAATGAATAATGCCATGGTTGAAAGACGCCATGGCACTCTCTGATCATTTGCTATTCAGGTAACATGTTTCAAGTGAGGTATGTATCATAAGTATGAATACGAGTTGAATGTTTGACTAGTATAGTTTGATAATGAATGTTAATGCCTTGGTGTAATTATATATCCTTTATATGTCTATACATACATTAAATCATGATGTTGTGGTGTGTTTAGAGAATTAAATAGTTACATGAATATTTTCCTAGTATTCGATGTTATTTCATTTGATTCAACAGGTATGAAAAGGAAAGAATCAGTAAGTATTCAAATGACTTATGTCATGAATCTATGAAAAGGAATGAAAAGGTAATGTTCAATGAAAGTATGTTTATGTTCATGAAATTGATGATTTCAAATGATGTTGTTCATGTATATGACTTACTTTATGTTATTTCAAGTGATTTATGAGTTGATGCAGTAATATGTGTTGTGGATGATGCTTAGGCTTGTGTCAAGCTTATGATTGGATTACATCATACTTAATCTTAATGATATACGTTGAAATGGTAGGTGTCCAAATGGAAATATGCTTATGTTCATGAAAAGGTGGTATGAATCAAAAGATATATTTCCTTATTAAATTGTTTATCATGTGGTTGACCCCAAAAGAGTTATATACATAAATGCACTGACTTGTGTATTGATGGTGTTGATTAGGCTTATGCCAGGCTTATGGTTATGGTTGATGTTTATGCTTATGTCTTGTATTATGCAAATGAAACGGGTAAGAAAGGGTAACGAAACGGTAAGTTCATAATTGAGATGTAATATGATGATATAAAAGGATTGAAGAGTTAAATGACGTATTTATGTGTGAGAAATTCACTTGTTCTATGGATGAATTTACCTATGATATGAACAAATACACTAATTTGTGAATTGATAATGTTATTTAAGCTTATGCTAAGTAAATGGAGTGATTCATAGTCTTATGTAAAAGTTAATGATTGTATCATATGTCTTATAATCCTATTATGTTAGGAATGAGAAGTATAATTGATGTTGATGGTTATATAGTTTGATAAATCTTGTGGCATTATTATAGTTTTATATTTGTCATATAAAGTTCATATTTGAAATGGAATATTATGTTTAAAATTTATACAAGCTTACTAAGTATTCATTACTTACGTAGTTATCTTTCTCTTACTTTATAGATTACCGAAAATTCGATCGGTTTGGAAACTCGTCGAAAATCTATCACACTATCCAGCGATTATATCGGTAGGTTTTGATGTTTTGGTCAAGGTTATAATGGCATGTATAGGTGGACTTGTGTTCAATGATCTAGTTATTATGTTTGGCATGTATATGCTATTTTGGTTGATGTACTTATGGTACTTGGATGGCTTGATGGCTGGTGTTATTATGGATAAGTTGATGTATATTTTCAATGACCAATTGGGTATGTGATGGGGTAATTTCAACGTGGTCAATTATGGTATAATTTGGTATAGAATTAAGCTAGATATGTATGGATGAGTTATAGTCAAATATGTATAAGTTTAGGTATATGTGTTTGAGATGTATGAGAGCAATGGTTCAAATGTAAGTTATATTGACATGGCATAAGTCAAGTATGGTATGTTTTGAAATGGTAGCAATGTGACCAAATATGCATATGTATAGTTAAGTTGAATGCTTGCTTTTGAGGTGTCTTATATGGCATATTAGTTTAATGGAATTTGGTCATTTGAATTTGTCATATTATGTATGTTTTGGTATGTTTATGATGCATTGGTTATATGTGCAAAATGTGTTTAGGTACAAGCTTGAAAGGGGTGATGGAAATGGCTTAATTTTGGCCAACTTCATATCCACACAGCCTAAGGCACAGACATGTGTCTCAGCCGTGTGTGACACATGGCCGTGTGTCCCCTGTAGTTTTTTTTAAGGTTTCAAGTCAGGCAGTTACATGGCCTAGCACACGGCCTGGCACACGGGCACAGACACGAGCTAGGACATGACCATGTGTTCCTATTTCAATTGTTATACAGCCTGAGACATAGGCGTGTGTCTCAGCCATGTGAGTCACACAGCCGTGAGACCCCTGCAATTTAAATTTTTCTAACTTTTCCCTCAATGTTTCAAATGTTCCCAATTTAGTCTCGAATTGTTTCTAAAGTGTTTCTAGGGCCTCGAAGGCTCGGTTAAGAGACAATATGCATGTGTATGTGTGGACTTTACTATGCTTAATGAAATTTTTAGAAGTGAATGTTGTGATGTTACAGTTTTACGGTCCGTAACGCTATTTCGATGACGGATACAGGTTAGGGGTGTTACAGTCGTGATAGTAGGGAATTAGCCAGATTAACAGCCCACTTGTGAGCCTTCATTGTTTTTCTTGCGTGACATGTATTTGCTAGGGGTATTAGGACGACTGTTAGATGACGCTTTTGAAAGTCATTAGCATGTATGTTGAGAAATGATATTTTGTATTTATGAAGGTTATATTGTAGCCTTGTTGGCTTATTCTTAAACTTGGTTTAAGGCAATACCGAACTGAATTGATTTTAAATTGTTATTCTAGTGATAACTTGACAGGAAAACTTTATTTTAAACTTGTAAAAATTTATGAAGCTTCTGCCAAAAGCTATTTACTTGTGTTTTCATCTTTTAAAGTAGCGCGATACTATTTTTAATCTGATTTCAATCCTATAATGTTTCAAAATATCGAGACACCGCTCTGGTAAGCAGATACCCTCCAAACTGGAAAGTTGATTTTTAAATGGTATATTCATTCCACGCTACCACACTCAACCTGTGTACTGCTCCATGTCCAAGTCATTGCATTGTTTTGACTATCTGGGGTCCGTTTCAAGTCCCATACACCTCCGATCACCCCTGAGCAACTTCAAAATAATTTAAAATTATCTCTAAACTCTTATAATTGTCCAAAAATTGGATTAGAAATTTTATAGAAATGGTTTTAACTTCAAAATGTTTTGTAGTTTTAAGTTTTAAGCTTTTTTAAATTCCATCTTATAAAAAGATGTAAAATTACTATAAAAATATATATGTTTTAAAATAAAAAAATAAATTTAAAACATTATTCAACATTCA
Organism: Gossypium raimondii; assembly: GCF_025698545.1. Taxonomy (NCBI): domain Eukaryota; kingdom Viridiplantae; phylum Streptophyta; class Magnoliopsida; order Malvales; family Malvaceae; genus Gossypium; species Gossypium raimondii. The sequence continues at coordinate 20,780,577 of NC_068576.1, forward strand.
ATAAATAAATAAAACACAAAATTATACGAAAGTGTCACGGACTTAGAGTTTTCCCACGCGATCCGTGCTGCCTTAGGCAGTTTTTTTGCTTAAAACGCCTAAGTCAGCCTAACTTGAAACACAAAAAAGGATTCAACAGCAAAAACGCCCAAGTCAGCTTAACTCGCAACAATAAAGGATTCAATAGAATTCCCTTAAGATTTTCACGAAGAACAACAGAAGAACGAAGTAAGAACGAGCCTTGAAAGATGAACAAAAGCAAGAACACTTGAGAGAAAAGTTTGAGTGAATACTTCTCAAAATTCTTATTAACAACTGAATGCATTACAATGAGTAAAGAGGTCTCTATTTATAGTTGAGCCTCAAAGTACATCAAAGGCTACAATTAAAAGCTGTATACAATTAGAACTCTAAGACATAATTAGAAGCTGTATACAATTAGAACTCCAAGATTAAATAATTATATCTTCTTGGGTCTCTTCCCTTATTTATCAGGCTCTTGGGATAGGCTTTTCATCTCTTCAGGCAACGGGCCAGTTTGGTTGGGCCAAATGACCTCCTTCAAATACGATGGATCGCACAAGTTCGTCATGGTTGCGTGTTCCCATGCGCAACCCATGACAAAAGAACGTGTTTCGACAAAGAAAAAAAATATTAAATACAAAAAACATGCCACAATCAAAATATAATATAACCCAGAAAAATTGCGCTTACTTAAGTGGGTGTTTTTTTCTAGTATTCAAGGTTTTTGAGGGAGCTTTTTATTTATAGAAAAATAGCAAAACAAATTTGAATATAATGAAACAAAGATCATATGCACATGTGTCACGATAAGAGCATATCACAAGCAGACTAAAAATTGTCAACAAAAATGAAAACGCTTCGGTATAAGCACACAATATGACAGCTATGGTATATATTTTTGTGGTAATTATTTGGATGTATATTATTTGTATTTGTATTTGTAACTGTAAGTATAATTGTAATTTATATTTTTTAAAGAAAAAATATAGTTTTACTTTCACATACCTTAATTTTCTTTTTCTTTTTTTTAAACGACGATATCTTTTTTTTTTTTCATGTGCCTGACCTTTCATGCTGCAACAGCTTTTTGTAATAGAAACCTGGGTAGCAGAGCAGTGGGCATCAATAGTTAGTACAGGTACAGGTTCCACTATTTACTCTTAACAGAAATTTAAAAGATTAATTAATGACCTAACCAACAAACTAACTTATCGACCAGAATGGCCATGAATTCTAGCCCAACAACTTGACCCATTACTTCAGCTCGTAACATATTGACCGTTGGCATTTCGATAAAAAAATATATAAAATAACAAGACTAATTGAGTGAGACCAATAATTTAATTAGAAAACAGAAAACTAGTTAAAGTTTATAATTTAAATTCTGGCAAAAGAATATAATTTAAAATTAAATAATTTGAGTTATACTAATTTTTGAATTAAAATAATTTGAGATGATCTGTTTTTAAATTCATTCAAATAAATAATTTGAATTAGAAAATTTAACAGTAAAAACACAATTCAATCTTAGTTTCTTTTTCAAGTTAGTCATCACGCCCATGGTTCATTTACATTTGTGCTTTGATCACCATAATTCTTTCTTTTATAATGACTGCGGTGGTATTAGCTTAATTCGGTCCGACTGGTCATTATAAATTAATTTAAGTTTATAATAACTATTTTACGTATTAATTATTTGTTTTTATACCATAAAAATTAAAATTAATTATAAATTAAATAAAGAATAAAATTCAATTCCACTTTTAACTTGCATTCTATAAATTATTCTTTCTTTTCTTTGAAGATAAAGGGTCATAACACCTAATAACACTTTTTATGAACTATTAAAAGCACATTAATTCGGAATGTTTTTTATTTCTTTTACTCATCCTAATAACTGAAAGAATTGATTTTGAACAATCAGATAATAATCTAATAAATATAGCTTTCTAATCTAAAACTAGAAAATAAAATCCTCAACTCTCTCTCCTTGATTTTTAAATAACTGCTTGATATATATACCACATTGTTACACTGAAACGTTCTAGGCAGAGTTATTTACCTTTTAATTTAAACACTTTTCTATGCGGATTTTCTGTCATATAACATTTATTTTAACTTGAATAAGCTTATCTGATTATTTAATTCAAATAAATTCAATCCAATACTGAATTGACACATTTCGTAGCCAAACAAAAAATCCCATTCGTTCTTGTCGACGTTCATCATATAAATTACTGTTCAGTAAAATAAGAAAAGAAATGTCTTCATGTTGACTCCACTTGTCCATGTTGGATTGTGGTCTTATCATGCACCTCCTTAATTGCCTATCATGTTACCTAGACTTCTTTATTTCTTTTTAATTTATTTTTATCCAATGTTTATATAATATATATTCTACCATGAATATAAATATTTTCTTAGTTATATAAACCCCTTTTTTGATAAATACATTTACCCCAATTCGTATAACTTACATTATATTTATATTGAGTGCGGCGCAAAGCGTTGCAAAAAGTCACAAAACAGCTAGGTTTGGTTATTTTTAAGCTTCTGCAATAAGAGGTGGGGGGGGCGGGACGGGTTTTCTTTCCCTTTCTTAAAATATAAATGAGGTTAGGTACAACGTTGGTATCTATAATATATAGTATTTAATTCTACATCAATTCAGTTAAACCATGATTAAAATAAATAAAATATGTTATTATGACAATTTTATTTATACTTTTACAAAGTCAATAAAAACCTATTATAAATTATAATATTTATAATACGAGTTTAATATTTTTATTGCGATAATTATAATTTTTATTATTAGTTAAAATTTTGAAGTAAATTTTTTATTATTTAATTTTATTTTTAAAAAATTGTGCTAACTTTATTAATGTGAAATAGAGATATTATTTGAATAAAATTTTAAACATATTGATTATGCTAATTAATGCAATTAAAAATAATATTTAAAAATTAATTAAATATTAAGCGTGTAAAATCATATGCAATACATGTGACATTAGAAAATAATAAATAAAAGGTATGAACCTAAAACACCACAATTTTTAAAATTTTAATTCACTATTTAAACCAAAACTTCATTTAATTTTTATACAAACTTTTAATACATGTCTTTATTTAAATCTTTTGTCACATCATGGATATACCATAATCTAACATTTTATTAATTTTAAGTATATTGTATTTGTTCATTTTATTTTTATTTTATATGATAACTTTTTTAAAATCTACTCACAATGGTTGGTTGAACAACGTGTAAAGTGACAAATGACTTGACAAATCTTCAATTGATACCAATCTCGAGTTTAATTCTTGGATAACTTCGATCTCTTCTCTGTTTATATGTGCATATACATATATTTGTAAGAATATTTTGTCTTTTATAAAAATATATTAAATAAATTTAGAATAAAATTAGACATATTGAATTTTTAACCTCAAATGCAAAAATCTCCATGCCTAAATTATACTGTTTTAACCAATTTATTAAATACAAATCAATTCATTTAATTAGTTTTAAACATAAAAGTTTGACTCATTTATTGTGATTTTAAACATCAAATACTATATACAAACAAATGTTACCATAGATATAAATACAAATAATTTATTTTAGAATTGAAAATAACAATATTATTTAATACATGATTAATATAATCAATTTATTTACATTAACTTTTATAGATATAAAAAGATGAAAATTGAAAATAAAAAGTATGAATTTGCAAGATGTTATTTTTTTACTATTGTGTACGTATAATATGCTACAACGCATATGATATTACAAATTAGTAAATAAAAGGTTCGAACTTAAAACACTACAATTTTAAAATTCTATTTCACTATTTCGATAAAAATTCTTTTAATTTTATATAAATTCTTAATACATATTTTTATTTAAATATTTTTATCACATGGTTGTACCATTATCTAATATGTTTTATTTTATGTATATTGTATTTGTTCATTTTATTTTATATGATAAATTTTATCAAAATCTACTCACAATGGTTGGTTGAACAATGGATAAAATGACAAATGACTTGACAAAATTTTTAGTTAATAACAACCTTGAGTTTAATTTTTGGATAACTTCAATCTCTTCTCGTTTTACATGAACATATATATAATTGTAAGAATATTTTTATTTTTGTTTATAAAAATATATTAAATAAATTTAGAATAGAATCTGACATATTAAAATTTAAACCTTAAATACTAAAATCTCCATACCTAAACAATATTTTTTAACCAATTTAATTAAATAATTTGTTAAATAAAATCAACTCATTTAATTAGTCTTGAATTTTAAGCAATGTAAAAGTTTGATTCATTTATTGTGATTTTGAATATCAAATACTATATACAAACAAGTGTTACTATATAAAAATACATAAAAGGTTATAAAATAAAAGGTGGAAAGTAAAGAACAAAAAAATATGAGAGCAAAAGAGAGAGCGTATTTTATTGATCAATGAGAATATTTACAAAGTTTCTCTAAAGTCTCTATTTATATCCATAAGAAGTATAAATGAAGTAGAGATCTACTTCTAATGACTATTAGAATTTAAAGTACATCAAAAATTATCTTGATCTTGATGGACATCCAGTTAATAAGACATTCATAACACTCTTCTGGATGTCCATTGGTAGATAATGTGCCTTGTTAAAACATTATTAGGAAAAAACCCTATGGGATAAAAATCTAATGAAGGAAAAAGAGTACACAATCTTCTATTACAAGCTGCCTCGTTAAAAACCTTTACCAGAAAAATCTAATGGGACAAAACCTTGGTTAAGGAAAAAAAAGTATAGTGCGTATTTACTCCCCCTCATGAAAACATCATATAATATCTCATATTCTACATATTCAATCTTGAATACTAGCTTTTTAAATGAGCATTTATATCACCATTCTTTTGAAAGTAATGAGTGAGGGAAAATTTGAGGGAAATATATTTTGATCTCTTTAGGAGTTTCAACAATAATCATAGCAAACTTTAATCATGATTCTTCTATAAAAACACAAATAGGTATTTTGGATCATTTTATAATCCTCCTTCAACTATTATTCACTAAGTTAAATTTACCACATATGTTCAAATTATTTCAATTTATATAAATGAACAATTTCCGAGAATTTCAATATGCTTTTAGCATTCTAAATCCTTCAAGGATTTTAATATAAACTTTACACTATATTGTGATTCATAAAAGGTTGTAACAACAACCATTAGAAGCAAGTTAAATCTTTTATGAACTATCGGTTTAATAATATATCTAAAGGTTATTGCATCCACTATAAAAAAATTATATCTTTTCATAATCAATGCCGGGACTTAGCGAAAACTTCATATTTTTATTCCACTTTTTGCAAAACTACTTCATTTGTATCATTACTGGCTTTATATCTTTAGATATTTGGACTACTGGTCCAAAAACTTTACAAATTTGAGTTGGGTTTTCTATTTTGACCAAGTTATTCCATATCTATATTTCTCAATAGATTTATTCAAGATTTTCATTTTATTTCATTATTTTAAAAATAATATTGCATGCAAAAGCATTGTTGATCACTTTTATTATCAGTTCCACATTTTCTCGAATTGCATTAAAAAATAATATTGCATGCAAGATATCTTATTTTCACTATTTTAATCTTCAGTTTTAGGTACCTGAATCTCTTCTAGAGTTTTACTTATTAGTTATGTCTTGGGTCTCTTCTGGAGCACCCGCCTTCACTATATGACCATCTAGATTTATTATTTTCTTTTATGAGAACTTTCATATTTGGAACTTGTAATGCGTTATCCTTGTTGAACTTCTAGTTCAAATTACTCTCCCCCTAACTCATTACAAGTTATTATTTCTCCCCCTTAATGTCGGGAAAACTATCAAATCAAAATAACAATCACAAATCATGTCATAATTTAATCTCAAAATTATTCAAAATATCTAATAATACAAGGAGATTTGTAGTTAATATATATTCCCAACTTTCTTTGAGGATTCACTCATCTTTGTGCGTTGTGGTGGAGCAATTGGAACATATATACACATACAAAAATTCAAAGATGAGAAATATTTAGCTCTTGACTGAAAACCAATTGTAATGGAAGTATTTATAACGTATTTTCTTGATGCGTACAACATGTAAATCAACATAATCTCATGTTAAAATAGAAAGTTGATAAGGAATTATACAACACGTGTGCGAAACAGGATCGTAGCTTGTCTTAGTTAGAGATTTATCCTAGATCTCTAAATAAACGTAAACTGAAATGAGAAACAACGAAAACAAATTAGTTGTCACAAAGGAAAATCAAACAAAATTAAAAGAGAAGAAAGATGAACTAGCTGGTAAAGAGTCCAAAAGAGAACGAATTAGGGTTTCTTGGATGGAAAGAAACCGTCCTTAGACTTGTAGAAAATACTCCAACCAGATCTAGAGAAACAAAACACAAACAGATTTGTTAGAAGTGATTACAAAAACAAACTGTTTTGTGCAAGATTGTTTGAAACAACAAGAAAAGATTAAAACTTCTATTTTAATGTGTTTCTTAATGGAATAAGATAGGAGAACATTTTTCTTGAAGCAACTTTAACCTGGAATGAAAATCAATAAAATTAGCAAGCCAAAACAGCAAGAACTAACTTAAATAAGCAATAAAAAATAAATTAAGGATAGAAAAGAGAAGACAACGTCCTAAGAAGCCTTGGAAACATTAAGAATCCACAACTCCTTTCAATGGCTCTAATTTCCCCTCCAAGAAAAAGATCTTGGTAAGAAAAAGCTTGAAGATAATTCCCACAACTTGAAAGATTGTTAAAACAACTTCTAAAAGACACTCAATAGCAATTCTTGAAGAAATAACTCAAAGAAAATTATTATTAACTAAAAAAAAATATAAATCAATTGTATGTCTATATGGGTGGACAACCATGCTACTTATAGGCCTCCAAAATAAGTTTTCCTAACCATAATGGAATAACTAACATGACAACTCATCAAATAAATAATAATTCTAAGTGTGGACTTTTAATGGAAATTCAACCAAAGGAATTAAATGGGCTCCTTGTGTTGAATTCTTACATGATGATCCACCTATTAAAATAAAATTGGACACATAGTTTCAATATTTTACAATTTTGGTCACTTTTATAATTTGGCCTGATATTCAATTAAATTACTTTTCAAACTTCAAGATGGGCTTGTAGACATCTTAATGGGCCATTTTTTTAAGAAATTCGTCTTGTGATTTGTTTGCTCTTGAAATTGTTGTCAAGCTCGTATATGAAATCCAATGCGCCTTGGCTGCAAGATTCGATTTCTTGGACCAAGATTTCTAAGATTTTAAATATTGATTTTCTTGATTCTTGAAATTGCCTAAAACAGCAAAATTGGACCAAGATTCAGTTTCTTTATTTTCTTGAAAACAAAAAAGTGAATCTTGATTTTCTTTTTCGGTCGTGTCTGCATCTAGGCCTTGGTAACGAAGTTTTGGATGGTCTCATTCAATTTTTCTCAGATTTGCTTGGCCTTCGACCTCATTATTGGGCATTGAGGAAATTTAAGCCCCTCACGTTTATAAGCCTAATTTTGGGCCTGAAGACTCGTATCATTCCCCCTTTCTCAAGAAGATTCATCCCTAAATCCTTAGCTGCACAAAAAGAAAAGGGATTAGAATAAATAAAAAATAAAATAAAAATACTTACCTAAACTTTCTTGTGCACCAAAACTATTTCCAGGATCAAAGACATTATTTCGATCCTTCAAATTAGCTTTGATCATAGACGTCTCCTTTAAGAACAATGTATCAACACTCAACAAAGAAATGTTAGGCACATGAGTGTTCAAGTAAAAAATAAATTATAACTTTCTTTGAATATGCATGATCATCCATAAGAATTTCCAAAGATTAATTAATAATTTCACATAATAATCAAAATCCAGAAGTTTAATATTATTATCTAAAAATTCATATTTAAAGTCTAAGGTAGAAATTTTTGTTGTAAGATCAAATGCATAAAGTTCTTTAATAAACATATCGAATGCAACAAAAACAACCATGACATACCTAGATAAACCCATAAAATCAATTCAACTTTCAGACCAATGTTTAATAAAATTTGACAAACGAGAAAACATGTTGTAAGGAAATATTTTACAAACAAAATTAGTAGCATACTTATCAAAAACATTCAAGGTATGCCTTTTTAAATTAATTTCTATTGTTTCCTTACCTTCGTTACCTTGTAGCACTTGTGGAGAGTTATCAATATTCAACTTACCTTTTCCCCAAAAGTAAAATCGTCTATTGATGGTAGAGTAATATAATTGGAAGTCCGTCAATGGATCCTTGAAGTCCTGTAATAAAGAAACACCATTAAACAAATTTGAGTTATGGTTAGTTAAAACATAATCATTCGTCACTTTTGTATGGGTATTTTCTTTCTTTTCATATTCTTTTTCCACTTGAGAACTCTTTAATTTTACCTCATATGGATTTTCACTCACCAAATTTGGACCATCAAGTAGACTTTTATCATTCAAGATCTCTTTTCTCTCGATCTTTTCACATGATTTTGCCTCAGTTCTCATATCCCTCTCATAAGTATTATGAATATTCAATTCAGTACAACACATCTAAGTAGGAGAACATGACGTTTCTATCTCATCTAACTCAACAGATTCAAGGAAAAAATTCTCACTATCATCTTTTTCTGGTTCACAAAGTTCTCCATAGCAAATCTCTTTTCCACTAGAGTATGAGTCAACAAAAAGTATAAAGTCATACTTACTTTCTTCTCTAGTTGGATATTTAATTGGATATTGGAAACCCTTATGATCTTCTGAACTACAGAAATAGCATTGCACAAAAGGTGATATCTCAATTGTCTTCTCTCTATTTGGATATTTAAGTGGGCATTGGAAACCCTTATGACCTTTTGAACTACACCAATAACATTGCACAAAATGTGATAGCTCAATCGTATTACTCCTTTCATTTAGCCATCTCCCCTTGAATTGACAAACTAATTTATGATTACCTTTTTCCATTACAAGAAGTCTCTTCATCATTCTTTCAATGAAATTCTAGAATTGAGAACTTTGATTTAGCTAAAAAATGTTGACCACGATCATTATTAAGCAAAGTCTCATCATTTGCACGAGAGACACATCGAGTATTATTTGTACGAAGACGAGGCTGATCAACCTTATCTCCCCAATTACAGTTCCAATGCTCAATTTCGTACTTAGACATTCCAATTTTTTGCTAATTGTGTCTAGAATAGTGTCACGTTTTTTATCTTGAGCATTTTGATCATCTAGATTTCGTTGCAACCTATCGAACCTATGTCTGAACTTATCATTGACTTCATTAAAGCCACGTTGTAATTTCATTGTGAAACCAACAAGATTTTCGATGGTCACTAGTGGCGTGTCACTCTGGTCATTAGTTCCTTTGCCAGTACGAAACATTGTGACAAATATGAAAAAAACACAACACTCAAAAAGAAAAAATAAACAAATCTCACCGTTATGCACTCAAAAATAAAATTGAATTCTCAATGAGGTAATAATTAATCTTGTGAGTCCTTTAGGAGTATTTATGGCAATCAATCAAAATGTTAAAGAATCTAACTACCAAATATTCTAACATCACTAAGAGTCCAAAAGTGGCTAGACACCAAAGAATTGTGTTGCACGGAGGAAGGAATGTGCAACGTACTTTAACCTACTAACACAAGAAACAATAAAGTGTTAGAATGCGTAAAAGAACAATAAAAAATAAAAATAAATTAAAACCTAAGGCTAAGAGTCAATGAAAATTGCTGAAACCTGAAAACCCGAAAAATTGCAAAGTAACTTGACAAACTTTGTTCGAGGTGTTCCTGATTTCCAAAAATCATGGAATTTAAATTGGAGCCTTCTCAAATAATGTAAATTTGATCTAGAAAGTTTTAACACAAAATTCAACGCACATGATATTTTTTCCTTTTATTTTGTCGTATTTTTTTGTACTTTTTTATCATCTTTTTCGTGGGAAATATTTTTTATATTGTAATACACTGCCAAGAATTTGTATATAAAATTTCAGATCAATTGAAAAATGTTTACCAACTCAAAAATACTTTTTTTTTAAAAAAATCTGGGTAAAAACTGCTTATAGGTTGCAATAGAAATCAGTTTAGAAATCAACCGTGAACACCTAAAACGCTCAAATCTGATACCAAATGATACAGAATGAATGGAGAAAGCGAAAAAAGGATCAAATTCAAGTTTGACTCGTAAGGAAATATTTGGATTTGATCTAAAAAAAGAAATAAACAAATTTAGTAATAAATAAGTCGAAAACAGTAAAAGAAGAAATTTGAAAACAAATAGCAAATAAAAATAAAAATATAAAAATAAATAAATAGACGATATTCAAAGTGGAAGATTGATTGAATAAACTGGTGGTTATGATGGATAGAAGGATAAATGTCCAATTGAACCCTTTGATATATAAATCACAACAAACTCAATTAATTGCTCTAATCAACCCTTCAAGAAATAATCCTTGACAAATTGAAGGGTGAAGAATGGATTCTCACGACTCATTGAAGAAAATCTAGAAGAAAACTACTTCTAAAAACCACAAGAAAGAAATCTTGCACAAGAAACAAACTCCTAGAGTTGAAAATTTTATTCATTCAAAACAAGTGTGTGATTTGTGTACAATGAAAAGGCCTATATATAGGCTAGCTAAATAAATATAAATAAAACTCTTAAGTGTACTAGAACTCTAATTAATCTAAATAAGTAGTAATTTTAAACTAAACTTTCTTGTTGACATAAACCTCTTAACTAACTTAAACTACTTAATAATTATTAAAAATTGGAATAATAAAATAATAAGAGCGGATAAATACAATATTGGGCTCATATATAGTAAAAATTAAGCCTAAAACCCAAACACAATATAATTTAAACTCGAATTAAAAGCCCAAAACTCATAATTCTCGTTATAATCCCATCTAGAAATTCTGCTTGCGTAGTCTTCAATAAAATAGTCATAACTTGAGTTCTCGAACTCAAAATCGAGTGATTCAAAGTGCGTTTCGAAGACAGAGACAGATCTTCAAACTCTATGAAGATATCTAAGACCACAAACACATGGATCCCATCCAAAAATTCATCTCAAGTTGACTAATTTTTTTTATTTTAAAAATTGGCAACTTGGTTGAATTGACTTTAATAAATTTTGCCCCATCCGTACATGTATCATTCCTTCTTTCCTTGAAAAGATTCGTCCTTGAATATTGTCTTTGATCAATGAAATGAAGTTAAATGTTCTGTTTAGCTCGGTAACACTCCATAACCTTAATCCGGCAACGGAGTCGAGATAGGGGTGTTACAGAGATCCATTATAACTATCTTTTAAAACCAATGGATTAACCATCACAAGATATTAATATATTAGCTCTTTTGGAGTTTTCGACTAATTTTGTGCAACCAAATATTGGAATAATATTGGTTTTTATTTTCTTTTGCACTTGTGTTCACTTCGGAGAATGCAATAGATTTAATACGATGAACTTATAAACGTCTCAATAGATTCTTTATTTCATAATCACCATCACAAACATACGTGGATTTCAAATAAAAATTTATCTATTCATGTGGTCATGATTATTCTCCATATATAATAAACATGATATAATAAATCATAGTAAAATATACCTAAAGATCTTTAACATCATTGTCATCGCCCCACGTAAGGATTATATAACTTTCTTTGGATAATGATTACCAATAGTGCGTAGGCCTCAATTGAAGAATGAAATTGCAATAGCTCTAGAAGGCAATTGACAACAACTTGAGCAGCAGATTTAGAGTGATTGTATTATAAAATATAAGAGAATTGTGTTGATAACGTGTTATAAAATAAAAAGGCAGAAAGTAAAGGACAAAGAAAATAAGAGAGCAAAAGAGAGAACGTATTTTATTGATCAATGGGAATATTTACAAAACTTCTCCAAAGTCTTTATTTATATCCATAAGAAGTATAAATGAAGTAGAGATCTATTTCTAATGACTATTAGAATTTAAAGTACATTAAAACTTGATGGGATCCATTTAATAAGATATTCATAACAACAAATAATTTATTTTAGAATTTAAAGTAAAAATATAATTTATTTTAGAATTGAAAATAACAATATAATTTAATACATGATTACTATAATCATTTTATTTACATTGATTTTTGTAAATATCAAAAGATGAAAATTGAAAATAAAAATGTGAATTTGCAACATGTTTTTTTAACATTGTATGTGTATGATATGGTGCAACGCATGTGTCATTAGTAATTAGTAAATAAAAAGTGTGAACCTAAAACACCACAATTTTAAAATTTTAATTTCGGGCCAAAACTACATTTACTTTTTATATAAACTTTTAATACATATTTTTATTTAAATATTTTTTTCCATATCATGAGTTTGCCATAATCTAATATGTTTTATTAATTTTATGCATATTGTATTTGTTTATTTTTATTTTATATGATAAATACAACACCTCGCCCATCGTAGTCCCGATGGATAGATTGTGTGGTCGGATTGTAGGCTAAGTATAAGCCAGGGATGGCAAAATGCGCCCTATCCACCAAGATAAGTTAGTGCTGGTTGGCACGCCATGGTTGGTGGATTGTTTGGCTAACCAGGTAAGTTTGTAAAAACTTGGCTGAAGATTCGCCTTTTGGCGAAGTATAGGTTACTGATCTATACGTCTTGGCGTGGTCGATGTCGAGAACCTGCCAATCAGTGGATTCTCTTTGTGAGTTTTGTGTTGGCGGACCTTTCTATCCATATCTGCCAAGTGGTTTATCTTATATGGTATGTAGAGTCTGCTAGTGGTGGATTGTTGGACCCGATAGTCTTCTTTGTGAGTGCGACGGGTAAGGTCGCAGCTGTAGAATAGTTACCATGCTTGCTTATGACACCTAAGTATACTATTTGATTTTAGTTGGTTCCTTGTTAAAACCTAGTTGTTTTTGAACTAGAATTTTAAAATGACAGCTTGATGTGTAAAGGTAGTTGAGTGACTTGTTTACTTGGTTTTTTATGAGTACAAGCAAAATGTACCACTTTGATTGGTGGTTGTAGGGGTGTTTGGTAGAAATGATTGTCTATAGATTGATGTGTCAACCACCAAAAGGTGTTGAATCAACTATAATGGTTGATGCAGTGGGGTTTCTTCTTTATTTCTTTTGCTTTGTTTTTATTTTTAGACCTCAGAGTTCTTAGTTGGAGAAGAACTAGTAAGTGTCCGAGAAGCTAGAGAAGGCTGTGGAGAGTAACGGAAGACTTCGTTGTGTAACTAGCTTCCTTGAGACCTTCTGTAGGTTTCTAATCAGTGAGTATCTTGTTTGTGTTAGTCATCTATGGGTTTCCTATGAGTCTTTGCATACTGTTAAGTTCTAGTTGTCATAGTTACAGTTTATGAATCCAGGTGAAATCGTCCTTATGAAATATGGAAAACTATCGCATGTAATTATCTGCATGTGCATGTGAGTGACATGAAACAAACACGACTTCCTTGGTGTACAAACTCAGTAGGATAAGATGGGCCATTGGTAAGGCATGTTAGTTGCTAACTAGATTAACAGATGTGATAGACCACTGGTATGGCATGTTAGTTACTAACCAGATTGGTGTGTGTTGGGTCTCTAGTAGGACATGTTAGTTGCTAACCAGCCTGACAATATGGGTATTACCATCGGTAGGGCATGTTAGTTGTTAACCATGGCAAAGAGCCCTGAACTTATGGGAACATGCATGTGATCGAAATAACGTGGATTATGGTATTTGTTTTGATGTGTAAATATGGGATCAGAGGTTAGCACAAGGAAAGGAGAGAAAAAGAGTAAGAAAATGTAAATTCTGATTTGTTGTTTGTAATGCATGTTATGTATATTTGAAGAGAGGAATGAGACACTAAGTAGGAATGTTTGATAATGTAATTGCAGTGTATGATAGTGGTAAATCTTTAATCATGTTACTGTGTTGAGTACGTAGCGTATCCGCTAAGTAGTTGTGCTTGGTGTACAATATCTACCCTAGTGAAATTGAATTCGGTAACCGTGTAAGTACTAGTCAATTAATATGTCTGAGCTAGTAAGGGTAAGTGTTGGTAGCATTCGCGTTCCTTAAGGGAAGTATTTGTTCTGTTGATGTTAAGGCAACTGTTCTCTGGGAAGTAGGGGCAAAAGGTATTCACCCAGTAATAGAGTTAGCCTGGGAATACTATTCGCCAAAGATAGGTATTCGCCATTGATATATGTGTGAGGGTATATGCCCAAATGTCTCTGCATGTAGAATGTTGACTTAATAAGTTATAAATATGTATATATATGTTGTATTATCCCTGCTCTTGTAACTTGATTGGAAAGGGTCGAGCATTTTTAAATTTTGGAGCTTACTAAGTTCTTTCGAACTTACTCTCTTTCTTTCCCTTTTCCAAGTGGTACCACGACGTAAAGGGCTTGTTGAAAGGACTCAACCAGAAAAAGTGACCTCTGTTGTGAGCATCACCTATATTTGTTTTGTAACTTGCATATGTATATTTTGGGGTGACGCGAAATATCAATCTTGTATTTTGAAAGAAAGTATATGTTTCTTTCTATGAATATATTTTACAAACTGTTTGGCGCACTCTGAATAGCCTATTTGGCGAATAGTATTGAAGTACCCTGTTTTTCAATTATGATTCAATAGTTTCAATTGTTTTATTATGGCGAATTGCCAAATATTTTCCTATATTTTGTTAAAAATTATAAAAATAATAAATCAAGTTTAATTCTGCTTTTAGTATAACACCTCAGTCCGCCAGTTGGGGTTTGAGGTGTTACAATAAATTTTATCAAAATCTACTCACAATGGTTGTTGAACAACGGTTAAAGTAACAAATAAATTGATAAATCTTTAGTTAATACCAATCTTGAGTTTAATTCTTGAATAACTTCAATCTTTTCTCTCTTTATATGTGCATATATATATAATTGTAAAAATATTTTTTCTTTTATAAAATAAAATAAAATCTAGAATACTAAAATCTCCATGCCTAAACTATATTGTTTTAACTAATTTAATTAAATATTTTGTTAAATACAAATAAACTCATTTTATTAGTCTTAAATTTTAAGCAACGTAAAAGTTTGAGTCATTTATTGTGATTTTGAATATCAAACAAGTGTTACTATAAAACAATACATACACATAAATTATTTTCGAATTGAAAATAACAATATAATTTAGTACATGATTAACATAATCAATTTATTTACATTGATTTTGTAAATATCAAAAGATGAAACTTGAAAATAAAAGTATAAATTTCCAACATGCTTTTTTTTCCATTGTATATGTATAATATGGTACAATTACTTAAATTATGGTTTCAAAATTTTATTTTAGAATATTATATATGTTTTAATTATTTATAATAACATTCACTTACATTAATTATCTAAAATAAAAATATATTAAAAATAAAAATAAACACATACTCACGTAAAAGGACTAAGTTATAAAATAAATCTCGATTGCCTGACACAATATATAATATATATGAGCATATATGTATGTGTATTTATAATAATATAGCCTACTTTTTTATTCACCAAAAATATATAGACTACTTCTATAATGTCCATCTGACTGTAACATTATGGCTTGTGCACGTTTCTAAAAGTCATTAAGTATCCCTTGCCATATTTTTGTAACGAAAAGGTAAGTGTTAGCAAAGAACCCTTTGTCTAACCACAACATTCACTGATTTCTTCTCTTCTTTCTTCATTTTGCTGTGGAAACATTGAACATTATCATGTTGGATTTCTTTCCATCTATGCTCTTTGGTTTCCTTACTAAGTTTCTGTGATTCTCCCATTTAATGTTGTGGAAAAACACAAACACCATCAGTACTTCCACCCTTTTATTGTTTGATCACTCACTCCACTAAGAATGATGGAGAAGGTGATGCAGCTAAACCCGATTCACTCCAGACACCATGTTTTATGGGTTTTCATCATCGTTCACTTTTCATTACTCCTTTTCTCAGCTTTCTCTGCAGATATCCCACCCAGGTTCTTTCTTTCTTTCTCCCATCCCCTATTTTCCTCTGTTTTGCTCTGTTTTATGTGATAAATGGAAATGTTGCTGATATTCGGATTTCAATTTCAAATTGGAATTAAACTTTGGGTTCTTTCTTTTTTTGTTCTATAAATGTCTTTTTCTTCATCTCTTTCTGTTATCTCTATCGGCCTACTGGTTTTGGACACCATCACTTTTTCACACTTTTAACCTACACCTCAAGGCATGACTGAATTGTGAAATCTGATAATAACTTCTAGTAAGAGTTGGTAAAAGTTCCTCATTTTTCCCTATGGTAATGCTTTTTGGGTGGCCTAAAAGTTCTTTTTGTTAACTTTTTTGGTTAACATCAGCATGTGAATGCATGGTTTTTTACCTTTTTTTTTTTTGTTTTTAGTAACGCCAAAATTCTTAAACTAGTTTTAATCTTTCAAAGTAAAGGTTTCAAGCTCAAGTTCCAAGGGTGCTAAGTATGATCAAAGTTCTTTTTTATTCTTTTTCAAAATTATTTGAAGAATGTTGGTAGTGACCCTGCTTTCTTTTTGTTTTGTTTTATCTTCCAACATTTGTTTTATATGTCTAAAGGTCAAAATATTTTTTTCCTATGACAATAACTTTTTATTTAGTATGTCAAAATTTATATTTATATATAATTTGTACATCTTTGTCTGAATTGCAGAAAAATCTTAAATGGTGAAAAAAGAAGTCTCGTAAAGTCGAGTTGCATAGAGAAGATAACAGAGTAAGATTAAATTCTCCCTCTTCCATAAAGATAAATGAAGAATAATTAAATTTTCTTTTCTTTTGTAAAAAAAATGATAAATGCATGGTTCATTTAACTTTTTATTCTCCAAATCATAGTATTTATTAATTAGCAAATGGATACATTTTCAGGTTTTATTGATAATGGACTTGTTGAGGTAACTATAGAGAATCCTTCTGGTCATTTATCAGGAATTAAATATAAGGGAATGCTTAATGTGCTTGAAACCAGAAACAATAACAACAACAAAGGGTATGCACTTTTAAATAGTTTCCTTTTTTTCACCTTTCCCGTTTTCGGATAATCAATGTCAACGGAATTTAATACAAAAAAAAAAATAAAATTGAAAGTTCATTACATATTCTAGGTATTGGGACATTGTCTGGGATAATGAAGCCTATGATAAGTAAGTTATTCGCGGTTTTTACATTAATGGTGTTATGAATATCATCTGTTCTATCTTTAATTAACACTATTTTTATTTTTATTTGCATGCTACTGCAGATTAGCTACACAACACGTCAAGATCATTACAGAAACTGACGAGTTAGTTGAGCTTTCCTTCACCAAAATGTGGGACATAACAAAAGACCATGGCAGTTCAGTTCCTTTAAACGTAGACAAAAGGTTTGCAAACATTCTCCGAGGTTTCAAATTTTTTATGGTCAAGTGCTTAATTTAACATGTTTTTTCCAGGTATATAGTACGACGAGGCGTTCCAGGCTTGTATATGTATGGTATTTTGGAGCGACAAGAAGATTTTCCCGATGCTCATATGTATCAAATAAGGATTGCTTTTAAGCTCAATGAAGACAAGTAAAACTATTAACTATATTGAATATCCTTTTTAAAAAAAAAAAATTCTTAAATTGATGAAACAATTTGACATATTGATTCAGGTTTCATTTCATGGCGGTATCAGACACGAAACAAAGGATTATGCCTAGCCAAGAAGATCGAGATGAGAGTCGCTGTCAAGTTCTAGCTTTCAAAGAAGCTGTTCTGTTGACGAATCCAACCAATCCACAACTTAAAGGAGAGGTTGACGACAAGTACCAATATTCGACTGAGAACAAAGACAACAAGGTTCATGGGTGGATATCGGATGATGATGCTGTCGGTTTCTGGGTGATCACCCCTAGCAATGAGTTCCGAACTGGTGGCCCGCACAAGCAGGACCTCACTTCTCATGTTGGTCCCACAGCCCTCTCCGTAAGTCTACACTTACAAACCAACACAAACATACAAGTATATAAAATGAGCTTCCTTCCTTATTTGAAAGCTTGACTTTCACGATGTAGATGTTTGTTAGTACTCATTATACGGGGACGGAGATGGACGTATTGTATAAGAAAGGAGAGACTTGGAAAAAGGTTTTGGGCCCTGTTTGTATGTATCTCAACTCAGCATCTTGGGATGAAGCTCGTCATTATCGCAAGGCGCTGTGGAATGATGCTAATAGACAGTTGCGTGAAGAAATCCAAAGTTGGCCTTACAATTTCACTGCGTCAGAAGATTTTCCTCATGCTCAACAACGAGGAGAAGTTAATGGTCAATTGCTAGTGCGAGATCAGTATGAGTCTCTTTTTTCTTCTGTTGTGTCCCCTTCATCCAATTACTTCAGTGTTGTTGCCTAATCCTTGCTTTGTTTTCTGGGTTCAGAAGCTTGGATAAGCAACTAATGCAGGCGAAATCTGCGTTTGTGGGGTTGGCAGCGCCTGCATATGCAGGATCATGGCAAACGGAAGGAAAGGTTAGTATCACGGGTGCACGGCATCCGAACTATTATAAAAACATATAAACATATTTATATGTATTAATATTTATATGTATAATGCTGTATTAATATTTAAAATTTTGATTAGGCTTATCTTAAATTTTTATAAAGGGATAAATATTATTTTAGAAGTACTTTTTTCTATATTTTATATAATATCTAGAAAATACATATACGAGAATAAGACCTAAAAAGTAACTTTACGAGAATGAGACTTAAAAAGTAACTTTACTCTTTTGATATTATCATTTCAACTAAAGACATATTTAGTACTAGGAAGGATCCAATTACACGGTATAAAATTTAATGGTTTTACACCCTTTGTAATTTTTCATACAATTAATATTTTAACAACCCAAACATTGAATTTATCAATATATTTGTACTTGTAATGCATGTAAGTTTTGAATTGATGTGATATCTCTATCATATTTATAATATTGAATTTAACGGTTGAAAGTATTTTACATAAAATTAATAGTTATAAAATTTTAATTTATGTCAAACTTGAGATGTATCATCTACAATTGAGTATCAAATATAATGGTTGAATTGTTAAAATATTAATAGTATAAAAATTACGAAAGAAGGTAAAACCACTTAAATTTTACATCGGTGCAAGTGAATCTTTTGTTTAATATTTAAATTCTTTTTATAAATTGATTAGATAATTTAAATGTACGTAACTAAAAACTAGATTATTAAGTATATATTTATATATGAAAAGCAAACTTCCATAAATCTAAGAGACTACATGGAAACCAGCCCATAAATCTAAAAGCAAACTTCCATAGATTATTAAGTATTGGTGCCGACTACGTTGGTTAGTAGTGCTAACAAGTTTCGCATCTGGTTTTTGTCATCTTCTTTCTATTTATAGGGCTACCAATTTTGGACTCAAACAGACAACACTGGCCGTTTCACTATAAAAAATGTCCGACCAGGGGAGTATAATTTTTATGCATGGGTCTATGGTTTCATTGGAAACTATAAATTAAATCTCAAAATCACTATCCAACCAGGTAAAATCAATCTCCTATTTCTTGGGATCAAAGAAATAAGATCGTCTAGACCATTTTAACTCGCTTTAATTGGAGATTCATAAACATACATATTTCTCACTGCAGGAAACAAGATCAACTTGGGTACCCTTATATACGATCCTCCAAGAAATGGCCCTACATTGTGGGAAATAGGGATTCCCGACAGAACAGCTGCTGAGTTCTTCATACCTGAACCAAATCCAACATTTGTTAACTCAATCCTCAACCATGACGCCGACAAGTAAGCTTTTTGGCTACACCTTTCTGCCTAAGCTTTCCAAACCCAGATTTCATCAACTTAACTTCATGTTTTGTAACGTAACAGATTTAGACAATACGGATTGTGGGATCGGTACTCAGATATTTATCGTGACGGTGATCTTGTCTTTACAGTTGGGGTTAGCAATTATTCTAAGGATTGGTTCTTTGCTCATGTTCCCAGGTGCCATTTTCAACTTACATTTCCCAGGGTGTTCTTTTTTTTAATTTTATATTCTTTTTGGTGCTAATATTTTCAATCACAGGCTCATAGGAAACGAGACAAGGGCAACCACATGGCAGATTAAATACGAACTCCAGGAAGTGAACAAGGCAGGAAATTACACGCTCCAACTGGCCTTGGCAGCAGCTTCCTATGCTGAAGTTCAGGTATAAATAATAACAGAAAACCTCATCTCACATCCTCAGCCACCATTTATCAATGCTGGTCTTTCACTTAAACTGCATTTCTCATCATCTTTCATAGGTTCGAATCAACAATCCCGATGCTAATCTACCTCATTTTACGACGGAGAGAATCGGGTACGACAATGCAGTACCAAGACATGGAATTCATGGATTGTACAGATTGTATAGTATAAATGTGCCTGGAAATGGATTTCAGAGAGGGAATAATACGATCTTTCTAACTCAGACAAGATGCCATGATTCATTCGAAGCAGTTATGTATGACTATATTCGGTTTGAAGGACCTGCTGTTTAATCAAGTAGCTTGTCTTGTACTAATAGGAAGTTGGTTTATATTCTTTTCTGGTAGTAATACATGATCAGACTCATCAATCAAGTTAAACTTAAACTTGGAGATACGCACAGAAAATTCTAGCAAAGAGGACTCAGACTGGTGTGGAAACTCGTTTTATAAGTATTTAAATATATATAAATTTAATTACATAAGTTATTGTTTTGGTTATTTGTGTAGATGAGATATATATCACATTAATATATTATTTGGAATGGATTTACACATTCAATTAAAATATTTGGTGCCTTCATTTGGGTGGTAAAATTATCACAAAATCTCACATGTTATATCTTATATTTCATTTTATTTTTATTGAAAAAGTTATAAAATTAAAAATATTAAAAATAACAATACCAACCTATTAAAATCTAATGGTTATAAAATTTATAAAAAATTCACCACATACTCTTTTATTGGGTCAGTATTGTTATTTTTTAATAATTTTTAATTTCTTTTATAAAATTTGTTTATAATTTTATAATTTTAAATTTTAAAAAGTTTAATTGATTTTTAAAATTTTTTTAAGTAAAATGTATTTTATCCAAAAAGCAAAATTGTTTAGAGGCCTAATCAATCTCTCAACCTACAGAATCAGTATCAACACTCATTTACATCAGCTCCCAATTTCTACAAATGTCATCAGTATTCTCTAAAGCAACTCTAAAATTTACAATTCTATCATGAACAAAACAATTAATCAGTGCAAACAAAGAATGAACCGATCTTGGATTGCCACCATGAATTCTAAGGTTTCTTTCTTGCCAAACAAAGTAGATAAAAGCACACCATGAAGTCTAAGAATAGTAGATTTAAGTGCGTTAGCTCTACCATTCTTGACCATCCAATAAAAAATACTCTGCCAGGAGTCAAGTTGTAAATGAACACCACAAGCATGAAGAATAAGGGTCCATATTTGTTGAGAAAAAGAGCAGTTCCAAAAAAGATGGGTCTCTACTTTCAATATCATATGAGATCAAAGAACATATTGGATTTGTAAGACCCAATTTCTACCCGGCCCAAATATTAAAACAAAATAAATAACAGTCCAATTACAAAGGAAAAATAATAGGCCCAATGTAGCCCATGGCCCAAAATAAAAAAACCTCTAGCCCACAAAACTTAAAAACATTTTCGGCAGAAATGAGCAGAAACCCTAAGGTGCGCCGCACGCCGCTCCACCTCCTCGCACACGCCGTAGCCTTCATTTACCTATCACCGCTCCTCCACGCCTCGAAATCCCTGCAAAAATTGAATGCAACAACAGAGCATGCTAACAGTAATGACAGTAAATATAGACAGATAAAGGAAAATTTAATGGTTGGATCTGGCTATAAAGGCCTAGATCTTCTCTTCGTAATTTTTTTACACACATCAGTCAATTGAAAATCAGAAACCAAATTTTAAAGGTTGATTTTAAACTATTCTCTTCGTTTTTTTTCTTTTTATTCATTTATTTTATTTATTTGTTTTTTTTAAAACCCATTTTAAAATAATTAGCAAAGAAAATAAAAGGGAAACAGTTACCTAAATCGGCCCTTAGACCCGCCGTCGATGGTCCTTTGCCGTCGTCGAATTTGGGCTCGGAAGAAGGCCAAAGACTTTGTTTTCTCATCAGTTCCCCTTTCCAAAGTTCGGACCTTTGAATATGCTTCGATGCGTGGATCGGGAACTCCTTCACACGATGCCGGCCACCGGCCATGGCGACGATTAGGATCGGCCGAGGAATGGGGTTGAGAGGATTTGAGATCCTCAGTTTTTTAAAAGAAATGGGGGCTGATTTTTTTTTAGGGTTTTAATTTTGCTATTTATATAAGAATATATATGGCGCCGTTTTGGGTTTGAATAACAACTGCCAAAACGACACCGTTTGGCCTAAGACCCGAAGACCCGACCCGTATTCATGGGATCCGCGTGTTTTCTGATGTGAGGGGATATTTGCGCATGCAGTCCCTCCGCCTTTGCAATGTAGCACGATCTGATTCTTTTTAGTTCTTTTGGAATTGGGCCGCATATTTTGCTTCTGTTTCGATTCAGTCCTTGAACCATGTATAATCCCTCGCTTGAAGCGCTGCGTTTCTGGACTGGGGAATATTTCTCTACATACCCCTTGCGCTTTGAGCGCGCTTCATTTCGGTCCCCTAGCAACCTGTTTTATTTATTTGCAATTTAAACCTCGATTTTTGGCCTGATTTCAATTCGGTCCACAACTTGTTTTTATTCATTTACTTATTTATTTTTATTTCATTGTTTTTTTTTTTAATATTTCCTTTTTATATATTTAAAAAAAGGTTTCAATAAAGATTTCGATTAATGTTTATTTACTCATTTTTTTAATTTTAATTGATTTTACACTATTATTTGTTTTATTTATTATTATTATTTTATATATTTATGGGTTTATTTGCTTTGTTTTTGCCATTATTATTGTCATCTCGTTGATCATATATTTGTTAATTTTAAAATATTTCTAAGATATAGATACATTAGTATTATTTTTTGTTGTTGTTATTATTGTGATTGTTAGATTGTTATTTGCATTATTATTATTATTCATGCATGATAGCATTAAGGTTTATTAATATCAATAATGTATATGTGTTTCATGATGCATATCGTGTCATAATTATTGCGAATGTATGTCGTATTATTTGTTGTTGGTCACGTGCGACCCTTGTTATTTTTTTGAACAATTTCTCCTTTCATACAATCAAGTGTACAAATGCCATCTATATATTTCATTAGCTTTCCTCGAATACAACAAAAAAAAAAGAAATTTCAAAATGAGGTTATATTTTGCATTTTGGCAAATCCGAGAAAATTGTACCCTAACTTACGGGGTTTCATTTTTCTCGTTAAACCTAAATGGCAAAGTATCCTTTTTAAACTTCAAAAATAATAAAAGAAATTTTGTTATAAGGTGACATTTCGTGTCTTGGTAACTCGAGAAACCGTACCCTAACTTACGGGGTTTTGATTTTTCTCATTAAACCTAAACAACGAAATGTTCTCCTAAATACCAAAATTTGAATTTCTAATAAGTTTTTTTATGACAAGTTTATTCTTTTGAGTTCCGAATATTGCGTCCTAACTTACGGGACGTGATATTTTGTAGTTTAGAGACGATCAGGTCTTTAACCCTCTTTTAAAATTACTCAAATAATTCCAAAGTATACATCATTAAAAAGTGATCGTATTTTTAAAATCTTTTCAAAATTTCAACTTTCAACATTTAGATATTTAGTAATCAATTAGGTACCAATTTTTGGGCGCATTGAGGGTGCTAACCCTTCCTCATGCGTAACCGACCCCCGGACTCGATATCTTAAATCATCGTAGACCAAAATCATTGTTTTGATAAATCAAAATATTTTATTAAAACGACTATTACGAGGTGATCTGATCACACCTAAACAAAGATTGGTGGCGACTCTATTTTTTTTCAAATTTAAGTCAACCCCGTTTAACAAAAAAATGTTTCGACAGCTTGGCGACTCCGCTGGTGACTAGAGAGTCAAGCCGTCAATTGATTAGTTCTTATCTTTTTGTCAAAAATTGAAATTTGGGGTTAAACATACGATCTTTTCGTGCATTTCGTTCATCTTTGTTTAGGTCCTTATCATTATGTTTTATGATTACTACGTTTTGATACGTTTCTGCACATTGCATCGCATGATCGGTTGATCTTACACCTTTAAGTGGGAGTGAGAAACTATTCCTTCTTGAGATTTTCACCTCCGCATAGGATAGTGGATCGCTTTCAGGATACATCTGTACCTATGTCTTCGTGAGATTTTCATCTCCGTATAGCCATAGGGAAATGTGTCCCCCTGAACTGAACTTAGTCCATATGAGCCTATAATGGGTGAGGATCAAGGAATCTGTCGGTTAAGGTACCCTTTACTTTAGAACTGAACCGCATGTAACGAGCCCTAAGAGCTTACCCTAGGTAGAGCCATGCCGAACCCTAGTGGCTACCCGAATAGGCAATTTGCTTACTTTTTTTCTCGTATGCTTTTGAATATAGCTTGGTGCACGATACTAACTTATTCTGTGTTGCTTTTATTTTGATTGCATGAAATTTTCATTTCAAAAGAGGTGTTGGTTCACATTCGGTATCTAAATAGAGAGCTCAATATGGAAAGGGAGTTTCTTGGTAAAGTGGAAGATAATGCGGCTGTCCGAGTTTGGTCTGAAAAGGTTCAGCAAGAAAAGGGTGATAGCCTCACAGAAGGATACGTGTCAGAATTATGGGACTTCACTCATATTAGCGTGACTCAGAATAGTCTGCAAGAATTAAAAGAGATATGAGATCAGTGGGATAATGAGATCAATCAGCTCTTTTACAGTAACTATGGTGATCTGCCCTACTTACTAGATGTAAAGGTAGACAAGCACTTATTTTGAGCCCTCGCGCAGTACTGGAATCCAGCCTACTATTGTTTCACGTTTGGGAAGGTAGATTTGGTACCCACGGTAGAAGAATAAACGACCTTGCTACAATGCCCGAGGATCCAAGTCGACAAAGCCTATTCGAGAGCAGCCTATGTCCTGAAATTCTTGAAGAAATTAATAAGTATTACAGGAATGAGCGAGCAATGGGTCGCGGCCCGGATTAAGCAAAAGGGAGACAACAAGTGCATACCTTGGAAAAATCTGCGAGATCTGATCTTGGCACATCCGGATGTGAGAAAAAGGGTTAATATCTTCGCCTTGAGCATTTATGGTTTAGTCGTCTTCCCCAAGACGTTAGGGCATGTGGATGACGCAGTTTCAGATCTGTTTGACAGGCATGACAAGAGGGTCACACCGGTCCCAGTGATTTTGGCTGAAACCTTCAAATCTCTTAATGCGTGCCGAAGAGCGAGTGAAGGAAGGTTCATCGGATGTGCGCAACTGTTATTGGTTTGGTTCTATAGTCACTTTTGGAAAGTAGAAAAGGTCTCCTATTGGGTCTTCTCAGAAAGCTACTCCCTATTAAAGGAATTAGTGGCTACACCAAGACGAGACAACATCACGGAAAAGAAATGGATGGTGATTCTCCAAAATCTTCAAGAGGAAGATGTCGAGTGGAGAGCCCCGTAGATGATCCCTAATGAGATTTTGTATCGATGTGGAGAGTTTGATTGAGTTCCTTTGCTCAAAATTTGGGGAGCCATTGGATACGCCCCTTTGCTAGTCTTGAGACAGTATAGATCTAGACAGTTCATACCGGTAACACAAGGGTTGACTCAGTGTGAATTTTCGTACAGGGGAGATCAATACAAGAAGAAGGTTCACGAAATATCAAATGCTTGGAACCAGACCCGTAGAATGAAGATACTTGTCATAAGTCCAATGACAACGCCCGAATATAGTTGGTGGTGGGAAAGGAGGATCAACGATAACATCCCCACGTCAAGCCAAGAAAATGTTCGACCAATAGAAAAGCATCTACAAGTAGTTCCGTCGAAACCAGAGATCATCAAACATGACTTTGAAAAGAGAAGTTCAGAGTTGGGAAAGAAGATAGAGCAGCTAGAAGAGGAAAAGATGTGTTTGGGACTAGATGTCAATATCCACAAGTTGGAAGCTGAAAAATTAAGGAAAGGGAAGACCAAGGTTGAAGAGGATTTAGATAGTCTAAAAGTGGATTATTAGAAGTTGCGTTTGTCAATAATTACAGCTGGTTTGGGTAAAACGTTAGAGCAATGGTGATAGGAGATCAATGAAGAAAAGACCAAGGCTGATCAGTGGGAAAATAAATTTTAAGACGCCCGAGCTCGAGAAAGCGCTTTGGAGAAAAACTTGTTAGAGTGTCGGAATAAAGAAGCAAGATTAAAAGCCTGGGTAGTAGAGTTAGAAAAGTCGCTTCACCTGCACCGTAGTCGCAACTCTATGATCGAGTTGAGAGCAAGTTTAAATAAGATCAAATAATTAAAAGGAAAGATAGAAGAGCTCAAAGATGCATTGCAAAATTCTGAATTACGAGTCGAACTTCTTGAGAGGCGTAACGAAAAGTGCCAAGAACAGCTCCATCATTCCCAAAGTCAGATTAGAAATAGGGATTACATTATGGGTGAAGCTGTGACTCAAGTACGAGAAGTAGCCTATCATCTGCAAACCTTATCAGTTCAGGCTGATTTATTGAGTTTAAAATATGACTCAAAGTCAAGCCAAGGTCGAGAGTTAGCTTGGCTCCTTAGGAGGGTTAAGGCTTTGAGTATAAAGGCAAAGCCGCATATGTAATCCATTTTATGTAAAGAAATTTGTTTTCTGATCGAGTTTTTCTAATGAAATTGAATTAGAATCAATGCCTCTTTTTGCATTCATTCATCTGCTTTACATCTCATCATATGCACCAAATTTTCAAAAAGGATCCTAATAAATTAAAATTATGACAGTTACCCTGGAAACCAACAAAAATCCACCAACCAAATATCACTACGGTACTCGTCGCCAAACAACAGAAATGGATCAGAGGTTAGAAAGGTCATAACAATTGCAAAAGGAGATGCAAGATCAGATGCAGGAACGACTGGATAAAATCCAACAAGACATGCTAGAATCCCAAAGAACTATGATGAACCAATTGGCGCAGTTATTGGCTGGAGGGAATGATAAAGAAAAAAGCCTTGTAGTTGATTCTAGGGTTGATCATGAGGACCCTGTTTATCCTCCAGGTTTCACCTCAACAAGCACCCAGGCACAACCAGATATGTGCCCGCAAAGAGTACCTGTCACTATTAGACCTCAATATCAGGATGGTGCCTGATCTCGATGATGTGGCAGAAATGGAAAAAGCAAGAATGAACCTGCCAAAACAACTTGAGGACCGGTGTAGATGGCTAGAGGAGAAATTTAGAGCCATGGAGAACACCGACTACCATTGTGGAGTTGACGCTAAGGATCTGAGTTTGGTCCCTGATTTAGTGCTCCCGCCTAAGTTCAAGATGCCGGAGTTCGAAAAGTATAACAGGACTAGCTGTCCTGAAGCTCATATCACTATGTTCTGTCGAAGGATGACAGGATATGTCAATAATGATCAATTGTTAATCCACTGCTTCAGGACAGTTTGATCAGGTCTGCAGCCAAGTGGTACAACCAGTTGTGTCGTGCTAAAGTTAGTTCATGGAGAGACTTGGTGCAAGCTTTTATGAAGTAATACAGTCATGTGACAGACATAAATCCCAATCGAATCACATTACAAAATATGAAAAAGAAGCATAGTGAGAGCTTCAGACAATACGCCCAGAGATGGAGAAAAGTGGCAACGCAAGTCCAACCACCCTTTTTGGAGAATGAGACAACCATGCTTTTCATCAATACTTTGAAGGCTCCGTTCATTAATCACATGTTAGGTAGCGCCACTAAAAGCTTTTTAGACATAGTAATGTCTAGAGAAATGATAAAGAACGCCATAAGAAGCGGCAAGATAGAAGCAGGAGAAAGCGCCAAGAGGCCAGCCCCAAGAAAGAAAAAGCACGAGATAAACAATGCAAGTATGTTTAACAAAGGCTATTCTAAACCAATATGGTGGGACAGGAAAGAGTAGTAACCACTAGCCATCAAGGCTCTTCAAGGCAAGAATCCCATCCAAGGCTGAATGTAGAAAGACCCCAATTCACACCCATCCCAATGGCGTATAGGGAACTGTACCAGAATCTATTTGATGCACGCGTAGTGTCTCTATTTTATCTAAAACCTATGCAACCTCCATACCCCAAATGGTACGACGTGAATGCCCAATGCGAATATCACGCGGGAACTACGGGGCACTTGATTGAGAACTACACTGCGTTTAAGAAAGTCGTGGAAAGATTCATTAGGATGGGGATTGTAAAGTTTGACGACCCATCAGGACCAAACGTAGTAGGGAATCCATTGCCCAATCATTCTGATAAAGGGGTAAACGCGATAATCGAGAGTAGAGGAAAAAGAATCAAAGCTGACGTTGCAGAGGTAAATACTCCACTGAGATGGGTTTGGAGACGAATGATATAGGGAGGTCTCATCGAGCAAGATTCAAGGGAAAGGCCCGAAGGAGCAGGGAAATATTGCGAGTTCCATGCCAAAGAGGGCCACAACATTTAAAAATGCACTGAGTTCAGGGCCATGGTGCAAAATTTAATGGACACCAAAGAGTTGGAGTTTTATGAAGAGATCAAATGACTAGAAGAGAGTGAAGTTTATGCCTCGGAGGAAGGATCTACGGGAAAGGCCCAAAGGGTTAATCACCCGGTGGTGATTATTTCGCAGCCAATGAGCATAGAAGCTAGAGGAAAAATGGCACCGAGGGTCATAATAAAAAAACCTGTATCCTTTCCTTAGAAGGATAGCAAAAGGGTTCCTTGGAATTATGACTGCAACGTGACAATCCCGGGAGAGGAGAACCCGGTAAACACTTCAGAGGAGGGTAATGATGTAGGCTTCTATATACGTAGTGGGAACGCTACGATCCAGCAAATGCAAGAGTGGAGCCCATAAAAGGAAAAGCCTTAGCGGTTGAGCGAGGCGAAGTAAAGACGACCAGAATTGAATCGCATGTTAACAAATCGATGACTGAAAACGAGGCTAGAGATTTCTTAAAATTCTTAAGGCATAGAGAGTATTGCGTGGTAGAACAATTGCATAAGCAACCGGCTCGCATCTCAGTGCTTAGTTACTTTTAAGTTCAGAGACACATCGTAATGCGTTAAGAAAAGTGCTAAATGAGACTTATGTTGCTAACAACATCTCAGTGAATAAGTTGGACTGATTGGTTAACAATATAAGTGCCGACAACTTCATCTTCTTTAATGATGATGAAATACCGTCGGGAGGAAGAGGAGCCGCTAAAGCCCTACATATTACCATTCGCTGCAAGGGATACACGTTGCCAAGGGTATTAATCGATAATGGATCAGCCTTGAATGTCTTACCCTTATCCACCTTAAACAGTTTGCCAGTGGATAGCTCTCACATGAAATCATGCCAGAATGTAGTAAGAGCATTTGATGGCACTAAAAGGAGGGTAATGGGAAGAATTGAAATACCCCTTTTGATTGGCCCAAATAAATACGAGGTAGATTTCCTGGTGATGGGCATCAAACCTTCGTATAATTACTTGTTGGGAAGACCCTGGATTCATTCAGTAGGGGTGGTGCCTTAGTCATTGTACCAGAATTTAAAATTGGTAACAGAAGGTCGGCTGGTTACGATAGGCGTGGAAGAAGACATCATTGCATCGGTAACCAATGACGCGCCATATTTAGGGACAGATGATGAGGCGATCGAATGTTCCTTTTGATATTTGGAATTCGTAAATACAACCTTTGTTGTTGAAGGGAATAAGATCCCGATGCCCAGCATATCCAAAACCATGAGGATGAGACTACAGACGACAGTCGGGAAGGGAGCCTTGCTGGGGAGAGGACTCGGAACATGTCTTCAAGGAAGGATGGAGGCACCAATGCTAAAGGATAAACAAAACCACTTTGGCTTAGGATTTAAGCCAGACGCGAAGCAAAGGAAGAAAAAGTTGGAAAGGAAGCAAGAAAGGAGGAAGGCGCGTTTGAGCAGTGGAGAAATTGATTAGGAACCTATTACCTTCCTACACATATCTAGAACCTTCATATCAGGGGGAACCATTTATCTTGAACGAAGGACACCAAGAAGGGATACTACGGAAGAAATGTTAGGAAACCTGAACATTAATGCCATATTCAAAGAAGAACTGGAAGAAGGAAGTATATCAGGGATCTGCCCTTACGAACCTAGAAGTGTTCTAGACAACTGGACTGCAGAAGAGATCCCTGTAACATTTAGAACTAATTTAGAGTAATATTCAGAACACTTGTTGCCCTAAGTCTGGGGGTAATAAGAATCTTTTGTAAAAGGCACAAGTCCAAAATCTTATTTCAATGAAAACATATCATTCAGTCTCACTTTGAGCAAATATTATTTCATTCTTTTCATCCCATTTATAATCATACTATGCATACAATTATTCTTAGATTCTTCTTTCTTTGGACCTCCCTTCATCCCAATAACAGGTCTTCAGATGTCAATGATGTGAGCGATGCTGTTACTAACTCAGAGTCCCTATTTGAACAAGACATGAGTACGGATGATCCTCAGGATTTTGAAGGTGACCAAGACAGCGTTTTATCTCCTGATTTGTTAAGAATGGTGGAACAAGAAGAAAAACAAATCCTACCTTATAAGGAATCAGTAGAAGTCGTGAGCTTAAGAGAGGGAAGAGAGGTAAAAATTGGTACTCGCATTGCCGAGAAAACAAGGCGAGACCTCGTTGGGTTGCTTCAAGAGTTTAAAGATGTCTTCGCATGGTCCTATCAAGACATGCCCGACCTAAGTACCGATATTGTGGTACATCAATTGCCCATGAAGGAAGAATGTAAACCAGTCCAAAAAAGCTCCGAAGGATGAGGCCCGATATCTTACTGAAAATAAAAGAAGAAGTTAAGAAGCAGTTTGATGCTGGGTTCTTACAGGTGGTCAAGTATTTAGAATGGGTAGCCAACATAGTCCCTGTTCCTAAGAAAGATGGGAAAGTGCAAATGTGTGTGGACTACAGACATTTGAACAAAGCCAGTCCCAAGGACAATTTCCCATTGCCTCATATCGATACCTTAGTGGACAACATGGCTGGATACGCACTATTCTCCTTCATGGATGGTTTCTCAAAGTACAACCAAATTAGGATGCATCCTGAAGACATGGAGAAGACCACCTTCGTAATGATGTGGGGGACATTTTGCTACAAAGTGATGCCGTTTGGACTAAAAAATGTAGGAGCGACATATCAGAGAGCCATGGTAACCTTGTTCCATGACATGATGCATAAAGAGATAGAAGTCTATGTCGATGTCATGATCGCAAAGTCTAGAACAGAGGGGGAACATGTGCAAGTCCTGAGAAAGCTATTCCTAAGGTTAAGAAAATTCCAGCTAAAGCTTAACCCAGCCAAATGCACTTTTGGGGCTAGATCGGGAAAGTTGCTAGGATTCTTAGTCAGCGAAAGGGGAATTGAGATTGACCCAGACAAAGTCAAAGCCATATAAGAATTGCCTCTGCCGAGTACTCAGAAAGAAGTTCAAGCTTTTCTAGGAAGACTAAATTACATCGCTCAGTTTATTTCACAGTTAACTGAGAAATGTGACCCCATTTTCTGTCTCTTTAAGAAACACAATCAAGGTGTATGGGATGAAGAGTTCTAAAAAACTTTCGAAAAAGTCAAACATTACCTGTCCAACACCCCAGTACTGATGCCACATTGCCCAAACAAGCCACTGATACTATACTTAGCAGTATTCGAAAATTCTATGGGGTGCGTGCTCGACCAACATGATGAGTCAGGACGAAAAGAAAGATCAATCTACTATCTCAGCAAGAAGTTCACTGAATACGAAACGAGATATTCACCGATTGAAAAATTGTGTTACGCCTTGGTCTGGACTATTCGGAGATTGAGACAATACATGTTATACCATACGACTTGGTTAATCTCAAAGTTGGACCCTCTGAAATACATGATGGAGTCAACCACTCTATATGGAAGGATGACCCAATGGCAAATTCTACTGTTTGAATTCGACATAGCCTATGTGAATCAAAAGGTCGTAAAAAGGAGCACAATAGCAGATTTTTTAGCTAGTAGAGCCCTGGAAGATTATGAGCCTTTGAATTTCGATTTCCCAAATGAGGATCTGATGTATGTAGCAACCGTTGAAGCAAACACACAAAAAGGCAATGCTTGGAATTGAACTTTGATGGGGCCTCAAATGCTATGGGCAATGGGATCGGGCTAGTCTTGGTATCTCTAGATGGTGATCGTTATTCGTTCACTAGTAAATTAGATTTTGATTGCACAAATAATATGGCAGAGTACGAAGCATGCATCATGGGAATTCGTGCAGCTATTGTACGTAAGATCAAGGTGCTAGAGGTATATGGGGATTCTGCATTTGTAATTTATTAGCTAAAAGGCGAATGGGAGACAAGAGACCCCAAGTTGATTAATTATTGAAAGCTGATCCTTTAATTAATTGGAGAATTTGATGATATCACCTTTTGCTATCTCCCACGAGATGAGAATCAGATGGCTGGCGCCTTGGCTACATTGGCTTCTATGATCAAAGTAAATAGACAAGAAGATGTGAAGCCTGTCCAAATGAGTACTTATGAGGCTCCAGCCCACTGTTGCAACATTGACGAAGAAGAAGAAAAAGATGACCACCCTTGGTATCAAGACATATTGCGATACGTGAAAAATCGCGAATACCCAGACCAAATAACTGAGAACGACAAGAGAACGTTGAGGAGGCTGGCCAATGACTACGTCTTAGATGGAGAAATCCTATATAAAAGAGGAAATGATCAGGTTTTACTGAGATGCGTGGACGCTATTGAGGCTACGCAAATTTTGGAAGAGGTCCATGATGGTGTCTGTAGAACAAACGCTAATGGTTTTACAATGGCCAGGCAAATCATGAGGTTCAAATATTATAGGTCCACTGTGGAAGGAGACTGCATCAAGTATGCTAAGAAATGCCATAAGTGCCAAATTTATGGGGACAAAATTCATGTGCCTCTTTCACCTCTTCATGTCATGACTTCTCCATGGCCTTTTTCTATGTGAGGCATGGACGTCATTGGGCCGATATCACCAAAAGCTTCAAATGGACATCATTTCATCTTTGTAGTGATCGACTACTTTACTAAATGGGTAGAAGCTACTTCTTACCCCAACGTCACAAAATTGGCAGTCAACAAATTCCTAAAAAAAGAGATCATATGTCGGTATGGGATGCCCGAAAGGATTATATCTGACAACGCGTTGAACTTGAACAACAGCACGATACCGGAGGTCTGTAGTCAATTCAAGATCAAGCACCATAACTCATCACCATATATCCTAAAAATGAATGGCGCGGTAGAGGCAGCCAATAAAAATATCAAGAAAATTATGGGGAAAATTGTTGGAACACCGGCACCCCTACGGCATAGCAGAAAAATAAAATATCTGGCGATCCTAACCATGGATCCATTTGTGAGGAATGAATCGGGGTGAAAAAGATTTTGAAATTATCGAATCTTTATTCTGAGTAGACAGCGAAGCCTTGGCAATGAGTAATCTGATCTGCTATCGAATCTAGGTGCAATCTATCGTGACCTCGACCTCTATGTAATCCATCCAGTTGACAATAAACGGAAAGAATCCTAAAAACTGTTTTTGAGAAGACTTTGCTTTGACGGCTACTAGACACACAAGGCAAAGAAAAACGAGATTTTATATCCCTTTTTAGGGTTTCTAGAAATTAAATAAATATATCAATGTTTTTAAACCGAAAATTATAATTACATTAATTATAATAATGATTTCGGTAAACTATATATTTAGTTGAGTTTATATACTAACCAAATTCATGTTCTCATTATGCGTACAACAACCTTGTACATATAATGTGTTCGATATTTGCTTACCCAATTAAAGTAATTCTATAATTAATTTAATTCAAGCGATAACCAAACACAAAGCCAACTATGTTTTATTCTGTTCATTTCAACTATAGGGTGTGACCCTGTAGGTTCTTATAACATTAGCAGTAATACTAGAACGATTCCAATGTTACAAACAATGAGTGGCACCTAGCAATGCATCATTGCTACCTAAGTCACAAGAAATCATGATTCGACATAACCTTTTATGATTAACCTTTCATGCAATAATCCTTAAGTCATTTATCTCTGGATTGGACACAAGTCATGCAATAGTCACACTTGCATAGTCCATTCCATGTTCCTTGATATCTTAAGTAGACTATGATATACAAATAAGTATGACATCTCATATCAACTTATTTGAGCATGGCCATGCATTTCTAGTCTCACTCAATCAAGTGGCCTAAGATATTACTCCCATTATGTAGGAGGGACTTATCCTATATCGATAAACCATATCCCTCTACACAGATCGTGGTATATCCAACATCAGCCTTTATAGAACAACCAGTTACAGTGTACGTTTGACTGTATCAAAATACACAACTCACGATGTTGGGATTATGATGATCTCAAGTGGGAGGATCATATACATATTAATCACTATGAGTAATGTTGTGAAAATTACATAATAAGCCAAGAAACATACTCATAATGGGTCAATCCAATATGTTGTTCTCTAACACACATATTCATGCATCGATCTTGACATTCTATATCAATGACAACTCTTTATCATCAATCAACTACATGTTAGTCTTAATGCATTATTGTTGTCCTAGCCAACAATAATACTTGACTGAGGACCTTTTAAGAATAATCATATTATTTTGAGGACATTATTATAAAACAGTTTATTTATGCACACAGAAAAGAAACTGAAATAATAATGGTAACGCCTTATATTAATAAACATGATAAGTCAAGTATGTTATTACAACCATCTCATGATTTATCTTTGGGCATACTCTAACAATCTCCCACTAGCACTAAGACCAATCACTTATATATCTAATACCAAGCTACTTAGTGTGACGAGCATGCTTCTACTGTGTTAGAGGCTTGGTCAGGGGATCAGCGATGTTATCATTTGTAGGTACTCTGCATATCTCTACATCCCCTTGATCGATAATCTCTCAAAGAAGAGATGGTAGCGCCTAAGTATATGTTTGGATCGCTGGTGAGATCTAGGTTCTTTAGCTTGTGCAATGGATCCATTGTTATCACATCGAAGTTCTATAGCATCTGATATGCTAGGCACAACCCCAATTCAGTAATGAACTTCTTGATCCAAATCACTTCCTTTGCTGCCTCACTGGCTGCAATATACTCGGCCTCTGTTGTAGAATTGGCTACTGTACTTTGCTTTAAACTCTTCCAGCTCACAGCACCGCCATTAAGGCAAAACAGTAAACCTAATTGCGATCGAGAATCGTCCTTGTCAGTTTAAAAGCTGGCATCAGTGTAACCTTTTACACTTAACTTTTCCTCACCTCCATATATTAGGAACGTATCCTTAGTTCTTCTTAAGTACGTAAGGATGTTCTTGACTGTGGTCCAGTGACCTTCACCAGGATCTACTTGGTACCTGCTCGTCATACTTAAGGCATATGAGACATCTGGATGGGTACATAACATGGCATACATCATAGATCCAATAGAGGAAGCATATGGAATTTTAATGATGCGTTCTCTTAGATTCTTCCATACTAAACCTTTTCAGTACTTTATCTATGTATGTACTTTGGCTTAGACCTAGTAGTCATCTTCCTAACCAAGTCTTAATAGACTACAAGGTAGGTATGTCATTTCCTATGATAAATAAGTCATCAACATACAGTACCAAGAATGTTATAGTGCTCCCACTAACTTTCTTGTAAACACATGGCTCATCTTCATTTTTGATAAAACCAAACTCTGTGATTACATCGTTAAAATGAAGATTCCAATTTCGAAAAGCTTGCTTTAATCCATAAATGGATCTTTGTAGGTTACATACCTTTCTAGCATCCTTTGGATTGACAAAACCTTCAGGTTGTGTCATGTACACATCCTCTTCAAGGTTCCCGTTAAGGAAAGCTATTTTGATGTCCATCTGCTAGATTTCATAGTCGTGAAATGCAGCTATAGTGAGTAACATCCTGATGGATTTAAACATAGCTACAGGAGAAAAGGTTTCATCATAGTCAACACCATAAATTTGGCGAAAACCTTTAGCGACTAATCGCCCATTGTATGTTTGTACATTATCATTCAAGTCGATTTTTTTTTGAAAACCCACTTGCACCCTATGGGTTTAACCCCTTAGGGTGGGTCAACCAAAGTCCATACTTAGTTTTCATACATGGAATCCATCTCCGATCTCATGGCCTCAAGCCATTTCTCAGATTCTGGGCTCGTCACTGCTTCTTGATAAGTCCTAGCCTTATCTTGATCTATAAGAAGAACATTACCATGCATTGTAATGAGAAATCCATATCTCTCAGGTGTTTGGTGTTCTCTTAAAGATCTACAAGGTGGTTGTGTTTCTACAGCAGTTACTAGTTCCTCAACTTCTTGTGGAATTTGCTATTGTTCTATCTTTGGTTTAGTGGTTTTTTGTGATTCTCAAATTTCTTCAAGTTCAATCTTTTTCCCACTTCCTTTTCTAGAAACAAATTCTCTCTCTAGGAAGACACCAGTCTGAGCAACAAGTATTTTGTTCTCAGTGGGATTCAAGCTTAGTAGACGTCTGACGTTTAACATAAGCTTCGCAACCCCAAATTTTCATAAAAGACATATTGGGACGTTTCCCAGTTCACATCTCATATGGCGTCTTTTGAACCGATTTAGATGGAACACAATTTAGTGTGAAAGCATCTGTCTCAAGTGCATGTCCCCAAAAGGAAGTCGGTAGATCAGCATGACTCATCATGGATCGAACCATGTCTAACAAAGTTTGATTTCTTCTCTCAGAAATTCCATTCCATTGAGGAGTACCAGGAGGAGTAAGTTGTGAGGCA
Source organism: Gossypium raimondii (assembly GCF_025698545.1). NCBI lineage: Eukaryota > Viridiplantae > Streptophyta > Magnoliopsida > Malvales > Malvaceae > Gossypium > Gossypium raimondii. Next base: position 20,817,844 of record NC_068576.1, read on the forward strand.
ATCCTACAACCCTTCAAAAAATTATCAAACTCTAAGTTCAAATACTCTCCACCTCGATCAGATTGAAGTGTCTTGATAGTTTTTCCTAGTTGATTTTGTACTTCATTTTTGAATTCCTTGAACTTTTCAAGGGACTCAGACTTATGGCACATGAGATAGACATACCAATATCTACTGAAATCATCAGTAAAAGTAATCAATTAGTGAAATCCACCTTTAGCCTGTGTATTTATTGTACCACATACATCAGAATGTATTAGGCCTAATAAAATAGCTCGTTCAATTTACCAGTAAAAAAAGATTTAGTCATTTTTCCCAAAAAGAAATATTCACATATTTCAAATTGTTCAAAAACAAATGAATCCAAGAGACCATCTTTATGGAGCTTGGATATGCGTTCCTCACTTATGTGGCCCAAACGACAATGCCATAAATAAGTTTGATTTGAGTCATTTATTTTTGATCTTTTTGTATTTATGTTGTAAATGAGATTCATTTGATCCAAAATATAGAGGCCATTAATCAATTGTGCCGAACCATAGAACACATTATTGAGATAAAAGGAACAACAATCATTCTTAATAATTATCTCAAAATCAATTTTGTCTAACCAAGAAATTGAAATAATGTTTTTAGTCAAATTGGGCACATAATAGCAATCCTATAAACATAAACCAAGTCCACTAGGCAAAGAAAAATTATATGTTCTCACAGCTAATGCAGTAACTTTTGCTCCATTTCCAACTCGCAGGTCCACATCTCCTCTAGCCAAAGTCCTACTCCTTTGCAATCCTTGTATAGAAGTACAAATGTGAGAACCACAACTAGTATCTAATACCCATGAAGTAGTAGTTGATAAATTACTATCAATAACATAAATACCAGAAGTAGACGTTCCACTTATTTTGGCCTTCTTGACTTCCTCAAGATAGATAGGGAAATGGCGCTTCCAATGTCCAGTCACACCACAATGAAAGCAGTTTCCTTCCTTAGCCACCCCACCTTTAGGTTTCAATGCAGCCTTTACTTTTCCAAGCTTGGACCTACCTTTACCCTTGGGCTTTGTCTGAACTTTGGCCTTTCCCTTGCCTTTGTTATTATGAATCATCAGTATGAGCTTGGGTCCAACCTTTTTCATGTTGCCTTCAGCAGCTCGTAACATACTAAGCAACTGTGGCAGAGTCTTGTCAATTTCATTCATATTGAAATTGAAGATAAACTGGCTGTAGCTATCCAGCAACGATTGCAGAATAACATCAGTGGCCAACTCTTGGCTCAATGGAAACCCAAGCTTAGACAGGCTTTCAATATAGCCAATAATCTTAAGGACATGAGGTCCTATTGGGCTTCCTTCAGCCAGCTTACACTGGAATAGGGCCTTAGAGATATCAAACCTCTCTTGCCGTGCTTGCCCCTGATAAAGTTCTTTTAGGTGCTCAATCATTTTATAAGCAACCATGTACTCATGTTGCTTCTGAAGCTCAGGATTCATAGTGGCAAGCATAAGACATCTAGCGTCTACCATGTCATCGAGATGCTTCTTGTAAGCATCTCTATCAGCCCTCGAGACATTAGCGAGTGGTTCATTAGGAGGCGGTGTTTCAATGTCATATAATTTCCGTTCTTGTTTGAGGACAATCCTCAAGTTACGGAACCAGTCAAGAAAATTCAAACCATTCAGTTTGTCCTTCTCAAGGACCGATCGCAATGAGAGTGTATTAGTGTTTGCAGCCATAATATATCTACAACAATAAAATATGCGTGTGTAAATTTACCAAGTTTATATCAATCATTAAAAGGACTTTATTAAACAATGTTCCCACTATTTTATTACAAAATCAATAACCCTCATATATCAGTTTCAGAAAGACTTTCTCAAAAAGTATTTCAAGTGGGTTAAGGATCCATATTTCACCTCCTCTTAAGTCATCTTTAGGTTTACTCTCAAGATTATGGTTATCTAGGTAAGCAACACTTGCTAATTACATCATATGTAACTTCTAAAATTTGGTGAACAACTCTTGTTCTAATCATCTTATGATTTTATCCAAATTACTTGCCTCTAGGTTTCTAATCCTATTAGAATAACCTAGTTAAGTCATTAACCAATTTTAACCAGCGAATATCACTTGTTTATTCTTCGTGTTTGACCAAGATAAATACTAGTACTTCACTTTAGCAGAACCTACACAGTATTGATCGAGGCCTTAACGAGGGCAAAATTGGAAGGCTATGTTGACTTAATATTTTAATAGAGGGATTTTATTAAAGTTGTTCCATCTCACCAATTATGGTTTAATTTAGTCCATTTAATTGATCTCATCAATTAATGTGGTTCATCATTATCAAATTTTAACATATTTAAAATTTGGCATGCTTTAGTCATCCATAGTATCTCATACATGAATAAATAAAGCAATAAATAAATGCAATAGTTATAGCCCATAAACTAAGGTGGTGCAACCCAAGCCAATGGGAGAACCAAAAGGAAACCTATAGGTGTAAGCTGATTCACAAGCTATCGGTCCACACTAGTTGGCCCATCTTCCTTCTCGTCTATCCCACAGTAACGCTTGCAAATTACAATATGTAGAAACTCATTTTACATACGAGGGAGTAAGATGAGAAGAGAAATACAAGAGAATAGTAGTAAGGCATGACACGCTGGCCGTATTTATAAAATTACAACCTTTTATCAAATGGGTCATCAGGCTATAACTATGCATTTCAAACACTGAGCACATCAAAAATAGCATACATAATTCAACGTTTTGTTAAGGTGAATTATAAAATATCCTTTTAACTTTTATGGCCCACCAAGTTTTATTTATTGTAAAACATACTTTAAGAAGATGGGGTCTGAGGCGGTCGGAGGAAGTGGGTCGAAGCCTCAGTGGTAAGGACCAAGGTTGCTGGGCGAAGCCCTCGCGATACGAACCGCATACCCTATTCAAATGAAACCTCACGATTTGATAACTTTTATCAACAGATTCGTGTTTTCAAGATTTTAATCCTTGAGGTTACATGCCAGAACAACCCTTGTTCCACTAACCAGTTAACTCTTATTGGAAACTGTAAACACCACCGTCGCACCAGTACAGATTTGTTAACCTTTACCAGTAATAACATAAAACAGAATAGGCCATAACACCATGATTAACATTTAATCCATTGTTAAAAGGAACGGTTATCTGATTATTCTTAAACGATTTCAACAGTCGGTAACGTAATAAAATTAAAGCATGCATCTCATACAATTGCATCACCCAAGTATTTAAACCCGAGTCCGTATCACACAAGTGACTCTGATACCACTATTGGAACGCCAGCACCCCTACGTCGCAACAGAAAAATAAAATATTCGGCGATCTTAACCATGGATCCATGTGTGAGGAACGAATCGAGGTGAAAAAGATTTCGAAACTACAGAATCTTTATTCTGAGTAGACAGCAACGCCTTGGCAACAAGTAATCTGATCTGCTATCGAATCTAGCCGCATTCTATTGTGACCCCGACCTCTACGTAATCCACCCTATTGGCAATAAACGTAAAGAATCCCAAAAACTATTTTTGAGAAGACTTTGCTTTGACGGCTACTAGACACCAAGCAAAGAAAAATGAGATTTTATATATCTTTTTAGGGTTTCTAGAAATTAAATAAATGTATCAATGTTTTTAAATTGAAAATTATAATTACATTAATTACAATAATGATTTCGGTAAACTATATATTTATTTGAATTTATATACTAACCAAATTCAAGTTCTCATTATGCGTACAACAACCTTGTACATATAATGTGTTCGATATTTGATTACCCAATTAAAGTAATTCTATAATTAATTTAATTCAAGTGATAACCAAACACAATACAACCTATGTTTTATTCCGTTCATTTCAACTCTAGGGTGTGACCCTGTAGGTTCTTGTAACGTTAGCAGTAATACTAGAACGATTCCAATGTTACAAACAATGAGTGGCACCTAGCAATGCATCATTGCTGCCTAAGTCACAAGAAATCATGATTCGACATAACCTTTTATAAGTAACCTTTCATGTAATAATCCTTAAATCCTTTATCTCTGGATTGGACACAAGTCATGGAATAGTCACACTTGTATAGTCCATTCCTTGTTCCTTGATATCTTAAGTAGACTATGATATACAAATAAGTAGGACATCTCATATCAACTTATTTGAGCATGGCCATGCATTTCTAGTCTCACTCAATCAAGTGCTCTAAGATATTACTCCCATTATGTAGGAGGGACTTATCCTATATCGATCAACCATATGCCTCTACACAGATCGTGGCATATCCAACATTAGCCTTTATAGAACAACCAGTGAGTTGTGTATTTTGATATAGTCAAGCGTGCAGTGGCTGGTTGTTCTATAAAGCTGATGATGATATATCACGATACGTGTGAAATTAATTGATCAATATAGATAAGTACCTCTACATAATGGGGAGTAATATCAAAGGCCACTTGATTGAGCATGGCCATGCATTTCTAGTCTCACTCAATCAAGTGCTCTAAGATATTACTCCCATTATGTAGGAGGACTTATCCTATATCGATCAACCATATCCTCTACACGATCGTGGTATATCCAACATCGCCTTTATAGAACAACCGATTCACGATTATACGTTTGATCGTATCAAAATACACAACTCACGATGTTGGGATTATGATGATCTCAAGTTTGAGGATCATATACATATTAATCACTATGAGTAATGTTGTGACAATTACATAATAATCTAAGAAACATACTCATAATGGGTCAGTCCAATATGTTGTTCTTTAACACAGATATTCATGCGTCGATCTTGACATTCTATATCAATGACAACTCTTTATCATCAATCAACTACATGTTAGTCTTAATGCATTATTGTTGTCCTAGCCAACAATAATACTTGACTAAGGACCTTTTAAGAATAATCATATTATTCTAAGGACATTATTATAAAATAGTTTATTTATGCACAGAGAAAAGAAACTGAAATGATAATGGTAATGCCTTATATTAATAAACATGATAAATCAAGTATGTTAACCATCTCATGATTGATCTTTGGGCATACTCTAACAAAAATGACTGAGACCTATAGAGATTGGCATGAGAAGTTACCATTTGCCTTTTATGCTTATCGAACGTTTGTCAGGACTTCCACCTGGGCAACGCCGTTCTCTTTGGTTTATGGAATAGAGGCAGTGCTGCCAATTGAGGTTGAAATTCCCTCTCTCTGAGTTTTGTCAAAACTAAAGTTAGACGAAGCTGAATGGATTCTATCCCAATATGATTAGCTGAACTTGATCGAAGAAAAAAGGTTGAGAGCTATCCGTCATGGTCAAATGTACCAGAAGCGAATGATACGAGCTTACAATAAGAAAGTTCGCCTTAGAGAATTCCATGAAGGAGATTTGGTACTGAAGAGATCCTTCCTATATAAAAATACTTTAGAGGAAAGTGGATGCCAAACTGGGAAGGACCTTATGTGATAAAGAAGGCCTTTTCTAGAGGAGCGTTAATTTTGACCGAGATGGATGGCAAGAGCTTGCTTAATCTTGTGAATTCGGATTCGATAAAAAAGTACTTCGCCTAAAAAAAAGGAGAGGCCAAGGTGAAAACTCATGAAGGGCGCTTTAAGCCCAAAGGGGTTTTGAATTGAAAACCTGGAAAAAAAATGGGCAATTCAAATTGTGATCAAATGTAAGGCATGCATTAGTTTTACTATGCCTGAACTAACAAGAAGGAGAAATGATGCATCTCGGGACATCAACAAAATACTCTGAATCTCCTGGACACATATCAAGCTCAAAGTGGCCCTCAAGAAGTTTGTACAGAGAAGCTCATGCTACGATATCTGGGGCACCTATTTCCATTTCATTCATCTTATATTTTGGCGAAATATACTATCTTGATTAATTAATTTATTTCAAGCTCAACTCTCAACAAAATTTCATCTTGTCCATTGTGATAATCTTTTTCAAGCATTTTTCACTGAAATAACGATTAATGGACTGTCAATATTCAAGCAGAAGGAGTTCTGCATGTTACTTTGAAAGCTTCTAAATAGTACGAGGACCTGAAACAGAGTTATTGTTTAGAACTAACCAACTTAAGGGTTAGAAGCATTGGAGAAAGAATAGTCTAAATTTGAACTATTTCTTTGGGTTTTCTGTTAAAGATACCAACTGAACAAGAAGACATCGGTGATAGAACCTTAATGAACAATGAGTAATGAGAACCCAAACATTAAAAAGGGATCATTCTCATAACATTCTACATTCATGCAAATTTCATTCATACTTATCTAGTTAGGAGCATTTGATTCATTCTGATCATGACATCCTAATCACTAGTCATAATTAGGTTCATAAAATGGAGTCTACAGGTCATGTTACCTAGAGAACAGATCAGTGAAACCACAAATCCTATACCCCTGAATTTGCAGTGGGATGGATTGAAGTCATTATGGCGAATCTTATCTCCCTGAATTTGTAGTGAAGCAGATCGAAGCCCCTAGTCTTATCTCCCTGAAGTTATAGTGGAGCAGACTGAAGATAGCGAATCTTATTTCCCTAAAGTTGCAGTGGAATAGATTGAAGCTATAAATTACAGATCTTATCTCTCTGAAGTTGCAGTAGAACAGACAGAAGATAGCAAACCTTATCTCCCTGAAGTTGCAGTGGAGCAGGTTGAAGATACCAATCTTATCTCCCTGAAGTTGCAGCGGAGCAGATTGAAGCTATTAATCCTATCTCCTTGAAGTTGCAGTGGAGCAGATTAAAATGATGAATCCTATACCTCTGAAGTTGCAGTAGGTCAGATTAAATCTACCATGACAAGTCTTATCTCCCTGAAGTTGTAGTGGAACAGACTGAAGATAACAAACCTTATCTTCCTGAAGTTGCAGTGGAGCATGTTGAAGATACGAGTCTTATCTCCCTGAAGTTGTAGTGGAGCAGACTGAAGATAGCAAACCTTATCTCCCTAAAGTTGTAGTGGAGCAGGTTGAAGATACAAGCCTTATCTCCCTGAAGTTACAGTGGAGCAGGTTGAAGATACCAATCTTATCTTACTAAAGCTGCAGTGGAGCAGATTGAAGCTATTAATCCTATCACCCTGAAGTTGTAGTGGAGCAGATTAAAACGATAAATCCTAAACCTCTGAAGTTACAGTGGGTCGGATTAAATCTACCATAACGAGTCTTATCTCCCTAAATTTGTAGAAGAGCGGACTGTAGATAGCAGATCTTATCATGTCCAACCTTATCTCTCTGAAGTCATAGTGGAGCAGGTTGAAGCGACAAGTCTTATCTCCCTGAAGTTGCATTGGAGCAGACTAAAACTATGAATCTTGTCCCCCTAAAGTTACAACAGAATGGATTGAAGCTACGAGCCGTATTTCTCTGAAGTACAGTGGATTGAATCAAAGCAGCAAGACATAGTAGACTGGAAGGAGTACCAAAGAAGTCAAGACTTGGTGAGACCGGGCAAAATTGTCCCTTCAAAAGTCTTTGCTCTATTCTCGTTTCACGACAATGAGCAAAGAGGGGCAGCTGTAAGATCCAATTTCTGCCTGGGCCCAAATATTAAAACAAAATAAATAATAGTTCAATTACAAAGGAAAAATAACAGGACCAATGTAGCCCATGGCCCAAAATAAAAAAACCCCTAGCCCACAAAACTTAAAAACATTTTCGGCAGAACGGAGCAGAAACCCTAAGGTGTGCCGCACGCCGCTCCACCTCCTCGCGCGCGCCACCGCCGTCATTTACCTATCACCTCTCCTCCACACCTCAAAACCCCTGTAAAAATTGAATGCAAGAACAGAGCCTGCTAACAGTAATGGCAGTAAATATAGGTAGATAAAGGAAAATTTAATGGTTGGATCCGGCTATAAAGGCCTAGATCTTCTCTTTGTAATTTTTTACACACATCAGTCAATCGAAAATCAGAAATCAAAATTCTAAAGGTTGATTTTAAACTATTCTCTACGTTTATTTATTTATTTATTTGTTTGTTTTTTTAAAACCCATTTTAAAATAGTTAGCAAAGAAAATAAAAGGGAAAGAGTTACCTGAATCGGCCCTTAAACCCGCTGTCGATGGTCCTTTCCCGTCTTCAGATTCGGGCTCGGAAGAAGGCCAAAGACTTTGTTTTCTCATCAGTTCCCTTTTCCAAAGTTTAGACCTTTGAGTATGCTTCGATGTGCGGATCGAAAACTCTTTCGCTCGACGTCGGCCACTGACAATGGCGACGATTAGGATCGGCCGAGGAATGGGGTTGAGAGGACTTGAGATCCTTAGTTTTTTGAAAGAAATAATGGCTGAATTCTTTTTTTTAGGGTTTTAATTTTGCTATTTATATAAGAATCTATACGACGCCGTTTTGGGTCTGAATAACAACTGCCAAAACGACACCGTTTGGCCTAAGACCTGAAGACCTGACCCGTATTCATGGGATCCTCGTGTTTTTTGATGTGAGGGGATGTTTACGCATGCAGTCCCTCCGCCTTTGCAACGTAGGGCAATCTGATTCTTTTTAGTTCTTTTGGAACTGGGCCACAAATTTTACTTCTGTTTCGATTCGGTCTTTGGACCACGTATAATCCCTCGCTTGAAACACCGCGTTTCTGGACTGGGGAATATTTCTCTGCATACCCCTTGCGCTTTGAGCGCGCTTCATTTCGGTCCCCTAGCGACCTGTTTTAATTATTTTCAATTTAAACCTCGATTTTGGGCCTGATTTCTACAACTTGGTTTTATTCATTTACTTATTTATTTTTATTTCATTGTTTTTTTTACTATTTCCTTTTTTTATATATATATTTTAAGAAAAAAGAGGTTTCAATAAAAATTTCGATTAATGTTTATTTACTCATTTTTTTAAATTTTAATTGATTTTACACAATTATTTGTTTTATTTATTATTCCTTTTTTATATATTTATGGGTTTATTTGCTTTGTTTTTGCCATTATTATTGTCATCTCGTTGACCATATATTTGTTAATTTTAAAATATTTCTAAGATATAGATACATTAGTATTATTTTGTTGTTGTTGTTATTATTGTGATTGCTAGATTGTTATTTGCATTATTATTATTCATGCATCATAGCATTAAGGTTTATTAATATCAATAATGTATATGTGTTTCATGATGCATATCGTGTCATAATTATTGCAATTGTATGTCGTATTATTTGTTGTTGGTCATGTGCGGCCCTTGTTATTTATTTTGAACAATTTCTCCTTTCATACAATCAAGTGTACAAATGCCATCTATATATTTCATTAGCTTTCCTCGAATACAACAAAAAAAAAAGAAATTTCAAAATGAGGTTATATTTTACATTTTGGTAAATCTGAGAAAATCGTACCCTAACTTACGGGGTTTCATTTTTCTCGTTAAACCTAAATAACAAAGTATCCTTTTTAAACTTCAAAAATAATAAAAGAAATTTTTTTATAAGGTGACATTTCGTGTCTTGGTAAGTTGAGAAACTGTACCTTAACTTACGGGGTTTTGATTTTTCTCATTAAACCTAAATAGCGAAATGTTCTCCTAAATATCAAAATTTGAATTTCCAATAAGTTTTTTTAAGACAAGTTTATTCTTTTGAGTTTCGAATATTGTGTCCTAACTTACGGGACGTGATATTTTGTAGTTTAGAGACGATCAGGTCTTTAACCCTCTTATAAATTACTCAAATAATTCCAAAGTATACATCATTAAAAAATGATCATATTTTTAAAATCTTTTCAAAATTTCAACTATCGACATTTATACATTTAGTAATCAATTAGGTACCAATTTTTGGGCGCATTGAGGGTGCTAAACCTTCCTAATGCGTAATCGACTCCCGGGCCCGATTTCTTAAATCATCGTAGACCAAAATCATTGTTTTGATAAATTACAATATTTTATTAAAACAACTATTACGAGGTGATCCGATCACACCTAAACAAAGATTGGTGGCGACTCCATTTTCTTTTTTTCAAATTTAAGTCGACCCCGTTTTACAAAAAAAAATGGTTTCGACAGGATTAATCTAATAACCCCTTCAATCAACCTTGATTTCACCTAGAGGCTATCCAAAACTACCAACCAAACAATGAAAGAATGTCCAGGGAAAGTTAGATTTCCCCATACCAGTCTATGCCAAACAACTTTTTTCCTTTTGGGGCCTTATCTTCTTCGAAACTTGATTTTCCTTGTAAGTGGATTGGAAACCACCACACAATGTCAACAAAGTTCTAGTTTAACAATTTCTCCCAAGACTAGAAATGCCAACAAACTTCTATCCAGGCCACCCATAATAAGCTTGATTTAATCCAGATAGTCCAAAGATTACCAAGAACACAAGCTTTATTCTAGAAATTTGGTCGTCCAACTTTTGATCAGGTGAGTAAATCTAACATTTTAGTCTTATTGGTTAAAAATTTTTCTAATTTATTTTCAATAAATGAGTAAAGGTCAAATTGAATAAATATGTAAAAATTGAAGGCTAACTTTATTATTATACCTTATAAACACCGAAACAAACATTTAACTGTGCAATTTTAACGAATGGGTTATTTTGCTCACTCATTTGACATATAAGAACTAATTTGCCCATATTTTCAATATAAAGTCTAAAATGAAGCCAAGGGATAATACAAAAAGTTTTGTGGTACTTTTACCTACTTTGGGTCTTCACCTAACTAATACAAAAGGCCTTGATTTATTTTAACAATTACTTTTTAACTTTACTTTTACTTATAATTTTTTGGTGACTTAGTTTATATATATATATGGCTGAATTAGGAGAATATGCCATTTTTTTTATTGGCCAATTAGGCTGTTGTTTTTTAAATTTAGGGAAATAGGCTATTTTTGGAGTGTCATATCTCATATTTTTTTATTAATTATTTCGTTAATTCATAAACAAGCAAGTATATAGTCAAGTGGAAATGAGCGTAATTAAATTCTTAAAGATCCTAGGTTAAATTCCCTAAAAAATTTAAAAATTATGGTTAAACCCCCCTTAGCCATCCACCTCAATTTCCTATAACCTTATAGGCAAGGATTTCATTCCTTTTTAACTAGTCAACATTCCTTGTATAGCCCCCTTTTCATTCCCTTGATCCACCTTTTGTGCCTTTGTCCCCCTTGTTGCAATTTACATCCCTCTTACCATACCCTTGCCGTCCATGCAGCTAGAAACTCTTTGGCTCGCATTTGTTTTTCATTTTTCACTTTCTCTTAACTTTTCTCTTTTCTCATCCTTCTTCAACCACTATTGTTTTTACTTTTTGCCACCATATCACCACCATTCGCCACCATTTCTTCACCAAATCACAACCACAAAACCACTAAAACCAAATCACAACCACAACCACTAAAACCTTCTCTCTTTTCCATGCCCCCTCCTCACTCACCACTGCCGCACCACCACTACTGTCGTGCTGCCGTCGCACCACCATCGTGTTTCCATTTTTTCTCCATTTCTCTTCCTTTTTTCATCCACTTGTTGGTAATGGAATTTTTATTCATTTCAACATCTACAAATTGGTTAGAAAGGAATTTTGAATATCCTTTTTACTAATCCATTCTTTTTAATTTTACTATTTTGTTAGCCATCGTTCCTCCTCCATAAATTGAACAACCGTGGAATTAATGGCTCTTTTAATTATTGGAACTACTGTAAGTAAACTTTGAAGTTTTTGATATCAATCTTTTCCTTCCATTTCTTAAGGTGAAATCTAATAATGATTTTACATACTTGTGAAGTGTTCTTCTTCGTACCACTCGGATTCGTATTCTCGGCTTAGGTAAAAGTACTCTCACTTGAAAGATAGATAAGTAAGTCATCTCATTTGACTTTCGTTATGAGACTTCAATGGATCGATTTAGTGTTTTAACATGGTATTGATTTATTAATAAAAGGATTCAAGATCGGATTTCTTCCCTTGGAATTGGAATTGAAATTGGAATTGGATTAGAATCGAGTTATCGGATCTACCAAACGAGGTGTGTATTTAACTTATCAGAAAATTTAATTATGGAATTATTGATAAAAATAATTATAACACCCCAAACTCGGTCTAAACGTTATTACCGAATCTGGCGATGTCACATTGTAACACCTCTTACCCGTATTTGACGTCGGAATAGGGTACGAGGCATTACTAGAAGACATACATTTGCATACGTATTAAACCGAGTTACAAAATTTCATCCGAATTAAAAATTTCAAAATTTTAATGTGCTTTTAGAATTATTTACAACATATCCTCAAAATATTATATTCATAACAAATAAGGCCTACGAGACCCGATATTTACTCATGTAATTCAAAGCTTCATTTCCATTTCATTCAATTCACAATTTCTCATGTTCACAATTCAAGTCAATTTCTCAATCCAATATATATATTTCAATCATCTAAGAATATAATTCAAGTTACACAAACTTAAAGGCTAAATTACGTAAATACCAAAATTTAGGGACATTTTGGTAATTTTCTATTTTCCTCAATTTCCACTCAATCTTGATATAAATTAATATTTCATTCAATTTATTAATTTAAATAATAAAACAATTCATTTCATGCAATTTGGTCACTTTTTGACATTTTACAAAATTACCCTTAAAATTTTACTTTTATTCAATTTAGTCCCTAAACCTAAAACATGTAAATTAGCTATTTTCAAATAAACTCATATTAGCTGAATATTCACATATATTTTCCTCCTCCTCCACTCCATTCCACATCCTTGATATATACATAATACCACTATTAACTTCTTTACTCATAACAAGCTATTCACTTGAGTCATAGTCACTAAATTAATTACATCTTAAGCTACAGAACTCGAAATTGAGATCCAAAATTTTATATAAAACTAGAATCACATATATTATTACCATAAAATTTTTATAATTTTAGTTTATCCAATAAGTATATTTTATTCTTTAAAGTTTCCCTGTTTCATTGTTTGACAGATTCAGACCCTCTTAACTAAAAATTAATTATCTTTTTGTATAGAATTGGATGATGTTTTTGTTTATTTATATTAAAAATAGAATCATGAGGTATTTTAAAATATAAATTATAACCCATAATTATTTTTTACAATTTTAATTATTTTTCTAAGTCAGAACAGGGGAACCCGAATTCATTCTGACCTTATCTCACAAAATTTATTATATCTCATGATTTAAAATTCCATTGCTTACACCGTTTCCTCTATGAGAAACTAGACTCAATAATATTTATTTCAATATTTTATTCAAACTCTAATTATATTTTCACAATTTATGGTGAGTTTTCAAAGTTAACCTACTGTTGTTGTCAAAAACTGTTTTAGTGCAAAATGTTGATTACTAGGTGTATAACTCCCTTATTCCCTTTCTCTATAATATTTCCCATCACTTTCACTTATTTCTCTTCCTGTCTATGGTGGACAATGCAAATGGAGAAAGAATAAGTAAAATTTTGATTTTTTTTATTTTATTTGTCAAAAGTAAAAACTGGTTAAAGGTCAACATAACCCACATATATTATCTCCCACTTGTTACTAAGCATGATCTAATGGCCTTTATTAATCCCTTCATCTGGTATTTCAAATTTATAAATTCTAATTAAAATACTCGTAAAATGACTAAATTACCCCCTCTAATGGAAAAAAATGGCGCATATGTCCACTTTGACAAGTGCATTCATCACTTAATCTCTTGTCTCACTTAAAGAGTTAACTAAATTCTACTTTCTAAAAATTTATTGGAATCTACCCGTAATAATGCCACTTAGGACATCAAATATTTTGGGATGTTACATTCTGTTATTAGCCTCCTTCTCATCCTTCCAATTACTTCTTCTCATTCTTTCAAATATTTCACTAAAAAATTGTAACATCCCAATTTTGGGCCTAGTCGAAACAGTGGTTTCGAGTCCACAAATTCGACGTGATAAAATTTATTTTTATTATATTTTTATGGTCTACGATTTCATGGAATGATTTTTTTAAAAATTTCGTTTGAAAATTTTGACGTTTGGGCACTCAATTTAGGAAAAAAGACTAAATTGTAAAAAGTGCAAAAGTTGAGTTCTACATGTTAGAGGTGTCCAATTGTTATGAAATTTTAAATTGGATGCCCTTATATGGTAATTAGACCATTGGTTAAGTTGGTGGACAAAAATGGACATGGTTAGGCGTGTTTCCAAAGTTTTTCATTAAGGGCATTTTGGTCATTTAGTTATTAAAATGAATTAAAAACAAAATTAAAAGCCAATTTTTGTCCATCTTCAAGCTTTGGCCGAATTTCACAAGGGGGAAGCCATAGTAAGTGATTCCAAGCCCCGTTTTTAATGTTCTTTACGTTTTTGGAGTCCCGGTAACTTGATTTAGCTTATTCTAGCATTAATTTAACCTAGGGTTTATATTTGGAAAAATACTCATAGGTGAAATGTGTTTTTTTTAATGTTTTATGGTAGAATATGAAGCTAGAAATTATGTTAAACAACTTTTTCTAAACGATTTTAAGTGAAAACGAGTAAAACGACATAATCGGTAAAAATACCTAATGTTCATAAGTGTTAGAGTGGGATTTGATGTTTCCATAGAAGGGAAAAATGTTCATCATGTCATAAAACATAAGAGTAAGAGATGAAGTTTAATTTCTGAACTTTGGGGCAAAAGTGTAAATATGCAAAAGTTTAGGGGTAAAATTGTAATTTTGCCAAAGTTCAAGTGAAGGACTGTTTTGATGAATGTGAGTATTAAATAAGCTAAATTTGCTATTATAGATCAAGAAAGATGTGAAATCGACCTTGATCGGGGAAAAGAAAAGATTGTGGACTGAATTGCAAAATTACTATATTTTGCACCGAGGTAAGTTTGTATGTGATTAATACCTTGTTTTTACTTATGTTTTAACATTTTTATAAGATATGATTGAATATGGGATAATTACTTGAGGTGAATTATGAGTTGTGGTTGAATATGGAAGAGTTCAAAAAATGTTAAAAAAAAGTGAGAATTCATGGTTGAACCTTCGGAATGGGCCGGATATCGTTGGAAATATAGGTGGATGCTATGTGCTGATTCCACCCGATATTAATGAAAATAAAGGTGGTTTCTATGTGCTGATTTCACCGGATACCAATGGTTATACAGGTGGTTGCTATGTGCTGATTTCACCGAGTACTATTGACAATAAGGGTGGTGCTGTGTGCTGATCCACCGTGTAACTGAGATTATTTCGAAGTGTTCATCAAAAACTGATTAAGTGAAAATATATGTGATGAACAATGTGTTTCATCTTTAATCGACCCTTTTGTACGATGAAATGAAGTAATGAAATTAAGAAAGAGTAAATTTAACGACAAAACAGTTTAGGACAGGAACAGTTGTGTGATTTTGAAAAATCACCAAAAATGGTGGAAATTGAATTAGAGGTTTGATGAGATATGAAATTAAAGATGAATGAGTCTATTTTTACATAAAGTAAACAGAGTAAGCAAAAGAGTTAAATATTTTGAGATATTTGAATTTTAGTGAGACAGGGTCAGAATGATTTCGAAATCCCCTATTCCGAATTTAGAAAATCACTAAAAATTGTAAAAAAAATAATTATGGTTTTCATTTACATGCTTAAATTTATCAATGAGTATATTTTCAAGAGAAACAAACGGAAAATTATTTGAATTCTTTACAAAGAGATAAATAATTTTTAGTGAAGAGGGGTCAGAGTTGTCGAGCAGTGAAATAGGGGAAATTTAAAGAATAAACTGTACTAATTGGATAAACCAAAAATTCTGAAAAATTTATGGTAAGAATATATATGAGTCTAGTTTTAGGGGAAGTTTACAGATCTTAATTTGGAGTTTTGTAACTCTAGATAAAAATAATTTAGTGACTTTGACGCGAATAAATAGCTTGCTGGAACTTGAATAAATAGTGAATTTATGTGTGATTATGATTATATTATTTATGGAAACATGCTAGAAACTTGTTTATTAATTACATACTTACTTACTAGGCTATATGCTTACTCTCTTCTCTTTTCCCTTGTTTTATAGAATCACCAAGCTAGCTCGAGATTTGGCGATCGTCAGAGATCCATCTACACTATCAACTTTCTTTTGGTATTTTGAAAACATTATTTTGAAATTATGGCATGTATAAAGGACTTGGTCATTTTGTTATGTGTCATAATTGAATTAGCCCATATTATTTGATAGTCCATTTTTTATAAAGCTGTCGATCTTGGCGAATATTGTATGGGTTGTACGTGTTTGATAATGCCATGTTGAGTTGATAAATCTGATATAAAAAAAGAAAAATTTAATTTGGACGAAATTTTAACTCTCGATTTTGTATGAGTGATTATGTTAAAGTCCGGTAATGCCTCGTACCCTGTCCTGGCGTCTAACACGGGTAAGGGGCATTACAAAAATAATTTTTTTAGTGATAAATAACTCTCTCTCCATATATATTGGTTCTTTTCTAACTAATTAAAGATCAATAATAAATAATTAAATAATACTTTAATTTACTACCAAAAAATAATACTTTAAACAATAATCTTAAAAAGTGAAAAATACAAATGAGACGCGAAGAATTAAAAGGTCAATAATGAATTTCATCCCTTTATAAAATTGAGAGATTAGTTTAGATGTTGTTCAAAGCATGAATTATGAACAATTGATTTTTGATAATTTGTTGCATATAAATGATTAGATTGTTGATTTTAGGTAAGCAATTTAACAAGAAAGTTTAATAATGTTAATTAGGACTAATACAATAACCAAATCACGACTATCTTCTCAATTTTGTACATCAGAAGGTTGAAATTCAAAATTAAACGAAAATAAAGAGGAAAAGAAATACTATATCTCCAAAGAAAAAAATGTTACAAATAATTTATTTATTTTGATGGTAACCCATTACATAAGAGTTGTCTGGCTTTGGTATATCATGCAAAGAAGGTGAAAACTAAAACTAATAGCGCAACATAAGAACAATTGGACTTCTATTGCCAATTTGTATTGTGTATAACAGTGTGATAAAATAGTTTAAGAGGTGGTGGCCTTCAATTGGGCTTTGAGAAGGCGTTCCATGGCAGTATTCACATACTCCATAGCTATAACTTCAATATCAGGTTTTACGTTGTGTTTAGCTGCGAAATCAATCATCTCTTCAGTCTCCTTCATCCCTCCAGTCATGCTTCCTGCTACGACTTTCCACCCTGCACTCATTTAATCGTGACTAAAATTTAAGAAATCGATGGAGAACTAGAGATCCCATATCACTCTTATGAAAACATATTAGCAACAGATTGTTACCCTGTAGCACAGGAAACACAGGCAACTCAAGTGGTTTCTCTGGAGCGCCAACAAGAACAAGCTTCCCGTGAGACTTCAGCAGCCCAAGCAATGGGAACAGAGGGTGTTGAGCAGACACTGAGTCGATGATTCCATCCAATGTGCCACTAGCACCCTATACACCGATCGAGTAAAGAATTTAGAAATTTATATATAAACATATACACTCACAAGAAAGAATCCCCTCATTATTAATAAAAGAAAATCATTGAAACCTGAAGCTGATCTTGGTCTCGGCTGACCAAAAAGGAATCAGGACCAAGATTTTCCAAAGCTTCCTTCTTCTTACTAGGAGATGTGCTGATCACGGTAACTTTGGCCCCCATTGCCTTGGCAAATTTCACTGCAACATGTCCCAATCCACCCAGTCCAACCACACCAACATGCAAACCAGGCTTATTGAGTCCATAATATCTCAACGGACTATACACTGTAATCTCAGCACAAAGCAGAGGAGTAGCGACGTCAAGAGGCAGGTTGTCAGGGATGCGGACGATAAAATGTTCATCAGCAACCATAGTGTCGAAGTAGCCTCCGTATGTAATACTTCCATCGTGGTACTCGGCCCCATAGGTAAGTATAGACTTGGGGCAGTAATTCTCAAGATTGTTTTTGCAGCTATCGCAGGAATGGCATGATCCTACCACGCACCCAACTCCAACTCGGTCTCCAACGTTGAACTTTTGGACCTTACTTCCCACCTCCGTCACTTCACCAACAATCTCATGCCTGCATCCAATATATATTGTTTAGGTTGACCAATTAACTCTGATTCATATATAGTTGCATTTGTCAAGTTTCTGTCATTAAATATGCAGCATCAAACGTATGAATGAGAAACATACCCAGGGACGAGAGGGTAGACATAAAAAACCCCTTTCATTCTTGGCCATATGAAGATCGGAATGGCATATCCCACAATAAAGCACCTTGAAAGCCACATCATTTTCTCCTGTTGCCCTGCAAGTGCAAACCCCACGTCAGTCACAGACCCTTTTGAAGAAGACCAAACAGGGGAACCTATTCATTGATAAAATACCTTCTGGAAAATTTGAAGGGAGGCAAGACACCGGAACTGTCTCTAGCTGCCCATCCAAAGGCCTTGTTGGGGTGCTCTTCTTCTGCCAATCTTGTCATTGTTGGATTCATATAATTATTTCAACTCTTTCAAAGCAAAGCAAAGCAAATGTGTGTTCAAAACCTGATACCTGGTGCTATGTTGCATGGTCTGTGTGAGAAGATGGGTATTTATAGCGCAGGATTTAGCGGCTATGCTGAGGTACTGAGTGACCCAAGCAATGATCTATGCTAGGGGTGAGCATTCGATCGAATCAAATTGAATATAATTGAAAATTTCGAGTTAATCGAGTTTTCGAATCTCATTTTATCATCTTAACTTTATTTGAAGTTTTCTCGAATCGAGTTGAGTGAGATGGAATTCGAGTCGAATCGAATCGAATATATTTGTTCGAGTTAAATTTTAAAAAATAATTTTGGGTCCTTGTAACCACTGTCACCCATCGTAATAAAATTTGTCCGCCTTAATCAAAATTTTTATTAACTTTCATCGCCTCATAATTTATTTATTAGTTTTTTATATATTGGTTAGATTCTTTGCTTGCTTAGTTGTTTCAATTATCTTTAGATTCTTGTCACTATGTATTTTGGAATTAAAAATATATTAAATGTAAAAATATGATTTTTAATAAAAGTTATTTTAAAAATAAAATGTGAAATTGATACCAATATAAAATTTTAACACGAATATTTTATGACATAATTAATAATTCAATTTTAATATAAATATTCAATATGACTAAACAATTCAATAATATAAATAATATAAAATGTGAAATTTAATTTAATAATATAAATAGTAGATATAAATAAAATTATTACTATTTATGTTTAGTGATTTTTTGCATAATTTTGATTTTTTATTTGAGAGTACATGGTGAGAAGTAAAAGTTTAGGGAGAAAATAAAAAGTTTTGAGGAATAAAATTTTGAGGGAAAATAAATAGGGGGAGTAAAATTTTGGAGGGAAAATATTTAAAAAAATTTGAGGGGGGAGGGTTTGGGGTAGATGGGAGGTGAGATGGGAAGGGAATAAAAGTTTTACGGGAAAAGTAGAGGGAGTAAAAATTTTGGGGGAAAATAAAAAGTTTTGAGGGTTTTTGGGAGTAAAATTTTGAGAAAAAGTAAATGGGAGAGTAAAATTTTGGTGGGAAATGAATTTTGGGTAGATTGGGGGGTTGGGAGGGGAGGAGAGTAAAAGTTTTGGGGGGAAAGTGGGAAGGAGTAAAAGTTTTGAGGTAAAAGTAAAAAGGTTTGGGAGTTTAGGGTAAAACTGTAAAATATTATAGTTTGATATTCGAATTATTCGAATTATTCGAGTTATTCGAATTCGAAAACTCAAATGGATTCGAACTCGAAATTTAAAAAAAAATTGAGTTGATTCGAATAACACGATTCGTTTAACTCAAAATTCGATTTTTTTTCGATTTTTTCAAGTTGACTCGAGTTTTGCTCACTCCTAATCTATGCCCAAACGCAAACTACCCAAAAGTCAATATTATACTACCCGACTCTGCACTTTTATGGATGGAGACGTCAAGGATGGCCTATTAAATAAAATTCAATGCAGAAAAGTAATAAATTTATTTATTTAAAAAATTACCACTATGTTTTAATTTTATTAATATTTGCCTTTGTATTTCTGAATTTGAACTAAAAAATTTTACTTTAATTTTATATTAAATTTTGATACTTCACTTATGCTTGATTGTTTTTATTAAATTTTACTATTTGATTTTAATTTTAAATAACTTGAAAACAAATTTAATTAAAATATTTGTAGTATTTTATTTTAATATTTAATAATAATAAAGAAATTAATATGATGTTAACATCAATAATAACTATAACTATAAAAATAAATGTAATTTTTATTGTTTATGTTTTTTAATTTCTCAAGTAATTTTTTTATTTAAATAAAGAAAAAACTTGAAATTTGACCAATATTCACTCTTTCATCTAGTCTTAAAATGTGTACCATGCTGCTAGTGTCACAGTCTTAGAGTTTTCCCACGGATCCGTGCGGCCTTAGGCAATTTCTTTGCTTAAAAATGCCTAAGTCAGCCTAACTTGCAGTGATAAATGATTCAACAATAAAAACGCCTAAGTCAGCTTAACTCGCAACGATAAAGGATTCAACACAATTCCCTTAAGGTTTCCACGAAGAACAGCAGAAGAAGGAAGTAAGAACGAGCCTTGAAAGATGAACAAAAGCAAGAACACTTGAGAGAAAAGTTTGAGTGAATACTCTCAAAATTCTTATTAACAACTCAATGAATTACAATGAGCAAAGAGGTCTCTATTTATAGTTGAGCCTCCCTAAAATCAACGGTGTAAATCAGAGTACATCAATGGCTACAATTAAAAGCTGTATACAATTAGAACTCTAAGCTTACATAATTAGCTATATACAATTAGAACTCTAAGATTCCATAATTATATCTTCTAGATCACTTCCCATTTTTACCGGGCTCTTGAGATGGGATTTTAAGCTCTCCAGGCACCGGGCCAGTTTGGTTGGGCCAAATGACCTCCCTCGAATACGATGGATCGCACAAGTTTGTCATGGTTGCGTGCTCCCATACGCAACCCATGACATTCTCCCCCACTTGTTCTAGCGACGCCCTCGTCGCATCCTCCTTATGGAACTGGTCAATCTTCCCTTGGAACTGCCACAATGCCTCGGCAGGTTCCCAACTTGCTTCACTATCAGGAAGTCCCTTCCATCGAACTAAGTACTCATGCCGTGGTCGGTGGTACTTTTGTCTAATTACCCGATCTGCCTTAATGTTCTCGACTTCACGATCATACGACACCTTTACCCCCATCGGTGCTCGTTCGGACTTGCCTCGATTCAGATCCTCTTGACCCTCATGAAATGGCTTAAGCATGCTTACATGGAAGACTGGGTAGACTTTAAGTTTTGCTGGGAGCTCAAGCTTGTAGGCCACCTTGCCTACTCTTTTCACAACTTTGAACGGCCCTTCATACCTTCGCACAAGACCCTTGTGCAAACCAGTATATCGCAAAATCAAGTGTAGTTTAGCAAGGACTGAGTCACCCACTTCAAATTGTACATCCCTTCGGTTCTGATCGGCCCACTTCTTGCTACGCTTACTTGCTTTGTATAAACAAGCTCTAGCCAAGTCATTCTTCTCTTGCCAATCTTTTGCGAATCGATAGGCTGCCGGATTTGGTCCTGTATAATGGGTCACAACAGCGTTGGGTGTGAGTGGCTGTTGACCCGTCACTATTTCAAATGGACTTTGATTCGTTGCCCCACTTCTCTGTAAGTTGTATGAAAATTGGGCCACATCCAATAACTTTGGCCAATCTCTTTGTGTGGCACTCACATAGTGTCGAAGGTACGTCTCTAACAATGCATTTACTCGTTCAGTTTGCCCATCGGTTTGTGGATGCATGCTCGTGGAGAAATTCAAATCTGAGCCCATTGACTTGAACAACTCCGTCCAGAATCGGCCCGTAAATTGGCCATCTCGATCACTGATAATAGACAGTGGCACTCCCCAATATTTCACCACATGTCTAAGGAACAACCGAGCTGCTTCCTCAGCAGGGCACTCCTTGGTAGCCGGAATAAATGTTGCATATTTTGAAAACCTGTCCACCACAACAAGAATACTCGCAAACCCATCAGACTTAGGCAAACAAATAATAAAATCCATGGATAAACTCTCCCATGGCCTTTCCGGAACTGGCAAGGGTTGAAGCAAACCGGCTGGAGTCTTTAACTCAACCTTGTCTTGTTGGCACACTAGACAAGTTTTCACATAGGTTTCTACATCAGCGCCCATGTGAGGCCAGTAATAACGATCCTCCAAAAGTGCCAACGTACGATGCATCCCTGGATGGCCTGCCCATTTCGAGTCATGACATTCCTTCATGACTTCCTTGTGGAGTTTCCCATAATGGGGCACATAGAGGCGGTGCCTATGAGTATATAACAACTCCCCATCAAGCCAAAATCTTCTCGTTTTTCCTTCTTTGGCAAGCTCAATCAAATTTTTGGCCGTGGGATCATGGGACAATCCCTCTCGAATGCGTTCCAACAAAGAACCCTCAGGTTGACTAATTGCTGCAAATTCCATCTTTCGACTGAGTGCATCAGCCACAATGTTAGCACTTCCTGGTTTATACTCCATTGTAAAATCAAACTCCGCTAGTAAAACCTGCCAACGAGCTTGCTTGGGAGACATATTTTTTTGGGTTAGAAAATAACTATTGGGGACATTATCAGTAAGGACCACGAACCTGGAACCCAATAGATAGTGCCTCCATGTGCGCAAGCAGTGTACTACCGCAGTCATCTCTTTCTCTTGGACCGTACATCTACGCTCCGTCTCATTAAGCTTTCGACTCTCGAAAGCAATTGGGTGCCCATCTTGCATCAGTACTCCCCCAATAACATAATCTGATGCATCCGTGTGTACCTCATACGGCTTTGTAAAATTCGGCAAGGCAAGTACTGGTTCCCTCGTCATTTCTTACTTCAATTGATTGAAGGCCTTCTCACATTCTGGATTCCAATCTCATACCTTCCTCTTTTTCAACATGTCTGTCAAGGCAGTGATAATTCTGGCGTAGCCTTCGACAAAGCATCGATAGTAATTTGCCAACCCAAGGAAGGATCTCAACTCTGTTACCTTGGTTGGAGGCTCTCATTCTGAAATGGCTCGAACCTTGCTCTTATCCATTTGGATCTTACCACCTCCCACAATGTGGCCTAGGAATGACACCTCTTGTTGGGAAAATGAGCATTTCTCCTCCTTGATGAACAACTTATTTTCCCTCAAAGTTTGGAACACCTCCCTCAAGTGTCCTATGTGCTCTTCAAGAGACTTGCTATACACTAGAATATCGTCAAGGTAAACAACCACAAAACGATCAAGAAAGAGTTGAAGTACCTGATTCATTAGGGTGCAGAATGTATTTGGGGCATTTGTGAGTCTGAAAGGCATCACAAGGAACTCATACGAACCGTACCGTGTCACACAAGCTGTCTTTGGTTCGTCCCCCTCGGCTATCCAAACTTGGTGATACCTCGATCTCAAATCTAACTTGGTAAAGCATCTTGCACTACCAAGCTGATCAAACAAATCTGCAATAAGAGGAATAGGGTACCTATTTTTCACAGTGATCTTGTTTAGAGCTCGATAATCGATGCACATTCTCAAGGACCCATCATGTTTCTTTTGGAACAACACTGGCGCACCATATGGGGATTTAGATGGTCTAATGAATCCCGTATCCAAAAGGTCCTTCAATTGTTTCCGTAACTCTTCTAATTCTGGCGGAGACATACGATAGGGGGCCCTTGCTGGCGGCACCACATTGGACATTAACTCGATTTTTTGGTCCACCTCCCTCTTGGGTGACAAACTTTTACGTAACTGTGCAGACATTACATCTCGGAATGATTGTAACAATTGACCCACTTCTTTTGGGGTCTCACTAACAGACTCAGTGGCCCCTTCGATCTTCAAGGTGGCTAAATATGAAACTTCATTTCTACGTACACCTTTAGCAAACTGAATTGCTGACAGTGTTTTTCCCTCAAAGCTTCTTTTCCTTGTCACTTTCACCATGCATTGATGTTTTGCGTCTGAAATCACCATGTAATTGCTCGAAGGGGCAATAAGAGCATTAACCTGATCAAGGAAACTTAGTCCCACCACAAAATCATAATCATCAAGTGGTATCACCTTAATGGATACCTTCCCGAACCATTTGCCGAGTTGAAGATCCACTCCCTTTGCAACCCTCTTGATTGGAACACTTTCTGAGTTCACTGTTTTGATCCGACCCACTTCATTTTCTATCTTTAGGCCCAGTTTACAAGCAGCCTCCTCGGATATGAACAAATCAGAAGCGCCTGTGTCAACGAGCGCATTCAATTTTCTGCCCGCCACAATGATGTCTACAAACATCAAACCAAGGCTCATTCTATCTTCGACACCCCCTAGTATCGAACCAAGATTGTTATCCTCCACATCGGACTCCCCCTTTGCTTCCATGGCCATGAAAGCGGCCTTTTTTGGGCAGTCCTTGATCATATAAGGACCATCACAACGAAAGCAACTTATAGGCCCACTCTTTCTCTTGTCCCAAGGCTTCTTACCATTCCCGTTCCTAGTGGGCCTTTCTTTATCTCCCCCACTATTACCCTTTTGATTAAATATGGGCTTAGAAGAATTGGGATTATCTTTCTTCCCACCAAATTCAGCAAGCGATTCTGCTACTGACATAGCCTTGGTGAGTTCTTGAACTCCTCGGCGTTGCAACTCTTGCTTCGCCCACAGTTTTAATCCATCCATGAAGGAAAAGAATGCCTTTTTCTCCCCCATATCTGAGATTTAGAGCATAAGCTCGCTAAACTCCTGCACATGCTCCCTCACAGTGCCTTGTTGCGCAAGCTGACGCAACTTTGCCCGAGCCTCATCCTCGGCATACTCTGGGTAAAACTATGCTTCGAACTCACATCGAAACTCCTCTCATGTTTCGATTTCGGTCCCACCACGTCTCACATCAGTGGACCTACGACGCCACCACAACAAAGCAACGTCAGATAAATACATTGCAACAGTAGTTACCTTAGTGACATCCTCCGTGATGCCTTTGGCACATAAGTATTGCTCGATTCCCCACAAAAAGTTGTCCACATCTCTTGCGGACCTTGTTCCCTTGAACTCCTTGGGCTTGGGAACATCAATATTGGGCTTGGGTGCGACAGTCGCTAACCCACCATTGCCCAAAGCAACCTTGTAGATTGTGAGTTCACCCTTGAGCTCCATAATCTCTCCTTCAAGGCCGCCACCATAGCCTCAATGGCATCATCTCTACCGATCAAGCTGTTCCACATTATCATCACATACACTTTGAGTCATTCAGATGGACCGCAATCCATCATGGAGCCTATCATCGACATCATCAATCCTTTCCTTGATATCCCCATGAATTTTCTAGAGTGACGACACGATCTTCTAAAGCTGACAATATGTCCCTCGAGCGACTAGCTTTCCTTGCCCTCCCACGGGTCTCCATTCCCTCAACTTCTTTCGACATCTTTCAACGGTAGCTACGAACCTTAGTTCGGATACCAACTGTCACGGACTTAGAGTTTTCCCACGGATTCGTGCGGCCTTAGGCAGTTTCTTTGCTTAAAAACGCCTAAGTCAGCCTAACTTGCAGTGATAAAGGATTCAACAGTAAAAACGCCTAAGTCAGCTTAACTCGTAACGATAAAGGATTCAACAGAATTCCCTTAAGGTTTCCACGAAGAACAGCAGAAGAACGAAGTAAGAACAAGCCTTGAAAGATGAACAAAAGCAAGAACACTTGAGAGAAAAGTTTGAGTGAATACTCCTAAAATTCTTATTAACAGCTCAATGAATTACAATGAGCAAAGAGGTCTCTATTTATAGTTAAGCCTCCCTAAAATCAATGGTGTAAATCACAGTACATCAATGGCTACAATTAAAAGCTTTATACAATTAGAACTCTAAGCTTACATAATTAGCTATATACAATTAGAACTCTAAGATTCCATAATTATATCTTCTAGATCACTTCCCATTTTTACCGGGCTCTTGAGATGGGCTTTTAATCTCTCCAGGCACCGGGCCAGTTTGGTTGGGCCAAATGACCTCCCTCGAATACGATGGATCGCACAAGTTTGTCATGGTTGCGTGCTCCCATGCGCAACCCATGACACTAGGATGGGATGCTCTCACCCGGTTCGTCATCGTACGTTGGGAGATCATCCTCCATGTCATCAACAATTCATGGGTTTGGTTTTCTTCTTTTCTTTTATTTTCTTTTTTAAATTACACCTCCATTTTTGAATTATTTGAATTTAAATTTGTAAAATAATTTATATAGATAAATCCATTTATTTGTACTATATAATCGAAATAATATTATAGAAATTTGAATTTAACAAAAAATATTATTTAATCAAATACTATTAAATAATATCATACACTGATAGTATTCTTTTGTTAAATTCTTTGGCGTGACTTTTCAGTATAAAAAAATTACTTCTTTCGTAACCATGTAACAGAAAACTCGACGTTATAATGAGACCTAACTTCAACATAAAATTTTAAATGTTAAAAATTAGACCTAAATTATGAAATTTAAAAAAAAAATAGAGCGACTAAATTGCTTGAAATAAAAGTAAATGACTAAATCTTAAATGTAGAAACAACATGGCGACATGGAGCATATTTTAATTTAGGATAAACTACATAGATAGTCACCCAAGTAAAAAAAAATCATTTTAGGCACCCAAAATAAAAAGTTTGCAATTTAAGCATACACATTACACTATTTCATCATTTTGGTCACTCCCGTTAAAATCACTAGCGGCAAACTGACATGTTAATTAAAAATTGGTATAATAACAAATTTAGCACTCAACTTTTTACATATTATATCGGTTTAGTCGTAATGTTAAAAATTAACCCTCAAAATTTACAAATGTTCTCAATTTGATCATAATTCTAAAGAATTCAAAATATATATAAAATACATAAATCCAAAAATATAATAATAAATTTAAAACATATAAAAGTATAAATATCGTAGACAAGAAATAAAATATATAAAATTTAAAAATATATAAAATAAACAATATTTTCTTAAAATATAATAATAAATTTAAATCTTACATTAATATAATATTAAATAAATATAATACATTAATATTAAATAAAATGAAAACCTCCTCACCCCGTCCCTCTCCTTCCCTCTCTCCCCAACCATCCCCCCTTCTACCCCTCATTGCTCTCTCCCTCCCAAAACCCATAGGATTATAAGCGGAGTACAATATTCATCTGTTGCAACAAAACCCAAGTAGTTGTACACGTGGCCTTCTTTTTCTAAGCTAAATGACATACTTATCATTCATATTCATGACACATGATCCTCTTCTTTACCTCTTTTCTCTTCAATTTTCTTTCTTTCTTCCTTTGTGTGTCGCTACCCAAGCCATCGAGATTGACCATCAATTTCTCTTCTTCTTGCAACAGGTTTTTACAACCATTATTTTCCTTTTCTTGCTATCACTTTGTCATAAAATTTCCAGCTCTAAATCTGAAATTTTAGCACTCAAGATCGGCCTCCATCGATGCCCCAAAACAACTTCATTGCCGCCCCTTTCACCTAACTTGTGTAAGTTCTTATTTTCTTTCGATTTCTTGTTAAATCTTGTTAATTAAAAACCTAAATTTTCAGATCTAGAATTTAAGGGATTTTTAAAGATTTAATAGGTATTTTCCAACTTTTAATTGATCTAAAAGTTGTTTTAAATTAGCCTCAAATTGGTCACCACAGTGGTGGTGCGGCGTGCTATGGGCAAGAATGGGGTTGTTTTATTTAATTCTTTCCCATATTTTTCCAGCATTATTTTGGGTTCTTGAAGCCCTCCTAATCAGCCTTTAATCACATGTTAATTAGAGAAATTCGTTCTTTATCGATCGACAATTCAGATCTAACAATTTGGGAAACGTAAATGTGGGTAATCGTAAACTAGTTTGTTGTTTGACATAGATTTTGGGAAAAGGTTATGGCTTGATTAAATAAAGGATTTTAATTAAGATTAGCTACAAACTTTCTAGTATTTAAATATGTTAGGTGTTGACTCGAACGCTCCAAATCAACAAGAAAGCCAAAAGACGTTTGCTGCATCGATTCACATCAAATTATTTTCTTTCGATTTCTTGTTAAATCTTGTTAATTAAAACCTAAATTTTCAGATCTAGAATTTAAGGGATTTTTAAAGATTTAATAGGTATTTTTCCAACTTTTTAATTGATCTAAAAAGTTGTTTTAAATTAGCCCCAAATTGGTCACCACGAGTGGTGGTGCGCGTGCCTATGGGCAAGAATGGGGTTGTTTTTATTTAATTCTTTCCCATATTTTTCCAGCATTATTTTGGGTTCTTGAAGCCCTCCTAATCAGCCTTTAATCACATGTTAATTAGAGAAATTCGTTCTTTATCGATCGACAATTCAGATCTAACAATTTGGGAAACGTAAATGTGGGTAATCGTAAACTAGTTTGTTGTTTCGACATAGATTTTGGGAAAAGGTTATGGCTTGATTAAATAAAGGATTTTAATTAAGATTAGCTACAAACTTTCTAGTATTTAAATATGTTAGGTGTTGACTCGAACGCTCCAAATCAACAGTAAAGCCAAAAGACGTTTGCGCGTACGATTCACATCAAATAATGTAAGAAATCTATCTAGTTTGGATTCGAAAAATAGGAGTATTTGTGACGATTGGACCGAACCCAAAAGCGGGTGTTTAGGGGCTGTTTAAGAGGTGTATTAATTGATTCCTATACTATTTTTTAATTTAATTTAATTTAGGTCCCTTAATCATGCCCTCAAGGCCCTAAAAATACAATAGAAATACTCCGGGACTTAATTGAAAAAATTTAGAAAGTTTAGGAAAAAGTTAGAAAAATTTATATTGTAGGGGTCACACGGTCGTGTGACTCACACGGAAGAGACATACGTCTGTGTCTCAGGCCGTCGAAATATGGACACACAGCCGTGTCCCTACCCGTGTCTGTGCCCGTGTAACTCACTGACTTGGGTCACACGGCCAAGCCACACGCCTGTATGCCAGGCCGTGTGCTAGGCCCTGCAACTTTAAAAAAAAACAACCATTAACAACTTACATGGGACACACGGCCATGTCGCCTAACCGTGTGTCACACACGGTTGAGACACACAACCGTGTTTTAGGCCGTGCAGACAAGAAATAAGCCTAAATCAACCCTTTTCTTTCACCCAATTTCAACAAGTAGCATTACGCGAAATGAACCTATAATCAAGGCACCAAAACATGCCAAAATATGCATAATAAGACCATTTCAATATACTATAAGTCCATTCAACCAATATACTATTTAGGCACCTTAATCACACCCAAACGTTTATCATTTAGGCACCTCAATCACACCCAAAAATTCATACTTACATTTTCATCGAAATGGTCATGTTTCATCTAAACAACCTTAACTAAATTACATATCAACACATAACCTAATTGACCACATTTCAAACATGCAAACACATACTACTTTGGTCATTTAACCCATGCATCAATTTGGTAATAGAAACACCAATCATGAAGACAACAAATGCCAAAAGCTCACCAACCATATTACCATATTTACAAGCCAAACATAACAACTAGTTCATCAACACAAGTTCACCTATACATGCCATTATAACCTTGATCAATATATCAAATCGATTGACATAATTGCTGGAGAGTGTGATAGATCTCTGACAAGCTTCCAACTCGACCGAGCTTCTGATAATCTGTAAAGTAAAGGAAAATAACCACGTAAGCAATGAATGCTTAGTAAGCTCCAATAAACTTTAAACATAACCTTCCATTTCAACAATTAACTTAATAGATTAAATATAAACCTATATCAATGCCTTATGATTTATCGACTACATAACTATCTTCTTATAAATGAGTAAGTCTATCAACATCATATATATATTTTTCATTCCTAACATCATAAGATTTTATAAATCATTATATACCATCATTAACTTTTTCATAAAACTATGAATTACTTCCTTTACTTACTTTCCATTTCATTTACTAAGCATAAACTTAAATAATAACATCAATTCACTAGTTAATATATTTATTCACATCATAGGTAAGTTCATCCATAGCATATGTAATTTCTCATATATAAATACATCATTCAATTCATCAATCCATTTTTCATCATATCACATTTCAATAATGAACTTACTGTTTCATTACCTTTTCTTACCCATTTCATTTGTTTAGTACTAGATATAAGCATAAACATCAATCATAATCTCAAGCTTGACATAAGCCTAATCACCATCATCAATACACAAGTTAGTGCATTTATGAGTATAACTCATTTGGGGTTAATCACATGATAAACCATTTTATTAAAAAATACTCCTTTTGAATCTTACCACCTTTTCATGAACATAAGCATATTTCCATTTGGCCACTTACCATTTCAATGTATATAATTAATATTAAACATGATATAATGCAACCATAACCTTAGCACAAACCTAAGCATCATCCACAATCTCAACTGATGAATTTATTTATGCTAAGATCAATATTCAAGAAATAAACAAATCTTTCAAATTCATTAAACAAATTACCTTACCGAGATTTTTCATTCGAAGAACGACTTACGGATAAGAGTACATCATCAGATCAACCAAACACACCAGACAAAAGCTCATAAGAGCTAATCCAACCGAAACACCAAATAGAAGCTCATAAGAGTTGATCCAACCGAATCGCCAAACAGAAGCTCATAAGAGCTGATCCAATCGAAACACCAAACAGAAGCTCAAAAGAGCTGATCCAACCGAAACGCCAAATAGAAGCTCATAAGAGCTGATCGAATCGAAATGCCAAACAAAAGCTCATAAGAGCTGATCCAACTGAAACGCCAAATAGAAAGTATAACACGAGAGCTTGCAACAAATGTTGAACCTCGTTTTACTTGGGTAATAAATAGATATCTCCCTCCAATTTCATCTCCACTCCGATCCCCTATAACATACCAAATCATGATCGTATCCTAATCCCGCATTCAATCCAAACCGAGTATCAAATTCAATATTATAACTCAAATTACCATTAATTATCAACAATTAAAAAAAACACAAGTTGTACCATGTTAATCTACTCAAAAATTCATATTGATGTTAAATTCTAACTATATGAACTTACCTGGCCAAATAGTAGAAATGTCAAAGTATAGGGGCTATTTGGTAATTTTCTATTCTCCTCGATTTTTCACTCGATCTTGACCTAAATTAATAATTTCATTCAATTAATTAATTTAGATATTAAAAATTTATTTTATGCAATTTAGTCATTTTAAAATTTTTACAAAATTGCCATCAACTTTTCATTTTTATTCGGTTTGGTCCCCGAGCCTAAAACATGAAAATTAACCATTTTATTGTAAATTAATAATATTTGAATATTTATGGAATCCAATAAAGCCATTTATGTAACAATTTCACAACAAATCATTTTTTTACTATTTTAACAATTTAGTCCTTAATCAAAAAATTCATTAAAATTACTTAACAAAATACTTTTAAATATCAACCAACATTTCAAATTCATCATTAAATAACTAAAATAACATAGATTCATAAATGGAAACATTCAATGTCTTTAACAGTTTCAAAATCGAAGGTACGAGCTTGCTGGACCTAGTTGCAACGATCTAAAAAACATAAAAATTTAAAGAAACGGGTGAAAAATGGCTTACCATGCATAGATATAGCCATAGTCGAAAATTTCTCATCTTTCATGGAGTTTTCTTCTTTCAATCACGATGGAACTTGATTTTGGAAGATGACAATCAATTTTCATCTTATTTTACTAATTATTTCTTTAATAAATTACCAATTTACCATTCAATTATACATGCATTTTCAACCTATTTCATGCTTTAGTCTGTCCACTCATTTATAATATGGTATATTTACCACATTATTTTATTTAATTACCTTTTGTTAGCTATTCAACACCTTTAATTAATAGAATTCAACTTTTACATCTTTTACAATTTAGTTCTTTTAATCAATTAACTATCGAAACATTAAAATTTCTTAACTAAACTTTAATATGACCTTAATGACACTCAAAATATTTATAAAAACATTTATGGTTAGATTTATAGAAACGAGGTCTCGATACCTGATTTTCTAAAACCACTTGACCTTAGGATCTTACGACTTGAACTTAATTAATCATTTGAATAGCATAGTTTACCATATCAAAAACCTTTTAAAAACTATAAGTGACTCATAAATATTAAATAATAATATTTACAAACTTACTTATTGGATTTGTGGCCCCGAAACCACTATTTTCGACACCATTGAAAAACGGCTTGTTACAACTCTCCCCTCCTTACGATAATAGCCATCAAGTTGAGTCATAACTTTATCATCAGTAATATCGAGAAATTTCCAACAATCATCTGTCGAAACATAAATGAAAAAAATCTAGATTATAGGATTCCAGGCACATTAGACAATTCATAGCATTTAACTAAAGTTCAAAATTTTCACAACAGACTCTAACTGATGTTTTCGACGCATCTGCATCGTAACTTTTAACCGATGAACGTTCCATTTCACGAAAAACTTCAAACAATATCATCTGAATACAAGTGTGATAATTGTTACTATCAAGATGATTTTATCCCATAATGACATTTCCCAATTATAACTTATCTAATAGATATGTTTCTGTAACATGTCTTTTAGAATATGAATCCCTTATTCTAACTGTCCATCAATTTACCCGTGAACTCGAATATATATAACTTGATATTATCAATCAAATAATAACATTTCAGAATAATTCTTTCCTTTTATTGACAAGATAATCCAAATATACTGTCTATCATACTTTCCTCAGAATATCGACCAAAGATTACTACAAACTGCATTAACTTACTCAAAATATGACTTCCTACTTTGACTCGTTGACATAATCTGAATTTACCTGAGTAATGAGAACCAATATGCAAGGTTAAGCTTAACCTTTTATCGTCTATACTTTTGTCGTTACCTATCCCCTTCATGAAAGCTAGAAATGGGATATATAATGAAAGTATTTCAATTGTTAACATCGGAGCTTTGAACCATACCGAAGCTATAACCATCAGATGAAATAAAAACATAATGCTATAATAAAACCGGTGTTACAATCGTATAGATAGAACAATACCTCAACCATCAATAGTGCACTTTGAAATAAAATAGGAAAACTGAATGTAGTTTGAATAATAACCAGTGCAGTAATACAATCTCTATAATCTAAGATCCATATCACTGTGCTCCCATGATCGAACCAGGGATTATAACCGTAATAGATGTAATTACCTCCAGCCAATGAATATCCTTTATACATGAACCATGTTTGATAGAATAGACCATAAGAATGATAAGAAAACTGAGATAATGAAATCCAAGATATGGAGCTCTACAAAATTTCTGAGAATATAACCCATATTGAATGATAAAGAGATCGATGATATCCTAGAAAGAATCTAGAAAAAGAATACCATTCATACGCACTGGAATCAGTTGTGACAGAGACAACATAAATTGCATATATATAATTCAAAGCATCAACCAGTAGAAGAAACAAAATAACATCATATGAGTCTTATCGTTGAATATGCTACCAAACATAATAGAATAGAATGCTAAAGAAAAATATAGCAATGTCAATCATAATCAACTAGACTAACAATACTTCCATCTAGCATTATGGTTAACTAGCATTCTCTTATGATAAAATCACATTTGAAGATGAACAATTGCATATGCCTCTGAGGAGAAAAGAACCTATAGAATACCCAGAAAATATCATTGTAAGTTACTTGGCCATACCCGCTGCATCTAGATACATTTGCAGTTCAAATACTATCCCACTGACTACTAAAATCATTGATGACTCTACCTTATCCCATTTCACTAAAGAAATCAATTCAAAACAAATCTCGATTAACCTGTTCTTTAGATACCATACCTGATGAAGTCATTTACCCGTGAATCATTTCTTCTATAATAGCGATGTTGTGTATCCCGAATGATTTTCAGAAAAGAAATCTAATATCTCTTCTAGAACTCTCTTTACTTACTAACCAATTCTCAACTCTGACCGTAGTATTACTAATCCAATCATTGAATTCTTCAGCTTCTCTTTTGCAGACTTAATCAACATAATTATTGTAAATTCTGTTGTATAAGACTATGTAGGTGAGGGGGTAGAGATCGTAAAGCCTCTAAGTTTGACTCTCAAGAATACACATTACATAACATTCATTATCAATATAACATTATGAACTTTTTCTCTTACCTTTATGAGTTTCTACTAATCCAAAGTAACTTTTTAATTAGATACTTGAGTATCACTTTTAGCATTACCGAAATTAGCTAGGTTGGAAAATATCTCTTTCTAAAATGAAACAAATCTCATCAGAGTCAGGAGATATCACACTATCATGGGTTATATAATGACATGTATTTATAGACTTTATACATGCTACGTTCAACCCAAGAACTGACTAAACCGTAACTCTGATACCACTAAATGTAACACCTCTAACCTGTATCCATTGCCAGAATAGGGTTACGAGCACTACTGAATAAATGAAATAGTAAACCATTTATTTCATACATCAATGCAATACATATTCTAATTTCATTCAAATACATTCATAACGTCCCTTAATCGAGCCCTCGAGGCCCTAAAAATACAGTAGAAACAGTCTGGGACTAAATTGAAAAAATTTAGAAAGTTTAGGAATAAGTTAGAAAAATTTATACTGCAGGGGTCATACGGCCGTGTGGTTCACACGGTTGAGACACATGTCCCTGTCTCAGGCCATGTAACAACCGGAATAGTGACACATAGCTGTATCCCTGCCCATGTTCGTGCCCGTGTAACTCGCTAACTTGGGTCACACGGCTAAGCCACACGCCCGTGTGCTTAGGGTGTAACTCTTGAAATGGCCTCACACGCCCGTGTGCCAGGCCGTGCAACTTAAAAAAAACAACCTTTAACAACTTACATGGGACACATGGGCATGTCACCTGATTGTGTCTCACACATGGCTCAGACACATGCCTGTGTCTTAGATCGTGTAGACAAGAAATAGGCCAAAATCAACCATTTTCTTTCACCCAATTTCAACAAGTACCATTACGCGAAATGAACCTATGATCAAGGCACCAAAACATGCCAAAAAATGTATAATAAGACCATTTCAATATACTATAAGTCTATTCAACCAATATGCCATATAGGCACCTCAATCACACCCAAACATTCATGATTTAGGTACCTCAATCACACTCAAACATTCGTACTTACATTTGCACCAAAATGATCATCTTTCATCCAAACAACCTTAACTAAATCCCATATCAACACATAACCTAATTGACCATATTTCAACCATGCCAACACATACCACTTTGGCCATTTAACCCATTCATCAATTTGGTAATAAAAACACCAATAATCAAGACAACAAATGGCAAAAGCTCACCAACCATATTACCATGTTTACAAGCCAAACATAATAACTAGTTCATCAACACAAGTTCACCTGTACATACCATTATAACCTTAATCAGAATATCAAATCTACCCATATGATCACTGGATAGTGTGATAGATCTCCGAAAAGCTTCCAACCTGATCGAGCTTCCGATCATCTGTAAAGGAAAGTAACTACGTAAGCAATGAATGTTTAGTAAGCTCCAATAAACTTTAAACATAACCTTCCATTTCAACAATTAACTTATTAGATTAAATATAAACCTATACCAATGCCTCAAGATTTATCGACTACATAACCATCAACTCATAAATGAGTAAGCCTATCAACATTATATATATTTTCATTCCTAACATCATAAGATTTTATAAATCATTATACACCATCATTAACTATTTCATAAAACTATGAATTACTTCCTTTACTTACTTTCCATTTCATTTACTAAGCATAAAATTAAATAACAACATCAATTCACTAGTTAATATATTTATTCACATCATAGGTAAGTTCATCCATAACATACGTAATTTCTCATATATAAATACATCATTCAATTCCAATCCCTTTTCATCATATCACATTTCAATAATGAACTTATTGTTTCATTACCTTTCCTTACCCGTTTCATTTGTATAATACCAAACATAAGCATAAACATCAATCATAATCTCAAGCTTGACATAAGTCTAATCACCATCATTAATACACAAGTTAGTGCATTTATGAATATAACTCATTTGGGGTCAATCACATGATAAACCATTTTATTAAAAAATACACCTTTTGAATCTTACCACCTTTTCACGAACATAAGCATATTTCCATTTGGCCACTTACCATTTCAATGTATATAATTAATATTAAACATGATATAATGCAACCATAAGCTTAGCACAAACTAAGCATCATCAAAAATATCAACTGATGAATTCATTTATGTTCAGATCAATATTCAATAAATAACAAATATTTCAAATTCATTAAACATATTACCTTACCAAGATTTTCCATTCGAAGAACGACTTACGGATAAGAGTACATCGTCAAATCAACCAAATACAGCAGATAGAAGCTCATAAGAGTTGATCCAACCGAAACACCAAATAGAAGCTCATAAGAGCTAATCTAATCGAATCGTCAAACAGAAGCTCATAAGAGTTGATCCAATCGAAACACCAAATAGAAGCTCATAAGAGTTGATTTAATCGAAATGCCAAACAAAAGCTCATAAGAGCTCAACGAATCGAAATGCCAAACAGAAGCTCATAAGAGTTGATCCAACTGAAATGCCAAACATAAAGTATAACACGAGAGTTCACAACAAAAGGTGAACCTCGATTTACTTGGGTAATAAACAAATATCTCCCTCCAATTCCATCTCCACTCCGATCCCCCATAACACACCAAATCACGACTGTACTCTAATCCCCTGTTCAATCCAAATCGAGTATCAAATTTAATATTATTAATTATCAATAATTAAAAATAAATATAGAATTTTTACCATGTTAATCTACTCAAAAATTAATATTGATGTTAAATTCTAACGATACAAACTTACCTGGCCAAATCGCAGAAAAGTCAAAGTATAGGGGTTATTTCGTAATTTTTCATTCTCCTGGATTTTCCACTGGATCTTGATCTAAATTAATAATTTCATTCAATTAATTAATTTAGATAGTAAAACAATTTATTTTATGCAATTTAGTCATTTTTACATTTTTACAAATTTGCCCTCAACTTTTCATTTTATTCAATTTAAACCTTGAGCCTAAAACATGCAAATTAACCATTTTCATTGAAAATTCATGATAGATGAATACTTATGGCATTTATGCAGCAGTTTCAGAACAAATCCTTGTATTTTTACTATTTTAACAATTTAGTCCCTAATCGAAAAATTCATTAAAATTATTTAACAAAATACTTTTAAATATCGACCAACATTTCAAAATCATTATTA
Organism: Gossypium raimondii; assembly: GCF_025698545.1. Taxonomy (NCBI): domain Eukaryota; kingdom Viridiplantae; phylum Streptophyta; class Magnoliopsida; order Malvales; family Malvaceae; genus Gossypium; species Gossypium raimondii. Next base: position 20,855,436 of record NC_068576.1, read on the forward strand.
AATAACTTAAATCACATAGATTCATCAATGGAAATATTCAATATCTTTAACAATTTAGAAATCGAAGGTACGGGCTTTTTGGAAACGATCTCACAAACATAAAAATTTAAAGAAACGGGTTAAAAATGGCTTACCATCCATAGATATAGCCATAGCAAAACCTTGCTCATCGTCCATGGAATTGTCTTCTTTCAATTATGGTGGAACTTGATTTTGGAAGCTGACAATCAATTTTTATCTTATTTTACTAATTATTTCTTTATTAAATTATTAATTTACCCTTCAATTATACATGCATTTTCAACAAATTTCATGCTTTAACCGTCCACTCATTTATAAGATGGTATATTTACCATATTAGTCTATTTAACTACCTTTCCTTAGCTATTTCGCACCTTTAATTAATAGAATTCAACTTTTTTAATCTTTTAAATTTTAGTCTTTTTAATCAATTAAATATCGAAACATTAAAATTTCTTAACGAAACTTTAATACCACCTTAATGACACACTGAAAATATTTATAAAAATATTTACAGCTTGATTTATAGAAACGAGGTCCCAATACTTAATTTTCTAAAACCACTTGACCTTAAGGTCTTACCACTTGAACTTAATTAATCATTCGAATAGCCTAATTTATCATATCAAAAACCTTTTAAAAACCATAATTGACTCGTAAATATTAAATAATAATATTTACGAACTAACTCGTTGGATTTATGGTCCCAAAACCACTATTTCTAACACCACTGACAAACAAACTATTACATTTTGGAAGTTTTTAAAGTTTAAAATGGTATCAATTAATCATAAATTAAATAAAAAAAAAGTTAAACATCATCATCTTCATTTCTTAACTCAACCATAAATACACCATTGGAGATAGCTACGGTTCAGCCAAGCATTGTCTCACTTGCATGGTATGTAGTTTTGTCCCGTTTTTAATGATTTTTATGCTTCTGGGATTCTTTCAGCTGAATCTAGCTAGCGCTGGGATCAATTTGTAAAACTATTAAGGGTTGAGAGTTATGCCATTAATGTTCTTGAATTTTTTTTTGATGTTAAATGGTATATTATGAACCTTTGTTTAGAAATAAACAGGTTTTGTAAAGTGATTTTTGATGAAATTTACATTTACGGATTGATTATAGAAATAATAAAAGTTCATGTTAAATTTATGAAATGATAATTTATTTGGGTTAGTTTAAGTCCCTAAAGAATTCGGTTAGCCTATAAGAGGGATTAAAATGCTTAGATTTCAATTTATGAGCTTAAGGACTAAATTGTGAAAAGTAAAAATATAAGGGTAAAATGGTAATTTTTCATAAATATGAAATGTGGACTAAATTGAGTACTACAAATATTAAATAGATTGAAATTTTCTATTTAGATCAAGATAAACCATGTACGGACCTAGATCGAAGTAATGCAAAAGCTTCTGATTAGCTCGATATAACCTTCACGCCCTAGTTGTCAAGGTAAGTTCGTATGAACAGTTATCATATTAATGTTGTTTAATTTGAATGTTTACTATGTTATTTTTAATGTAAATGGATCGATGTATAATCGTATTAATGTTATGATGAATTGGCGGATGTTGAGTCCCGGTCGAACCTTAGGAATTCGCGGGATACAAATGACATGTCATCAGAGATTTTATGTTTCTGGTGTTGGTCTTAAATATCCTACTGATGGCTGAGGTCCTGCATTTGTTGCTAATTCTCCAAAGCTCGTGTAGCTTACATTCCGACCCACAGCTCATGTGAGCAGGCCCATTTCATAGCTCGTGTGAGCAATGATGTAAAGGAAGGGTTATGATTATATGTAAAGGCACACTTCGTGTGAGCTTTCTCGAGTATCTAATGAAATTCTAGATAGATTAACGGGTCTGAAAAGGAAATGAAAGGGTAAGTGTTCAAATGGAATGTATCACGAACTTATGAAAAGGAAATGATAGTCTAAATGATGTGAGTAAATATGTAAGTTACTTGTTATAGATGAATTCATTTGAACAATGTATAAATGCACTAACTTGTATACTTAATAATGTTGTATAGGAATTATTTCAGGCTTATGGTTTTAGTTGGTATTACACTTATGCTATTTACATTATGCAAATGAAATGGTAAGGTGTGTTAAAGTTATACGAGCTTACTAAGCATTAAGTGCTAACGTAGTTTCTTTCCTGTGCTTCATAAATTATTAGAAGCTCGACCGATTTGGATACTTGTCGGAGACCTATGTTTCATAAATTATTAGAAGCTCGACCGAGTATGAAAGAGAATTTGTGTGACTTAGCAAATATGCTCGAGAATGTGTACCAACAGAGATTGCTATGTGCACTCAGTTTGAAGATGGTCTAAATGAGGATATCAAGCTATTAGTCAGGATTCTTGAGTTAAAAGAATTTGTAGTTTTAGTTTATAGAGCATACAAGGCTGAAGAACTCAGCAAAGCAAAAATAAAAGCAGATTCAGAGACTCTTGGTACAGGAAAACGACCTATGGAAAAATCATTCTCATCTCCATCGAAGAAATCAAAAGAATTACATAGTCATTCATCAGCTTCGGTGGGTTATTCTGGGTAAGATAGAGGAAAGCAGCATTTGAGCTCGAAACATCAAGCTACATCTGTAGCGAGTGTGGGTAGTGTCAGGAACAATGAACCTAAATGTCAGCAATGTAATATACGGCACTAAGGTGAATGTAGGTTGAAAGATGGGTCGTGTTTTAAATGTAGTTCTTATGATCATTATCTTAGAGATTGCCCAGAAAGGTCTAATAAAGAAAAGGCTCAGAATACTCATTCAATTAATATGGCTGCAAGAGGGAGACCACATTGGAACACTGGAAATACGGGAAAAAGTTGAGGTGGAACAAAAGATTGTGCTGTTAGATACGGGCAATGATATGAACCAACTCAAAGACTTAGATGACACCAAACGGGATCCCATCGAGATCCCCATTGGTCCAATCATTTGAGCTCAAGCTAAACATTTTAAAGAATCAATGGCGGCTCTAGTTGAACAAGCTTGGGAGAAAGCTACAAAGGAGATGGACGACTCAACAAGAAACATCTTCAATTTGTTGGAAACTGAATTCGAATCAGCTAGCTAACTTAGCTAGCCAGACTTAGACATCTTAATTATTTTAGGTCATTTAATTTTGTTTAAGTTTACTATAGCTTAATTACATCTATTAAATGTGTCTTAGTCAATTTCATATTTATTTGAGTGTTTAATTTATGTTTATTGAAGCTTTAATCATGTATATTTAATTGTGTTTTTTACTGGTTGCTGGAAAGGAGTAGCTCACATTCTTATATGCGTTTGAACAAACCTGAACCTAGTCGATTCATTGTAGCTCATTAAAAATTGAGCATGCACCTGGATTATGCATGAATGTTGGGAGCTGATTTTGAGCTAAATATTCATGAACCTAGCTGATACATTGAAGACATTTAATGACGAGCAACGTACTTGAATTGTGCATGAACAAAGGGAGCTACTACTCAACGAAACATACATGTATCTAGCCGATACACTGAAGATAGCTAAAGATAGATCATGCACCCGATTGTGCATGTATCATGAGAGTTAGTAGGTGCATTCCCCAGCCGAATTATTCATGTACCTCAGCCAATGATTATGAACTTAACAAGCTACCTTTTCAAGTGTTCATTTGATTCTAGCTGTTCACACATAAAGACCATTCGGCTGACATCAAGTTCATTCACCCGTTCACCTTCCATTTGATGCACCTACAATCATCAATTCCATTCACCGAATCCAGCTACATTCAGCTCACCTATCACGCCATGAATCTAGACCGATTAGCATTGGCACTTCACCAAGTTCATCATTTTCAGCTGGACATTAATTTCTCTTAATTATTTGCCTTCAATGTTTGTCTATTTGACTGGTCACATTTCAGCCTATAAATAGTTCATTTGTAAACATTTTGAAACAACTTTTGACATATATGAATTATAACTTTGTGAGTTATTCACTCTCATTTTTCTTTGAGATTCAACTTGACTTATCTAGATAAGCTAGTGGTGTCATCCTCATTTCTTTTCTGAACTTATCACTCGTCCAAGTGTGAAGTTCAAACTTATATCGTTGGTTCCTATCTTGCTAGATAGTGGGTCACGGTCCTCTCCAGCTGTCGAAACCACTTTTTTGAAAAAAAACAAAAATAGTGGTCGACTTAAAAATAAAAATTAGGAGTCGCCACCGATCATTTATTGAGGTGTGATCAGATCACCTTGAAAATAATTTTAGGTTTGCGAATTTTGAGAAAACAGTTTCAGGAGTCGATTACGCACGAGGAAGGATTGTTTTATATCTTAATGTCGAAATTTTGAAAAGATTTTAAAATACGATCCTTTTATCTTGAATTGGATTATAAAGCTCTTTTATTTCAAAGGAATAGATTGCCACACTTAGTAAGTTAGAGTGTAACATTTCGAATCCTCGAAATTAAGTTTGTCCCTTTCAAAAAATTTAACACGTTTTAAAAAGGATATTTGATGATTTAAGTCAATCGAGAAATTAGAATCCAGTAAGTTAGGGTTTTGTTTCTCAAAATTCTTAAACATCAAATATTGCCTTTATTTAAAAAACGAGATAACAAAATATTGTACCTAGTAAGTTAGGATCCAACATTTTGAAATATAAAGAATTTTTTTTAAATGATTGTAAGGTTTTAATAAAATGAACACTTGATTATCTAGTTCATCGAGAAGAATTGAAGCTCAGTAAGTTAGGGCACAATTCTCTCGAAAACTTATGAATACCAAGCCTTTTTTAGGAGTTTTGAAATAAGACCATTATAATATTTTAATGAAATGCAATTCTTACAAATAATATAATTGAATAACAATACATAAAGCAAATGATGAATAGCCAACTAAATTTACAATATGGAGCAACCAAACATATAATGTATCAACATTAATAATCAAATAAACTAATAATCAATCTTACAAATAGCCAAATGAATAATTAATATAAAATAATTTAATCATAAGTAAACCAATTAAAATAATAGAAATGAATAAAATTTTAAAACATAGAATAGAATTTTATAAGCTACAAGTTATGACACATTTTACACACACATATATATTAAAATAATTTCATATAAATTATACATATAATAATTGTATACTATCATTGTAAAAACAAAATGTTGAATTATACTCTAAAATGTATTGTTGAGATATATAGAGTAATATATAAAATTAAAATTAACAATAATTTGAAAAATAAAAGTATATAAAGATTTTGAAAAGGTTAGTGAATTTAAAAATATTGATAATAATTTTACAAGAATAAAGCATCACATCTTAGAAATCATACTAATAATAAGCTTAAAAATAATATTAAACCAATAATAAAAATAATGTAAAAATAATATATGAATATAGTATCGAAACATCGAATTTTAAGAAAGGAAACTAAATTAGTATTAAATTTAAATCTATTTCAAACATGAAGAACTGAATCAGTAATTATACACAACCATGGAGATTACCCAAATCGAATCATAGAAACGGCACCGTTTGAACTAGGACCTAAATGAATACCAAATTAAATGTAAGGTACAAATGGCAAACAAATAAAGAAAATTGAATCATAATCCCATTGAACTCCGAGGGACCTATTAGGAAAATAGACCAACCAACCAGAGGACGCGGATCCTACCCGGATCGGGTCACCGCCTGGGTTGGGCCATCAAACGACGCCGTTTCAGTGCCATTGTATGGGCTCTGAACGGCGACGTTTTAAATCCTTCACTTAAAACTAAAATAAACCCTAAAAAAACTATCACCTACATCAAAACAAAACCTGAACTAAAGCAAAAACCTTGCGCCGTTCTGTGCATTGAGGGCATTCAGACGGCTTTCAAACCAAGCCCGTTCTTCGATGACAGCGAAGAGGGCTAAGATCGCGCTACTAGGTATGTTTCCCTCTCCTTACTGCTAATATTTTCTCTTTTAAACAACTATTGATGAACATACAAACTAGAGACAAAAAGCCAAGAAAGGAACTAAGTAAATAGCTAAATAGAGAGGAATGAAATCCCCGAGAATCACCTTTCTTTTTTGATTTTTTGTATTCTCGAGTTCTTGTATATTGAATGCGTAAGGGGAAAAATAATACCATCCGTTTCGGTTCTTATATCTTTCTTTTTTACAAAGAATCAAAAAATTCGAAAAAAATAAAAATAAAAATAAAAAAATCCCGTTGGTTTGCTCTCTGCTGTGTTTTGTTTGCATTTACAGGTACGACATACAACTAGCGTATGGAGATGGTGGACGTGGCACGACACAGCGCGTGTGGCGATGGTGCACGTACAAGGGCAATTGCTGCGGCGCTGGATGCTGCGTTGCTGCCCTAGGGTTTCTGATTTCTTTGGTGTTGGGTTGGGCCGAGTTAGGTTTTAGGTTAGGTATTGGGCCACTGTAATTGGGCCAATCAGGTTTAGTGTTTTGGTTATAGGCATTTGGGCTAATTGGGACTTTGGATTTTGTAATCTGGACTGATGTTATGGACATTTAAAATTTGCTTTTATGTTGGTTTTATTTATTTTATTATTTTTTATCGGGTCGGGAAAATTGGGCCTATTACAGCTGCCCCTCTTTGCTTATTGTCGTGTAAAGGGAATGAAGCAAAGACTAAAAAAAAACCAATTTTTCCCGGTCGTGCTAGATCTTGGTAGTTCTCTTCTTCGACCAGTTGCCACATTCCATCCTACTGCATCTTCAGAGGTACAGGAAATGGTGCTTTGATCCACTCCACGGAAATATCAGGGAGATAGGATTTGTAACTCGAAACTTTTGGGAAGTAAGATTTGCCATTGTAGCTTCAATCTTTTTAACTACACCGCCAGGGAAGTAAGATTCGCCTTTGTGGCTTTTATCTTTTTAACTGCACTGCCAGGGAAGTAAGATTCGCCTTTGTGGCTTTAATCTTTTTAACTGCAGTATCGGGGAAGCAAGATTCACCGATGTGGCTTTAATCTGCTCCACTGCACCGCTTGGGAGATAAGATCTGAAATTCTTCGGTCTAATCCAATGTAATCTCAGGGAGATAAGACCTGATGCGATCTACTCAATTGTAACTTCAGAAAGATAAGATCCTTTATTTTAATCCGCTCCACTGTAATCTCAGGGAGATAAGATTACTAGCTTTAATCTGTTCCGCTGTAATCTCAGGGAGATAAGATTTCTGGCTTCAATCTGATGCGATCTACTCTACTGTAACTTCCGAGAGATAAGATCCTTTATTGTAATCCGCTCCACTGTAATCTTAGGGAGATAGGATTACTAGCTTTAATCTGCTCATTGTAATCTCGTGGAGATAAGATTTTGCTTCAATCGATGCGGTCTACTCTACCGTAATTTCGAGAGATAAGATCCTTTATTTTAATCCGCTCCTTTGTAATCTCGTGGAGATAGGATTACTAGCTTTAATATGCTCACTGTAATCTCGTGGAGATAAGATTTCGCTTCACCGATGCAATCTACTCTCATCAGAACTTTCGGAGAGATAAAATCCTTTATTGTAATCCGCTCCCATCGTAATCTCGTGGAGATAGGATTACTAGCTTTAATCTGCTCACTGTAATCTCGTGGAGATAATATTTCGCTTCAATCGATGCGATCTACTCTATCGTAACTTCGAGAGATAAGATCCTTTATTTTAATCCGCTCCACTGTAATCTCAGGGAGATAGGATTACTACCTTCAATCTGCTCTGCTATAATCTCAGGGAGATAAGATTTCTAGCTTCAATCTGATGCAATCTACTCCACTATAACTTCAGAGAGATAAGATCCTTTATTTTCGATTAGGAAATCTTCGGTCTAATCCACTGTAATCTCAGGGAGATAAGACCTTGGCTTAAATCTGCTTCCTTACACTTGAAGATGAAATTGGCTGTCTTTGATCTGCTCCACTATTGCTCAGGGAGACAAGATCTGTAATTTCCAGATATGTTCTCTGGGGAACATGACCTGTATAATGAACCTAATTATGCCTAATGATTAGGATGACATGATCAAAATGAATCAAATGCTTCTAACTAGACATGTTAATAGTGTTTGCATGAATGCGGATTTTTATTTTTTGAGAATGATCCCGCTTAGGTTGTCATTAATCGAAATTTATTAAGGCTTTGTGAATGACGTGCTACAACGCCTTCTCGCTTGACCAACTTTTCTGAAAACATTTAACCAGGTTGCCCCCCACTGTAAACCTTAAAGTTTAATCCATTAGGGTGCACAATTTATGCCATCATTCTCCCACTGCAATCCAAGGGTAGCAATATGTGGTTTTTTCTCAATCCTTCCCTATCACAATTTAAGGATACCGGATCTTAATCTTTCTGGTCCCCTTACACCATTTCCAGGGTGTTGTACCAGAGACTTATGCGCAAAAGAAGGCTCTCATCTCCGAGGTAACCTCTTCCTATTACCTAATGATCATCGCTTGCTTGTTTATTTAAGCTTTATCATTAACCCGTCATCTTATCATTTTGTTCAATCAATGCATTTGACAACAAAATCCAAAGAGAAAGTCCAAATTTAGACTCTTCCTTCTCAAATTTCCAACCTTTAAACCTGGTGTGTTCTAAACAATAGTCCTGTTTCAGGTTCCTATATTATTTAGAAACTTTTTAGAGTAATATGCAAAATGTCCTTTATGAAAGTTTTATTAGTTCATTAATCATTATTCCAATGCAACACACTTGCAAAAATGGTCATAGCAATAGATAAGGATAAAGTTAGTTCTGGGCATAACTCAAAATGAATAAATTATCACAAATAGTAAAGAAGGATAATAAAGAAGTTGATTGGGAATGTATATCTTGGAAAAGAAAAGAAGTATTCCAAGAACAACAAATTCAATATAAATAATAGGAGAATTGGGTGCCCCAGATATCGCAGCTTGAACTACTCTGTACAAACTTTCTAAAGGACATTCTCAGTTTGACATGTGTTTAGGAGATCTACAGTGCTTTGTCGATGCCCCAAGATGTCACCTATCCCTTCCTGTTGATTCAGGCATAGCAAGATTGCCATACGCCCCGATCTGATCAAGATACAAGCTGCTCTAAACACGTCATGCCCCATTCTAATCAAGATACAAGCTGCTCTAAACACTTCATGCCCCATTCTGATCAATATTTGAGCCACCCTTTTCGAGTTTTCAACTCAAATCCCCTTTTGCCTAATGTGCCCTTTACGGGTTTTCCCCTTAGCCTCTCCATTTTTACTTTTTCATCATCATTTTTTTAGGAACCAAAGCGCCTTTTGCGGGTTTTCACTTTGATCCCTTTCCTTCAAGTGAAGTATTTCTTGACTGAGTCTGAGTTTACAGGATTTGGAAAGTTTTTTCCATCCATTTCACTTAGAATCAAAGCTCCACCAGAAAAGGCCTTCTTTACGACATAAAGACCCTCCCAATTTGGCGTCCATTTTCCTCTAAAGTCTTTTTGTATAGGGAGAATTTTATTCAACACCAGATCCCCTTCATGGAATTATCTGGGACGAACATTTTTGTTATAAGCTTGCATCATCCGTTTTTGATACGTATGACCATGTTGGATGGCTCTCAACCTTTTCCCTTCTATTAAGTTCAACTGGTCGTATCGAGACTGAACCCATTCTGCCTCATCAAATTTCAATTCAGCTAATACCCGAAGAGAAGGAATCTCCACTTCAATGGGTAAAACAACTTCCATCCCATAAACTAGAGAAAAGGGTGTTGCCCCAGTAGAGGTCCTAACAGATGTTCGGTAACCTAAGAGAGCAAATGATAGCCTTTCATGCCAATCCTTGTAGGTTTCAGTCATTTTTCCCACAATTCTCTTAATATTCTTATTGGCCGCCTCCACTGCACCATTCATTTTTGGGCGATATGGGGACGAGTTATGGTGACTGATCTTGAACTGACTACAAACCTCCGCTGTTGTGTTGTTATTCAAATTCAACGTATTATCGGTATGATTCTTTCAGGCATTCCATATCAAAAAATGATCTCCTTTTTCAAGAATTTACTAACCGCCGATTTCGTGACATTTCATATGAAGCAGCTTCCACCCATTTGGTAAAGTAATCAATGACCACAAAGATGAAACGATGCTCATTCAAAGCCTTTGGTGATATTGACCCAATAACATCCATGCCCCACATGGAGAACAGCCATGGAGTAGTCATAGCATGCAGAGGTGAGGGAGGTACATGTATCTTATCTCCATAAATCTGACATTTATGACACTTCTTGGCATAGCTAATGCAGTCCCCTTCCATAGTAGACCAATAGTATCCAAATCTCATGATCTGTCTGGCCATTGTAAAACCATTTGCATGGGTTCCGCAAATGCCCTCATGGACTTCCTCCAGTATCTTTCTAGCCTCTATGGCATCTACACATCTTAACAGCACTTGATCTTTCCCTCTTTTGTACAACACTTCCCCATCTAAGACATACTCAATGGCTATTCTTCTCACCATTCTCTTATCGTTTTCTGTCGCTTGATCAGGGTATTTTCGATTCTTCACATACTGTAGTATGCTCTGATACCAAGGGTGATCATCTTTTCCCTCTTCTTCAATACTGTAGCAATGAGCCGGAACTTCATATATGCTCATCTGAATAGGCTTCATGATTTCTAACTTGTTCACCTTAATCATCGAGGCTAGAGTAGCCAGTGCGTCAGCATCTGGTTTTCCTCTCATGGGAATTAACAGAAAGTGATGTCATCAAACTCGTCAATCAATTCAAGAACCAGTTCTTTATAACTGATCAACTTAGGGTCTCTGGTTTCCCATTTTCCTTTGAGTTGGTATATCACCAATGCGGAATCTCTATACACTTTTAGCACTTTGATTTTACGTTCAATGGTCGCATGAATACCCATAATACATGCTTCATATTCTGCCATGTTATTTGTGCAATCGAAGTCCAACTTGCTAGCGACAGGGTAATGATCTCCACTTGGGGATACCAAGACTGCCCCAATTCCATTACCTATAACATTTGAAACTCCATCAAAATTTAACTTCCAGATGTGGTCTATTCGAGGGTTTTCTTCAGTGTTTGCCACATACAATAAGTCCTCATTTGGAAAATCAAAGTTCAAAGGCTCATAGTCTTCCAAGGCTCTGCTAGCTAGAAAATCAGCTATTGCACTTCCTTTTATAGCCTTCTGACTTACATATACTATGTCAAATTCAAAGAGCAGAACTTGCCATCTAGCCATTCTCCCATTTAAAGCAGTTGATTCCATCATGTACTTTAAAGGATCCAACTTTGAAATCAGCCAAGTCGTATGATACAACATGTATTGCCTTAGTCTTCGAGTTGTCGAAATTAAAGCACAACACAACTTTTCAATGGACGAGTACCTCATTTCACAATCAATGAATTTCTTGCTGAGATAGTATATTGCTCTTTCTTTCTTTCCTGTTTCGTCATGTTGGACCAAGACGCATCCCATGGAACTGTCAAACACCGTTAGATACAATATCAATGGCCTATCTGGACTAGGCGGTGATAGTATTGGAACATTAGCCAAGTATTGTTTTATCTTGTCAAAAGCTTTCTGACATTCCTCATCCCATTCCCCTGGATTATGTTTCTTCAGAAGGCGAAACACTGGATCGCATTTCTCAGTCAATTGTCAAATGAACCGGGCAATGTAGTTCAACCTTCCTAGGAAACCTCGGACCTCTTTCTGGGTGCTTGGAGGAGGCAGATCTCGTATTGCTTTAACTTTATTTGGGTCAATCTCAATCCCCTTCCTACTGACTATGAAGCCTAACAACTTTCCTGATCTGGCTCCAAATATGCATTTTGCTGGATTGAGCTTGAGCTGAAATTTTCTCAATCTTAAGAACAATTTCCTCAAGACTCAGAGATGATCCTCTTCAGTTCTAGATTTTGCAATCATATCATCAACATAGATCTCAATTTCTTTGTGCATCATGTCATGAAATAGGGTGACCATTGCCCTCTGATACGTTGCTTCTGTATTCTTCAATCCAAAGGGCATTACTTTGTAACAAAATGTTCCCCATAGGGTAATGAATGTGGTTTTCCTCATGTCCTCAAGATGCATCTTTATTTGATTGTATCCAGAAAAGTCGTCCATAAAAGAAAATAATGAGTAGCTAGCTGTGTTATCTACCAAAGTGTCAATGTGCGGCAGCGGAAAATTGTCTTTTGGACTAGCCTTATTCAGGTCCCTATAATCCACGCACATTCGTACCTTTCCATCCTTTTTTGGAACAGGGACGATGTTTGCTACTCATTCTGAATACTTAACCTCCTGTAAGAACCCAGCATCGAACTACTTTTTGACCTTTTCTTTTATTTTCAAAACAATATCAAGTCTCATTCTTCTGAGCTTCTGCTGGACTGGTTTGCAATCCTCTTTTATAGGTAAATGATGTACCACAATACTAGTATTTAGCCCTGGCATACCTGGTAGGACCATGCGAAAACATCTTTGAACTCTCGGAGTAATTCAATGAGGTCATATTTTATCTTTGCGGTGATATCAGTTCCGATTTTCACCTCTTTTCCTTCCTCTAGGCTCATAATTTCTAATGATTCCTTATGAGGTAGGATTTGTTTATCCTCTTGTTCCACCATTCTCAACAAGTCCAGAGATACACCACAGTCTTCGTCATTTTCAAAGTCATGAGATCCTTCCAAACACATGTCTTGCTCAAAAAGAGACTCCGTTTTTGAAACCACATCACTCATGTCATTGATATCTGAGGACCTATGGTGATACACCAAAGAATATACAAAGTATAAATTTATGAATAATTATTTGTACGATCAGGTTATAAATGAAAAAAATATTTGGAAGACAATTAATCAAATGGAAAATATTTACTAGCTTGGAAAGAATAAAAGAATAATTGCTCGAAATGAATGCAAAGATGTATTTTATTAGGATAAAGATATTCAAACTTAAGCCTATTTCACAAAGGATTTCTTATCATTCTTAGGCTAAAAACAACAATAATGTTGCGTTCAGTGATAAACGTTGCGTTCACAAATTCCAAGGACCGGAAAGAACATTCCACTGCCTCATCATTGGTCTCTACATAAGGTGCATCACCCGTTACCATCGCGATAATATCCTCCTCCGTACTTATTGTTACCAATTGACCCTCTGATATTAGCTTCACCTTCTGATGTAACGATGAAGGTACTGCCCCTACCGAGTGTATTCACGGTCTCCTCAATAAACAATTGTAGGAAGGCTTAATATCCATTACTAAAAAGTCCACCTCATAAGTAATTGGGCCAATTCTTAATGGTATTTCAATTCTTCCTATAACCCTTATTTCTGTTCCATCAAATGCCCTTACTATATGCTGGCAGGGTTTCATATGTGAACTGTCCACAGGTAATCAATTAAGAGTGGAAAAAGGCAATACGTTCAATGCGGATCCATTATCGATCAAAATCCCCGATAATGTGTCCCCCTGACATTGGGTAGTAATGTTTAAAGCTTTAGTAGAACCCCTACCTCCAGACGGTATTTCATCATCGTTGAAGAAGATAAAATTGTTAGCATTTATATTGTTGACCAAGCGATCCAATTTATTGACTAAGATGTCCTCAGCCACATATGTTTCGTTTAGTACTTTCATTAGCGCACTTCGATGTACTTCTGAACTTAGGAGCAAAGCTAATACAGAAATGCGGGCCGATTGTTTGTACAGTTGCTCCACAACACTGAATTCACTGTGTTTCAAAAACTTCAAAAATTCCTTTGCTTCTTCTTCTTTTATTGGTTCATTAACCAATGGCTCATATTCCACCGCCTTCCCTTTCCTCTATTCCACCGTCGGAGTCTTTTCTCTTGGCAATTCTGCTCGAGTGTCATAACGCTTTCCATTACGTGTATAAGAACCCCTTTCCTGGTATTCTTTTACCATATTGCCCTCAACTTCTTTTCCTAGGATTGTCACATTGCATCCGTAATTCCACGGGACCATTTTGTCATCCTTATATGTGAAACTTGACGGTTTTGTGATTACAATTTTTCGTGTTACCTGAGCCCTAACCTCATTATCCTTAGGGCGTGAGATAATGACTACAGGATGATTTATTTTCGGGGTCCCTGTTCCCGACTCTGTCGCGCATATGCTCCTCCTTTCTTCCGCATCTTCATAGAACATCATCTCCTTGTTATCCATCATGCTTTGAACCAAAGCCCTGAATCCTTCACATTCTTGGATTTCGTGCCCTGTTTTATGGTGGAATTCACAATAATTTCCCATCTCATACCCTTCCTCCGAATCTGAAATAACTAACCCTCTTTTTGTCATCTTTTTCCATACCCGCTTCAATGGAGTTCTTACTTCAGCGATGTCAGTCTTAACTTCTTCCCCCGTACCTTCGCTCAACATATTCACTCTCTTATCATCATGATTGGGCAATGAACCTTTTGTGCTGGGTGAGTCATCAAATTTGACAACACCCAATTTTATAAGTCCTTCTACAATCTTCTTGAAAGCGGTACAATTTTCTATTGAGTGTCCTGAAATCCCCGCATGGTAGTCACATTGTGCGTTCGTGTCATACCATTTTGGATACGGGGGTTGTAGAGGATTCAAGTAACAAGGAGCAACAACATGTGCATTAAATAACTTCTGATACAGCTCTTTATATGTCATTGGAATGAGAGTGAAATGGGGCTTCTCTGTATTTTACCTCATTCCCGATTCTTGTTTCGATGAGCCTTGTTAATTAGCAACCATCTTCCCTGGTTGATTCACTGTAATTGATTTACTGTATGCGTTCACATTGTTTACTTCACCTTCTCTTTTCTTTGAAGCTGACCTTCGATTATTCTCCCCACCATCTATTTTTCCACTTTTAATAGCATGTTCAATCATTTCGCCATTCATGATTATATCCGCGAAACTCTTTGAGGCACTTCCTAACATGTGCGTGATAAACGACGCCTTCAATGTGTTGATGAAAAGCATCGTCATTTCTTTTTCCAAAAGTGGTGGCTGAACTTGAACTGTAATCTCTCTCCATCTCTGTGCATACTGTCTAAAACTTTCGTTTGATTTCATTTCCAAGTTTTGCAAAGTAATTCTATCAGGCATTATTTCAGATACATGACTGTACTGTCTCATAAAAGCCTGGGCCAAATCCCTCCAAGTGCTGATTTTGGCCCGACTCAACTGGTTATACCATTTAGACGCCACCCCAATGAGGCTATCCTAAAAACAATGTATTAACAGCTGATCATTGTTAATGTACCCAGTCATTCTCCTACAGAACATTGTAATATGGGCTTCAGGGCAACTGGAACTTAAACTTGTAAGGAAGTACCAAATCCGGAACTAGACTCAGATATTTTGCATCTATTCCACGATAACTTTCAATGTTTTCTATTGCCTTAAACTTCTCTTCAATCCATTTCCATTTCTCCTCAAACTGTTTTGGTAAATCTTCCTTTTCTTTATCCTTCTCAGCTACTTCATCGAAGTCCGGGACATCAAGATTAACTGGGTTTTCACCAGGGTTAGAACCTGATCCAGCTTGGGAGTTCATCAGTATTGGAATATCGGCTTGAAACTGCTGAGGCTTTATTGAAATAGAGGATCTACGCGGCGGCATCTCAGTCTAAACCTGCGCATGCAGAGACGTAAAGCCTGGAGGATAGGTGGGTCGAGTCTTGTCTTCTTGTTCACCATTAATCATAGGGCCTTTCCCCATATTTATTCCTTTTAATAACTGCGTCAGCTCAGTCATCATGTCCTTTTGAGACTCCAGCATCTTTTCTGTCATGTCCTGTTGAATTTTTTCAAACTGCTCCTTCATTTCTATCTGTAACAGATCTTGCATTTCCTTTTGAAGTCGCTCCAACTTTTCCAATCTTTGATCCATAATTTTTTATTTTGCACGAGTACCGTAGCGGTGTTTGGTTGATGAGTTTTTGCCAATTTCCAGATTAACTGAAGCACAATTTTAACCAATTAAAACCCCTTTTTAATAATCTTGAATGCATATGTAATGCAAATGCATGAAATGAATGCAAAAATGAGCGTTAATTCTGATTCAATTTCTTTTTAGAAAACTTTATTGATAAACAAAATTCTTTACATAAAATGGATTATAGACATCGCTTTGCCCTAATGCTCAGAGCTCTAAGTTCTTTCAACAATGAAGCTAACTCCTGACCTCGGTCCGATTCTAGTTCATACTTTACACTTAAAACATCAGCCTGAATCGCCATTGTTTGCAAATAATCAGTTACCTCCTGAACCTGAGCAATAGCTCTGCCCATAATGTAATCCCTGTTCTGAATTTGATTCTGCGAATGATGAAGTTGCTCCCTCCAACGCTCTTCGTTTCCTTCCACGGATTCGATCCATTGTCTACAACCTTGTAATGTGTACTCCAATTCTTCTATCTTCTTTTTCAATTCTTGAATCTTGCACAGACTTGTCTTTAATTCCACTACAGAATTATGATTTCTATACGCAGCAAGTGATCTCTCGTGTTCCGCTATTCTAGCTTTCAAGTCCGCTTGATAGTTTTGAGTTTCTAACACCTGCTGCTCTAAGGTCTCTTTCTGAACTTGAGTCTCCTGGGACTTTCTTTCCCACTGACCGGCTTTGCTTCTTTATTCCTGGACCTCCTATCGCCACTACTCTGAAGTCTTTCCTAGCCTGGCAGTTCTCATTAATACTCGTAACCTCTTGTAGCCTGTCTTTAAGCTATCGAGATCCTCCTCTACTTTATTCTTCCCCTTCTTTAATTTTTCAGCTTCTAATTTTTGGACGTCGACGTCTAGCCTCAAATGCATCTTCTCTTTTTCCAACCGCTCTATTTTCTTTTCAAGTTCTAAATTCCTCTTTTCAAAATCTTGTTTTATAATCTCCAACTCTGATGGGATCACTTGTAGATACTCTTCCATTGGTCAAACACTCTCCAAGTTTAACTCTGAGATGTTATCATTAATCCTTTTACGTCGCCACTCACCGTACTCTGGAGTTGTCATTGAACCTACAGCTAGCCTTTTCATCCTGTGAACCTGATTCCAAGCCTGAGAAATTTCCTTCACCTTTTTCTTGTAATTGTCTCCTCGATACGAGAACTCACATTGAGCTAAACCATACATTGGCACAAACTGTCTTGAATTGTATTGCCTTAAGACCAGCAAAGGCGCATATTCGACAGCTCCCCAAATCCCAAGCAATGGAACCCAGTCAAAGTTTCTACAACGGTAGAGAATTCCATCAGGAATCAACCAAGGAGCTCACCATTCCACATCATCCTCATGAAGATTTTGCAGAATTGCTATCCAATTTTCTTCTGATATATCGTCCCTTCTGGGGGTAGCCACTATCTCCTTTAACGGGGAGTAATGCTCAGAGAAAACCCGATACGAAACTTTGTCAACCTTCTAAGAATGACTATGGAACCAAGTTATCAACTGTTGCGCACAACCTATAAATCTGCCTTCTCCAGCTCGCCTACACGCATTCAAAGATCTAAACGTTTCAGCCAAAATCGCAGGAACAGGTGTGACCCCTTTACCCAACCGATCAAAAAGATCTAAAACAGCTTCGTCAACAGGCCCCAGTACCCTAGGGAAAATCACTAAACCATAAATACTCAAAGCAAACACATCGACCTTCTTTTTTCCATCAGGATGTGCTAGGATCAAGTCTCGCAAATTCCTCCATGGGATACATTTACACTGGCCCTTCTATTTAATCCTGGCCGTGATCCATTGTTCACTTTTTCCCGTAATAATCATTAATTTCTTCCAAAATGCTGGGACATATGCGGCTTTGGAATATGTTTATCATTCTGAAGCCTAGGGCAGTGCAGTAAAACCGTATATTCCTCTACTGTAGGCACCAAATCTACGTTCCCAAAAGTAAAACAACTATATGTAGGATTCCAATATTGAGCGAGAGAGCGAAACAGTCGTTCATCCACCTTGATGTTAAGTAAGTACGGCAAGTCCCCATAATTAGAGTAGAACAACTGCTTGGTTTCATCATCCCACGGATCCCAAATCTCACTTAACTCCTGAAGGCTATTTTACGTCACACTCATACGAGTGTAGTCCCAAAGCTCTGACAGATAATCCTTAGCTAGACTGTCTCCCTTTTCCAATTGCACTTTTTCTGACCATATACAAACAATGGCATTGCCTTCCACTTTATCAAGAAAATTGTTTGCCATGACAATTTTCTAATTTGGTAACTGAACTTGAATCGACACTCCTTGAAATATGCAATGACATGCAACATATCAACAAAACACAAACAAGTCAGTATAACACCACAACAATTCAAAGCAAGTATAAGAAAATCAAGCACCTATTCGGGTAATCACTAGAGGTTGGAATAATTCTAACCAAGTTGGTCTCCTAAGTCAGCTATATGAGGTTTGGTTCTAGAGTGAAGGTACCTGAACTAGCAAATTCCTCGATCTTCACCCATTATAGGCTCATATAGACCGAGTTTGGTTCAGGGGAATACATTTCCCTATGGCTGCACGGAGATGAAGATCTCACGAACACATAGGTACAGGTGTATCCTAAAAGTGATCCACTATCCTGCACGGAGGTGAAAACCTCACGAAGGAGTAGATTCTCACTCCACCTAGAGGGGTAAGACAAAAATAGCCTTCATGCAATATGATGACAAAATATAAAATTCAATTTTACAGTAATCATGTAAACAAATGCAAAGAGATGATCGTAGTTTTTCAAATCAATTTTTTAATTTTTAACAATAAGACAAAAATAATCAATTTTACGGCCTGATTCTCTTATGGTTCCCCAGTGGAGTCGCCAAGCTGTCGAAACCACTTTTTTGAAAAAACAAAAATAGTTGTCGACTTAAAAATGAAAATTGGGAGTCGCCACCAATCTTTTATTGAGGTGTGATTAGATCACCTTGAAAATAATTTTAGGTCTGCGAATTTTGAGAAAACAGGTTCGGGAGTCGATTACGCACGAGGAAGGGTTAGCGCTCTCGTGACGCCCTTGATTGTTTAATATCTTAATGTCGAAATTTTGAAATGATTTTAAAATACGATCCTTTTATCTTGAATTGGATTATAAAGCTCTCTTATTTCAAAGAAATAGATTGCCACACTCAGTAAGTTAGAGTGTAACATTTTGAATCCTCGAAATTAAGTTTGTCCCTTTCTAAAAACATTAACATGTTTTGAAAAGGATATTTGATGATTTAAGTCAATCAAGAAATTAGAACCCAGTAAGTTAGGGTTCAATTTCTCAAAATTCTTAAACATCGAATATTGCCTTTATTTTAAAAACGAGATAACAAAATATCGTACCCAGTAAGTTAGGATCCAACATTTTGAAATCTAAAGAATTTTATTTAAATGATTGTAAGGTTTTAATAAAATGAACACTTGATTATCTAGTTCATCGAGAAGAATTGAAGCTCAGTAAGTTAGGGCACAATTCTCTCGAAAACTTATGAATACCAAGCCTTTTTTAGGAGTTTTGAAATAAGACCATTATAATATTTTAATGAAATGCAATTCTTACAAATAATATAATTGAATAACAATACATAAAGCAAATGATGAATAGCCAACTAAATTTACAATATGGAGCAACCAAGCATATAATGTATCAACATTAACAATCAAATAAACTAATAATCAATCTTACAAATAGCCAAATGAATAATTAATATAAAATAATTTAATCATAAGTAAACCAATTAAAATAATAGAAATGAATAAAATTTTTAAAACATAGAATATAATTTTATAAGCTACAAGTTATGACACATTTTACACACACATATATATATATTAAAATAATTTCATATAAATTATACATATAATAATTGTATACTATCATTGTAAAAACAAAATGTTGAATTATACTCTAAAATGTATTGTTGAGATATATAGAGTAATATATAAAATTAAAATTAACAATAATTTGAAAAATAAAAGTATATAAAGATTTTGAAAAGGTTAGTGAATTTAAAACATATTGATAATAATTTTACAAGAATAAAGCATCACATCTTAGAAATCATACTAATAATAAGCTTAAAAATAATATTAAACCAATAATAAAAATAATGTAAAAATAATATATGAATATAGTATCGAAACATCGAATTTTAAGAAAGGAAACTAAATTAGTATTAAATTAAAATTTATTTCAAACATGAAGAACCGAATCAGCAATTATACACAACCATGGAGATGACCCAAAACGAATCACAGAAACGGTACCGTTTGAACTAGGACCTAAATGAATACCGAAATAAATGTAAGGTACAAATGGCAAACAAATAAAGAAAATCAAATCATAATCCCATTGAACTCTGAGGGACCTATTAGGAAAATAGACCAACCAACCAGAGGACGCGGATCCTACCCGATCCGGTCACCGCCTGGGTCGGGCCATCGAACGGCGCCGTTTCAGTGCCATTGTATAGGCTCTGAATGGCGACGTTTTAAATCCTGCACTTAAAACTAAAATAAACCCTAAAAAAACTATCACCTACATCAAAACAAAACTTGAACTAAAGCAAAAACCCTGCACCGTTTTGTACATTGAGGGCATTCAGGCGGCTTTCGAACCTAGCCCGTTCTTTGATGACGACGAAGAGGGCTAAGATCGAGCTACTAGGTACGTTTCCCTCTCCTTTACTGCTAATATTTTCTCTTTTAAACAACTATTGAAGAACATAAAAACTAGAGACAAAAAGCCAAGAAATGAACTAAGTAAACAGCGAAACAGAGAGGAATGAAATCCCCGAGAATCACCTTTCTTTTTTGATTTTTTGTATTCTCGAGTTCTTGTATATTGAATGCGTAAGGGGAAAAATAATACCATCCGTTTCAGTTCTTATATCTTTCTTTTTTACAAAGAATCAAAAAATTTGAGAAAAAAAATCCCGTTGGTTTGCTCTCTACTGCGTTTTGTTTGCATTCGCAGGTACGGCGTACATCTAGCGTACGGAGATGGTGGACGTGGCACGGTGTAGCGCGTGTGGCAGTGGTGCACGTGCGAGGGCAATTGCTGCGGCGCTGGATGCTGCGTTGTTTCCCTAGGGTTTCTGATTTTCTTTGGTGTCGGGTTGGGCCGAGTTAGGTTTTGGGTTAGGTATCGGGCCACTGTAACTGGGCCAATCAGGTTTAGTGTTTTGGTTATAGGCATTTGGGCTAATTGGGACTTTGAATTTTGTAATCGGGTTCGGGCTTTGGTTTGTAATATGGACTGATGTTATGGACATTTAAAATTTGCTTTTATGTTGGTTTTACTTATCTTATTATTTTTTATTGGGTCGGGCAAATTGGGCCTATTACACCAACTATCCATCTTTTCACCTTAAAACTTATAAGATTCGAGTCCTTAATTGCTATTAGGGATTCTTTCTTGTTTTAAGTTCTTTAATCCATCTTTTCCATCAAACTATCTTTGTTTTATCCTCTACCTATTTAAACTATCTTCTTAAATTTACCTTTTTGTTAAACTAAAACGAGAACTACTTAATTTTAGATCGGGCATCAAACGACTCAATTATATCTCATAAGTGAGTTTGTATCATTTGGTATCAAAGCTTTTCAAAATTAAGTAAGTTTTTATTGTTTTCATACTCCTAAGATTGAATAGAAGTAAAAAAATCAATCTATAAAAAACAAATTTCGTGTTAAAAAAAAAGGTGTTGTGCAAAAAAATACAAAAGTGAAATAGAAAGTGGGGAATCGGATTTGTACATTTCAACAAAAAGAAAAGCTCATTTTCAAAGTGTTTAAAATTTCTGATTTTTTTGTTTATTCTTTTAAACCGATTTTTGCAAGCCACACTTTTGAAATTTCCTTTCAGCCTACCTATTACCGGACATCAATCCATTTGTTTTTAAGCCCTTTTAAAGCCGACCTATAAGTTTTCTAAATAGGTCTAATGAAATCTCCAAGAAATTTGATAAGTGAATTTGAGTGGTAAAAGGCATGAGCGAAAATACATCAACGAGGTAAAAGCCAAAATTTGAGCGCAAACACAAGTGGACTGTCATTTTATATTTTCTTTTTCTTTTCAAGAGAAATCAGTGAGGTTTGATGTGAGGATTTAATCATCATGTCAAGAAGTCCAGAACATAATATGGCAATTGGAGGTGCATCCAATGCTACCGGAGGTAGTGGTATATCAGCCTAGAAGAAATGTAACTGGAGGAGGAGTTCTTGATTTGCAAGTACAAGCTATAATTAGAGAAATGAATCAATTATTTCAAACACAAATTGATTCAATACAAGAGCAATTTGAACCCATCCAAGAGCGATTGAACAGGATCGAGGAGAGAAATCAACGTGAGCAAACGCCTCCAAATTTGAGAGGAGAAAGGGGTCAACTCCAGCAACATGATAATGATCTCTAGGAACCCAGCGATGTGGACAGTGACCAAGCTTCTAACCAAAGTGAAAGGCAAAAAGGACGAAGACACCGGGAGCCAAGAGATCGAGAAAGAGTCGATGATGATTTGAAAAACATAAAGATGGCTATTCCTACTTTCCAAGGAAGGTCTAATCCCTAAGCCTACTTAGAATGGGAGAAAAAGATAGAGTTGGTGTTCGACTATCACAACTATTCTGAGAGCAATAAGGTAAAGCTTGTAGTGACTAAGTTCTCTGATTACACCATCATTTGGTGGGATCAGTTAACTGTGAGCCAAAGACAAAATGGAGAACGATTGGTGTCTACATTGGCGGAGATGAAAGCTTTAATGCAAAAATGATTCATTTTGACCTACTATCATCGAGAACTTTACCAAAAGCTCCATAACTTAACCCAAGGCAATCGGAGTGTTGAGGATTATTATAAGGAAATGGAGGTGGTTATGATTCGTGCTAATGTGGAGGAAGATCGTGAGGCCACCATGGCATGGTTTCTTAATGGTCTCAACCGAGACATAGCCAATATTGTGTAGCTAAATCATTACGTCAAAGTAATCGACATGGTCCACATGGCCATAAAGGTGGAAAAAAATTAAATGAAAAGGCGTTTCACGAGTCTTTCCTAATGCTTCTTCAACAGTAAAGTAGGGTAAAGGAACTAGCAAGCGAGAAATTCCAAACCGAACCAAGGAGGCAAGTGAAAATCCAAAGCCTATCAAAACAAGTGGTGAAACTAACAAGGGCAAAATAGAAGTCGTCTCTAGCTGATATCGAGACCTTAAATGTTTTAGATGTCTTAGAAGGGGACATATAGCGAGTCAATGCCCAAATCAGAGTGCCATGTTCCTTCGAGATGATGGAGAAATTAAATCTGAAAGTCAACACGAGGATGAGTCCAATGAATAGACTAATGAAGAGAAGGACTTAGAACAAGCTGAGAAAGGTGAAATTCTTGTTATTAAAAGAATTTTGAACTTCTAAGGAGTGGATGATGAGCCGCAAAGGGAGAATATCTTCCATACACATTGCTTAGTACAAGGAAAATTTTGCTGCGTTATCATTGATGGAGGTAGTTGTGCCAATGTAGCCAGCACGACGATGGTGGAGAAGCTTGGCTTAACCACTACGAAACATCCACAGTCCTACAAGTTGCACTGGCTTAACGACGACGGTGAACTTAAGGTGACAAAACAAGTCCTTATTTTGATTTCAATTGGAAAGTACCAAGATCAAGTTGTTTGTGCCGTGGTGCCTATGCACGCTGGGCATTTGCTGCTTGAGAGGCCCTGGAAATTTGACTGAAAAGTTATCCACAATGGATATAACAACCGGTACTCATTTAAGCACAGAGGAAAGAATGTTACATTAGTACCTCTTCACCGAAACAAGTTCAAGAAGACCAAATTCAGTTGAGAAAGTTGTATGAAAAGATGAGAGAAGATAAAAGTGAAAAAGAAAAAGTAAAGAATGAGAAAAAAAGTTGAAACACAAAAAAAGAAGAAAAGAGATGGTGAGCTTAAAAAAAACTTTTATGCGAGAAGAAAAATAGAAAAAGAGAAAGACTGAAAAAGAATCGAATGAAGAGAGGACATTTGTTGCTAACCGAAATTCAAATCTGCCTTGTAATCTTTCTTCTTTTCAGATGTGTAAAGCCCTAACCATTGACAAGTTCCAACTCCATCACCTACCTGATGAATGACAATTTCAATTAAGAGAAAAGGGTAAGTTGGAGAATACAAATGCACTTATTATTCCTGTAGGTAAGCCAGGTAAGAAATATCTTAACATTCAATCTGATTGTTGTTTGACTTCCATTGACTATTGTGTTTGTCTCCAAGAAATTTCTTTTAATGATTTGTTTTGTTTGAATAGAATTGTTGAATCTGTTTTGAATGGTGATTTGAATTGTACTAAACTTCAAGGCGACTTAGGTTTTGTTATTAAATCTATTTTGAAATTGATTGCCATGAGTGTTGAACAATTGCTACATGAAGTTTATACTCTATTCCATGCAAAATGCCATGAAAAGTCCTTAACATCATGCAAACCAATTTTATGGACGCAGCTGCCTATTCTTTAGAAACTTGGAAATTCTAATAACTTACACATAACCAAGTCTAATTTCCAATTGTTTAATGTAATTATCTTGTTGCTGAATTACGCTTTTACTTTATTTTCGAGAATCAGTCAACAACACTCTATATTTCAAGCTAGAGTAAGTTATCCTACGCTATTTCTGAAAGAAGGAGGAGTCTTGTTCCAAGTGATGGAATCCATTGTTGATGGTTCATAACAAACGAATCTACCAAGTAAGTATTCTGGTCATATGAGTTTAAACGTATCTAATCCATATCTCTTTGATGTAGGCCCCGATTTGAGGATAAATCATTTTGAAGAAGGGGGAATGATACGAACCAGCTCAAAGACTTAGATGACACCAAATGAGATCCCATCGAGATCCCTATTGGTCCAATCATTTGAGCTCAAGCTAAACATTTTAAAGAATCATTAGCGGCTCTAGTTGAACAAGATTGGGAGAAAGCTACAAAGGGGATGGACGAATCAACAAGAAGCATCTTCAATTTGTTGGAAGCTGAATTCGAATCAGATTGCTAACTTAGCTAGCTAGACTTAGACATTTTAATTATTTTAGCTCATTTAATTATGTTTAAGTTTACTACAGCTTAATTACATCTATTAAATGTGTCTTAGTCCATTTCATATTTATTTGAGTGTTTAATTTATGTTTATTGAAGCTTTAATCATGTGTATTTAATTGTGTTTTTTACAGGTTGCTAGAAAGTAGCAGCTCACATCCTTATATGCTGTTGAACAAACTTGAACCTAGCCGATTCATTATAGCTCATTAAAAATGGAGCATGTACTCGGATTACACATGAATGTTAGGAGCTGATTTTGAGCTGAAAATTCATGAAATTAGCTAATACATTGAAGACATTTAACGACGAGCAACGTACTTGAATTGTGCATGAACAAAGGGAGCTACTACTACTCAACCAAACATACATGTATCTAGCCGATACATTGAAGCTAGCTAAAGCACCCGATTGTGCATGTATCATGAGAGTTACTAGGTGCATTCCCCAGTTGAATTATTCATGTACCTCAGCCAATGATTATGAGCTTAACAAGCTACCTTTTCAAGTGTTCATTTGATTCTTGCTGTTGACACATAAAGACTATTCGATGCACCTACAATCATCAATTCCATTCACCGAATCCAGCTACATTTAGCTCACCATCATGCTATGAATCAAGACCGATTATCATTGGCACTTCACCAAGTTCATCATTTTTAGCTAGACATTAATTTAGCTTAATTATTTCCCTTCAATGTTTGTCTATTCAGTTGGTCACATTTCAGCCTATAAATAGTTCATTTGGAAAAACCTTTTGACATCATCCTTGTTTCTACTTGACTTATCTAGCTAAGCTAGTGGCATCATCCTTGTTTCTTTTCTGAACTTATCACTCGTCCAAGTGTGCCATTCAAACTTATTCCGTTGGTTCCTATCTTGCTAAATAGTGGGTCACGGTCCTATCCAACTATCCATCTTTTAACCTTAAAACTTATAATATTCGGATCCTTAATTGCTATTAAGGGGTCTTTCTTATTTTAAGTTCTTTAATCCATCTTTTCCGTCAAACTATCTTTATTTTATCCGCTGCCTATTTAAACTATCTTCTTAAATTTACCTTTTTGTTAAACTAAAATGAGAACTACTTAATTTTACGATCGGGCATCAAATGACTCAATTATATCCCGTAAGTGAGTTCGTATCAACCAGCTAGGGCCTATACGATTCGTGCTCGAGAGGAAGCTTTAGCACCTGATGTGATCACTAGAACATTTTCTATCTTTGATACTAATGTTAATGTTTTGATTGACCTGGGGTCGACGTACTCATATGTATGCAGAACTTTAGTGTCGAAAAAGAAAATACCTTTTGAGTCTACTAAATATGTGTTTAAAGTCACAAACCCTTTAGGTCAGTATGTATTAGTTGATAAAGTCTGTAAAAACTATCATTTGATGATTCGGGGTTGCAACTTTTCGGCTGATTTTATGTTATTACCTTTTGATGAGTTTGATGTGATTTTGGGTATGGACTAGTTAACTCTGCATGATGCTATTGTGAACTACAGATGAAAGCATATTGTGTTAAAGTGTTAGAATGGTGAAAAGCTTCAAATTGAATCTGATAGATTGGATGGTACATCTAATGTTATTTCACCTATGACGGCACAGAAATATGTTAGAAAGGGCTGTGAAGCGAATCTTGCTTATATATTTGCTTCTAGAGTTTCAGAATTAAAGTTAGAATCGATTTTTATTGGATGTGAGTTCATAGATGTATTTCCAGAAGAATTACCAAGGTTACAGCCGATCAGAGAGGTTGAGTTTGTTATTGAATTAATGTCAGGAACATCTCCAATATCAATAGCTCTGTATAGAATGGCACCTATAGAATTAAAAGAATTGAAAGCACAGTTGGAAGAGTTGACAGATAGGGGTTTTGCTAGTCCCAGATTTTCTCCTTGGGGTGCTCTTGTGTTATTTGTTAAGAAAAAGGATGGGTCAACGCAATTGTGTATCGACTACTGACAGCTCAAAAAAGTTACGATCAATAACAAATATCCCTTGCCACGTATAGATGATTTGTTTGATCAGCTGAAAGGTGCGACAGTGCTTTCAAATATCGACCTTTGTTCTGAATATTATTAGCTACAAGTTAAAGAACCTGATGTGCCAACAACTGCTTCTAGAACCAGGTACAGACATTATGAATTTCTTGTTATGCAATTTGTTTTGACCAATGCACCTGCTATGTTTATGGACTTGATGAATATAATATTCAGACCGTATTTAGAAATATTTTTTGTTGTATTCATTGATGACATTTTGATCTATTCACAAGATGAGACAGAGCATGCCCAATATTTCACAATTATTTTGCAGACTTTACGTGAAAAATAGTTATTCACTAACTTTAGCAAATATGAGTTTTGGCTCTAGGAAGTTGGATTTTTGGGACACGTAGTGTCGGTAGATGGTATTAGAGTTGATCCGAGTAAACTTTTAGCTGTAGTGGACTGGAAATCTCTGAGAAATGTGTCAAAAGTCAAGATTTTTCTAGGTTTTTAGCCGAATATTATAGAAGATTTGTCAAAGGATTTTCGATGATTGCTACACTGTTGACGAAACTACTTCAAAAAGATGTCAAGTTCGAATGGTCTGAAAAGTGTCAGCAAAGTTTTAATCAGTTGAAAGCATTATTAACTAATGCACCTGTGTTGGTTCAGCCAGAATCTGATAAAGAATTTGTGATTTATAATGGTTCTTCATTGAATGGTTTATGTTGTGTTTTGATGCAAAAAGGCAAAGTGATAGCATATGCTTCTTGACAGTTGAATTATCTAACTCAAGATTTAGAGCTTGCAGTTATTGTATTTGCTTTAAAGATTTAGCGACACCATTTGTACGGGGAAAAATATCATATTTTCACGGATCACAAAAGCCTGAAGTATTTGATGTCACGGAAAATTTTGAATTTGAGACAGCGTAGATGGCTTGAGTTGCTGAAAGATTATGATTTGATCATTGATTATTATCTGGAAAAGGCTACTGTTGTTGCTAATACGTTGAGTATAAAATCTTTATTTTCTTTGTGAGCTTTGAACACACGGTTGAAATTGATTGATGATGGTTCAATTTTAGCTAAATTGAAAGCTAGACCGACGTTTTACAACATATTTGTGAAGCTCAGAAAAGTGGTGTTGAATTGATCGCTAGAGGGGAACAAGTTGGATCGACACCAGATTCTAACTTTCATGTTGGCTCAGACTACAGTTTATACTTTAGAAACAGAATTGGTGTTCCGAGAAACTCTGATCTCATTCAAAAGATTTTACAGGAAGCTCACAGTAGTATCTTATCGATTCATCCTAGTAGCAATAAAATGTACGGTGATTTGAAACAGAGGTATTGGTGGGCAGGTAAGAAAGGGAGATTTTAGAGTTCGTATCAAAATGTTTGATTTGTCAGCAAGTTAAAGCCAAACATCAGGTACCTTCTGGTTTATTACAACCAGTGATGATTCACGAGTGGAAATGGAAACATGTCACGATGGATTTTGTATTGGGATTGCCTCTATCTCCAAGAAAGAAAATGTTGTATGTGTTATTGTAGATAGCTTGACAAAATTCGCGCGTTTTCATTCCTGTGCGTACGAATTTTTCACTCGAAAGATTGACAGAATTGTATATTTTTGAAATTGTTAGACTACACGGTGTGCTAGTTTCTATTATTTCTTATAGAGATTTTTGTCATTGGTTGAATTTGCATACAATAACAGTTATCAGGTGAGCAATAAAATGGTGCTGTGTGAAGCTTTGTATGCTCGAAAATGTCGAACTCCGTTATATTGGACTGAGCTGAGTGAGAAAAATTTATTCGGTGTTGATTTGATTCGAGAAACCGAACAAAAGGTTAAAGTGATACGTGATAGTTTAAAAGCGGCTTCTGATCTTTAGAAATCCTACGTGGATTTGAAAAGAAAAGATATAGAATTTCAAGTCGGTGACAAGGTATTTCTAAAAGTATCACCTTGGAGAAAAGTTCTCCGATTTGGTCGAAAGGTAAAGCTTAGTCCGCAATTCAACGGGCCATATGAGATTATTGAGAGGATTGGGCCGGTGGCTTATCGATTGGCTTTTTTGTTAGAGTTAGAAAAGATTCATAACGTATTCCATGTATCAATGTTATGACAGTATCAATCAGATCCTTCACACATGATTTCACCTGTAGATGTTGAGGTTTAGCCAAATATGACGTATGGTGAACAACCAAACAGAATTCTAGCTCGGGAAGTTAAAGAATCGAGAAATAAAAGTATAGTATTAGTTAAAGTTCTCTAGCCACGACACGGAATAAAAGAAGCTACCTAGGAACTGGAAGAAGCTATGAAAGTGCAATACCCGAACTTATTATCTGGTAAGATTTTCGGGGACGAGAATTCCTTTAGAGGGAGAGTTGTAACAACCCATTTTTATTAAAATTGGAACAGTGGTTTCAGGACCATAAATCTATTAGTAAATTATTATTTTAATGTTTACGGGATTAGATTAAGGTCGTTTTAAAATTTTGTTAAGAAATTTAGATGTTTACATAGTTAATTTTGTAAAAAGGAGTAAATCAAAAAATGGGCAAAAGTTGAGTTCTATTAGCTAAAAGGGTCAAATGGCTACGAAATTTTAAATTAAAGGACTTTATGGGTAAATAAACCATTTAAATAAGATAGTGGATGTACATGGCAAGGTTTTAATGAAATTTTGGAAGTTTTTAAAGGTTAAAATGGTAATTAATTAGTTAATCATAAATAAAATAAAATAAAAGTTAAACATCATCTTCTTCATTTCTTAACTCAACCAAAAATACACCATTGGAGATATCTATGGTTTGGCCAAGGATTATTTCACTTGCATGGTACTTAGTTTTGTCTCCTTTTAGCTTAATCTAGCTAGCGCTGGGACCAATTTGTAAAACTGTTAAGGGTTGAGGGTTATACCATGAATGTTTTTGAATTTTTTTGATGTTAAATGGTAGATTATGAACCTTTTTTGAAAAATAAACAAGTTTTGTAAAGTGATTTTTGATGAAATTTACATCTACGGATTGGTTTGTAAAGATAGTAAAAGTCCCTAAAGAATTCAGTTAGCCTATAAGAGGGATTAAAATGCTTAGATTTTATGAGCTTAAGGACTAAATTGTGAAAAGTTAAAATATTAGGGGTAAAATGATAGTTTTGCATAAATATGAAATGTGGACTAAATTAAGTACTACAAGTATTAAATGGATTGAAATTTTCTATTTAGATGAAGATAAACCACGTATGGACCTAGATCGGGGCAATGCAGAAGCTTCTGATTAGCCCGATATAACCTTCACACCCCTAGTTGTCGAGGTAAGTTCGTATGAATGGTTATCGTATTAATGTTGTTTAATTTGAATGTTTATTGTGTTATTTTTAATGTAAATGGATCGATGTATAATCGTATAAATGCTATGATGAATTGACGGATGTTGAGTCCTGGTCGAACCTTAGGAATTTGTAGGATACAAATGACATGTCATTAGAGATATCATGTTTCGGGTGTTGGTCTTGAATGTCCTACTAATGACTGAGGTCCTGCATTTCTTACAGATTCTCCAAAGCTCGTGTGAGCTGGATCGTGTAGCTTACAATCTGACCCACAGCTCGTGTGAGCAGACCCATTTCACAACTCGTGTGAGCAATGATGTAAAGGAAAGGTTATGGTTATATGTAAAAGCATACTTCGTGCGAGCTTTCCCGAGAATCCAATGAAATTCTAGATGGTTCAATGGGTATAAAAAGGAAATGAAATGATACGTGTTCAAATGGAATGTATCATGAACTTATGAAAAGGAAATGATGGTTTAAATGATGTGACTAAATATGTAAATTACTTGTTATAAATGAATTCATTTGAACCATGTATAAATGCACTAACTTGTGTATTTGATGATGTTGTATAGGCATTATGCCAAACTTATGGTTTTAGTTGGTATTACACTTATGCTATTTACATTATGCAAATGAAATGGTAACTTGTGTTTAAGTTATATGAGCTTAGTAAGCATTAAGTACGTACATAGTTTCTTTCCTCTGTTTCATAGATTATCTGAAGCTCGATCGATTTGGAAGCTTGTCGGAGACCTATCACACTATCCAACATAAATATCAGTAGTTTTTTAATGTTTTGGCCAAGATTATAATGGCATGTATAGGTTGAAATGTAATGGTATTTTGTTGAATGATTAGTTGGTGAATTGGTATGTATAAATTCTGTAAGTTAACATTGTTGGTACCATTTGATGCCTTGCTAGATTGTGTCAATTTGGTTGTCTTATGTTGCATGTTTTGAGTGGCTCATATAGTATGTTTTGAATTGGTATGAATGTGGTAAAGTTATGATATATTTTGGAAAGTATTGAATTAGATATTGATGTTTGAAATTAGGGAAAATTGACATGTTTAGGTGAGTCTTGATGATTGCATTTGAGGTGCCTATGAATGGCATATTGGTTAGATGAATTAAGACCCTTGAGATTGCAATTATATATATGTTTTGATAGGGTTTTGGTGCCTTGAATGTGAGTAAAAAAGACCTAAATGTTTATGCATGAATTGACATTAGAAATGGCTTGATTTTTAGGCAAATTTGGGTCAACACGGTCTAAGACACGGGTGTGTGACTCAGCCGTGTGAGACACACGACCGTGTAACCCTTGTTTCCAAATTTTTGTAACTCTTTCTTAGACTTTCCAAATGAGTTCAATTTGCTCCCGAATCATTTCTAAGGTATTTTTAGGGCCTCGATGGCTCGATTTAGGGACAGTATGTATGTGTATGATTGGTTTATGATATGCATATTTTATTGAATGAAAATGAAGTTTAAATGTTCTGTTTGTACGGTAATGCTCTGTAACACTAATTTGGTGACGGATACGGGTTAAGGGTGTTACATAACTGTTTGACTCACACTGAGCTTTCATAAGCTCACCCCCATAGTGTTAACTTTTCAGGTAAACCTCGAAACTAGGACCGGACCCGGTATACAAAGAATTACCTTGGACCCTAGACTATTTATAATAAGTATTAATTAGTCTTTATTGGTTTGGTTTGTAATTTTTAATTATTTTTGGTTTGTGGCTTGGTAACTTTTCATTTGGGGATTTTTGCATGCATGGATTACTCAAACATAATAACCGAAAAATGCATGATATTAGGCTTAAATAAAATTTGACATTTTTCCCTAATTTTCATTGCATTGCAAAGGAACCATTTTTGAGAAACAAATCGATAAGGCAACTAGGTTTCCAAAATGACTTGAAAAATGGTTTTTTCTACTGTATTAGTTTAACATTGAGTTTTTATAAAGAAGAGCGACAAGCAAACGATTTTTCTAAAACAACACTATCAATAATAAAATGAATCTTAAGTACAATGACCTAATAAATGAATGTTTTAAACTAAATGAGTTTATTTAAGGTCTTCAAAAGTAACATAAGTTAGCTTAGCCATTTTGGTGGCTAATGTAGCCTTCTCAATCTAGCCATAACGTTTAAGTCGAGTTTGAGAGGTTATAGTAGATGGTTGGAGTTCAGGGTCATTCCAATTATGGTGTGTAGCAGTCGGGTAAGACATTTTCTGTTAAATCGAAATTGTATTGCATTCATAAAGCAGGTGCATACAATTTTGAGATTTCTAAGATGTCATATATATACTATTGAATGATCTGGAATATTGATATTTTTAAATTGCTATTGTGAGTTATTCTATTTGTTGTGTTTCTGTATGCTTCATCGTTTGCACTAATTTTCTTGTGATGGAACTCACACTTATCTTCATAGCTCATTCCCTTTTTATTTCCTTCTTTGCAGATAACCCACGAGGTTAGGATGCGGAAACGGCATACGAAAGGCTCGAAAATGTTTTATTTATAAGAAAGTGTTATTATTAGGCTTATTTTTATAATTCATGTTATTTTGAATTTGTATTATTTTATTTATATTGTGGCATGTGGTTCACATTTCTGATTACTTTGCATGCATATTTTTTAATTTAAACTTAGGATAATGAACTTGGAATTAGATTTGAATATGCACTAGGTAATTTCGTTTTAGTTTAATTAAAACTAAATTGAATATCACTTTTCGTTGTTAGGTTATAACTGAATTTTGGGTAATAAATATATTAGGAATTAGCTAAGGTTCAAAGGAAATCACCATTATAAGAAAATGTATAATTTAATCGGTTTTTATTAACTCATGAGTTTTTCTGAAAATTTAACTAAATTTTCTTCTAAATTAAACAAATGTTTTGATACGATTGTTTTATGAACCTCGATAGCTTACTGGGTTATTCCAATGGCTAATGTAATCTTTCAAATTCTGGTACATAACATTATGAACACCACAAGTGAATAAATCCATAAACAAATCTAACATCAATTTTACTTGGGTCCTACCCAAAGGACTTCCAGTCCAATCAGTAACATCTATGTCATTATC
Organism: Gossypium raimondii; assembly: GCF_025698545.1. Taxonomy (NCBI): domain Eukaryota; kingdom Viridiplantae; phylum Streptophyta; class Magnoliopsida; order Malvales; family Malvaceae; genus Gossypium; species Gossypium raimondii. Next base: position 20,889,018 of record NC_068576.1, read on the forward strand.
TTCTGGGAGTCATCCACTCCGATGCTCAAGATAAAGTATCTCCCCAATTGGACTTGGTAAACTACATATTAGTCTTTCAAATTGTTTGCTCATTTTCGATTAGGCTAAGGAAATGTTTAGATTATCTACTAATACTAGTAAGAAAAAGATGATTGGGTAGAAAATTTGAAAAGGATTTTCAAGTAAGGTTTGAAGAGGAAATTAAGGTTGATGGTGAACATTTGAGTAGAAAAGATAAAAGAAAAAAAATGAAGATGGAAGAAATTTCTGTCTTCCTGTCTACAGTGGACAATGCAAATGGAGAAAGAATAAGTAAAATTTTGATTTTTTTCTTTTATTTGTCAATAGTAAAAATTGGTCAAAGGTCAACACAACCCATGTATATTATCTCCCACTTGTTTGTAAACATGATCTAATGCCTTTTGTTAATCCCTTCATCTAGTATTTCAAATTTATAAATTCTAATTATACTGCTTGTAAAATGACTAAATTACCCCCTCTAATGGAAAAAATGGCACATATGTCCACTTTGACAAGTCCATTCATCACTTAAGCCCTTCTCTCACTTAACGAGTTAACTAAATTCTATTTTCCGAAAATTTATTGGACTCTACCCGTAATAATACCAAATATTTTGGGATGTTACATTCTGTCATTAGCCTCCTTCTCATCCTTCCAATTACGTCTTCTCATTCTTCCAAAAATTTCACTGAAAAATAATTTTTTTAGTCATAAATAACTCTCTTTCTATATATTGGTTCTTTTCTAACTAATTGAAGGTCAATAATAATTAATTAAATAATACTTTTTAACCATTAATTAAATAATAATTTAATTTACTACCAAAAATACTTTAAACAATAATCTTAAAAAGTGAAAAATACAAATGAGACGAGAACAATTAAAAAGTAAATAATGAATTTCATCCGTTTATTAAAATTGAGAGATTAATTTAGATGTTGTTCAAAGCATTAATTATGAAGAATTGAATTTTGATAATTTGTTGCATATAAATGATTGGATTGTTGATTTTAGGTAAGCAATTTAACAACAAAGTTTAATAATGTTACTTAGGCTAACACAATAACCAAATAATGACTATCTTCTCAATTTTGTAAATTAAAAGGTTGAAATTCAAAACTAAACGAAAATAAAAAGGAAAAGAAATACTATATCTCCAAAGAAAAAAAAGTTACAAATGATTTATTTATTTTGATGGTAACCCATTACATAAGAGCTGTCTGGCTTCACAATATCATGCAAAGAAGGTGAAAACTAAAACTATTAGCTCAACATAAGAACAATTGGACTACTATGGCCAATTTGTATTGTGTATAACAGTGTGATAAAATAGTTTAAGAGGTGGTGGCCTTCACTGTATTTCCAATGTCGATGACAAACCGGTATTTAACGTCAGCTTTGAGAATTCGTTCCATGGCCGTATTCACATACTCCATAGCTATAACTTCAATATCAGGTTTTACGTTGTGTTTAGCTGCGAAATCAATCATCTCTTGAGTCTCCTTCATCCCTCCAATCAAGCTTCCTCTTACGACTTTCCTCCCTACACTCATTTAATCGTAACTCGAATTTAAGAAATAAATAGAGAACTAGAGATCCCATGTCACTCTTATGAAAACATATTAGCACCAGATTGTTACATTGTAGCAAAGGAAACACAGGCAACTCAAGTGGTTTCTCTGGACCGCCAACAAGAACAAGCTTCCCGTGACACTGTAGCAGCCTCAGCAATGGGAACAGAGGATGTTTAGCAGACACTGTGTCGATGATTCCATCCAATGTGCCACTAGCACCCTATACACCAATCAAGTAAAGGATTTAGAAATTTATATATAAACATATACACTCAAAAGAAAGAATCCCCTCATATTAATAAAAAATAAATCATTTAAACCTGAAGCTGATCTTGGTCTCGGCTGACAAAAAAGGAATCAGTACCAAGATTTTCCAAAGCTTCCTTCTTCTTACTAGGAGATGTGCTGATCACAGTAACTTTGGCCCCCATTGCCTTGGCGAATTTCACTGCAACATGTCCCAATCCACCCAGTCTGACCACACCAACATGTAAACTAGGCTTATCGAATCCATAATATCTCAATGGACTATACACTGTAATCCCAGCACAAAGCGGAGGAGCAGCGACGTCAAGAGGCAGGTTGTCAGGGATGCGGACGATAAAATGTTCATCAGTAACCACAGTGTCGGAGTAGCCTCCGTATGTAATTCTTCCTTCATGGTACTCGGCCCCATAGTGTCGGAGTAGTCTCCGCATGTAATACTTTCAAATAGGTTGTGCATCCACAACTCAGCGACAACTATTACATGCAAACATGTTGTGCAACCTCAGCCATTGGCAGATTTTATCTGCATTATTTTGTTGTGTACCCACAACTATAGGCAGATTCCATCTACAGTGTTTTTGCTGTGTATCCATAGCCATAGAAAAATTCCATCTGCATTGTTTTTGTTGTGTGTCCATAGCCATTGGCAGTTTATCTGCAAATCATTGGTGGTTAAAGCCACATCCCGGTGTGTAGGTGGTTGGAGTTTAGGGTCATTCCTATTGTGGCGTATAGTAGTGGGGTAGGACATTTTGTTAAATCAAAATTGTATTGCATTTATAAAGCATGTGCATAAAATTATGAGATGTCTAAGATGTTATATATATACTATTGAGTGATTGGGAATATCGATATTTTGAAATTACTAGTGTGAGATATTCTATGTGTTGTGTTTCTGTATGCATAATCTTTTGCACTGATTTTCTTTTGATGGAACTCATACTGATCTTCATAGCTCACTTCCTTTTTATTTTTTTCTTTACAAATAACCCACTAGGTTAGGACGCAAACACAGCATACGGAGAGCTCAAAAATGTTTTATTTATAAGAAAGTGTTATTATTAGGCCTATTTTTATAATTCATGTTATTTCAAAACTGAACTATTTTATTTATATTATGGCATAGGGCTCACATTTAGGGTTACTTCGCATCCATAAATTTTAATTTGAATTTGGATAATGAACTTGGAATTAGATTCGATTATGCCTTGAGTAATTCAGTTTTAGTTTAATTAAAACTAAATTGAATATCACTTTTCTCTATTAGGTTATAATTGAATTTTGGGTAATAAAAATATTAGAACTTAGCTAAGTTTCAAAGGAAATCACCATTATAAGAAAATGCATAACTTAATCGGTTTTTATTAACTTATGAGGTTTTCTGAAACTTTAACTAAATTTTCTTTTAAATTAAACAAATGTTTTAATATGATTGTTTTATAAACTCTGATAACTTACTTGGTCATCCTGGTGGCTAATGTAATCTTCCATGTTCTGATATGTCACACTATGAATACCACAAGTGAAAATCCATAGACAGATCTGAGATCAATTTTATTTGGGTCCTACTCGAATTACTTCCAGACTAGTCAGTAACATCTATGTCTCTATCTTCTCTGAGTCATCCACACCGATGCTCAAGATAAAGTATCTCCCCAATTGGACTTGGTAAACGACATATTAGTCTTTCAATTGGTTTGCTCATTTTTTATTAAGCTAAGGAAATATTTAGATTATCTACTAATACTAGTAAGGAAAAGATGATTGGGTAAAAAATTTGAAGAGGATTTTCAAGTAAGGTTTGAAGAGGAAATTAAGGTTGATGGTGAAAATATGAGTAGAAAAGATGAAAGAAACAAAAATGGAGGTGGAAGAAATTTCTCTGTTCCTCTCTACGGTGGACAGTGTAAATGGAGAAAGAATAAGCGAAATTTTGATTTTTTTCTTTTATTTGTCAAAAGTAAAAACTGGTCAAAGGTCAACATAACCCATGGATATTATCTCCCACTTGTTTCTAAACATGATCAAATGGCTTTTATTATTCCCTTCATCTAGTATTTCAAATTTATAATTTCTAATTATAATACTAGTATAATGACTAAATTACCACTCTAATGGAAAAAATGGCACATAAGTCCACTTTGACAAATCCATTCATCACCTAAGCCCTTGTCTCACTTAAAAGAGTTAACTAAATTCTATTTTCTGGAAATTTTTTGGAATCTACCCGTAATAATGCCACTTAGGACATCGAATATTTTGGGCTGTTACATTCTATTATTAGCCTCTTTTTCATCCTTCAAATTATTTCTTCTCATTGTTTCTAATATTTCACTCGAAAATGTTTTTTTAGTGATAAATAACTCTCTCTATATATATAGGGTTCTTTTCTAACCAATTGAAGGTCAATAATAAATAATTAAATAATACTTTTAAACCATTAATTAAATAATACTTTAATTTACTTCCAAAATAAATTACTTCAAACAATAATCTTAAAAATAAAATATACAAATAAGACGCGAAGGATTAAAAGGTCAATAATGAATTTCATACCTTTATAAAAATTGAGAGATTACTTTACATGTTCAAAGCACACAATTGATTTTTGATAATTTGTTGCATATAAATGATTGGATTGTTGATTTTGGAGTAAGCAATTTAACAACAAAGTTTAATAATGTTACTTAGGACTAATACAATAACCAAATCATGACTATCTTCTCAATTTTTGGAAATTAGAAGGTTGAAATTCAAAATTAAACGAAAATAAAAAGGAAAAGAAATACTATATCTCCAAAGAAAAGAAAAGTTACAAATGATTTATTTATTTTGATGGTAACCCATTACATAAGAGCTGTCTGGCTTCGCAATATCATGCAAAGAAGGTGAAAACTAAAACTATTAGCTCAACATAAGAACAATTGGACTGCTATTGCCAATTTGTATTGTGTATAACAGTGTGATAAAATAGTTTAAGAGGGGGTGGCCTTCAATGTATTTCCAATGTCGATGACAAATCGGTACTTAACATCAGCTTTGAGAAGGCGTTCCATGGCCGTATTCACATACTCCATAGCTATAACTTCAATATCAGGTTTTACGTTGTGTTTAGCTGCGAAATCAATCATCTCTTGAGTCTCCTTCATCCCTCCAATCAAGCTTCCTCCTACGACTTTCCTCCCTACACTCATTTAATCGTGACTCGAATTTAAGAAATCGACGGAGAACTAGAGATCCCATATCACTCTTATGAAAACATATTAGCAACAGATTGTTACCTTGTAGCAAAGGAAACACAGGCAACTCAAGTGGTTTCTCTGGAGCGCCAACAAGAACAAGCTTCCCGTGAGACTTCAGCAGCCCAAGCAACGGGAACAGAGGATGTTGAGCAGACACTGTGTCGATGATTCCATCCAATGTGCCACTAGCACCCTATACACCGATCGAGTAAAGGATTTAGAAATTTATATATAAACATATACACTCAAAAGAAAGAATCCCCTCATTATTAATAAAAAATAAATCATTGAAACCTGAAGCTGATCTTGGTCTCGGCTGACCAAAAAGGAATCAGCAACAAGATGTTCCAAAGCTTCCTTCTTCTTACTAGGAGATGTGCTGATCACAGTAACTTTGGCCCCCATTGCCTTGGCGAATTTCACTGCAACATGTCCCAATCCACCCAATCCAACCACACCAACATGCAAACCAGGCTTATCGAGTCCATAATATCTCAATGGACTATACACTGTAATCCCAGCACAAAGCAGAGGAGCAGCGACGTCAAGAGGCAGGTTGTCAGGGATGCGGACGATAAAATGTTCATCAGCAACCATAGTGTCGGAGTAGCCTCCGTATGTAATACTTCCATCGTGGTACTCGGCCCCATAGGTAAGTATAGATTTGGGGCAGTAATTCTCAAGATTGTTTTTGCAGCTATCGCAGGAATGGCATGATCCTACCACGCACCCAACTCCAACTCGGTCTCCAACGTTGAACTTTTGGACCTTACTTCCCACCTCCGTCACTTCACCAACAATCTCATGCCTGCATCCAATATATATTGTTTAGGTTGACCAGTTAACTCTGATTCATATATAGTTGCATATGTCAAGTTTCTGTCATTAAATATGCAGCATCAAACGTATGAATGAGAAACATACCCAGGGACGAGAGGGTAGACAGACATGCCCCATTCATTCTTGGCCATATGAAGATCGGAATGGCATATCCCACAATAAAGCACCTTGAAAGCCACATCCTTTTCTCCTGTTGCCCTGCAAGTGCAAACCCCATGTCAGTCACGGACCCTTTTGAAGAAGACCAAACATGGGAACCTATTCAGTGATAAAATACCTTCTGGAAAATTTGAAGGGAGACAAGACACCGGAACTGTCTCTAGCTGCCCATCCAAAGGCCTTGTTGGGGTGCTCTTCTTCTGCCAATCTTGTCATTGTTGGATTCATATAATTATTTCAACTCTTTCAAAGCAAAGCAAAGGAAATGGGTGTTCAAAACCTGATACCTGGTGCTGTGTCGCATGGTGTCTATGAGAAGATGGGTATTTATAGCGCAGGATTTAGCGGCTATGCTGAGGTATGAGTGACCCGAACAATGATCTATGCTCAAACGCAAACTACCCAAAAGTCAATATTATACTACCCGACTCTGCACTTTTATGGATGGAGACGTCAAGGATGTCCTATTAAATAAAATTCAATGCAGAAAAGTAATAAATTTATTTATTTAAAAAATTACCATTATGTTTTAATTTTATTAATATTTGCCTTTGTATTTCTGAATTTGAACTAAAAAATTTTACTTTAATTTTATATTAAATTTTGATACTTCACTTATGCTTGATTGTTTTATTAAATTTTACTATTTGATTTTAATTTTAAATAACTTGAAAACAAATTTAATTAAAATATTTTAGTATTTTATTTTAATAATTAATAATAATAAAGAAATTAATATGATGTTAACATCAATAATAACTATAACTATAAAAATAAATGTAATTTTTATTTTTCATGTTTTTTAATTTCTCAAGTAATTTTTTTATTTAAATAAAGAAGAAACTTGAAATTTGACCAATATTCACTCTTTCATCTAGTCTTAAAATGTGTACCATGCTACTAGGATGGGATGCTCTCACCCGGTTCGTCATCGTACTTTGGGAGATCATCCTCCATGTCATCAACAATTCATGGGTTTGGTTTTCTTCTTTTCTTTTCTTTTCTTTTTAAAATTACACCTCCATTTTTGAATTGTTTGAATTTAAATTTGTAAAATAATTTATATATCTAAATCCATATATTTGTACTATATAATCGAAATAATATTATAGAAATTGAATTTAACCAAAATATTATTTAATCAAATACTATTAAATAATATCATACATCGATAATATTCTTTTGTTAAATTCTTTGGCGTGACTTTTCAAGTATAAAAAATTACTTCTTTCAGTAACCATGTAAAAAAACTCGACGTTATAACAAACCTAACTTCAACATAAAATTTTAAATGTTAAAAATTAGACCTAAATTATGAAATTAAAAAAAAAATAGAGCGACTAAATTGCTTGAAATAAAAGTAAATGACTAAATCTTAAATGCAGAAACAACATAGTGACTTGGAGCATATTTTAATTTAGGAAAAACTACATAGATAGTCACCCAAGTTAAAAAAAATTCATTTTAGGCACCCAAAATAAAAAGTTTGCAATTTAAGCATACACATTACACTATTTCATCATTTTGGTCACTCCCGTTAAAATCACTAACGGAAAACTGACATGTCAATTAAAAAATTGGTATAATAACAAATTTAGCACTCAACTTTTACATATTATATCGGTTTAGTCATAATTTTAAAAATTAACCCTCAAAATTTACAAATGTTCTCAATTTGATCATAATTCTAAAGAATTCAAAATATATATATAAATACATAAATCCAAAAATATAATAATAAATTTAAAATATATAAAATATAAATATTGTAGACAAGAAGTAAAATATATAAAATTTAAAAATATATAAAATAAATAATATTTTCTTAAAATATAATAAGAAATGTAAATCTTACATTAATATAATATTAAATAAATATAATACATTAATATTAAATAAAATGAAAATCTCCTCACCCCGTCCCTCTTCTTCCCTCTCTCCCCCACCATCCCCCCTTCTACCCCTCATTGCCCTCTCCCTCTGCCCCACCCCCACTGCTCCCCCTCTCCCTTCCAAAACCCATAGGATTATAAGCGGAGTACAATATTCTTCTGTTGCAACAAAACCCAAGTAGTTGTACATGTGGCCTTCTTTTTCTAAGCTAAATGACATACTTATCATTCATATGCATGACACATGATCCTCTTATTCTCCTCTTTTCTCTTCAAATTTCTTTCTTTCTTCCTTTGTGTGCCGCCGCCCAAGCCATCGAGATTGACCATCTATTTCTCTTCTTCTTGAAACAGGTTTTTGCACTATTATTTTCCTTTTCTTGCTGTCACTTTGTCATAAAATTTCCAGCCCTAAATCTAAAATTTTAGCACTCAAGATTGGCCTCCATCGATGCCCCAAAACAACTTCATTGCCACCCCTTTCACCTAACTTGTGTAAGTTCTTATTTTCTTTTTATTTCTTGTTAAATCTTGTTAATTAAAAACCTAAATTTTTAGATCTAGAATTTAGGGGATTTTTAAAGATTTAATAGGTATTTTTCCAGCTTTTTAATTGATCTCAAAAGTGGTTTTAAATTAGCCCCAAATTGGTCACCACGAGTGGTAGTGCGCGTGCCTATGGGTAAGAATGGGGTTGTTTTTATTTAATTCTTTCCCATATTTTTCCAACATTATTTTGGGTTCTTGACACCCTCCTAATTAGCCTTTAATCACATGTTAATTAGAGAAATTCGTTCTTTATCGATCGACAATTCAGATCTAACAATTTGGGAAACGTAAATGTGGTTAATCGTAAACTAGTTTGTTGTTTCGACATAGATTTTGGGAAAAGGTTATGGCTTGATTAAATAAAGGATTTTAATTAAGATTAGCTACTGACTTTCCAGTATTTAAATATGTTAGGTGTTGACTCGAACGCTCCAAATCAACAGTAAAGCCGAAAGACGTTCACGCGTACGATTCACATCAAACAGTGTAAGAAATCTATCTAGTTTGGATTCAAAAAATAAGAGTATTTGTGACGATTGGACCGAACCCATAAGCGGGTGTTTAGGGGCTGTTTAAGAGATGTATTAATTGAGTCCTATACTGATTTTTTTAAATTTAATTTAATTTAGGCCTGTTTTAAAGTATATTAAAGGAACTGCAAGATTCGCCAGTGTGGGTCCTAAACTCAATTACTTGATTAGTAATGATAATTATTATGCTTTAATTGGTGATTTACCTTGTTGATCGGGATTGGCTTAATTAGCTAAGTAATTACTTTGTAAGTGGCCAAGTCAGGTACATTTCGAGCCCTAACTGTTTGGCATGGTAACAATGTTGCTAGTTTGACTAATGATTGAATGATTGACATTGCCATGAATGCTTGGTTAATTTGATGTATGATTGGCTGTGTGTATAGTATGTTTATGAATGAAAATAAGGCTTATGCATGATATATTCGTAGAATTAATTTGTTATGATATGTTTGAAAGAATGCTATACATGCACACAAAGAAAAGTTGTAAATGAACATGAGATTGTGATTTGTTGAATGATACCATTTTATTAGTAAATTGAAAGTTGGAATATTATTTCCATTCACTGAAAGTATTTGATAATTGAGGGCATATGTTGAAACTTCCAATTAAATGTGAAAGTATTAATTTATGGCTATGTGTGAGATAGAATGACATATTGCATGTGCATGGGGTGGGATTATGTGGATGACGGAGGACTTCCGTAGAGTTTTAGCGGCATATTAAGTCTGTATTTATACGTAGTCAGTGCACTGCACCTGGAGTACCGAAGGGATTGGTGATTTTATTGCATTATATGTTACACGACAGATTTTCTGCATTCTAAGTTATATGGTGGTTTCTACCACATCGAGCTTTGCTCGCATACGTTGGAGTTTGGCAGACGGGTTCTAGGAAACTCATGGTGTGTAGCGAATGGTTTAGGTAGGAACCTTTTTGCATTACATCATACTCACGACGTATTCAAATTTCATTGATTTATGATACGTATTGTATTGTGTTGTATTGAACGATTTCAGAATTAATGATTGTTACTCAAATGAATGATGGCCCATGCTCATACACAGTCAACATCGATTTGATAATGGCTATATAATGATATGAAATTCCAATGATGGTTTTGTATTCTTCTGTTAAGGCTAACATGTTTCACTGTATTTGGTATTTATGTCTGTTTAAATAACTTATAATAGCTCTTTTTTGTGAAATCGAAACAGTGGTTTTGGGACGACAAATCTGATTAGTAAATTATTTTTTAATGTTTATGAGATTATATTAAGATCGTGTTAAAATTTTGTTAAGAAATTTTGATGTTTACATAGTTAATTTAGTAAAAAGGACTAAATTGAAAAAGGTGTAAAAGTTGAGTTCTATTAGCTAAAAGGGTCAAATGGCTATGAAACTTTAAATCAAAGGACATGGTAGGTAGATAAACCATTTAAATAAGATAGTGGATGTACATGGCAAGGTTTTAATGAAATTTTGTGCAACACCCTTAACCCATATCCATCGTCGGAACGGGGTTACAGAGCATTACCGAACAAACAGAAAAGTAAACCATTAATTCATACATCAATGCAATAAATATTCTAATTTCAGTCAAATACATTCATAACGTCCCATAATAAATTCCTCGAGGCCCTAAAAATACAATAGAAATAGTCCGGGACTTAATTGAAAATATTTAGAAAGTTTAGAAAAAATTTAGAAAAATTTATATTATAGGGGTCACACGGTCGTGTGACTCACACGGCAGAGACATACGTCTGTGTCTCAGGCCGTGTAACATTCGAAATAGGGACACACATCCATGTCCCTACCCATGTCTGTGCCCGTGTAACTCACTGACTTGGGTCACACGGCCAAGCCACACGCCTGTGTGCCAGGCCGTGTGCTAGGCCCTGCAACTTTAAAAAAAACAACCATTAACAACTTACATAGGACACACGGCCATGTCGCCTAACCGTGTGTCACACATGGTTGAGACACACACCCGTGTTTTAGGCCGTGTGGACAAGAAATAGGCCTAAATCAACCCTTTTCTTTCACCGAATTTCAACAAGTACCATTACGCGAAATGAACCTATGATCAAGGCACCAAAACATGCCAAAATATGCATAATAAGACCATTTCAATATACTATAAGTCCATTCAAACGGTATACTATTTAGGCACCTCAATCACATCCAAACATTTATCATTTAGGCACCTCAATCACACCCAAAAATTCATACTTACATTTTCATCGAAATGATCATGTTTCATCCAAACAACCTTAACTAAATTCCATATCAACACATAACCTAATTGACCACATTTCAACCATGCCAACACATACTACTTTGGCCATTTAACCCATGCATCAATTTGGTAATAAAAACACCAATCATGAAGACATCAAATGCCAAAAGCTCACCAACCATATTACCATATTTACAAGCCAAACATAACAACTAGTTCATCAACACAAGTTCACCTATACATGCCATTATAACCTTGATCAATATATAAAATCAATTGATATAATCGCTGGAGAGTGTGATAGATCTCTAACAAGCTTCCAACTCGACCGAGCTTCTGATAATCTGTACAGTAAAGGAAAATAACTACTTAAGCAATGAATGCTTAGTAAGCTCGTATAAACTTTAAACATAACCTTCCATTTCAACAATGAATTTAATAGATTAAATATAAACCTATATCAATGCCTCAAGATTTATCGACTACATAGCTATCAACTTATAAATGAGTAAGTCTATCAACATCATATATATATTCATTCCTAACATCATAAGATTTTATAAATCATTATACACCGTCATTAACTTTTTCATAAAACTATGAATTACTTTCTTTACTTACTTTCCATTTATTTTACTAAGCATAAACTTAAATAACAATATCAATTCACTAGTTAATATATTTATTCACATCATAGGTAAGTTCATCCATAACATACGCTATTTCCCATATATAAATACATCATTCAATTCATCAATCCATTTTCATCATATCACATTTCAATAATGAACTTACCGTTTAATTACCTTTTTTACTGTTTCATTTGTTTAATACCGGACATAAGCATAAACATCAATCATAATCTCAAGCTTGACATAAGCCTAATCACAATCATCAATACACAAGTTAGTGCATTTATGAATATAAATCATTTGGGGTTAATCACATGATAAACCATTTTATTAAAAAATACACATTTTGAATCTTACCACCTTTTCATGAACATAAGCATATTTCCATTTGGCCACTTACCATTTCAATGTATATAATTAATATTAAACATGATATAATGCAACCATAAGCTTAGCACAAACCTAAGCATCATCCACAATCTCAACTGATGAATTTATTTATGCTCAGATAAATATTCAAGAAATAAAAAATCTTTCAAATTCATTAAACAGATTACCTTACCGAGATTTTCCATTCAAAGAACGACTTACGGATAAGAGTACATCGTTAGATCAACCAAACACACCAGACAGAAACTCATAAGAGCTAATCCAATCGAAACACCAAACAAAAGCTCATAAGAGCTGATCCAACTGAATCTCCAAATAGAAGCTCATAAGAGTTGATCTTACCGAATCGCCAAACAGAAGCTCATAAAAGTTGATCCAACTGAAACACCGAACAGAAGCTCATAATAGTTGATTAAACCGAAATGCCAAATAGAAGCTCATAAGAGCTGATTGAATCGAAACGCCAAACAGAAGCTCATAAGAGCTGATCCAACTGAAACGACAAATAGAAAGTATAACACGAGAGTTTGCAACAAATATTGAACCTCATTTTACTTGGGTAATAAATAGATATCTCCCTCCAATTCCATCTGCACTCCGATCCCCTGTAACATACCAAATCATGATTGTATTCTAATCCCGCATTCAATCCAAACCGAGTATCAAATTCAATATTATAACTCAAATTACCATTAATTATCAACAATTAAAAAAAACACAAGTTGTACCATGTTAATCTACTCAAAAATTCATATTGATGTTAAATTCTAACTGTATGAACTTACCTGGCCAAATCGTAGAAATGTCAAAGTATAGAGGCTATTTGGTAATTTTCTATTCTCCTCGATTTTCCACTTGATCTTGACCTAAATTAATAATTTAATTCAATTAATTAATTTAGATATTAAAAAAAAATTGTTTTATTCAATTTAGCCATTTTTTGACATTTTTATAAAATTGCCATCAACTTTTCATTTTTATTTAGTTTGGTCCCCGATCCTAAAACATGCAAATTAACCATTTTTATTTTAAATTAATAATAGTTGAATATTGATGGCATCCAATACAGCCATTTATGCAACAATTTCACAACAAATCATTTTATTTTTACTATTTTAACAATTTAGTCCCTAATCAAAAAATTCATTAAAATTACTTAACAAAATACTTTTAAATATCAACCAACATTTAAAATTCATCATTAAATAACTAAAATAACATAGATTCATCAATGGAAACATTCAATATCTTTAACAATTTCAAAATCGAAGGTACGAGCTAGCTGGACCTAGTTGCAACGAGCTCAAAAACATAAAAATTTAAAGAAACGGGTGAAAAATGCCTTACCATGCATAGATATAGCCATAGTCAAACCTTGCTCATCTTTCATGGAGTTTTCTTCTTTCAATTACGATGGAGCTTGATTTTGGAAGATGTCAATCAATTTTTATCTTATTTTAGTAATTATTTTCTTTATTAAATTACCAATTTACCCTTCAATTATACATGCATTTTCAACCTATTTCATGCTTTAACCGTCCACTCATTTATAATATGGTATATTTACCACATTATTCTATTTAATTACCTTTCGTTAGCTATTCAACACCTTTAATTAATAGAATTCAACTTTTGCATCTTTTACAATTTAGTTCTTTTAATCAATTAACTATTGAAACATTAAAATTTCCTAACGAAAATTTAATATGACCTTAATGACACTCCGTAAATATTTATAAAATATTTATGGCTTGATTTATAGAAACGGGTGCCGATACCTTATTTTCTAAAATCACTTGACCTCGTGGTCTTACCACTTAAACTTAATTAATCATTTGAATAACATAGTTTACCATATCAAAAACCTTTTAAAAACTATAATTGACTCATAAATATTAAATAATAATATTTACAAACTTACTTATTGGATTTGTGGTCTTGAAATCACTGTTTCTGACACCATTGAAAAACGACTTTTTACAACTCTCCCCCCTTACGAAAATTTCGTCCTTGAAATTTCTCACTTGATAATAGCCATCAAGTTGAGTCAGAACTTTATCATCAGTAATATCGAGAAATTTCCAACAATCATCTGTCGAAACATAGCTGGAAAAAATCCAGATTATCGGATTCTAGGCACATTAGACAATTCATAGCGTTTAACTAAAGTTCGAAATTTTCACAACAGACTCTAACTGATGTTTTCGACGCATCTGCATCTGTAACTTTTAACCGATGAACGTTCCATTTCACGAAAAACTTCAAACAATATCATCTGAATACAAGTGTGATAATTGTTACCATCAAGGCGATTTTATCCCATTATGACATTTCCCAATTATAACTGATCTAATAGATATGTTACTGTAACATGTCTTCTAGAATATGAATCCCTTATTCTAACTGTCCGTCAATTTACCCGTGAACTCGAATATATATAACTTGATATTATCAATCAAATAAATACATTTCAGAATAATTCCTTCCTTTTGTTGATAAGATAATCCAGATATACTGTCAATCATACTTTCCTCAGAATATCGACCAAAAGATTACTACAAACTGCATTAACTTACTCAAAATATGACTCCCTACTTTGACTCGTTGACATAATTTGAATTTACCTGAGTAATGAGAACCAATATGCGAGGTTAAGTTTAACCTTCTATCGTCTATACTTTTGTCGTTACCTATCCCCTTCATGAAAGCTAGGGATATATAATGAAAGTATTTCAATTGTTAACATCAGAGCTTTGAACCATACCGAAGCCATAACCATCAGATGAAATAAAAACATAATGCTATAATAAAATCGGCGTTACAATCGTATAGATAGAACAATACCTCAACCATCAATAGTGCACTTTGAAATAAAATAGGAAAACTGAATGTAGTCCGAATAATAACCAGTGCAGTAATACAATCTTTATAATCTGAGATCCATATCACCGTGCTCCCATGATTGAACCAGGAATAATAACTGTAATAGATGTAATTACCTCCAGCCAATGAATATCCTTTATAGATGAACCATGTTTGATAGAATAGACCATAAGAATGATAAGAAAATTGGGATAATGAAATCCAAGATATGGAGCTCTACTAAATTTCTGAGAATATAACCCATATTGAACGATAAAGAGATCAATGATATCCTAGAGAAAATCCAAAAAAAGAATACCACTCATACGCACTGGAATCAGTTGTGACAGAGACAACATAAATTACATATATATAATTCAAAGCATCAACCAGTAGAAGAAACAAAATAACATCATATGAGTCTTATCGTTGAATCTGCTACCGAACATAATAGAATAGAATGCTAAAGAAAAATATAGCAATGTCGATCATAATCAACTAGACTAACAATACTTCCATCTAGCTATGGTTAACTAGCATTCTCTTATGATAAAATCACATTTGAATATAAACAATTTCATATGCCTCTAAGGATAAAAGAACCTAAAGAATACCCAGAAAATATCATTGTAAGTTACTCAGCCATACCCACTGCATTCAGATACATTTGCAGTTCAAATACTATCCCACTGACTACTAAAGTCATTGATGACTCTACCTTATCCCATTTCACTAAAGAAATCAATTCAAAAGAAATCTCGATTAACCCGTTCTTTAGATACCATACCTGATGAAGTCATTTACCCGTGAATCATTTCTTCTATAACAGGGACGTTGTGTATCCCTAATGATTTTCAGAAATGAAGTCTAATATCTCTTCTAGAACTCTCTTTACTTACTAACTAATTCTCAGCTCTGACCGTAGTATTACTAATTCAATCGTTGAATTCTTCAGCTTTTCTTTTGCAGACTTAATCAACATAATTATTATAAATTCTATTGTATAAGACTATGCAGGTGAGGGGGTGGAGATCGTAAAGCCTCTAAGTTTGACTCTCAAGAATACACATTACATAACATTCATTATCAATATAACATTATGAACTTTTTCTCTTACCTTTATGAGTTTCTACTCATCCAAAGTAACTTTTTAATCAGATACTTGAGTATCGCTTTCAGCATTACCCAAATTAGCTCGGTTGGAAAATATCTCTGTCTAAAATGAAACAAATCTCATCAGAGTCAGGAGATATCACACTATCATGGGTTATATAATGACATGTATTTCTAGACTTCATACATCCTACGTTCAGCCTGAGAACTGACTAAACCGTAACTCTGATACCACTAAATGTAACACCCCTAACTCGTATACATTACTAGAATAGGGTTATGAGCATTACTGAATAAACAAAATAGTAAACCATTTAATTGATACATCAATGCAATACATATTCTAATTTCATTCAAATACATTCATAACATCCCTTAATCGAGCCCTCAAGGCCCTAAAAATACAGTAGAAACAGTCTAGGACTAAATTGAAAAAAATTAGAAAGTTTAGGAAAAAAGTTAGAAAAATTTATACTTCAGGGGTGATACGGCCATGTGGCTCACACGGTTGAGACACATGTCCCTGTCTCAGGCCATGTAACAATTGAAATAGTGACACACGGCCGTATCCCTGCCCATGTCTGTGCCCGTGTAACTCACTAACTTGGGTCACACGGCTAAGCCACACGCCCGTGTGCTTGGGGTATAACTCTTTGAAATGGCCTCACATGCCTGTGTGCCAAGAAGTGTGCAAGGCCGTGCAACTTTAAAAAAAAAACAACCTTTAACAGCTTACATGGGACACATGGCCATGTCACCTGACTGTGTCTTAGACCGTGTGGACAAGAAATAGGCCAAAATCAACCCTTTTCTTTCACCCAATTTCAACAAGTACCATTACACCAAATGAACCAATGAACAAGGCAACAAACATGCCAAAATATGCATAATAAGACCATTTCAATATACTATAAGTCCATTCAACCAATATGTCATATAGGCACCTCAATCACACCTAAACATTCATCATTTAGGCACCTCAATCACACTCAAACATTCATCCTTACATTTGCATCGAAATGATCATCTTTCATCCAAACAACCTTAACTAAATTCCATTTCAACACATAACCTAATTGACCACATTTCAACCATGCCAACACATACCACTTTGGCCATTTAACCCATTCATCAATTTAGTAATAAAAACACCAATCATCAAGACATCAAATGCCAAAAACTCACCAACCATATTACCATGTTTACAAGCCAAACATAACAACTGGATAGTGTGATACATCTCTGACAAGCTTCCAACCTGATCGAGCTTCCGATCATCTGTAAAGGAAAATAACTACATAAGCAATAAATGTTTAGTAAGCTCCTATAAACTTTAAACATAACCTTCCATTTCAACAATTAACTTAATAGATTAAATATAAACCTATACCAATGCCTCAAGATTTATCAACTACATAACCATCAACTCATAAATGAGTAAGCCTATCAACATTATATATATTTTTCATTCCTAACATCATAGGATTTTATAAATCATTATACACCATCATTAACATTTTCATAAAACTATGAATTACTTCCTTTACTTACTTTCCATTTCATTTACTAAGCATAAACTTAAATAACAACATTAATTCACTAGTTAATATATTTATTCACATCATAGGTAAGTTCATCCATAACATACATAATTTCTCATATATAAATACATCATTCAATTCCAATCCCTTTTTCATCATATCACATTTCAATAATGAACTTACCGTTTCATTACCGTTTCTTACCCGTTTCATTTGTATAATACCAAACATAAGCATAAACATCAATCATAATATCAAGCTTGACATAAGCCTAATCACCATCATCAATACACAAGTTAATGCATTTATGAATCTAACTCATTTGGGGTCAATCACATGATAAACCATTTTATTAAAAAAAATACACCTTTTGAATCTTACCACTTTTTCATGAACATAAGCATATTTCCATGTGGCCACTTACCATTTCAATGTATATAATTAATATTAAACATGATATAATGCAACCATAAGCTTAGCATAAACTAAGCATCATCCACAATCTCAACTGATGAATTCATTTAAGTTCAGATCAATATTCAATAAAGAACAAATATTTCAAGTTCATTAAACATATTACCTTACCAAGATTTTCCATTTGAAGAACGACTTACGAATAAGAGTACATCGTCAAATCACCCAAACACAGCAGATAGAAGCTCATAAGAGTTAATCCAACTGAAACACCGAATAGAAGCTCATAAGAGCTAATCCAATCGAATCGTCAAATAGAAGCTCATAAGAGCTGATCCAACCGAAACACCAACTAGAAGCTCATAAGAGCTGATTGAACCGAAATGCAAAACAAAAGCTCATAAGAGCTAATTGAACCGAAATGCAAAACAAAAGCTCATAAGAGCTGAACGAATCGAAATGCCAAACAGAAGCTCATAAGAGTTGATCCAACCGAAACGCCAAACATAAAGTATAACACGAGAGTTCAAAAAAAATGTTGAACCTTGATTTACTTGGGTAATAAACAGATATCTCCCTCCAATTCCATCTCCACTCCAATCCCCCGTAACACACCAAATCACGATTGTACTCTAATCCCCTGTTCAATCCAAATCGAGTATCAAATTTAATATTATTAATTATCAACAACTAAAAATAAATACAGAAGTTGTACCATGTTAATCTACTCAAAAATTAATATTGATGTTAAATTCTAACCATACGAACTTACCTGGCCAAATCGTAGAAATGCCAAAGTATAGGGATTATTTCGTAATTTTTCATTCTCCTCGATTTTCCACTCGATCTTGATCTAAATTAATAATTTCATTCAATTAATTAATTTAGATAGTAAAACAATTTATTTTATGCAATTTAGTCATTTTTACACTTTTACAAAATTACCTCAACTTTTCATTTTTATTCAATTTAGCCCTTGAGCCTAAAACATGTAAAGTAACCATTTTCATTGAAAATTCATAATAGATTAATATTTATGGAATCGAATACAGCCGATTTATGCAAAATTTTTAGAACAAATCCTTGTATTTTTACTATTTTAACAATTTAGTCCCTAATCAAAAAATTCATTAAAATTACTTAACAAAATACTTTTAAACATCGACCAACATTTCAAATTCATTATTAAATAACTAAAATCACATAGATTCATCAATGAAAACATTCAATATCTTTAACAGTTTAAAAATCGAAGGTACGGGCTAGTTGGACCTAGTTGCAACGATCTCAAAAGCATAAAAATGTAAAGAAACGGGTTAAAAATGGCTTACCATGCATAGATATAATCATATCCAAACCTTGCTCATCTTCCATGGAATTTTTTTCTTTCAATTACGGTGGAACTTGATTTTGGAAGATGACAATCAATTTTTATCTTATTTTACTAATTATTTCTTTATTAAATTATTAATTTACCCTTCAATTATACATGCATTTTCAACAAATTTCATGCTTTAACCGTCCACTCATTTATGAGATGGTATATTTACCTTATTAGTCTATTTAACTACCTTTCCTTAGCTATTTCGCTCCTTTAATTAATAGAATTCAACTTTTTTAATCTTTTAAAATTTAGTCCTTTTAATCAATTAACTATCGAAACATTAAAATTTCTTAACGAAACTTTAATACGATCTTAATGACACTTTGTAAATATTTATAAAAATATTGACAACTTGATTTATAGAAACGAGGTCCCGATACTTAATTTTCTAAAACCACTGGACCTTAAGGTCTTACCACTTGAATTTAATTAATCATTCGAATAGCATAATTTATCATATCAAAAACCTTTTAAAAAATATAATTGACTCGTAAATATTAAATAATAATTTTGAACTAACTCGTTGGATTTGTGGTCCCAAGACCATTATTTTTGACACCACTGACAAACAAACTATTACATTTTGGAAGTTTTTAAAGGCTAAAATGGTAATTGTTCATTTCTTAACTCAACTAGAAATACACCATTGGAGATAGCTATGGTTCAGCCAAGCATTGTTTCACTTGCATGGTATGTAGTTTTGTCTCGTTTTTTTAATGATTTTTATGTTATTGAGATCCTTTCAGCTGAATCTAGCTAGCGCTGCGATCAATTTGTAAAACTATTAAGGGTTGAGGGTTATGCCATGAATGTTCTTGAATTTTTTTGATGTTAAATGGTAGATTATGAACCTTTGTTGAGAAATAAACAAGTTTTGTAAAGTGATTTTTGATGAAATTTACATTTACGGATTGGTTTGTAAAAATAGTAAAAGTTCATGTTAAATTTATGAAATGATGATTTATTTGGGTTGGTTTAAGTCCCTAAAGAATTTGGTTAGCCTATAAGAGGGATTAAAATGCTTAGATTTCAATTTATGAGCTTAAGGACTAAATTGTGAAAAGTAAAAATATTAGGGGAAAAATGGTAATTTTTCATAAATATGAAATGTGGACTAAATTGAGTACTACAAATATTAAATGGATTGAAATTGTCTACTTAGATCAAGATAAACCATGTACGAAACTAGATCAAAGTAATGCAAAAGCTTCCGATTAGCTCGATATAACCTTCACGCCCCTAGTTGTCGAGGTAAGTTCGTATGAATGGTTATCGTATTAATGTTGTTTAATTTGAATGTTTACTATGTTATTTTTAATGTAAATGGATCGATGTATAATTGTATTAATGTTATGATGAATTGGCGGATGTTGAGTCTCGGTCCAACCTTAGGAATTCGCAGGATACAAATGACATGTCATTAGGGATTTCATGTTTCTGGTGTTGGTCTTGAATATCCTACGGATGGCTGAGGTCCTGCATTTGTTGCTAGTTCTCCAAAGCACGTGTGAGCAACATCGTGTAGCTTACATTCTGACCTACAACTCAAGTGAGCAGGCCCATTTCATAGCTCGTGTGAGCAATGATGTAAAGGAAAGGTTACGATTATATGTAAAGGCACACTTCGTGTGAGCTTTCTCGAGTATCTGATGAAATTCTAGATAGTTTAATGTGTCTGAAAAGGAAATGAAATGGTAAGTGTTCAAATGGGATGTATCATGAACTTATGAAAAGGAAATGATAGTCTAAATGATGTGAGTAAATATGTAAGTTACTTGTTATAAATGAATTCATTTGAACAATGTATAAAAGAACTAACTTGTATATTTAATAATGTTGTATAGGAATTATTCCAAGCTTATGGTTTTAGTTGGTATTACACTTATGCTATTTACGTTATGCAAATGAAATGGTAAGTTGTGTTAAAGTTATACGAGCTTGCTAATCATTAAGTGCTTACATAGTTTCTTTCCTATGCTTCATAAATTATCGGAAGCTTGACCGATTTGGAATTTTGTCGGAGACCTATCATAGTATCCAACATAAATATCGGTAATTTTTTAATGTTTTGGCCAAGGTTATAATGGCATGTATAAGTTGAAATGTAATGGTATTTTGTTGAATGATTCGTTGGTGAATTGGTATGTATAAGTTGTGTAAGTTAACTTTGTTGGTACCATTTGATGCCTTGCTAGATTGTGTCAATTTGGCTACCTTATGTTGCATGTTTTGAATGGCTAATATGGTATGTTTTGAATTGGTATGAATGTGGTAAAGTTATGGCATGTTTTGGAAAGTATTTAATTAGATATTGATGTTTGAAATTAGGTAAAATTGACATGTTTAGGTAAGTCTTGATGATTGCATTTGAGGTGCCCATGAATGGCATATTAGTTAGTTGAATTAAGACCCTTTAGATGGCAATTATATGTATGTTTTGATAGGGTTTTGTTTCTTTGCATATGAGTACAAAAGACCTAAATGTTTATGCATGAATTGATATTAGAAATGGCTTGATTTTTAGGCAAATTTGGGTACACATTGTCTGAGACACGGGATTGTGACTCAGCTATTTGAGACACATGGCCTGGTAACACCGCTGTGTGTCATCTGAGAGTTCCTTTTTATGCAAGTTAGTGAGTTGCACGGCTTAACGCACAGCCTGGCACACAGGCATGTGTGGCAACTCAGAGAGTTGCACGACCTGGAACACAGCTGTGTTGGGCAACTTGAGACACGGGCATATGTCTCAGCTGTGTGAGGCACGCGTCCGTGTGACCCATGTTTCCAAATTTTTGTAACTTTTTCTCAGGCTTTTCAAATGAGTTCAATTTGGTCCTGAATTTTTTTTAATGTAATTTTAGGGACTCAAGGGCTCAATTTAGGGACGGTATGTATGTGTATGATTGGTTTATAATATGTATATGTTATTGAATGAAAATTAAGTTTAAATGTTCCGTTTGTATGGTAATGCTTCGTAACCTTAATCTAGCAACAGATACGAGTTAGGGGTGTTACATTTAGTGGTATGAGGGCTATGGTTTTGTCGATTCTCGGACTGAACATAGCATGTATGGAGTCTAGAAATACATGCCAATAGATAACTTGCGATAGCGTGATAAGTCCCAACTTAAATTGAACTATGTTTCCGTATAGATAAGATGTCATCCAATCGAGCCAATTCCGATGATGTGGAAAGTAATGCGCAAGCCTCCGTTCATAGGGCAACTTCTAGTGGTAGTAGGCCCGTATCTGAGGGCCGAGTAGGAGAGGCTAAAGAAGCCTTCTTCCAAATGAAGTCTGAATTTTTTACTTACAATAACCAAATCGTGACTATCTTCTCAATTTTTTGTAAATTAGAAGGTTGAAATTCAAAATTAAACGAAAATAAAAAGGAAAAGAAATAATCTTAAAAAATAAAAAATACAAATAAGACGTGAAGAATTAAAAGGTCAATAATGAATTTCATCCCTTTATAAAAATTGAGAGATTAGTTTAGATGTTCAAAGAATGAATTATGAACAATTGATTTTTGATAATTTGTCGCATATAAATGATTGGATTGTTGATTTTGGAGTAAGCAATTTAACAACAAAGTTTAATAATGTTACTTAGGACTAATACAATAACCAAATCATGACTATGTTATCAATTTTGTAAATTGGAAGGTTGAAATTCAAAATTAAATGCAAATAAAAGAAAAGAAATACTATATCTCCAAAGAAAAAAAAAGTTACAAATGATTTATTTATTTTGATGGTATCCCATTACAAAAGAGCTGTCTGGCTTCACAATATCATGCAAAGAAGGTGAAAACTAAAACTATTAGCTCAACATAAGAACAGTTGGACTCCTATTGCCAATTTGTATTGTGTATAACAGTGTGATAAAATAGTTTAAGAGGTGGTGGCCTTCAATGTATTTCCAATGTCGATGACAAATCGGTACTTAACATCAGCTTTGAGAAGGCGTTCCATGGTCGTATTCACATACTCCATAGCTATAACTTCAATATCAGGTTTTACGTTGTGTTTAGCTGTGAAATCAATCATCTCTTGAGTCTCCTTCATCCGTCCAATCAAGCTTCCTCCTACGACTTTCCTCCCTACACTCATTTAATCGTGACTCGAATTTAAGAAATCGATGGAGAACTAGAGATCCCATATCACTCTTATGAAAACATATTCGCAACAGATTGTTACCTTGTAGCAAAGGAAACACAGGCAACTCAAGTGGTTTCTTTGGATCGCCAACAAGAACAAGTTTCTTGTGAGACTTCAGCAGCTCAAGCAAAGGGAACAGAGGATGTGCCACTAGCACCCTATACACGATGGAGTAGAGGATTTATAAATTTATATATAAACATATACACTCAAAAGAAAAAATCCCCTCATTATTACTAAAAAATAAATCATTGAAACCTGAAGCTGATCTTGGTCTCGGCTAACCAAAAAGGAATCAGCACCAATATTTTCCAAAGCTTCCTTCTTCTTACTAGGAGATGTGCTGATCACAGTAACTTTGGCCCCCATTGCCTTGGCGAATTTCATTGCAATATGTCCCAATCCACCCAGTCCAACCACACCAACATGCAAACCAGGCTTATCGAGTCCATAATATCTCAACGGACTATACACTATAATCCCAGCACAAAGCAGAGGAGCAGCGATGTCAAGAGGCAGGTTGTCAGGGATGCGGACGATAAAATGTTCATCAACAACCATAGTGTTGGAGTAGCCTCCGTATGTAATACTTCCATCGTGGTACTCGGCCCCATAGATAAGTATATATTTGGGGCAGTAATTCTCAAGATTGTTTTTGCAGCTATCGCAGGAATGGCATGATCCTACCACACACCCAACTCCAACTTGGTCTCCAACGTTGAACTTTTGGACCTTACTTCCCACCTCCATCACTTCACCAACAATCTCATGCCTGCATCCAATATATATTGTTTAGGTTGACCAATTAACTCTGATTCATATATAGTTGCATATGTCAAGTTTCTGTCATTAAATATGCAGTATCAAACGTATGAATGAGAAACATACCTAGGGACGAGAGGGTAGACAGACATGCCCCATTCATTCTTGGCCATATGAAGATTGGAATGGTGGCAAAGAGGTCTTTATTAAGTCGGTCCTACAGTTGATTCCCACTTATGCGCTGTCGATTTTCTTTGCTCCTGAAGGTATCCTTGAGAAGATCCAATCTATGATAAGCCGTATGTGGTGGAGTGGCAAGGATAAGTCTAGAGGTTGGAATAGAATGGCTTGGGACCGGGTTTGTTTCCTGAAAGGAATGGGGGGTCTGGGATTTAGGGATCTCAGGAGGTTCAATGTGGCATTGTTAGGTAGACAAGTATGGAGGCTGGCTTGTTGTAAAGATACGTTATGCTTCAAAGTTTTGAGCGCCAAGTATTTCCCAGAGGGTGATGTTTTTCGTCCAAAGAGAGTCGACAAGCCTTCGTTTACGTGGAACAGTATCGCTAGGGCTGCTTGTATTTTGCATGAGGGCTTCGGGTGGAATGTGGGCAACGGCAGAAAGATAAATATTTAGCAGAGAACTGAGGGGTTGAAGGGCTCTCGAGTGAGTCTATTCGCCTGAACAGAAGGGAGGTGTACGAAACTAAGGTCTGTGAGATTTTTGACGAGATGAGGATTGGCTAGAAGGAGAAGAGGGTTATGGAGATTTATGGTGACTACATGGGGGACCAAATCTGCAAAATTCCCATTCTCCATAATGGCCCTGCGATCATCGTATTTGGTTTCACAACCTCTTGGGGTATTACTCTACAAATTCTGCGTATTCTTGGATGACTCTTAAGCATGTGGGCTTTGGTCCCCATCGGGTTTTCTGGAGGCTTATCTGGAAACTTCACATTTTACCAAAAGTTAAGATTTTTTGCTGGCGTATTGGCCATGACATTCTGCCTACGTATGATAATATTTTTAAAATTAGGAGGGAGTTTAACAGCATGTGTCCGCGTTGTGGAAGAGAGGAGGAGACTCTCATTCATGCGCTGAAAGACTGTCCGAGAGCTAAGGTGGTCTTGATTCATGGGGGTTTTGATAACGCCCTTGTTGAAGGCAGGTTCGAAGATGCGTGGACTGGATTGAAGGCTCTTTCGAACTTTGTTACTGTGCTTTGGAACATCTGGAATAGCAGAAATAACAAAGTGTTTAGAGACACGGAGGATGATGCGAAGGTTATCTGGGATAGAGTTGCTATGTTGAATAGGGATTTTCGCATTTTTAATCTTGTGGAGAAACCAATGATTCCCAAACCAGTCGAGGAGAAAGGATGGAAGAAACCTGGAACTGGGGTGGTGAAAATAAACTTTGATGCTGCTGTTAATGGGAGAATGATGAGTTTCGGGCTTGTGGCCAGGGACCATGATGGTTTTGTGCTTGGGGGATGCGCGGGCGTTTTGGAGATTAACGCTGGAGCTGAGTGGGCCGAGATGCAGGCGTTGACTGAAAGCATGGAGTTGGCGCGGGAGAAAAGATGGCTCAAGCTGGAATTTGAGTCGGACTGCGCGAATTTGGTGAATAGGCTTAAAAGAGCGCACGTTGACTTTTCTACCTTGGGCTTCCGCATTCAGCAACTTATTAACTCTTTTGACCCGTGTTTTGACTTTAATTTTGTTTGGGCCCCGCGGTGTAGTAATAAAGCGGTGGACCAGCTTTGTAAATGGGCTTTTAAGAACAATTGTACTAAGGCTTTCGACATGGACTATCCTTTAGAGATTCATGATGTAATTTTGAAAGATGCTATTAATTGAGTTTTGACCTAAAAAAATAGTCCAGTTCAGTGTGGGCCTAGGCCCTTTCCCGTAACAGTAAACGATTGGGCTTGAGCCCATCATAATGCTAGTAATCAGTAGGGCCTTTACCCAATTTCAGTAATAGTATCAGTGGGGCCTTGGCCCATAACAGTAACAAATATCAGTCATGTAGTGAACAATATGTAATATCATTAATCGATGCAGTAACAGTACAAAATCATTAATCAATGCAGGTATGCACTTAGAAATCCTACCCAATCCAGCCTCTACACACCACTTCGTCTCGCCAAACACACTATGTGGGGATAAAATCGACCCACCCGGCCAAACACACCAAGATTAGCACTGGTTGCGACACTAAACAGTATTGCAGCAAAGTTGCCAGTAAAATAAACGGCATATAGCTATCAGTAGGTCCACAGTCATCTTAGGCGACCTGTGCAACCTTATCACTACGGTACACTTCCTCTAAATATAACAACTCATCCCCATGCACTATATCGTGACATAATATCATACATGTATGCAAAATGTCATGCTCAATCATAGTGATACATATCATAGAGCAAATCAATCATACATAACATAAGGCCATAACAGTCATTTCATCTCCTAGGGGTATAATAGTTATTCTACCCTATGGGGTATTTCGGTCATTTTACCCTATGGGGGTATTTCGGTTATTTTACCCTATGGGGGTATTTCAGTCATTTTACCCTATGGAGGTATTTCGGTCATTTTACCCTATGAAGGTCTTTTGGTTATTTTACCTATTTTGGAATCTCGGTGTAGATATCGACCTCTCGAAAGGTTCGCAGTCACCTCGAGCGACTCAGGTAACCTAAATGGTCATAACAATGTAAATGGGCCCAAGGCCCATTACTCGGCCCAAGTGAGCCCACATGCTCGTGCAACCCGAACTAGTAAGTTAAGTCAGGTAACGCCTCGTGTTCGACTCTGGCAATGGTCTCGGGTAAGGGGGTTACATTTATTGGTATCAGAGAGAGATTCTAGTCGGTTATCAGAATATTCAATATGAATAAAAGTCTAGCTATACATGCCATACTTGTATTTTGATAGTGTGACGACTCCTGACGATTTTAAAATGTTTTTCTTTTATAGTTATGGATCCCGAATGAGCTGGTGCAGATGATGTAGAGGGTAATGCGCCCGCTCCCGTAGAAGGGACGGTGCCACCAGATAGTAGTGAAAGGCCTTCTTCCAAGCTATGAATGAATGGTTTGCCGAGTTCGTTCGTACGAATCTGGCTGTTAGACCTCCACCCCCTCATGATTCTCTGGTCTCCCATGTAGCTCCCCTAGTCACAAGTACAATTATAAGAGAAAGACCACCAGTTGATAAGATCAGAAAATAAGGGGCTAAGGAGTTTCGGGCTACTAAAGATGATGATGTAGAGAGAGCAGAATTTTGGCTCGAGAATACTATCAGAGTCTTTGATGAGTTATCCTGTACACTTGAGGAATGCATGAAGTGTGTTGTCTCACTCCTTAGAGATTCGACCTATCATTGGTGGAAGACTCTTGTGTCAGTTGTACCGAGTGAGAGAGTTACTTGGTATTTCTTTCAGGAGGAGTTCCGTAAAAAGTATATCAGCGAGAGGTTTATTGACCAGAAAAGAGAAGAGTTCCTTAAGTTAAAGTAGAGTAAGAAGACTGTAACCGAGTATGAACGTGAATTTGTTAGACTCAACAATTATGCTCGAGAGTGTGTGTTTACAGAGGCTATCATGTGCAAAAGATTTGAAGATGGGCTCAATGATGATATCCGACTATTAGTTGGCATTCTAGAGATAAAATAGTTTGTTGTTCTAGTTGAAAGAGCCTGTAAGGCAGAGGAGTTGTTAAAAGAAAAAGAAAAGGGCAAATCTAAAATTGAGGTTCAAGGCATGAAGAAAAGGAAGATGAGAAGATGGAACAACGAAAATGTGCAAGTGTACACAACCGCAACAAGTAACAAAGTGACAAGTAAATGTCGAGTTACCGTACCCACAGGGACTGTAAAAAAATATTTATGAAATTAATGTTAAAACACTTTGGTGATGGAAAATATTTTGGTTTAAAGATGATTAAAAACTAAAGGTTAAAAACTAAGTAAAAAAATGTTAAAATAAAAAGGTTCTAATGCACGATTTCAAATAAGGTTTAATCAAGATGATATAATTGTGTTGGATTAATTACATTCCTTTAACTTAAAATTATTAAACTTATGTTTATACTGCTACGAACAAATTCACGTCAACTTAGTAATTTGCTAACTACTGCTCATACATACTTATTAAATTAATCAATCTCTTGAAAATTTTTCAATGTCAATCCAAGCGATTAATCAATCTTCACAAGCATATAAAAGATCAAGTGAGGTAACAGAGTATTTCTACCTTGAAACAGTTTAATCACAATAGTCTTGCAAGTTATGCAAGGCATATGTATCGCCAAATATAATGCTAAATTAACTTCAGCTACCTTAGAAGAATAAACATGCACTGATTAAGTATTATGTCAACTAATTACAATTTCAATACGATTTAATAATTAATTCATTAGTTATCTAACAATTAGTATTGCAAGAATAACTTAGGCATGTTTTTACTTAATCAAGCATCTTACCGAGGCCTAAAATAACACAAACACAATTTCAATAATTCAAGTAGGTAAAGTATAATCAACCCAACACAAATTAAATTCAAGCTAGATTGATTAAAATAACCATTTCAATAGCATAAATATTCATAAACATGTTTGTCAAAACAACAACAACAAAATTTAAAGAGATTGGGAACAAGAAGCAAATCTGGTGTTTCTCTGTGGCTTGACTGAGTTCTCCGTTCTTCGTTCTCTGTTGTCCTTGGCTATCAAGGTGGCTTATGAACACTTTAATTACTACTTAGCAATGGCTGATGAGGACCTCTTTCCCAAGAGAAGAAATTGACACTTGAACAAAAAGGAAAAATGGGAAGGAAAAGTTGAGAGAAAGTGAGAGAGGAAAAGAGAGAATGAGAGTGTGAAGGATGATTTGAATGATCAGCAAGGGGTGGCTTTTATGGCTGATTGTGGCTACTAAAATAGAAAATTCCATCAGCCAAAGAGACCCCCCTTGGCTGGCCACACATATGGCAAAGTTGAGAGATTCAACTTTGCTAAAAATAGCCTTGGGCAAATCCAAGGTCACATTTTTTGGAGGGTTTGAATCCAAGGTTGAAAGTTCTTCAAGGGCTTCTTTGCAAGCTTATTTAGTCAGCTAAAATGATGGTTTGGGTCAGCATATGGGTAGTTCTAAGTAGCCCAATTGGTGGCTGGTTCAGTTCACTAGCTTCGGTTCAACTAATGCGGTTCAACTAGACCCTTTTTTTCCATAATTAATTAATAATAATTTATTTAGCCCAAATTAAATTGGGAATAAATTAAAATTAATTATATTATGAATTAACACACATTTTTGGACCATCTTAGGCTGGAAATAAATTTTCCTTGATGCTTCAAATTGCTTCTCGGTTTTATTCTTCGAGCATTGTCCGTCGAGCCAATTTTCGCCCTTTATGCGAATCTGTCGAAAATAGTCAAAATTAATCAAAATTAACTATAAAATTCATCATGTTCATATTTTTAACATAATTTGATTATTTTATAATATTTAATTATTTTTCGACAAGAATTTAATCGAAATAGCATGATTTTAAGTTAAAAAGGGCATGTAAAAACACATAAATTTTCGTGTTTCCACGACCCCAAACTTAATTCATTGCTCGTCCTGAGTAATGCACAAATTTGAAAAGAATTTTCTCAGAAACAGTTTTTGAAAAACTCCTTCAGAATAACAGTCTTCCCAAAATCTTGAAATCAATATACTTATACTCAAAAACAAGAAATTTGATACTTATGCTACTCAAGTATATATATCGTTCAAATTAATCTCAACAATTACTACAATAGAAAAATTAGACTAAATGTTTCTTAATAAAGACATGTTAATCCCTACCTATTTGATTTTAATCCCTTATTCAAAATTAAACTGCAATCATTAAGCTTAACTGATGTCTTCATATGTTGAACAGAGTAATTTCTCTCCCCTAATGTAGGTAGCATTGGAACTTTGAATCAATAGGTATTTAACAAGGTTGTAACGTGGCTGGGCTTAGGGGTAGGTAAAAGATAGATAATTTTAGGTTTAGAAAAAAAACCCTAGACTTAGCTTGTATCGGACCTTTCAAAATAATTACCTTCAATACATCAACTTTTCTTTCCTTTTCACATGCTCTTTAGTGCAATTTACTTCAAGTACATATGCTTTTTTTTCGAGTATTTTACTGCATGTACTACAATTTTTAAAGCCTTTCATACTTCTTTGCAACTCCCCCAAACTTATTTTCAAAGAATACTCTGAATAGTACTGAGTCTAGTGTTTGGGACATTTTTAAGATAATTAAGAAAAGTGATGGCTAACTTTGTAAGGGTTCAAATAAAAATAGGCCATAAAGTCTCAAAGTTGGGTTTCAAAGGATAAAAATTTCATCATGGTTGGCTTGAAAGGCTCAAACGGTCTAAACAATAGTTGCCTAAATCATTTTCAACGTTCCATGCTTCCTAGGATTTCACCTCAAGAAACTACTAAGTCAATTCTAAAGACTTAAACTTTCATGTATGCCTAACTTTCCTAAAGAACAAAAATTTTATGGTATGATTTGCATACTTTATTAGAAATACATTTCATGTCATTATTAAGCTAACATAACAATTTATTGAAATAATCAAAATTTATTCATACTTAAATTTAACATACTTAACAAAATTCAAATTTATTGACCGAAAATATATCATATTCATAATTAAAAGAAAATTTTTATTCTGAGTGGAAATAATTTCAATTTTCGGTCCCCCAACTTAAAATGAACAATGTCCTCATTGTTTAAAGTGAATAGATACTATACACCAGGTAGGATTCCAGAAAAGAAGAGGTGAGTCAATTTGACTGCTTAAGTACCAAGCTCTACCTAGATCCAATCCTAGACATGTATATACCTATCGCCACACTTTAGACTTTACTACTTGTACATATTTACTTTTGATTCCCATCTCTTATTTTATTGTGCAGAAATAAAAAAATTCCTAATTAATCCTAATTCTAAGCTAAGTTGATAAAAATAATATATAAATTATAAATAATATAATTATATATTATAGTTTATCAAATTACTGATAATATTAAAGATATTTATTCTAGATGTTTTTGAAAATATTCACAAAGAAAGGCACCTAGTTATTTATTTATTTATGAAAGAGAGACTAAATTTTAAAAACAATTCAATTAAGTCCCTAGACTTAATGATTTTTTTTTCCATTTAGGGGATAATTTCTTGGAAAATTATGTCAAAATAAATTCCAAAGAAAGATTGGAAGGGTCACAAACGGTTCCGCTTAAGTTCCAATCTCCTAGACAGAATTTATTTAAACATACTTTACCTAAAAATATACCCTAAATCATTTATTCAAAAAGAAAAACGAAAAATTAAGTATCCGATAAAATGAACGAGATTTTATCCCGTTTAATTTTATCTCCCCAATAATGTTTTAGGTGCTGAGCATTAACTCGAAAATTACCTCTCTTACCTTGGAATTCAATAACTCCGTATGGATAGACTTGGTGAATTGTAAATGGACCAGACCAACGTGATTTTAGCTTACTTGGAAAGAACTTCAATCTGGAATTGAACAACAAGACTTGCTGACCTACTTCAAATTCTCGAACTCGAATGTGGTTGTCATGTCATTTCTTGAGTCTTTCTTTAAGTACTTTGGCATTTTCATATGAGAACATTCAGAACTCTTCTAACTCATTGAGTTGGAACATCCATTTCTCTTCCGCGAGCGTAGGATCCAAATTAAGTTGTTGAAGAGCCCAGTAAGCTTTGTGCTCTAACTCCAATGGTAGATGGCAGGCTTTCCCAAAGACCAACCTATAGGGTGACATCCCTAACGGTGTCTTGTATTCTATTCTGTAAGCCCATAAAGCATCATCTAATCTTATGGACCAATCACTTCGGTTCGGGCAGATTACCTTCTCAAGTATGCCTTTGATCTCCTTATTTGCTAGTTCAGCTTGCCCATTTGTCGGCGGATGGTAAGCTGTTGCAACCTTGTGTTTCACTCCGTGCTTGTCTAATAACCATTTTAACCACTTGTTCACAAAGTGGGATCCTTCATCACTGATGATAGCTCTTGGGGTTCCAAACCTTGTGAACACATGCTTCTGCAGAAACTTCATCACAACCTTGGCATCGTTTGTCGAATATGCCTCAGCCTCGACCAGCTTAGACATATAGTCTACTGCTACTAGTATGTACTTGTGGCCCCAAGATGAAGGAAAAGGACCAAGAAAGTCAATACCCCATGCATCGAACAACTCTACCTCAATGATGTTTGTTCGAGGCATCTCATTTCTGGTGGTGACATTTCCAACCCTTTGACATCGATCACAGCTCTTCACGTAAGCATATGCATCCTTGAATAGTGTTGGCCAAAAGAATCCGGCTTGCAATACTTTGGCCACTGTACATGTACCTCCGAAGTGTCCCCCACTTGGATCTGAATGATAGTGGTATAAAATCTTTGGTATTTCATCTTCTGCCACGCATCTCCTGATCATCTGATCTGCACACTTTTTAAACAGATATGGTTCTTCCGAGAAATAGTACTTCACATCGTGAAGAAAATTTTTCCTTTGTTGATACGTCTTATCAATTGGCATCAAACCACAAGCTAAATAGTTAGCAATAACAACAAACCAAGGGGTATTATGGACATGATTTACCTTTAGGATATGTTCGTCTGGAAACGTCTCCTGAATTGGTATAAAAAGAGAATTCCCTTCTTGTGGCTCCAATCTGGACAAGTGATTTGCTACTTGATTTTTGACTCCCTTTCAATCTTGAATTTCTAGATCGAACTCTTGAAGTAGAAGTATGCATCGGATTAGCCTCGGCTTAGCGTCTTTCTTCGTAAGTAAATACTTAATTACCGAGTGGTTCATATAGACAGTCACTTTGGTACCTACCAGATAAGATTGAAACTTGTCAAAAGTAAACACAATAGCAAGTAATTCTTTTCCTGTTATCGTATAATTCAGTTGAGCTCCTATTAGGGTTCGACTTGCGTGGTAGATAGGATGAAAAACTTTGTTCCTTCTCTGGCCCAAGACAGCTCCAATTGCGAAGTCAGTTGCGTCACACATCAATTCGAATGGCAAATCCCAGTCTGGTGTGACGATTATTGGTACCGTGGCTAATCGACTCTTCAAATCATTAAAGGCTTTTAAGCATTCCTCATCAAATCATTTGCATAAGGGTTTAGCAACTTTGAAGAAGTCCTTGATAAATCTTCGATAAAAACTGCTGTGGCCCAAAAAGCTCCTCACACCCTTTACAGATGTTGGAGGTGGGAGTTTCTCAATAATGTCTACCTTTTCTTTGTCTACTTCGATCCTATGTCTCGTTATCTGATGCCTAGAACAACTCCTTCTCATACTATAAATGACTCTTTTCCCAGTTGAGTACGAGATTCGTTTCTTCGCATCGTCTTAGTAGCTTAGTTAGATTGGCTAAGCAATCATCGTAAGTATCTTCGAATACTGAAAAATAGTCCATAAAAACTTCCAAATATTTCTCAACCATGTCAGTAAAAATAAATAGCATACATCTTTGAAATGTAGCAGGTGCATTACATAAACCAAATGACATGCGTCTAAATGCAAACGTACCGTACGGGCAGGTGAATGTTGTTTTGTGTTAATCATCCGGTGCTACTTAATCTAATTATACCTTGAGTATCCATCGAGAAAACAGTAGTAATCTTGTCCTGCGAGTCTATCCAGCATCTGGTCCAAGAATGGCAAATGAAAGTGACTTTCCTAGTCGCCTTGTTCAGCTTCTGGAAATCGATGCAGATTCTCGATCCCGTAACCGTTCTAGTCGGTATCAACTCGTTGTTCTCATTCTCTACGACCGTGATACCTCCTGTTTTTGGCACGTACTAGTCCGGGCTTACCCATGAACTATCTGAGATGGGATAGATGATACCCGCATCTAACCACTTGATGATCTCTTTTTTTACTATGTCCATAATGATGGGGTTCAGTCTCCGTTCTCCATCAATCGTCCCTTTTTTGTCATCTTCCAGGATAATCTTGTGCATGTATATAGATGGAATAATACCGCGAATATCAGCTATGGTCCATCCGAAGGCCTTCTTGAATTTTTTCAGGACTAAGATAAGCTTCTCTTCTTGCTTAATGGTCAATTCTGCTGAAACAATCATAGGTACAATAGAAGCGTTACCTAAATAAACGTATTTTAAATGATAAGGTAATACCTTGAGTTCTAATTTAGGTGGCTCATTGATCGATGATTTTGGTTGGGAATAATTCATCTTTTCTAACCCTAAAGATTCAAAATGGGATTGCGGATTAAATCCCCTTTGATTAGCTTCTGGCAAAGCTAAGTATTCATCCTCCTCTTAAACATTTGGAGGATCCAATGTCAAAATTCTTTCCAGTGGGTCCTCAACATAGTTGAGTTCCTTCTCCACTATTAAGTCCTCTAAATCGAACACTGCAGAGCAATCATCCATTATGTTAGGAAATCGCATAGACTTAAAGACGTTAAATGTTACCTGATCATCCTGAACACGCATAGTGAGCTTGCCCTTCTGCACATCGATAAGGGTCCTTTGAGTTGCTAGGAACGGGCTTCCTAAGATGATTGGTACTTCTTTGTCTGCTTCAAAATCTAGAATTAAAAAGTCAGCAGGAAAGATAAACTTATCTACACGTACCAATATGTCCTCAATTTTTTCTTCTGGATGTGCTAAGGATCGATCTGCTAATGGATGCGTAACTGTAGTTGGTCTAACTTCTCCTATCCCCAACTTCCTAAATATTGACATAGGCATCTAGTTGATACTTACACCTAAGTCACATAATGTCTTACCACAATATGTTGCTCCAATGTTGCACGGTATGGTAAAACATCCAGGATCCTTCAATTTTAGGGGTAGTTTGTCTTGAAGATATGCACTTTATTCCTTCGTCAGATCTACCATCTCAAATTCTCCAAGTCTTCATTTCTTAGACAAAATATCTTTCATAAACTTGACGTAGTTTGGCATTTGCTCAAGTGCTTCAACCAACGGGATGTTGATGTGAAGTTGCTTGAGTACGTCAAGGAACTTCTTGAATTGAATCTCCTGCTTCTATTTCTAAAGTCTTTGAAGGTAGGGTGGTGATGGTTTCATTACTAGGACTGATTCGGGTTTATTCGTCTTTGGTGGCAATTCTGCATCTAACGACGTTGTTAGTTTATCAGAATTAGCTGGTCATAAGGTTACTTTGTTGGGTTTTACAGATTTTGGTTCTGGTGAAACTGGAATTTCAACACTTGGTTGAACTTCTTCTGAATCTTAAGCATCAGCTGGCTCCTTTTCAACTTCGACAGTGTTGGGCTCTACTATCTTTTCGCTCTTCAATGTTAACGCTTTACAATGTTCCTTCCCTAGATTTCTCCGATTCTCCGTCTCACTAGGTCAAGCACGTTGTGGTCGGTTCCTGAGTTCAATAGCAAGCTGGCCCACTTGATTCTCCAAATTCATTAGAGTGGCGTCCATTTTTTCCATGTATGCCTTCAATAGATTCTCTAAGCTATTGGATGGTTCCACTTTGGTTGGTTTCTAAACTTGTTGGGGGAAACTAGGCGGCTGAGTTGGTCTAGGTTGGGCATAAGTGTTACTGGTTCCAGCCCCTTAGTTACTCCAGGAAAAATTCAGGTGATTTTGCCACGATGAGTTATAAAAGTTGGATTGTAGTCCTTGCCTCCCTCGGTTTTAGTTTTGGTTACCCATGTAATATATGAATTCGGGGTTTGATGGACATTCTTCAAACAAATGTCCTTCCCACAATACATACCGGCTATATTCTCAAATTGGTTAGGTGGTTGGGCTACAAAACTTTTAGACCCATTAGTGGTAAGATTCTTAAGAATTGAGGATATTGAAGATACCTGAGATGCGAGTGAAGTGAGAGCGTCCACTTCATGTATTCTAGTGACTCGTCTTCCTGACGCTACTCGATTAGTTGGCCATTGATAATTGTTACTGGCAATCCTCTCAATAATTTCGTAAGCCTCATTATAAGACTTAAAAAGGAGAGCACCATTAGCAGAGGTGTCCACTACCATTCTCGTGTGAGCGTTGAGACCATTATAGAATGTCTCAAGTTGAATGCAATGTGGGATTCCATGATGAGGGCACTTTCATTATAACTCTTTGTACCTTTCCCATGCCTCATACAGGGACTCATCATCCATTTGTTGGAAGGCAGTAATCTCATTCCTCAACTTGGCATTCTTGCTCGGCGGGAAATACTTCATGACTAATCTCTTGGCTAACTCTTGCCATGTAGAAATGGAGTTCAGTGGCAATGAGTTCAACTAGGCACGAGCTCTGTCCCTTAGCGAATATGGGAACAACTTCAGTCGTAATGCATCTTCGGGTACTCCAACTAACTTGAAAGAATCGCTCACTTCCATAAATAGTCTTAAGTGAAAATGAGGATCTTCAGTAGGCATTCCACTAAATTGGCCCACAGTCTGAAGCATCTGGAACATGACTGGCTTTAGCTCGAATTGTTGTGCCTTAATTTCAGGTCTCCTAATACCTGGATTAAGATTGTTAAATACTAGCACGACATACTGCCGTAAAGCTCTATCCCTATCATGAGCAATAAGGATAGGATTCAGGGTAAGGTTTGCTTCATTTCCTTGATTCATATTCTCAAAGTTTATCTCTTCGTTCCTTCTCTAGTTCGCTTGTCTTCTTCACTGTCGAAAGGTTAGTTCTATTTTAGGGTCCACAGGGAGTAAGTTGATAATCTGGTCAATACTCATAAACACCTGAAATAATCACAGAAAGATTAAGTAAGGAAAGATTTAAATAGGAAAATAAATAAACTAAAATGTAAAAACAGATTCACAAATAATGGCTTTTTTTTTAAAAAATAGTCCCCGGCAACGGCGCCAAAAACCTGGAACGACGAAAATGTGCAAGTGTACACAATCACAACAAGTAATAAAGTGATAAGTAAATGTCGAGTTATCGTACCCACAGGGACTGCAAAAAAATATTTATGAAATTAATGTTAAAACACATTGGTGATGGAAAATATTTTGGTTTAAAGATGATTAAAAACTAAGGGTTAAAAACTAAGTAAAAAAATTTAAAAATAAAAAGGTTCTAATGCACGATTTCAAATAAGGTTTAATAAAGATGATATAATTGTGTTGGATTAATTACATTCCTTTAACTTAGAATTATTAAACTTATGTTTATACTGCTACGAACAAATTCAGGGCAACTCGGTAATTTGCTAACTACTACTCAAACATACTTATTTAATTAATCAATCACTTGAACATTTTTCAATTTCAATCCAAGTGATTAATCAATCTTCACAAGCATATAAAAGATCAAGTGAGGTAACAGAGTATTTCTACCTTGAAACAGTTTAATCACAATAATCTTGCAAGTTATGCAAGGCATATGTATCGCCAAATACAATGCTAAATTAACTTCAGCTACCTTAGAAGAATAAACATGCACTAATTAAGTATTGTGTCAACTAATTACAATTTTAATACGTTTAATAATTAATTCATTAGTTATCTAACAATTAATATTGCAAGAATAACTTAGGTATTTTTTTACATAATCAAGCATCTTACCGAGGCCTATAACAGCACAAACACAATTTCAATAATTTAAGCAGGTAAAATATAATCAACCCAACACGGATTAAATTCAAGCTGGATTGATTAAAATAACCATTTCAATAGCTTAATATTCATAAACATGTTTGTCAAAACAACAACAAAATTTAAAGAGATAGGAAACAAGAAGCAAATTCGGTGTTTCTCCGTGGCTTGACTGAGTTCTCCGTTCTTCGTTCTCCGTTATCCTCGGCTATCAAGGTGGCTTATGAACACTTTAATTGCTGCTCAAAAATGGTTGATGAGGACCTCTTTCCCAAGAGAAGAAATTGGCACTTGAACAAAAGGAAAAATGGGAAGGAAAAGTTGAGAGAAAGTGAGAGAGGAGAAGAGAGAATGAGAGTGTGAAGGATGATTTGAATGATCAGAAAGGGGTGGCTTTTATGGTTGATTGTGGCTGCTAAAATAGAAAATTCCATCAGCCAAAGAGACCCTCCTTGGCTGGAGACACACATGGCAAAGTTGAGAGATTCGACTTTGCTAAAAATAGCTTGGGGTAAATCCATAAAGCCACATTTTTTGGAGGGGTTTGAATGCAAGATTGAAAGTTCTTCAAGGGCTTCTTTACAAGCTTATTTAATGAGCTAAAATTCTAATTTTGGTCAGCATATGGACGATTCTGGGCAGCCCAATTGGTGGCAAGTTCGGTTCACTAGATTCAATTCAACCAATGCGGTTCAACTGGACTCGTTTTTCCATAATTAATTAATAATAATTTATTTATCCCAAATTAGACTGGGTATAAATTAAAATTAATTATATTATGAATTAACACACATTTTTGGACAATCTTAGGCTAGAAATAAATTTTCCTCGATGCTTCAAATTACTTCTCGTCTTTCTTCTTCGAGCATTGTCTACCGAGCCAATTTTCGCTCTTTGTGCGAATCTATCGAAAATAGTCAAAATTAATGAAAATGAACTATAAAATTAATTAAAATTTGATATGTTCATATTTTTAACATTATTTAATTATTTTGTAATATTTAATTATTTTTCGACAAGAATTTAACCGAAATAGCATGATTTTAAGTTAAAAAGGGCATGTAAAAACACATAAATTTTCGTGTTTCCAGCAAATCATTTCAGTCTACATCCAGAAGGCCTAGAGATTTCTCGATTAGATCGAATTTTTTAGCCGGGCATCCTAGGCAAAACAGAGGTAGAAGATTTGTGGGTTCAAGAGCTTAGACTACTAGAGTCGCAAGTGTGGGTAGTACTCAACCACCTAGACCAGAGTGTGCTCAATGTGGTAGATGTCATCTCAGTGAGTTCTGAGCAAATGAAAGTGCTTGTTTCTGATGTGGTGCACTAGATCATTTTATTCGAGATTGTCCCGAAACTGTTAAAAGAAAAGTAATACCGAATGCAAGATCGGAAAATGCTTCCACTAGAGGTAGACCACAGAGGAATTTGGGAGTTGGAGCAAGTAACAGGGGTACGTCCAGAGACTCGGCAACTAGACCAGATGCTAAAGCACCCGCAAGGACTTATGCTATTCGCGCTCGCGAAGAGGCATACTCCCCCGATGTGATTACGGGTACATTTTCTCTCTATGATACTAGTGTTACTGCTTTGATTGATCCGAGTTCGACCCATTCCTATGTTTGCATGAGATTGATGCCTAATATGAACATGCCCATAGAATCTACCGAATTTGTGATTAAAGTATCGAATCCATTAGGCCAGTATGTGTTAGTAGACAAAGTATGTAAAAATTCTTTTTGATGATTAGAGGTCACTGTTTTCCAGCTGATCTTATGCTATTGCCATTTGATGAGTTTGATGTGATTCTTGCTATGGATTTGTTGACTGCCCATGATGTGATAATGAATTGCAGAAAGAAATACATTGAGTTGAAATGCAAAAATGGTGATATTATTCGGGTTAATTCAGATGAGTCAGATAGTTCTCTTTCCATGATTTCTGTTATGTCTGCTCAGAAATGTTTGAGAAAAAGGTATGAAGCTTATCTTGCTTTTGTATTGAGTACTAAAGATCCAAAGTTGAAAATTGAGCTAGTGCCAGTAGTTTGTGAGTTTTCCGATGTGTTTCCAGAAGAATTGCCTGGTTTGCCTCCTATTAGAGAAGTTGAGTTTGGTATTAAGTTGGTTTCAGGTACCACTCCCATTTCTATTGCTCCTTATAGAATGGCCCCATTGGAATTGAAAGAATTGAAAGCTCAGTTGCAGGAATTAACTGATAAAGTTTTTGCAAGGCCTAGTTGTTCTCCGTGGGGCGCACCAGTGCTTTTTGTGAAAAAGAAAGACGATTTGATAAATTTTTGTATAGATTATCGGTAGATTAACAAAGTAACAATAAAGAATAAATATCCACTGCCTAGAATTGATGAACTGTTTGACCAATTGAAGGGAGCCACTATGTTTTCCAAGATATATTTGAGATCCGGTAACTATCAGTTGCGGGTTAAAGAGTCAGATGTTTTGAAGACTGCTTTTTGAACTAGGTATGGTCACTATGAGTTTCTTGTGATGCCATTTGGCTTGACTAATGCTCCTGCCATATTCATGGATTTACTGAACCGAATCTTTCAGCCGTACTTGGACAAGTTTGTAGTTGTGTTTATTGATGATATTTTGATTTATTCTCCTGATGAGATTGAACATGTCGAACATTTGAGAACAGTTTTACAGATTTTGAGAGATAATCAGTTGTATACCAAGTTTAGCAAAAGTGAGTTATGGCTTCGAGAAGTCGGATTCCATGGACACATTGTCTCAGGTGGTGGTATTATAGTTGACCCAAATAAAATTTCAGTAATTGTTGAGTGGAAACCACCTAGAAATGTTTCAGAGGTTAGAAGTTTTCTTCGATTAGCTGGTTATTACAGATGATTTTTAAAGGGATTTTCCATGATAGCTACCCCGTTGACAAGGTTGTTGCAGAAAGATGTCAAGCTTGAATGGACTGAGAAGTGTCAGCAGATTTTTGACAAGTTAAAGGCATTGTAGACTGAAGCTCCTATTTTAGTACAGCTAGAACCGGGTAAAGAATTTATGATTTACAATGATGCATCCTTGAATAGATTGGGTTGTGTACTTATGCAAGAAGGTAAAGTAATAGCATATGCTTCCAGACAGTTAAAGCCACATGAGAAAAACTACCTGACGCACAATTTAGAGTTAGCTACCGTTGTATTTGCTTTGAAGATCTAGAGACATCACTTGTACGGTGAGAAGTGCCAAATATTCACTGACCATAAAAGTTTGAAATACTTGATGACCCAGAAAGATTTGAACTTGAGGCAAAGAAGATGGCTAGAGTTGATTAAGGATTATGAGCTAGTGATCGACTATCACCAGGGTAAGGCAAACGTTGTTGCTGATGCCTTGAGTAGAAAGTCTTTACTTATATTGAGAGCTTTGAATACTAGTTTGGCTTTATCAGATGACGGTTCTATTTTATCTGAGTTGAGAGCTAAGCTGATGTTTCTTGAAGAAATCTGTAAAGCTCAGAAAGATGACAGTGAGTTGCAAGCTAAAAGAGCTCAGTGAGAGTCAGGTGTAGAGTTTGATTTTTAGATTGGTTTTGATGGTTGTTTGATGTTTAGAAATTGGATATGTGTACCGAAGAATGATGAGCTTATTCAAAAGATCTTATAGGAAGCACATAGCAGTTTTTTGTCTATTCACCCTAGTAGTACAAATATGTAAAATGATTTGAAGAAAACGTACTGGTGGGCAGGAATGAAAAGAGATATTTTAGAATTTGTTTCTAGATGCTTGATTTGTCAGCAGGTAAAGGCCGAACATCAGGTACCTTCAGGTTTATTACAGCCTATGTTAGTTCTTGAGTGGAAATGGGACCGAGTTACCATGGATTTTGTGATAGGGTTGCCATTGACACTGAGAAAGAAAGATGCAATATGGGTTGTGATTGATAAGCTAACGAAGTCGGCTCATTTTATCCCAGTTTGTATGGATTATTCACTTGACAAGTTGGTCGAGTTGTATATTTCAGAGATAGTCAGACTACATGGAGTGCCGTTATCGATTATCTTAGATAGAGATCCGAGATTTACTTCGCGGTTTTGGAAGAAATTGTAGGAAGCTTTGGGCACAAAGTTGAGTTTTAGTACAATTTTCCATCCTCAGACCGATGGTCAGTTAGAGAGAGTTAGACTTGAGGATATGCTCAGATATTGTGTTTTAGAATTTCAAGGTAGTTGGGGGAAATATTTGTCATTGCTAGAGTTTGCCTATAATAATAGTTATGAGTCGAGTTTGAAGATGGCACCTTATGAAGCTTTGTATGGACGTAAGTGTCATACGCATTTGTATTGGACAAAGCTTAAGGAAAATCAGATTTACCGGGTTGATCTAGTCAAAGAAATAGAAGAGAAAGTAAAAGTCATTAGAGATTGCTTGAAAGCAACTTCAGATAGATAGAAATCCTATGCAAATTTGAAAAGAAAAGATATTGAGTTTTAGATTGGTGACAAGGTTTTTTTGAAAGTATCCCCGTGGAAGAAAGTTCTCAGATTTGGCAAGAAAGGCAAACTAAGTCCACTTTTTATTGGACCATTCGAGGTGATTGAAATAGTTGGGCCCTTAGCATATCATTTAGCTTTGCCGATTGAGTTAGAGAAGATTCATGATGTATTTGATGTGTCTATGTTACGCCGTTATCATTCAGATCCATCACATGTGCATTCTCAGACAGAGGTTGAGATTCAGCCAAACATGACTTACGGTGAAGAACCGGTAAAGATTCTAACTCGAGAGGCCAAGCAACTAGGGAACAAAAGTATTGTACTTGTGAAAGTATTATGGAATAGGCATGGGGTAGACGAGGCTACATGGGAGCCCGAAGAGGCTATGCGAAAATAGTACCCAAATCTCTTCACAAGTAAGATTTTCAGGGACAAAAATCCCTAAAGGGGAGAAATGTAACATCCTGAAATAGGGCCTAAATAGAATAGTGGTTGTGAAACCATGAATCTGAGATAGAAAATTTTATTGTGATTAATTTTTATGATTTATCGATTGATTGGATGCATGTGTTAGAATACCGAAAAGAAATTTCAGCGATTGCATGTCTGAATTGCATATTAGGGTTTAATTGCAAAAGTGGGTAAATATGAGCTTTAGATGATAAAGGATTTAATAGAAGTGCATAATTGAAGTAGAGGTCCTTAAATGGTAATTAGACCATTAGATTTTCATGGACAAAAATGGGCATGCATAGATAAAAATAACTAAAGTTTTAATGAAGGGCATCTTAGTCATTTGGTAATAAAAAGAATTAAAAAGGGAGAAAAATGGCAAAATGTGCTCATCTTCTTCCATAAGGGCTGAAACTTCAATTGACCCCATATCTAGGGTTTCTTCACTTTCTCAAGCTCATAGTAAGTGCATCCAAGCCTCGTTTTTAATGTTCTTTTTATGTTTTTGGAGTCCTCGTACATCGATTTAGCTTATTTCTACCATTAATTCATGTTAGGGTTCATATTTGGAAAAATACCCATAGGTGAAATGTGTTTATTTTGATGTTTTATGGTCAAATATGAAGTTTGAAATTATGTTAAACAACTTTTGCTAGGCGATTTTAAGTGAAAACGAGTAAAACGACAAAATCGATAAAAATAATTAATGTTCATAAGTAAATGTTAGTGTGGGAATTTGATGTTGCCATAAAAGGGAAAGATGTTCAGCGTATCATAAAACATAAGAATAAGGGATGAAGTTTAATTTCTGAGCTTTGGAGAAAAAGTGTAAATATGCAAAATTTTAGGGGCAAAATCATAATTTTACCAAAGTTTGAGTCAAGGACTGTTTTGATGAATGTGAGTATTAAATAAGCTAAATTTGCTATTATAGATCAAGAGGAACGAAATCCGGAGTTAGACTGGGGAAAGAAAAAGATTGAGGACTAAGTTGTTAGATTTGATCGTATTTTGTACCGAGGTAAGTTTACGGTAAATAAATGTAATATTTCAATAATTATTATTAATGTTGTTATTTTCCCGCAATTATGTACTTATTTTATGAAATTATTTAATGTTGACTCAAGTATGAAATGATAGAGAATCAGGTTAAAAAGTCCCGTTGAAACATTAGGAATGTATTGGATGCAAATGTCATGACATTAGGGGGATGAGACTCCATGTAAGACCATGTCTGAGACATGGCATTGGCATTATTGAGGTTATGAGAGGTCCCACGTAAGACCATGTCTGGGACATGGCATTGGTACCGAGATGAGAGGTCCCCCGTAAGACCATGTTTGGGACATGACATGGGCACCGATATGAGAACTCTCATGTAAGACCATATCTGGGATA
Source organism: Gossypium raimondii (assembly GCF_025698545.1). Taxonomy (NCBI): domain Eukaryota; kingdom Viridiplantae; phylum Streptophyta; class Magnoliopsida; order Malvales; family Malvaceae; genus Gossypium; species Gossypium raimondii. Next base: position 20,933,591 of record NC_068576.1, read on the forward strand.
TGTCATTGGCAGTACAAGAAACATCCCATGTAAGACCATGTCTGGGACATGGTTTTGGCATGTTATTATCAGATAGGAGACCCGTGTAACAGCCCAATTTTCAGTAGTGTCAGAACAGTAATTTGAGATCACTAAATTCAATGAAAAAGCTAGAAAAATTTATTAATTAATAATTATAAGTTAAGCGTGATTTTAGAAATATTTTTGAATTAGTAAATTTTGTGATTTAAAAGAAATTATTAGGTAACTTGGGTCAAAAACAAGGTATCGAGACCTCGATCTTATAAACTAGGCCGTAAATATTTTTATAAATATTTACGGAGTGTCATTAGGGTAGTGTTAAAGTTTCGTTAAGAAATTTTAACGTTGAGATGGTTAATTGATTAAAAAGGATTAAATTGCAATAGAGAGAAAATTTTAATTAAAGATTAAAGAAAAGTTAAAAGGACCAAATAGGTAATTATGCCTTTTTCTAAAGTTGACGCGGTATAAGTAGATTTTAAAAAAATCTAAAGTTAAAATATATTATTATTATAATAATATTACTTAAAAGTTAAGTTATATATTATATTTATGTTATATTATATTATATTATAAAAGAAATAAAAGGTAAAAAAGAGAATTGAAATGTAATTGAAAACAAAACAGAGAACAAATAGGGAGAAAGAAAGAAAGAAAAGAAAAAGGAAAATTTGGGGTTTCAAAGTTCTAAGTTAATTTGGTAACTCAATTTAATCCATTTTCTTGTAATTTTGTGTTTTTGGAGTTCTAGAATAAAATATTTCGTGGTTTATGTTGCAATTTTGAAAGATAGTTGATTTTAGACATGAGTTATGTTGAATTAATTGACTAATTAGGGTTAAATTTATTGAATTTCAAGTTAGAAGTTAGTAAAGGGTTGATTTGTAAAATAAATTATAGGTTTTGAATTAATAGGACTAAATTAAGAGAATTTCGAAATTAAGGATTTATGGTGAAATTAGAGAGTTAAATTAGTTTAAAGTGGGAATGGAATGAAAATATTAAATTAGTTTTGAGAATAAAAGTTAGTATCTGTTTAGGGACTAAATCGAATTTTAGGCAAATATTGAGTAAAAATTGAAATATTTAATGTGAGATTGAATTGTGTTGTATTGATGATTTTTAATTGTTTTAATTCTGTAGGTAGCGTTGTACCGGAATTCTCGACTAAAAAGGGAAAAAAATTATAGTCGATGAGGAATAGCTCGAAATTCCTGGTTTGTATTTCTATAATCTGAATCTAATTATTAATTGTTGTATTTTTAATTAAATGTTATGGTAAGTGATTAAGGTGAGAATTATTGTTTTTTTTTTACAATTGAAATGGATTGTCTTGATATGTGATGAAATTATATTGGTTGAATTAAAGTGGAATATATATTATGAATATATATGTGTAAATTTGAAATTGTGCAAATATGATAATTGAATTATTTTTTATATGCATAAAATTCAGCCTTAATTCCCAAGTAGATGGAATTTAGAATTACTGGGATATTTGTGGCATGCCATTAAGGAACATTAGCGCGCTATTTGATTATTAGCACGTTGCTGCTCTCTGATTACTAGCACGTCAGTGCTCTCTGTTTAGCACATCTATGCTTTCTGTATAGCACTTCAGTGCTCTCCGTTCATTAGTGCATAACAATGCAGCTCTGTATTTATTCTGTATATCCGGTGTGTTCTATAAATTCTACTTTGGGCTAAGAATAAGAATATGATATAGTAAACTTAAAATAGAATGTGAAATATGTTGTAAATACATGGAATACACGAGTTATATACTCATAAATTGATTGTGGAATGAATAGTGCCATTGTTTAAATGATACGTGAATAAATTATGGAAAGGTATTATATATAGCAAGTGATGAAAATCGAGTATTGTGTGATTTTAAATGTTCAATTGTGCTTAACATTTTATTAAACATATTTTATTGCTTTATTTTTAAATATTCGGATTATAGAAATACCACTGAGTTTTTACTCAGTGTACGGTTTTGTTTTCCGTGCACAGGTTAAGTACTTAAGTTTGATCGCTGATTCAGCATCCAACAACGATCCCGAACTCAAATATGGTGATGTTTATTTCTTTGTGTCGGCATGTACCTAGAGTGTCTAAATATTAGTTATTTTGTGGTTTGATTGTAAATGAAGTTATAAGATCTATTTTTGAGAGTTTATAATTTTGATTAAAACGATGCTTGATGACTTGTTTTGATGATATAAAATGTTTGAGATTTCTGTCTGTTTGATCTGTAATTTCCGGTAATGCTCCATAACCCGATTCTGGCGAGGGATACGGGTTGGGGGTGTTACATTTATTGGTATCAAAGCTTTGCAGGTTTAGCCAATTCTCGAACTAAATCGAGCTTGAAATTTGAGTCTTGAGGTACATGCCATAATTAAGTTGAATTGAGTTGGGATTTGGATGCTGATATATTTGTTTGTTTCTGTTTTAGAGTTGAAAGTGTCGAATGATTATAATGATTATGTTATTGATAAATGTTATGTTATACTTGTGTATATATGAGAGTTAAATTTTGAGGCTTTCGACCTTCACCCCTTCACCTGTACAATGGAATTTATAAGAATTATATTCATTAAGTTTACAAGTGTGAAATTGAAGAGTTCAATAATTGAATGAATAATAATGCGATCAGAGCTGAGTATGGGATAGCAAGTAAAGAGAGTTCTAGAAAAGATATCAGATTTTTTTTAAAGATTATTGAGGATACGCAATGTCATTATTAGGGAAGAAGTTATTCACGAGTAATCGACTTATTTGGGTATGGAATACAAAGAAGGAGTTAATCAGAATTTCTATTGAATTGATTTCTTTATTGATTGGGATAATGTGAGATCATTGATGATTGTAGTAGTCAGTGGGATAGTATTGAAATTGCAAAGATACATGAATGCAGCTGTTATAGTCGAGTATCTTATAGTGATATCTTTTGGGTATTCTATATATTCATTTATTCTCAGAGGTATATGTAATAATTCATATTCAGATGTGGTTTTTATCATATAACAAGGTTGGCTAATCATAATGTTAGACGGAATTATTATTAGTCTGGTTGATTTATGAAGTTATTTTCTATTTCTACTGGTTGATGCTCTGAATTATATATAAGTAATTTACATTGTCTTTATCACAACTATTTCTAGTGCGTACGAGCGATATTCTTCTTTTGGATTTTCTCTGGGATATCATCGATCTCTTTATCATTCAATGTGGTTTTTATTCTCGAAAATTCAGTATAGCTTCACATCTTTGATTTCATTATCTTGGTTTTCTTATTATTCCTATGGTCTAATCTTATTTATTAACCATGGTTCTTCTATAAAAGATATTCATTGGTCGGAGGTAATTATATTTATTACTATTATAAATCTTAGATCGATCATGGGAGCTCAGTGATATGGATCTCAGATAATAGAAGTTGTATTACTGTACTGGTTGTTATTGGGACTACTTTTGGTTTTCTTCATCTATTTTGGAGTGCACTATTGATGTTGATGTATTGTTCCATCTATACGGTTGGAACGTCGGTCCTATTATAGCACTATGATTTTTAATCTATCTGATGGTTGTGACTTCGGTATAGTTCAAAGCTTCGATGATTATAATTGAAATAACTTTATTATATATAGTTCCTTTCAAATTTTCGTGAAAGGGTTGACATCGGCAAAAGAGTAGATGGTGGAAGGTTGAGCTTAAACTTGTATTTTGATTTTTATTTCTCAGGTAATCCTGAATTATGTCAACAAGTCAATAACGGGATGTCATAATTCGTTTGAGTTAATGCAGTTTGTGGTAATTTTCGGTTGCTATTTCGAGAGGGTTATGATATATGGTATATTTGGATTGTTTTGACAACAAGAAGAATGGATTATTCTGAAATGTTATTATCTGATAGATAAAATTGATTCAGTTGTTCTAATGAGAGTGGGTTATTCATTGAAAAGTTAATTGAGTTATAATCAGTGAGAATCAGTACATTCTGGGTCTCTACAATGGGTTTAAATTATCTGCTTTCTTCTGGCTGGATGGGTTTCCAAGGTCTTCGTTCGAAGGTATTAGATAAGATGGTTCGGGTCCAGGTTCATAGATTGCAGGAGATGGCTCTGCTGCGATAAAGGATGAAGGATAATCCGTAGGCAACTGGTTGGTATGCATTTGAGTTTATTCTCAAGTCCAGGAATAAATTTTGTGCATACATGGGTAAATAGACGGACAGTCAGAATGAGAAATTCAGATTCTAAAAGACTTGATACAGAAATATATCTATCAAGTCAGCTTTAATCGGGAAATGTTATTATGGGTTAAAGTCATCTTGATTGTTGAAGTTATTGCAGTCGTGTAAAATGATATTGCTTGACGCTTTCATGGAAAAAGGGAAACAAATATCAGTTGAAAGTTACACATGCAACCATCTCAAAAACATCAGTCAGAGTTTAATAATTCGGGTTTCTCAGTTATGTTTCGACAGACGATTACTGGAAATTTCTCGGTAGTTATACTACTAGTGAAAAAGTGATGACACGAGAACATCAGAGCTACTCAGTTAAGTTTAGGCATAGTATCAAGTTCTAAGTTTTGATATGAGTTCGGAAATAAAATGAGTTATGATTAATTTTTATGGACTTCGATTAAAAATGTGGAAGAAATATTTGACTTAATAGCTTGTATCAGGCGAGAAATTTCGAGGACGAAATTTTTTTTTTAAGGGGGGAAAAGTTGTAACAGCCCAATTTTCAGTAGTGTCAGAATAGTGATTTGAGATCACAAAATTTGATGAAAAAATTAGAAAAATTTATTAATTAATAATTATAAGTTAAGCATGATTTTGGAAATATTTTTGAATTAGTGAATTTTGTGATTCAAAAGAAATTATTAGGTAAATTGGGTCAAAAACGAGGTATCAAGACCTCGATATTATAAATTGAGCCGTAAATATTTTTATAAATATTTACGGAGTGACATTAGGGTAGTATTAAAGTTTCAGTTAAGAAATTTTAACGTTTCGATGGTTAATTGATTAAAAGGATTAAATTGCAATAGCGATAAAAGTTTAATTAAAGCTTAAAGAAAAGTTAAAAGGACCAAATAGGGAATTATGCCTTTTTCTAAAGTTGAGGTGGCATAAGTATTTTTTTTTTAAATCTAAAGTTAAAATATATTATTATTATAATAGCATTACTTAAAAGTTAAGTTATATATTATATTTATATTATATTATATTATATTATAAAAGAAATAAAAGATAGAAAAAGAGAATTGAAACAGAACTGAAAAACGAAAACAGAGAAGAAACAGGGGAGAAAGAAAGAAAGAAAAAGGAAAAGGAAAATTTGGGGTTTCAAAGTTCTAAGTTAATTTGGTAAGTCAATTTAATCCCTTTTCATGTAATTTTTGAGTTTTTGGAGTTCTAGAACAAAATATTTCATGGTTTATGTTGAAATTTTGAAAGATAGTTGATTTTTAGACATGAGTTATGTTGAATTAATTGACGTATTAGGGGTTAAATTTATTAAATTTCAAGTTAAAAGTTAGTAAAGGGTTGATTTGTAAAATAAATTATAGGTTTTGAATTAATAGGGACTAAATTGAGAGAATTTTGAAATTAAGGATTTATGGTGAAATTAGAGAGTTAAATTAGTTTAAAATGGGAATGGAATGAAAATATGAAATTAGTTTTGAGAATAAAAGTTAGTATCGGTTTAGGGACTAAATTGAAATTTAGGCAAATATTGAGTAAAAATTGAAATATTGAATGTGAGATTGAATTGTGTTGTATTAATGATTTTTAATTATTTTAATTCCGTACCTAGCTTTGTACCGGAATTCTCGACTGAAAAGGGAATAATATATAGTCGACGTGGAATAGCTCGGAATTCCTGGTTTGTATTTCTATAATCCGGATCTAATTATTAATTGTTGTATTTTTAATTAAATGTTATGGTAAGTGATTGAGGTGAGAATTATTGTTTTTTTTTTTTTTACAATTGAAATGGATTGTCTTGATATGTGATGAAATTATATTGGTTGAATCAAAATGGAATATATATTATGAATATATATGTTTAAATGTGAAATTGTGCAAATATGATAATTGAATTATTTTTGATATGTATAATATTCAGCCTTAATGCCCAAGTAGATGGAATTTAGAACTACTGTGATATTAGTGGCATGCCATTAAAGAACTTTAGCGCGCTCTCTGATTATTAGCACGTTGGTGCTCTCTGATTACTAACAAGTTAGTGCTCTCTGTTTAGCACATCTGTCCTCTCTGTATAGCAGTTCAGTGCTCTCTATTCATTATTGCATTACAATGCACCTCTGCATTTGTTCCGTATATCCGTTGTGTTCTATAAAATCTACTTTGTGCTAATAATAAGAATATGAGATAGTAAATTGAAAATAGAATGTGAAATATGTTGTAAATGCATGGAATACATGAGTTATATACTCATAAATTGATTGTGGAATGGATAGTGCCATTATTTTAATGATACATGAATAAATTATGGAAAGATATTATATATAGCAAGTGATGAAAATCGAGAATTGTGTGATTTTAAATGTTCAATTCTGCTTAACATTTTATTATACATATTTTATTGTTTTATTTTTAAATATTCGGATTATAGAAATACCACTGTGTTTTTACTTAGCGTACGGTTTTGTTTTTCGTGCGCAGGTTAAGTACTTAAGTTTGATCGTTGATTCAACATCCAACAAATCCCGAACTCAAATATGGTGATTTTATTTCTTTGTGTCGGCATGTACCTAGAGTGTCTAAATATTAGTTATTTTGTGGTTTGATTGTAAATGAAGTTATAAGATCTATTTTTGAGAGTTTATAATTTTGATTAAAACGATGCTTGATGACTTGTTTTGATGATATAAAATGTTTGAGATTTCTGTCTGTTTGATCTGTAATCTCCGATAATGCTCCATAACCCGGTTCCGGCGAGGGATACGGGTTGGGGGTGTTACAACCCGAGTATCCTTAGTATTCTAAGTGGTTCAATGGGCTAGTAAATAGACTATGTTACATGAAAGTTCATGTAAAAGCATAATAAATAGATTCGGTGAGTTATAAGGGTTAAGAATATCTTAGTTATCAGTTGAGAAAAAAAAATTCGGCAAGGGAGGAGTAAGTTATAATCATGAGTTATTTAAGTAAGCAAGTAAGTAAACAAGTAAGAGAGTAAGTAAAGAAGAAAGTAAACATCATGATACTTGATGATATTTTATGAGTATAATTATTTATGATAAATGTTGTTATTTATTTGCTTGTAAACTTACTAAGCTTTATGCTTACCCCCTTTATTTTCCTTCTTTTTATAGTATCACCAAGCTAATTCTGGGATCGTAAGGGCGTCAGAGATCATTTCACACTATCAACAGACCATATCGGTATTTTGTGATTCGAAACGTTTTAAGTTATGGCATGTATAGGGACTTTGTCATTCTGTGTGTGTGTCCTTATGATATGGCTAATGAATAGCATGTAAATACTCGATAATGATTAGCTATTGAAATGGCTATTTAAGAACATGTTTTGGTGTTATGTATGCCTAAATGATAGTTAATACAAATAAATTATAAAAGAGTAAAAATTTGCAATGGAACAGCTTTTGGACAGCAACATTGACGTGATTTTGAAATATCACAAAGGATAGTAGAAATGGAATTAGAGAGTGAATGAGATATAAAATTAAAGCTTATCGAGTCTATTTTCACATGAAAGAAATGATGTAGGCAAAGGAATTTTATATTTTGTAATAGTTGAATTTTAGTGAGACAGGGTCAGAATGGTTTTTGAAGTCCCCTGTTCTAACTTTAGTAAATCATTAAAAACTGTACAAAAAGAATTATGAGTCATAATTTATTCCTTGGTGAGCCTATTTTCAATAGAAACAAGGAGAAGCACCATATGAAGCCCGTACAATGGGATAATTGATTTCTATTGAATAGAGGTCAGAACCGTCAAATAGTGAAACATGGGAGACTTTAACGAATTAACTGTACTATTTGGCTAACCCAAAAATTCTGGAAATTTTATGATAAGAAGATATATGAGTCTAGTTTTAGGAAAAATTTATGGATCTAAATTTTCAGTTTTGTAACTCGAGTTATAATTAAATTAGTGACTGTCACACAAGTGGACAGTTTTATTGTGAATAGTGAAATAAATTATTTTGATTTATTTAAGTATTTGGAAAATTTTTAATGTTCCCAGTTTGGACCCGAACCGTTTTCATTGCATGTTTTAGGGTCTCGAGGGCCCTTTTTAGGGACATATTGATTGAACGTGAGCGAATTAATTTTTAAAAGAAAATTTTTATGCTCCGAATTAGTTAGTTAAGCCAGGTAACGCCTCGTGCTCGACTCCAGCAACGGTCTCGGGTAAGGGGTGTTACAATTTTCATTTTTGAGTGCATAACAGTGAGGTTTGCTTAATTTTTCTTTTCTTGAGTATTGTGTTCTTTTCAGCTTTCATAATGATTTGTAATACTATGGTTGGGAAGTTGAGAACGGATTAAGAGGGTCGAAATGCTCAAGATCAGCAACATGATACTATTCTAGACACGATCAATAAAAATTTAGAATGTCTAAGTACCAAAATTGAGCATTAGAATCGTAATTGGGGAGATAAGGTTGATCAACCTTGTCTTCGTGCAGATAATGCTCGACGTGTCTCTTGTGCAAATGATGAGACTTTGGTTAATAATGATCGTAGGCAACATTTTTTTAGCTAAACTAAAGTTCAATATTCCACCATTCCGAGGGAAGTACGATCCTGAAGCATATTATGAGTGGGAATAAAAAATTGAACTCATGTTTCGTTACTATAACTATCAGGAAGACGAAAAAGTCCCATTAGTGATCCTTAGATTTTCAAATTATGTAGAGTTGGTGGATTCAACTTGGAATTGATCATCAAAGAAACTACGAAAGGGTAATTGAAACATTGGACGAGTTGAAACAAGTGATGCGAAAGTGTTACGTTCATTCTCATTACTACAAAGAGGTCAAAATGAGACTTCAACGACTTGTTTAAGGTAATTGATCTATTGATGAGTACTTTAAGGAGATGGAGATGCTTATGCAATGAAAAAATGTACAAGAAGATGACAAGATTACCATGCTGCGGTTCGTATATGGCTTGAACATTTCAATAACCAATGCTCTTAATCATCAAACCTACATTGATCTTAAGGATGTGGTACACGAGGCCATTGAGATTGAGCAATAGTTTCAACAACGTCAGTCTCGTCCATTTAGTGCTTCATAAATATTATAGAGGTACGAGTTCTAATTCTACTTTCAAGAATTTGAAAGTTCCTTATGCTACTAATAAGTGGCTGCCAAAATGTGATGAGACTAAACCTTTTGAGTAGAAAAGTGAGGCTCCTATAAAACATTCTTCAACATCTTCTAAGCAGCCCACTTCTACTAAATTTTCACCAAAACAATAAAGAGCTCATGATATTGAATGTTTTATGTGCAAAGGGTGTCAGTACTATAGTCGTGATTGTGCCAACACGAAATTTTCATTGATAGAAAAAAAATCATGAGGGTTTCTGATGTCCAATTAAATATCCAAATAGAGAGACTAAGATTGAGCTATCACCTTTTGTCTACTTCAAAAGATCATAAGAGTTTCCAATGTCCAATTAAATATCCAACAAGAGAAGAATGTAAGTATGGCTTTGTACCTTTTTTTGATTCTTACTTTAGTGAAAAAGAGATATGTGATGGCGAACTTTGTGAACCGAAAAAAGATGATAGTGAGAATTTTTTCCTCGAATTTATGGAGTTAGATGAGATAAAAATGTCATGTTCTCCTACTGAGATGTATTGTACTGAATTGAATATTCATAATACTTGTGAGGGGGATATGGGAAGTGAGGAAAAATCATGTGAAAAGACCAAGAGAAAAGAGACCTTGAGTGATCCAAATAGAGAGAATAATATTGAGCTACCATTTTTTGTGCAATGTTATTGGTGTAGCTCAAAAGATCATTAGAGTTTCCAATGTCCAATTAAATATCCAACAAAAGAAGAAAGTAAGTATGACTTTGTACCTTTTGTTGATTCTTACTTTAGTGGAAAAGAGATATGTGATGGCGAACTTTGTGAACCGGAAAAAGATGATAGTGAGAATTTTTTTGCTCAAATTTATGGGGTTAAATGAGATAGAAATGTCATGTTCTCCTACTGAGATGCATTGTATTAAATTGAATATTCATAATACTTGTGAGGGGAATATGGGAAGTGAGGAAAAATCATGTGAAAAGACTGAGAGAAAAGAGATCTTGAGTGATAAAAGTCTACTTGATAGCCCAAATTTCGTGAGTGAGAATCCATATGAGGTAAAATTGGAGAATTCTCACAAGGAAAAATAATATGAAAAGAAAGAAAATACCCATACAAAAGTGAGGAATGATTATGTTTTAACTTATCCTGACTCAAAATTTTTTAGTGGTGTTTCTTTTATTGCAGGACTTCAAGGATCCATTGACGAACTCTCAATTATATTACTCAACCATCGATAGACGGTTTCATTTATGGGAGAGAGGAAATTTGAACATTGATAATTATCCACAAGTGATACAATGTAAGAAATGTAAGGAAACATTTGAAATTGAATTAAGAAGACATACTTTGTATGTGTAACACCCCAAACCCAGTCTAAACGTTATGACCGAATCTAGCGATGTCACATTGTAACACCCCCTACCTATATTCGACGCCGGAATAGGGTATGACGAATTACTAGAAGACATACATTTGCATACGTATTAAACCGAGTTACAAAATTTCATCCGAATTAAAACTTTTAAATTATTAACGTGCTTTTATAATTCTTTACAACATATCCTCGAAATATTATATTCATAACAAATAGGACCTACGAGACCCGATATTTACTCATGTAATTCAAAGCTTCATTTCCATTTCATCCAATTCACAATTTCTCATGTTCACAATTCAAATCAATTTCTCAATCCAATATATATATTTTAATCATCTAAGAATATAATTCAAGTTACACGAACTTACCGGGCTAAATTGTAGAAATACCAAAATTGGGACATTTTGATAATTTTTATTTTCCTCAAAATTTCACCCAATCTTGATATAAATTAAAATTTCATTCAATTTATTAATTTAAATAATAAAATAATTCATTTCATGCAATTTGGTCACTTTTGACATCTTTACCAATTTACCCTTAAAATATTACTTTTATTCAATTTAGTCCTTGAATCTAAAACATACAAATTGGCCATTTTAATGAGAACTCATGCTAGTTGAATAATAATTTATTTTCCTCCTCCACCTCTCCATTCCATGTCCTTAATGTATAATATGCTTATATGTAACATTATCTATAATTCCACCATTTATTTATATATTAATTCAAAGCTGTCCACTTGAGTCATAGTCACTAAATTATTTATATCTTGAGCTACGAAACTTAAAATTAAGATCCGCTAAATTCTTATGAAACTATCCTCACATATTTTCTTACCATAATATTTTAAGAATTTTGGTTTAGCCAATAGGTACAGTTTATTCTTTAAATATTCCCTATTTACTGTTTGACAGTTCCGACCCGCTTCACTAAAAATAATTATCTCTTTATATATAATTTTAATGATGTTTCCATTTGTTTCTATTTAAAATAGACTCATTAAGGATTTTAAAATATAAATTTAAGCCCATAATTATTTTTATTAAATTTTGATGATTTTCCAAAGTCAGAACAAGGGAACCCGAATTCATTCTGACCTTGTCTTACACAATTTATTATATATCATGATTTAAAACACCATTACTTGCACCGTTCCTTCTATGAGAAACTAGACTTAATAAGCTTTAATTCTATGTTTTATTCATACTCTAATTCGATTTGCACAATTTATGGTGATTTTTCAAAGTTAACCTACTGCTACTGTCAAAAACTGTTTTAGTGCAAAATGTTGATTACTAGGTGTATAACTCCCTTATTCCCTTTCTCTATAATATTTCTCATCACTTTCACTTATTTCTCTTCACTAATATATCAAGAACTTAAGACTTTATATAATAAAACTCTACTATAACATTATTTCCATGCTTTTTCAATAATATCAAACTTAAAAATATATTGAAATCTTGATGTTCTTACCTTGTGCTATTGATTTCAATCTTTAACTTGATTTTCTCTCTTCTCCAGCTTCTATCTTTTGAATCTAACTTGATATTATAGCTCTCCATTGTCTCCTTATCAATTTTCTCTCTTGGTGGCTATGAAAATTTCTTTGATTTCTAAGTGAATATGGTGAATTTTTGGTGGGAGGACCAAATTGTAAAGAAATGAAAACTTCTTTCTTTTCCTCTCTTCTCACATTGGTTGCATAGAAAAGATGATGATTTTTTTAATCATCTTTCCTCCCTTTTATATTAATCATTTAATAATAAAATAATACTAAAAATCTTAATAAAATATTAATTAAATAACATTTATCTAATTAATTAATTAAAAATATCACAAACATCATCATTACCTTCTAGAATTCTATCTCTCTCTATTTGACCATTTTGCCCTTTATAATCTTTTGAAATTTCATTCTTGAGTCATCACTTAATTTGGTAAAATTGCAATTTAGTCCCTCAAAATTTTCCCCTTTTCAATTTGGTCCTAATTCATCCATTTTCCTTAGTTTCTAGATTATTCCACTCTTAAATATTTACACTATTGGTCCTTCAACTTTTTCGTATTTACACTTTAACCCCTCAAATTTTGAGTATTTACTCTTGGGCAACAAAACTTTTCTCACTTTTGCAATTTAATCCTTTCTTAAATTAATGTGTCATAATATACTTTCCAATGTTGTCATAACTGAAAATTCTCCTTTTTGTCACTTTATTTCCTTACTATATCAAAGATAATATCTTGTTGTAAAAATTTTCGGGGTATTACATTTCTCTCCCCCTTAAAATAAATTTCGTCCTCGAAATTTCCTTGTTTTACTATGTCAAGAATACATACTCTCTTACTGTAATAATTTTCAGGATCACATATCAATTTAGACTTTTTAAATAAATTGAGTGGTCAAACGTTGAAATTTTCGAACGAAATTTTCACGAAATCATTCTGTGAATTTGTAGACCATAAAAATAAATTTTTCCTCGTCGAATTTGTGGTCCCGAAACCACTGTTCCGACTCGATCCAAAAATCGTCCTGTTACAACTCTTCCCCCCTTTAGGGATTTTTGCCCCCGATAATCTTACCAGAAGAAATTACTTCCAACTCTCATGAAATACTTTCACTAACTTTCAAAAATCACTAATCAATTTAATCTCGTATATCTGTATATCATACTTTTTGAAATGTAGAATTTTTTTATTTTTTATTTCATTCCGACTATTTATCTTCATACTCATGAATGCACAAAATTTATTCTCTTAGCTGAGGACATGCTTAAATACATATAACGCAAATCACATCTCGATAATTCAATTCACTTTAATAAAACAATTGTATTGATTTCAACTATCAAACACTAACATATCAAGATACTATTTTCTTCATGCTGAGGATACAACTCAAACACACAATCTTTCAACATTCTTTTAGCATGCAAACCAAAGATCCTTTAACCGTATTAGTTCAAGGAAACATATATTTTGATTGAACTCATTAACTTTAATCAAATTTACCTGAGGAAAAATTCAATCATACAATTTTAAGTTTATACTCTCATTATTTATACCCTTACTGATGACAATTCCTTGCACAAAAATCAGAAAATTCCAGATACCAAAATCACCATATTTCAGCTCTGAAATTTCATCATAGAAAAACAATACACTTTTTAAATATGCATGCAAAACATAATAATAACTGGTCATAAACCAACTAGACCAACAGGGTTTTTGTCTAACATCATAATTAGGTAACATTCTCATAACGTAAGAACTCTATTAGAAACTGAACAATTATACACATATCTCTGAGAATAAAAGAATATATATAATATCCCGAAAAGATCATCGTGTTCATTTCGACTGTAACCTTCACACACAGACATCTTTACCACTTAATTATCATTTCTCTGACTAATTCTGTTATCACGAACCTCACTTTATTCCATTCACTATAAAAAACTTCCAATTAATACATACATTCTTTTAAGTATCATACCTGAATATTTTGTCTCATCAAATTTAACTTCTTCTTTATTTACTTTCTTACTTGTTTACTTGATTGCTTGCTTAAACAACTCATGATTATAACTTACTCCTTCCTTATTGAAATTATTTTCTCAACTGATAATTGAAATATTCTTAATCCTTATACTCACCTGAATCTATTTATCACACTTTTACCTAAACTTTCATGTAACATAATTTCTTTACTAACTCGTTGAATTACTTGGAATACTAAGGATACTCAGGTCTCTTATCTGAATATAACATGCCAAAGCTATGTCCCAGACATAGTCCTACATGAGATGTTTCCTGTACTCCCAATGTCATATCCCAAATATGGTATTACATGGGAGTTCTCATATCAGTACCCATGCCATGTCCCAGACATGGTCTTACGGGGGACATCTCATCTCAGGGCCAACGCCATGTCCCAGACATGGTCTTACATGGGACCTCTCATCTCGGTGCCAATGCCATATCCCAGACATGGTCTTACATGGGACCTCTCACCTCGGTGCCAACGCCATGTCCCAGGCATGGTCTTACATGGGACCTTTCATCTAGGTGCCAACGCCATGTCCCAGACATGGTCTTACATGGGACCTCTCATCTCGGTGCCAATGCCATGTCCCAGACATGGTCTTACATGTGACCTCTCATCTCGGTGCCAACGCCATGTCCCAGACATGGTCTTACGTGGGACCTCTCAACCCGATGCCAACGCCATGTCCCAGACATGGTCTTACATGGGACCTTTCATCTCGGTGCCAACGCCATGTCCCAGACATGGTTATACATGGGACCTCTCATCTCAGTGCCAACGCCATATCCCAGACATGGTCTTACATGGGACATCTTATCTCGGTGCCAATGCCATGTCCCAGACATGGTCTTACATAGGACCTCTCATCTCGGTGTCAACGCCATGTCCTCGACATGGTCTTACATGGGACCTCTCATCTTGATGCCAACGCCATGTCCAGACATGGTCTTACATAGGACCTCTCATCTCGATGCCAATGCCATGTCCAAAACATGGTCTTATATGAGACCTGTCATCTCGGTGCCAGCGCCATGTCCTAGACATGGTCTTACATGGGACCTTTCATCTCGGTGCCAACGCTATGTCCCAGACATGGTCTTACATAGGACATCTCATCTCGGTGCCAACTCCATATCCTAGACATGGTCTTACATGGGACCTTTCATCTCGGTGCCAACGTCATGTCCCAGACATGGTCTTACATGGGACCTCTCATCTGGGTGCCAACGCCATATCCCAGACATGGTCTTACACTGGCTCACATATTGATGTCGATGCCATGTCCCAGACATGGTCTTATATGAGATCGCATGCCGATGCGATATCCCAGATATGGTCTTATACGGAAATCACATATCACATGTTGCCACGGTCCAACCATGGTCTTTTCCGTCAATTCATCACATATCACTGAACGAAAGTACTCATTCCTATATTCTACTCAATTTGATCTTTCAATTCAATTTTTATACTATTATAATATTCATGGTTCAATAGCAAAGACATAAAACAAACATTATATTATTTCTAATTTAACAATTAAGCATAATATTCTATCATATAAACATATTGATTACACTTATTCAAGCAAGTGTACATAAACATACATTCCATCTATTTGTGTATATTTACTTATCATATTTACTTAATCAAATATGTTGAGCACATAACATCATATGCGCGCCAAGCAAACGCGGATGAGCATATCACCATATAAACTTTCATTTTATTCTACGTTTCTACATTTTTCAACTATGGTTGTCTTACTTCATACGTTAACACATACTTATCATGAATTTTCTATTCATAGCTTTCTAAATTTTGTTTCATCATAAACACATTTCAATCACCTCAGCGTAATTTTTTTTTACATTACTGGAAACAACTCGGTTAGAAGTCATCTCTTTCTTACAAAACAATTTCATTTGAGTCGGAAGATATTACATTATCACGAGTAATAAAATGGCATCTATAGCTAAACTCACATACGCTATGTTAGCCTGAGAACTGACTAATCCATAGCTCTGATACCACTAAATGCAACACCCCAAACCCGGTCTAAACGTTATGACCGAATCTAGCGATGTCACATTGTAACACCCCTTACCTGTATTCGACGCCGGAATAGGGTACGAGGCATTACTAGAAGACATACATTTGCATACATATTAAACCAAGTTACAAAATTTCATCCGAATTAAAACTTTTAAATTATTAACGTGCTTTTATAATTCTTTACAACATATCCTCGAAATATTATATTCATAACAAATAGGGCCTACGAGACCCGATATTTACTCATGTAATTCAAAGCTTCATTTCCATTTCATTCAATTCACAATTTCTCATGTTCACAATTCAAATCAATTTCTCAATCCAATATATATATTTTAATCATCTAAGAATATAATTTAAGTTACACGAACTTACGAGTTAAATTGTAGAAATACCAAAATTCGAGACATTTTGATAATTTTCTATTTTCCTTAAACTTTCACCCAATCTGGATTTAAATTAATATTTCATTCAATTTATTAATTTAAATAACAAAACAATTCATTTCAAGCAATTTGGTCACTTTTTGACATCTTTACCAATTTACCCTTAAAATATTACTTTTATTCAATTTAGTCCTTGAATCTAAAACATGCAAATTGACCATTTTAATGAGAACTCATGCTAGTTGAATAATAATTTATTTTCCTCCTCCTCCTCTCCATTCCACATCCTTAATGTATAATATGCTTATATGTAACATTATCTACAATTCCACCATTTATTTATATCTTAATTCAAAGTTGTCCACTTGAGTCATAGTCACTAAATTATTTATATCTTTAGGTACAAAACTCCAAATTAATATCAACCAAATTATTATGAAACTACACTCACATATCTTCTTACCATAATATAGTAAGAATTTTTGGTTTAGCCAATAAGTACATTTTATTCTTTAAACATTCCCTATTTTACTGTTTGACAGTTCTGACCCCTCTTCACTAAAAAATAATTATCTCTTTATATACAATTTGAATGATGTTTACGTTTGTTTATATTGAAAATAGACTCATTAAGGATTTTAAACATATAAATTTAAGCCTATAATTATTTTTATTAAATTTTGATGATTTTCCAAAGTCAGAACAGGAAACCCGAATTCATTCTGACCTTGTCTCACAAAATTTATTATATCTCATGATTTAAAACTCCATTACTTACATCGTTTTTCTATGAGAAACTAGACTTAATAAGATTTAATTTCATATTTTATTCATACTCTAATTCGATTTTCACAATTTATGGTGATTTTTCAAAGTTAACCTACTGCTGTTATCCAAAACTATTTTAGTGAAAATGTTGATTACTAGGTGTATAACTCCTTATTCCCTTTCTCAAGAATATTTCTCATCACTTCACTTATTTCTCTTCACTAATATATCAAGAACTTAAGACCTTATATAAGAAAACTCTACTATAACATTATTTCCATGCTTTTTCAATAATATCAAACTTAAAAATATATTGAAATATTGATGTTCTTACCTTGTGCTATTGATTTCAATCTTTAACTTGATTTTCTCTCTCCTCCAGCTTCTATTTTTTGAATCTAACTTGTTATTCTAGCTCCCCATTGTCTCCTTATCAATTTTCTCTCTTGGTGGCTATGGAAATTTCTTTGATTTCTAAGTGAAAATGGTGATTTTTTGGTGGGAGGACTAAATTGTAAAGAAAGGAAAACTTATTTCTTTTCCTCTCTTCTCACGTTGGTTGCATAGAAAAGATGATGATTTTTTTCATTATCTTTCCTCCCTTTTATATTAATCATTTAATATTAAAATAATACTAAAAATCTTAAGAAAATATTAATTAAATAACATTTATCTAATTAATTAATTAAAAATATCACAAACATCATCATTACCTTCTACAATTCTCTCTCTCTATTTGACCATTTTGCCCTTTATAATCTTTTGAAATTCCATCGTTGAGTAATCACTTAATTTGGTAAAATTACAATTTAGTCCCTCAAAATTCTTCACCTTTTCAATTTGGTCCTAGTTCATCCATTTTCCTTAGTTTCTAGATTATTCCACTCTTAAAATATTTACATTTTAACCCTTAAATTTTTAGTATTTACTCTTGGGCAACAAAATTTTTCTCACTTTTGCAATTTAATCCTTTCTTAAATTAATATGTCATAATATACTTCCCAATGTTGTCATAACTCAAAATTCTCCTTTTTGTCACTTTATTTCCTTCCTATATCAAAGATAATATCTTATTGTAAAAATTTTCGGGGTATTACATTATGTGTTCGATAAGTATGCTACTGATTGTATTTTTCCTTACGACATGCTTTCTCATTGGTCAAGTTTCAATAAACAATGGTCTAAAAGTTTCAATTAATTTTATGGGTTTGTTTAGGTACGTAAAGCTTACTTTTGTTGCTTTCAACAAGTTTATTAAAGAACCTTATGCATTTGATCTTGTAAAAAAATTTTCTACCTTAGACTTTAAATATGAATTTTTACATAATAATATTAAACTTCTTGATTTTTATAATTACGTGGCATTCTTAATTCATCATTGGAAATTCTTATGGATGACCATGCATATTCAAAGAAAGTTACAAGTTATTTTTTACTTAAACACTCATGTGCCTAATATTTCTATGTTTAGTGTTGATGATTTGTTTTTGAAGGACAGATACTTGATCCATGATGATTTGGGAGATCAAAATAATATCTTTGATCCTAGAGATAGTTTTGGTGCACAAGAAAGCTTAGGTAAGTATTTTATTCATTTTATTGTTATTTATTCTAATATCTTTTTTTCTATGCAGTTAAAGATTCGGGGACGAATCTTCTTGAGGAAAGGGGAATGATGCAAGTCTTAAGGCACAATTTCAGACCTATGGATGTAATGGGTGCACACTACCTCAAGGCCCAATAACATTGTCAAAAGTCAAGCAAATGAAACCAGGGTTCAATCAAAGACAAGATTGGAGGATGAATCTTTTCAAGGAAAGGGGGAATGATACATGCACGGATGAGGTGAGGACTCATGATCCGTATGTATAATGAACTCATTGGGCAGCAAGTAATGTTGCCACACTTGGAGAGCTTGCGCCAATGCAAATAACTCTTTATCGTAAGTTGAGCTGTTTAATTGTGCCCCATTTAGTTTTTCACTAAAATATCCTATTGGCCTTTTATCTTGCATCAACATGTCACCAATTCCAATACCTGAAGCATCACATTGAAGTTCAAAAGTATTAGAAAAATCAGGTAATTTAAGAACTAGAGTAGAACATAACTTATCATTTAAGACTTGAAAAGCCTTTTCTTGAGCTTCACCCGACTTAAAACCCACTGTTTTTTTTATAACCTCAGTTAATGAAGTAGCAATAGTGGAGAAATCCTTCACAAAACATCTATAAAAACTAACTAAACCATGGAAAGATCTCACCTCGGTAATTGATTTAGGAGTGGGTCACTCCCTTATTGCCTTTACTTTATCCTCATCGACATGAATTCCTTGAGCACTTATTATAAACCCTAAAAAATTAGTTTATCACAACAAAAAGTGCATTTATCAAGGTTGGAAAATAATTTTTCAATTCATAGAATGTCCAAAACAGATTTAACATGGAAAACATGAGAATCTAAAGAAGTTGAGTAAATTAGAATATCATCAAAATATACTACCACAAATTTACCCAAATAAGGCCTTAAAACATGATTCATTAATCTCATGAAAGTGTTAGGTGCATTAGTTAGACCGAAAGGCATAACAAGCCATTCATACAATCCAAAATTAGTTTTAAAGGTTGTTTTCCATTCATCCCCTTCCCTCATACAAATTTGATGATAAGCACTTTTTAAGTCAATTTTAGTGAAAATCGTTGAACCATGTAACTCATCAAGCATGTCATCAAGTCTAGGGATTGGATGATATACTTTAACATTATTTTTTTGATTGGGCGGCGATCAACACACATTCGAAATGAACCATCTTTCTTAGGCACCAATAAGACAAGGACGACATAAGGACTTAAACTTTCACTAATGTACCCCTTGTCTAATAGTTCCTCTACTTGCCTTTGCATCTCCTTTGTCTCCTCAGGATTGCTTTGGTAAGCTGGTTAGTTTGGAATGAATGCTTCGGGTACTAAATTAATTTGGTGCTTAATTCCTCATAAAGGTGGTAAACCTTTAGAGGCCTCATTGAAAACATCCGTGTAATCCTGCAAAAGAGATTTAAACACACTAGGCAAAGATTTGTTAAGGTCAGTTAAAGATAAATAATTTTTCCTAAACCTCACAAGGATACAAGGTTGTTTGTTTAATAAGGCTTTCCACACCTCACAAGGATACAAGGTTGTTTGTTTAATAGGGCTCTCTACACATCTTTTTCTTTTGCAAATAGACTTTGCACTTTATTTTTACCACTAGAGAATTCACTCACCATTGGGCCGTTTGAATTTTGACTTGTAGCACTATTGACCTCTTTTATCTCAGTCTTTTTTGTTTGTCCTTTCCCCTTAACCCGCTCACAGAATTTCATCATTTTCATTTGATCTTTATACACGTCGTTGGGATTCAAAGGGGCTAGAGTAAATTTCTTCCCTTTAAAGATAAGGGAATACGGATTTTGTTTGCCATGGTGTATTACAACACGATCAAATTGCCACCTTCCAAGAAGTAAATGTGCGGCATACATGGGGATGACATTGCACCATACCTCATCCTCATAATTGCCAAGTTTAAAAGTAATCAAGGACTATTTTGCAACTCGTACTTTGGAACATTCATTAAGCCATTGAAGGTGGTATGGCTTAGGGTGTTTTGAGCAAGGTAATTTCAAACACTCCACAAGATAACTACTAACAACATTAGCACAACTCCCACTATCTATAATAAACAAACACAATTTATGACACATGCACAGATGAGGTGAAATTTATTAAATTTAACAAAAGCTGCCAATTTTCAAGCTTGGGAAATTAGAAGATTTGCGATGACATTTTGGATGGGATTTTGGAATTTTTGGGTTGATAGGTCTGCATGGTGTTTGAAGATATATCTCTTAGCTTCAAAACACATTTTGAATCACTCAATTTTGAGTTCGGGAGCTCAAGTTATGACTGTTTTAGTGAAGACTATGTGAGTAGAATGATGTGTGCTCGTAATCGTGAGTTCGATTATAATACGCTAGTTGTCCCGATCGTCTAATTCTGTATCATCTCGATTTAGCATTGAAGGTGAAATTGTGAGTAATGGAAACTTGGTAGATGAAAATGAGTAAAATTAGGTTGGATGGATGACTTGTACTAATCAAACACTTAGAAATGAACCAACAATATGAGAGATCATGACCCGATTTCTATAAAGTGAAACAACAAACAAATCTCTAAAGAAAAAGAAGTAAACTATGACCCACTATTTAGAAAAATAGGAACCATCGATATATTATAATGCCACACTTAAGAACAAGGAAAGAAAGGAAGTGATAAGTTCAAAAGAAAAAAATGATTGACGCCACGAGGAGAACCTTGATAAGTCCAAGTAAGTTCTTTCAAGAACAATGAGATAGAATTCTCGCAATAACTCAAAAATATTTATTCATCATTAGCTTATCAAAGTTCTATTTACAGGATATTTATAGGCATTTTTGTGACTATTCAATTGCCTATGTGAGACTTTTCATATTCAGCCATTAACTAGTATTATTACAAGCACTGATTTCATTTTTATCTCTTGTAGGGAAGTCAATGAGTCATGTCTCTTTATTGCAACCTGATGTAGTTGAAAAGGCATGCCAATTCTCCTTATGGAAGACTTAATGTATCCTTAATGTGTTTAATTGATGTCCCTTTAGCTCCATTGAAACAAAATTATAAAAACTTCTGTAACATCCTCTTCAATGGCATCATGATGAAGGTTTAAGACTCCAAAAAAAATCAGACTTGAAGAGTCTCCTTTGGTCCATTAAACAACCTCCATAATTTTTTTTATAAAGCTTTGAAACCGTCCAACTTGAAGAGTCTTTAGTCATAAGAAAAGTCACCTGCAAACATAGATAATTAAGCATTAAACAATAACTTAAAACACTCATAAAAACAATATATTTAATAACACTCATGCACACAAATTAATTGAACATGCAACTTAAATCACCTTATTTAAAATGAAAATAAACACACTTTAATTAATACATTAAAAAGTAATAGCCAAATTAAATAACATACTTATATAAACAAACTCAAAAATATTTAACAACTAAGATGCTTAAATGCATGGTTTAAGATGCAAACTAAATGAAAAATGAGTTACTTAATGCATGACTTAATTTAATGATGCAAACTTTAACTAACATGGGAGTTACATAATGCATGTCATAATTTATGATGCAAACTTAACTAACATGAGAGTTATATAATGCATACTTTATTAAATGCAAAACACATAGTGCATGTCAGAATTAAAAGATGTAGATCAATAATGCAAGACATTAATTAAAGATGCATATAATAAAGAAGACATAATTAAAAGTTTTAAAATTAATTAAACTAAACAAATAACCACATGCAAAACATTGCATGGACTTGGAACGTTATTTTGGGTCCAATAAGGGTTAGACATCTCATGTTCAGCCTAAACTTGCTAAATTAGGTCCATCATCGCCTCTTTAAATTTCTTGGATCTAGCACGCGTTATAGACTCGATGGGAATTTCAATTGGATCCTCTCTTGAAATGAGCAACTTGGAGTTTGGTCCACTTGATGAACTCAAATGCACTTCAATCGTTCCCGTGTATGTATCACAGAATTTCTGAACGGGATTATGATGGGAATTACAAATTTCAGGCTTTTAATTCGAGTTTAAATCATATCAGATTTGGGTTTTAGGCTTAATTTTTATTATATATGAGCCCAATATTTTATTTATCAGCTCTTATTATTTTATTATTATTTTATTTTGAATTTTTATAATTTTTAATTATTTTAAGTTATTTAGGAGTTTTATGTTAATAAGAAAGTTTAGTTTAAAATTACTTCTTGTTTAGATTAAATTAGAGTTCTAGCGTACTTAAGAGTTTTATTTAGATTTATTTAGCTAGCCTATATCTGTGTCTTTGCATTGTCTGTAATTCATACAATTGATTATTATTCTACTTCTCTTTTGAGTTAAAAAAATCTCTCTAAGTTTTTCTTTTCAAGAATTTCTCTTGAGTTTCTTTTAGAAGATTTTTAACAATCTTTTCAGATTGTGGGGATCATCTTCAAACTTTTTCTTGCCAAGTTTTCTTTCTTGGAGGGGAAATTAGAGCCGCTTGAAGGGGGTTGTGGATTCTTCGTGTTTCCAAGGCTTCTTAGGACTGCTATATACCATGTTCTATCTTTCCATCTATCTTATTTATTTTCTTTCTTATTATTCTAATCCTTGACTTATTATTTTATTTTAGTTATTTATTTTAATTGTTTTATTTTACTTGGATTCTTTTTCGTTTCAGGTTGTGTCAAAATCCAAGTTTCTTTTCAAACATCTAAAGCTCTAAGTCAAATCCGCGACTTTGAAAAACTTTATGATCTCCTTCTAAATTCATCCGTCTCATTCTTTATCAATTTACTTTTAATGAAACACCAAGAATGGAATATATTAGTCCTTTGATTGTCAAGATCATCCCTCATTTGGATGTTGAGGGTGCGACACACTACTAGGCAATACGATTAAGCAAAATCATCCTCTTCATTTGGTGGTTCTATGACCTTCTCATTCATATCACTGGCATGGATCATATTCTCCATAAATCCTATCATATTCGAATTGTCTGAATCATAAGTATATTCACCATTTTCTTTGATAATGAGAAGTCTCGTGTTAAGGCAATCTCTACTATAGTGCCCACGTCCTTTACATTTGAAACATTCTATCTCATGAGTTCTTTTCGTGCTCGAACTAGCTGAACTGGGCTGCTTAGAAGGTATTTGCATTTTAATAGGAGCACTACTCTTCCAATTTGATTTCTTAGTATCACCATTTGAAGAGAGCTTGTTAGTATTAAAAGGTGGTTTCAAATTCTTAAAGTCAGAATTAGAATTATTACCTTTGTAATATTGCGAAGTAGAGAATGAATGAGGGCTTTGTTTCGTCAATTGTTGTTCAATCTCAATGGCTTTATGAACTACCTCCTCTAGATCTATGTAAGTCTGTAACCACAAAGTGTTAGCTATAGGTTTGTTCAAGCCATCAATAAAATGTATCATAGTGGTCTCATCATCCTCTTCCACATTTGTTCATTGCATGAGCATCTCCATCTTCTTCAAGTACTCATCAACTGATCTACTACCCTGAATAAGTCATCGAAGTTTGGTTTTGACCTCCCTATAGTAATGAGAAGGAATAAAGAATTGTCGGATGACTTGTTTCAACTCATCCCATGTAATTTATCTCTCGTAGTTTCGTTGATGACTTATTCCAAGTTGAGTCCACCAATACAACACATAGTCTGAGAATTCAAGGGTCACCAAAGGGACTTTCTCATCTTCTGGGCATCTATTGTAATGAAACATAAGCTCTATTTTTTATTCCCACTCATAGCATGCCTTGGGACCATTCTTTCCATGAAATTGAGTGATTGTGAACTTTGGTTTTGCCAAAGAAGGCTACCACGGTCATTAGTAGCCAAAGGATCAGTTTGGCGTAGCCTTTATCGATGATATTCTGGTGTACTATAAGACCTAGGATGAGCATGATGAGCATCTTAAAGTAGTTATTTAAGTACTCTGAGAAAAGCAGCTCTATGCTAAGTTGAGCAAGTGTGAATTTTGGCCAAGAGAAGTAATGTTTCTAGGGCACTTTCTACTGAGGGGATTTGAGTTGATCCTAGGAAGATTGAGGTTATACTTGATTGGAAACAGTCTAAGAATGTTTCTAAGATCCACAGTTTTCTGGGTCTTGCGAGTTATTGTAACATCCTGAAATAGGGCCTAAACGGAATAGTGGTTGCGAAACCACGAATCTGAGATAGAAAAGTTTATTGTGAATAATTTTTATGATTTACCGATTGATTGGATGCATGTGTTAGAACACCGATAAGAAATTTTAGTGATTGCATGTTTGAATTGCATATTAGAGCTTAATTTCAAAACTGGGTAAATATGAGTTTTAGATGATAAAGGATTTAATTGAAGTGCATAATTGAAGTAGGGGTCCTTAAATGGTAATTAGACAATTATATTTTCATGGAAAAAAATGGGCATGCATAGATAAAAATAACTAAAGTTTTAATGAAGGACATTTTAGTCATTTGGTAATAAAAAGAATTAAAAAGGGAAAATGATGGCAAAATGTGCTCATCTTCAAGCTATGGCCGAATTTTACAAGGGGAAACCATAGCTAGGGTTTCTTCACTTTCTCGAGCTCATAGTAAGTGAATCCAAGCCCCGTTTTTAATGTTTTTTTTACGTTTTTGGAGTCCTTGTAGCTCGATTTAGCTTATTCTACCATTAATTCATGTTAGGGTTCATATTTGAAAAAATACCCATAGGTGAAATGTGTTTATTTTGATGTTTTATGGTAGAATATGAAGCTTGAAATTATGTTAAACAACTTTTGCTAGGTGATTTTAAGTGAAAACTAGTAAAACGACACAATCGGTAAAAATACCTAATGTTCATAAGTAAATGTTAGAGTGGGAATTTAATGTTGCCATAGAAGGGAAAGATGTTCAATGTATTAAAACATAAGAATAAGGGATGAATTTTAATTTCCGAGCTTTGCGGAAAAAATGTAAATATACAAAAGTTTAGGGGCAAAATTGTAATTTTTCCAAAGTTCAAGTGAAGGACTATTTTGATGAATGTGAGTATTAAATAAGCTAAATTTGCTATTATAGATCAAGAAGAATGAATTTTGGAGTTAGACTGGGGAAAAAAAGGTTGAGGACTAAGTTACTAGATTTGATCGTATTTTGTACCGAGGTAAGTTTACGGTAATTAAATGCAATATTTCAATATTTATTATTAATTTTTTTCCAGAAATTATGTATTTATTTCATGAAATTATTTAATGTTGACTCAAGTATGAGATGATAGAGAATCAGTGTTAAAAATTCCCATTGAAACCTTAGGAATGTATCGGATACAAATGTCATGACATTAAGGGAATGAGATCCCATGTAAGAACATGTCTGGGACATGACATTGACATTATTGAGGTTATGAGAGGTCCCACGTAAGACCATGTCTGGGATATGACATTGGCACCGAGATGAGAGGTCCCAATAAGACCATGTCTAGGACATGGCATGGGCACCGATATGAGAACTCCCATGTAAGACCATATCTGGGATATGCATTGGCAGTACAGAAAACATCACATGTAAGACCATGTCTAGGACATGGCTTTGGCATGTTATTATCAGACAGGAGATCCTAGTATCCTTAGTATTCCAAGTGGTTCAACGGGCTAGTAAACAGACTATGTTACATGAAAGTTCAGGTAAAAGCATAATAAACAGATTCAGGTAAAAGCATAGTAAACAAACTATGTTACATGAAAGTTTAGTTAAACAGATTCAGCAAGGGAGAAGTAAGTTATAAGCATGATTTATTTAAGTAAGCAAGTAAGTAAACAAGTAAGAAAGTAAGTAAAGAAGAAGCAAAAACCATGATACTTGATGATAAATCATGAGTATAATTATTTATGATAAATGTTGTCATTTATTTGCTTGTAAACTTGCTAAGCTTTACGTTTACTCTCTTTATTTTCCTTCTTTTTTTATAGTATCACCAAGCCAATTCGGGGATCGTAAAGACGTCAGAGATCGTTTCACACTATCATCAGGCCATCTCATTATTAAATGATTCGAAACGTTTTAAGTTATGACATGTATAGAGACTTAGTCATTTTGTGTGTGTTCTTATGATATGGCTAATGAATAGCTATTGAAATGGCTATTTAAGAACATGTTTTGATGTTATGTGTGCCTAAATGATAGTTAATACAAAGAAATTATAAAAGAGTAAAAATTTGCAATGGAACAGTTTTTGGACAGCAGCATTGATGTGATTTTGAAAAATCACCCAAAATAGTAGAAATGAAATTAGAGAGTGAATGAGATATAGAATTAAATCTTATCAAGTCTATTTTCACATGAAGGAAACGGTGTAGGCAAAGGAACTATATATTATGTGATATTTGAATTTTAGTGAGACAGGGTTAGAATGGTTTTTGAAGTCCCATTTTCTGAATTTAGAAAATCATTAAATATTGTACAGAAATAATTATGAGTCATAATTTATATTTATAGATTTCTTACTAAGTCTATTTTCAAAAGAAACAAACTAGAACATTATCCAATTTCTGTACAATGAGATAATAGATTTTTAGTGAAGAGGGATCAGAACTATCGAGTATTGAAATAGGGGAAATTTTAATGAATAAGCTGTACTATTTGGCTAAACCAAAAATTCTGGAAATTTTATGGCAAGAAGATATTTGAGTTTAGTTTTAGGTAAAATTTATGGATCTAAATTTTGAATTTTGTAACTCGAGTTATAATTAAAATCGTGACTCTTACACGAGTGGATAATTTTATTGTCAACAATAAAATAATTTATTTTGATTGGTTTAAGTATTTGGAAAATTTTTAATGCTCCCAGTTTGGACCCGAACCATTTTTGTTACATGATTTAGGGTCTCGAAAGTCCTTTTTAGGGATATATTGAATGAACGTAAGCGAATTAATTTTTAAAAGCAAATTTTTATGCTCCGAATTAGTAAGTTAAGTCAGATAACTCCTCGTGCTCGACTTCGGCAACGGTCTCGGGTAAGGTGTGTTACTGTTATTATCAGAGGTTTGTTGAGGGGTTTTCATTTTGTCTGGACAAGAATGTTCCTTTTGTCTGGACTAATGCGCAACAATTGAGCTTTGATAAGCTTAAGTCTGTTCTGACTTAGGCTTCTGTTCTGATATAGCCTGAATCTAGTAAGGAGTTTGTGGTTTATAGTAATGCGTCGCATGTCAGTTTGGGGTGTGTCTTTATGCAAGATGGTAAGGTTGATGCATAAGGTTGTGGCTTATGCATCCTGACAGCTTAAGTCATATAAGGGATATTATCCACCGTACGATCTCGAGTTGGCTGCTGTGGTGTTTGCCTTAAAAATTTAGAGGCATTATCAGTATGGTGAGAGGTGTATCATCTACACCGATCACAAGAGCCTTTAGTACCTCCTGACTCAAAGGAGTTGAACCTTAGGCAGCATAAATGGATTGAGCTACTCAAGGATTACGACTGCACGATATAGTATCATCCAGGTAAGGCCAATGTGGTGGTCGATGCTCTTAGTCGTAGAGCCATGTCTGATTTGAGGGCAATGTTTGCTCGCCTAAGTCTATCTGAAGATGGGAGTCTGTTAGCCGAGTTGCAAGTTAAACCAACTTAGATTATTCAGATTTTGAAAAAATAGTTGAGGGATAACTCTTTGGTTTCGTGTTTCTATCAGGTTGAGAGTGACTGTACGTCTAATTTTGGGTTGAATAATGATGGATTTCTGTGTTTCCGAGGATGGGTTTACGTACCAAGCGAATTTGATTTGAGATAGTTGATTCCAAGGGAAGAGCGTAGTAGCCCTTATGCTATGCATTCCGGTAGAAATAAGATGTATCGAGATCTCTCTAAACTGTATTGGTGGCCGAGTTTGAAACAAGAGGTAACAGATTTTATTTCCCGTTGTCTGACGTGCCAGCAAGTAACGTTGAGCACTAGTTACCTTCAGGATTGCTCCAACCCATTAAGATTCCCTTATGGAAATAAGAACGTGTGACGATGGATTTCGTTAGTGGGTTACCGTTAACACCCACTACAAAGGATTTTGTATGGGTCATCGTAGATCGGTTGACCAAGTCTGCCCATTTCATTCCTATTCGGACAGATTATTCGCTGTAGAAGTTGGCTAAACTCTACATTTATGAGATTGTGAGACTTCATGGGGTTCCAGTTTCAATAATTTTTATAGGGATCCTCGCTTCACTTTTCAGTTTTGGAAGAAACTTCATGAAGCTTTGGGTTTGAGATTGAACTTCAGTACTACGTTCCATCCTCAGACCGATGGTCAATTTGAGAGGGTGATTCAGATACTGGAGGATATGCTTCGGAGTTGTGTAATTGATTTCTGAGGGAGTTAGGAGGATTTTCTACCTTTAGTTGAGTTCGCCTACAACAATAGCTTTTAGTCTAGCATCCAGATGGCACCATACAAGGCTCTGTATGGTCTTAAGTGTCGTACTCCACTGTGTTGTACTAAGTTGGGCAAACAACGAGTTTTGGGTCCTGAGTTGGTTTCCGAGACTAAAGATAAAGTTTGACTAATTCGGGATCATCTTAAGGCGGCTTCTGATAGATAGAAGTCCTATGCATATCTGAAAAAGAGGGATATCAAGTACTCTATGGGTGGGTTTGTATTTCTTAAGGTGTCTCCATGAAAGAAGGTTCTACGGTTCAGACGTAAGGGCAAGTTGAGCCCTAGATTCGTTGGGTCGTATTGGATTCTAAAGCGTATAGGACCGACTGCTTATAAGTTAGAGCTACCTCTAGAGTTAGACCGTATCCATGATGTGTTTCACATCTCGATATTGAGGCAATATCGATCTGACCCATCTCACGTTGTTTCTGTTGAGTAGATCGAGGTTAGACCAGATCTAACATTTGAGGAGGAGCCGGTTCAGTTCTTGGATCGAGATGTAAAAGTTCTAAGGACGAATTCTATTCTGTTAATTAAGGTTCTGTGGCAAAATCATGGAACTGAGGAAGCCACGTGGGAACCTGAGGACTCGATGCGTCAGCAGTATCCTCATCTATTCGGATCAAATAAAATTCAAGGCCAAAATTTCTTTTATGGGGTAGGGTTGTAACGCCCTGAATTATTATTTTTTTCTATGAATTTTGTCACAAATATGTATCTGCTTCAGTGGTTAAGTGATTTGGGGGTGTGTTTGAGGTCTTTGGTTGAAGTCCCACTTTTGTGAAAATAAGCTATTTTTTATCCTAGCCTATTCCTTGCCGTTTGGGCTTATATTTTCTCTTCAGTAAACTCATATTAGAATGAGCTTGCTGGTTCAAGTGGTAAGGTGTTAATTTGCCCTAAGGTTCCGTGTTTGAATCCCTGCGTGAGCGTGGATGATAATTTTTACATTTGTGAGAGCGTTTCAATTGGGTAGTAGAGGCTGAGGGGAGTTGAAATTCTAAGGTAGTTGGATGAGGTTAGTTGGTAGGTTTCTAGGGGATTATGTTGTTAGTGTTGGAGTTATTGGGGGTTTTTAGTTTTTTTTTTAATTATTTAATTAATGAATTTTATCTAATTTAATTTTAATTTTGTTTTCCAAAAGAAATCCCGTCTTGTTTTTTTACGTCATTTTTCTGTTCCCTCTTCTCCTCAGGTGGTGACACATGGCAACCTTTCAATATGCCACGAGGTGAATAGAAATTTTGAAAAATTATAAAAACACTTTAAAAATATATAAATTGATAAAAAAGGATAAATAATTTTTCACATAAAAAATAATCTTGGAAATTTGCATGTCCAGACACATCTAAATCATGCCACACGCTTGTCCGGATTCATTCCTAATCTAGTTTTATTAACTACTTAATTTTCAGAAAGTAAAAGAGTAAGATGTAAAGATTCGAGTTATATTTGTTATTAAACCTTATACCTAAAATTCAAAATTAAGCATTTTTCGATAGAATTTTAAGAGAGCAGCAAATCTAATAGTTCGTCTCTCGTACATGCACCGATTTGATCTTCTTTTTAGTATAATAACCAAAATGTAATTCGAGGCGTAGTACAAGTCCTGCTATGGTACTTTTATGATATTTTTTATATTTAAAATTCTAGACTATTCAATGACTATATTATATTTAGTTTTGCACAAGTGGTTTCATATGAAACAAATAATATACTAGAATTAGACTTAAAAACATCAAACAACTCAAAAACCAATACTATAAACAATATCACACCAGTTTAATCAATTTTACTAAAATGTTGTACGATACAAATCGTATAAATATATGTGAAATTTCAATACCTCTAAAATTCATGTCAACAATGGGGATATCCATCATGAAGACTTTGCTAATTTTATTTGCACTAATCAGTATAATTGTTGTCCAAGTTGGTGCTACAGCACGTAATGGTGTGACGTACATCCGTCCAGGGGTCCTTGATCCTTGCGAAAGGCCTGGCGGACCACACTCGGGCTATCACCCGAATCAAAAGAGTGCTCCCACACAAGCTAATAAATACAACCGTGGTTGCTTAAGACACCATATATGTCCCTATCGAGGAATGACGATTCAGAGAATAAATTGTTAAAAAATGCAACTGAAAGCATCGTTTGATAAAGTACTTGAAAGTTTTTCCATGTATTATTTCTTCGGAAGCTATGTTTCACAAGATAAAATTAAAGATTTAATTAAATATTAAAATATGGAAATGTAATGACCATGTAAGGGTTCTATCATTTAATAAAATGATATGGGAGTTCTCTTTATAAAAAGATGTATCTGTCTCAACTCATGTATGAAAGAAAAGTTAATATGTAGTTCCCCCTAAACTTGTCCAGAAGTATCTAGTTGGTACATGAAATTTTTTTTCTCCTAGTTTGCACCTGAACCTGTATTCCGTCATCCTATTTTGAACCTTCACCTAACACAGACACTCTTTGTTGACATGGCACTACTCGTACCTTATTTGGTGGTGACACATGGCAACCTTCAATATGCCACGAGGTGAATATAAATTTAAAAAAAATTATAAAAACACTTTGAAAAGATATAAATTGATAAAAAAGAATAAATATTTTTTTCACATAAAAAATAATCTTGGAAATTTGGATGTCCAAACACATCTAAATCGTGGCACACGCTTGTCTGGATTCATTCCTAATCTAGTTTTATTAACTAGTTAGTTTTCACAAAATAAAATAGTAAGTGTAACATTGAATAAAGGTGTAAAGATTGGGGTTATATTTTTTATTATCCCTTATACCTAAAATTTAAAATTAAGAATTTTTCGGTAGATTTTTAAGAGTGCAACAAATCTAATAGTTCGTCTCTCGTACGTGGACCGATTTGATCTGCTTCTTAGTGTCATAACAAAAAATGCAATTCGAGGCATAGTACAAGTCTTTCTATGGTACTTTTGTGATATTTTTTAATACTTAAAATTTTAGACTATTCAATAACTATATTATATTTATTTTTGCAGAAGTAGATTCATATGAAACAACTAATATACTAGAATTAGACTTAAAAACATTAAACAACTACTAAAATTTTTTCTAATACAAATGGTATAAATATATGTGAAATTTTAATACCTTTTAAATTTATGTTCACCAATGGGGTTATCCATCATGAAGACTTTTCTAATTTGCTTTGCACTAATCAACATGATCATGGTCCAAGTTGCTACTGCTGTATGTAATGGTGTCATGTACATCCATCCAGGGGTCCTTGATCCATGCAAAATTCCTTGCGGACCGCACTCGGGCAGTCATCCAAATCCAAAAAGTGCTCCCACACAAGCTAATACCTACAATCGTGGTTACTCCAGACACTATAGATTTTGCCAATGAGGAATGACAATTCGGAGAATAAATTGTTAAAAAATGCAACTGAACGCATCGTTTGATAAAGTACTTGTAATTTTTTCCATGTATGATTTCTTCTGAAGTTATGTTTCACCAAATAAAATTAAAAATTTAATTAAAAATAAAACTATGGAAATGTAATGACCATGTAAGGGTTCTATCATTTAATAAAATGATATGGGAGTTCTTTCTATAAAAAGATGAATTTGTCTCAACTCATGTATGAAAGAACAGTTAATATGTAGTTCCCCCTAAACTTCTCCAGTAGTATCTAGTTGGTACATGAATTTTTTTTCTCCTCGTTAGCACCTGAACCTGTATTCCGTGACCTTATTTTGAACCTTCGACTAACACAGCCACTTTGTGTTGACCTAGCACTCCTACCCAATCTGGTGGTGACACATGGCAACCTTTCAATATGCCACGAGGAGAATATAAATATTCAAAAATTATAACGAAACTTTAAAAATATATAAATTTATAAAAAAGAATAAATATTTTTTCACATAAAAAATAACCTTGGAAATTTGGATGTCCAGACACATCTAAATCATGGCACACGCTTGACTGGATTCATTCCTAATCTAGTTTTATTAACTGGTTAATTTTCACAAAATAAAAGAGTATGTGTAAAATTGAATAAAGGTGTAAAGATTGGGGTTATATTTGTTATTATCCTTTGTACCTAAAATTCAAAATTAAGAATTTTTCAGCAAAATCTTACGAAAGCGGCTAATTTAACAGTTCCTCTCTCGTACATGGACCGATTTGATCTTCTTTATAGTATAATAACCAAAATGCAATTTGAGGCCTAGTACAAGTCCTGCTATGGTACTTTTGTGATATTTTTTAATATGTAAAATTCTAGACTAATCAATAGCTATATTATATTTATTTTTGCGCAAGTGGTCTCATATGAAACAATTAATATACTAGAATTAGACTTAAAAACATCAAACAACTACTAAAATTTTGTATGATACAAATCGTATAAATATATGTGAAATTTCAATACCACTTAAATTTATGTTCAACAATGGAGTTAGCCATCATGAAGACTTTGCTAATTTGCTTTGCACAAATTAGCATGAGTGTGGTCCAAGTCGATGTTCCTGCATGTAATGGTGTGACGTACATCCATCCAGGGGTCCTTGATCCATGCAAAAGGCCTTGCGGACCGCACTTGGGTTGTCATCCGAATCCAAAAAGTTTTCCCACAAAAGCTAATACCTACAGCAGTCGTTACTCGAGACACCATAGATGTCGCCAATGAGGAATGACGATTCAGAGAATAAATTCTTAAAAAATGTAACTGAAAGCATCATTTGATAAAGTACTTGTAATTTTATTCCATTTATGATTTCTTCAGAAGTTATGTTTCACAAAATAAAATAAAATATTTTATTAAATATAAAACTATGGAAATGTAATGATCGTGTAAGGGTTCTATCATTTATTAAAATGATATGGGAGTTCTTTCTATAAGAAGATGAATATGTCTCAACTCATGTATCAAAGAAGAATTAATATGTAGTTCCCCCTAAACTTGTCCAGAAGTATATTGTTCGTACATGAAATTTTTTTCTCCTAGTTTGAACCTAAACCTGTATTCTGTCACCCTATTTTAAACTTTCGCCTAACACAGACACTCTGGGTTGACGTGGCACTCGTACCCAATCAGGAGGTGACAGAAAGCAACCTTTCAATATGCCACGAGGTGAATATATATTTTAAAAATTTTTAAAAACACATTAAAATTATATAAATTGATAAAAAAGAATAAATACTTTTTCACATAAAAAATAATCTTGGAAATTTGGATGTCCAGACACATCTAAATCACGGCACAAGCTTGTCTGGATTCATTCCAAATCTAGTTTTGTCAACTAGTTATTTTTCACAAAATAAAAGAGTAAGTGTAACATTCAATAAAGCTGTAAAGATTGGGGTTATATTTGTTATTATCCCTTATACCTAAAATTCAAAATTAAGAATTTTTCGGTAGAGTTTTAAGAGAGTGGCAAATCTAATAGTTCGTCTCTCGTACATGGACGGATTTGATCTTCTTTTCAGTATAATAAACAAAATGCAATTCGAGGCCTAGTACAAGTCCTGCTATGGTGCTTCTGTGAACTTTTTTAATATTTAGAATTCTAGACTATTCAATAAGTATATTATATTTATTTTTGCACAAGTGGTTTCATATGAAACAATTAATATACTAGAATTAGATTTAAAAACATCAAACAACCCAAAAAACAAAACTATAAACAATATCAGACCAATTTAAGCAATTTTACTAAAATTTTGTACGATACAAATCGTATAAATATATGTGAAATTTCAATACCTCTAATATTTATGTTCAACAATGGGGATATCCATCATGAAGACTTTGCTAATTTTTTTTGTACTAATTAGTATGATTGTTGTCCAAGTCGGTGCTGCTGCACGTAATGGTGTGACGTACATCCATCTAGGGGTCCTTGATCCTTGAAAAAGGCCTGGCGAACCGCAATCGGGCTATCACCCGAATCAAAAAAGTGCTCCCACTCAAGCTAATACCTACAACCGTGGTTGCTCGAGACACTATACATGTCGCCATTGAGGAATAACGGTTCGGAGAATAAATTGTTGAAAAATGCAACTGAAAGCATCTTTTGATAAAGTACTTGTAAGTTTTTCCATGTATGATTTCTTCGCAAGTTATGTTTCAAAAGATAAAATTAAATATTTAATTAATTATAAAACTATGGAAATTTAATGACCATGTAAGGGTTCTATAATTGAATAAAATTATATGGGAGTTCTTTTTATAAAAAGATGAATTTGTCTCAACTCATGAATGAAAGAAAACTTAATATGTAGTTCCCCCTAAACTTGTCCAGAAGTATCTAGTTGGTACAAGAATTTTTTTTCCTCCTAGTTTGCACCAGAACTTGTATTCCGTCATCCTATTTTGAACCTTCATCTAACATAGACACTCTTTGTTGACATGTTATTGCTCGTACCCAATCTGGTGGTGACACATGGCAACCTTTCAATATTCCACGAGCTGAATATAAATTTTAAAAATTATACAAACACTTTCAAAAGATATAAATTGATAAAAAAGAATAAATATTTTTTCACATAAAAAATAATCTTGGAAATTTGGATGTCCAGACAGACACATCTAAATCATGCCACAAGCTTGTCTGGATTCATTCCTAATCTAGTTTTATTAACTAGTTAATTTTCACAAAAGAAAAGAGTAAGTGTAACGTTGAATAAAGGTGTAAAGATTGGGGTTATATTTGTTAGTATCCTGTATACCTAAAATTCTAAATTAAGAATTTTTCGGTAGAATTTTAAGATAGCAGCAAATCTAATAGTTCGTCTCTCGTACGTGGACTGATTTGATCTTCTTTTTAGTATAATAACCAAAATGCAATTCGAGGCGTAGTACAAGTCCTGCTATGGTACTTTTGTGATATTTTTTTAATATTTAAAATTTTAGATTATTCAATAAGTATATTATATTTATTTTTGCACAAGTGGTTTCATATGAAACAATTAATACACTAGAATTTGACTTAAAAACAACAAACAACTCAAAAAGACAAAAAACTATAAACAGTATCACACCAATTTAAGCAATTTGACTAAAATTTTGTACTATTCAAATCGTATAAATATATGTGAAATTTCAATACCTCTTAAATTTATGTTCAACAGTAGTGTTCTCCATCATGAAGACTTTGGTAATTTGCTTTGCACTAATCAGCATGATTATGGTCCAAGTCGATGCTGCTACACAAAAAGGTATGGCATGCATCCAACCAGGGGTCCTTGATCCTTGAAAAAGGCCAGGTGGACCGCACTCGGGCTGTCATCCGAATCAAAAAAGTGCTGCCACACAAGCTAATACCTACAACCGTGGTTGCTCGAGACACCATAGGTGTCGCTAATGAGGAATGACTATTCGGAAAAGAAACTTTTAAAAAAATATAATTGAAAGTATCGTTTGATAATGTACATGTAATTTTTTCCATGTATGATTTCTTCGGAAGTTATGTTCCACAAGATAAATTTAATTATTTAAATAAATATAAAACTATGGAAATGTAATGACCATGTAAGGGTCCTATCATTTAATAAAATGATATGGGTGTTTTTTTTATGAAAAGATGAATTTGTCTCAACTCATGTATCAAAGAAAAGTTAATATTTAGTTCCCCGTAAACCTGTCCAGAAGTATCTAGTTGGTACTTGAAATATTTTTCTCCCAGTTTAGACCTGAATCTGTATTCCGTGGCCCTGTGTTGAACCTTCGCCTAATACAGACACTCTGCGCTGACGTTGCAGTTGTACCCAATCTGGTGGTGACACATGGCAACCTTTCAATATGCCACGAGATGAATATAAATTTTCAAAAATTATTAAGAAACTTTAAATATACATAAATTGAGAAAACGAAATAAATATTTTTTCACATAAAAAATAATCTTAGAAATTTGGACCTCCAGACACATCTAAATCATGCCACACACTTGTCTGGATTCATTCCTAACTAGTTTATTAACTAGTTAGTTTTCACAAAAGAAAAGAGTAAGTGTAACGTTGAATAAAGGTGCAAAGATTGGGGTTATATTTGTTATTATCCCTTAGACCTAAAATTCAAAATTAAGAATTTTTCGGTAGAATTTTAAGAGAGCGGCAAATCTAATAGTTCGTCTCTTGTACGTGGACCGATTTGATCTTCTTTTTAGTATAATAACCAAAATGCAATTCGAGGCGTAGTAGAAGTCCTGCTATGGTACTTTTGTAATATTTTTTCATATTTAAAATTTTAGACTATTCAATAAGTATATTATATTTATTTTTGCACAAGTGGTTTCATATGAAACAATTAATATACTAGAATTAGACTTAAAAACATCAAACAACTCAAAAATCAAAACTATAAACAATATCAGACCAATTTAAGTAATTTTACTAAAATTTTGTACGATACAAATCGTATAAATATATGTGAAATTTCAATACCTCTAAAAGTTATGTTCAACAATGGGGATATCCATCATGAAGACTTTGCTAATTTTCTTTGCACTAATCAGTATGATTGTTTTCCATGTCGGTGCTGCTGCACGTAATGGTGTGACGTACTATAACACCCCTTACCCGTATTTGACACCGGAATAGGGTATGAGGCATTACCAGAACACATACACTTGTAAACGTATTGAACCGAGTTATAAAATTTCATCTAAATTAAAATTTTCAAATTATTAACATACTTTTATAATTCTTCACTATATATCCTCAAAATATTATATTCATAATAAATAGGGCCTACTAGACCCGATACATAGTCAAGCAATTCAATGCTTCATTTCCTTTTCATTCATTTCACAATTTCTCATGCTTATATCACTAGCAATTTCCTTTTAATTCACTTATAATTCAATATCATTAATATCAATACTAATACGTATTTACCATTTAACTCAATGTTTATCGATTATACCATTCATTAATACATCTATGAAATTCTCAATTTTGCAATGAAAATATCACTTTAGCTTTAAATAACAACATCAATTCAACTCATTATCCCCTTTTTTGTCATTTTACACTTCAAGTATGAACTTACTATTTCATTACCTTTCTATACTCGTTTCCTATGCATATCACACAAGACATAAACATATATTTCAACCATGGTCGCAAGCTAGTGCATTTAAACATAATTCTTTTTTGAACTAACCACATGATAAACCATTTCACTAGAGATTACATAATTTAAATCTTATCACCCATTTCTTGATCACACGCATATTTCCTTAGGCACTTATCATTTCAATGCATAACTTATAAGTTTAACGTGGCATAATCCAGCCACAACTTGACCAAAGCCTAAGCATACACACCAAATATGTTAGCCAAATAAACATATAGCATAAGCATTATAAGCATGGATGAGTACAACATTTGTTCATGTATCAAACTTACCAAAATGAGTTAATTCATAAACCATTCATGACATTACTTCATGCCAAATTATATACCCAATATACCATACACACATACTATGAAACTTTATTTTCCCACATGAGCTTAAACCATGACCAATAATGAACAAATATATGCGTCATTTCTATTTCATCGTTTATTAATTATAATAGAACATATGTCTAATTATACACAAATAATTCATATATTTTCCAATTTTCCTCCTCCTCTTCTCCATTCCACATCCTTAATGTGTATAACACACTTAAACCACATTACCCATACTTTCACTATTTTCCTATATGTAAATTCAAGTTGTTTGTCTAAGTCAGAGTCACTAATTTATTTATATCTCGAGCTACAGAGCTCCAAATTAAGATCCGTTAATTTTCCCTAAAACTAAACTCATATATTTTTACTATAAAATTTTTAGAATTTTTGGCTTAGCCAATAAGTACAGTTTCTTCTTTAAAGTTTCTCCTATTTCACCGCTCGATAGTTCTGACCCCTCTTCACTAAAAATTAATTATCTCATTGTAAAGAATTTGGATAATGTTCTCATTTGTTTCTTTTGAAAATAGACTCATTCAGGATTTTAAACATATAAAGTTTAGCCCATAATTATTTTTTTACAATTTTTAATAATTTTACAAATTCAGAACAGGGGATTTCGAAATCATTCTGGCCCTGTCTCACTAAAATTCAAATATATCATAATATAAAACTCTTTTCCTTGCTCTTTCTCTTTTATGTAAAAATAGACTCATTCAAATTTAATTCCATATATTATTCAGTCTCTAATTCAATTTGCACCATTTTTGGTGATTTTTCAAAGTCACACAACTGTTGTTGTTCAAAACTATTTTATTTCAGAATTTACTCTTTAATAGTTTCATTACTTCATATCATATTACTCAAGGGTCGATTAAATATCGAACCCAATATTCATCACGTAATATTATTCATTTCACATGTATTTTCACTTGTCTAATTTCCATAATGAACACTTCGGAATATTAAACATTACTCGGTGGAATCAGCACTTAGCAACCAACTTATGTTCAGTGATACAAGGAATCAGCACATAGCAACCCCTTTCACAATCAAGGATATGGTGGAATCAGCACTTAGCAACCACCTTTAGAATCAATAATTTGGGGAATCAACACTTAGCAACCCATCGGGGAATCTGCACTTACCAACCCCTTTTTGATCAGTGATTCGGGGAATCTGCACTTAGCAACCCCTTTTTGATCAGTGATTCGGGGTATCTGCACTTAGCACCCCCATACATTCAATGAATCCCGGTCTAATCTGAGTGTTCAATCGGGAACCTTATTTTACAACATTTTACCAACTTTTTCAAATTTAACCACATTTTTGTAATCTACATCAAATATTTATTCTATATTCAATCATATCTTAACAATATATTAAATAAAATTAAAACAATGCATTATTCACATACAAACTTATTTAAAACTCACATTATTCAATTTAGTCCAAAAATCATATTTTGGCAAACTTACATTTTTGGCCCTAAAATTTCAAAAAAATTATGATTTTTCCCGTAGGCTCGTAAAATAATTTTTATTCAATTTCCTTGCATTTTAGGCCTAGCCGAACCATTTTCATTACTATAGCAGTCCACAATTTTCACTTATTCACACACTTACACACATTTTACAATCTTTTTACAAACTAGTCATTTTATGCATTTTCACCGAAAATCACTTAGTAAAAGTTGTTTCTCTAACCATAAACATGCATAATCTACCATTAACCATCAAAATACACAAATTTCTAACATGGGTCAAAACCTAGACCTTCATCATATCTCAAATAAATGGTAGAAATAAATAAATCATGTTACAAGGATTTCAAAAACGTGAAAATCATTAAAAACGAGGCTAGAACGGACTTACAATTGAGCTTTGAAGCTTGAAAAACCCTAGCCATGGTTTCTCCATGCAAAATTCAGCCCCTAGATTGAAGATGGACAAAAATTGGCATTTAATTTTGTTTTTAATTCATTTTAATTACTAAATGACTAAAATGCCCTTAATGAAAAACTTTGGAAACATGTCTAACCATGTCCATTTTTGTCCACCAACTTAACCAATGGTCTAATTACCATATAAGGATCTCGAATTTAGAATTTCATAACAATTGGACACTTCTAACATGTAGAACTCAATTTTCACATTTTTTTACAATTTAGTCCTTTTTACATAATTGAGTGCTCAAACGTCGAAATGTTTGAACGAAAATTTCACGAAATTATTCTGTGAAATTTTAGACCATAAAAATATAAAAATAATAAATTTTTCCTCGTCAAATTTGTGGTCTCGAAACCACTGTTCCGACTAGGCCCAAAATCGGGCTGTTACACGTACATCCATCCAGGGGTCCTTGATCCCCGCAAAAGGCCTGGTTGTTGCTCCCACACAAGCTAATACCTACAACCATGGTTGCTCGAGAAACCATAGATGTTGCCATTGAGGAATGACGATTCAGAGAATAAATTGTTAAAAATGTAACTCAAAGCATCGTTTGACAAAGAACCCGTAATTTTTTCCATGTATGATTTCTTCGGAAGTTATGTTTTAGAAGATAAAATTATGGTACTTTTGTGATATTTTTTCATATTTCAAATTTTTTACTATTCAAAAATTATATTATATTTATCTTTGCACAAGTGGTTTCATATGAAACAATTAAAATGCTAGAATTAGACATAAAAGCAACTAACAACTTGAAGAAAACAAAAAAATGTAAACAATAGCACACCAATTTAAGCAATTTTACTAAAATTTTGTACGATACAAATCATATAAATATATGTGAAATTTCAATATCTCTTAAATTTATGTTCAACAATGGGGCTACCCATCATGAAGACTTTGCTAATTTGCTTTGCACTAATCAGCATGATTGTGGTCCAAGTTGATGCTGCTGCACGTAATGGTGTGACGTACATCCATCCAGGGTTCCTCGATCTTTGAAAAAGGCCTGGAAGATCGCATTCGGGGTGTCATTCGAATCCAAAAAGTGCTCCCATAGAAGCTAATACCTACAATCGTGGTTTCTCGAGACACCGTAGCTAACGCCAATAATAAGGAATGGCGATTAGAAGAATAAATTGTTATAAAATGTAACTGAACGCATCATTTGATAAAGTACTTGTAATTTTTTTCCATGTATGATTCCTTCAGATGTAAAATTTCACAAAATAAAAAATATTTAATTAAATATAAACGATGGAAATGTAATGACCGTGTAAGGGTTCTATCATTTAATATAATGAAATGGGAGTTTGTTTTATAAAAAGATGAATTTGACTCAACTCATGTATCAAAGAATAGTTAATATGTAGTTCCCCCTAAATTTGTCCAGAAGTATGTAGTTGGTACATTAAACTTTTTTCTCCTAGTTTGGACCTGAAGCTGTATTCCGCCACCCTATTTTTAACCTTCACCTAACATAGACACTCTATGTTGACATGGCAGTCATACCCAATCTGTACCAAGTCAGTGCTGTTGCACGTAATGGTGTGACGTACAACCATCCAGGGGTCCTTGATCCTTGCAAAGGGCCTGGTGGACCGCACTCAGGGTGTCATCCGAATCCAAAAAGTTCTCCCACACAAGCCAATACCTACAACCGTGGTTGCTCGAGACACCATAGACATCACCAATGAGGAATGGCGACTCAGAGAATAAATTGTTAAAAAATGCTTCTGAAAGCATCGTTTGATAAAGTACTTATAATTTTCATCCCATGTATGATTTCTTTGGAAGTTATATTTCACAAAATAAAATTAAATATTTAATTAAATATAAAACTATGGAAATGTAATGACCGTGTAAGGGTTCTATCATTTAATAAACTGATATAGGAGTTCTTTTTATAAAAAGATGAATTTGTCTCAACTCATGTATCATAGAAGAGTTAATTTGTAGTTCCCCCTAAATTTGTCTAGAAGTTTCTAGTTGGTAAATGAAAATTTTTATCGCCTAGTTTGCACCTGAACTTGTATTTCGTCACCCTATTTTGAACCTTCGCCTAACACAGACACTCGGTGTTGACATGGCACTCGTACACAATCTGGTGGTGACACATGGCAACCTTTCAATATGCCACGAGGTGAATAAAAAGTTTAAAATTTTTTAAAGAAACTTTAAAAGCATATAAATTGATAAAACAGAATAAACATTTTTTCACATGAAAAATAATCTTGGAAATTTGGATGTCCAAACACATCTAAATCATGCCACACGCTTGTCTAGATTCATTCCTAATCTAGTTTTATTAACTAGTTAATTTTC
Source organism: Gossypium raimondii (assembly GCF_025698545.1). Classification (NCBI taxonomy): domain Eukaryota; kingdom Viridiplantae; phylum Streptophyta; class Magnoliopsida; order Malvales; family Malvaceae; genus Gossypium; species Gossypium raimondii. The sequence goes on from NC_068576.1 coordinate 20,976,864, forward strand.
ACAAAAGAAAAGAGTAAGTATTAAATTGAATAAAGGTGAAAACATTGGGGTTATATGTGTTATTATCCCCTATAGCTAAAATTCAAAATTAAGAATTTTCTGGTAGAATTTTAATAGAGCGGCTAATTTAATAGTTCGTCTCTCGTACGTGGACCGATTTGATCTTATTTTTAGTATAATAACCAAAATGCAATTCGAGGCATTGTACAAGTCCTGCTATGGTACTTTTGTGATATTTTCTCATATTAAAAATTTTAGAGTATTCAATAACTATATTATATTTATTTTTGCGCCAGTGGTTTCATATGAAACAATTAATTTACTAGAAGTAGACTTAAAAACATCAAACAAGTAAAAAAAGTACTATAAACAATATCACACCAGTTTAAGCAATTTTACTAAAATTTTGTACGATACAAATCGTATAAATATATGTGAAATTTCTTTACCTCGTAAATTTATGGTCAACAATGGGGTTATCCATCATGAAGAATTTCATAATTTGCTTTGCACTAATCAACATTTTTGTGGTCCAAGTCGGTGCTTTTGCACGTAATGGTGTGACGTACATCCATCCATGGGTCCTTGATCCTTGCAAAAGGCCTAGCGGACCGCACTTGTGCTGTCATCCGAGACCAAAAAGTGCTGCCACACAAGCTAATACCTACAACCGTGGTTGCTCGAGACAGCATGGATGTCGCCAAGGAGGAATGACGATTCGAATAATATATTGTTAAAAAATGTAACTAAAAACATCGTTTGATAAAGTACTTGTAATTATTTTCCATGTATGATTTCTTTGGAAGTTATGTTTTAAAAAATAAAATTAACTATTTAATTAAATATAAAGCTACAAAAATGTAATGACCGTGTAAGGCTTCTATCATTTAATCAAATGATATGGGAGTTCTTTTTATAAAAAGATGAATTTGTCTCAACTCATGTGTCAAAGCAGAGTTAATATGTAGTTCCCTCTAAACTTGTCTTAAAGTATCAGGTTGGTACATGAAATTTTTTTTTCTCCTAGTTTGTACCTGAACCTGTATTCCGTCACCCTATTTTGAACCTTTGCCTAACGCAGACACTCTGTTTTGACATGGCACTCGTACCCAATCTGGTTGTGACACATGGCAACTTTTCAATATGCCACGAGGCCAATATAAATTTTAAAAAATTATAAAGAAACTTTAAAAATATAAAAATTGATCAAAGGTATTAAACATTTTTTTCACATAAAAAGTAATCTTGGAAATTTGGATGTCTAGACACATCTAAATGATGCCACATGCTTGTCTAGATTCATTCCTAATCTAGTTTTATTAACCTCTTAATTTTCACAAAAGAAAAGAGTAAGTGTAAAATTCAATAAAGGTGTAAATATTGGGGTTATATTTGTGATTATCCCCTATACCTAAAATTCAAAATTAAGAATTTTTTGGTAGAATTTTAAGAGAGCGGCTAATTTAATAGTTCGTCTATCGTACGTGGACAAATTTGATCTTCTTTTTAATATAATAACCAAAATTCAAATCGAGGCGTAGTACAAGTCCTTCTATGGTACTTTTGTGATATTTTTTATATTTAAAATTTTAGATTAGAATTATACTTAAAAACATCAAACACATAAAAAAAAACTATAAACAATATAACACCAATTTAAGCAATTTTACTCAAATTGTGTGTGATACAAATCGTATAAATATATGTGAAATTTCAATATCTCTTAAATTTATGCTAAAAAATGGGGTTATCCATCATGAAGACTTTGTTAATTGGCTTTGCACAAATCAACATGATTGTGGTCTAAGTCGATGCTGCTGCACGTAATGGTTTGACGTACATCCATCCAGGGGTCCATGATCCTTGCAAAAAGGCCCAGCGCACCGCACTTGGGCTATCTTCCGTATCCAAAAAGTGCTCCCACACAAGCTAATACCTACAACCATGGTTGCTCAAGACACCATAGATGTCGCCAATTATGAATGACGATTCAGAGAATAAATTGTGAAAAAATGTAACTGAAAGAATCGTTTGATAAAGTACTTGTAATTTTATTCCATGTATGATTTCTTCGGAAGTTATGTTTTAGAAAATAAAATTAAATATTTAATTAAAGATAAAACTATGGAAATGTAATGACCGTGTAAGGGTTCTACCATTTGGTAAAATGATATGGGAGTTCTTTTTTATAAAAAGATGAATTTGTCTCAACTCCTGTATCAAAGAAGAGTTAATATGTAGTTCCCTCTAAACTTGTCCAGAAGTATCTAGTTGGTACATTAAATTTTTTTCTCCTAGTTTGAACCTGAACCTGTATTCCGTCACCCTATTTTGAAGCTTCGCCTAACACAGACATTTTGTGTTGACATGGCACTCTTACGCAATTTGTTGGTGACTCATGGCAACCTTTCAATATGCCATGTGGTGAAGACAAATTTTAAAAAATTATAAAGTAACTTTAAAAATATATAAATTGATAAAAAAGAATAAAAAATTTTTCACATAAAAAATAACCTTAGAAATTTGGATGTCCAGACACATCTAAATCATGGTACAGGCTTGTCTGGATTCATGGAATTGTTTGTTTTTTCTACTTTGCACCTGAACCTGTATTCTGTCACCCTATTTTGAACCTTCGCCTAACACTGACACTCTGTGTTGACATGGCACTGGTACACAATCTGGTGGTGACACGTGGAAACCTTTCAGAATGCCACGAGGTGAATGTAACACCCCAAACCCGGCCTAAACATTAGGGCCGAATCTGGTGATGTCACATTGTAACACCCCTTACCCTTATTATATGCTGAAATAGGGTACGAGACATTACCAGAATAAATACACTTATAAACATATTAAACCGAGTTATAAAATTTCATCCAAAATAAAAACTTTCAAATTATTATCTTCGAGTCGCTAATTAGGGTTTACGAGGCCCAATGCATACCCATTCATATGCTCAATATATCCTTTAAATCAATCCAATATTAAAGAATCCAATTTAAGTCAGAATCAATATTAATCACAATCATAAATCTTTTCATGTTATTTTCATATATCACTAACTGAACTTTGAATGTCAATTTACGAATATGTAATTCACTAACACATTCTGGTATACACAATGTTTAATTGAGGAAATCATTTAATTGAACTAAATTTCATATTCACTCCAAATTTTCTTCTATATTCATAAATGCTTTCACTTTCCATTTACCTAACCAATTTCTCGAACCAAGCTATCACACAACAATAATACATCACCTGTGCTTCATGAATTCAATGTTCGAATCTTATCACCATCAAATCCATGTCATTCGAATACTTAAAGTTTATTCAAGCATATATTATTACGTTTCATATACCAAGCATATGTCAAAATTACGAATACGCAATGAATTCATTTGTCATTTATTTGACTAGAAAATTAATCTCAAAATTCATAACATTCCATTACTTAAGATATGCCATAAAACACTCCTTTAACATAAACTAGCACAATGGCCGAATTTTCAGTATGCTATTTATTCCCCTTTTTCCGAATCACATAGCAAAATATTACAAATATGTATATATTTGAATACTATAATTATGCATCAACTTACCAACATGAGTTAATTCATGAGCCACTCATGACATCAATTCATGCAAAATATATTACACGCATATGCTATGAAACTTTATTTTCTCTCACGAGCTTACCATGACCAGTAATGCACCAATATAAGCATCACTCCTATTTCAACATTTATCGATTATAATCAGACATTTAACCAATTATACACAATTCATTCATATACTTTATTTTCCTCCTCCTCCTCTCTATCCTACATCCTTTATGTATATAACATGCTTAAATAGCATTATACATAATTTCACTATTCACTTATATTTAAATTCAAAGCTGTCTAGTGGAGTTATAGTCACTAAATTATTTTTATCCAGAGCTACAGAGCTCCAAATTAAGTTACGTTAATTTTACCCAAACCTAGACTCACATATATTCTTACCATAAAATTTTAAGAATTTTTTTCTTAGCCAATTAGTACAGTTTATTCTTTAAAGTCACCCCTATTTCACTGCTCAACATCTCAAACCTCTCTTCACTAAAATGAATTATCTCATTATACAGAATTCAAATGATATTTTCATTTATTTCTTTTGAAAATAGACTCATTAAGGATTCTAGTAATATAAATTATAACTCATAATTAGTTTTTACAATTTTAATTATTTTCTAAAGTCGAATAGGAGATTCAAATCAATCCAACCCCGCCTCACTAAAATTCAAATATCTCAAAAATATATAACTTTTTTCTTGCTCTATTTATTTTATGTAAAATAGACTCATTAAGCTTTCATTTCATATCCTATTCACTCTCTAATTTAATTTCCATCATTTTTGTGATTTTTCAAAGTTACACTATTGTTCTTGTCCAAAGTCGTTTTGTTGCTAATTTTACTTTTCATAATTTCACTTTTTCACTTTCAATCATTATTCAATTCAATTCCACACATATATTCATCATTCAATCACACTTAATCGTTACATGATCTCATGTATTTTCACTTAGTCAATTTCTCGATGAACACTTCGGAATAATAACATATACATGGTGGATTCAACACACAGCAACCACCCTTTGTAATCAATGATATCCGTGTGGGATTAGCACATAGCAACCACCTTATAATTAATGATACCGGTTCACATAGTAGCCTGAAATAGTACTACACATGTGATCATCACTATCCGATACACGTAGTAGCCTGCACATTGTACTACACACGTGATCGAAGCTATCTGGTACGCATAGTAGCCTGCACATAGTACTACACATGCGACCTATCATTCTGGTACATGTAGTAGCCTGCACATAGTACTACACACGTGACCATCACTTTCTCTTTCACATAGTGGCCTACACACATTCCATGCCACACATGTGATCATTTCTGTCACTTTATTCATATATCTTTTTATTCCGAATGTTCAATCGCGAAATTTCTCACTTTTTCTCATTTTTTCCTTTTTCACTAATTAAAGTCAATTCCTTATCTTTCTTGACTTATAATAACACATTTAACTTATTTAACACTCACATTATTCAATCCAGTCCAAAAATCACATCTTGGCAAAATTACATTTTTCCCCTAAAGTTTCATAAAATTACAATTTTGCCCATAGGCTTGGAAATTAAACTTTATTCCTTTTTCTTATGTTTTATGACATGCTGAACATTTTTCCCTTCTATGGCAACATCAAATTCTTACTCTAACACTTACTTATGAACATTAGGTATTTTTACCGATTATGTCAATTTACTCATTTTCACTTAAAATTGGCTAGCAAAAGTTATTTAACATAATTTCAAGCTTCATATTCTACCATAAAACATCAAAATAAACATATTTCACCTATGGTATTTTTCCAAATATGAACCCTAGATTAAATTATTGCTAGAATAAGCTAAATCAAGTTACTAGGACTCCAAAAACGTAAAGAACATTAAAAACGGGGCTTGAAATCACTTACTATGGAGCTTAGAAGCTTTAAAACCCTAAATTTGGCTTCCCCCTTGCTGATATCATTCACCATGGAGAAGATGGACAAATTTTTTGCTATTTTGGCCTTTTTAATTCTTTTAATTACTAAATAACCAAAATGCCCCCAACTTAAAAATTTCCTATTTCACTTATCTCTTGTCCATTTTTGTCCAACAAGTTAACCAATGGTCTAATTACCATTTAAGGACCTCCAATTTAAAATTTCATAACAATTGGACACTTCTAACATGTAGAACTCAACTTTTGCATTTTTATAATTTAGTCCTTTTGACTAAATTGAGTGTCCAAACGTTAAAATTTTCAAACGAAATTTTCACGAAATCATTTTGTGAAATCGTAGACCATAAAAATATAATGAAAATAAAAAAATTTTCTCGTCGAATTTGTGGTCCTGAAACCACTATTCCGGTTAGCCCAAAATTCGGGCTGTTACAGTGAATATAAATTTAAAATCTTATAAATAAACTTTAGAAATATATAAAATGATAAAAAAGAATAAACATTTTTTCACATAAAAAATAACCTTGGAAATTTGGATGTCCAGGCACATCCAAATCATGGCACACGCTTGTCTTGATTCATTCCTAATCTAGTTTTATTGACTAGTTAATTTTCACAAAATAAAAGAGTAAGTGTAAAATTGAATAAAGCTGTCAAGATTGGGGTTATATTAGTTATTATCCCTTACACCTAAAAATCAAAATTAAGAATTTTTCGACAGAATTTTAAGAGAGCGGCTAATTTAATAGTTCGTCTATCGTACGTTTACCGATTTGATGTTCTTTTTAGTATAATAACCAAAATGTAATTCGAGGCTTAGTACCAGTCCTGCTATGGTACTTTTGTGATACTTTTTCATATTTAAAATTTTAGACTATTTAATAACTATATTATATTTATTTTTGGACCATTGGTTTCATATGCAACAATTAATATTCTAGAATTAGAGTTAAAAACATTAAACAACTCAAAAAAAAACAAAACTATAAACACTATCACACTAATTTAAGAAATTTTACTAAAATTTTGTACGATACAAACCATATAAATATATGTGAAATTTCAATATCTCTTAAATTTATGCTCAACAATGGGGTTATCCATCATGAAGACTTTGCTAATTTGCTTTGCACTAATCAGCATGACTGTCGTCCAAGTCGGTGTTGCTGCATGTAATGGTGTGACGTACATCCATCCAGGGGTCCTTGATCCTTGCAAAAGGCCAGGCGGAGCGCACTCGAGCTGTCATCCAAATCCAAAAAGTGCTCCCACACAAGCTAATACCTACAACCGTGGTTGCTCGAGACACCATAGATCTCGCCAATGAGGAATGACTATTCGAAGAATAAATTGTTAAAAAATATAACTGAAAGCATCATTTGATAAAGTACTTGTAATTTTTTTCCATGCATGATTCCTTCAGAAGTTATGTTTTACAAAATAAAATTAACTATTTAATTAAATACAAAGCTACGGAAATGTAATGACCGTGTAAGGCTTCTCTCATTTAATCAAATGATAGTGGTGTTCTTTTTATAAAAAAAATGAATTTGTCTCAACTCATGTATCAAAATAGAGTTAATATGCAGTTCCCTCTAAACTTATCCTGAAGTATCTAGTTGGTACATGAAATTTTTTTCTCCTATTTTGCACCTGAACTTGTATTCCGTCACCCTATTTTGAACCTTCGCCTGACATAAACAGTCTGTGTAGACATGGCACTCGTACCCAATCTGGTGGTGACACATGGCAACCTTTCAATATGCCACGAGGTGAATATAAATTTTAAAAAATTATAAATAAACTTTAAAAATATATAAATTGAAAAAAAGAATAAAGATTTTTTCACATGAAAAATAACCTCGGAAATTTGGATGTCCAGGCACATCTAAATCATGGCACATTCATGTTTGGATTCATTCCTAATCTAGTTTTATTGACTAGTTAATTTTCAAAAAATAAAAGAGTAAGTGTAATATTGAATAAAGGTATCAAGATTTGGGTTATATTTTTTATTATCCCTTACAACTAAAATTCAAAATTAAGAATTTTTCGACAGAATTTTAAGAGAGCGGCTAATTTAATAGTTAGTCTACCGTACGTGGACCGATTTGATCTTTTTTTAGTATAATAACCAAAATTCAATTCGAGGGGTAGTACAAGTCCTGCTATGGTACTTTTGTGATATTTTTTCATATTTAAAATTTTAGACTATTTAATAACTATATTATATTTGTTTTTGCACAATTGGTTTCATATGAAACAATTAATATCCTAGAATTAGACTTAAAATCACCAAACAACTCAAAAAAAACTATAAGCAATATTCCACCAATTTAAGCAATTTTACTAAAATTTTGCACGATACAAACCGTATAAATATATGTGAAATTTCAATATCTCTTAAATTTATGTTCAACAATGGGGTTATCCATCATGAAGACTTTACTTATTTGCTTTCCACTAATCAGCATGGTTGTGGTCCAAGTCAGTGCTGCTTCACGTAATGCTGTGACATACATCCATCTAGGGGACCTTCATCCTTGCAAAAGGCCTAGCGAACCGCACTACGGCTGTCATCCGAATTCAAAAAGTTCTCCCACACCCTACAACCATGGTTGCTCAAGACACCATAGATGTCGCCAATGAGGAATGACGATTCGAAGAATAAATTGTTAAAAGTTGTAACTGAAAGCATCGTTTGATAAAGTACTTGTAATGTTTTACCATGTATGATTTCTTCGGAAGTTATGTATTACAAAAGGAAATTAAATATTTAATTAAATATAAAGCTACGAAAATGTAATGATCATGTAAGGCTTCTATCATTTAATAAAATGATATGGGAGTTATTTTTATAGAAAGATGAATTTGTCTCAACTCATGTATCAAAGAAGAGTTAATATATAGTTCTCTCTAAACTTGCACCTGAACCTGTATTCCGTCACCCTATTTTGAACCTTCGCTTAACACAGACACTCTGTGTTCACATGGCACTCGTACCCAATCTGGTGGTGACACATGGTAACCTTTCAATATGCCACGAGGTGAATATAAATTTTAAAAAATTACAAAGAAAATTTTAAAATATATAAATTGGGAAAAAAGAATAAAAATTTTTTCAAAAAAAATAACCTTGGAAATTTGGATGTCCAGACACATTTAATCATGCCACACGCTGGTCTACATTCATTCCTAATCTTGTTTTATTAACTAGATAATTTTCACAAAAGAAAAGAGTAAGTGTAAAATTGAATAAAGGTGTAAAGATTAGGGTTATATTTGTTATTATCCCTTATACCTAAAATTCAAAATTAAGAATTTTTCGGCAGAATTTTAAGAGAGCGGCTAATTTAATAGTTCATCCCTCGTACGTGGACCGATTTGGTCTTCTTTTTAGTATGATAACAAAAATTCAATTCGAGGCGTAGTACAAGTCCTGCTATGGTACTTTTGTGATATTTTTTCATATTTAAAATTTTAGACTATTCAATAACTATATCATATTTGTTTTTGCACAATTGGTTTCATACGAAACAATTAATATCCTAGAATTAGACTTAAAAACATCAAACAACTCAAAAAAAAAACTATAAACAATATCACACCAATTTAAGCAATTTTACTAAAATTTTGTACGATACAAACCGTATAAATATATGTGAAATTTCAATATCTCTTAAATTTATGTTGAATAATGGGGTTATCCATCATGAAGACTTCGCTAATTTGCTTTGCACTAATCAGCATGATTGTTGTCCAAGTCGGTGCTGCTGCACGTAATGGTGTGACTTACATCCATCCAGGGGTTCTTGATCCTTGCAAAATGCCTGCCGGACCGCACTCGCGTTGTCATTCGAATCCAAAAAGTGCTCCCACACAAGTGAATACCTACAACCGTGGTTGCTTGAGACACCATAGATGTCACCAATGAGAAATGATTATTCGGAGAATAAATTGTTAAAAAATGTAACTAAAAGCATCATTTGATAAAGTACTTGTAATTATTTCTCCGTATATTTTCTTCGGAAGTTATGTTTCACAAAATAAAATTAAATATTTAATGAAATATAATACTATGGAAATGTAATGACTGTGTAAGGGTTCTATCATTTTATAAAATGATATGGGAGTTCCTATGTAGTTCTTAACTGATGTATCACAGAAGAGTTCATATGTAGTTCCCCCTATCTGGTTGGTACATAAAAATTTTTTCCTCCTAGCATGCAGCTGAACCTGTATTTCGTCACCTTATTTTGAACCTTTGCCTAACACTGACACTCTGTGTTGACATGGCACTCATACACAATCTGGTGGTGCCAACCTTTCAATATGGCACGAGGTGAATATAAATTTTAAAAAATTATAAAGAAACTTTAAAAATATATAAATTGATAAAAAAAGAATAAACATTTTTTCACTTAAAAAATAACCTTGGAAATTTGGATCTCCAGACACATCTAAATCATGGCACTTGCTTGTCTAGATTCATTCCTAATCTAGTTTTATTAACTAGTTAATTTTTACAAAATAAAAGAGTATGTGTCAAATTGAATAAAGGTGTAAAGATTGCGATTATATTTGTTATTATCCATTATACCTACATTTCAAAATTCAGAATATTTCGGCAGAATTTTAAGAGAGCGGCTAATTTAATAGTTCGTCTCACGTACATGGACCGATTTGATCTTCTTTTTAATGTAATAACCAAATTTCAATTCGAGCCATAGTACAAGTCCTGCTATGGTACTTTTGTGATATTTTTTCATATTTAAATTTTTAGACTATTCAATAACTATATTATATTTATTTTTGCACAAGTGGCTCCATATGAAATAGTTAATATACAAGAATTAGACTTTAAAACATCAAACAACTCAAAAAAAAACTATAAACAAAATCACACAAATTTAAGCAATTTTACTAAATTGTTGTACTATACAAATCTTATAAATATATGTGAAATTTCAATATCTCTTAAATTTATGTTCAACAATGGGTTTATCCATCCGGAAGACTTTGCTAATTTGCTTTGCACTAATCAGCATGATTGTGGTCAAAGTCGATGTTGTTCCTCGTAATGGTATGACGTACATCCATGCAGGGGTCCTTGATCCTTGCAAAAGGCTTGGCGGACTGCACTCGTGGTGTCATCTGAATCCAAAAAGTTCTCCAACACAAGCTAATACCTACAACCTTGGTTGCTCGAGACACCATAGACGTCGCCAATAAGGAATGAAGATTCAGAGAATAAATTATGAAAAAATGCAACTAAAAGCATCGTTTGATAAAGTACTTGTAATTTTATGCCATGTATGATTATTTCGAAAGTTATATTTCATAAAATATAATTAAATATTTAATTAAATATAAAACTATGGAAATGTAATGATCGTGTAAGGGTTCTATCATTTCATAAAATGATATGGGAGTTCTTTTTATAAAATAGATGAATTTGTCTCAACTCATGTATCAAAGAAGAGTTAATATGTAGCTCCCCCTAAACTTGTCCAGAAGTATCTAGTTGGTACATGAAAATTTTTTTCTCCTAGTTTGAACCTGAACCTGTACCTATATTTCATCACCCTATTTTGAACCTTTTCCTAACACAGACATTCTGTGTTGACATGGCACTGGTACGCAATCTATTCGTGACACATGGCAACCTTTCAATATGCCACGTGGTGAAGATAAATTTTAAAAAATTATAAAGAAACTTTAAAAATATATAAATTGTTAAAAAAGAATAAAAAAATTTTCACATAAAAAAGAACCTCAGAAATTTGGACGTCCAGCCACATCTAAATTGTGGCACACGCTTGTTTGGATTCATTCCTAATCTAGTTTTATTAACTAGTTAATTTTCACAAAATAAAAGAGTAAGTGTAAAATTGAATAAAGGTGTAAAGATTGGGGTTATATTTGTTATTATCCTTATACCTAACATTCAAAATGAAGAATTTTTCGGATAATTTTAAGAGAGCGGCTAATTTAATAGTTCGTCCATCGTACGTAGACCGATTTGATCTTCTTTTCAGTATAATAACTAAAATGGTATTCGAGACATAGTACAAGTTCTGCTATTGGAACTTTTGTGATATTTTTTCATATTTAAAATTTTAGACTATTCAATAACTATATTATATTTATTTTTGCACAACTGGTGTCATATGAAACAATTAATATACTAGAATTAAACTTAAAAACATCAAAGAACTAAAAAAAACTATAAAAAATATCACAGAAATTTAAGCAATTTTTCTAAAATTTTGTATGATACAAATCTTATAAATATATGTGAAATTTCAATATCTCTTAAATTTATGTTCCCCCTAAACTTCTCTAGAAGTTTCTAGTTGGTGCATGACATTTTTTTCTCCTAGTTTGCACCAGAACCAGTATTCCGTCACCCTATTTTGAACCTTCGCCTAACACAGATACTGTGTGTTGACATGGCACTCGTACCTGATGTGGTGGTGACACATGACAACCTTTCAATATGCCACGAGGTGAATATCAATTTTAAAAAATAATAAAGAAACTTTAAAAATATATAAATAGATAAAAAAGAGTAAACAATTTTTTACATAAAACATAACCTTGGAAATTTAGATGTCCAAACACATCTAAATCATTACACACGCTTGTCTGGATTCATTCCTAATCAAATTTTATTAACTAGTTAACTTTCACAAAATAAAAGAGTAAGTGTAAAATTGAATAAAGGTGTAAAGATTAGGGTTATATATGTAATTATCCCTTATACCGAAAATTCAAAATTAAGAATTTTTCGGTAGAATTTTAAGAGAGAGGCTAATTTAATAGTTCAACTATCGTACATGGACCAATTTGATCTTAATTTTAGTATAATAACCAAAATGCAATTCGAGGCATAGTACAAGTCCTGCTATGGTACTTTTGTGATATTTCTTTATATTTAAAATTTTAGACTAGAATTAGACTTGAAACCATCAAACACATCAAAAAAAAAAACTATAAACAATATCACACCAATTTAAGCAATTTTACTAAAATTGTGTGTGATACAAATCGTATAAATATATGTGAAATTTTAAGATCTCTTAAATTTATGCTAAAAAATAGGGTTATCCATCATGAAGACTTTGCTAATTTTCTTTGCAGAAATCTGCATTATTTGTAGTCCAAGTCGATGCTGCTGCACGTAATGGTGTGACATACATCCATCCTGGGGTCCTTGATCCTTGCAAAAGGCCTAGCGGACCACACTCGGGGTGTCATACAAATCCAAAAGGTGCTCCCACACAAGCTAATACCTACAACCATGGTTGCTTAAGACACCATAGATGTCACCAATGAGGAATGATGATCCGGAGAATAAATTGTGAAAAAATGTAACTAAAAGCATCGTTTTATAAAGTACTTGTAATTTTTTTCCTTGTATGATTTCTTCAGAAGTAATTTTAGACAAAATAAAATTAAATATTTAATGAAATATAAAACTAAGGAAATGAAATGACCGTGTAAGGGTTCTATCATTTATTACAATGTTATGGGAGTTCTTTTTAAAAAAAGATGAATTTGTCTCGACTCATGTATCAAAGAAGAGTTAATATGTAGCTCCTCCTAAACTTGTCCAGAAGTATCCAGTTGGTACATGAAATTGTTTGGTTTTTCTACTTTGCACCAGAACCTATATTCCGTCACTCTGTGTTGACATGGCACTGGTACAGAATCTGGCGGTGACACGTGGCAACCTTTCAGTATGCCACGAAGTGAATATAATTTTTAAAAAATTATAAATAAACTTTAAAAATATATAAATTGATAAAAAATAATAAACATTCTTTCACATAAAAAATAACCTCGGAAATTTGGATGTCCAAGCACATCTAAATCATGGCACATGATTGTCAGGATTCATTTTTAATCTAGTTTTATTGACTAGTTAATTTTTACAAAATAAAAGACTATTTGTAAGATTGAATAAAGGTATCAAGATTGGGGTGATATTTGTTATTATCCCTTAGAACTAAAATTCACAATTAAGAATTTTTCGACGGAATTTTAAGAGAGCGGCTAATTTAATAGTTCGTCTATCGTACATGGACTGATTTGATCTTCTTTTTAGTATAATAACACAAAATGCAATTCGAGGCGTAGTACAAGTCCTGCTATGGTACTTTTGTGATATTTTTTCATATTAAAAATTTTAGACTATTCAATAACTATATTATATTTATTTTTGCACAAGTGGTTTCATATGGAACAATTAATATGCCAGAATTAGACCTAAAAACATAAAACAACTCAAAAAAAAAAACTATAAGCAATATCACACCAATTTAAGCAATTTTACTAAAATTTTGTACGATACAAATCGTATTAATATATGTGAAATTTCAATGTCTCTTAAATTTATGTTGAAAAATGGGGTTATCCATCATGAAAACTTTTCAAATTTTGCTTTGCACTAATCAGCATGGTTATGGTCCAAATCGATGTTGCTGCACATAGTGGCATGACGTACATCCATCTAGGGGTCATTGGTCCTTGCAAAAGGCCTAGCGAACCACACTTGGGGTGTCGTCCGAATCCAAAAAGTTCTCCCACGCAAGCTAATACCTACAACCGTGGTTGCTCGACACACCATAGATGTCCCCAATGAGTAATGATGATGTGGAGAAAAAATTATGAAAAAATGTAACTGAAAGCATTGTTTGATAAAGTACTGGTACTTTTTTTACATGTATGATTTCTTCGGAACTTATATTTCACAAAATGAAATTAAATATTTTGTTAACTATAAAACTATAAAAATGTAATTACCGTGTAACAGTTCTATCATTTAATAAAATGATATGGGAGTTCTTTTTATAAATAGATGAATTTGTCTCAACTCATATATCAAAGAAGAGTTAATACGTAGTTCATCCTAAATTTGTCCAAAAGTGTCTTGTTGGCACATGAATTTTTTTTCTCTAGTTTGCTCCTAAACCTGTTTTCTGTTACCCTATTTTGAACCTGCGCCTAACATAGGCACTCTGTGTTAACGTGGCACTTGTGCCCAATCTAGTGCTGACACGTGGCAACCATTCAGTATGCCACGAGTTGAATATAGATTTAAAAAAATTATAAATAAACTTTAAAAATATATAAATTGATAAAAAAATAATAAACATTTTTTCACATAAAAAATAACCTCGGAAATTTGGATGTCCAAGCACATCTAAATCATGGCAAACGCTTGTCAGGATTCATTCCTAATCTAGTTTTATTGACTAGTTAATTTTTACAAAATAATAGACTAATTGTAAGATTGAATAAAGGTATCAAGATTGGGATGATATTTGTTATTATCCCTTACACCTAAAATTCAAAATTAATAATTTTTCGACGGAATTTTAAGAGAGCAACTAATTTAATAGTTTGCCTATCGTACGTGGACCGATTTGATCATCTTTTTAGTATAATAACGGGAAATGCAATTCGAGGCGTAGTACAAATCCTGCTATGGTAGTTTTGTGATATTTTTTCATATTACAAATTTTAGTCTATTCAATAACTATATTATATTTATTTTTGCACAAGTGGTTTCATGTGAAACAATTAATATACTAGAATTAGACTTTAAAACATAAAACAACTAAAAAAACTATAAACAATATCACACCAATTTAAGCAATTTTACTAAAATTTCGTTCTATACAAATCGTATAAATATATGTGAAATTTCAAGGTCTTTTAGATTTTTATTGAACAATGGGGTTATCCATCATGAAAACTTTTCTAATTTTTGTTTGTACTAATCAACATGGTTGTGGTTCAAATCGATGCTGCTGCACGTAGTGGTGTGACGTACATCCATCCATGGGTCATTGGTCCTTGCAAAAGGCCTAGCGAACTGCACTTGGGGTGTCGTCCAATCCAAAAAGTGCTCTCATGCAAGCTAATACCTACAATCGTGGTTGCTTGAGACACCATAGAAGTCCTCAATGAGGAATGACGATGTGGAGAAAAAATTGTGAAAAAATGTAACTGAAAGCATTGTTTGATTAAGTACTGGTAATTTTTTTACATGTATGATTTCTTCGGAACTTATATTTCACAAAATGAAATTAAATATTTTTGTAAAATACAAAACTATAAAAATGTAATGATCGTGTAACTGTTCTATCATCTAATAAAATGATATTGGAGTTCTTTTTATAAATATATGAATTTGTCTCAACTCATAAATTAAAGAAGAGTTAATACGTAGTTCACCCTAAAATTGTCCAGAAGTATCTAGTTGGCACTTGAATTTTTTTTCTCCTAGTTAGCTTCTAAACCTGTATCCTGTCACCCTATTTTGAACCTTCGCCTAACATAGACACTCTGTGTTGACGTGGCACTTTTACCCAATCTACTGCTGACACGTGGCAACCTTTCAGTATGCCACGAGGTGAATATAAATTTTAAAAAATTATAAATAAACTTTAAAAATATATAAAATGATAAAAAAAGAAAAAAACATTTTTTCACATAAAAAATAACCTCGTAAATTTGGATGTCCAGGCACATCTAAATCATAGCAAACGCTTGTTAGGATTCATTCCTAATCTAGTTTTATTGACTAGTTAATTTTTACAAAATAAAAGACTAATTGTAAGATTGAATAAAGGTATCAAGATTGGGGTGATATTTGTTATAATCCCTTACACGTAAAATTCAAAATTCAGAATTTTTCGACGGAATTTTAAGAAAGCGGCTAATTTAATAGTTCGTCTATCATACGTGGAGCGATTTGATTATCATTTTAGTATAATAACCAAAAATGCAATTCGAGGCGTAGTACAAGTCCTACTATGGTACTTTTGTGATATATTTTCATATTTAAAATTTTAGACTATTCAATAACTATATTATATTTATTTTTACACAAGTGGTTTCATATGAAACAATTAATATGTCAGAATTAGACTTTAAAACATAAAAAAACTCAAAAAAAACTATAAACAATATCGCACCAATTTAAGCAATTTTACTAAAATTTTGTACGATACAAACCGTATAAATATATGTGAAATTTCAATGTCTCTTCAATTTCTGTTGAATAATGGTGTTATCGATCATGAAAACTTTTCAGATTTTGCTTTGCACTAATCAGCATGGTTGTGGTCCAAATTGATGTTGCTGCACGTAGTGGCGTGACGTACATCCATCCAGGGGTCATTGGTCCTTGCAAAAGGCCTAGCGAACCACACTTGGGGTGTCGTCCAAATCCAAAAAGTTCTCCCACGCAATCTAATACCAACAACCGTGGTTGCTCGAGACACCATAGATGTCCACAATGACGAATGACGATCTGGGGAAAAAATCATGAAAAAATGTAACTGAAAGCATTGTCTGATAAAGTACTGGTAATTATTTTCAATGTATGATTTCTTCGGAACTTATATTTCACAAAATGAAATTAAATATTTTGTTAAATATAAAACTATAAAAATGTAATGACCGTGTAACGGTTCTATCATTTAATAAAATGATATGGGAGTTCTTTTTATAAATAGATGAATTTGTCTCAACTCATATATCAAAGAAGAGTTAATACGTAGTTCACCGTAAACTTGTCCAGATGTATCAAGTTGGTACATGAATTTTTTTTCTCATAGTTTCATCCTGAACCTGTATTCTGTCACCCTATTTTGAACAGTCACCTAAGACAAACACTCTATGTTGACATGGCACTCGTACCCAATCTAGTGCTGACATGTGGCAACCTTTCAATATGCCACGAGGTGAATATAAATTTTTAAAAATTATAAATAAACTTTAGAAATATATAAATTGATAAAAAATAATAAACATTCTTTCACATAAAAAATAACCTCGGAAATTTGGATGTCCAGGCACATCTAAATCATGGCAAACGCTTGTCAGGATTCATTCCTAATCTAGTTTTATTGACTAGTTAATTTTTACAAAATAAAAGACTAATTGTAAGATTGAATAAAGGTATCAAGATTTGGGTGATATTTGTTATTATCCCTTACACCTAAAATTCAAAATTAAGAACTTTTCGACAGGATTTTAAAAGAGCGGCTAATTTAATAGTTCGTCTATCGTAGGTGGACCGATTTGATCTTCTTTTTAGTATAATAACCAAAAATGCAATTCGAGGCGTAGTACAAGTCCTGCTATGGTACTTTTGTGATAGTTTTTCATATTTAAAATTTTAGACTATTCAATAACTATATTATATTTATTTTTGCACAAGTGGTTTCATATGAAACAATTCATATACTAGAATTAGACTTAAAAACATAAAACAACTCAAAAAAAACTATAAACAATATCGCACCAATTTAACCAATTGTACTAAAATTTTGTACGATACAAATCGTATAAATATATGTGAAATTTCAATGTCTCTTAAATTTCTGTTGAACAATGGGATTATCCATCATGAAAACTTTTCAAATTTTGTTTTGCACTAATCAGCATGGTTGTGGTCCAAATCGATTCTACTGCACGTAGTGGCGTGACGTACATCCATCCAGGGGTCATTGTTCTTGCAAAAGTCCTAGCGAACCACACTTGGGGTGTCGTCCAAATCCAAAAAGAGCTCCCACGCAAGCTAATACCTACAACCGTGGTTGCTCGAGACACCATAGATGTCCCCAATGAGGAAGGACGATGTGGAGAAAAAATTGTGAAAAAATGAAATTAAATATTTTGTTAAATATAAAACTATAAAAATGTAATGACCGTGTAACGGTTCTATCATTTAATAAAATGATATGGGAGTTCTTTTTATAAATAGGTGAATTTCTCTCAACTCATATATCAAAGAAGAGTTAATACGTAGTTCACCCTAAACTTGTCCAGAAGTATCTAGTTGGCACATGAATTTTTATTCTCCTAGTTTGCTCTTGAACCTGTATTCTATCACACTATTTTGAACGGTCACCTAATACAAACACTCTGTGCTGACATGGCACTCGTACCCAATCTAGTGCTGACATGTGGCAACATTTCAATATGCCACGAGATGAATATAAATTTGAAAAAATTATAAAGAGACTTTAAAAATATATAAATAGATAAAAAATAATAAACGTCTTTTCACATAAAAAAATGACCTTGGACATTTGGATGTCCAGACACATCTAAATCATGGCACACGCTTGTCTAGATTCATTCCTAATCTAGTTTTATTAACTTGTTAATTTTCACAAAATAAAAGAGTTAGTGTAAAATGGAATAAATGTTTAAAGTTTGGGGTTATAATTGTTATTATCCCTGATACCTAAAATTCCAAATTCAGCATTTTTTGGTAGAATTTTAAGAGAGCGGCTAATTTAATCGTTCGTTTATCGTACATGGACCGATTTGATCTTCTTTTAAATATAATAAAAAATGCAATTCGAGGCAAAGTACAAGTGTTGCTATGGTACTTTTGCAATATTTTTTCATATTTAAAATTTTAAACTATCCAATAACTATATTATATTTATGCTTGCACAAGTGGCTTCATATGAAACAATTAATATACTAGAATTAGACTTAAAAACATCAAACAACTAAAAAAAAACTAGAAACAATATCACACCAATTTAAGCAATTTTACTAACATTGTGTATGATACAAATCGTATTAATATATGTGAAATTTCAATATATTTCAAATTTAAGTTTAACAATGGGGTTATCCATGATGAAGACTTTGCTAATTTGCTTTGCACTAATCAGCATGATTCTGGTCCAAGTCGATGTTGTTGCATGTAGTGGTGTGACGTACATCCATCCAAGGGTCCTTGATCCTTGCAAAAGGCCTGGTGGACTGCACTCGGGGTGTCATCCGAATCCAAAAAGTGCTCTCACACAAGCTAATACCTACAACCGTGGTTGCTCGAGACATCATAGATGTCGCCAATAAGGAATGATGATCCAGCGAATAGATTGTGAAATAATGTAACTGAATGCAGCAGTTGATAAAGTACTAGTAATTTTTTTCCACGTATGATTTCTTCGGTAGTTATGTTTCACAAAATAAAATTAAATATTTAATTAAATATAAAACAATGAAAATGTAATGACCGTGTAAGGGTTCTATCATTTAATAAAATGATATTGGAGTTCTTTTTAGAAATAGATGAATTTTTCTCAACTCATGTATCAAATAAGAGTTAATATGCAGTTCCCATTAATCTTCTTCAAAATTATATAGTTGGTACATGAATTTTGTTTTCTCCTAGTTGTAGCTGAACCTGAATTCTGTCACCCTATTTTGAACCTTCGCACTAACATAGACACTCCGGGTTGACATGGCAGTCGTACACAATTTGGTGGTGATGCGAATCTGCAATTATGCGAATATAAATCTCAAAAAATTATAAACAAACTTTAAAAATATATAAATTGATAAAAGAGAATAAACATTTTTCACATGAAAAATGTAACACCCCAAAACCTGGCCTAAAAGTTTAAACTGAATCCCGGAGGTTACATTAATCATCGAAGAGGTCGTAAAAAAAATTGGTTTTAACAAGTGAGAAAATAAATAGTATTTAGGTTACGTAAAAATTTTCCGTTTTGAAATCCCGATATTTCAAAATACAGTTGTTCAATCCAAATTACGTGTACTTGCATTTAACAAAAAATTTCTTACCACAGTATTTAAAACAGAAGTTGCAGTCCAAAACCGTTTATGTAAAACTCAGATTTACAAAAAACCCTTTATTAACTTGTTTTTATAAACATGACACTTTCGAGACCTCCAGCGAGTCGAGTCTAGCTACAAAAGACGGAAATGTACTTGAAAGAGGAAACATTAAGGGGGTGAGCTACACGAGCTCAGTGTAAGTTCGACACGTGACTAAAAATAGAACTATGGAACTCAATTCGATAGTGAAACATACTTATAGATATACATAGAGTTAGAAAGTAAAATTAGAACCAACGTCCCAACAGAACATAATAATTCAAACACACTATGTCACACACAGACACTTAGTCACAAGTGTTATTCAGTCAGACATAATACAGTTAAATAATCTTACACCTAGAACACTCAACAGATGCGTATGAATGCAGTCTAGTAATAAAAACCCAACCATCTAGTCAACACACCTCTCCGTCCCCCAATTACACCCTAAAAAGCATTATATGCTCATCCAACCAAACGCACCACATAGGACCTCGAAAGGCCCATCCAACCCTACACACCATGTATGTGGACTAAGCCGTTCAGATAATAATACACAACAAGGTTGGCATATATGCAGTACATTGCAGTACGGTAAACTGCTGTACAGACATGTTGCAGTTTAAACTGGCAGATCAGATAATATTATGCGGCAAAGTTGACGTATATGCGGTACAGTACGGTAAACCATAGTATCGATAAGTTGAAGTTAAACTAGCAGATCATATCAGAATTAATCTTCCTTCTCTTTACCCAGAACACTTTATGCAAGTGCACGTATGCTTACAACCTCACAAAAACAATGAACACATCGACAGACAGTTAGGCAGAAACAAACATGCACACACCCAGCTAACCAAATTCAGAATCAGATATCTCGTACACAGTCGCAAATAACACATAAGTATGGTTGTGTTCCAAGTCGGTGCTGCTGCACGTAGTGGTGTGACGTACATCCATCTAGGGGTCCTTGATCATTGCAAAAGGCCTGGTTGTCCGCACTCGGGGTGTCATCCTAATCTAAAAAGTGCTACCACACAAGCTAATACCTACAACTATGGTTGCTCGAGACACCATATATGTCGCTAATGAAGAATGATGCTCCGGAGAATAAATTGTTAAAAAATGTAATTGAAAGCATCGTTTGATAAAGTACTTGTAATTTTTTTTCCATGTTTGATTTCTTCGAAAGTTATGTTTCACAAAAGAAAACTAAATATTTAGTTAAATATAAAACTATAAAAATGTAATGACCGTGTAAGGGCTTTATCATTTAATAAAATGATATTGGAGCTCGTTTTATAAATAGATTAAATTATCTCAACTCATGTATCAAAGAAGAGTTTATATGCAGTTCCCCCTAAACTTGTCCAGAAGCATCTAGTTGGTACATGAAATTTTATTTTACTCCTAGTTTGTAGCTGAGCCTGTATTCGATTAGCTTATTTTGCACCTTCGCACTAACACAAAGATTCTGTGTTGACATGGCAATTGTATCCAATCTAGTGGTTACACGTGGCAACCTTTCAATATGCCACGAGGCTAACATAAATTTGAAAATAATTATAAAGAAACTTTTTAAATATATAAATTGAGAAAAGAGAATGAATTTTTTTCACATAAAAAATAACCTTGGACATTTGGATGTCTAGACACATTGAAATTTGTAATGACCTGAATAATTTTTTTTTCTGTGAATTCAAATTAGAATGAGCTTGTTGGTTTAAGTGGTAAGAGGGTTAGTGTGTTAGGGGTCATGTGTTCGAATCATTGTGATGGTGTTAATTTTTGCTTGCTTGTCTGATAGAGTTTTAGTAGAGCTAAACTTCTGTGGTGGTTGTGAGTTAGTGGGTTAGCTGGAGAGAAATAACGGATTTGGGATGTTATTTTTTATTTTAAATTTATTTTATTTTTCAAATTTCATTTTTCTCTCTCATTCAAGTTTTTGGATGTTGGTTTTCTACCATTCTTCTTTGATTATACCGTTTGGTCCTTTTTATTCAGCATCTACGTTGTTTTCTTTTCTCTTTTCTATTCTTTCATTCTCTTCAATCGGTTTACTTTCTCTTTTATATTTTTTTCACGCGATCATGGTAAGCTTTTCGTTTCATTTTTGTTTTGTGGCGTGACGATTGTTGTAAAAAATCTAAATTTTGCGAACGATTGTGTAGGTGATGGCTGTGAATCTGTAGTTCTCGCTTTGATGGTTTAACTTTTGCATGTAGTCATTTTTTGGTGGTAAGTGTGGAATGTTGCTCGATTTAGTTTTGGTTGTTTTCGTAAATCGGTTGTTAATAGGACTTTCGGGTTCTATTTTTAGCTGTTGGTGGTCTCAGGCTAGTTTCGCATCAAAACTGTAACATGTGCGTTCCCAAAACATAAAAAACGAGGCTTTGACAAGAGCCAAAAATGCTTACTATCTACGCCAAACAGGCGTGTGGCCGACTGTGTCGGTGGCCATCTGTGGGACAAGGCCATGAAATTGACGAGGGCATGGCCGTGTGCAAGACCCGACCATATGGTGCGAGAGTGTGGTCCTGTGGGCCACACGGGCTAGTCCAAATTGGGTGTGTGGGCCCATCCTACCATTCCCAAAGAACCTTGGGCTGATATTTCTATGGACTTTGTTCTAGGACTTCCTAGAACTAAGAGCAGAAAGGATTCAATTTTTGTAGTTATTGACCAATTTTCTAAATTGGCTCACTTTATTACTTGCCATAAAAATGATGATGTTTGAATGTAGCAAATCTATTTTTCAGGGAAGTAGTGCGATTACATGGAGTCCCAAGGACCATTGTGTCTTATCGAGATGCCAAATTCCTTAGCCATTTTTAGAGGACTTTGTGGGGCAAGCTTAGCACCAAGCTACTATTTTCTACAACGTGCCACCCATAAACGAATGGCCAAACCAAAGTGGTTGATTGAGTCCTATCTACCTTGTTGAGAGAAATAATTAGGAAAAATCTAAAGACATGGGAAGAATGCTTGTTGCATAATGAATTAGCCTATAATCGATCTGTCCATTCGGCCACTAAGCATTCTCCATTTGAAGTTGTCTACGGGTTTAATCCTGTAACTCCTTTAGATTTAATTCCCTTACCTACTAATCAACTTGTGCATGTAGATGTCAAACGAAAAGCTGAGTTCGTGAAGCATCTACATCAAAAAGTGAGGGAAAATATAGAGAAGAGAACCCAATAGTATACACACAAAGCCAACAAGGGACGTAAACGAGTAGTCTTTGAACCTGGAGATTGGTTTTGGATTCACATGCGAAAGGATAGATTCCCCGCTCAAAGAAGGTCTATGTTACATCCTTGAGGCGATGGCCCTTCTCAAGTGTTGGAGAGGATTAATGACAATCCATACACACTAGACCGCCGGAGTGAGTATAATGTTAGTGCAAGCTTCAATGTTTCTGATCTTTCTCCTTATGATATAGGGGTCAATTTGGGGACAAATCGCTTCGAAGTGGAAGGGGAAGGGGATGATGTGATCATGGACAAAGACTTAACCAAAACAGCTTGTGATCCAATAGAGCTGCCAATAGGGCCAATCACTCGTGCACAAGCCAAGAAGTACAAGGAAGCCATCACGGGTCTCATTGATCGAGTTTGGGCAGAAGCTGTCACGGGACTAATTGATCAAGCTTGGGCATGCACTCCATGCATCCCATGCAATGTGCTTCAAACAAAGTTTTAATTTCAGCTTGGTTAATTTGGCTGCTAGAATAAATATTTTAAACCATTTTTAGTTATTTTAGTTTGAACAT
The DNA here is from genome assembly GCF_025698545.1 of Gossypium raimondii. Classification (NCBI taxonomy): domain Eukaryota; kingdom Viridiplantae; phylum Streptophyta; class Magnoliopsida; order Malvales; family Malvaceae; genus Gossypium; species Gossypium raimondii. The sequence continues at coordinate 21,000,871 of NC_068576.1, forward strand.
CATTAATATGAGTCTTTAATTATGTCTTAGTTTGAACATCATTAATATGTTTCTTTAATTATGTCTTAGTTTTAATATCATTAATATGTGTTTTAATTATGTGTTTTAGTTCTGAGATAATTAATATTTGTCTAAGTTCATACAAATTAAAGTGTGTTTAAACTTTGTTTTATTGTTGCATTTAACCATGTTTTTAGTGTGAACCAGATTGTTCATATTGGCTACTTCTAATGCTTACATAATTGAAGATTCAATGGACTGTATTTAAGGAGTTCATGCACTAGGATGTTCATGCATGTGGGAGGTGTTGAATAAAATCTTCCAAGCAGCTTTTTGTGAAAAGTCAAGGCATCTAGTGTGTCCACACTTGACCAAACAGTTGGTTGTCAAGTTCACACCCAAGGGATGCTTTGGACAAGTTAATGCATCAATCAGCTTCTATACTTGCATGGATAAATTCATGAACATCCAATGGGGGAATTGTCACATAAATTCAGTACATTCAATTAATAACATGCATGCACAATGGGGAGGACAAATTTACAAGATACATGCTGCAATTCATGAACCAACCCATCATTAATGTGTCTAATTAATTGAAGGTGCATAATCCATGCAAGTTACATGTCCATTCAAGGCATTTGAGCTTTCTTCCATGCTAAGAATACATGCACGATCATAAAGGAAGAAATGTGTCTATTCAGATTTGGGAAAGCATTCAAGAACCGTCTTTAATTTTTAGTTGTGAATAATTTAATGTTGGTGTGAACACATAGATGTTGAATTTGAGTAGTCATCTTTGTGTTTATAAATAGTTTTTTGTAAACATTTGAGGGTTAGACTTTTGATGAATTTTAATTATATAGTAAGTGTTCACTTTCTTTGTTCTTTCTTGACTCAAATTAACTTATCAAGTAAACCTTGTGGCGTCAATCTATTTCTCTTTGAACTTATCACTTCTTTAATGTGTGGCATTCACCATATACCGATTGGTTCCTATCTTGCTAGGTAGTGGGTTACGGTTCTGCTATCCTTATCAAACCACTCTAAGTGTTGATATAAGAATTGGGTCAATATTTCCCTTTAATATTAGCTCATTCTTCAGCCGTTAAATCGAAACTTATCCTATCCATTACATCCACCCAAAATACCCTTTTGCATAACCTACTATTTTCGATTCAACCTATACCTACTCTATTACTTTCGATACTTCTTAATTTCGATTGGGAACCCTTACGACTCAAATCAAAAAAGGAATACGTGCTCGCATTATTTGGGGAGTTCGACTTGATTCTGGGTATGGACTTGTTGGTTGAGCACTGAGTTAGTTTGGACTACACGACTAAGAGGGTCATTCTGAGGACTAAGGATGATAAGTAGGTGGTTGTGATCGGTGAGCGTCGGGATTATTTGTCCAATGTGATCTCCACTCTGGTGGCTGAAAAATTGGTACGGAAAGGGTGTGAGGCGTATTTGGCTTACGTTAGTGTTTTTGTTTCTAGGGACTCTTCTTTCGGAGATATCAGAATAGTGAGGGATTTTTTGGATGTCTTTCATGTGGAGTTACTAGGTTTACCCCCTATTCGAGAAGTTGAGTTCAGCATTGAGCTTCTAATGGGTACAACTTCGTTGTCTATCGCTCCATATCAAATGGCATCGAATGAGGTTATAGAGCTTAAGGCTCAACTTTAAGAGCTTTTAGATCGTGGTTTCATCTACCCTAGTGTGTCTCCATGGGGAGCACCAGTTCTGTTTGTGAAGAAAAAGGATGGTATCATGAGGATGTGTATCGATTATCGGTAGTTGAATAAACTGACTGTGAAGAATAAGTATCCAATTCTGAGGATTGATGATTTGTTTGATCAAGTCCGATGGGCTTCAGTGTTTTCAAAGATTGATCATTGTTCTGGGTATCATCAGCTGAGATTTAAGGAGGTGGAGGTTCATAAGACTGTATTTAGGACTCGTTATGGACATTACAAGCTCCTAGTTATGCCTTTTGGTCTGACGAATGGTCCGGCTACATTCATGGATCTGATGAACAGAGTCTTTTAGCCATATCTGGACCAATTCATCGTGGCTTTCAACAACGATATTCTAGTTTACTCTTAGACTATGGATGAGCATGATGAACATCTTAGAGTAGTGCTTCAGATATCCGAGAGAAGCAACTTTACAGTAAGTTGAGCAAATCTGAGTTCTGGTTGCGAGAGGTAACTTTTCTAGGGTATGTGATTTCTGCTGAGGGGATCCAAGGTGATCCTAGAAAGATTGAAATGGCGCTTGATTAGAAGTAGCCCAAGAATGTATCTGAAATCCACAGTTTTCTGGGTCTTGCAGGTTATTATCGGCGGTTTGTCAAGGGGTTCTCTTTGATTGTAACTCCTTTGACTAAGCTTCTGCGTAAAGGTGTTCCTTTTATTTGGACTGATACGCTACAATCGAGCTTCGAGAAGCTCAAGCCTATTCTGACTTAGGCTCCTATTCTAATATAGCCTGAATCTGGTAAAGAATTTATGGTATATAGTGATGCGTCGCACGTCAATTTGGGATGTGTACTGATGTAAGATGGTAAGGTTCTAGCTTATGCGTCCCGTCAGCTTAAGACACATGAAGAGAATTATCCGACGCATAATCTCGAGTTGGTTGTTGTGGTTTTTGCGTTGAAGATCTAGAGGCATTATATGTACAATGAGAGGTGTATCATACTACACTAATCACAAGAGCGTCAAGTATCTCCTTACTCAGAAGGAGTTGAATCTTAGGTAGCGTCACTGGATTGAGTTGCTCAAAGATTATGACTGCACAATAAAGTATCATCCTGGAAAGGCCAATGTGGCGGCCGATGCTCTAAGTCGAAGAGAGATGACTGACTTGAGGTCGATGTTCGCTCGTCTTAGTCTGTTTGATGATGGAGGTCTATTGGCGGAGTTACAAGTTAAGCTGACTTGGATTGATCAAACTCGGGAAAAATAGTTAGGGAATGAGTCTCTGGGTTTGCAGTTTCATTAAATTGAGAGTGGCAATACTTCGGTTTTTAGGCTGAATAAAGATGGAGTTTCGTGTTTCTGAGGTCAGATTTGTGTACCGAATGATTCCGATCCGAGGCAGTCGATTCCGACCCGGTGGTAATAAGATGTATTACGATCTTTGTAAGTTGTACTGGTGGCTGGGTTTAAAGCGTAAGGTTACAGATTTTGTTGCTCATTGTCTGACGTCCCGGCAAGTTAACGCTGAACACCAGTTGCCTTAAGGTTTGTTACAACCCGTTAAGATTCCTATATGGAAGTGGGAACAAGTGATGATGGATTTCGTTAGTGGGTTGCGCTTGACACCCACTAAGAAGAATTCTATTTGGGTCTGTAACTCTTAGGTTTGTGCAAGAGTACACAGTCGTTATCAAGTAATAAGTAAATATCGAGTTATCGTCTCCACAAGGATTGTATTTGTGCTAAGTCACTTAATTTGTAAAATTATATTAACAATTCAATAAATAAAAACACAATATAGTTGAGAAGTGGTGATTAAAATATATTAAACTAAATGCAATGATCCCTAACGCAAATTATCCTAAGTATGCAAACTGTACGAATGAAATAGCTTTTAGAAAAATTAAACACAATTTTGCAACAATTATAACATAAATAAACTAGGAAAATTACTTTAATTAAACTCAATTTATTATTAACATGCAATAACATTCAGAAAAACATTCCAAGGCAACTCGATCTTTCATGAGTTTGGAAACCACTTTAGGTCCTTTTGGAATCCTTTACTTAGTAAATATGCATTTTATTGATCCTTATTTACTAAGGGTTTATTAGTATTCGTGTGAAGTAACAGGAACGTGTCAGGTTTGAAACAATTTAATCACACAAATCTAAAAACTATGCAGATAACAGAGCTTGGTTGAGTTCTTATGCAACCTACAATTTAATAGGGTCAGGATCTGAATTGAGCATTAACATTTCAATTATGTGTCCATTAGTCACTGTCTGGTCAGGATCGCTCAGCTAATTTAGGTGCATTCCAAATTTTAATTAAAAACATGATCGATTGAGGCACAAACATTATAAGCATGAATCAAATAAATATTATTTAATCAAAGCAATCATCCTAGCTTAAATAAAATTAAGCTAGCATTGTTGTAAACAAGAAAAAAAGAACACATGGAAAACATCTTTAGATTAAATTAAAGAAAAGAAAGATTAAACCTAATTCAGAGTGGCTGTCACCCAAGACTTTGACTAAGGAGGCTCTTTTGCTGATAATTCTCCAAGGTGGCTGACCAATGGTTCTTTAAGAGGCTAATTTTGCTAGAAATCCTTATGCAAGGATGATGATAGGCGTGAGGGGGAAAGATAGCTAAGAGAGTTGAGAAAGTAGAGAATGATGAATGAGTGAGGGATGCTTGAGGGATGATTGAAAAAATGAGAAATAAGCTCTTATTTATAGGTGAGGGAAGGGAGCTAGTTTACTAAAAATAGGAGTGTCAATCTTTTGAAACTTCTTCCAAGGATAGCTGGCCATGAATTGAAGAAATGTGGTTGATTCTGCTTGATTCTTGGTCAATTTGAGTACCACCACAACTCAGGACTAAGACTCGATCACCAGCAAATCTTCGGGAAAATCTCTGATTTCGTTAACTCTTCAAGGACATTGTGTAATTAAACCAAGAATTGATTTATGATCAGCCATGTGCAGTCGAAAATTGGGTTGACTTGGTCCCCAATTCGGATGGTTTTGCAATTAGAAGAAAACTCTCAGACCTGTCCAAAAATAGTAGATAGTTTAGAGAGCCATATAATATAATTTTAACCACTTCAATTAATTAATTAAAAGCCAATTTATTAATGAAATATTTAAAATGAATTATTAAATATAACTTTATATTTTATTATTTAATTTAATCATGCATGGCCCACTTTATAGCTTAAAAATATAATATACTCAAACCAATATAAAATAAGCCATTTTATGCATGATAACCATATAATAAAACATAAAATCACAATTTAAAAATTTTCATGTCCTAATTTCATATTTTCGCTTATTTCATTAATTTATTAAACAATTACTTGATTTTAACAACAAATTTAAGTAAAAAGATGATGAATTATATAGGAAAAGTCCTATATATTTTTCAGTTTACACACCCCCAAACTTAAATCATTGCTCTTCCCGAGTAATGTTCATGCACAGCACAAGGTCTTGCTAAGACAAATTTTGGTAAGAGTGTAAGTAGCATCAATCTTCGTCTCATAATCATGCATCAATAAATTCATGCTCATAGATCTTATTTATTAACAAGTAACTCAAATACAAACATTTTGAAAATTTTATTCTAAGTTTCAAGATATGCCAACATGAATCATAGTTTGCATGTATGTCACAGCCATAGATAATATTCTTCATTCAACACAATTTCTCATCAATCAAGCAAAACAATCATAAGGCTTATTTATGATCTTCATATGTTGAACTTAACACTTTCTCTCCACTAATGTAGGTGACATAATTATCAAATCAATAGGTCTTTTATAAGGTTGTAATGGGGCTCAGTTAAAGGTAGGGATTTTAAGAGATGGGACATTTCGATTTCAAAATCTTAACCTTTAACTTGTCTTCGATTTCTTGAAATTCAACCTTTTTCTTCAAATGAACCTTTGGGACTCCCCCAAACTTATTTTGAACTCATACTCATATATTTTCTTTTTGGAGACTGAGCAAACTTTTCTTCAGTCTTTCTTTGTCTCTTTTTTTTTATAAGCATGATCACATACATCTTCTGAAAATTTCCCTCAAATGTTAATTATCAAGACAGCTTTAGTTAAGGCGGTGCACAAAATTAGGATAACTTCAAAAGATAGAGATACGGCTTGTAATGTAGGTTTATTACAATGAACAGACCTTTAAGCTCAAAATTATAGTTTCAATGGTCTAATATAATAAGGTGGGCTTGAAAAGGCTCAAACGATCCAAAGAAAAATGGCGCCTATATCATTTTAGATTTTTATGTCTCCTAATCGCCTCAAAAAAGTTACTAAGTCAATTCTAAAGATATAAACCTTCATGCATGTCTAATCTCAAGAGAAACTAAGTTTTCATGGCAAACATTACCTAAGACTAAGATCATAAAAACATTTCATTCTTCATGATAACATACAATCACCCAGATAAAATCATCATTCATGCTTGTTTACAAGCTACCTTATTAAAAAGAATTTCTCTAAACATTCATTTATTAAAATATACTTATGAAAGAAATGATTTGAAACATACTTGAAAATTTTAAAAAATTTGAGCAATTTGCCTTACCCCCTTTAAAAAGAGCAATGTTCTCATTATAAGAACAAAGTAATGAATGAAAACTGAACACTAGGTAGGGTTGTAAAGAAAGAGAGGTGAGTCAATAAGACTACTTAAATACCAAGTCTGTAACATCCCGATTTGGGGCTAGTTGGAACAGTGGTTTCGGGACCACAAATTCGACGAGAAAAAAAATTCTTTTCATTATATTTTTATGGTCTACGATTTCACAAAATGATTCCGTGAAAATTTCGTTCGAAAATTTTGACGTTTGGGCACTCAATTTAGTCAAAAGAACTAAATTGTAAAAAGTGCAAAAGTTGAGTTCTATATGTTAGAGGTGTCCAATTGTTATGAAATTTTAAATTGGAGGTATTTATATGGTAATTAGACCATTGGTTAAGTTGGTGGACAAAAATGGGTACGGTTAGGCATGTTTCCAAAGTTTTTCATTAAGGGTATTTTGGTCATTTAGTTTTTAAAATGAATTAAAAACAAAATTAAAAGCCAACTTTTGTCCATCTTCAACCCCTAGGCTGAAAATTGCATGGAGAAACCATGGCTAGGATTTTTCAAGCTTCCAAGCTCGATTGTAAGTCCGTTCGATCCCTATTTTTAATGATTTTTACGTTTTTGAAATCCTCGTAACAAGATTTACCTATTTTTACTATTGTTTTGAACTAGGTTTTGTGTTTAAAAATTTAAACATGAATTATATGCATGTATTTTGATGTTTTATGGAAGAATATGAATGTTTGGACTGTGATAAACGATTTGTACTAAGTAATTTTCGATGAAAATGCCTAAAAGGATTAATTTGTAAAAAATATAAAATATGTCACAAGTGTGTGAATAAGTGAGCATTGTGGACTGCTATAGTTGTGAAAATGGTTCAGCTAGGCCTAAAATGCAAGGAAATGGAATAAAAAATATTTTACAAGCCTAGGGGCAAAATTGTAATTTTGCCAAAGTATGATTTTTGGACTGGAATGAACAGTGCGAATGTTATATAAGTTAAATGTATTGTTATAAATCAAGAAACACGAGAAATTGAAATTGATCGATAAAAAGAAATGTGAGAAAAAGTGAAAAATTCCCGAATGAACCTTTGGAATAAAAAGGGATACGAATGAAGTGACAGAAATGATCACATGTGTGGCACGGATTGTGTGTAGGCCACTATGTAAAAGTGAAAGTGATGGTCACGTGTGTAGTACTATGTGCAGGCTACTACGTGTACCGGAATGATAGGACGCATATGTAGTACTACGTGCAGGCTACTATGCGTTACGGATAGTTTCTATCACGTGTGTAGTACTACGTCCAGGCTACTACTGTATCGGATGGTAATGGTCACATGTGTAGAACTATGTGCAGGCTACTATGTGAACCGAACATCATTGATTAGTAAGGTGGTTGCTATGTGCTGATTCCACTGGACATCATTGATTAATAAGGTGGTTGCTATGTGCTGAATCCACTGAGTATTAGTTATTATTCCGAAGTGTTCATCGGGAAATTGACTAAGTGTAATTCGATAATGAATATAGATGTGGAATTGAATTGAATATCGACTTAGAAATGGAAAAGTTAATTTTGAATTGAATTGTGATTGAAAGTGAAAAAGTGAAATTATGAAAGAGTATATTTAGCAATAAAATAGTTTAGACAGCAACAGTTGTGTGACTTTGAAAAATCACAAAAAATGGTGGAGATTGAATTAGAGGCTAAATAATATATGAAATTGAATCTGAATGAGTTTATTTTCACATAAAAGAAACAGAGCAAGCAAAAGAGTTATATATTTTGAGATATTTGAAGTTTAGTTAGACGGAGTCAGAATAAGTTCAGAATCCCCATTCTGACTTTGGAAAATTGTCAAAAATTGTACAAAAATAATTATGGGATAAAGTTTATATGTTTAAAATCCTCAGTGAATCTATTTTCAGGAGAAATAAACAAAAACAATATCTGAATTCTGTACAATGAGATAATTAATTTTTAGTGAAGAGAGATCAGAACTATTGAGCAGTGAAATAGGGGAAATTTTAAAGAATAAACTGTACTATTTTGCTAAACCAAAAATTTTTAAAATTTTATAATAGGAATATATGTGAATCTAGTTTGAGGTAAAATTTACAGATCTTAATTTGGAGTTTTATAACTCCAGGTGAAAATAATTAAGTGACTCTGACTGGAATAGACAACTTTGAATATACATGTGAGTGAATAGTGAAATTCTAGTTAATGTTGTTTAAGTGTGTTATACACATTAAGGATGTGGAATGGAGAGGAGGAGGAGGAAAATTGGAAGAACATATGAATTATTTGTGTATAATTGGCCATATGCTCGATTATAATAGATAAACAATTGAAAAGAAATGATGTTTATAATTGTGCATTATTAGTTATAGTTAAAGTTCATGTGAGAAAATAATGTTTCATAGTATGTGTATGTGGTATACTTGGTATATGATTTATGAATTAACTCATGTTGATAAGTTTGATACATAAATAAATGTGGTGCTTATCCATGCTTATAATGCTTATACTATATGTTTATATGTCTAGCATGTTTGGTGTGTATGCTTAGGCTTTGGCCAAGTTGTGGCTGGATTACGCCACATTAAATTTATAAAATTATGCATTGAGATGATAAATGTCTAGATGGAAATATGCTTGTGATCATAAAAGGGTGGTAAGGTTTAAAGTTTGAAATCTTTATTAAAATGGTTTATCATGTGGTTAGTCTTCAAAAAGACTAGCTTGCGACTATGGTTGAGTGTAATGTTTATATCTTGTGTGATATGCATACGAAATGGGAGTGGAAAGGAAATGAAATACTAGGTTCATGCTTGAAGTGTAAAATGATGCAAAAAGGAGACGTTAAGTTAAACGATAAATATGTATTAGTATTGAACTTAATGAAATTGAATTGTACGTGAATTAAATGGAAATTACAAATGATATGATTTGAATTCAATGAATTATTGTGGTATTGAAATATACATTGGATTGAGAAATTGAATTGAATCGTGAACATGAGAATCGTGAATTAAATGAAACGGAAATGAAGTATTAATTGCATGAGTATGTATTGGGTTTCAGAAGCCCTATTTGTTACAAATATAGTATTTTGAAGTTATAACGTGAAGATTTATAAAAGCATGTTAAAAATTTGAAGATTTTAAATTTGAATAAAATTTTATAACTCGGTTTAACATGTTTATAAGTGTATGTGTTCTGGTAATGCCTCGTACCCTATTCCGGCGTCGAATACGGGTAAGGGGTGTTATAATGTGACATCGCCAGATTCGGTCATAACGTTTAGACCGGATTTGGGGTGTTACAAAGTCTTTCCTCATAACCTAATCCTAGACATGTTCATTCTCATTGTCACATCACTTAGTCTTTTTCTTTCTAAAGAAGTATTTATTCATGCTCGCTATGTTTTATTTTGCATAAATTAAATCCTAATTACTAAAGAAATAAATTCCTAAAGACCTAAAAATAATTAAATAAATAACAAGACAAGAATCCCCCCTTTTATTTTTCTGACTCATTCCCTTTGTCAGTTTGCATCTTCAATATCTTCCGTCCATGTCTCAAAGATAGCATCTTGGAACTCAGGAACAAAAGTGTTAGAGATATTCTTAAAATTATTTCGAATTGAATTCTTAAAAGTATTTCGTATTTGAATCATCCCTAATTTTTGCATATTTCCAGTAAGTTTGTTGTTGTTTGTGCATGAACTCGCACATGTCCATCATAATTGACAGCTCCGATTTCTTTGATGTACTTGCAAGAGTCAGCATTGGAGTTGTAAATTCTGGTTCAACACTTAGCTTGATTAGTTCTTCTTCTAGCTCAGTCCTAGGTTCATGGTTTTCAGCTCTTTCAGCTGGTTGATGACTATTTGGTTCCTTATCAGATTCTTCTTCTTCGGTGTTTGTAATTGAATCAGCTTCAGTTTCAATTTTATTTGTTGACTCTTCAGTTTCTGGCTCAATTGGTTCCTCTTGCTCGCTTTGATTCAGCTCATGCACTCTCTCTACTAACCTTTCAATATCATGACTTGTAATGCACCCTTGGACATACTGCCCCTTCAGATTTGCTTGTGTTTTAACACGGGCCCTTAAGCAAAGTGAAGTGATTAATGATGGGAAATAAGCACTTCCTGCCTTCTTTTTAGCACAATCGTGAATCTCCTTAAGGATAATTTTCCCAACATTAATGGACTTTTCTATCAAAATTTCATATAACAAAAGCATTCGTTCCATCAAGATGGTGGAACTATGTGAGGTAGGCATAAAACTGTAGCGAACGAAATAAAACCATACCTTTGCTACTGGTTTTAAGTATTCTGTTCGACAAGAATGACTCCCATACTTTCTAATAATCCATTGGGATCCCAGATTGGTCACAACACCAAGCACTTGTTGAAGAAAATCCTAATTGATATTGTTCATCATAGGGTAGTACTCATCTTCTTCAACATTAGGTAAATTAAACAAATCATTAATGGACTTAGAACTAAGAGGTACCTTTTTCTTTCGAACGATGACTTCAGTAGCATCTTGCGTAGTCAAACTAGCATAGAATTATTGAACTAGTTCATCATCAGGAAGTGAACGAGCATCACAGAATTGTTCCCAATTAAGATCATTGATTATCTTTCTAATCGGCACAAGAGCAACCATCACATCATTGCTTTTCAGGTTAAAATCTTTTTCCGGCATCATAGGTTGATGCTTGAAAATTGAATCAAATCACTCTTTCACTTCTTCATCGATCACAATCGGGTTTTCAGGAGTAGTATTTGAAGATCTGGTTCTTTTACGAGACATGGTATCTCTTCTCGATAATTCGACAACTTTTTGCTTACAAGGGTAGAAGGGAAATCGGCAAAAGAGGGTAGAACTTGCTTCGGCAAACCTTGAGATGGCGAGGGATTTACGGTGCTGACAGAAATGTGTAGCAACAATGGTGGTGTGCGGCGGTGATAACGGCTACGTGTGGTGGTGACGTCAATGCTCCAGCGATTCTATTGCGGGGGCACTAGGTGGTATCGGCAAAAGAAAAGAAAAGGACTAAGGGTTTCTTTCGGGATTTAAGGCTAGCGGCACAAGGAGGTCTGGGATTTTTAGGGTTAAGCAAATTGCTTTGAGATATATGAAAATAGTAGAATGAAAAAGGGTTTATATAGGGAAAAATTAGGAAAACATGTAGCAAAAATTTAGCCACAGTAAGGTTTCTTGGGCAGCAAACAATGGAAGTGGCGGCACTAGGTGTGGATTTTCCTGCCTTTCTGCTGTCTTGGGCCTCAAATTCAAACTTGTATTTACAGACTTATTCAACAAAGAGAAACTGATTAGTACTTGGGTCAAATTTGACCCCCTTTATTAACATAAAAATTTAAAATTAATCAAAATAAATTAAACTAGAAAAAATACTTTAAAACTTAATTAGAAAATTTTCTTCTTAACAAATTACATTAAATTAATTCCTAGGAAAGGTTGGATGGGTCACAGCGGTCCCGTTTAAGTTCTAATCTCCTTAGACAGAATTAATTAAATGTACTTAATTAATAAAATATGTTCTAATTATTTATTTATTTACAAGACGAGTTCATGAAAAATCAAGGGTCTGTTAATTTGAACGAGGATTCAACTCGCTCAACTTTACCATCCCAATAATGTTTGAGACGTTGACCATTAACTTTAAACGTACTTCCATGATTATTGTATAATTCAATAGCTCTATAAGGATAAACTCGGTAGATGGTATATGGTCCTTTCCATCGGGATTTCAGCTTCCCAGGAAATAACTTCAGCCTTGAATTAAACACAACACCTTTTAACCTTCTTTAAACTCGCGAAGTTGTATATGAGTATCATGCCATCTCTTTGATCTTTCTTTGCATATTTTGGCATTCTCATAGGAAAACAGCCTCAGCTCTTCTAACTCATCCAGTTGTAAAATCCTTCTCTCATCGGCTTGCTTAAGATCAAAATTTAACTGCTTTAAAGCCCAATGAGCTTTATTCTCCAATTATAATGGCAAATGACATGCCTTTCCAAAGACTAACTGATAAGGAGTCATTCCTAACGGAGTCTTAAATGCTGTTCAATAGGTCCATAATGCATCATCGAGACTTCAAGACCAATCTTTTCTGCTAGGGCGTACTACCTTTTCAAGGATACCTTTGATTTCACGGTTCACTCTTTCAACTTGCCCATTGGACTGGGGTGATAAGCAGTAGCAATCTTGTGCTTTACATCATATTTGTCAAGCAACCACTTGAGCCATTTGTTCACAAAGTGAGAACCATCATCACTAATAATAGCTCTTGGTGTCCCAAAACGTGTAAACACATGCTTATTTAGAAATCGCATGACTACCTTAGCATCATTTGTAGGATATGCTTCAGCTTCAACCCACTTGGATACATAGTCCACAGCAACTAAGATGTATTTGTTCCCATACGAAGAAGGAAACGGGCCGAAGAAGTCAATGCCCCATATGTCGAGCAATTCAATCTCCAAAATGTTTGTCAAGGGCATCTCATTACTCCTTGATATATTTCCAGTTCTTTGGCACTTATTACAGTTCTTTACATACGCGTATGCATCTTTAAATAGTGTAGGCCAAAAGAAACCTACTTACAAAATCTTTGTTGCAGTACCTGAACCACCAAAGTGTCACCCACTTAGAGATGAATGGAAATGATACAAGATCTCAGCAATCTCGCTTTCAGCTACACACTTTCGGATTATATTATCTGCACACTATTTAAACAAAACTGGATCCTCCCAAAAATAATACTGACTATCATGAAGGAATCTCTTCCTTTGTTGGTATGTCATTTCTCAAGGAATTATTCCACATACAAGATAATTGGCAAAATCAGCAAACCAGGGTATTTCAAGAATTCGATTTACCTCAAATAAGTGTTCATCTAGGAAAGTATCATTGATAGACACACGTTAAGTTACCTCATCTTGCTCCAACCTCGACAGATGACCAGCTATTTGATTTTCGACACCTTTTCTTTCTTGGATCTTAAGATCAAATTCTTGTTGTAAATGTATCCAACGAATTAGCCTTGGTTTTGTGTCTTTCTTCGTGAGCAAGTATTAATGGCCGCATGGTTAATAAATACTGTAACTTTGGTACCTGCAAGTCGATCTAACATCTGATCCATAAAAGGCAATGAAAAATGGTCCTTCCGAGTAGCTTTGTTCAAGTTTTTGTAATCAAAACAGATTCTCCAACCAGTAACAGTTCTTGTTGGAAATAACTCGTTATGTTCATTTTCAACAATCGTGATTCCACCTTTCTTCAACACATACTACACCGAACTTACCTACGAACTATCTGAAATAGGATAGATGATTCCTGCTGTACAAGCCCATTTCGCCCGGGCCCAAAATCCCACCTGAATCTACCCAGACTCAATTACAAAACCCAATACCCAAAACAGGCCTAAAACAGCCTAACAGACTCAAGCCCAAGTGCCAAGAGTCAAACTAGGGTTTCAGAGACTGAAACCCTAGCGCAGCATGTTCTGACCCTTGACCTAGCCCGGCGTCACCTCCATCAACGCAAGTGGCGCACCCCACTTGCCACCGACCCACTGCCATCATCACATCACTGCCCACCTGCTCCAACTGCCCTGCAAAATGAAAAGACAACACACAACAATGCAGGCAAACAACAAAAAAGAAACAAGTTGAAAAGCAAAAACAGAAATAGATAGGGCCTTGTGCTTTCGGCTATAAAGCCATTTTTGAACAGATTGTAAAGGGGGCATTTTTTATGAACATTAAAAAAAGGAAAAATAAATAAAAAAACCAAAACTTCAAGGTGATTTCTTCATTTTTTTACTTCAACCTTTCGATTTTTGTTTTTTTATTTTATTTTTTTGGTAATAGAGAAAAAAAAGGAAAAGGAAGGATTTACCTGGGTCATGGTTCCGTCGACGGAATCTCCTCCCTCATCGCCGAAACCGGGTATAGAAGGAACAAAAGGGGCCTCTTTTTTCTTCCTTTCATTTTTCGCCAAAAAAAGAGGCTAATAAGGCCCTGCTTTGCGCGACTCCAACCTCTGCTCTCGAGGGCGCCGCAACGGGGTACGACGGTGTGGCGGTTTGGATCCAAGCTGGGTCGAAACCCTAGCAGGGGAGGGGAGACCATTTATCTTTTTTTTATAAATACGAAGCAGTAAATGATTTAAAAAAAAACTTTTGCAGCTCATATAGGGGACGCAAAACAACGTCGTTTGGGGCCGATTTCAGTGGCCTCAAAACGATGCAGTATAGAGCTACCCGCGTGCGCAACCCGACCCAGTAACAGGATCTGCGCGTTTTGACTTTTGGGATATTTACCGCTTTGGTCCTTCCGCATTTTCTATCTTTTTAATGCAGTTTATTTTTATTTACAATTTTGACCTTATTATTTCTCTTTTATTTCGATTTGGTCCCCATAAAAGTTGTGCGTTTTAGAGGCCGGGATAAATTTCCTTTTTGGCCCTTCTACTTTCGTGTGCGTCACGATTGAGTCCTTTTCTTTGTTCTTCATTTTCGATTTCGGCCCTAAGGTTTTGTTTAGTTTCAATTTAATCCTCTATTTGGTATTTTAGTTATTTTATTATTAAATTGATCATTTTAATATTACTATTACTATTATATTATATCATTAATATTGTTGTTATTATTATTTACTCATTTATACCTTTAATTCCAAATTTTGTTATATATACTTACATTTTTCTAATATATATATACACATACACATGTTTTATGATCCATATATATACATACGTTTTTTATATTTTATTATTTTAAAAATATATGCATACATACGTTCTTGTAACATATACATATATTTTATAATCTATATATATACATATATATATTTGTTATATTTTATAATTTTAAAATATGTATATATATACACACATATTTTTATACTTTTTATAGTTTTATTAATTTCATTTATTTCATTTTGTTTCACTCGATGTTAATTTGTTTATTTGCGTATATGTTCATTATCATTTGAATAGAATGTCTTAATATTGCATTTATTTATTCGTTGTGAGATGATGGATTTGTCTCTCCTGTTATTTATCTTATTCACGATGTCGTTCGTATTATTTATGTTTACATCATCGTATTCATTTTTACGCATATTGACATCGTGCTTCATTTCTATTATTTCGTGTTAGATTAATTTTATTCAATGCATAAATTATGATTTTTGAATAAGCAAAATCTCGTGTTTAGATTCGAAAAGGTCGTACCCTAACTTACGGGGTTTTGATGTTCACAATAAATCTAAATACACGAATCTTTTCAAACTCAAGTTTTAAACAATCTCGAGAATTAAGAAGAGATTGTGTCCTAATTTACTGGGCATGATCCCTTTGTTTTTAAAGTTTAAAACAATCTTGGGAATCAAGAAGAGATCATGTTCTAACTTACTGGGCATGATCCTTTTTTCTCAAGTTTTAAACGATCTCAAGAATTAAGAAAAGATCGTGTCCTAACTTACTGGGCATGATCCCTTTTTTAAATCCGAGATAACTAAATATCTTTTAAATAAGTAAATTTTTGGCATTCATTCACGCATTTGGAATTCAAGACATTATGTCCTAACTTACTGGATATAATTCTCTTTCTCGATTAACGTGAAATATGCCATTTTCTCAAAAATTTTCAACATTTCAATAAAGGATCGTATTTTAAATTTCTTTAAAGTTTTCAATCTTCGACAGTAAGACATTAATTAATCTACTAGGTACCAATTTTGGGCGTTATGAGGGTGGTAATCCTTCCTCGTACGTAACCGACTCCCGAACCCATTTTTCTGAATTTCATGGACCAAAATCGCTGTTTTAATAAAATTAAATTGTTTATTAAAAACAACCACTTTACGAGGTGACCCGATCACACCTCATCAAAAAGGATCGGTGGCGACTACCATATTCATTTTCATTTTTAAAATCCAAGTCGACCCCGTTTTCACAAAAAATGGTGTCAACAGCTTGGCGACTCCACTGGGGAGCCAAAATAAGAGAGTCAAGCCACGAGTTGATTATTTTTTGTCTTTTTGTTAAAAATTGAAAACCTAAATTAAATATACGATCCCTTCGTTACATTTCATCCGTCTTTATTATGAAATTCTCATTTTGGTTTATAATTGTTGTGTTAGTTTAAGTTTTGGTATCTTTCTACACATTGCATTGCATGACCGTTGGTCACACCCTTTTAAGTGGGAGTGAGAAACTACACCTTCGTGAGGTTTTCACCTCCGCATGGGACAGTGAATTCTTCCGGGATACATCCGTACCTATGTCTTCGTGAGATTTTCATCTCCGCATGACCATAGGGAAATGTATTCCTTTGAACTAAACTCGGTCTATATGAGCCTATGATGGATGAGGATCGAGGAATCTGCTGGTTCGAGTACCTTTGCTTTAGAACCAAACCACACGTAGAAGACCTTAGGAGCCCAGCCTAGGTAGAGCCACTTTAAACCCTTAGTGGTCACTCGAATAGGTACTCTATTTTTCTTGTTTGTTTTTGCTTTGTACTAACCCGTTTCATTTTGTTTTGGTTATGATTGCATTACATTTTCATCTTAGAAAAAAGGTGTTGATTCAAATTTGATTACTAAATTAGAAAGCTTGTCATGGAAAACAAATTTTTTGATAAAGTGGAAGATAATATGGCTGCCCGAATATATCCCAAGAAACACAACAAAAGAAGGGTGATGGAAAAGTACATGACTTTACTTCGTGGCCCGAAGATTCAAGCTAATTATTTGAGGGTCGCTGACATTCCGACTTCCTTAAAGAAGCTGATGAGCATTACGAGGATGGGCAGACGATGGATCACAACCAGGACCAAGCAACAATGAGTTAGTAGTGGCATTTCATGAGATTCATTTTAACATTCAGATGAAAAAAAAGGACCGATGTTGTTTCTTGGAGTACGAAGGCAAGGCCGTACATGCATCCGTTTTATGTAAAGAAATTTGTTTTTTAGTAAAGTTTTCGGAATGAAATTAATCAGAGTCAACGTCTTTTTTGCATTCATGCATCTGTATTACATTTCATTGCATGCATCAAATTTCACTAAAAGACTCTAATTAAACAAAATCATTTCAGAGTCAATGGAAACCAACCTACCAAACCAACACCCTTGCACTACTCGAACAGAAACTAAAGGAATGGACCAAAGGTTGGAGATATTAGAGCAAATACAAATACAGATGCGAGAGTAATTGACCAAATTTTAACAAGATATGAGGGATCAGCTGATAGAATTCCAAAGAAATATGATGAACCAACTAACCTAGTTATTGGCTAAAGGGTTAGAAAAAAGAAAGAACCCAGTTGTCCACTTTGGGGATGATAATGAGGACCCTACATATCCTCCAGGCTTTACCCCAACAAACATCCAAACACAACCAAATACATATCCACAAAGGGTAACTGTTAACATCCGACCACAATACCAGACCAGTACCTTGATACCGGTGAATCTCGTGACAAGCTCGGGTTCCAACCTTAGGGGCAATCTAACTAATCCCATTATCCTTGATGATCTAGCAAAAACAAAACAGGTGAAAGTGGAGTTTTCAAAACAATTTGGAGATCGTTACAAATGGAAAGGGCAAGAGTCGAACTCCCAAATCAATACTTTAAAGGCCCCGAGAAAGAGGAAAAATGACGTGAATAATGCGAGTAGGTATAACGAGGGTTAGTCAAAGCCAATTACCACAAGCCAGCCAAAGACGGCTGCTTCTAGCCATCAAATCCCCTCGAGACAAGAATCTAGCACAAAACACAACATTGAGAAGTCCTAGTTTGCACCAATCCCAATGTCATACCGGGAGCTGTATCAGAGTTTATTTGACGCACATGTTGTTTCCCCTTTCTACTTGAAGCCTTTACAACCTCCGTACCCCAAGTCGTACGACACGGATGCACAATGCGACTATTATGTGGGAATTACGGGGCATTCTATAGAAAATTGCACTGCCTTCAAAAAGTTAGTTGAAAGATTCATTAATATGGGCATTGTCAAGTTCGATGACTCATCTAATGCAGAAAATCCACTACCCAATCATATTGATAATGGGGTGAATGCGATGTATGAAGAAGTGTTGGGAAACGTTCACATCAATGCCATATATGAAGACGCAATTAAAAAGGGACCTTGTTAGATACTCGCCCTTATAAAGTTGGGAGTGTTCTGAATAATCGGACTGCAGAAGAAATCCCTGTAGTATTTAGAGCTTGCTTAGAGTAATATTCAGAACACACTTGTTGCTTTTAGCCTAGAGGTAATAAGAACTCTTTTGTGAAATAGGCTCATGTCTGAACGTCGTTATTTTAATGAAATATATCTTTGCGATCATTTTTGAGCCAATATTCTTTCATTCTTTATGAATAATTATTTTTTATTCTTTCATTGTTTCTTTGATATCATTCTTTCATTCATTCATAATCATACTGAACAAATAATTACTCATAAGTTCATATATTCTTTAGACATTCTTTTGTACCTATAATAGGTCCCTATCAATGACATAAGTAACGCTGCTACAAACTCAGAATCTCCTTTTGAGTGAGACTTGTGTTTAGAGGGATCTCATGACTTTGAAGATGACATAGATTATAGCCTATTTCCGGACTTGTTAAGGATGGTAGAACAAGTTGAGAAATAGATCCTGCCTTACAAGGAATCAAGTGGAAATTGTGAGCTTAAGAGAAGAGAAAAAGGTGAAGATTGGAGCCTGTATCACCACAGAGACAAAGCGAGATAGCATTGAGTTACTCCAAGAATTCAAAGATGTTTTCGCATGATTGTACCAAGATATGCCTGAGCTACTAAGATGTGTGGACGTTGTTGAGGCTAAGAAAATCTTGGAAGAGGTCTATAAGGGTGTCTGAGGAACACATGCTAATGGTTTTACAATGATTCGGGTACTGCTGGTCCACCAAGGAAGGGGATTGCATCAGTTGTACCAAGAAATGTCATAAGTGCCAAATTTATGGAGACAAGATTCATGTGCCTCCTTCATCCCTTCATATTATGACTTTTTCATAGACTTTCTCTATGTGGGGCACAAATGTCAGTGGGTCAATCTCGCCAAAAGCTTATGACGGTCATCGATTCATCTTTGTGGTCATCGATTACTTTACTAAGTGGATGGAAGCCGCTTCATATGCCAATGTCACAAAGTCAACAGTCAACAAATTCTTAAAAAATCATATGTCAGTATGGAATGCCAAAAAGGATCACATCTGACAATGCACTAAATTTGAACAAGAGCAGGATATTAGAAGTTTACAGTCTATACAAGATTAACACCATATCGCCCCAAAATGAACGGCGCAAAAAAAAAACTACCAGGGCAATGTCTTTTTCTTGGGCTTATTGCAGTTTTTCCAATTAAAGTCGAGATTCCTTCTCTCAGAGTTTCTTGGATCCAATCCCGATTGAAGAGAAAGTTTCAAAGTTATCCTTCATGGTCAAATGTGCCAAAAACAAATGATGCGAGCTCACCGAAGAAGGTTCGCCCTAGAGAATTCCATGAGGGGGACCTGGTATTGAAAAAGATTTCCCCATACAAAAAGACTTTAGAAGAAAGCGGATGCCAAACCGGGAAAGGCCTTATGTGAAAGGCCCTATCTGGAAAAGCGTTGATTTTGATCGTAAGGGATAACAAGGACTCGCCTAATCGATAGACCTCCATGAGGCGCATCTTTTTCCATCGTCACGGGCTTTGGACTTTGGCCGCTGACACTTACACATGTATTGCTTAATCTTTGAGACAAGCATATGACTACTGGCAAGATCAACCAGGTAGCATTCCTCCGTGACGTCAGCACTGCATGGCTCTCAACATGCCGCGTGAGCAATGAAGTCCGTGCCAAGAGACAAAGTGCATAGGCATCGAGAGATAAGGGCCTGAACCCTACTCTCAAAACTATTTTCTGCATCCGAAAGCACGATCGAGCACCAGTGCATCAACGAGACCACACCGATTTAAGGGGGTGCACTTGGGACACAAGGCATGATTGAGGTCCACCATGCACCCCGAAGGGAACGAGATGTAGAAGGGACAGTAACACATCCATAATTCCATTTGGCTTAGGTACACAACACAGGATCCCGATCGCACCCCTTGAGTTAAATTACAACAAGGGGAGGCAATGAAGAGGAGTGCAGCTCGACAGTTTGATGCGAGTAGCATGGAGCCTGCAATTACACACAACCAAAACACCACTCATATGCCCATTGCGTACTAGTAGTAGCGCCCACGCACACCGACCAACAGCCCACCCAGCCAATCAAATGGTAGGGGAGCGGAAGGAACAACGAATGAGGGCACACCACAACCGTTTGGCACGAGAACTACGAGGGGAAAAATCCCACTGGGACTTGGTCGAGCCAAGACCTAGCCTTCAAACTCAACTGACACCCCCAGTGAGCCATTGCCTTCAAAGGGACTTGGTACTAGGGTCACAGGAAGCTTCAAATGCGGGCAAGGGCTTGGCAAGGCCAATGCGCCGTGTGGTTGCTGACTTGGGATGCAGAAGGCGTCCCTAAACGTGACTAGGGCAGACGGGCAAGCCAAGCTCGAGCCCATAGCAATGCATAAGCCACCCCAAGAGATCTTTGCCCGATATAGTGAACTTGGTCCTAGAGTGGTTGGCTACATTTCTATGGGCACGGGCTTGACTGGCCAGAAAATCATCTCCCCGACCCCTAGCGCCAGCGACCAACTCACCACCGTTGATGAGTCATTGCAGGACGACCTGACCCCCATGGAGGGAGAGACGCACCCCACCTCGGCTTAGACGGGGGGCCACGTCGGGGGGCAGCGGATCTCTACCCCTTAAAGAGCTAAGAAAACTTCGCCAATGTGCTACCAGGAAACATTCGTCTGTTCGAAACGGGGACACTTTTCTTTAGCTCGCACATCCTAGGCACCAAGGTGCCGATGGTGCTCGAGGCTCCTGCCCATCCAAGCACCAAGGTTGCCGATGGTGTCCAAGGCTCCCGCACATCCGAGCCACCAAGTTGCCGATGCTACTCGAGGCTCCCGCACATCCGAGCCACCAAGGTGCCGATGGTGCCCGAGGCTCTCGCACGACTAAGAGCCTATTTTGCCGATGGTCCCCGAGGCTCCCGCATGACCAAGGGTTTAGTTTGCCGATGGTGATCAAGGCTCCCGTACATCCGAACGTCCAGGTGCCGATGGTACCCGAGGCTCTCGCACGACCAAGGGCCTAGGTTGCCGATGCTGTCCAAGGTTCCCGCACATCCAACACCAAGGTGTCAGTGGTGCTTGAGGCTCCCGTACATCATAGCACCGAATGACCAAGGGCCTAGTTTGCCGATGGTGTCCAAGGCTCCCGTACATCCGAACGCCTAGGTGTCGATGGTGCCCGATGCTTTCGTACGACCAAGGGACTAGGTAGCCGATGGTGCCCGAGGCTCCCCCAAGACTAAGGGCCTAGTTTGTCGATGATGTCCAAGGCTCCCGCACATTCGAGCACCTAGGTGCCGATGGTGATCGAGGCTCTCACATGACCGCAGGACAGAGGGCCTAGTTTGCCGATGGTGTCCGAGGCTCCTGCACATCCAAGCACCTCGGTGCCAATAGTGCTCGAGGCACTCGCACGACCAAGGGCCTAGTTGCTGATGGTACCCGAGGCTCCCGCACGACCAAGGGTTTTGTTTGTTGATGGTGTCCGGCGCTCCCGAACATCCGAGTGCCCAGGTGCCAATGGTGCCCGAGGCTCTCGCACGACCAAGGGCTATGTGGCCAATGGTGTCCGAGGCTCCCGCACATCCGAGCCACCAAGGTGCCAGTGCTGCTCGAGGCTCCCGCACATTCAAGCCACCAAGATGCCAGTGGTGCCCGAGGCTCTTGCACGACCAAGGATCTATTTTGCTGATGGTCCCCGAGGCTCTCGCATGACCAAGGGCTTAGTTTGCCAATAGTATCCGAGGCTCCCGCACATTCGAGGGCCCAAGTGCCGATGGTGCCCTAGGCTCTCGCACGACCAAGGGCCTATGTTGCCTATGGTGTCCGAGGTTCTCGCACATCCAAGCACCAAGGTGTCGACGGTGCTCGAGGCTCCCATATGACCAAGGGCCTAGGTTGCCGACAGTGTCCGAGGCTCACGCACATCATAGCACCGAGGATCCCGCACGACCAAGGGCCTTATTTGTCGATGGTGTCCGAGGCTCCCGCACATCCAATCACCTAGGTGCCGATGGTTCCCGAGGATCCCGTATGACCAAGGGCCTAGGTTGCCGATAGTGTCCGAGGCTCCCGCACATCCTAGCACCAAGGTGCCAATAGTGCCTGAGGCTCCCGTACGACCAAGGGCCTACGCTACCGGAATGGCACGTCGGAGCACCGCCGGGACGGTTCACTGAAGCACCACCGAGATGGATCACCGGAGCACCGCTGGGAACCTAACCGGTGGTTAGAGGGCACCGACGTCCGGGCATGCGGTGGGCGTGGGCAGTGCCCTGGACAACCTCTGCTCGCTCAATATCACTAACCCCCTAAAGAGCTAAAAAAACTTTATCAATGTGCTACCAGGCGAGACTCTTTTTTTTAAACAAAAACGACCACAAGGGTCAACACATTTTATGACGAAATATCACGAATTACAGCATTGTGGATTTCCGGTGGATAATCTATATCGAACAAATATTTTTTCCCTCACTACACATTTTTTTACAAATTAAATTAGCTACAGTGTTACATGACTGATCGGTCCAAATTAAATTGGTTGATTTCAAAAAACTGAAGCCTGCTGTACAATCCTTTATCCGTCCACCTATCGTGGTGACGTCATGGGCTAAATATTTGAATTTGTTGACCAGCCCCACATGATCTGTCTCGAAAAGGACATGATCTTTTATATTCAATCTGCACGCCACTTTTATACTTTCTTCAAAGGCCATACACTCGGCCTCTTCCACCAACAGCCTACCTTCTTTGAATCCCCCACCACCTCCTAAAATAAAACCTTCTTCATCTCTTATAACCGTCCCATACCCGCATCTATTTTCACCCACAGTAGCATCAAAGTTTACTTTAATGGAATTCTTTGGAGGTTTTTTCCACTTTTTCTCCACTATGTTCTGCGATAGTAATGGTTCTTTCAACATGTTGCATATTCAAAATTCCCTATGCAGATTACTGGCTCTTTCCCATATCTGTTTAGCCTCCTCTTCTTTTCCCCTGAAAATGTAGTTATTCCTGATGTTCCAGCAGTTCCACAAAATTGTCATCAGATCGGCCATAGCTCTTTTATCCTAGACACGTATCAGCTCTTCCAACCAGTCGATGCACCGATCGTAGTTCTTAGAGATAAAGCTTCTGGACCATCCACCTATCGAAAGCACAGCTCTTGAGGTTGGGCAATATTTTAACACATGTAACAACGTTTCGGTTTCAGCTCCACATCTTGGGCATCCCTTGTCGAATCATTGCCTGATAGTGGCAATCTTACAATTCGTAGGAAGGATTTTATGCCCCACTCTCCACGTAAAGACACGGATCTTCGGTAAGGTGTCGAGCTTCCATATGGCTTTCCAGAAAAACCTATGAGGGACATATCCTATTTCCTTCAGCAGCAACTAGGAATAGGCAGACTTTGAAGTAAAATATCCATGAGGGTTATGAAACCATATCATTCTATCAACTTGTCCCACATCTCCAATGGGAATGTTACGGATCTTGTCTAGGAATGTTACAGACCTTGTCACCCCAGTCACGTCTATAAACTTGCTTTACTTTGTTTGCATCCCAGCTTCTGCTATCCGCAAGCCACAGGTCTTTCACCCTCTTTTCATTTTGGTTTAGGATGTTTCTTTTAATGACGTCCCCATTTAGTCCATCCATACCCCAGTTATCGGCCCAAATGTTTATCTTCTCACCATTTCCAACTTGCCATCCAAAACCTTCTTTCAGCACTTCCGCTACTTTCGCAATGCTTGACCAGGTGAAGGAGGCTTTGTCAACCTTTTTAGCTTTAAAAATGTTACCATCAGAAAAGTATTTTGAAGATAGGACTTCGAAGTAGAGGGAGTCTGTGTTGTTTATTAGTCTTCATACTTGACGCCCTAAGAGAGCCATGTTTAATAGGCGAACATCACAAATTCCAAGTGCTCCCATAGCCTTCGGTTTACACAAGGTCTTCCATGGGATCATAGTCCAATATCTTTCTTTCTCCTTTCTCACCCACCAGGCTCTGCTCAGCTTTGCCTGGATATCATCAATGATGCCTTTGGGCGTCAAGAAAATCGACATAGCATACGTGGGAATAGATTGGAGCACCGTTTTGATGAAGACTTCCTTACCGCCAAAGGATAGCAACCATTTTGTCCAACTGTTTATCCTGCAAGACAGCCTATTAGTTATCTCCTTGAAAGCCGAAGATTTCTTCTTACCTATTGGAATAGGGAGGCCTAGGTAATTATTTAGATTTTCCACCAACATCATGCCAAGGAGGCCACTAAAGATTGTTCTCTGATCAAATGATGAGTTTGGGCAAAAAAATACCATTGACTTTTCAAAATTAATCTCTTGGCCTGAAATATTGGAGAAGGTATTGAGCATGTTAACAAGACTCTCCACATCACCCTTTTTATTCCTGACAAATAAAAGCGCATCATCAGTAAAGAATAGATGATTTATTCTAGGGCCGTCCCTGCTTGCCCGAATGCCTCTTAAAAAATTATTCTGCTGGGCATGAATAAGCATTCTCGAAAGAGCTTCCATACAAAATAAAAACAAATATGGAGATAGGGGGTCCCCTTGGCAGAGACCCCTCTCGGGGGTAAAGATATCAGATAAAACATTATCACATTGAACCGTATATTTCACCGAGCGAACACATTCCATAATTTTTGTAATCCACTTTCCATCGAAGGCCATTTTCTTCATAATTGTTTCAATGAAGTTCCACTCAACACGGTCATACACTTTGCTCATGTCGAGCTTGACCACGAATCACTTATTTGGCCCATTTTTAGAACTTTGAAGGTAATGGAGAAGCTCATGCGCTATTAGGATGTTGTCATGTATCATCCTGCCGGGCACAAATGTACTTTGATTCTGGCTGATGCAACTAGGTAGGATCGCTTTTAGCCGATTTGCATACACCTTTGAGATGATCTTGTATAAAAACCTACACAAACTGATAGGGTGAAAGTTTGTAAAGCTCACAAGGGTCTCTACTTTTAGGAATTAATATGATCATAGTCTCATTAAGCTTAGAGATATCCTTTTTCCCGTTAAGAACATCCAAACAAAATCAAATTGTGTACTTTCCCACTATATCCCATTGGTGCTTGAAAAAATTTCCCGATAGCCCATCAAGACCAGGGGCTTTGTTTGGGTTGATTTGCTTGATAGCCTGAAGAACCTCTTCCTCTGTATCGATCATTTTGAGCCATTCATTTGTTTCCCTCGTCATGCACTCCTTCATATACCCCATTTCTTAGATTTCAACGTTTTGACCGTTTGACCAGAATAGACTCACAAAGTAATCTTTAGCCACCTTACATAAGTCTTTACTATTTGTCACCCAGTTTCCTTCCGCATCTTTGAGCTTCTCAATATTATTCTTCTTCAATTGACCAGTAGCTTTAGCATGGAAATACTTAGTATTTCGATCTCCCTCCCTAAGCGATCTTGACCTAGACCTTTGAGCCCAGTAGCTTTCTTCCCTAGTATAGAGAAAGTCAAGCCTTCTGCGAACTTCCTTTAACTTTTTCCCACTATCCTCTCTGCTGGCAGAGTCTATGACCAACTCAATCTGTTTCTCCAAATTCCGCATTTCGCTCTTCATTTTTCCAAATTTCTTACATTGCCATAGACCAAGAGCCAATCTAAACCTATCCATCTTTTTCCCGTAGTCTATACCCTTACTGTTCCAAGCTCTTTTAATAACATTTTTAGCTTTCTCATCCTCGACCCAACAGACATAAAACTTGAAGCACAATCTCTTATCTTTCGAGTAATCTTTTAGTTTTTGACCCCATAAATCTAAAATAATCGTGACATGATTGGATTGGGTTTGTCTTACCACTTTATTAGCTACAAACGGGAAATTTTCAACCACTGCCACCGAGGTGAGGAATCTATCAAGTCTTTCCTTTATCAACCTCCCCTTATTTCTATTGTTTACCCAAGTAAACCATCCACTGTTAGGCTTAATATCCACTAAAGCCATCTCATCCATGACTTCTTTGAACTCATTCATCTGGGCCTTCACTCCCCTGCGACCCCCTTCTTTCTCAGCATCATTCAATATAGCTTTGAAGTCTCCCCTAACCACCCACTCCTCCCTTACCGATTCTCCGACCCTCCGCACAATATCCTAATAGCTTCATCTACGATTCAGATTTGCATGCCCGTAGAATCCAGGAACCCGAATGGTATTATTATTCTCCAGTTTGACCATGGAGTCTATATGATGTTTGGAGTAGTTTTAGATTGATACATTCATCCCCTCCCTCCACATCAACGCCAGCCTGCCACTCCGACCCTCTGAATTAACAGGTAAGCCATTCTACAACCTACAGTTATCTGAAATGGGGACACTTTTTTTCGCCCATACATCTGAGGCACCAGGGTGCTGTTGTTGCTCGAGGCACCCGCACATCCAACGTTCTAGGTTCCCGATAGTGTCTGAGGCTCCCGCACATCCAAGCACCAAGGTGCTGATGGTGCTCGAAGCTCTCGTACGACCAATGGTCTATTTTACCGATGGTGTCCGAGGCTCTCACACGACCAAGGGCCTAGGTTGCCGATGGTGCCTGAGGCTCCCAAACGACTAGGGGCCTAGGTTTTCAATGGTGCCCGAGGCTCACGAATGACCAAGGGGAGGGACCGGGATGATTCGTTCATTGTTGGGTACGTCACATGTAACGATATCTAAATTCTACCTTTGGAATTGGGGAGGGACCCGGACGATTTGCTCATTGTTGGGTACATCACATGTAACGATATTTGAATTCTACCTTTGGGATTAGAGAGGGACTCGTTGCATCGTTTTGTATATTCTGGGATGCCTCGCCGGAGCACCATCGGGGACGTAACCGGCGATGGGGGCACCGACGTCCAGTCATGCGCTGGGCGTGGGCAGTGCCCTAGATAACCCCTGGTCGCTCAACATCACTTCCCCCATAAAGAGCTAAAAAAACTTTATCAAGGAGCTACCAGGCGACAATCATATGTTTGCAACAGGGACAGGTTTCTTTTTTTTTTGAAACAAAAACGACCACAAGGGTCAACAAAATTTAGTACGAAACATCTCTAATTACAGCATTGTCGATATCCGATGGATAATCCATTTCAAACGAACTGTTTATGGCCTCGCTATACATTTTTTTACAAAGTAAGTGGGCAACATTATTACATGATCGTTCTGTCCAAACTAACTTGGCAGATTTAAAAAAATTGAAAGCAGCTTTGCATTCCTTGATCCGCGCGCCTATAATAGTGATGTCCTTGTCCAAGTTATTAATTCTGTTGACCAGCCCCACATGGTCCGTTTCGAACAGGACATGCTCTTTTAACTTCAATCTGCACGCCACGTTGATGCATTCTTTAAATGCCATGCATTTAGCCTCTTCCATAGACACCCTAAGCTCTTTAAAACCCCTACCGCCTCCTAAAACAAAGCCTTCTTCATCCCTTATAATCGTCCTATACCCGATTCTGTTTTCACCTACTGCAGCATCAAAGTTTATTTTAATGAAGCCCTTAGGCGGTTTTTTCCACTTCTTCTCCGCAATGTTGTTTGAAAGTAATGGTTCTTCTAGCATGTTGCATATTCTAAACTCCTTGTTCAGATTGCTAGCTCTTTCCCATATCAGCTGACCCTCCTCTTCTTTCCCTCTGAAGATGTCTGAAACAGGGACATGTTTCATATGTCTGAAATAGGGACACTTTTTTTAGCCCAACGCTTCCGCATCGATAAGGGCCCAATGTGCTCGATGGTGCTCGATGCTGCCGCACATCCGAGGCACCAAGATGGTCGATGGTGCTGTAGGCTCTCGCACATGTTTGATACGGGGTCAGTTTATTTTAGGTCACTTAGTATTTTTAATTGAAAATTTTACTGTTTGCCCAAAATAGTATACAAGAAAATAGTACGAGTTCAAGATGGTGGATAGAACATGGCACGGTACGGTAGAAAATTGAACAAGTACCCGGAGTCACCAACAGTGCGGGGTTTCTACACATCGAAGGTGCCGATTTATTTTAGGTCACTTAGTGTTTTTAACTGAAAATTTTGTTGTTGGACCAAAACAAATACAATAAGCCGAATGTTGGGACCATGAAATATGGCATCATGGCAAGCAGGGTAGAAAATTGAACAAGTGCTCGGGGTCACCAGCAAAGACCCCCGTTGCGCCATGTTTCACGAAAGCGGTGGCATGGCCAGGTGTTTAACTAACTCTTTACACCAAGTCCCCTACCTGGGGACCCTATGGTCGGGTCGTGCAAAAGAACAAGAGGAATCAGATCAGCGATAGAGGAGGGACGAATCGAAGCGACAAAAGGGCTGAATCTCAGTGGATCGTGGCAGCAAGGCCACTCTGCTACTTACAATACCCCGTCGTGTATTTATGTCATCTGCAAATGATTCTACCCGCCGCTCGGTGGGAATTACGCTCCAGGGAGGCGCCTGTGAATTGTCTGCCGCGGTCGCTGCACCTACGACACGTGCCCTTAGGGGCCAGAGGCCCCTACTGCGGGTCGGCAATCGGGCGACGGGCGCGTGCGTCACTTCTAGCCCAGATTTTGACTTAGAACTGTTCAGTCATAATCCAACGCATGGTAACTTTGCGCCACTGGCTTTTCAACCAAGCGCAATAACCAATTGTACGAATCAACGGTTCCTCTTGTACTAGGTTGAATTACTATTATGATGCGCCCATCTGTAGGGTAAAACTAACCTATCTCACGACGGTCTAAACCCAGCTCACGTTTCTTATTGGTGGGTGAACAATCCAATACTTGGTGGATTCTGCTTCACAATGATAGGAAGAGTCGACATCGAAGGACCAAACAGCAACGTCGCTATGAACGCTCGGCTGCCACAAGCCAGTTATGCATGTGGTAAAATTTCTAACACATCTAGCTTCTTATTCCGAAGGTCTAAAAAATCGATAGGCCACGCTTAAGAGAGTCATAGTTACTCCTGTCGTTTAGCCGCGCTTGGTTGAAATTCTTCACTTTGACATTCAGAGCACTAGGTAGAAATCAGATTGCATGAGCATCTGCAGAGACCATCGCAATGATTTGTTTTAATTAAACAGTTGGATTCCCTTTGTCTGTACCAATTCTGAGTAGACTGTTCGTCGCCCGGGGAAGGCCCCCGAGGGTGCCGTTCCCAGTCCGTCCCCCGGCCGGCACGCAGCAACCCCCTCTAGCCGCGGGAGCAGCTCGAGTAGTGTACCGATAGCCTACGGGTTTGGGACTGGGACCCTCGTGCCCAGACCTTAGAGCCAATCCTTTTCCCAAGGTTATAGATCCATTTTGCCGACTTTCCTTGCCTACATTGTTCCATTGACCAGAGGCTGTTCACCTTGGAGACCTGATGTGGTTATGAGTACGACCGGGCGCAGACAGCACTCGATCCTTCAGATTTTCAAGGGCCGCCGAGGGCGCACCGGACACTATACAGCGTGCGGTGCTCTTTCGGCCGCTGGACCCTACCTCCGGCTAAGCCATTTCCAGGGTAGGCAGGCCGTTAAAAAGAAAAGATAACTCTTCCTGATGCCTCCACCGACGTCTCTGGACTCCCTAACGTTATCTTCAGTCACCGAGTCTCGGTTCAAGAATTTTAACCCGATTCCCTTTCGAAGCTCGCGCTGAACGTGCTATCGGACGGGCTTTCTCCGTCTCTTAGGATCGACTAACCCATGCGCAAGTGATGTTCACATGGAACCTTTCCCCTCTTCAGCCTTCAAAGTTCTCATTTGAATATTTGCTACTACCACCAAGATCTGCACCGACGTCCGCTCCACCCAGGCTCATGCCCCAGGTTTTGCGATGATCGCCGTACTGTCTTGCTAATCGGGGCCTGGCCCTTACCACGGCGGCCAAGTGTAGGTTACGCGCTTAAGTGCCATCCATTTTTGGGGCTAGTTGATTCGGCAGGTGAGTTGTTACACATTCCTTAGCAGATTTTGACTTCCATGACCACCGTCCTGCTGTCTTAATCAACCAACACCCTTTGTTGGTTCTAGGTTAGTCTTGTGATTGGGCACGTAACTCCACTTCCGATTCATCCCGCATCGCCAGTTCTGCTTACCAAAAATGGCCCAGTTGGAGCTCTCGATTCCGTGGCGCGGCTCAACGAAGCACCCACACCATCTTACCTATTTAAAGTTTGAGAATAGGTCGAGGGCATTGCGGCCCCGATGCCTCTAATCATTGGCTTTACCCGATAGAACTCGCTGAGGCCTCCAGCTATCCTGAGGGAAACTTCGGAGGGAACTAGCTACTAGTGTCATGGACTTAGAGTTTTCCCATGCGATCCGTGCGGCCTCAGCCAGTTTCTTTGCTCAAAAATGCCTAAGTCAAGGAAACCACGAAGAACAACAGAAGAACGAAGTAAGAATGAACTTAAAAGATGAACAAAAGCAACAGAAAGTAAGAACACTTGAGGGAAAAGTTTGAGTGAATAATCTCAGAATTCTATTAACAACTGAACAATTTACAATGAGCAGAGAGTCCACTATTTATAGCTGAGGCTCTCCAAAATCAACGGTCTAAATCAAAATACATCAATGGCTACAATTAAAAGCTATCACAATATCAAATCTCTAAGATTTCATAATCGTATCTTCTAAAGATTTCATTTAATATCTAGGATCACATATCTGCAAAGATCACCTTCCATACTTGCCAAGCATACCTTCAAAAGATCACTTTCCTTATTTGCCAAGCTCCAGAGATGGGCTTTTAATTCCTCCAGGCAATGAACCAGTCCCGTTGGGCCAAATGACCGCCCTCGAATGCAATGGATCGTACGAATCTGCTATGGTTGTAAGATCCCATGCGCAACCCATGACATTATCCCCCACTTGTTCTAGCGACGCCCTCGTCGCGTCCTCCTCATGGAACTGGTCAATCTTTCCTTGAAACTGCCACAGTGCCTCAGCAGGTTCCCAACTTGCTTCTCTGTCAGGAAGTCCCTTCCATCGAACTAAGTATTCATGACGCAGTCGATGGTACTTTTGTCTAATCACATGGTCTCCCTCAATGGTTTCAACGTCACAGTCATAAGAGACCTTTACCCATTGGCGCTCGTTCAGACTTGCCTCGACACAGATCTTCTTGTCCCAATGAAATTGCTTAAGCATACTTACATGGAACACTGGGTGGACTTTAAGTTTTGGAGGCAACTCAAGCTTGTAGGCCACCTTGCCCACTCTTTTCACAACTTTAAATGGCCCCTCATACCTTCGCTCAAGCCTTTGTGCAAGCCTGTATATTGCAACATCAAGTGTAGTTTGGCAAGGACTCAGTCACCCACTTGAAATTGCACGTCTTCGATTCTGATCGGCCCACTTTATATTGCTCTTGCTTGCCTTGTGTAAACAAGCCCTAGCCAAGTCATTCTTCTCTTTCCAATCCTTCGCAAATCGATAAACTGCCGGATTTGGTCCTGTATAGCAGGTCACAACAGTGTTTGGTGTGAGTGGCTGTTGGCCCGTCACTATCTCAAATGGACTTTGGTTCGTTGTCCCACTTCGCTGCAAGTTATATGAGAATTGAGCCACATCCAATAACTTTGGCCAATCCCTTTGTGTGGCACTCACATAGTGTCGCAGATATGTCTCCAACAATGCATTTACTTGTTCAGTTTGCCCATCGATTTGCGGATGCATACTCTTGGAAATGTTCAAATCTGAGCCCATTGACTTGAACAACTCCGTCCATAACCGACCTATAAATCGCCCATCTCTATCACTGACAATAGACTGTGGCACTCCCCAATATTTCACCACATCTCTAAGGAGAGCTGCCTCCTCAGTAGGGAATTCCTTGGTGGCTGGAATGAACGTCGTGTACTTAGAAAACCTGTCCACCACAACAAGAATACTCGCAAACCCGTCAGACTTAGGCAAACCAACAATAAAATCCATGGATAAACTCTCCCATGGTCTTTCCGGAATGGGCAAGGGTTGAAGCAAACCGGCTGGGGTCTCTTATTTGCAAACTAGACAAGTCTTCACATAAGTTTCAACATCATCACTCATGTGAGGCGAATAATAACGTTCCTCCAAAAGGGCCAAAGTATGGTGCATCCCTGGGTGGCCCGCCCATCTCGAGTCATGGCACTCTTTCATGACTTCCTTACGTAGCTTCCCATAATAAGGCACATAGAGGCGACGCCCCTGGGTGTATAGTAGCTCTCCATCAAGCCAAAATCTTCTCGTTTTTCCCTCCTTGGCCAATTCTATCAAATTTTTGGCTGTGGGATCATGGGACAATCCTTCTCGAATGCATTCCAATAGGGAACCATCAGGTTGGCTAATTGCCGCAAATTCCATCTTTAGGCTCAGTGCATCAGCCACAATGTTGGCACTCCCTGGCTTGTACTCCATTGTAAAGTAAAAATCAGCTAAGAAAACCTACCAACGAGCCTGTTTGGGAGACAACCTTTTCTGGGTTAGAAAATAACTGTTGTCAACATTATCGGTAAAGACCACGAACTTGGAACCCAATAAATAATGTCTCCAAGTGCACAAGCAATGCACCACCGCAGTCATCTCTTTCTCTTGGACCATATATCTTCGCTCCGTCTCATTAAGCTTTCGACTCTCGAAAGCAATAGGATGTCCATCTTACATTAGTACTCCCCCGATAGCATAATCTGATGCATCTGTGCGTAACTCATAAGGCTTCGAAAAATTTGGCAAGGCAAGCACGAGTTCTCTTGTCATTTCTTGCTTCAATTGATTAAAGGTCCTCTCACATTCCGGATTCCAATCACATACCTTCCCTTTTTTCAACATGTCTGTCAAGGGTGTGGTAATTCTCGAGTAGCATTTGATAAAGCGTCGATAGTAATTTGCCAACCCAAGGAAAGATCTCAACTCCGTCACCTTGGTTGGAGGTTCCAACTCAGAAATGGCTCGAACCTTGCTCTTATCCATTCGGATCTTACCCCCTCCCACAATGTGGCCTAGGAATGACACCTCTTGTTGGGCAAATGAGCACTTCTCCTCATTAACAAACAACTCATTTTCCCTCAAAGTTTGGAACACCTCCCTCAAGTGTCCCACATGCTCCTCGAGAGACTTGCTATACACCACAATATCATCAAGGTAAAGAACCATAAAACAATCAAGAAAATGTTGAAGTACCTTATTCATTAGGGTGCAGAATATAGCTGGGGCATTCATGAATCCAAAAGACATCAAAAGGTACTCATACGAACCATACCGTGTCACACACGCTGTCTTTGGCTCATCCCCCTCGGCTATCTGAACTTGATGGTACCCCGATCTCAAATCCGACTTGGTAAACCATCTTGCACTGCCAAGATGGTTGAACAAATCTGCAATAAAAGGAATAGGGTACCTGTTCTTTACAGTGATCTTGTTTAGAGCCTGATAATCGAAGCACATTCTTAAGGACCCATCATATTTCTTTTGAAACAACACCGACGCACCATACGTAGATTTGGATGGTCTAATGAATCCCGTATCCAAAAGCTCCTTCAATTGTTTTCGCAACTCTTCTAACTCTGGCGGAGCCATACGATAGGGGGCCTTGCTGGCGGCACCACGTTGGACACTAACTCAACTTTGTGGTCCACCTCCCTCTTTGGTGGAAAACTTTTTGGCAACTAAGCAGGCATCACGTCCCCAAAACACTGCAACAATTGGCTCACTTCTTTTGGGATCTCACTAACGGACTTAACGGTATCCTCGATCTTCAAGGTGGCTAAATAAGAGACTTCATCCCTACGCACTCCTTTAGCAAATTGAATTGCTGACAGTGTTTTTCCTTCCAAGCTTCTTTTCCTTGTCATTCTCATCATGCATGGATGGTTCGAACCCAAAATCACCATGTAATCACTCGAAGTGGCAATAAGCGCATTAACATGATCAAGAAAAGTTAATCCAACCACACAATCATAGTCCTCGAGTGGTATTATCTTAATGGATACCTTGCCTCCCAATCACCCAGTTAAAGATTCACTCCCTTAGCAACACCCTTGATCGGGACACTTTCTTAGTTCATTGTTTTGATCTGACCCAACTCATTCTTTACCTTGAGCCCAAGTTTTCGAACGGCCTCTTCGGACATGAATAAATCAGACGCACCAGTGTCGACCAGCGCCTTTAATTTTTTGCCGGCCACAATGATGTCCACAAACATCAACCCATGACTCGTTCTATCTTCCACACCCCCTAATATCGAATCGAGATTTTTATCCTCCACATCTGACCCTCCCTTTGCTTCCATAGTCGTGAGAGCGGCCATCTTCGGGCAGTCCCTGATCATATGTGGACCATCACAGTGAAAGCAACTTATAGGCCCACTCTTTCTCTTGTCCCAAGGTTTCTTACCGTTGCTGTTCCTAGTGGGCCTTTCTTTATCTCCCCCACTATTACCCTTTTGATTGAATCTGGGCTTAGAAGAATTCGCATTGTCTTTCTGCCAACCAAATTCAGCAAGCGATTCTGCCACTGACATCGCCTTGGTAAGTTCCTGGACTCTTCGGCGTTGCAACTCTTGCTTCGGCCACGGTTTCAACCCATCCATGAATAAAAAGAATGCCTCTTTCTCACCCATATCTGAGATTTGAAGCATTAGTTCGTTAAATTCCTGCACATACTCCCTTACAGTACCTTGTTGCGTAAGCCGACGCAGCTTCGCCCGAGCCTCATCCTCAGCATACTCTGGGTAAAATTGTGCTTTAAACCCACATCGAAACTTCGCCCAAGTTCCAGTTTCAGTCCTACCACGTCTCACATCAGTAGATCTACGATGCCACCATAACAAAGCAACGTTAGTGAGATACATAGTAGTAGTAGGTACCTTAGTGGCATCCTTCATAATGCCTTTGGCACAAAAGTATTGCTCGATTCCCTAAAGGAAGTTGTCCACATCTCTTACAGACCTTGTTCCCTTGAACTCCTTGGGCTTGGGAACATCAACATTGGGCTTGGGTGCGACAGTAGCTAACCCTCCATTGCCTAAGGCAGCCTTGTAGATTGTGAGTTCACCCTTGAGCACCGCAATCTCCTCTTTTAAGGCCATTACCATAGCCTCAATGGCATCATCCCTGCCATTCAGCTTTTCAACATTATCCAACACATACTCATTGAGTTGCTCCTGGATGGATTGCAACCCATCATGGAGCCTATCATCGACATCAGCAATCCTCTCCTTGATATCTCCCACGGAATCCTCGAGAGTGATACTCAATCCTCCAAAGCTGACAGTATGTCTCTCGAACGACTAGCTTTCCTAGCCCTCCCATGGGTCTCCATTCCCTCAACATTCTCAGCAACTTATTTTGACATCTTTCAGCGGTACCTACAAACACTAGCTTGGATACCAACTGTCACGGACTTAGAGTTTTCCCACGCGATCCGTGCGGTTTTAGGCAGTTTCTTTGCTCAAAAATGCCTAAGTCTGCCTAACTTGCAACAATTATGGATTCAACAGAATTTCTTTTAAGGAAACCATGAAGAACAGCAGAAGAACAAAGTAAAAACGAACTTGGAAGATGAACAAAAGCAATAGAAAGTAAAAAAACTTGAGAGAAAAGTTTGAGTGAATACTCTCAGAATTCTATTAACAACTGAACAATTTACAATGAGTAGAGAGTCCTCTATTTATAGCTGAGGCTCTCCAAAATCAACGGTCTAAATCAAAATACACCAATGGCTATAATTAAAAGCTATCACAATATCAAATATCTAAGATTACCTAATCGTATCTTCTAAAGATTTCATTTAATATCTAGGATCACATATCTTCGAAGATCACCTTCCATATTTGCCAAACATATCTTTAGAAGATCACTTTCCTTATTTTCCAAGCTCCGGAGTTGGGCTTTTAATTCCTCCAAGCAATGGACCAGTCCCGTTGGGCCAAATGACCTCCCTTGAATGCAATGGATAAAAATGAATCTACTATGGTGGCAAGATCCCATGCCAAACTCCCCACCTGACAATGTGTTCCACCCGGATCGACTGGCTTCGGTCCAACAAGAGGGGTCGTGCCCCACCTTCGATTCACGGAATAAGTAAAATAACGTTAACAGTAGTGGTATTTCAGTTTCGCCCGAGAGCTCCCACTTATCCGACACCTCTCAAGTTATTTCACAAAGTCAGACTAGAGTCAAGCTCAATAGGGTCTTCTTTCCCCGCTGATTCTGCCAAGCCCGTTCCCTTGGTTGTGGTTTCGCTGGATAGTAGACAGGGATAGTGGGAATCTCATTAATCCATTCATGCGCTTCACTAATTAGATGACGGCGCATTTGGATACCTTAAGAGAGTCATAGTTACTCCCGCCATTTACCCGCGCTTGGTTGAATTTCTGCACTTTGACATTCAGAGCACTGGGCAGAAATCACATTGCGTGAGCATCCGTAGGGACCATCGCAATGTTTTGTTTTAATTAAACAATCAGATTCCTCTTTTCCGTACCAGTTCTAAGTCGACTGTCCGTCGCCCGGTGAAGGCCCCCGTGGGAGCTGTTCCCAGTCCGTCCCCCGGCCGGCACGGTGCACTACCCGGCCGGACTGGGACTCACGTGCCCAGCCTTTAGAGCCAATCCTTTTCCCGAGGTTACGGATCCATTTTGCCGACTTCTCTTGCCTACATTGTTCCGTTGACTAGAGGTTGTTCACCTTGGAGACCTGATGCGGTTATGAGTAAGAATGAGAGCGGACGGCACTCAGTCCTCCAGATTTTCAAGGGCCGCTGGGGGCGCACCTGACACCACGTGACGTTCGGTGCTATTCTGTCCGCTGGGCCCTACCTCCGGCTGAGTCGTTTCCAGGGTGGGCAGGCCGTTAAACAGAAAAGATAACTCTTCCCGAGGCCCCCGCCGACGTCTACGGACTCCCTAACGTTGTTGTCAGCCGTCGCGTCCCAGTTCTAGAATTTTAACCCGATTCCCTTTCAAAGCTCGTGCTAGACGCACTATCGAACGGGCTTCCCCCGTCTCTTAGGATCGACTAACCCATGTGCAAGTGCCGTTTACATGGAACCTTTCCTCTTTTCGGCCTTCAAAGTTCTCAATTGAATATTTGCACTGACGGCCGCTTCGCCCGAGCTCGGACCTCAGGTTTTACGCTGATCGTCACGCCCTCCTAATCATCGGGGCCTGGCCCTTGCCCCAATGGCTGGGTATAGGTCACGCGTTTAAGCGCCATCCATTTTCTGGGCTAGTTGATTCTGCAGATGAGCTTTTACACACTCCTTAGCGATTTCGACTTCCATGACCACCGTCCTGCTGTGTTAATCGACCAACACACTTTGTGGATTCTAGGTTAGCGCATAGTTGGGCACCCTAACCCGGCTTCTGGTTCATCCCGCATCGCCAGTTTCGCTTACCAAAAATGGCCCACTTGGAGCTCTCGATTTCGTAGCGCGGCTCAACAAAGCAGCCGCACCGTCTTACCTATTTAAAGTTTGAGAATAGGTCGAGGGCGTTGCGCCCCCGATGCCTCTAATCATTGATTTTACCCGATACAACTCGCTAAGGGCTCCAGCTATCCTGAGGAAGACTTCGGAGGGAACCAGCTACTAGTGTCACGGGGCTAGAGTTTTCTCTTGTGATCCGTGCGGCCTTAGATGATTCGTTCATCCAAACTCCCCTAAGTCAGCCTTAATTCAAGTGAGGATTCCTTAAGAACTCCTCCAAGGCACCAAATTAAAGAGCGGAAGAGATTTATCCTAAAAGAAGCTAAACAAAAGAACAACAGAAAGAGCGCTCGCAATGTGTTTGAGTAAATGCTCTCAATTCTCTTATTCACAAAGAATAATGAAACAATGAATGAAGTGAGTACAACTGAGGGGAGGCTCTTTATTTATAGTTGAGCTCTCCCAAAACTGACGGTCAAGATACATTTACATCAACGAACGAGATTAGCCATATCCTTTTATTTTAGGGATTTACAAGATATGCCATATCAAATCTAATCTAATCTTTACAAGATATGATTCCCTCTATCTTCTAAGATTAGTTACCATATTAGCCTAAGTTGCCATGTCTTCATTATCAGGCCAACAAGGCTTCAATCTGACAGGCTTCTCCAATAGCTCCTTGAATCGGGCTAGTTCTCGTGGGCCAAATGATCCCCATCTGAGCAATAGACCTCTATTGGATGCATTTGGTGCGATGGTCACAGGCTTTGAACTGTGGCCTGTGACATTTTCCCCCACCCATTCTCGTAACGTCCTCATTACGACTTCTGAATGGACTCTCTTTGAGGCCCTATTCTCGCTGTTCCATATCCGATCGAGGCCCATCATTAGCCCCCATCCGCTTCCCTCCCGACAATTTCAAGCACTCTTTGACTCTCTTTTCAAAGTCCTTTTCATCTTTCCCTCGCGGTACATGTTCGCTATCGGTCTCTCGCCCATATTTAGCCTTGGACGGAATTTACCGCCCGATTAGGGCTGTATTCCCAAATAACCCGACTTGTAGAGAGTGCCTTGTGGTGCGATAGGGTCCAGGCACGACGGGGCTCTCACCCTCTCCGGCGCCCCTTTCCAGGGGACTTAGACCTGGTCCGTCACTGAAGACGCTTCTCCAGACTACAATTCGGACTCCGATGGCGACCGATTCTCAAGCTGGGCTTTTTCCGGTTCTCTCGCCACTACTAGGGGAATCCTAGTAAGTTTCTTTTCCTCCTCTTATTGATATGCTTAAACTCACTGGGTAATCCCGCCTGACTTGGGGTCACGATGCGAGCACCAACCTTGCGAGGCCAAAAGGCTCCAAAGGTCTTGATCGACGAACGTGCACGACTCTGTACAAGGTTGCTTACAACATTACCACCGATCGTCGTGACAATGATATCATCGAGGTCTCAAATTTAGGCCAACCGCTGGCTGTGAGAGCACAGGAGGCCAATTTTCCCCTGCGGTCCAACCGAAGCTCGAGAGCTCATGGTTGGATGGGCACGAAGATGCGTGACACCCAGGCAGACATGCCCTCAGCCGAATGGGTTGGGGCACAACTTGCATTCAAAGACTCGATGGATCACAGGATTCTGCAATTCACACCAGGTATCGCATTTCGCTTGTTCTTCATCGATGCGAGAGTCGAGATATCCATTGCCAAGAGCCGTTTTACATATTTTCTGACAAGAGAACAACACCACCGAAGCACTGACACCGCAAATGGTGCGGCGACAGAGGACGTGCCCCATTTTTGTTTCGATTCCTTGGCGCGATTTACGCTGTGAGTTTGTTCGTTTTGCCTGGAAGAGGTTGATCCCAACATCTCACCCCACCCGATGGGCAAAGGGATGACAAGACTGACCGCTCCGACACACGGCGGTGGCGAGAGGGGAGGATACACCCGCACCACCTCCGGTGTTGTTTAAAACGCGTTCATAGGTCGTTCTACTGGGCAGGTTTCAACAATGATCCTTCCGCAGGTTCACCTACGGAAACCTTGTTACGACTTCTCCTTCATCTAAATGATAAGGTTCTGTGCACTTCTCGTGACATCGCGGGCAGAGAACCGCCCACGTCACCACGATGTGAACACTTCACCAGACCATTCAATCGGTAGATGCCAATGGTGCTCGAGGCTCCCGCCCTTCCAAGCACCATGGTTGCCGATGCTGCTCAAGGCTTCTGCCCATCCAAGCACCAAGGTTGCCGATGGTGTCTGAGGCTCCGGCACATCCGAGCCACCTGCTCGAGGCTCCCACATATTCGAGCCACCAAGGTGCTGATGGTGCCCGAGGCTCCCGTACGACCAAGGTCTTAGTTTGTCGATGGTGTCTGAGGCTCCCGCACATCCGAGCGCCTAGGTGACGATGGTGCCCGAGGCTCTCGTACGACCAAGGGCCTAGGTTGCTGATGCTGTCCGAGGTTCCCGTACATCCAACACCAAGGTGTCGGTGGTGCTCGAGGCTCCCGTACATAATAGCACAGAGGTGCCGATTGTATCCGAGGCTCCCGCACGACCAAGGGCCTAGTTTTCCAATGGTGTCTGAGGCTCCCGCACATTCGAGCGCCCAGGTGCCGATGGTGCCCGATGCTTTTGCACGACCAAGGGCCTAGGTAGCCGATGGTGCCCGAGGCTCCCCAAGAACAATGGCCTAGTTTTCTGATGGTGTCCGAGGCTCCTGCACATCCGAGCACCTTGGTGCCAATGGTGCTCGAGGCTGGCTCTCGCACGACAAAGGGCTTAGGTTGTCGATGGTGCCCGAGGCTTCCGCACGACCAAGGGCCTAGTTTACCGATAGTGTCTGAGGCTCCCGCACATCCAACCACCTAGGTGTCGACGGTGCCCGAGGCTCTCGCACGACCAAGGGCCTATTTTGCCGATGGTTGCTGGAGGCTCTCTCACGACCACAGGCCTAGTTGCCGATGGTGCCCGAGGCTCCTGCACGACCAAGGGTTTAGTTTGTAGATGGTGTCCGGGGCTCCCGCAGATCCGAGCGCCCAGGTGCCGATGGTGCCCGAGGCTCTCGCATGACAAAAGTACTATGTTGCCGATGGTGTCCGAGGTTCCCACACATCCAAGCACCAATGTGTCGATGGTGTTCAAGGTTCCGCAAGACCAAGGGGCTAGGTTGCTGAATGTGTCCGAGGCTCCCGCACATCATAGCACTGAGGTATCACTGGTGCCCGAGGCTCCCGCACGACCAAGGGCCTAGTTTACCGATGGTGTCCGAGGCTCCCGCACGGCCAAGGGCCTAGGTTACCGACAGTGTCTGAGGCTCATGTACATCATAGCACCGAGGTGTCGGTGGTGCCCGAGGCTCCTGCACGACCAAGGGCCTAGTTTACCGATGGTGTCCGAGGCTCCTGCACATCCGAGCGCCCAGGTGCCGATGGTGCCCAAGGCTTTCACACGACCAAGGGCATAGGTAGTCGATGGTGCCTGAGGCTCTAGCAAGACCAAGGGCCTAGTTTGCCGATGGTGTCTAAAGCTCTCGCACATCCGAGTGCCCAGGTGCTGATGCTGCCCGAGGCTCTCGCACGACCAAGGGCCTAGGTTGCTAATTGTCCCCGAGGGTCCCGCACGACCAAGGGCCTAGTCTACCGATGGTGTCCGAGGCTCCCGCACATTCCAGCACCTAGGTGCCAATGGTTCCCTAGGATCTCGCATGACCAAGGGCCAAGGTTGCCTACAGTGTCCGAGGCTCCCGCACATCCTAGCACCAAGGTACCGATGGTGCCCGAGGCTTCCGCACGGCCAAAGGCCTATGTTGCCAGAATGGCTCGCCAGAGCACTGCCGGGACAATTCGTCGGAGCACTGCCAGGATGGATCTTCGTAGCGCCACCAGTTAGGTGGGGGCACCGACGTCTGCGGTAAGCATGGGCAGTGCCCTGGACAACCCCTTCTCGCCCAATATCACCTCCCCCCTAAAGAGCTAAAAGAACTTTATCAATGTGCTACCAGGCGACACTCGTATGTTTGAAACGGGAACATTTTTCTTTCGCCAGCACATCCGAGGCACCAGAGTGCCGTTGTTGCTTGAGCTACCTGCACATCCAACATTCTAGGTTCCCGATGGTGTTTAAGGCTCCCGCACATCCAAGCACTAGGGTACCGATGGTGCTCGAGGCTCTCGCACGACCAAGGGCCTAGGTTGCCGATGGTGCCCGAGGCTCCAGCACGACCAGAGGCCGAGGTTGCCGATGGTGCCTGAGGCTCACTCACAACCAAGGGGAGGGACCGGGACGATTCGTTCATTGTTGGGTACATCACATGTAACGATATCCAAATTCTACCTTTACGATTGGGGAGGGACTGGGACGATT
This sequence comes from Gossypium raimondii, assembly GCF_025698545.1. Classification (NCBI taxonomy): domain Eukaryota; kingdom Viridiplantae; phylum Streptophyta; class Magnoliopsida; order Malvales; family Malvaceae; genus Gossypium; species Gossypium raimondii. Next base: position 21,043,233 of record NC_068576.1, read on the forward strand.
CGTTCATTGTTGGGTACGTCACATGTAACGATATCCAAATTCTACCTTTGGGATTTGGGAGGGTCTCGTTGCATCATTTTGTATATTCTGGGAGGCCTCGACGGATCACCGTCGAGGACCTAACCGGCGGTGGAGGGCACCGACGTCCGGTCATGCGATGGGCGTGGGTAGTGCCCTGGATAACCCCTGGCCGCTCAACATCACTTCCCTCCTAAAGAACTAAAAAAACTTTATCAATGAGTTACCAGGCGACAATCATATGTCTGAAACAAGGACAGGTTCATATGTCTGAAACAGGAAAACTTTTTTTAGCCCAATGCTTCCGTATCGAGCGTGTCCCAATGTGCTCAATGGTGCTCGACGCTCCGGCACATCCAACGCACCAAGGTGCTCGATGGTGCTTGAGGCTCTCGCACATGTTTGAAATGGGGTCAGTTTATTTTAGGTCACTTAGTAATTTTAATTGAAAATTTTACAGTTGCCTAAGACAATATACAAGAAAACGGCACAAGTTCGAGATGGTGGGTAGAACATGGCACGGTACAGTAGAAAATTGAATAAGTTCCCGGAGTCACCAACAGTGCGGAGCTCCTACACATCGAAGGTGCCGGTTATTTTAGGTCACTTAGTGTTTTTAACTAAAAATTTTGCTGTTAGCCCAAAACAAATACAAGAAGCCGAATGTTGGGTCCATAAAATATGGCATGATGGCACGGCGGGGCAGAAAATTGAACAAGTGCCCGGACTCACCAGCAAAGGCCCCCGTTGTGCCATGTTTCCCAAGGGGGTGGGACGACCAGGTGTTTGACTAACTCCTTACACCAATTCCTCCACTTGGGGATCCCAGGGTCGGGTCATGCAAAAGAATGAGGGGGATCAGATCGACGATAGGGGAGGGACAAATCGAAGCGACAAATGGCTGAATCTCAATGGATCATGGCAGCAAGGCCACTCTGCCACTTACAATACATCGTCGAGTATTTAAGTCCTCTGCAAAGGATTCTACCCGCCGCTCGGTGGGAATTACGATCCGAGGAGGCGCCATGATTTGTCCGCCATGTTGCAAAGACTCCACGACATTGCCCTTGGGGGCCAGAGGCCCTTATTATGGGTTGACAATCGGGCGACGGGCGTGTGCATCGCTTCTGGCCCAGATTCTGACCTAGAGGCATTCGGTCATAATCCAGCGCACGGTAGCTTCACGCCACTGGCTTTTCAACCAAGCGTGATGACCAATTGTGCGAATCAACGGTTCCTCTCATACTAGGATGAATTACTATTGCGACGCTGCCATCAGTAGGGTAAAACTAACCTGTCTCACGACGGTCTAAACCCAGCTCACGTTCCCTATTCGTGGGTGAACAATCCAACACTTGGTGAATTCTACATCACAATGATAGGAAGAGTCGACATCGAAGGATCAAAAAGTTACGTCGCTATGAACGCTTGGCTGCCACAAGCTAGTTATCCCTGTGGTAACTTTTCTGACACCTCTAGCTTCAAATTTCAAAGGTCTAAAGGATCGATAGGCCACGCTTTCACGGTTCGTATTCGTACTGGAAATCACAATCAAACGAGCTTTTCCCCTTTGTTCCACATGAGATTTCTGTTCTCGTTGAGCTTATCTTAGGACACCTGCATTATCTTTTAACAGATGTGTCGCCCCAGCCAAACTCCCCACCTGACAATGTTTTAAGCCCAGATCGGCCGGCTTCGATCCAAAAAGAGGGGTCGTGCCCCGCCTCCGATTCACGAAATAAGTAAAATAACGTTAAAAGTAGTGGTATTTTAGTTTCGCCCGAGAGCTCTCACTTATCCTACACCTCTCAAGTTATTTCACAAAGTTAGACTAGAGTCAAGCTCATGTGGAAGTGCTAGACGCACTATCGAACGGGCTTCCCCCGTCTCTTAGGATCGACTAACCCATGTACAAGTGCCGTTCACATGGAACCTTTCCTCTGTTCAGCCTTCAAAGTTCTCATTTGAATATTTGCTACTACCATCAAGATCTGCACCAACGGCTGGGTATAGGTCTCGCGCTTAAGCGCCATCCATTTTCTGGGCTAGTTGATTCGGCAGGTGAGTTTTTACACACTGCTTAGCAAATTTCGACTTCCATGACCACCGTCCTGCTGTCTTAATCAACCAACACACTTTGTGGATTCTAGGTTAGCGCGCAGTTGGGCACCGTAACCCGACTTCTGATTCATCTCGCATCGCCAGTTCTACTTACCAAAAATGGCCCACTTGGAGCTCTCGCCAGTGGCTGCCTCAACAAGCAAGCAGACCGCGTCCTACCTATTTAAAGTTTGAGAATAGGTTGAGGGCGTTGCGCCCCTGATCCCTCTAATCATTGATTTTACCCAATGGAACTCACTAAGGGCTCCAGCTATAACGGGGCTAGAGTTTTCTCTTGTGATCCGTGCGGCCTTAGGCGATCCGTTCGTCCAAACTCCCCTAAGTCAGCCTTAACTCAAGTGAGGATTCCTTAAGAACTCCTCTAAGGCCCCAAATTAAAGAGAGGAAGAGATTTATGCCAAAAGAAGCTAAACAAAAGAACAATAGAAAGAGCGCTCGCAAAGTGTTTGAGTAAATGCTCTCAATTCTCTTATTCACAAAGAATAATGAAACAATGAATAGAGTGAGTACAACTGAGGGGAGGCTCTCTATTTATAGTTGAGCTCCCCTAAAACCGACGGTCAAGATACATTTACATCGACGAACGAGATTAGTCATATCCCTTTATTTTAGGGATTTACAAGATATGTCATATCAAATCTAATCTAATCTTTACAAGATATGATTCCCTCTATCTTCTAAGATTAGTTACCATATTAGCCGAAGTTGTCATGTCTTCATTATCGGGCCAACCAGGCTTCAATCTGACAAGCTTCTCCAATAGCTCTTTGAATCGGGCCAGTTCTCATGGGCCAAATTATCCCCATCTGAGCAATAGACCTCCATTGGATGCATTTGGTGCGATGGTCACAGGATTTGAATTGTGGCCCGTGACATTCTCCCCCACCCATTCTCTCAACGTCCTCGTTGCGACTTCCGAATGGCATTGACTTGATACACCTCGATCTCATCTCGACGCCTTAGCCTTTCCCTTCCTTCGGGACTTTTGCCTCGACTTACGTCGCTTCTTAACTCAAACCGTCCTACTTGTTTGTACATATCGATGACACGAAGTTATGTCACTCTCTTGTCTACACTATAACTTTCCTCGAATAGAATCCTTGTGATTCACCACCATTGGCTTCGGTTTGCCCACAGTCTCTCGGTCTCTTTGCTCAATAACTTCAAAAGGGCCCCTACGTTCTTTCCAAGTCAACAATTTAGAATGTAAAACACTATCACAGTGTTCAGAATGTACCTTTACATTTACTCTGGTCAACTGCCCCACATGCATCACTTCTTTTTGCTTGAAGTCCGATGCACCACCCACCTCTCCCATAGGTGGAAGCATTGTCGATGACTCAGCCAACTCTGACGCTTCACTCAACTTGAGCCTCATTGGTCCCAGCTTCACTGTTTTCATAGCAACTCTTTCCTCTAAGTCCGATGAGAAACTCACATCTTCCTTGGGTGGAAGCCCCTCCGATGACTCACCAAGCTCAGACGTTGCTTTTCTTTTGACTCCAGCTTCCTTTGGACAGTTCCGTAACTCATGCAGACCACGACACCGAAAGAACTTTACTCGCTTCTTTTCGCTCCTCTTTGCCCTCTTGGCTTCGGCTTTTCCCTTGCTCGAACCAAGCTTCTTGGGCTCCTTGTCTGCTCATCGTTCCCCTCGATGATAGACTTTCTCGGACACTTCCGCAACCTATGCGGACCATGACACAAGAATCACTCCACTGGCTTCTCGCTTTCGGCCTTCTTGGCTTCGACACCCCTTGCGCTCGAACCAAGTACCAAGGCCTTACCCACCGGCTTCTCCTTAAGTACGGATTTCTTCAGACATTTCTTCAACATGTGTGGACCGTCACAGAGAAAGCATTTCAGCTTGTCCCTTTTCCTCTTGGGTTTCTTCTTCCCAACTCGTGGTTTCCCATTACCACCATCGTCGTTGTTGCCATTGCCATCAACAATATCCTCCTTGTGATCCATTTCACATACGCCCATTTCCTCGGACTTGGAAGACCCAAGCTTGTCTTTCTCTAGACCAAGCTTGACCACTGACTCAACTACCATCATGGCTCCAAACAGCTTTTGGACACCTCTTTGTTCTACCTCCTATCTGACCCACGGCTTCAATCCATTCTGAAAAGTAGGAAATGCCTCTCTTTCGGTCACCTCTAAAACTTGGAGCATGAGTTCTTTGAACTCTCGAACATACTCCCCCATTGTGCCCCATTGCGTTATCCCTTGGAACTTTGCCCAAGCTTCTTCCTTGGTAAATTCTGGGTAAAACTGTCCCTTCAATTTGCATTGGAACTCTTGCCATGTGGTTTTGCCTCGCCACCATAAAAGCGCAATGTCAGTAAGAAACATTGAAGCAGTGTTTAACTTAACTGCATCATCCATGATGCCTTTGGCACGGAAGTAGTTCTCCATCCTCCACAAGAAATTGTCCACATTGTATGCAGACCTTGTCCCCACAAACTCTTTTGGCTTAGGGACATCCTCGCTACTGAGTGTTGTATTTGCCACTCCTTTCCCCACGGCTGCTCGACACAAGGCCAGTTCTCCCTCGAGCTCCTCTATTCATGTGCTCAAAGCCCTCGTCGTGGCCATTTTTTCCTCTTTCAAAGCCATCGTCATGGCCTCAAGAGCATCATTCCTTTCTGACAGCTTATCCCTATGTGAATTAAACAACTCGTGTACTTTATCCATGGTGGAATCAAGAGACATCTTTACATAGTCTCTGGACTGCTCCTTCCAGTTTGCTATGCGATCCTCGACCCCATCAAGTGCCTCCTTTACATCCTCCATGGATCCCTCGAGTTTACCCACACATTCCTCTACTGCCGATAATGTCTCCCTCAAAGACTTCCTCGCCCACCTTTGTTCGAACTATTCTTTCGACACCCCAACGGTGCCTTTATAACCAATAACTCAGATATCACTTGGTTCGAACCAATAGCTCGGATACCACTTGTCACGGGGCTAGAGTTTACTCTTGCGATCTGTACGGCCTTAGGCGATCCGTTCGTCTAAACTCGCCTAAGTCACCTTAACTCAAGTGAGGATTCCTTAAGAACTTCTCCAAGGCACCAAATTGAAGAGTGGAAGCGATTTATGCCAGAAGAAGCTAAACAAAAGAACAACAGAAAGAGCGCTCGCAAAGTGTTTGAGTAAATGTTCTCAATTCTCTTATTCACAAAGAATAATGAAACAATGAATGGAGTGAGTACAACTGAGGGGGAGGCTCTCTATTTATAGTTGAGCTCCCCCAAAACTAAAGGTCAAGATACATTTACATCGATGGACGGGACTAGCCATATCCCTTTATTTTAGGGATTTACAAGATATGCCATATCAAATCTTATCTAATCTTTACAAGATATGATTCCCTCTATCTTCTAAGATTAGTTACCATATTAGACTAAGTTGTCATGTCTTCATTATCGGGCCAACCAGGCTTCAATCTGACAGGCTTCTTCAATAGCTCTTTGAATTGGGCCAGTTCTCGTGGGCCAAATGATCCCCATCTGAGTAATAGACCTCTATTGGAAGTGTTTGGTGCGATGGTCACGGGCTTTGAACATCAGCCCGTGACACTAGACGGTTCGATTAGTCTTTTGCCCCTATACCCAAGTCAGATGAATGATTTGCACGTCAGTATCGCTGCGGGGCGAAGCCAGAGGAAAGGCATAGTTCACCATTTTTTGAGTCCCGACAGGCATGCCCTCACTCGAACCCTTCTCAAAAGATCAAGGTCGATTGGCGGTGCACCCGCGAGGGATGCCACCAATTAGCTTCCTTGCGCCTTACGGGTTTTCTAGCCCGTTGACTCGCAGACATGTCAGACTCCTTGGTCTGTGTTTCAAGACGGGCCGAATGGGGAGCCCAAAGCACGCAGGTGCCGAAGCACTCTGAGACGGCGTGTACTGAATCCCACGATCGAGGCGATGACGTCTCAACGGGCGTATCAAAGGCCCAGGCTTGGGCCGCTGCTACAACCCGCGTCGGTCCATGCCTCGAGCCGATCGATGGACAGACTCTCGCCTTTCCACATCCGACCGAGGCGCGTCGTTGACCCCCATCCGCTTCCCTCCTGACAATTTCAAGCACTCTTTGACTCTCTTTTCAAAGTCCTTTTAATCTTTCCTTCGCGGTACTTGTTCGCTATCGGTCTCTCGCCCGTATTTAGCCTTGGAAGGAATTTACTACCCGATTAGGGTTGCATTCCTAAACAACCCGACTCATAGACAGCGCCTCGTGGTGCGACAGGATCTGGGCACGACGGGGCTCTCACCCTCTCCGGTGCCTTTTTCGAGGGGACTTGGGCCCAGTCAGTCGCTGAGGACGCTTCTCCAGACTACAATTCAGACGCCGATGGCGACAATTCTCAAGCTGGGCTTTCCCTGGTTCACTCGCCGCTACTAGGGGAATCCTGGTAAGTTTCTTTTCCTCCGCTTATTGATATGCTTAACCTCAGCGAGTAATCCCGCTTGACCTCGGGTCGCGATGCGAGCACCATCCTTGCGATGCCAAAAGGGTTCAAGCGTCTCGATCAACGAACGCGCACGACTCCGAATGAGGTTGCTTACAGCATTACCACCGATCGTCGTGACAATGATGTCGTCGAGGAAATTTAGGCCAACTACTGGCTGTGAGCGCACGGGAGGCCAATTTTTGCCCGCGGTCCAACTGAGGCTCAAGGGCTTATGGTTGGATGGGGCGACGATACGTGACACCCAGGCAGACGTGCCCTCGGCCTAATGGCTTGGTGCGCAACTTGCGTTCAAAGACTCGATGGTTCACGGGATTCTGCAATTCACACCAAGTATCGCATTTCGCTACGTTCTTCATCGATGCGAGAGCTGAGATATCCGTTGCCGAGAGTCATTTTGTATATTTTACGACAAGAGAATAACATCACTGAAGCACCGACACCGTGAATTGTGCGGCGACAGAGGACGTGCCCCTTTTTTTGCTTCGATTACTTGGCGCAATTCGTGCCGCGGGTTTGTTTGTTTTGCCTTGAAGAGGTTAATCCTGGCATCTCACCCCACCCGATCGGCAAAGGGATGACGAGACTGACCGCTCGGAGACACGGGGGTGGCGAGAGGCTAGGATGTACCCGCACCACCTCTGATGTTGTTTACAATGCGTTCATGGGTTGTTCTGCTGGGCAGGTTTCGATAATGATCCTTTCACAGGTTCACCTACGGAAACCTTGTTACGACTTCTCCTTCCTCTAAATGATAATTTTCAGTCGACTTCTTGCGACGACGTAGGCAGCGACCTGCCCACGTCGCCGCAATCCGAACACTTCACCGGACCATTCAATCTGTAGGAGCGACGGGTGGTGAATACAAAGGGCAAGGACGTAGTCAACGCGAACTGATGACTCGCACTTACTAGGAATTCCTCGTTGAAGACCAACAATTGCAATGATCTATCCCGATCACGATGAAATTTCAAAGACTACCCGGGCCTGTCGGCCAAGGCTATAGATTCGTTGAATACATCAGTGTAGAGTGCGCAATGCCCGTAACATCTAAGGGCATCATGCACCTATTATTGCCTCAAACTTCCTTGGCCTAAAAGGCCATAGTCCTCTAAGAAGCTAGCCACGGAGGATCACCTCGAGGTCTTGTTAGATAATGTAATTAACTGCATAAATCGCTTCCACCAACCGAGAACGGCCATGCACCACCACCCATAGAATCAAGAAAGAGCTCTCATCATCAATCCTTACTATGTCCGGACTTGGTAAGTTTCCGTGTTGAGTCAAATTAAGTCGCAGCTCCACTCACGTGGTGCCCTTCCACAATTCTTTTAAGTTTCAAACCTTGCGACCATACTCCCTCCGTAACCCAAGACTTTGATTTCTTATAAGATGCCGGTGGAGTCCTAAAGCAACATCCATCGATCCACGGTCAAGATCGCTTATGGTTTAGACTAGACAAGATTCGATCGCCTTCTAGCCCCCAACTTTTGTTCTTGATTAATGAAAATATCCTTGAAAATGCTTTCTCGCTTGTTCGCCTTCATAAATCCAAGAAATTCACCTCGACTATGAAATACTGAATGCCCCGACCGTCCTTGTTAATCATTACTCCGATCCCGAAGGCCAACACAATAGGATCAAAATCCTATGATGTTATCCCATGCTAATGTATACAAGCGTAGGCCCGCTTGAGCACTCTAATTTCTTCAAAGTAACAAATACGAGGAACAACCCTACCAATTAAGGCCAAGAGTGTATTGCTTTTAGTAGGGACAAGCAGATCGGTGCTCACCGTGAGGCGGACCGACCGCCCACCCCACGTCCAACTACGAGCTTTTTAATTGCAACAACTTAAATATACGCTATTGAGCTGGAATTACCGCTACCATGGCTTGGCACAGACTTGCCTCCAATGGATCCTCGTTAAGGGATTTAGATTGTACTTATTCCAGTTACTGCACTCATAGAGCCCCGGATTGTTATTTATTGTCACTACCACCCTATGTCGATTGGGTAATTTGCATGCTTGTCGACTTCCTTGGATGTGGTAGCCGTTTCTCGTGCTCCCTCCTAATCAAACCCTAATTCTCCATCACCCGTCACCACCATAGTAGGCCACTATCCTACCATCGAAAATTGATATGGCAGAAATTTGAATGATGCGTCGCCAGCACAAAGGCCGTGCGATCCGTCGAGTTATCATGAATCATTAGAGCAATGGGCAAAGACCGCGTCGACCTTTTATCTAATAAATGCATCCGTTCCAGAAGTCGGTGTTTGTTGCACGTCTTAGCTCTAGAATTACTACGGTTATCCGAGTAGCAAATACCATCAAACAAACTATAATCGATTTAATGAGCCATTCGCAGCTTCACGAATCAATTTGTTCATACTTACACATGCATGGCTTAATCTTTGAGACAAGCATATGACTACCGGCAGGATGAACTGTAGCATTCCTTCATGACGTCAAGATCGCTTCAACATGCCGCGTGAGCAACGAAGAGGTCATAACAGAGCACGAGCATCGACCATGTCAAGAGACAAAATGCATAAGCATCGAGAGATAAGGGCCTAAACCCTACTCTCAAAAATATTTTCTGCATCCGAAAGCACGATCGAGCACCAGTGCATCGACGAGGCCACGCCAGTTTAAGGGGGCGCACTTGGGACACAAGGCACGATTGAGGTCCACCACACACCCTGAAGGGAACGAGATGCAGAAGGGACGGCAACACATCCCTAATTCCATCTGGCTTAGGTACGCAACACAGAATCCCGATCACACCCCTTGAGTTCAGTTACAACAAGGGGAGTCAATGAAGAGGAGTGCGACTCGATAATTCGATGGAAGTAGCATGGATCCTGCCAATACACACAACCAAAACAACACTCATATGCCCATTGCATACTAGTAGTAGTGCCCACGCACACCAGCCAACAGCCCACCCAACCAATCAAATGGTATGGGACCGGAGGGAACAATGAACGCAGGCGCACCACAACTGATTGGCGCGAGAACTATGAGGGGAAAAATCCCACTAGGACTTGGTTGAGCCAAGACCGAGCCTATAAACTCAACTTACACTCCCCAGTGAGCTGTTGCCGTCAAAGGGACTTGGTATTAGGGTTACGGGCAGCTTTGAATGCGGGCAAGGGCTTGGCAAAGCCAAGGCGCCATGTGGTTGCCGACATGGGATGCAAAAGGTGTCCCTAAACGTGACGGGAGCAGATGGGCAAACCAAGCTCGAGCCCATAGCAATGCATAAGCCACCACAAGAGATCTTTGCCCGATATAGGGAACTTCGTCCTGGAGTCATTGGTTACATTTCTATGGGCACTGGCTTGACTGGCCAGAAAATCGTCTCCTCGGCCACTAGCGCTGACGACAAACTCACCACCGTTGATGAGTCATTGCGGGACGACCAGACCCCCATAGGGGGGCTAGATGCACCCTACCTCGGCTTGGAGGGGGGGCCGCGTCGGGGGGCAGCAGATCTCTACCCCTTAAAGAGCTCAAAAAACTTCGTCAATGTGCTAGCAGGAAACATTCGTCTGTCTAAAACGGGGACACTTTTCTTTAGCCCGGACATCCCAAGCACCAAGGTACCGATGGTGCTCGAGGCTACTGCCCATCCAAGCACCAAGGTTGCCGATGGTGCTCGAGGCTACTGCCCATCCAAGCACCAAGGTTGTCGATGGTGTCTAAGGCTCCCGCACATCCGAGCCACCAAGGTGCCAATGCTGCTCGAGGCTCCCGCACATCCAAGCCACCAAAGTGCCGATGGTGCCTGAGGCTCTCGCACGACCAAGGGCCTATTTTGCAAATGGTGCCGAAGGCTCCCACACGACCAAGGGCTTAGTTTGCCGATGGTGTCCGAGGCTCCCACACATCCGAGTACCCAGGTGCCGATGGTGCCCGAGGCTCTCGCACGACCAAAAGCCTAGGTTGTTGATGCTGTTTGAGGTTCCCGCACATTCAACTCTAAGGTGTCGATGGTGCTCAAGGCTCCCGCACATCATAGCACTGAGGTGTCGATGGTGCCCGAGGCTCTTGCAAGACCAAGGGCCTAGTTTGTCGATGGTGTCCAAGGCTCCTGCACAACCGAGCGCCCAGGTGCCGATTGTACCCGATGCTTTCGTACGACCAAAGGCCTAGGTAGCCGATGGTGCCAGAGGCTCCCCCAAGACCAAGGCTTACTATTTCGATGGTGTCCGAGGCTCCTGCACATCCGAGCACTTAGGTGCCGATGGTGTCCGAGGCTCTCGTACGACCAAGGGCCTAGGTTGTCGATGGTGCCTGAGCCTCCCGCACAACCAAGGGCCTAGTTTGCCGATGGTGTCCGAGTTTTCCGCACATCCAAGCACCTAGGTGTCGATGGTGCCCGAGGCTCTCGCACGACCAAAGGCCTATTTTCCCGATGGTGCCCGAGGTTGCCGAGGCTCCCGCACTACCAAGGGTTTAGTTTGTCGATGGTGTCTCGGGCTCTCGTACATCCGAGCGCCTAGGTGCCAATGGTGCTCTAGGCACTCGCACCCCGAACGACCTATGTTACCGATGGTGTCTGAGGTTCTCGCACATCGAAGCACCAAGGTACCGATGGTGCTTGAGGCTCCCACCCATCCAAGCACGAAGGTTGTCGATGGTCTCCGAGGCTCCCGCACATCTCAGCCACCATGGTGCCGATGCTGCTCGAGGCTCCCGCACATCCGAGCCACCAAAGTACCGATGGTGCCCGAGGCTCTCGTACGACCAAGGGCCTATTTTACGGATGGTGCCCGAGGCTCCTACATGACCAAGGGTTTAGTTTACCGATGGTGTCAGACGCTCCCGCACATCCGAGCACCCAGGTGCCGATGGTGCACGAGGCTCTCGCACGACCAAGGGCCTTGGTTGCCGATGCTGTCTGAGGTTCCCGCACATCCAACACCAAGTCGATGGTGCTCAGGGCTCCTGCACATCATAGCACCAAGGTGCCGGTGGTGCCCGAGGCTTTCACATATCCGAGCACTCAGGAGCTGATGGTGCATGATGCTTTCGTACGACAAAGGGCCTAGGTAGCCGATGGTGCCCGAGGCTCCCCCAAGATCAAGGGCCTAGTTTGCCGATGGTGTCCGAGGCTCCCACACATCTGAGCACCTAGGTGCCTATGGTGTTCGAGGCTCTCGTACGACCAAGGGCTTAGGTTGCCGATGGTGCCCGAGGCTCCAGCACATCCAAGCACCTAGGTGCCGATGGTGCCTGAGGCTCTCGCACGACCAAGGGCCTATTTTGTCAATGGAGCCCGAGGCTCTAGAGCCTCCCACACGACCAAGGGTTTAGTTTGCCGATGATGTCTGAGGCTCCCGCACATCCAAGCACCTAGGTGTCGATGGTGCTCGAGGCTCCTGCACGACCAAGGGCCTAGGTTGTCGGTAGTGTTCGAGGCTCCCACACATCATAGCACCTCGGTGCTGATGGTGCCCGAGGCTCTCGTATGACCAAAGGCCTAGGTTGCTGACAGTGTCCAAGGCTCCCACACATCATAGCACCGAGGTGCCGGTGGTGCCCGAGGCTCCCGGACAACTGAGCACCTAGGTGCCAATGGTGTCCGAGCCTTTCGCATGACCAAGGGCCTAAGTTACCGATGGTTTCCGAGGCTCCCGCATGACCAAGGGCCTAGTTTGCCGATGATTTTTTAGGCTCCCGCACATCCAAGCACCTATGACTCGATGGTGCCTGAGGCACTTGCACGACCAAGGGCCTATTTTACCAATGGTGCCCTAGTCTCCCGAGCCTCTCGCACAACCAAGGGTTTAGTTTGTCGATGGTGTCCAGGGCTCTCGCACATCCGAACGCCCAGGTGCCGATGGCGCCCTAGGTAGTCGCACGACGAAGGGCCTATGTTACCGATGGTGTCCGAGGTTCTAGCACATCCAAGCACCAAGGTGTCGATGGTACTCGAGGCTCCCGCATGACCAAGGGCCTAGGTTGCCTGTAGTGTCTGAGGCTCCCGCACATCATAGCACCAAGGTGCCGATGGTGCCCGAGGCTCCCACACGACCAAAGGCATAGTTTGCCGATGGCGTCCGAGGCTCCCCCACATCCGAGCGCCCAGGTACCGATGATGCCCGAGGCTTTCACACGAATAAGGGCCTAGGTAGCCCATGGTGCCTGAGGCTTTCGCAAGACCAAGGGTCTAGTTTGCCGATGGCGTCCAAGGCTCTCGCACATCCGAGCGGCCAAGTGTCGATGTTGCCCGAGGCTCTCGCACAACCAAGGGCCTAGGTTGCCGATGGTGCCCAAGGCTCTCGTACGACCAAGGGCCTAGGTTGTTGATGGTGTCCAAGGCTCCCGCACATCCTAGCACCAAGGTGTCGATGGTGCTCAAGGCTCTTACACATCATAGCACCGAGGTGCCGGTTGTGGCCGAGGCTCCCGCACGACCAAGGGCCTAGTTTACCGATAGTGTCCGAGGCTTCTGCACATCCGAGCACCCAGAAGCCGATGGTGCCTGATGCTTTCGTACGACCAAGGGCCTAGGTAGCCGATGGTACCCGAGGCTCCCCCAAAATCAAGGGCCTAGTTTGCCGAAGGTGTCTGAGTCTCCCGTACATCTGAGCACCTAGGTGTCAATGGTGTCCGAGGCTCTCGCACGACCAAGGGCCTAGGTTGCCGATGGTCCTCGAGGCTCCCACACAACCAAGGACCTAGTTTGCCGATAATGTCTGAGGCTCCCGTACATCCAGGCGCCTAGGTACCGATGGTGCCCGAGGCTCTCGCACGACCAAAGGCCTAGTTTACCGATGGTGTCTGGGGCTTCCGCACATCCGAACGCCCAGGTGCCGATGGTGCCCTAGGCACTCACACGACGAAGGGCCTATGTTATCGATGGTGTCCTAGGTTCTCGCACGTCCAAGCACCAAGGTGTCGATGGTGATCGAGGCTCCCGCACGACCAAGGGCCTAGGTTACTGATAGTTTTCGAGGCTCTCGTACATCATTGTACTGAGGTGCCGATGGTGCCCGAGGCTCTTGCACGACCAAGGGCCTAGGTTGCTGACAGTGTCCAAGGCTCCCGTACATCATAGCATCGAGGTGCCGATGGTGCCCGAGGCTTCCGAACGACCAAGGGCGTAGTTTGTCGATGTTGTCTGAGGCTCTCGCACATCCGAGCACCCAGGTGTCGATGGTACCTGAGGCTTTCACACGACTAAAGGCCTAGGTAGCCGATGGTGCCCGAGGCTCCCGCAAGACTGAAGGCCTAGTTTGCTGATGGTGTCTGAGGCTTGCGCACATCCAAACGCCCAGGTACCGATGGTCCTGAGGCTCTCGTACGACCAAGGGACTAGGTTGCCGATGGTGCCCGAGGCTCTCGCACAACCAAGGGCTGAGGTTGTCGATGGTGTCTGAGGCTCCCGCACATCCTAGTACCAAGGTGCCGATGGTGCCTGAGGACCCCACACGACCAAGGGCCTATGCTACTGGAATGGCTCGCGGGAGCACTGTCGGGACTGTTCGTCGGAGCACCGCCAGGATGGATCGCCAGAGCACCGCCAGGAACCTAACCGGCGGTGGGGGGCACCAACGTCTGAGCATGCGGTGGGCCTGGGCAGTGCCCTAGACAACCCCTACTCGCTCAATATCACCTCCCCCTTCGGAAGGATCATTGTCATAACCTGCCCAGCAGAACGACCCATGAACGCGTTGTAAACAACACCAGAGGTGGTGCGGGTGCATCCTCGCCTCCCGCCACCCCTGTGTCTCAGAGCGGTCAGTTTTGTTCAATTTTCTACTGTGCCGTGCCATGTTCTACCCACCATCTCGAACTCGTGCCATTTTCTTATATACTGTTTTGGGCCAACATAAAATTTTCAATTAAAAATACTAAGTGACCTAAAATAAACTGACCCCATTTCAAATATGTGCGAGAGCGTCGAGCACCATCGAGCTGTTGGATCGCTGGCACCCTTATGGCGCAGTGAAAAATTAATAATTCGGTGATCCCAACCAGGAATCCATGTGTGAGGAACGAATCGGGGTGAAAAGGTTGCGAAATTACCTAATATTTATTTAGAGTAGACAGCAACGCCTCAACAACGAGTAGTCTGATCTGCTGTCGAACCAAGTCGCAATCTATCGTGATCCCAGCCTCTACGTAATCCACCCAGTTGACTACGAACGGAAGAAATCCCCAAAACCGTTTTGAAATTGATTTTTCTTTGACGGCTGCTAGACCCAAGCAAAGAAAAAATGGGATCCTTATATATCTATTATTTTTAGCTTTTTTAGGAATTAAATAAATATAATAATATTTTAAACCAAAAATTATAATTACATTAATTATAATATAATTTCAATAAACCATATATTTATTTGAATTCATATGCTAACCAAATTCATGTCCTCATTATGCGCACAACAACCTTGTACATAATGTGTTGAATTTGATTCTTGAATTAAATTAATTCTATAATTAATTTAATTCAAGCGACCCCAAAAACAATACCAACTATGGCTTATTCCGCTCATTTCAACTATAGGGTGTGACCTCAGAGGTTCTCGTAACGTTAGCAAGTAATACTAGAACGATTCCAATGTTACAAACAATGAGTGGCATCTAGCAATGCATCGTTGCTACCTAAGTCACAAGAGATCATGATTCGACATAACCTTTTTATGATTAACCTTTTATGCAATAATCCTTAAGTCCTTTATCTCTAGATTGGACTCAAGTCATGGAATAGTCACACTTGCATAGTCCATTCCATGTTCCTTGATATCTTAAGTAGACTACGATATACAAATAAGTATGACATCTCATATCAACTTATTTGAGCATGGCCATGCATTTCTAGTCTCACTTAATCAAGTGGCCTAAGATATTACTCCCATTATGTTGGAGGGACTTATTCTATATCGACCAACAATATCCCTCTACATCGATTGTGGTATATCCAACATCAGCCTTTATAGAACAACCAGTTACGATGTACGTTTGACTATATCAAGATATACTACTCACGATGTTGGGATTATGATGATCTCAAGTCTGAGGATCATATACATATTAATCTCTATGACTAATGTCGTGACAATTACATAATAATCCTAGAAACATACTCATAATGGGTCATTCCAATATGTTGTTCTCTAACACACATATTCATGCATCGATTCTGACATTCCATATCAATGATAACTCTTTATCATCAATCAACTGCATGTTAGTCTTAATGCATTATCGTTGTCCTATCCAACAATAATACTTGACTAAGGATCTTTTAAGAATAATCATATTATTCTCAAGACATTATTATAAAACAGTTTATTTATACACACAGAAAAGAAACTGAACTAATAATGTTAACGCCTTATATTAACAAACATGATAAATCAAGTATGTTATTACAACCATCTCATGATTGATCTTTGGGCATACTCTAACACAAGCACCTTGGTGCCTCGGATGTGTGGGAGCGCCGAGCACCATCGAGCACATTGGGCCCTTATCGACGCGGAAGCGTTGTGCTAAAAAAAGTGTCCCTGTTTCTGACATATGAAACCTGTCCCTGTTTTGGATATATGATTGTCGCCTGGTAGCTCATTGATAAAGTTTTTTTAGCTCTTTAGAGGGGAAGTGATGTTGAGCGACCAGGGGTTATCCAGGGCACAGCCCATGCCCATCGCATGACCGGATCTCAGTACCCCCCACCGTTGGTTAGGTTCCCGATGGTGCTCCGGTGAGCCATTTCGGTGAGGCATCCCAGAATATACAAAACGATGCAACAAGTCCCTCCCTAATCATAAAGGTAGAATTCCAATATCATTACATGTGACGTACCCAACAATGAACGAATCGTCCTGGTCCCTCCCCAATCCTAAAGGTAGAATTCAAATATCGTTACATGTGATGTACCCAACAATGAACGAATCGTCCCGGTCCCTCCCCTTGGTCATGCGTGAGCCTCGGGCACCATCGACAACCTAGGCCCTTGGCCGTGCGGGAGCCTCGGGCACCATCGGTAACCTAGGTGCTTCATCGTACAAGAACCTCAGACACCATCGGCAAAATAGACCCTTGGTCATGCGAGAGCCTTGAGCAACAACGACACCTTGGTGCTTGGATATGCGGGAGCCTCGGACACCATCGGGAACCTAGAACATTGGATGTGCGGGTGCCTCGAGCAACAAAGGCACCCTGGTGCCTCAGATGTACGAGTGAAAGAAAAGTGTCCCCGTTTTAGATATACGAGTGTCACCTGGTAGCAGCGTCGCCTGGTAGCAAAGTTTTTGCGCGTGTTTCTGATTTTCCTCCAAGATTTAGATGATTTGGATTCTTATTTTTTTGGCTTGTGTGTCTGCCTTATTCGTCTTGAATATTATGGCAGTTTAGGGGGTTTGATTGTGTTGTTCCTTTGTGTTGTAGTTCTTTTACTATCACTATTTTCATGTTTTCTTCTGGAAGTACGCCTGCGTTTGATTACATTTGGTGTTAGATGGTGATTGATCACTGGACAAGACTTTTGCGCTGTTTGTCGTTGACGTGTTTGCGTATAGGGCTTGCCAGTCTGTTTTGCGGTGTTTTCATTTTCTTGGTGGCAGAGGGTGTTTGACCGCTGTAAAAAACGTTTGCGTGCGAGGCTCCTCAGTCGGTTCTTTTCAGTTCTTTGGTTGACTCTTTTTTCTCTATTTTTTCTCTCTCTCCATTGAATTTTGGTTGTATTTACGTGGGTTGTGCTGCTTTTTGCATGGTTTATGCATGGTTTTGATGCTTTTTTGTGGGATTTTACTGATAGCCACCGTGGTCGACACGGAGGTTTTGTCTTAAGTTTTTTGACTTTTCTTTTTCTGTACGTTTCTTGGGCACTGTTTTGCATGGTTCTAGGTTTTATTATTCTCTTTCTGGGGTTGCATGTTTTCCTGCATGTAGGGTTCGTGTTTTTTGCTTGTTTTCTTTGTTGTTTTACGTTTTCTTTTGGGTTTTGTAGATTTGTTTCTCTTTAGGTTCTGGGTTTCTCCCTGGTTCTTTTTTTTATATTTCAACTGGTTTTCCTGGTTGGCCGGGCTTGGTCCCTCCGCCTTGTTTGTGGTGCAGGGGTTTTTGTTTGGTTCTCGGCTCGCCTTTGGATTTCTCTCCGGCCTGTGTTGAGGGTTTTGTGGTTTTCTTTTTCATTCTTTCTTGTTTTCTTTTTCCGTGTTGTGGTAGTTTTCTTGCGCGGCCGGGTCATGGAGGAGAAGTCAGAACGTGAAATCAATCCAATGACGGAGGAAATCAGTGACCTATTGAAGAGGCTGAAATTTTTAGAAGAAGAATCCGTCCAAATTGTTTGCAAAAATGAAGGTCACAGTGGGCGCGATTTCGAGTCGTGGGCAGTCGACAAGATTATGGCGACAGAGACTCCGAATAGGGAGGCTATGTATAGGGTCTTCAAGTCGCTGTGGTATACGAAGAAGAGGTGGATTTTGTCGCGTTAAAGGAAGGGGTGGTGATTGTTAAGTTTGGGTGCCAGGAGGACCGCAGTCGCATATTAAACCTTACGCCATGGCTGTTTGATAGGTGTTTATTCTCAATGTTGTCGTTTGAGAAAGGAAAGGACATAGAGTCGTATGAGTTTTGGTGGTCGCCATTTTGGCTTAGGATTTAAAACATTCTTTTAGAGCTTATGGATCGACAGACGGTGTTGGATGTTGGAAATGTTATGGGCGAGTTGGTGGCGATTGACTGGAAGGACTGAAATGGGGGGTGGACTAAATTTGTTAGGATCAAAGTTAAAATAAATGTATTAAAACCCTTAAGGAGAGTGGTGAATTACTGGACAGGGAGGGGACGGAAGTGACAGGGGTAATAAAGTATGAACGGCTCCTAGATTTTTGCTATGCATGCGAGTTGATAAGACACTCGAGCAAGACGTGTAAATTAACAAGGAGGGCTCGGCTTTGACTGAGTCAAGCCTACAATATGGTGGTTGGATGAGGGCACCGATTGTAAATTTAACCCAGGACAGATGTATAAGGAGAAATAGGGTGGAAATTGTAAAACAAAAGGCTCAAAGGAGTGATGATAGGGGGGAAAGCCAGTCAAATTCTATAGGGGAAAGTGGGCTGATGGGACAAAAAGAAAAGGAAATATCTGGGGAAGAGGAGTCGATGTCTACCTCCCCTGTGGGGAAAAAGATCCATAGAGTTATAAGGGACAGTATGGGATGGTTTAAGAGCAAACGAAAGAGGCACAGGGGTTTAGGAGGAGAAAGTTTGGAAGAAATTCTGGCAAAAATGGTTAAAAGGAGACTGTTAGAGAGCGTTTCACCTTTGAAGACGGTGGCTGGTGACCAGCCACGCCAAGAACAATGAAAATCTTTAGTTGGAACTGTCAGAGGGTTGGAAACCCCACGACAATTCGTGAGTTAAAGAAACTTCTCGTCGCAAATGTTGCTGATATCTTTTTCTTATGTGAGACTAAAGTCCACGCTAACGAGTTTTCCCGTATTCGGTCCATGTGTAGGATGGAAGGGTGTTTTGTTGTAAGTTCGGATAGGAAGAGTGGTGGAATGGCGCTGATGTGGAGGGAAGGTGTGGATGTTAGGTTCAGAATTACTCAAGATTTCACATTGAATCGATGGTCTGTAGGGAGGATGGGGATAAGGTCTGGTTCATTGGCTTTTATGGGCATACTAAGCCAAGTTGAAGGAATGATGCGTGGGAGATGTTGAGAAGAGTGAAGAGTATGGTTAATGAAGGTTGGGTTGTAGGAGGTGATTTTAACGCTATTTTGAACGATTCTGAGGAGGATGGAGGTCGCAGAAAACCTAGAGCCGTGACGGATGAGTTTGGAGATATCCTGGGGGAGTTAAGCCTGATAGATGTGAAAACGTTCAATGGTTGGTTCACTTGGTCTAATAACAGAGAAGGAAATAGGCTGGTGAAAGAAAGGCTGGATAGGTTTGTCATTTCGGACGATATTATAGAGAAAATGTTGTACCTTTCTTCTTATATTGTGCGCCAGTCCAAGTCTTACCATGAAGCCATCCTAATGGACTTGTATGGGAATAGGCTGAAGGCGAAATGAAATGATCCGAAGGTTTGGTTTAGGTATGATCGATGTTGGGCCAAGGAGCGGGAGGCCGAAGACATTATTTCAAGTATTTGGTCCAACGAAGTCACCAATTTGCTGGGAAAAATGGAGGTGAAACGGGAAAGGTTAGGCCCGTGGCAACACCAACAGTACAGAAAATGAAATACAAAGTTAAAAGCTTGGATAAGGATATCGGTAGACTTATGGATGGGCCTATGAACGAGAGAACTACGAATTTGCTAAAGGAAGCTCGATATAAGCTGGGCCAGTTGTATGACTCGGAGGAACAGTATTGGGCGACTAGGTCGAGATCCCAGTGGCTTAGGGAAGGGGATAGAAATAAGCGCTACTTTCACGTGAGGGTGTTGGGGCGTAGAAAGAAAAATAGCATCGATAGGCTAAAAGATGAGCAGGGTAACTGGCATGATGACAACGAGGAGATCTGCCACTTTGCTTGGGATTATTTTAATGGTTTGTTCAAGACTTCTTTAGAGTCGGTGGAGGATAATGGTGTGTATGTTATTCCCGAAAGCATAAGTGAGGATATGAATATGAGGTTGAATGGGGAGTTCTCTAAGGAAGAAATTTTGTTGGCTTTCAATCAAATGGACCCTCGTAAGGCTCCTGGGATCGATGGGCTGTCGGGGAGTTTTTTTAAGGACCATTGGACGACAGTGGGTGAGGATGTTTTGTGCCTGTACCAGGACATTCTCAATGGTTATAGGAGTGTTGAGTCTATTAACGAAACACTCATTGTTTTGATTCCTAAAGTTAAAAACCCGTGTACTATGGCTAAGTTTCGTCCAATTAGTTTGTGCAGGGTTCTTTACAAGATTGTTTCTAAGGCTCTTGCTAACAGGCTTAAAGCGGTCCTTCCTCTATGCATTAGCCAAAATCAGAGCGCTTTTGTCCCTAATAGAATGATCCATGACAACATTCTTGTGGCTCATGAGATTATGCATTATCTCGGGAGTTCTAAAAATGGCCCGAATAAGGGATGTGTGGCAAAGCTCGACATGAGTAAAGCCTACGATCGCGTGGAATGGAGTTTCCTTAAGAATATTTTGATTAAGATGGGTTTCTCTGATCTGTGGGTTAATAAAATTATGGACTGTGTGTGTTTTGTCTGGTACAAAGTTAAATGTAGCTCCAATATCTCCGATATCATTGTAATACCCATTTTTGCCCGACCCCTAAACTAATTATAAAAACAAAATTAAATGTCCGAACAAACAGTCCATTTTACATATATGCGGCCTAGTTACAAAATAAAATAAATACCCAAAATAAAAACAAGCCTAGCTAAACCCAAATACATCAGACCCAACTAACTAAGCCCAAATTCAAACCTAAGCATGGCCCACTACCCAAAATCAAGCCTGAATGTCCCCAACCCAATCACCTAACCCTAGCCTTGGTAGCTTACGCTCCTCGCTTGACTCACACAGACGAGACACGCCTCGGTATGCAGATAGCTCTCCTTGTTCGCGCGTGCCAAGCCTCAGCCGCCTCCGAGCCGAGCCACGCCACGTCCTCGTATGATACCTGCAAAACAACAGAGCAACATCGCAACAAACCAACAACAGCAGAAATACACACGAAAAAATGCAGCAAAGAGGATTTTTTTCTGATTATTTTCCTTTTTTATTTTCTTTGTAAAAGCTGGCCATAAAAGAGGGCCATTGGAGTGTTGTAAAAAAAGAGAGGGGGGATACACACACAAATAAATAACACACACACACAATCAGCACACACGCATATTGTAAAAAAACTCAGAAAAAAAAAGAAGATCAATAGACAAAAAAATTCAAAAAAGAACCCAAGAGGTGATTTAATTTTCGTCCTTTTTTGTTCTTGCTTCTTTTCCTTTTTTTTTCTCTGGTGTTTCGAATGCAAATCATTGAACGAAAGAAAAAGGGGAGCTTAAAGTGTTAGACGTACCAGGAGGCTAGATTTTCGCTTTCTCTCGCGGCTATCGGAGTTGAAACAGAGATAGAAGGCCATAGAAAGTGACAAACGCAGAGCGGCGCAGAGTGCTTAGGTTTCTTAGTTTGTCTTCCTTTGTTTTCAAATAACAGATTAGTTTTAGATTAGGGTTTCTATTTTTTTTACGTTATTTGTTGATACGGCGCTGTTTTAGCCTCAGCAGCCCACGCGGTGACCCGATCCGGGGAAGGATCAGCGCACTTTGGGCGTTGGGTCTATTTGCGCATTTGGTCCTCCTTCCTTCATGGCGTTTTCAATTCGGTTTTTATTTATTTATGAATTTCACGTTTGATTTTGCTTTTGCTTCAATTTGGCCCAGGCTGTACGCAGCGTTTTGGAGGGCTGGGAATATTTATGAATTAGCCCTCCATGTTATTCACACACTGTACATTGGCCCTTACTTTGTTTATTTATGTTTTTCCTGTTTATTTTGTTTTAGTTGTAATTTAGCCCCTCTTGTGTAATTTGTTTCTTTTAAATTCATTTAATAACTCCATTATTTTTATTATCATTATTATTTTTTATTAGCCTTTTATTATTATTATTCCTATATATATTCATTCACATGCATTATTTTATATAATATATATATGCAAATTTTTTTGTCTTGTATCCGCCTACCTATATACATATTTTTACGTGTGTTTTTTCTTTATTTTTGTTTCCTAACTTCAATATATATATATACTTTTATATTTTAGTTTCAAAATCTTTTTACTTTTGTACATATGTATAGGTATGTTACTTTCTTCTTTTCTTCATAAATTTTTACAAACATATATATGTATACGTACACATTTTAGAATACCCACGTGTTCCCATATTTTACAATTCAAAATACACATTTTTATATTATATATATTTTGAATTATCATAAACATTTTATTATTCTATATATATACTCCGTTATTTATATACACATTGTACACATATATAAGTTTTAATACATATACATGTTTTCATGATTTGCCAATACATATGTACTTATATTTTTAATTTTGTAAATATATACACATACAAATTTTTATATGTTTATTTTATTTTACGATTTTCATGTACCTATATACATGCATTTTTATTTTGTTTTTGTTGATATATTCCATTCCTTCCTTTTTACATGTATACTTGTAGATGTGTGCTAAATATATGCATACACATAGTTACAAATTTACTTGTATCTTGTGCTTATATTTTGTAAATACATATACATATACAATTTAAATTAAAGTATTTGTTTCATGTTATACATTAACTTTTCTAGCATATCTTTCAGAAAGTATATATTTTGGTTTCGTCAAAACATTAAAATCATCGTATTTTATAAATTTTTGAAATATTGGGCATTCATGATTCTCGAGGAAGATCGTGTCCTAACTTACTGGATTGCGATTATTTTTCGATGAATTTAGAAAGCCAAGTATTCATTTTACAATGAATTCACAAATTTGAAATAAAAACCCATTCTCGGGAATTCGACACGTTGTGTCCTAACGCATTGGATATGACATGTTATTTTCTCGAGACGTGGATTTTAAAAATAAAGGCAATGTTCGATATTTAGGAATTTTGTGAAATCGAACCCTAACTTACTAGGTTTTGATCTTCTCTTTTGGCCCAAATAATCGGATATCTCTCTCAAAATGTATAGTTTTTAAAAGTCAAATTTAACTTCAAAATAAAAGGATTGTATTTTAAAATCTTTTCAAAATTTTGACACTAAGACATTAAACAATCAATTCGGTACCAATTTTGGGCGTCAGGAGGCTGCTAACCCTTCCTCGTGCGTAACCTACTCCCGAACCTATTTTCTCAAAATTTGTAGACCTAAAATTATTTTCAAGGTGATTCGATCACACCACAATAAAAGATCGGTGGCGACTCCCATTTCCATTTTTTAAAAGTCGACCCCCATTTTTCAAATTTCAAAAAAATGGTTTCGACAGCTTGGCAACTCCGCTGGGGACGATTTAGAGAGTCAAGCCGTAAAATTGATTTTTTTGTCTCATTGTTGAAAATTAAAATTTGATTTGAAAAATTACGATCTTTTCTTTGCACTTGTTTGCATGATTATTGTAAATTAAGTTGTATATTTTGGCATCATTTTGCATAAGACTGTTTAGTCTTGTCCTTTTAAGTGGAAGTGAGAAACTAGTCCTTCATGAGGTTTTCACCTCCGTGCAGGATAGTGGATCACTTCCGGGATACATCCGTACCTATGTCTTCATGAGATTTTCATCTCTGTGCAGCCATAGGGAAATGTATTCCCCTGAACCGAACTCGGTCTGTATGAGCCTATAATGGGTGAGGATCGAGGAATCTGTGGGTTCGGGTACCTTGACTTTAGAACCAAACCTCATATAGTGGACTTAGGAACTTAACCTAGGTAGAGCCACTCCAAATCCCTAGTGCTTACCTGATTAGGTACTTTCTATTTTCCTTGTTTGCTTCTATTTTGTACTAACCCCTCTTGTTGTGTTTTGATTATGATTGCATTGCATTTGCATCTTAGGAAAGAGATATTGATTCAAGTCTGATTACTAAATTAGAAAGCTTGTCATGGAATACGAATTCCTTGATAAAGTGGAAAACAATACGACTTCCCGAATATATTCTAAGAAACACAAGAACAGCGATGGAAGAGTTCGTGACCTTGCTTCGTGGCCTGAGGATTCAAGGCGATCGTCTAAGAGCCTTCGACGTTCCAACTCCCTTAAAGAAGCTAACGAGCCTTATGAAGATGGGCAGATGATGGATCGCGACCAAGATCGGGAAAAGGAGCTAGCAATGGCATCTATTGGCGAGATTACCTCAAACATGCGGATGAAGAAAAAGATCATTGTTGTTTCTTGGAATATGAGGGTGAGGCCGTACATGTATCCATTTTATGTAAAGGAATTTGCTTTCTAGAAAAGTTTCCTAAATGTAATTAAATCAGAATCAACGTCTCTGTAGGCATGCATTTCATACATCTGCATCGTATGCATTAAAATCCATTGAAAGAGTCTAAACGAGTAAATTTGTTACAGCTAATCTGGAAGCCGACAAAAGCTCACCCATTAAGCATCAATACGGTACTCGTCGAAAAACGAAAGAAATGGATCAAAGATTAGAGAAAGTGGAGCAAATGCAAAAGGATATGCAAGAGCAGTTACAAGTACAAATGCAAGAGCGGCTAGATAAAATTCAATAAGACGTGACGGAAAAACTGATCAAGGCTCAAAAAGATACGATGGCTGAATTGATCCACCTACTGACTAAAGGTGTAAATATGGGGAACGGTCCTATGGTTAAAGATGAAGGAGAAGACAAGGATAGACCTATCTATCCTCTAGGCTTTACGCCTCTGCATGCGCAGACTCAGACCGAGGTACCTCCGCGCAGGTCCTCTATTTCCATTGGGCCTCAGAGGTTTCAAACTGATGTTTCAATGCCGATGAACTTTCAGGCTGGATCAGGTTCGAATCCTAGAGATAACCAGTGAATCTTGTTATTCCTGATTTCGACGAAATGGCTGAAAAAAAGAAGGCAAACGTCGAACTGTCAAAACAATGGGAAGATAGGTGTAAATGGTTGGACGAAAAATTCAAAGCCCTAGAAAGCGCCGATAGTCACTATGGAATCGATGCAAAAGATTTGAGCTTGGTTCTAGACTGAGTACTCCCTTACAAGTTTAAGATGCCTGAATTTGAGAAATATAGTAGGAGCAGTTGCCCAGAAGGCCATATCACCATGTTCTGTCGAAGGATGACTGGCTACATTAACAATGATCAGCTGCTAATACACTGCTTCCAAGACAGCTTGGTAGGGGCAGCGTCCAAATGGTACAATCATTTGAGCTGCACCGAGATTGGTTCATGGAGGGACCTAGCACAGGCATTCATGAAACAATACGGTCATGTAACGGATATGGTTCCCGATAGAATCACGTTGCAAAATTTGGAAAAAAGATTGAGCTAAAGTTTTAGGCAGTATGCACAGAGGTGGAGGGAAGTTGCAGTCCAGGTTCAGCCACCCCTCATGGAGAAAGAGATGACAATGCTCCTCATCAATACGCTGAAGGCCCCGTTCATTACGCACATGTTAGGAAGTGCTACAAAAAGCTTTTCTGACATAGTCATGAGTGGTGAAATGATTGAAAGTGCTATAAGAGTCGGAAAAATTGAGGTGGAAGAGAGTGATAAGAGGTCAACCCCAAGGAGAAGAGAAAATGAGGTGAACAACACAGGTTACTCATGGTCAGTAAATCATCCAGGTAAAGGGGTTGCTAGTCAGCAAGGTTCATCAAGACAAGAATCTTATGTGAAACTAGGCACTGAGAACCTTCAGTTCACGCCAATTCCAATGTCGTATAAGGAACTGTATCAAAGCTTATTCAACACGCGCATTGTTGCCCCTCTCTACACAAAGCCTTCACAGCCTCCGTACCCCAGATAGCACGACGCAAATGCACAATGCGAATATCATGCGGGAAATACGGGGCATTCTATAGAAAACTGCATTGCCTTTAAAAAACTGATTGAAAGGCTTACAATATGGGCGTCGATAAATTTGATGATTCCTCCATTGCGGAAAATCCGTTACCCAATCATAATTGATAATAGAGTAAATGCAATGCATGGAGAAGAGTGGGAGGTGTTCACATCGATGAAAAGCACCTGAAGGAGGGACCTTGTTAGATATCCGCCCTTATAAACGTGGAAGTGTTCTAAGCAATTTGATTGCGGAAGAAAACCTATAGTCTTTAGAGCTTTTTTTTTAAAGTAATGTTCAGAACATTTTTGTTGTTTTTAGCCTAAAATGATAGAAATTCATTTGTGAAATAGGCTCATGTCTGAACGTTATTATTTTAATGAAATACATCTTTGCGATTATTTTTGAGCCAATATTTTCATTCTTTAGGAATAATTCTATATTCTTTCATTCTTTTGGATTTTCTTCCAAACCATCATTCATTCATTCATAATCATATTGTACAAAAAATTATTCATGAATTTATACATTCTTTTGTACATTCTTCGGTACTTATTATGGGTCCTCAGATATCAATTACGTGAATGACTCTGCTACAGACCCAGATTTTCCTTTTGAGCGGGGCATGTGCTTAAAGGGATCTCATGACTTTGAAAATGACAAAGATTGTAGCTTATCTCTAGACTTATTGAGGAAGGTTGAGCAGGAGGATAGATGGATCCTACCTCTCAAGGAATCATTAGAAATTGAGAGCTTGGTGAAGATTAGAACTGACCTGACTGCAAAGACGAAGCAACACCTTGTTGAGTGACCTCTAAAGTTCAAAGATGTCTTTGTAGGATCATACCAGGATATGCCGGGTTAAGCGCTGATAATGAAATCTGCGCAACAACACAATGACAAAATTTGCAGTGTGAATGAAGCAATGAAAATTCTTTGTCGGGGCAATGCCTTTCTCGCTGAGTCAGCATAGCTTTGCCCGTTTGAAATCGAGTTTCTATCTCTTCAAGTTTTGTTGGATTTTATCCTGATTGAAGAAGAGGATCCAAAGTTTTCTATCGTAGTTTCACCCCAGAAGGCTCTACGAAAGAAACCTGATACCAAAGAGGTTTTTTCGCATACAAGATGAAAGTGAGAAATCTTATTCTGATCGCAAGGGTTCAGATTCGAAAAAAATCAAAGTCAGAAGAAAAAATGAGAAATCAACCAGAGTCAAAATAAAAAATGAAAAGAGAAAAGAAAAAGAAAAAGGAAAAGGAAAAAGAAAAGGAGATGCCAAGGCGAAAACTCGCAAAGGGCGCTTTGTGACTAAAGGTGGTTTTGAGTTGAAAACCCGAAAAGGGCGACTCAAATTTCGAGCAAAATGGGGCATGGGCATCACCATTATCGAAGACTTCTAATGGGCATTGGTTCGCTATTGAGATCATTAATTACTTCTTCAAATGGCTGGAGGCTACTGCATGCGTCAATGTCATCATATGCCGATATAGAATTCCAGAGAGGATGGTATTGGAAAATGCATTGAACTTGAATGACAGCACGATAGCTGAGGGCTGTAACCAGTTCAAAATCAGACACCATGGTTTGTCACCGTACTGCAAGACAATGAAGTTCAAAAAAAAAGATGAAAAATGAAAATGAAAATGAAAAAATGAAAGAGTAAAATGGAGAGGCTAAGGGGAAAACCCGCAAATGGCACCTTAGACCAAAGGGGATTTAAGCTGAAAACCCAAAAAGGACGGCTCAAATATTGATCAGAATGGGGCATGAAGTGATCAGAGTAACTCGTATCTTGATCAGATTGGGGCATGTGGTAATCCTGTTATACCTGAGCAACAAGAAAGGGTAGGCGACATCTTAGGGCATCGACAAAGCTCTGTAGACTCCTAAACACATGTTTAGCTCAAAATGATCTTCAGAAAGTTTGTATAGAGAAATTCAAGCTGCGATATTTGGGGCACCCAATTCTTATATTATTTGTTGTTCTTGGAATACTTTTTTTCTTTTCCAAGATATACATTCCCAATTGTCATCCTTCTTTACTATTTTCGAAAATTTGTTCTTTCGAGCTATGCTCAGAACCAACTTTATTCTTATCCATTGTTATGACCCTTTTTTGCAAACATGTTGCATTGGAATAATGATTAATGGACTAATAAAACTTTCACAAAGGAAGTTTTGCATAGTACTCTGAAAAGTTTCTAAATAATATAGGAGCCTGAAACAAGACTATTGTTTAGAACACACCAAATTTAAAGGTTGGAAATTCGAGAAGGAATAGTCTAAATTTAAACTTTCTCTTTGGATTTTTGTTGTCAAATGCGTTGATTGACAAGACGCCATGTTGGAGACAAAGCTTACATAAAAAAGCAAGCAATGATCATCAGGCAATAGGAAGAGGTTACCTCGGAGAAAAGAGTCTTTGGTACGACACCCTAGGAATGGTGTAAGGAACCAGAACGACGTAGATCTTGTATCCATTAATTGGATAAGAGAGGATTGAGGAAAAGTCATATTTCTACCCTTAGATTATAGTGGGAGAATGATGGTACAATTTTTGCGCCCTAATGGATTAAACTTTAAGGTTTACAGTGGGGGGCAACCTGGCTAAATGTTTTTCAGAAAAGCCGGTCAAGCGAGAAGGCGCTGTAGCAC
This sequence comes from Gossypium raimondii, assembly GCF_025698545.1. Lineage (NCBI taxonomy): Eukaryota > Viridiplantae > Streptophyta > Magnoliopsida > Malvales > Malvaceae > Gossypium > Gossypium raimondii. The sequence continues at coordinate 21,072,020 of NC_068576.1, forward strand.
GTCAGTCATAAAGCCTTAATAAACTTCAAGTAATGACAACCTAAGTGGGATCATTCTCAGAAAAATAAAATTATGCATTCATGCAAACACCACTCACGCATGTCTAGTTAGGAGCATTTGATTCATTTTGATCATGCCATCCTAATCATTAGGCATAATTAGGTTCATTATACAGGTCATGTTCCCCAGAGAACAGATCAGTCAATGTCGAAAATGAAGCCTTGCCTCCATCGGTTGTAGTGGAGCTGGTTGAAGATAGCAGATCTTGCCTTCTTGCATTAACAGTGAAGCAGATCGGAAACGAAGCCTTGCCTCCATCGGTTGCAGTGGAGCTGGTTAAAGATAACAGATCTTGCCTTCCTATGTTAACAGCGAAGCAGACCGAAAACAAAGCCTTGCCTCCATCGGTTGTAGTGGAGCTGGTTGAGGATAGCAGATCTTGCCTTCCTGCATTAACAGCGAAGCAGATCGAAGATGAAGCCTTGCCTCCATCGGTTGCAATGGAGCTGGTTAAAGATAACAGATCTTGCCTTCCTGCGTTAACAGCGAAGCAGACCTAAAACAAAGCCTTGCCTCCATCGGTTGCAGTGGAGCTGGTTAAAGATAACAGATCTTGCCTTCCTGCGTTAACAGCGAAGCAGATCGAAAACAAAGCCTTACCTCCATCGGTTGCAGTGGAGCTGGTTAAAGATAGAAGATATTGCCTTTCTAAGCACTAGCGAACAGATCGAAGACGGCGAATCTTATCTTCCCCAAGAGTAGGGAAACAGATTTAAGCCACAAGTCCTATGTCTCTGACCAGCAGTGGAATAGGTTGGAAATAGCAAGTCTTATCTCCCTAAGCAGTAGTGGAGCAGACAGAAGAATCAATCCTATCTCCCTGAAGTTGCAGTGGAGTGGATTAAAACAATAGATCTTATCTCCCTAAGCAGTAGTGGAGCAGATCGTATCGGGTCTTATCTCCCTGAAGTTCCAGCGGAGCAGACTGAGAAAGCGAGTCTTATCTCCTTGAAGTCACAGTGGGGCAGACTGAAGAAGCAAATCCTATCTCCCTGAAGTTGTAGTGGAGCGGATTAAAGTATTAGATCTTATCTCTCTGAAGTTACAGTAGAGTAGATCGCATCAGGTCTTATCTTCCTAAGGTTACACCGGAGTGGACCAAAGAATAGAAGATCTCATCTCCTTAAGCAGTAGTGGAGCAGATCGAAGATAGCAAATTTTGTTCTTTTTAGAAGCTACAAGCTACGAATCCTATCTACCTGATGTTACAGTGGAGTGGATCGAAGCACTAATTCCTATACCTCTGAAGATGCGGTAGGATGGAATGGATCCACTTGAAGAAGAAGAGCACCAAGGTCCAAGCACGACCGGGCAAAATTGGTCCTCTTTAGTCTTTGCTCTATTCTCGTTACACGACAATGAGCAAAGAGGGGCAGTTGTAATACCCATTTTTGCCCGGCCCCTAAACTAATTATAAAAAAAAATTAAATGTCCAAACAAACAGTCCATTTTACATATATGCGGCCCAGTTACAAAATAAACTAAATACCCAAAATAAAAACAAGCCTAGCTAAACCCAAATACATCAGACCCAACTAACTAAGCCCAAATTCAAACCTAAGCATGGCCCACTACCCAAAATCAAGCTCGAATGTCCCCAACCCAATCACCTAACCCTAGCCTTCAGCAGCTTTCTGCTCTTCCGCCACTCCAGCCTCTGCCCAGCTCCAGCGTCGCACGAGCCATGCCCCAACGCCGCAGCAGCTCTCCTTGTTCGTGCGTGCCAAGCCTCAGCCACCTCCGAGCCGGGCCACGCCACGTCCTCATACGATACCTGCAAAATAATAGAGCAACAATGCAACAAACCAACAACAGCAGAAATACGCACGAAAAAACGCAGCAAAGAGGATTTTTTTTGATTATTTTCCTTTTTTATTTTCTTTGTAAAAGCTGGCCATAAAAGAGGGCCATTGGAGTGTTGTGAAAAAAGAGAGGGGGATACACACACAAAAAAAGAACACACACACACAATCAGCACACACGCATTTTGTAAAAAAACTCAGAAAAAAAAAAGAAGATCAATAGACAAAAAAATTCAAAAAAGAACCCAAGAGGTGATTTAATTTTCGCCCTTTTTTGTTCTTGCTTCTTTTCCTTCTTTTTCTTTGGTGTTTTGAATGCAAATCATTGAACAAAAGAAAAAAGGGGACATTAGAGTGTTAGACGTACCAGGAGGCTGGATTTTCGCTTTCTCTCCGCGGCCATCGGAGTTGAAACGGAGGTAGAAGGCCTTAGAAAGTGACGAACGCAGAGCGGCGCAAAGTGCTTAGGTTTCTTAGTTTGTCTTCCTTTGTTTTCAAATAACAGATTAGTTTTAGATTAGGGTGTTTTTTTTCGTTATTTGTTGATACGGCGCCGTTTTAGCCTCAGCGACCCGCGCAGTGACCCGATCCGGGGAAGGATCCGCGCACTTTGGGCGTTGGGTCTATTTGCGCATTTGGTCCTCCTTCCTTCGTGGCGTTTTCAATTCAGTTTTTTTATTTATGAATTTCACGTTTGATTTTCCTTTTGCTTCAATTTGGCCCAGGCTGTACGCAGCGTTTTGGAGGGCTGGGAATATTTCCGAATTAGCCCTCCATGTTATTCGCGCACTGTACATTGGCCCTTATTTTATTTATTTATGTTTTTCCTGTTTAATTTTGTTTTAGTTGTAATTTAATCCCTCTTGTGTAATTTATTTCTTTTAAATTCGTTTAATAGCTCCATTATTTTTATTATCATTATTATTTTTATTATTAGCCTTTTATTATTATTATTCCTATATATATTCATTCACATGCACTATTTTTATATTATATATATATATGCAAAAAAATTTTGTCTTGTATCCGCCTACCTATATACATATTTTTACGTATGTTTTTTCTTTATTTTGTTTCCTAACTTCAATATATATATACTTTTATATTTTAGTTTCAAAAATCTTTTTACTTTTCTACATATGTATAGGTATGTTACTTTCTTCTTTTCTTCATAGATTTTTACAAACATATATATGTATACGTACACATTTTAGAATACGCACGTGTTCCTATATTTTACAATTCAAAATACACATTTTTATATTATATATATTTTGAATTATCATAAACATTTTATTATTCTATATATATACTCCGTTATTTATATACACATTGTACACATATATAAGTTTTAATACATATACATGTTTTCATGATTTGCCAATACATATGTACTTATATTTTTAATTTTGTAAATATATACACATACAAATTTTTATATGTTTATTTTATTTTACGATTTTCATGTACCTATATACATGCATTTTTATTTTGTTTTTGTTGATATATTCCATTCCTTCCTTTTTACATGTATACTTGTAGATGTGTGCTAAATATATGCATACACATAGTTACAAATTTACTTGTATCTTGTGCTTATATTTTGTAACTACATATACATATACAATTTAAATTAAAGTATTTGTTTCATGTTATACATTAACTTTTCTAGCATATCTTTCAGAAAGTATATATTTTGGTTTCGTCAAAACATTAAAATCATCGTATTTTATAAATTTTTGAAATATTGGGCATTCATGATTCTCGAGGAAGATTGTGTCCTAACTTACTAAATTGCGATTATTTTTCGATGAATTTAGAAAGCCAAATATTCATTTTGCAATGATTTCACAAATTTGAAATAAAAACCCATTCTCAGGAATTCGACACGTTGTGTCCTAAAGCATTGGATATGACATGTTATTTTCTCGAGACGTGGATTTTAAAAATAAAGGCAATGTTTGATATTTAGGAATTTTGTGAAATCGAACCCTAACTTACTAAGTTTTGATCTTCTCTTTTGGCCCAAATAATCGGATATCCCTCTCAAAATGCATAGTTTTTAAAAGTCAAATTTAACTTCAAAATAAAAGGATTGTACTTTAAAATCTTTTCAAAATTTCGACACTAAGACATTAAACAATCAATTTGGTACCAATTTTGGGCGTCACGAGGGTGCTAACCCTTCCTCGTGCGTAACCGACTCCCGAACCTATTTTCTCAAAATTCGCAAACCTAAAATTATTTTCAAGGTGATCCGATCACACCACAATAAAAGATCGATGGCGACTCCCATTTCCATTTTTTAAAAGTCGACCCCCATTTTTCAAATTTCAAAAAAATGGTTTCGACAATCATTTTACCGGAAAGAGGGCTCTGGCAAGGGGACCCGTTATCCCCATATTTGTTTATTTTCTGTATGGAAGCTTTGTCCCGCATGTTGATCCAAGCTCAAGAGACAAAGACCTTTAAGGGCGTCCGGGTTTTAGGGACCTCCGGAGGTTCAATGTGGCATTGCTTGGAAGACAAGTGTGGAGGTTGGCAAGCTGCAAGGACACGTTATGCTTCAAAGTCTTAAGCGCCAAGTATTTCCCGGAGGGTGATATTTTTTGGCCAACGAAAGTTGACAAGCCTTCATTTACGTGGAAGAGTATTGCTAGAGCTGCATGTATTTTGCATGAGCATTTCGGGTGGAATGTGGGAAATGGCAGAAAGATTGACTTTTGGTAAGAGAACTGGGGTATTGAAGGGCTCTCGGGTGAGTCGATCCGTCTGAACAGAAGGAAGGTGAACGAGACCAGGGTTTGTGAGCTTATTAACGAGTTGAGTGTTGGCTGGAAGGAGGAGAGGGTTCGAGAGATCTACGGTGAATACATGGGGGACCAAATCTACAAAATTCCCATTCTCCATAATGGCCCTGACGATCACCGTATCTTGTTTCATAATCCTCTGAGGTTCTGCTCTACTAAATTCACATATTCCTGGATGACTCTAAAGCATGTGGGCTTTGGTCCCCATCGATTTGTTTGAAGGCTCATCTGGAAACTTCACACCTTACCAAAAATCATGGTTTTTTGCTGGCGTATTGGCCATGACATTCTGCCAACGTACGAGAATATTTCTAAAATTAGAAGGGATTTTAACTGCATGTGCCCGCGATGTGGGATCGAGAATGAGACCCTTATACATGTGCTAAAAGACTGTTTGAGAGCTAGGGCAGTCTTGACTTATGGGGGTCTTGATAATGCTCTTGTAGAAGGTTGTTATCGGAGATGCGTGGATTGGATCGAAGATTTGGCTCATTCGCTGGACAAGAAGGCTCTTTCCAACTTTGTTACTGTGCTCTGGAATATCTGGAACAACAGGAATAGTAAAGTGTTTAGAAACACGGAGGATGAGGCGAAGTTTATCTGGGATAGAGCTGCTATGTTAAATAGGGATTTTTGCATTTTTAATCTTATGGAAAAACCAATTATTTCCAAACCGGTCGGGGAGAAAGGGTGGCAGAAACCTGGAACTGGGGTCGTAAAAATAAATTTTGATGCTGCTGTTGATGGGAGAATGATGAGTTTCGGGCTTGTGGCTAGGGATCATGATGGCTTTGTGCTTGGGGGTGCACGGGTGTTTTGGATATTAACGCTGGTGCTGAATGGGCCGAGCTGCAGGCATTGGCTGAAAGCTTAGAGCTGGCGCGGGAGAAAAGATGGCTCAAGCTGGAGCTGGAATTGGATTGCGCGAATATGGTAAATCGGCTAAAAAGGGCGCGTGTTGACTTTTCAACCTATGGCTTCCGCATTCAGCAGCTTTTTAATTCTTTTGACCTGTGTTTTGTTTTTAACTTTGTTTGGACCCCGCGATGTTCTAATAAAGCGGCAGACCAGCTTTGTAATTGGGCCTATAAAAACAATTGAACTAAGGCTTTCGACATGGACTATCCGGTTGAGATCCATGATGTAATTTTGAAAGATGCTATTAATTGAGTATTTCGACCTTCGGGCCTTTCCATAAAAAGAAAAAGAGTGTCTCCTGGTAGCACATTGATAAAGTTTTTTTAGCTCTTTAGGGGGGAGGTGATATTGAGCGAGCAGGGGTTGTGTAGGGCACTGCCCACGCTCACTGCATGCTCGAACATCGGTATCCCCCCACCGCCGGTTAGGTTCCCGACGGTGTTCCGGTGATCCATCCCAGCGGTGCTCCAGTGAGCTATTCCGGTAGCATAGGCCCTTGGTCATGCAGGAGCCTCGGGCACCATCGGCACCTTGGTGCTAAGATGTGTGGGAGCCTCAGACACCATCGGCAACCTAGGCCCTTGGTCGTGGGAGAGCGTCGAGCACCATCGGCACCTAGGTGCTTGGATGTGCGGGAGCCTCGGACACCATCGGCAAACTAGGCCCTTGGTCGTACGGAACCCTCGGACACCATCGATAACCTAGGCCGTTAGTCGTGCGAGAGCCTCGGGCACCATCGGCACCTGGGCGCTCGGGTGTACGGGAGCCTCAGACACTATCGGCAAACTAGGCCCTTGGTCTTGTGAGAGCCTCGGGCACCATCGGTCACCTAGGCCCTTGGTCGTGTGAAAGCCTCGAGCACCATCGGCACCTGGGCGCTCGAATGTGCGGGAGCCTCGAACACCATCAGGAAACTAGGCCCTTGGTCGTGCGGGAGCCTCGGGCACCATCGGCACCTCGGTACTATGACGTGCAGGAGCCTTGGACACTATCGGCAACCTAGGCCCTTGGTCGTGCGAGAGCCTCGGACACCATCAAAAAACTAAGCCCTTGGTCGTACAGGAGCCCCGGGCACCATCGGCAACATAGGCCCTTGGTCGTGTGGGAGCCTCGGGCACCATCGGCAACATAGGCCCTTGGTCGTGTGGGAGCCTCGGGAACTATCGACAACATAGGCCCTTGGTCGTGCGAGAGCCTCGAGTACCATCGGCACCTGGGTGCTCAGATGTGTTGGAGAAGTCTACTAAACTTTATCATTTAGAGGATGGAGAAGTCGGAACAAGGTTTCCGTAGGTGAACCTACGGAAGGATCATTGTCGAAACTTGCCTAGCAGAACGACCCCTGAACGCATTGTAAACAACATCGGTGGTGGTGCAGGTGCATCCTCGCCTCTCGCCACCCCAGTGTCTCGGAGCGATCAGTCTCGTCGTCCCTTTACCCATCGGTGAGGTGAGATGCCGGGATCAACCTCTTCGAGGCAAAACGAACAAACCCATGGCGCGAATCGCGCCAAGGAATCGAAACGAAAAACGGGGCACATCCTCTGTCGTCGCACCATTCACGGTGTCGGTGCTTCAATGATGTTGTTCTCTTATCATAAAATATACAGAACGATTCTCGGTAATGGATATCTCGGCTCTCGCATCGATGAAGAACGTAGCAAAATGCGATACTTGGTGTGAATTGCAAAATCCCGTGAGCCATTGAGTCTTTGAATGCAAGTTGTGCCCCAAGCCATTAGGCCGAGGGCATGTCTGCCTGGGTGTCACACATCGTCACCCCCATCCAACCATGAGCCCTTGAGCCTCGGTTGGACCGCGGGAAGAAATTGGCCTCCCGTGCGCTCAAAGCCAGTGGTTGGCCTAAATTCAAGTCCTCGACGACATCATCGTCACGACGATCGGTGGTAATGCTGTA